>NC_086173.1:91619196-93079196 GCF_023053635.1 Elgaria multicarinata webbii | reverse complement strand
TCAAGGAAGGATAGTTAAAGGCCAAAAGCATTCGAAAGTAAAGAAATCTTAATACTGCAGCAGAGGACATACCTTAACAATGAGGTAGAAGAGGGCAAAATGATTTTCCCTTAGCAGGGAGTCCTAAAGTCTTGAGGTGGCAACAGAGAAAACCCACACCATTGTTCCAGCAAAATGTGGGTGTAGAACATAGAAGACATCCTCTTAGGTTGCAATCCTATGCATGTTCAGACAGAAAAAAGTCCCCACTGAGTTCATGTAACTTACTCCTAAGTAAGTATGCATAGGATTGCAACCTAAAAGGATTAGACTAGTTCATCAGAAACTCAACTCCTATGTTACTATCAAGGGATCTAGCAAGTGCCAAATCAATTGTGAAACAGAGGCTGCTCAACACAGATATGCAAGACCTTCAGAGTGCTGCTTGGGGTCCATGCTTCCCCCAGTCCTTAGGCCTACCAGTCTCCTTTTGCAAAGATGGGATGCCCTACCTGCACTGCTGAACAATTCCCAAATACAGGAGAGCATTCTCACTAGCCAGACTTAACGCCCTTCCCTCTAAGCTTTTCGATGGCAAATACAATAAAATCCCACTGCTCAACAGATGCTGTCCCTGTAAAAATTCCAAGGTGGAAACCGTATCACATGTGTTGCTGTTCTGTAGATTTTATCAAGGGGCTAGGAATTATCTTCTGAACCTCATTTTACAATCTTTTACTGGTCACCCAACTGAATTCTTAATGTCCCTATTACTTCAGAACTCAGACAAATCAATTGCCAAGCAAGTGGCCAAGTTTTTGAACCTGGCTATTTCTATTAGATCCTCTATGATTACTTGTCTTTTTAATAGCTAACTTTACGCTCAGTCCTTTTGTATGTAACTTTTGTTGGAATGTTCTATTGACTGCAATAAAATTGTTGTTGTAACTAACGTTAGGTAAATTGCACAGGGTATGCACCTTAAGAGTTCAGACTGAAAAGATTTCGGTGAACTCCCAATAGATCTCTTCTTATACAAGCAGTGGGCAGTATCTAACATGTCATTCCGCAACTCAAATAGTGATACCAAAGTGATGTCGAATCTTTTTTGTTGCACAAACAGCTGCAGCATTACACTTGAGCAACCTGTTGTGCAACCTTGCTGCACTTATTGTGGCAAAAAGTATTCCAAGATGAGATATGTCCTATGAGTCACGCATTGCCTTCCTCCTTTCTCTACAAGAATAGGAAGTCCTGGGATTGGACTAAAGCATTCAAATATAGTGTCAGTGTTAGTATAAAATATGAGTTTAGCAAGCCAAGAAGCATCACGTATAAGAGTGGGTGTTTGCTTGCAGATCAGATTATTGGAGACAGCAGAAAATATTATGGCTGGATTTTGTAAGAACTGAGGCTTGTATTATTTGTATTAATAAAGTACGGATTAATAATTCACCCAAATTTGTATTATATACAACAAATTTGTATTCAGAACAACCTTATAGTAATGAAATTAAGGGAGGCTGGTCAAGACTTTTTTTTTTTTAAGGAGATAAGAAAGTATGGCTATTATGTCACCTTTTTTCTGAAACTGCAGCAAGCAAGCTTTCATTCATCAATCCCAATTGAAAGAGTCTTGCAAATCTGCAGAATCTCAACATTTCTCCTCATCAACTGAGTTTCATTCTTGATAACTGTACTTCATAGATTGTCTCATGCTGAGCATTTGGATTCCATTCCAATGCTCAAGTTTTCTCCGGCAGTGTTCAAAGTCCCATCAGCTCCCATCCACAGGATGCCAACTAAGATAGGGAGTCTGACCAAAGCACTAAGAGGCTGCAAATTTGCCCTGTTAAGCCAAGTGTAGAATCATAGAATAGTAGAGTTGGATGAACAACTTTTTTCCCTTCCTCACTCTTAAATCTTTAGAAAGAACCAACACAAATCAGGAAAGTAAGCAGAGGAAAGACATCATAAAACCTTTAGGAAAAGTACTGAATATATCACAGTTTCCTAATAATTGCCATGCCAAATTATTTCTTTCTTACCTTTTCTCTGTTAATAAAGCACTGAGTTGTAGCAGAAATCCTCAAATAATGCTTTATTTTAGTTTATTAGATGCATTAAAATCTATTGATTTCAGTGAATAGAAAAAAAAAGGTAAAACAAAGGGCAGTGTTTGGTATGCACTGTGTATATAGCAGAAATATCATTCAGGCCAGCAATTGAAATATTCGAAATAGGTTAAGAAAGGGGGGGGGGGACCATCAGAACCATCGTTCTATTTATAAGTGAAATTATTTGCACATTAACTTCAGTGTAGACCTCATCTTCGGCTGCTGACCCACTGACTAAACAACATCATGCCAAATGTAATGAGAACTTCACGTTCTGGAAGATGAAAAGAGATCACATCAAAGGGCAACCTACAATTAAAGTGTAGAGTTCTATACTGGGGTAAAAATGAAACAATCTTACTGCATTCAGCTATTCATATCTAAAGGGATTGTATGAGAGAAAGCCCTTGAGATTCCCTCTCTTCTAAACTTCCTCATTCAGAACTTTGCCCCTCATGCTCCACTGGTAATCAGCTAAGCATATTGTAATTTAAATATGCAAAACTTCATTGGTTTTCTGAAATAATGTTCAGCACTTTTACTGCTAGCTCTGACATGCTAAAGTTCTTGATGTTGTTGTTGTTGTTGTTGTTGTTACACATAGACCTTAACTGCTGCAGGAAACTCCTCTGTACCTTTTGGCATGTGGACACCTTGAAGCAGGTATATTGTTTAAGAACACACTATTGCTGATGTAACTGCTATGCTTGTGATACTCTGCCAGTGCAAGTGGCAAAAATGGGCAGAAATGTATCCGGAGAGGGCAGGGGAAAGAAGAGGATGATGGAATTAGTGCTGAATTGTGTACTTTTGTGCATCAGTTTATTTAAGGGAGGGTGAGGTTATGCTGTTTTTCAGGCAAAGCTTCCCAAAGAAGATCACATGATTTCAAACAATCCATAGAAACATAAACACACACACACACACACACACACACACACACACACACACACACACACAAATCCCAGCAGCAACATGAAACACCATTTTACTAAAAGGCCTGGGCAAATGGTCTGAGAATATCAGATGTGGCCCCAGAAAGACTTCCCTAGGCAGAGCATTCCACAGCCAGGGTATCACAAGTGAAAAGGTCCTATCACTGGTCACTTCCTGCCTCGTTTCAGATAGTGGAGGAAGTCTTCTTGGGCAGCTCTCAATAGCCAAACAACTTCATGTAGGCAGACCTTGAGGCATCCAGGTCCCAACCTAAATAGGCCTTTAAAGGTTAAAATCAGCCCCTTGAATTGCACTCAGGGACAGACTGGGAATCAGTGTAGCTTGTGTGATATATTCCATACACCTGGCCCCAGTTTGTAACCTAGTTGTCAAGTTCTGTACAAATTGAAGTTTCAGAATAATCCTCAACATCAGCCCCACAAATACCAGTTTTCAATAACCCAAACAAGATGTTACCAGAAGCCAGGTTATCCCTGTCTCAACTTTTGTAAACCGCCCAGAGAGCTTCAACTATGGGGTGGTATATAAATGCAATAAATAAATAAATAAATAAATAAATAAATAAATAAATAAATAAATAAATAGGTTATCTCTGTCTCAGCTGTTGAGACATGTGTCGTGCAATCAAGGCTACTTGGGCAAGATAGTGCCAGTTCTAATAGCATCCTCAGACTGAAAATCTGATCTTTCAGAGGATTGCAACTTGGCTGCAAACAGATCAAACATAATCTCCTAGAGTAGATGAACCACCTGCCAACAACATCCCCACCTTATCAGGATTAAGCTTTAGTTGATTGGCCAAAACATAGTCTTTCTAGGTGCTTTCCAGAATGGCAACTCCTAGCATTACCCAACCATTTCTCTTCCACTGTAACCTGAATTGCAATTGACTTTCCACAAACATCCAGGGGAGGTGCGGACAGAGTGAATGCCTGTCTGTTGGTGTAAGTCTGTAGGGAACCAGTCACCTAGCATCACCTTTTGGAAGGTATGAATCAAGATAAGACTAGATGACAGCCATGGTGGTTAAGCATTTTGAGCTAAACATTATGGCTTAGCATGTTGTGTGAACCATGACTTAGCATGCTGTGTGAACATCATGCTACTAATCATGGTAGCTACATAACCAAAAGGGTTAGTAGCCTAACCATGGTTTATAGTGTTTTCTGAACAGAACCACAGTGTCCAAATCCCCACTTGAGTCAGCCACTCCAAAAGCATACCATGGTCCTTAACCTTTTTTAATGGATCCCCGCCCCCCGCCCCCCGAAACCTCCTAGTCTTCAGAAAGGATTTTATGTACAATGTAATTGAAAAAGGTCCTGCTTGGCCTGTGATGCCATGATACTTTTTTGCATAGCTAAAAAGAACTCATTTGTTGCTCATTAATACTCCTTCAGTTAGGTCTATTTCCTGTATAGGATTATGCCTTGAATAGGATACAAGTATTTTAACAAGTCCTGAATTAACATGAAGATACATTCCTATTAAACAATGGCCTATGTCTATATAGAGATAAAAACTAACCAAGATGACACATTTTTCCTTTTCAGAAGATACTTAATACTGGAAAAGCTCAGTTTGAAAGTCTGCAGAATCACTTCATTAAAATTTACTGCACATACCTTGCTAGCAACCACTTACTAAAGATTAACCATTATGCCCCAGCTAGCGCTGGTGGGTGAGGAACACTCAGAGACATTGCATGCTGAAGGTATTAAAATTAACTTAGGAACATGTAGTCCATTAGCTGGTTCTTCCTTTACAACAGTAATCTAATTTTTATTCCCACAGTAATCTCATGTAATTTGCCTCCCCCCCCCCTCATACTGTGTATCTACTTTCTGTGATTTTACAAAGCACTGTCTGCTCGCTTTCCTTTCTGCCTTAAAAAACCTAAACCCTACTTAATCCCTTGATTGTTTGCTTTACTATTAATGTTTATTAGAAATCATATTTTAAGAGATGGGAGAACTAGTTGAGGGAGAACTAAAGTGATTAAAAATAAAAATCTTCATTAAACGGCAGACTATTTGACTGACATGTGCTCACTATTGTCCCAGGATAACTACAACAGATGATAAGGAAAAAGAGGAAGTTATGTTGTGGAAAGCTGCAACCTCGTTTAAATATACCTGCAAAAACAAAAAACACTGAAGAAAATAAGAAGTCGTTCTGCTGAACTACTTTACTATCATTCAAAGCAAGCAAAGACGTAGGAAATTAGCCATGATACAAAGACTAAGATACTACAACATAAAAACAGAGAGCAGCTTCTTGGAGGGCACAATACAAGTATGATAGATAGCTGTGCAGTATAAACCAGAACTTTCCCCTTTAAAATAATCAAGAGTGAGGAGCCTAATGGTACTCTGTGTACCACTTCTGTATATACTTTGAAGAGAGAGAGATTTTGAAGGGGGAAAGTGATTTACCCTTATGTGCACATTTCAAAACTGGTGTAGTGTGCATTAATGTCATGCTCTGGAAGTTGTACCAGAGTACAAAATATGACATGAGAACTAACGCAGGCAGCAGCAACAACAACAAAGAAAAATATTGGTACAACGTCTGATTCCACCTTCCAAGTAAGGTTAATGCAATCTATACAGTTCAACTCAGACATAAATTCCACTGAGTGAAATGGGACTTAATCCCAGGCAAGTGTGTACATCTTGTCATAGGTTCTACAAGCCAGGCTTGGATTGTGGCATGGTTGCTTGCCTTCTTCTGTAATGTTTTGATGTTAATATAATGATCAAACTAAATCCTGATGCTAAATCGTATCATTAGCAGCCATGCCAGGTCTTTTAAAACACTAATAGCAGGCACTGGTTTTAACCATTTCTTCACCTACCATGCTCTCTCAAAATCCTCCCTATGCCGGCTAATAGCAGGCATGGATGGGAGGGGCGTTGGCAGGATTGCAATGCGGGAGGAAAAGGTTAAATCTTCCCTCCCTCCATGGTGGTCCTCTTGAAGTGGGAGGGTGTTCTATTGGGCTAGTTGCTGTTCATTTTTTATTGTTATTAATTTATTTGTGCTTTTAATAAATTTGGTTTTATTATTCTTTTAAATACTTTTTTGTCTTCATTCTTGGTGTTATTATTATTGGCCACCTTCAGTGCCATTTTTGGTAGGAAGTTGGAATAGAAATTACTCCCTGTATGAGCTATCAATATTTTTTTAAAGAAAAAGAAAAAAGAAAGAAAGAAAGAAAGAAAGAAAGAAAGAAAGAAAGGAGATATGGTTGTTAATGATGCGTGGGTTAGTGTCACATCTAGTATTTGGCAGTAACATATAGGAAGTATGCTGCTCTGCAATATGATATCCTTCTTTAATTTAGAGTTTAATATGGTGCATGTGTGCATATTTGGTTGAAATATTGTATAGTTCATATCTCAAGATTCACTGAGAGCTCACAACTCCAGAAAATACAGAGCAGTCCTTCTCACCCTGGTGCTCTCCAGTGGTGTTGGACTACAACTCCCATTATTCCCATCCATGCTGGATGGGGATTATGGGAGTTGTGGTCCAGCACATATCAGGGGTGCCAGGTTGGGGAAAGCTGAAATAGAATCTTTAAGATTGCTGCGTTTTCACAGCCAACTGACTTTTGTTAGCTTCCTCTGAATAAGCACTCCATCCCCCACACTCTCACTGCACATGCCAGAGGCATGTGCCACCTCTCTTTACATAGAAGCATGGTTGTTGTGATGATTAAAATTAACTTGCCAGGAGGAATGATATTAATTAACTGAAATCAACATTCCATCTATAAACCCCAAATCTCTCAAGCTACTCACTCATTTAATCTCAGTAATAATTAACACATCGGAATACACAGAATTCCTAATCACAGTTAGTTAATTTTGTAGCAAAGGAAAAAGGAGGTATGTTTAACAGTGAATACCTTGCACTGAAGAGGAAGTGTACATTTTATAGATTAAAAAAGAGGTGTACAACTGACAGCATACGCACACAAAGCATAGCAAGAAAAACCAAAGAAATAATAGGTATTCTAAATTTACCACTCTGAAAATTACCATGTAATGTGGTGGTGGGTGGGTGTGAAATGGCACATTGTCCACCACTTCCAAAATTCTGCCCACTTGTGCTAGTCAGGACAGGAGGTGTAAAGGGAGCCATCTTATCTTTCTTGTCCTGCATGGTTCTTTGGTTTTTGTTTTATTTCCCCTGTAGGGAGGCCTAGGAACCCCTCCAGTAAATGAAGCTTTGAATCAAAGGAATCAAGATGTCTCCATACCACCTGTGCCCCACCCCATATATAGCAGGAATATTGCCGGCAGTACAATTACACCCTTGATGTGTAATTGAAGCTTTTCCCAGGTGTAGCTGGGGCCTCCAGGGTGGATGTTGTGGCAGAATGGAGGATCACACGTGGAGAAATATAAAGCTAAACAGTGATTATTTGTAAAAGAAGAGCAGAGGCAAATATGCTGTTTTAATTGGTAGTGGTGATGACAGAACATCACTGCAATTGCACTACTTTCCTGAGTTTGGATTGGACAGTGGGGTTTGATAGGCAGTTGACAGTTAAGTAAGTGAGTAGTTAGGACAGTTGAAAGCTGGGGCATGAGGGAAAGAAGAAGTCATTGTCTATTCTCATGTGATTATTTCCTTGTCTACACCAGATATTTATCCCTGAATAATATCGGTCATCCCTACTGGTGTGCCCCGCCTCTTCACAAAGCTGTTGCTGTTCGGTGCGAGCTCTCAACTCAGCAAACAGCCAACCCACTGTCAGGGCCGTGTCCAGCAGTTTCGGAGGTGTGCAGCACATTTTTTTATTGGTTATCAGCATGTTATGGTGCAGACCATATGTATTTTTTTAACACAAACATATGTCTGCACAGCAACCTATAATTGTTGGACCGCCTATCCACCCCATACATAACTGTGATTTTGTGTTTGTGCACATCCCTCCCAATTCCTAAAAAAATTTATCCCTGTAGCCACGTCATCTGTGTATCCCCGCCCACTTCTCCCAATCCACATGCGGAATCACTGTCAGGGGACACATGCTCTCCTGCAACGACTCACCTTTACTTGCAGGAAACTTCCCTCGCATGTGCCCCGTGAGCGACAATCATGGACTACCCCTCCTTCCTTGCGAAAGGGCTGTAGGTACAGATTAGGCCTTTGTGAGATGTAGCGCGCCACGTGTGAATCCAGGGGGAGGACCTTGCAATTAGGATTCTCCTCCTCCCTCCCTAGGTGTAGACATGCCCAGAGACAACCTAAGTTTGCATTATCCACTGAAAGGCTATGCATTTAAAGTTGGGTAGACTGGTGGCAAAAAAACACAAAGTAAGACAAACGTCCATACTTAAGTGAAATTTGAAACCAACCACATAAATTCAGGCATAAAATCATTTGCCTTTACCATTTGCCACTATTCCCCCCTCCCCACCCCCAAAAAGCTTATCTAGAGCCGGTTTACTTAGGGTTAAAATAATAATATGGCCAGTGGAACCCAGTTGCTGTTCATGTGACACCTGATTCTGAAAACTAGTGCACAGGCTGGTGGATCTCAGTTTAAAGATGTGTGCCCTTTCAAAACAATTCTCTACAATTTCTGATCATTTTTATCCTACACAAGAAACTGGTTTTGCATCTGAATTATATTCTGAATGAGATAACAAGCTATGGCTGGTAGAACAGAATGGCCTTTTAGAAATGTTCAAAATATTTCTAGCAAGCAGAAGTGATAATGGAAAACGTATCTTTAAAAAGCCAGGCGCACACTCTATACTCCATGAGATAAAAGAGAACAGATTATCTTTGGTTCTGGGAATCAAATTCCTGTAGCATATATGTCGAAAGTAGTTAACAACTCTGTACCAAAAAGAAATTAAAGCTTATATAGTTTCCTATTTCCAATTTGATTCTTGTACTCAGTATTCCATTTTGTATGTCCTATTTCTGCATCTTCTTTAGCACTAGTTACTGAAAAGGAAACCTAATATACAGCTGCCAGCCCGTCCTGTTAGTGAGCCACCATTATGCATAAAAATGGAAGCTCTTTATTCTGTATAAAAGGTCTTATTACAGAAATGGTGACATACAGCCGCCATTTATGCAAGATTATTCATACCCCTAATGGCAGCTCTATGGCAGTGCTTGGTTAACCATGAGTACCTAACAGACAACATGGTAAGCCTCCTAACCCTTTTTCAGCAAATGATTAGTGAGGGTGATCAAACTCTGATTATGTAGCCTCCATGGTTAGGGCAAAAGCCCACACACCACACGCCAAGGTTAGCTCAAAACACTTAGCCATCGTGGCTAACCATAACCAAATCATGGTTAGCTCAAAACACTTAGCCATCGTGGCTTAGTTGTCTGAACAGGCCCATGATTTTATAAAAATAGTCTTTGAAATAATTTTATAATACAAATTATTAAATTACAAATAATTTCTTAACTCTTCCTCCATAACCAAGTCCATGTTTCCTAAGGAATGACATATCCTAGATAGCTTTTCCATATGATGAATAAGAATTTATTGACATAGAGTACTCTGTATGCTTTTACAACTTCTGAAATGTAGAAAATATGGTCCCTTGAAAAATCTAATTAATCAAATGAATTGTCTAATCTGGAATACTAATCTGGAATACTGAAAGCAACACTGGTCTCTACAGTTACATTTTCTTAGTTGCTTCCATGTATTAATATGACTTTTATGTTGCTTAATTCTCTCCATCTCACTAAAGTATTATTGTCATTATTGTCATTTTCATTTTACAAGGAAATTGTTCCTTAGAATAAACAACTGTGAAGGGAAGATCTTAGGACTCATTTCCCCCTTGGATTTACTCCATACTTTACAGATAGCGTGAATACTTGGTTTATCAGCAGTTTCATTTTTTCATTAAATATGTTTTAGACCTGAGGAACTTAAATTACTCGATCTCATGGCTTCACCACAGTAAGAATAACTAGAGCCACTGGAATTATATGACATAAGGTACACACACATGTACCATATGTACACATGTGTGTACGTGTGCACGTACACATACACACACACAAACACACACACACACGGAGAGGGGGGATGTTCTGATTAAGTTTAACTTCTATCGCACAGGATTAATTTAAGCAGAATGTTACAAGCTATCAAATCGTGTACAAGTTCAAGTTTGACCAGAGTTATGTGAAGCTCTTTTTGCATGTTACAATCTTTTAGGTCTGACAAATAACCTTTGCTTCAAGTTTTTGTGCAACATTATTATGTTCTTGCTCTCACTCTCTCTGTCACACACACACACATATGGTGGGGGGGGTATGTGGGTGTGGGTGTTTGTAATATATATTCATTCATTGATTTCATTGTAATTAAAAACATTCCTTTACTTAATTAACACAAAATTCTATGTTTATTAATAAAGTATGGGATTTGAAGAGAGGGCAATAATTCAATAGCAGCCTATAGATTGTGCTGTGTTAATTTGTCAAGCAAATCGGAAACATTATGCAGATATCCAAGTAACTATGCAACTTCAGGCAGTTTCCAAAGGCACGTCTCAAACATAGCCAAGAACAGAATACCCTGCATGTGCAGTCTGCAAAGAGGGGTACAGCCAAGTTGGCCAGAAGGTACCTTCACCCCTATAACTTTGATTACCAGTTGCTAGCAAAAAACCCTTGAGAAATAAGTGCAATTATTGGATAGACTGGGATATCTCTGACCTCAATTGGAAAGCTAAACTACCATGCAATGAACTTGATATTGGTTCCCCTCCCCATCCTACTTCAATGTCTTCCTGGTTTAACAACCATAGTCAGGAGAAGTGAAGCCCCAAGACTAACCTGCAGAGAAACCACTTCTACACAAATACCATCCAACAAAATTTAAAACGGATGTGCGAATATGTTGTAATGTATTGTGCTTGCAAGTGCCATTTAAATCATGTTCTTATCACAGCTTCCAGCAATTTCATTCACTGATTCCAGTGCTCTAGTAAAAAAAAAAAAAAACCCCAAAAAACAACTGATGCTTTGGGAAATGGCCGTAGGGGAGAAACAAAGATTAGGGATTCTGACTTAATAACCTATGATTCGTTCTGCTCCCAGATCCTGGTGAGAGTTCCCCTTGTCCTTAGGTGTCAAGTGGAGAAGACAGGTGAAACTGTCTTAGAACTTAGGCATTTACAGGAACCCAGGATGCAGCTGCTGATCATGGGACTGGCAAGACTTTTCTTCAACCTTTTCTTACCTGTCCAGGCAAGCATAACACAGCTGTGGCACTAAAGAAATTCATCATAGCAACAAGTTAATTAACTGAAGGCAGCAGAATTCTCAATTAACGTTATGAAGACAGAAAGAATAGATTTCACATAATGAAACAAATACAGAATAGAAGTAAAAGACAGGTTGCTTAGTTATAATTGCAGTTCTTCAAGTGGTTATCTGTAAACTCACAGGGAACAGTGGTGGGAGTCCCCCCCCCACACACACACCTCTTCTGTGCATGCTCTGGGTGCGGCTCCTGCTTGCCTCTCAGTTTTGACTCCACCACAGTGGAGGAATGCAAGAAAGGAAAGGCATTAAAACAAGAGGAAGATGGCTCTTATGTGAGTGTTCTGTGATTCACAAAAGATACTTACAGGAGGAAGGAGATGTCATGCCAAATGGTAGAAAGAACTGCTTTGTCCAAAATTGCATTCTTCTGCCCCCAAGTCCTGATGTCAAGGCAGTAATAAAGAAGAACGGTTGAGTCCAAGATGCAGCACTGCTGTAGGAGCAGAATGACACAAAGCAGCAGAGGATCCCGTCCCTCACTGAATGGCCCTGTACTTGTAGAGGAGTGGGAAGCAGTGTGAGTTGGTAAGTGAGGCATATAGTCAACATGACCCATTTGGCACAGGGAGTCCCTTCTTTGGGTCAAAGTGAGGAGACTCTCTAAGAGACAAACAGCTGAGGGGATGCTCTGAACATTGATGTTCTGTGCGTGTAAACAACAGAGCTTTCCTAAAGTTTAAGGAATTAAATTTGGCCTCCAACAGGCAAGCTGAGGAAGGAAAGATGGTAATACTATGTCTTGAGCTAGGTGAAACTGTGAGCCTACTTTGGGAAGGAAGGAGAAGTCTGAGCACAATTGCTGCTAATTGCTGCAGTGGATGAAAAAAAATTGAGAGGCAGGTGGGAGCCATACCTGGAGCATGCATAGAACAGGTAGGCTGGACTCCCATCTAAACTCTGTTCAACTTTAGAATGTTCCAAATGACTGTTTTGTATAGGTGCATAACCCAGAGAGATTATGAAAAAGAACAGGACTTGTCAGGAGGAAAAATCAAGGTCCCTTCTGAGGTTTAGTTAGAAACAGCGTTTAACCATGGCAATCATTTTATTTCATAAGATCTCCAATTATCAGCCCTTCCTTACTTTGGTGTATGACTGTTCTCAGTTCACTTTTGCCCCTGTATTACTTTATCCTCCTGCCAGCAGCCACAATATCTATGACAAGCATACCATCTGCACTGCTGCCATGCCCCATCTGTAATTCCAAGTTTGGGCATGCCCTAATCCCTCATTTCTCTGATTATCAGACCAGCGATCCTAAGAATGATTCCTATGGCTTTCTTACTAGGGGTGTGCACGGACCCCCCCCGCTCCGCTTCTCTTCCAGATCCGCGATTTGTGGATCAGCCCGCTCCACCCAGCCCCCGCTCCGCCCACTTCCGCTCCGCTCCGCTGCGGAGCTCCAGATCCGGATCAGAGCTCCATTTCCCCCCCCATAGGCTTGCATTAAGCTAAAAAAGTGTACAACTTTTTTTCTGTGAAAGTTAGAAACCTCAAGTTTGGCACCATGACACCTCATGGAGGTATACACACGCACGCCAAGACTCAAGGCAATCCCATCATCCCCTGATTTTGGGGGAATTTATGAAAATCCAACACCCCATTCACACCCCTTTCCATAGCTCCGTCAATTTGCACGTTAAAAATCTCAAACTCGCCACCATGATAGCTTATTCAGGGATGCACACGCATGCCAAGACTCAAGGCAGTCCCATCATCCCCTGATTTTTGGGGACTTTATGAAAATCCAACACCCCATTCACACCCCTTTTGATAGCTCCGTCAATTTGCACGTTAAAAATCTCAAACTCGCCACCATGATAGCTCATCCAGGGATACACACACACGCCCAGACTCAAGGCAGTCCCATCATCCCCTGTTTTTTGGCGGGGCTTAAACCTGCAGACAGCTCAATGGGGCCATTTCAAAGGAAATCCCAACATGCCATGAATTGGGGAGTAGAGATCAACCTAAATGAATCTTCTTCCACACTTGAAAAATGGATTTGGAACTTCCAAAACTCTAAGTGAGCACAGGAAGGACTTCTCCCCTGAGTCAAAGCCAGACACACACAACATCCCTGCGAGGCGGGCAAGGGAAGAGAGAGGGAAGGCAGGCAGGCAGCTGACATTTCTGGGGGCATAAGGAAGTGAGCCAAGGATAAGCCAGTAATGCATATAAAATGGAATAAATAAATAAATAAACAAAGGAGGGGTGGAATTAAAAGCAGCCGTGTTGCTGAATAAACAACAAGAAGAACTTTTTTAAAAAGGCTATATCTGTCTTTTACCAGCAATAGGGGAACGTGCCCAGGGGAGGGGGAAGCAGCTGCCAATTTGACTGGTCCTAGTGACCAATCTTTTAAGAAGCAACGCTGTCAGTTCAACTCATGAAAGCCATTGCTCCACCACGAAAGCTCTAAGGAGTAAAGCTCTCACTTCAACTCATGAAAGCCATTGCTCCACCACGAAAGCTCTAAGGAGTAAAGCTCTCACTTCAACTCATGATAGGCATTGCTCCACCGGGTTACTCTCTTTGGAGGGCTCTGATGGCCCTCTAAGTACAGGAGAGAGTGGGGGCATGTCCACATGGCATGCCCTAGGGGAGCTCATCCCCTTGCACCACATGTATTCAGTTGTTCCCCAAAGTTAGCGTGGGTAGCACTGCTGTGTGTTTCCTATCTGTTAGTATGATTTCAGGTTGTGTTAGTGCATTTGGTGGAGCTACTGTTTTAAAAAAACACTGGGAAAACTCCATTCAGAGTAGAAAGAGAAGTTTCCCAGAATCCCAAGTTACCCGTTTTGCCTATCCCCTCCTCCAACTTTGGGATCATGTGATCATGACCGGGAGTTGACTCTGCCCCTCAGCCCTTTGGAAAAGGTATTTTTCCCGCCGGTTTTTTAAAAAATTCTAGCACACGAACCGCAGCACGCAGGGAGCTAAGAGTAGGCTCAAATTGACCCCCATCCACGACTCTCCACGCACAAGAATTTTCAGAAAGATAGCTTCAAAAACAACACAGTTATCCCCCTTTATTTTCTGCAATGCAATCCTATGGGCGAAATGTTTCAAGATGGCGATCGGACCGGACCGCGGAAAGAGGCGCGCTCCGAAAATGGGCGCTTCTCTTCACCTTGCTTCTAGGGGTCCGCAGTCTGCTTCTACTCCGCCTCTGGGCAAGGCGGAGCAGGCCAATTCGCTCCTGCTTCTGCGCTTCTAATCGGAGCGGAGCACATGCCTATTTCTTACCCTACTAGTGTTATGAGTCCCCTTTGCTAAGCAGTAATCCCTTACACCTTCTTGCCGAATCCTGAGTCTGAGAGAGGCACACACAAGTCCTAATAATATGTGATGCCTTCATACATACAAAGTGAGGATAAATGTCCATTGACATTGTGTTGAAATACCCAGTTTAGTGTATTCGTTTCTAAACAGCAATAAATACTTCCTTTCAGGTCTACACAATCTGTAAGACTTCCATGTATGGAAACAATGCATGTTTTGTCATTTCAAAAACAGCTTACTCTACCTTCCTGAAGTCCAAGTAGAGAACATACACATGCACACACAATGTTTGATCTTTGTTTGGCATGCAATAATGTCCCAATCAATTCCACCCCACCCCCTTTCCTTCCTTGAGGTCACTGTCAAAACAACTCTCATTTCCCCCTAGCAGCAGAACACTTGTCCCTTTTTCGGAGCCTTTTATAGTCTAAGCAGATCTCAAAAACATTACCAGTCCAGTGAGAGCCCTTGGATAAAAAGAGCTGTCTGCTTAAGCTCCTCAATTTATCAGAGCCTGCAGACATGAAAGAATAAATGAGTGAAGTCAGCAAAGTTGAATTGCAAAAAAGAAAAGAAAACCATTAACTAACCGCACACACAAGTTTTGAGATCTCAATTAAAGGATATTCAAAGCAAGCAGCCTGATGAGGCAACACATGGTCGATGTCCTTCTTTAAAATGGTGTACATGGTAACTCCATCAAATATGGAATCAACAGTGTTGTTACAGATGAAATGATCATACTTCTTGACCCTGCAGCTTTAGTTTCAGTACCAGTTACCCTGTGAAACAGCCCCATAATAAGGTCATTTTTTTATCACCAGCCACCTAATTTTAACCAAACTGAATAAAAAAGAAAGAAGACTGAAACTGTCCTAGAACAACTGTGAAGCCAAATAATAAATTACATTTTATTTTTATATATTAAAGGTATGCATCACTTCACACCGCAAAAAGCAGTCCTGAAACAACTTACACACATAAATACAGAAATCCATAACTATATAACAAGGGAAAACCTAAAATCAATATAAACCCTAATCAGCACTATATAAAAAATAAGCACCATAAAAACATAATCTAAAAAACATTACAATACAAAAAGTGTTCATCCACAACACACAAAATCCCCACTCCCAGCACAACCTAGAATGAACACCACCAAAGCAGCCCACACGAACTGAGCCATAATGAAGGTCCAAATGCCAGGGAAAATAAATACATGTTCACCTGACACCCAGGCAAGCTTCCTTAAGGACTCTGGCCTTATAGGCCTTGAGCCGACCATGTTATTAGTACCACTTGGGGCAATGGGTTCAAATATGATATTTTGGCAAAGTATGGATGCCTAGAGATGGAAAATATGTGATAGCAAGTCATAACTCTTTGCCTTTTGTGTGTTACCACTCCATTCCCAAGATACCTTGATGTAAATGGAAATTTTTGGATAATGTTTATTATGACTTATCAAACATAATTACAGTAATTCTGATTATATAAGTTAATAATTACAATAATTATTATGATTATAATAATTACACCAATTAAAATATATAAATGTTTTAAGTGTTGGTTTTTGTTGTTGTTCAGAGCCAGTGGTGAATGACCGTGCAGCATCATGAAGAAGACTGAAACAAGCACATCCTGTGCCTCTGATCCCCAGTGTATAATTCATTTATGGTCAAATGTCCAACCTGGAGATACGCTGACAAGCCCACAGGACTACTCATCATGGAAAACTCTGTTAGGGGCAGCTCAAAGAAGGAATCACATTCCACTGTTAGACATTGCGAGAAATGTGGAAAGCAATACGGTTCCCAAAGTATTTTACCACAGGAAGTGCAGGAGCCTGTTTACTATGAAGAGAGATGTACAGAGTATTAAGCGAAAAGCTGAAGCAAGTGTCAGTGATGATGCTGGAACGAGTGAGTGCACAAGTAAATGCTTAAACAGAAGAACATCATTAAAGTCAAACTTGTATGCTGAAGAATGTATGTTTTATGGAAAGATAAAATGCTACAAGGGAACATCAACGTGTGAGTTGACAAAAGGCTTCGAGAGTGCGCAACCATTAATTGTGATTCAAAGATCTTAGCAGTTTGTAGTAGGGACATAGTGGCTGCAGAAGCCCATTATCATGCATCTTGTTATAAGAACTATACAAGGGTTAAAGCAAAGGAGGAAGATCATGCATCTAGCATTCAAACCGATGATCACTACAAAAATATGAGAGATGAAGCATATGATGAACTATTTCAATACATTAGAACTGTGATTATTCCTAAAAAAGAGGTAATACGTGTGACAACTCTCACTGAAAGGCTTGAAACATGCAGAGGAATACAGGGAATAGACAAATCAACCAAGAAGCTTATTAGAAGAAAATTGGAATCTGAGTTCGGTGACAGCCTCCATATATTCCCAGACAACCAAGGAAAATTATTGGCCCAACCTGATAGTATCATGCTACAGGACGTTGTAAGAGAAAACCAGAGTTTGAAACGAGAATTATCAGTTTTAAAGGTTAAGGCAACAGACATGAACAAGATCATTGATAAAACATCATTGCACATAAGAACAATGATTAAAACAAACTTGACATCAACACCATGGCCATATCATCCTTCAGACGTTGATAAAGATACATTTATAGTGCCTGATTATCTTAAACGGTTCCTATTAGGACTTCTGACTGGAGATCCAGAAAACACAAAGCCCTCCAAAAGGGTCGCCTTACTTATGCAATCATTCAGTCAGGACATTATATATGCAGTGACAAATGGCCAGCAGAAACCCCCAAAGCAATTGTTTCTCCCATACGCCGTAAAAACGCTGACAGGCAATGTTGAAATAATTCGCACTCTAAACAGACTTGGTCATGGGATTTCATACTCACAATTGGAAGAAAATGATACTGCCTTATGTCTTCAGAAACTTGCTGCTACCTTAAATGAGCAAATTGTTCTTCCAGCCGCCATTCAGCCTCAAGTATTCACTAACTTAGCGTGAGATAACATTGATAGGCTGGAAGAGAGTCTTAGTGGTAAGGGGACAACTCATCGAGTCAACAGTATAGCTGTGCAGCCCAAGTTGTTTGGACCACAACCTTTTAAAGCTCCTCTCCCAAGCAATGAGGAAAAAAAGCAAATTGGAACAATTCTCGTGCTTAGAGTATGCACCAAAATCTTCGGTACATCACATAAATGATTTGAGATATCACCTATTTTGCGCAAAGAAGGGTGAGATAGACAGTCATCAACTTCCACCTTGCAGGGACTGTCTGAAGAAACATGCCGAATGTGCAAATTATCAAGCTGCTATAAGCAAGAGATGTCTTCTGAATGATCCACAGACACCTAGTCCAATTGGGAGAGGGTGGAAGTTGGAAAAACAAGATGGAGCAACTGGTAGTGGACTGGATGGAGGGGCAGCCAGCACCACAGGCTGTGTTAGAACTACTGGCTTGCAACTGCATTAGGAACTGCAAACTGCCAACATGTGTCTGCTGTCTAAATGAACTCAAGTGCACTGACATGTGCAGACTTCTCGGCTGTGAAAATCAAACAGTCGCAGAGTGATGACGCCTATTCAGAAGAAGATGATTATGACGAATGTGAATGATAAAATTGTGTTTATGTTCAATCATAACATACATTGTTATGTAAGATGTAACATCTACCACTATTAGAAATTGTCCATGAAAATTATGCATATCTATATCAATATATAAGGAATACAATAAAGTTCTATTGTTATTATTATAAGGACTATATTATTATTACAATTACTAATCATCATTATTTTAAATACTATTGATTTTAATCAATATGATGGAATTATTTATTTTTCAAAATATTATGATGCATTTGTTTGCTATTTATCAAAAATATGAAAACCATTTTTTTCGCCTATAGTTGCTAATCCAATAATATCAGACAAAAGGCAAAGAGTTATGACTTGCTATCACATATTTTCCATCTCCAGGCATCCAAAAAATCGTATTAGAACCCATCCCCCCCCCCAAGTGGTACCAATGGCCTAAATTTGAGGTCCTGGCTCATGACCTATTAGCTAGACCTAAGCATTATCCCAGGCAAATGGAGGGGTTGCCCCTGTCTGCTCCCAGAATCCCCTGTGTGTCATTTGGATGTACAGGGATGATCCCAGGACAATCCTGGGATATAGGCCTGGTCTAGCCATGGCCAGTGTTCCATAAAGATGGGGCTATCAAAGGAAAGGCCTATTCATTAACTGTCACCTCCCAAGCACCTCTACTTAAGCTTGCTTCCCAGATAAGTAATTAGAAACACCATTGGCAATACTGATAAACTAGAATTTTACCTCTAATGCATTTACACCATGATGATTATGACATTTGGGACTCTGGGTGGTTTCATCTCTCATGATCTTAATGGGATTACCTGTAAATTTGAAATTTTAGGGCTAATATAGAATTCTTTCTTCCCCCTCTCACTTTTTGCCTGGCATATGAATGAGGAAGTCCCCGGTTCAGATTTCACGCCTGCTTCTCTTCCTGCTCAACATTAATCCACAACAGAGATAATACTACTAACTTACATTACAGGACTGTTGTAAGGATTATAGAGATAACTGTGAGAAGTGCTTTGAGCCCTCAAAATGTATTATACACATTTTAAGTCAGCTTTCTCCAACCAGGTACCCTCCAGATGTGTTGGACAACTGCCATCATTCCCAAGCAGTAAGTACTATAATACGAGAAGGCTCCTTCAAGTGCTACTAAAATAATTATCAACATTTTCTAACAACAAATTATAATCTCCCATATGTCCATTATAAGTACTGAGATGATGTATTGTTTTAATTTTTGTGAACTGCCCAGAGAGCTTCGGCTATTGGGTGGTATAAAAATGTAATAAATAAAATAAAAATAAATTAATTTATTACATTTTTCTTCCACCAGGGAGCTAGTTAGGATAGCATAGGTGGTTCTGCCCATTCCTCCCATAATAGAGATTATAAGATTTTGGAATTATTAGCAAGGTGTGATACATGGTAATCCATTTTCCTTATTGTAAGTTTGAAGGTTTATTTATGTCTAGATGTTTTTGTTGCTGTAAGATATTTCATGGGTCTCACTGCTTTTTAATATTTGTAATAGATTTAGTGTTCACAGTGTCAAAGAACAGCACTGTCTTAGTGTTCATAGTGATCTGCTTTGTAAAGTAATCTGATTTTTTAAATAATAAATTTAGTAATAATTTTAAAAACAGTTCAAACTTTGAACCCGTTTCACTGTAGGCTGCAATCCTGTGTACAGTTGAACTATTTCTACCCCATCGAATTCAGTAAGATTCAAGCATCCTAGCTGAGAGATCTTCTTAAATTAATTAAATTAACTGCTTACTGCTGTGAACTATCAAGCCATCTGCCTCATATGGATACCAGTTACTTCTATGTGTTAAACTTCTGGCATGATCCAATGCTGTTGCTGACCATTTTATGTTTGATATCATATGGTCCCTATTTGACTGGCTACTTAAATAGCTAATCCCTCTTAAATTCCAAACATGTAGCCATATTACAAGGGAACAAGTTTTCACATGAATGAACTTCTGAAAAAACTATTTTTTTTTATTAAGGCATAAATTGGCTTTTCTCCTATATCAAGCACACTCTGTCCTCTCCTTTCTACACACCACTCTTTCACACTACATTATCATGGTCAATGTACAGAAAAATGTTTTTAATTCTAGCATCTATGTTACATTACTTGTGGAATGACAGGTGAACAATTCAGTCTACAGAAGCAAACCTATCTATATTAATTATGAAACAAAACACAGAACCCCACATAACAATCCTGCATACCTTTCTTCAGAAAGTAAGCTGTAAAGATTGCAGCATCACTTACTTCTGGGTAGACATGCCTACAGAAAACCACCTACATATGAGACATGCCATCTATTATTACTCTAAAACAACCAGGTTTATTATTGTAAGCTACAATTATTTTAGTCAATCTAACTGTCTGCTTATGTAACCCTCCCCTACAATAAAGAGCCATAGCAGGCTTATGAATCAGGTGCCACTGAGAACAGGGAGCCATTAAAATGCTTGCTATTGCACAGCTACTGAGACAATGATTTTATAACACTATAATGTGATGGATCAATTTATGCATCCTCCCAATGAGACCAGTGGGCTTTACACCAAGGTAAGTGGGTGTAGCTGTGTATAGACACCAGTTTGATTCATAGTCAGGCAAAAACCACTTAAAAGCAGGGACTGAAGTTCAAATTGCATGACTCTTGGCCATGGAAATCCTATGGCAAGTGACTACCAAGGGCAATGAGAGTTATGGGATCTCTAGTTCTGGTTTGGTCAATCTGAAGTACATTTCTTTAAACTTGGACTCTTCTTAAATCGGTTAGGTAGCTCAAGCGTAGTGGGGGAGTACAGAGAAGAGATAGTGTTAAAAGAAGAGAAAAGAGGCATGAAGTGTATCAATTTGATTTTGTAATTAAGAAATATCAGGACAAAACCCATTCTACCCTCTGCACCACATCAATTCCAAATCTAGCTATACTAACAAATGTTTCTTCAGAGAAATTCTGGAATCCAGGAACATATATTAGCTTGGATCCTAATTTCCTGTGAGTGAAAATCCACACATGGAATACTCTTGCCTGTGGAAGGGAGAGAAAGCCATTTTGCCAATTCTGGTCCAGCAAAAACTGCCTCATTCCTCTTCTTTCAGTAGAGTTGCCACAGAAGGGCAACCAAGGTTTCAAGTCAATCATTAATGTCTCTAGTCTGTCTCTCTCTTCCCATGATTTCCCTATACTACTAGTTCTCCTGCTACAAGATTTGAGGGCTATATCTGGAAGAACACGTAGCAAATTCAGTCAATGTTTCACCATGTTCCTATATCTCTGCTCTATTACAAGTTCAACCTCGCCATAGTCTGCCACTGTGACTGATTTCGCTCTCCATCTACACAGTCACAGATGATTCTACAGTTACATGTCTGCAGAAGGAAACAGGCAAGGCACTTTATGTATGTTCAAAGTAACATGCAAAGGGTACATGTTGTTGAGGGAATGTACGTCTCACTCAATGGGTCTGGAGGACTGATGTTGGATTTTACCCATGGAGTTGAGTGGCTCAAGTAGTAATTTATACAAAACAAAGCTGTCCCCTTTAGTTTAACCTTTCTTGATGTTATTTCCAAACACAAAGCATCGTTTAATGCAGGGCTAGGGAGCTTGTGACCCTCCAGACATTGCTTGACTACAACTCCTGCCATTGGCCATGTGGCTGGAGCTGATAGGAGTTGAAGTTCAATAACATCTGAAGGGCCATGGTTTCCCCATCCCTGCTTTAATGCATAACAAGCTATCACCTACTCAGAAGCACATGTCAGCTTGAGCAATGCAATACATAATTATTTGATGACCATATCAATAAGATGACATACAAACATAAAATATAGGATTCATTTATGTTTCATCTGGATAGATAAATGCAAAAATCACTGTGGATATATACAGATTCAGTCTTTTCCACTGTCATGTGCAAAAACTACTTTAACTATTCCAACATGGTGACCATATGATATTCGCAGTCATTGCTTCACATGGCCCTGCAGTTGCACAGGAACTGTGGAGTTTGCTGCATTTTTATTTATTACCAGAGATTTCTCAGTGGCACACAGATGAAAACAAAGGACAATAAGTAAAAGGTCAAAGGCATAAGCTTACTCAATTCTCTACTGGCTTCTCTTATGCAGCACCATACTCACTGTACAATTGGATATTTCAGGAGGTTTAACACTTGACATTTCAGATGAAATGTCAGGAGCATTACTGTGAATCTCCTCTTGATGTTAAATCTTTAGCACTGCCCTATTCCTGTCCATACCCTTTCCTCTCATATCCTAGAATTGGGCAGGAGGGCAAGCATATAACCACCACCTACCTTTTATAGCAGGTACTCACTTAATAGAGTTTGGTTTTATGCTCTTTGAACTAGCAAGATGCTACTCCCATCCTTCAACATGGCCAGTTTCTTCCTGTCTCTGTAATATATTGCAGCCTTTTTTCATCATTGGCTGTCATGCTTTGGTACATCATGATATTTCAGGGCCTGAGGAGAAACTCTTCACCATTGCTCAGCAACTCTCGTTTGATTTGGTTTTGGCCTTCTCCTACATAAGATGATTGCCAGATTAGAATACAGTCATCCTGCCTGACCCTTTAAAAATCCCAAGGGAGCAAAAAGTATGCAGCCACTGTACCACCCACTCCACTCTAGAGATGGAGAAGAAATTCAAAAATTGGTGGGGGTGGAGCGAGAAACCAACTCCTCCCAAATGTGAGAAGTTTGTTTGTTAGCCAATACAAACTAAACTCAATCACTATTTTTGACTATTAATTGTTAGTACTATGTCTCCCATTTGCCAGTTTCCTTTTTTTCTTTTTTAAAAACCCAAAAATCATGTTTTTAGATTTTTTCTGATCCATGTACATGAAGACCTGTCTTGGTAAACAGCATTAAGAAAGTACCATATGTGGAAGTGGGTAAACATTTCAGGACATACATGACACACACATACTTTCCACTTTATATGTAGAGATTAACATTTCTATACTGCCCCATAGCCAAAGCTCTCTGGGCAGTTTACATTTGTGGTTTAGTTTCCACATAGAAGCTAAAAATTGGTTGTGAAAACTGTTGACGGACAGGTCTTACATTTGGTCATTTAGGAAACTGAAGTGATCAGGGGTGAGATACGAATCAGTCACCTATACCTCACATCTGTCAATGTTACACACAAGTGTGAGTGATTCTTTAATCTGTAATACTTTTTCTCTAGATAGCATCTGAACAGGCCCTTAGGCAATGTGAAGGGGAGAGTAATTTGTTCAGAATAGTATAACCCACACTCCAACTGGAATGGAGTGAGGCTTTCTGCATCATTGCCCGCCCCCTCAAAGTTTCTGTGTTAAACCTATCCATTGCATAAAGTCTGATTCAGAACACAGGAGATATTGAGGCGTAAACTGAATATATGCTGAATACAAGAGCAAATACAATAAGATAGTAAAAGCTTAGCAAGCTCCACCATCTGAAAAATTGTTAGTATTTAACATTTGCTAAACAAAAAGTTTTGGGAATAATGTGTGTTTCTCCTACAACATAAAGTCAACACTTTCCTTCTTGATCTGTCTATTGTCCACATATTGGGGAAGAGAAATATGTAAGACACTGATTCAGTCAGATTTCTCACAGCATTTCTGTGGCAACCACCCTAGTGACTTTGCTCTTAAGTGAAAAATCTGAATGTGGCAATGAAATTTGCCAGTAAATAAAGCTCTCTTTTTTAAAGCTTCATGATCAAACTACATATTATACCTTTAAAAAAACAACACTGGAAAGCAGTAAGATTTGGCTGCCAATTTTGGAGAATGCAGGACATGTTCAACCTTGCCCCCCCATACTACTTTCCCATTCAAAAATATCCATCAAAAGCTGCTGTTTTGCCAAAAGGAGAAAACAAAATACAAAAGCTCCATTACCATGTCAAAAAAAAATTAAGGGCAGAAGATCCAGTCATGGGTCTCCTATAAAATGTGCTGGCTATAACTTACTTTAGAAAGAAAATGATCAAATATGTTACTTTCCAATGTAGGGACCATCCTGACAACAGAGTACATTTCAAACAGTTTTCTTCCTGCTTTGAGTTTAGCCCACCTCTAGTCTAAATGGCTCTTTTGTGGTAGTTTGGTTGCTCTTGGCCTATTTGATGAAGCTTTAAACTGTTCATTACCCTTTGCCTATTTATGTAAGCCACAGCTGTGATTTTGCCTGACATTATTAAGATAGGCTATGTCAGGGAGTCCTGAAAAGCTAGAAGAAAATGACAGCTTTAAGTGGGGGGAAATCTATCCAGAATTCATTTTTATTTCCTTCCCTTTGTCACTTATGCAATGCTATCCTGGAGCATGAGTGCTATGTACAGACATGTTTGGGAAATTTATAATACAATTCCATTGCAGGATGAAAATCATAGCAGAAATTTGTAAGGAAGTGTCTGATAAATCACCCACTGAACGAGGGTTCCAATTATTTTGATGTATATTCTTATTCCCAAAAAAGTCTGCAGTATTTTTTTTAAAAAGAAAACAAACCTTAAAAGGCAAGCAAGTACAAATTGCAGATGGACATGATCTTACAAACATTTCATTTTCTTATATTTAAAAAGTGTCTTAAGTGACATCTGACATGCAGTGTGATTGCAAACAAAGATAAAGATAATCCTTCCAAGATTTGTTAAGAGAATTGAAAATTCGCTTCTCAATGCCTAGAATTATTCTCAATAAACCTTAAATTCTCCCTTTCCCTTGGATTAACTCCAGTTTTCAAAAATCAACATACAGGATTTTGCTGTGTGCAGGACTGCTTTATGCCAATGTGCTTAGCCATAAAATGGGTTCTCCATAAAGAATGTATCACAAAGCTCCATGACATTCCCAATTATTATCTACTTCTTTTCATCCACAAATAATCAATTATAGACCTTAAAAGTACTTTAAGGAAAAAGCCAACACTACTATATAACAAGCATTCAACTTTTAAAATGCACCACTCTCACACAAAAGACCCAATTGCATATTGTATCCTAAGCATCTCTTCATATCAGGGGACTGATGGATCCAAGTGGGTTTCTGTCATGCAGTTTTCCTGTCATGCAGGCTGATAATCCTGTTGAAGCCCTGGTTGACCTCTGAAATAGCGAAACATGGGCAATTGACAAAACTGTTCCTAAAGCCCTCTCCCAGGATGGGGAGCTAAGTTAGCTCCTTGGTGGTCTGACAAACCAATATCAATGAAGTGACAGGGAAGTTGAGTAGAACGATCATAACGCAAGACTTATGATTATCAAAACAGTCTATAAAAGCCTACTATGTGGGAATGACGGCAGCAAAAAGAAGTCTTACTTCTTTTGGGGGAGAATTGCTCAGTAGTCTGCTGTGACCAATTGCTAGTCGCTTTGCAGATAAACTTCAATTAGTTCAAAATATGGCAGCCAGGCTGGTCACTGGTACACCTAGGGGTGACCACATTACACCAGTTTTAAAATCTCTTCACTGGCTGCCGATTAGTTTCCGGGCAAAGTACAAAGTGTTGGTTATTACCTTTAAAGCCCTTCATGGTTTGGGTCCAGGCTACCTGCGGGATCGCCTTCTCCCGTACAATCCCCCTCCCCCACAGGACCTCTGGCAAGAATCTACTTCAGCTAGCAAAAACTAGATTAACAACTGTTACCCAGAGGACCTTTTCTTCCGCTGCCCCCAGACTGTGGAATGGCCTGCTGGAGGAGATTCGTCAACTTGACAGTCTTTTAGAATTTAAAAAAGCAATAAAGACTGATCTATTCCAGCAGGCCTATCCAGTGAAATTTTGGGATGTTTTCAGGATGTTTTAATCATGTATGGTATGTTTTAATCCGTTTTAATGTTATTTTATATCATGTTTTTATACTGTTTGTTTTATACTTTGAATTGTTTTAGTTTTTGTGAACTGCCCAGGGAGCTTCGGCTATTGGGTGGTATAAAAATGCAATAAATAATAATAATAATAATAATAATAATAATAATAATAATAATAATAAAAAAAAATAATAATACCTGTTCTGACTTGGATGCTTTTTAAATCAGTACCACCACTAGATGTAACTTCAGCATCTGTTTGTTCAGTTAGATTGAATAAGTTTCCTTTTGTCCATTCTGAGGATGTGGACAGGCTGTTGGAGAAGTGACCTCTGCTTATCCTGGCTAATAAAAGCTGTCAGAACTGGACTGGCCAAGTGGTTGGTTGGAGTGGTAAATGCCACACTAAAAGTGTGGTTCCAGCTTGTTTAAAAGAGACTGTAGTGAGACTTCCGTGGGTAAAAAAAACCCTTCCTTAATCCCACCGTATTGGAGAATTTCAGGCCAGCATCTAATATTCCATTCATCGGCACTCTTCCAGGGTGTGGTGATCATCTTCAGAGGCCTGTTGGGAGCCTCTTCATGTGAATCCACAGAAATCCACTTGGTTGAGACCAGAGAGAGGGACTTCTCTGTGGCTGTGCCTGGACTTTGGAACTTCCTTTTGGAGGAAGGCTCACCATTGTTTTATGGCCTTTCAGAAGTTAGTAAAATTCTTCCTAGAACCTGGATCTTCTGAGTTTCAGTAGTCTCAATTTAAAAATCAGTCTAATACAATTTAATATGAAGGTATTTGAAGAGAGCCTATGTGTGCAGAGGGGTGGGAGAGTCATGCTGGGGGTGGTTAAGAGTCTCACTCCAACACTCTTAACCACCCCCAGCATGACTCTCCCACCCCTCCGCACACACAGGCTGTCTTCAAATACCTTCATATTAAATTGTATTAGACTGATTTTTAAATTGTTAATGTTATAACTTTTATTTTGTTAGTCACTTCGAACGCTTTAAGCAAAGGAATCATGTTTTAAAAATAAATGCATAATGTGACAGCCCACAGCTAGACACAAGTAAATACCATGTTCACGCAATAGTTTTCCAAGTGGCTGTAATATGTGACAGCAACATGTTCCCTGTTGCTCAACATGACCACATCAAGATCCTCCACAAAATCAACCTGGACAGCCACTGGCACAGTTATGGGGAATTCTCCTCAAGATTATGGCAAACCATGCAGAAAATAGCTTTCAATACATCACAAATCCTGTGTAGACTGCCATGACCCTGGAAACAATTTTCAGTGTTCTCCTTGTGGGGAGTATAACATTTGACACATGCTTAAACTTTTAAATTAATGATGTGCTAATCTAACAATATACATATTTATTTGATCTAAGTATCAAGAATACCTCCTCACAATCTTGAGAATAAACACATTTGTATTTATATAAAAAGTGGGGTATAATGAAAAAAACCCACATATACACCTTTATCATATACACCTTTTTACACATGTCAATAAAGTGCAATGTTCATGGTAAGCACAGAAAGACTGATGCAGTGAAACAATGAGAGAATAGATCAAGATTTTCTGTGCAATTCTTAAATCCAAACTAAGATTAGATACTACTAGGTATTCTTTGAACAAATTATTTATTTATTTATTTTATTAATTACATTTCTATACCACCCAATAGCCAGAGCTCTCTGGGCGGTTCACAAAAATTAAAAACATTCAAAGTATAAAACAACAGTATAAAACCATAATATAAAATACAATGTAAAAGCTCAACCAGATAAAAACAGCAGCAATGCAAAATTACAAATTTAAAACACGAAGTTAAAATTTATTTATAGACTGTTAAAATGCTGGGAGAATAAAAAGGTCTTCACCTGGCGTCTAAAAGCGTATAACAGTTAATACTTTCCAGTTCATCTTTTGCCTAGAAATCCAAGATATCTATTGCTTTCAACGTGGCATTGAACATTTGTATATCAGCCAGTATTAGTTGAAAGATGGGCCATAGCTAGATGAGGCGAAATTCTGGGGTGATCCCTGGGATCATGGGATCTCACCCTCCCCTTTAGCCCCGGTTTTTCTGTGCTCTGACCGTGGAACGTGCGGCCAGGCGCTGCGAGTTGACCCAACTCCTCGTGATTCCTCGCGAGGAGCCGGGAGCCATGCATGGGGCACAGCACTCCTCAGGAGTGCTGCGCCCATCGGGGGTAGGGTGGGGGGAGTGGGGAAAATAATTTAAATTAAAAATTCCTTACCTTTTGCACATGAGTGTTCATGCGCTGCTGGCCCTTTAATTAAAAAAATGGTGGGAGTGACACCTCTCCTTCTGAGGTCATCGCACATCACATTTAAACAGAGGAGGGATCTTACGATAAACACATCACAAGATCTTCCCTCCTCCGTTGCGTGCTAACTGGTAGATCTAGCTAAGGCCAAGGATTCACATCCAAATATAACCAGAGCTGAAAGCAAAATAAAAACCATATTCAAGATATCTGAGGCCATGGCTACACCAGCCCTATATCCTGGGATCGTTTCTGTGCATTCAAATGCCACACAGGGGATCCTGGGAGCAGGCAGGGCATGACTTATATTATCAAACATAAACCATTGTTTCAATGAAAGAAATGTTTCCAGCCAGTACATGAGAAGCAATTCTTCTCATGCTCTTTTCAGAACTATCCATACAGTGTAGCAAGCTGGGCAAGCTGCCAAGTAGAGGCATCTCACAACATGGGAAGATGTCAAGGATATGAGAGAGAGAGAGAGAGAGAGAGAGAGAGAGAGAGAGAGAGAAAGAGAGAGAGAGAATATTCAGAAAGGATATTTCTCTAATCCTCAGGGAACACTAGCTCTGCATTCAGGGAGGGGGGGGAAGGACAGCAGATAAAATATTTGCTTCTGCAGAGACCCTTGCTTCCATATCACGGCAGACTATATGATATATTCATTTGGATGTCTCCAGCCTTATCATCTACCCACTACGCTGAAATATATTTTTGCACCACATGTGTGAGTGGAAATTTAAATACAGGCTAGACAACTGTGTTTGAGGGGGAAGGGGCGGTTATGCTGGGAGGTGATACAATTCTCAAAAATCACAATAGTTTGGTTCCCAAATATATTAAAGCAAAGTCCTCTCAGAAGGTTCTGCTCCTTTTTACAGCATACTAAGGAG
This sequence comes from Elgaria multicarinata webbii, assembly GCF_023053635.1. NCBI lineage: Eukaryota > Metazoa > Chordata > Lepidosauria > Squamata > Anguidae > Elgaria > Elgaria multicarinata. The sequence continues at coordinate 93,049,859 of NC_086173.1, read as the reverse complement.
CCGAGTATAAAGATTGGGGCCAGCACCATGGACAGTGGAACATGCACTCAGTAACAAAGTTAAAAGAAAACACATACTAGAAAAATCCCAGGGAAAAGTACATCAATGTACATTACCACAGAAGACAGTGGCTAAAAATGAAGAAACTGAGTAAGAGTTTGTTGAAATTTGTACTAATGTGGCAAGGCAAATACCCAAATACTTAAATGCTCCAATAGGATCTAAGCAAAGCAAAGGCAACCCCAAAGGAACCTGATGCTATTAGAGTTACAAAATGTGAGTCAAATGAACAAAGCATGTTTTGCAAGTGGATTGCCGAATTGGCAATCCAGGTACTCTTTTAGCCTTAAAACCAGCTGAGAGGCTTCAGAGTTTCTCCTTTTCTTTCTGCATCCTACTTTTTTTGGGGAGTCACTGCTTTGAGGAATGGGAGAGCATTGTGCTTCTACAGCTTCACTCAATATTTGGACTAGAAATATAAGTGTGTTATTTTGGTTATTCTTCCTGTGTTATTCCCATTCTGTATTAGGTTTTCTGTTAAATTGTTACATGGTTGGAAGATATAAATGTGCTCATTTGGTTTTATTGTCTTTGAATCTGCTTCCATACTAGTTCTTCTAGTATGAATACTAAAGAAAGTGAAGTTTACACTTATACCAACCAAAGAAAATGTGTTGCTACCTCCTGGCTGGCCAACAAGTACTATTGTTTGGGGATAGAAATTTATACATTGACTGAAGAAAAGGATGCTCTTCTCTTCTCTTCTCTTCTCTTCTCTTCTCTTCTCTTCTCTTCTCCCTTTCCTTTTCTTCACTCTACTTGATTTCCCCTCCCTAAAACCACTTTCTCTGTTCTTCTTCCTCCCCTTCCCTCTTCATAAGTTTTATAGCTGTTCATTTTCTTCTCTTCGTCCTTTTGTGTTACCTGTTCTTTCAGCATGCACTTGGAGTTTATTCTATTAAAAAAAACTAGTTATACATTCTTAGATAAATAAATTTCAATGAATAGTCTCATGCAGACTTGGCTTTCAAAAGGATGTATTCCAGGCCAACTCTGACACCTTATTTCAGCTTTAGTTTCCTATCTGTATTGATGTACATCTATACGTATTTGGAGACAACAAAATTTAGGATCAGCTGCATTTAATTCACCTCAATATTAGCTAGTTTTCTCTGACAGGGTTTTCTGCAACACTTCTACGCATGAATACTAGTAGGATTCCCCTCAGTCTCTTTTACTTTCTTATCCTTTTCCCCATTCTTTATTTTTAATGTTCTGCAATAATCTGTTTATTGTGATGTATGTTATTATAGATTTTATGTATCATACTCTTTGTATAACTATCATTATTGCTTGTGTATTAAGGAGATTTGTTTAACTAAATTTTGTGTGTGTGTGTGTGTGTGTGTTTATTTTATTTTATTTTTTTAAAAGATTGCCTAACCTGTCATAAAACCCCAATCTCTTACTGAAGCTTTGCAGCTTGGGGATTAGTACAGTTACTCTTTCTGTGGATTTACTCAAGTATAACAGTGTAAGCTTTCTTACTGACATATTTGGGAATTGTTGGAGCAGTTCTACAAAAAAAAAAAGCATAGCTAGATGGGAAGGTTCACTTATACATCCATTTAAACTGTTTTTTAAAAGCATTCTTACAGTAGAATAGCAGAGAGCGGAGTTGTGAGCATCACTCTTTTTCAGGGCACCAGCCCCCACTGGGATATTTGTAGAATAGTATACTACTTGTAAAATATTAAAATAGCATAGAAGGGCAAACATCTCCTATGTTACCCACAAACAGAGCTGAAAGTCCAAACACTAGGTAGTTTCTCTAACAAGAAAGCCCTGCGACTTAAATACATGACATCCCACACCATCCTGGCATTTAATGCTTCCCACCCCCTTCTTCCTGCTTTCACCACTTTTATAACCACTTGTCTTGAACAGACAGTGCACACCGTTCGTCTCTGGTGGTTATCAGATGCTCTATCAGCATCAGCTTCTTCTGGATGAAAAGTTTCCATGATTAACTTTCTGAATGTCAATTGCTTGCTGTACTCTGAATGCAGACTTGTTCATCACTTAGTAATAACATTCCCTGCTGAACTGAAAATGTGTCCTGAATAAATGCTGGGAAGAGAGCAGCTTAACCACTTGACAAGCAGGGCTAGTCAAGGAAGGCTATATTTTTCATTTCAGAGATGAGAATGTATAAGATTCCTGCAGACTTCGGGTACCAAAAGACATCAGCAGCAGCAGGGCAATTGCTCATATACGCATAGGAATAAAGCCATAGGAGACATGGATGGCTTAAAGAGCAACAACATTATTGCTAACATGAAAAAATCATGCAAACCAATAAAGTCAGGTAAGTATAGGCACTATCTTCTTGGGAAGACCTCAATAAACAACACAGCCCTCTTCTGAGTGATTCAATCCCAGCTTGAAGCACCAGTAAGCACTGAAGTTGATTCAGACTTCTCATTGCCTGGCTGTCTATTACGTGAATGGGAAAGCCCATGATTGCTCCAGCCTGTTCTGCTCCAGCCCGTTCATCATACAATGAACATGAACCAGCATGAGCCAAAAGCAGCTCCCAACCAAACACTCTCTCAAGCAGGATTGCAATGAGAGGAGGTTGAGTCAGCATCCCCTCACCCTGCAGGTGCCTCAGTGTGCTCACCAGGGTAGCATCCCTCGTGTCCCTTGATTGCACCAAACATGGATTTATATTGTCATTATACTTAGAATTCCAATAAATAATAAAATAAAATTAACTTTCCACAAATATCATCTCACTGCCTTCCTTTTTAATGCAAACCAAACTTGTAAGTTCAGACATGAAGCCAAAATGTCAGATGTGGTCCTGTAAGGGTGGAAAAATCCTTCTTTTTTTCAGTAAGCTGCATTTGACAACTTAAGCTGCTGTAAGTAAATGCAGTACCATTTCAGAGCTTACTCCCTTAAATGTGTATTTAGGTTTGCAGCTTTAGACTGATTGTATCTGGAACAATAATCACTGTATAAATTCCAATTTACTTGATTTATATGGCCTTATGTACTCTTGTTTTCTATTTTGCAGCTATTTCCCATAAGATCTGCACTTGAATTTGATCTTTATGTATATTTTTAAATTCAATCACATGTATCATCAGAAAGGTTGTCGTGTAGTTCCTTCTCCCATTTTACCAGATAATTGTTAAGCCTAATAGCCAGTTCTAATAATAAATTTATATATCTTGTCTAAAATCCATTTCAAATTCTTTGCAGGAACTGAACTTTCAGATCTGTGAAGGATCCTTGGGGGATCAAGACTTCTCAAATTTTTCCTCCAGATAGGTATGTTCAAAATTCATCCTGCTCCTTTGATCACTCATGTGTGCACTTATCTGCAAGCCAAAGGGTTTTTTTTCCATTCATTTCACTCTAACTTGGTCCAGTCATTATGATACTATGATAACATGATGCTTGCTCCCCCTTTGATGGAAACAGAACTTCAAACATCTCGATGTCGACTTTGCTCCAGGATGGGTCCATAGGAACATAACTATACATAGGGAAGTATCAGCCCATACCAGCAATGCCTGGGCTTGAATCAGTGCCCTCCAGGCTGTGATTTTAGAGCCTTGGGCATTTGGCTATAGAAGTACTGCACTTAATAGGCAAGCTTTAGTGAGTAATGAGCTCTACTGCTTCTCTCGCCAACTTGAGTGCTTGTTTTATTCATCCTATATTGCCCTGTATAACCTTCCTGCTTCTTCCATTTTGCAGCTATCACTGCAACAAGCTTTTCTGCATGTTCTCCTTTCTGTCTCCATGCATAAACTACTTTTTCTTGCTTGCCACATTTCTCCCAGTCCCTGCATCAACTTCTTTCCCCTGCTACATCACTCTTCTTTTCTCTGATGTCAAACCTTGATTTCACTTTATATTAAGAACTTATTGTCAGAAATTCTGGATCCAATTCTTGGCACACTCTGATTATAGCTTCACTTGATGATACTCAATTTGGAGACCTGATCAAATCCGTACTTGAGACAACAAGAGAAAAATCAGAAAGCAAAGCACTGCCTGCATTTATAGAGAGCAGTTCCATAGTGAGCATTGACCAGGTTGGAGAATAGTTACCCTGCTACTACCAGGGACAAGTCCACAGGTCAATAACTTAACAGACCAGTGCCTGTGATTGCCAGTATGCAAGATTTTGAATTACAAACAGTTCTTGCATTATTAAATACTTTCTTTGGGGAACTGAGAAATAACTATGTTATTTCTATGTTCTCTTTTTCTCTGACTGAGGTATTCTGTGCTATTCAAAAGCATATATCAGTATAATGTTATTATTATAATTTACTATTAGAAGGAAGATGCTATCGCCTTACCTACTTTTTATTTCTGAAGAGGCAGAATGACTGATTACCACTGAGAGATGAACCCACTCACGAACTTAAAGCCATTCAAAATGGTGGGACACAGATTATATGATATCAGAAATTAAGGGGAAATTGTTTCTGAATGAACATGGCATTAATCAGTAAAAGAATGTGCAAGGGAATAACCAAATGATAAGCTTGGAATGCACTCCTAATCTTCCTGCTGATTAATTAAGTCTCCTCTCCCTCCATTCATGTCAGATCTAATAACACAAAATACATCTCCATAAACTGAAATGCGCCTTTTCTCCTCCTCTCATTTTGCTATGCAATCACAACTTCTAATAACTTATCTGGAAATTATTAAATCAAGACGCAGAGTCTGAGTTCACTCCATTGAAGAGAAGTAAATAAGCTACACTGTCTCAGTTGCAAATAGTTAATGCAACCGAAGTTGGAGAGAAGGGAAATTGAATTACTGGGGGCACACTGAACTTTGAGAGTAAGCTCTTTATACCTTCCCAGTCTAGAGCAGCCCTTTTCTTCCCTTATGCAGTAATCTACACTCCATTATACTATCAGCTCCATCCGACGAGCGTTTACTGCACGCTTGTTACTGAGTACTCGCAAATTACTCACATGACGTCATCTGCCTCTTGCCCATCTTCCACCCCTTCTGGCCATTATTGCGCCTCAAAAAAACCTCATTAAGTCTGGTTGCTGCTCTCTCCTACTGGACTGAATGGGGCTAATTACTTCCTGTTTTCAGGAAGCAACGTGGGAGCGGCGACAGAAGAAGCGATGAGAGCTGCGCATTTGACTAGATGAAATGGAGCTTAAAGGCAACAGTGGAGAACCTCTGGCCTACAAAACAGGTCCACCCGGACTTTCTGCCCATCAAACTCTCCTGCTGAATCAAATCCCCACCTCTATTGTCATACCCCTTAATCTGTCCACATACACGTTATTATTATTATTATTATTATTTATTTATATAGCACCATCAGTGTACATGGTTATAAACAGACTTGCTCTACACAATGCCTTTGGGTTCATTCCTTCTGCACACACACACACAGAAACCCTTGGGAGGGCCCTTAAGGCACATGCTGCCCAAGAATGCTTGACTGGTCTATTTTTAAAAATAGATTCTACAGTTAACTTAACTTTGAGGTCCTCCCAAGATGTTTCAGGGTTTTAACAGTACAATAGCAGAGATAAATTAAGCAGGTGAGTTTCCCCCATTCCTTTGCCTTGAGAAGCCATAGCTTTGTTTTAAGTGGCTATTAAAAGCAAAAGATGAAGGTTGCTAACATTGATTCCCCCTATCATGGTAGGGAAGGGAGGAGTTAATATAGATTAATATTGGTGCATGTGTAATCTTTAACATATATTGTACATACAATAAAAATACACTCTTATGCTGGACACAACGATGTAACCTAACTTTGTTCACATAAGGAATAGATTGCATAAACATGGCATTGAAAAAGTAATTGTCCTCTATGGCAACTGGTTGCCAGATGTTAAACTGTTTTAAGTAAATACCTACAACATATAGAGACAGAAAAAAACCCTGAAACTTTGTTCAAGGAGAGTTTTCAGCACACTTTAGCTACCAAAGTATCCAATCCTACACAAACTTACTAAGAAACAAGTCCCGGACCTACATCTAAGAGAATATTTAAGATTGGGCTATAAGGCATATAAAATCAGCATTCTTCTTCCATATAGCTCATTCTTCAAATACCACTTGTAAAACCTGTATCAAACGAATGTGGTGCCTGTGGTTAAATACACAATTTTGAGAACTGGGTTCACTAGAAGCCATTATTTTTAAAAAGCACAAATGGGAAGTTTGCTCGTACTTACTTCCAGAGGGACTGAAGCTGTGCAGTGAATATCAGGTAACATGAAACAGACATAGTAGTTGCCAATTAAGAATCTAAGGATAAGGTTCATTTGCTGCCACGGAGGAGAAACAGAGGAAAGTGCCTCTGGGTAGACAAAAGCCAGGAGTTCCAAAAGACTGACAGCTACTCCTCTGCTGGAATGGAAGTGCTCTCAGTCCATAGTTATGGGAGGAGAGTGAAAAAGAATAGGTATTTCCAGAAGAGTTTTTATAGGGAAGTAGGAAACTATAGCAGCATTACAGAAAACTGGAGAAAGGCCAAGAAAAGGACAATCCATAAGAACACATACCAGGATTGTATTGCAGTCTATATTGCAGTGTGCAAACCTTAGGTGATGCATAGGAAATACCAGTCAAAGGAAGTGCAAACCAAGTAAAATGGAATGAGTGTCTGAGCTGCAAGAGGCACTTGAAGAGCTAGGAAAATGTGCAGTAAGAAAAAGAGTAGATTATTCCAATTAATACCCCCCTATTGCATCCTTCTTCTAGATCAGTGGTTCTTAACCTTTTTTGAGTCACGGACCCCTTTGAAAATCTGGTGAAAGCTATGGACCCCCTCCCTAGAAAAATGAACTTAAGCACATACACAACTTTGCATGCAATGAATATACTTTATTTTATTGAAAATTGATTGCCTCATACATTGTATGACATACACAAAGTATGAATAAATTTATTTGACTTTCACGGACCCCCTGAAGCCCATTAAGAACCCCTGTTATAGATATATCCACCAATAAGTCTCTCCCATGGGGATACTTAGTTTCCTGAGCACAGAGAAGCTCTGACAACAGGTCTAGCTTGTTAGATTAGATAGAGGAGAAGTATACCATCAGGTGTTTCTGGCTGAGTACCAAGAGAGAGGAGATGGAGTGGGGAAGAAGAAAAATATGCAAGGCTATTTTGCTATCTTCCTCTCCACTCCCCCAAAGCATTTCAAGTAGCAATTGCTCAGTGACTTCTGGCCCTCAACATGCAGACACAACATACTGTGTCTGGCATTGTGTCCAGAATCCCTAACCTGTGACTTTTTGTTTCTGAAATTTCAAAGAAACTGATTAAAGTTTAAAAATAAGCACATCAATAGGGCTATCAGCTAAACTAATCTTCAGTATTTCAATATTGTGAGTTTTGATAAGCCAAATCTGTACCCAAGATACCTAAGAGGTAGTTTATAAATATTTTTCTGATGATTTTGCCATGGGTTCTGAGGCATGCTTTTCTCAAGACAGCTTTTCAAAAAATCTGCAAAGGGGCAACCAGAAATGCCAAGTCAGAACTGTGGCATAAATTCAGACCAGAGAGACAGTAACTATGCAAGAAGGGGAACTGAAGAAACAGCTCGCCAACCCACAAAGCAATATTTTAATTCAAAAGGAAACTTCACTAATCCCTGGGAAGATTTATTACTTGTATAGAAAACAGGAGTGCAGTTGGCCTACACAATAAAGCACTAGTTTCCTAAGGGGCAATTTAGAGTTTAAAATGATAGAGGACCAGACTTAAAAACAAAATTCAGCTGGAACTTCTCCCTTACTTTTTACTCGATTTAAACACTCCATAAGGTAGGTAATGAAAGTGAGCAATAAGGGGAAATCTACAGCCAAAGAACATATGCTAAGCACACCCATAGGCTAGAAACTATTCCCTCAAAGTCTTTATGTGAAATACCTTTCCTTCCCAGTATACCTTGTCAAAGCCTGGTTGGAAAGCACCATCCTTCTTTGAGAAATTGTAGGGAAAATCTGAAAATGGCTTTCTTGCTTTCAGACAGCAGAGTATAGGAAGGGAATAAGCCTGTCTGGTCATTTAGCCAAAAGGAAACAAAGCATAAACCCATCAAGACACAGAATATTTCTTGCTAAGCTCGCTTTTCAAGTTCGCCTCTCTGATGACAGTGCTGTCTGGAGTGCTTCACACACAAGTAACCATGCAAGTGGATTAATTCACTAGACAAATTAAATGTAGCAATCAATGGCAAGTGTAAGGCATACCATGCTCATGTTTAGAAGAGAAGCAAATACTTTAATACAAAGAATCCATACATTTACCTAATATTTGTCCTGAGCAGGGTCCTCATCTAGAATGGCCAACCATAACCAAATTTCAATGGACAGTGGGTGCTTCACACACTCTTTTCTCCACTTACCATTTTAAGCTGCAGACCTATTAAGAAGCTGAAAAGGTATCACTCAAAAATTTCTGAACATCTCCATTTATTTCCATTATAGCTGTGTTAAACAAATAAAACATTTCCCCCCAAAAGTGGTAAATAGATTCTGCAGCTTACTGGAAGGTGAGGGAGATTGTGCAACGGTGATGTGGGTACGAGCTTGGGTTAATTTATTGCGTTGCCACCAACCTCCTAATCCAAAATGAAGCACAAATTGGCCGTGTCTAGACAACCCCATTTCAAGCACATATGTGAACTAATGTGTCATCAGATTTGCAGGTCCAGAAGCTCATCCATCTCACCCAGAATTTCTACATCATATTGACTATTGCTACTCAGAAAGCATGTATATACATATGAATTGTTCCACAGCTATTACTCATGGCAGCTTCAATTCCTAGCTTTCTAGGACCAAGTTGTCACTGATGCAGAAACATTATAATTAAGGCAATGAAGGCAAAGCTTTAGGTTAAGCACAAAGAAAAAACGGCATATAAAGACTAAACCATATTATAAAGTCATATTATTATTATCATTATTATTTATTACCTTTCTATACCACCCCATAGCCAAAGCTCTCTGGGCGGTTTACAAAAGATTGGAGCATTAAAACATTAAATATCAATACAAAATTTAAAACCATAAAAATGTAAAACAGGCAGCATACAAAGACAACATACATTTAAAAACAACTTTGAGCTCTCAGCCAAACCTAAAGACATATCTAGGATCGATTCAACATATGCTGCTAAATGCCTGGAAGAAAAGTCTTGACCTGGTGCTAAAAAGGTAACAATGTTGGCACCAGGTGGGCCTCATCGGGGGAAACATTCCATAATTGGGGCGCCACACTAAGAAGGCCCTCTCCCTTGTTGCCATTCTCTGAACTTCCATTGGAGTAGGCACCCAGAGGAGAACCTTAGATGCTGAGCATAGTGTATGGGTAGGTTTGTGTTGGGAGAGGCATTCCATCAGGAATTGTGATCCTGAGCTGTGTAAGGCTTTATAGGTTAGAACCAGCACCTTGAATCAGGCTCAGAAACATACAGGCAGCCAATGCAAGCGGCCAAGAGTCACTCTTATAAATTTGAAACTCCTGGTCCCTGTTATCAATTTAGCTGCCACTTTTTGCACAAGCTGCAGCTTCTGAACCATCTTCATAGGCATCTCTACATAAGTGCATTGCAGTAATCTGACTTGGAGGTTACCAAAGCATAGACAAGTGAAGCCAGGTTATCCCTGTCCAGATAGGGGTGCAGCTGGGCCACCAACCGAAGTTGGTGGAAGGCACTCCGTGCCACCGAGGCCACCTGAGCCTCAAGTGACAGAGATGTTTCAAGGAGAACCCCCAAGCTACAAACTTGCTCCTTCAAGGGGAGTGCAACCCCATCCAGAACAGGTTGAACACCCTCCATTGGTCAGAAGAACCACCTACTAACAGCATTTCAGTCTTGTCTGGATTGAGTTTCAGTTTATTTGCCCTCATCCAGGCCATTGTTGCAGCACAGCCTCACCTGATGAAGATGAGAAGGCGAAGCATAGCTGCATGTCATCAGCATACTGATGACAACGCACTCCAAAACTCCAGATGACCGCACTCAACAGTTTCATGTAGATGTTGAACAGCAGGGGAGACAAAACTGACCCCTGTGGAACTCCATACTGGAGAATCCATAGGGCTGAGCAATGTTCCCCAAGCACCAGCTTCTGGAGCCGACCCACCAAGTGGAACCACTGCAGTGCAGTACTTCCCACTCCCAACTCAGTCGTCCCAGAAGTATACCAAGGTTGATGGTTTCAAAAGCCACTGAGAGATCAAGGAGAATCAACAGAGTCACACTCCCTCTGTCTTTCTCCAGACATATTAGGTCATCATACAGGGCGACCAAGGCTGTTTCCATACTTAAGCCAGGCCTGAAATCTGACTGAAATTGATCCAGATAATCAGTCTCATCCAAGAGTGTCTGGAGCTGGCCTGCAACCACCCGCTCAAGGACCTTGCCAAGGGATGGAACGTTTGCCACCAGCCTATAGTTATTAAGATTTTCTGGGTCCAGGAAAGATTTCTTCAGGAGTGGTCTCATAACCTCCTCTTTCAGATGGCCCATGACCACTCCTACTTGCAAAGAAGCATTAATCATTTCTCCGGCCCAGCCGGCTGTTCTATCCCTGCTAGCTTTGATTAGCCAAGAGGGGCAAGGATCCAATACAGAGGTGGTTGCATGAACCTGTCCAAGCACCTTGTCAACATCCTCGAGCTGTACCTACTGAAACTCATCCAAGAAAACAGGACAAGACTGTGCTCTGGATACCTCACCTGATTTACCTGCTATAACACTGGAGTCTAAGTCCTGGCAGATACAAGAGATTTTATTCTGGAAGTGCCTGGCAAATATATTACTGTGGCCCTCAGATGGTCCTTGGAGCCAGCATGTATTAGCCCCTGGACAATATAACTTGGAGAGGAGAAACACTCGTTACAAATAATATGCATTCTTTACCCAGGTTATTGTGAAACAGATATTACTTTTTCTGCCGCTAGTACTCAGGTTTTATTCTATATCTTGCAATGTCATAATTCAACAATATTATCACTTATAACAATATAATATTAGTATAGTATGTTTAAATACTTCTGGTGGTAAACAGAAAGGTTGGAGGATGGCTCCCTCCACTGACAATTATCCCAAGCACCAGATGTTTACCTCAAGATTTCAAAGGCAAAGACCCCTTTAGGGCCATCCACTAAAGCAGCTGCAGTTTTCTGTCAGACAGGTAGTCCCAGGGCTCTTCTCTCAAAAGCTCCAACAGGCTTCCTAGTGATGCCCATTCCCACAATGCAATAAACAGCCAGAAGTGTTTCTTAACTCATAAAAAGAAACAACAGAAACACCAGATACAATTCCTTTTACGCAAAACTAAGCATTATTTTGGAGTGATCTGAGATATTGCTAAGAACAACTATCAATAAACGCGGAAGTATCATGGATCCAGGAGGAAAGAGCTGAATATAAATAGCAGATTTCCTCAATTTCCACACACGGTTGATGTCGGGCTACTGTTGGTGTGCACCATCATGATTTGGAGAGAATAATGGAATTGCCAGGGAGTCTGTGAATGTGTGTCTGTATTGCTACATTAGCTTTCATTTATAAAGATATTGCTGTGCTATTGGTTTTGCTGCTGGAAGCACATAGGATTGTGACTTTTTTATGCCAGCGTTAAGCCTGGTATAGCAGTCACTTGGCACAAGAAGACGATAAGACCAGTCTGCTCAGCAGGCACTCTTTTCCTATAGAAAAACTATAGGAATTACTTTGAACTTTTTTAAAAAAGTTTTGAAAATAGATATTTATTTAAAGAGAAAATGCGTGCAAGGTAGAACTATTGGTTATGTATGAGGCGAAAGCTTTCTATAAAGTAGGGAGAATTGATTGGTACTTAATTTTGACATGACCTGCTGAATTTTAAATTACACTGGCAACAAGGAAGAGCGCATAGCATTTGTTCAATTTCTATAAGCAAATACATTAAATGCACAATCCTATGGGTGATGGCTGTAAACCTCCAAACTTGGAGGCATTCAGCCATCCAATGCAGAGCAGGAGCAACAACAGAGGCTCCCCCTGCCTCCACACTCCCCCCACCTCTGCATTTTAGGTAGATGGGTTTTTCCAGCCATCTAGTGGAGGTATTAGGGAGGAGGAAGAAAGGAGGCTGAGAAAGGCTGGAGATAGCTCATATCCCCTCTTCCCCAGTCGCCTTCCCTCCCATGGGAAGGCTCTCTTTCTGTCCTCTCTGAAGTTGCCAGTGCAGCTCTCTCCGCATTGGCTGCAAGGGGTAGGGGGGCAGGGAGCTCAGACTCCTGGTTCCAAGGTCGGAGCACTGTCTCCAACCTCGGATCCAAAGTATCCTATGGCTCTCCAGACTCTGCATAGGGGCCATAGGATTCTCTCTTTTATGGGCAAAAAAAGTATGTTTTCAACTCAGGACTGCATATTGGTCAATATTTCAATTTATCAATATTTCAGTTTACCATCTTCAATAATCTTACTATTGGTGCCTGGAGAAGGATTTTTCTTGGCTTGCAATTTATTGAATATGTGTAAGATTCAGGTTATAAGGACTTGTTAGGATAGAAGAGGGGAAAAGCTTTTGCAGCATAAAAGGAATTAAAGGAATATACGAGTAATGGGGAGTGTGTTAGAGCTTGGGTTGGGGAGCAATGGGGCATGTAGGAAACCAATATACAGAATTTTATGTATTCCTTTTAAAGGAATTAGGTGAAAGGTCCAGGGTGATGGAAAGACAGAGGTCTTAGCCAGACCTACCTGTGTTTATCGCGAGATCCCTCCTCTGTTTACACGCAACACATGACGACCTCAGAAGGAGAGGTGTTGCGCCTGCCGTTTTGTTAATATTAAAGGGCCAGCAGCGTACAAATGGTCGTGCGTGAAAGGAAAGTATTTTTTTAATTTAAATTATTTCCCCCACTCCCCTCACCCTACTCCCAATGGGCGCAGGTCCCAGCTCCTCACGAGGAATCGCAAGGAGCCGGGTCAACCCACGGCACCTGGCCACATGTTCTGCGGTCTTGGGCTCAGCCCGAGACCACGGAAAAACCAGGTCTAAAGTGGAGGGTGAGATCCCGGGGCAAGGGAGGGATCATCCCTTCCTGATCCTGGGATCCCCTGTGCATCATGTGGACACACAAGGATGATCCCGGGGTTCACGCCAGGATTTCACCCTGTCTAGAATGGCCAAAGTTGTGGTTTAGAAAATCCCCATGTCTAGAAGAAAAGAGAAGTAAACTAGACAGCTGACCACATGAAAACCAGAAGTGATTTCCAGTTTAGGAATAAACAAGTATGTCAGAAAAGATGAGACATTCTGGGAAGAGGATGGTCTAATATGGACCAATGAATTAGAAGGGAGGTCACTGTCTTTGAGAAGGGTTTTAAAGTCTGAATTCAGAGGAGGAAGATGCCTTTCCTTTCCTTCAGGCATGAGATCCAGGATGTTGCTCTGAACCTAGCATGTAGTGACTACTTGGTTTTGCCTAAGACAGATGGAAGTCCCTTTGCAGAGTCAGTATAATGGTGCAGATTCTGTGAGTATACACTAAAAGATTTGTGAGTCATTTTGCTTTGCTTGGGTGAACAGTTCATGACTGTGATAAACTTTGTCTTTTCTTTAATAAAATGCATTTAATTTTAAAGTTTGAGTAGATGTTTTGAGTTCTAAGGGTAATCTGGTTTAATCCAAACATTCTGTCTCAGATCCTCAAGTGCATCTGCACCTACAACAGTTGGGCTAAACTGAGGCTATCTGAGACGGGTGTGCTCAAGTATTTAATACCAGGAACCATGGAATTTTAGCCTTAAGTTCTCCCCCCTACACCAGTAACATGCTAGATGATCATCAACATTCTGTTCTTTGCTACACAGTATATAATTGTTTTTACTGCTTTTAAATTACAATTTGGTTCATGGTTTAATTTGTTTTTAGCTGTATATATTTATTGTTTTATACTGCATGCCAATCAATCAATCAAGTTTATTGTACTGGGCAAAGGCCCTGATAAATGCACCAAAAGGGGAGCATCCACGCATATATACAATACAGTAATACAACGGCTGTATGCTTTGTATACTGCATATACTGTATGCTTTTATCTATATGCCACCCTGAGATTTTAATGATATACAGCAGGATACAAATGTTTTAAATAAATAAATAAATAAATAGAGAGAAATGCAACTAATTCTTTAAAAAGAAAAAAGTACTGTTTATGTGTTCCATACTTGATTCAATGGTATTTTTCTTTGGATTAGTAAGAACATAAGAAGAGCCATCCTGGATCTTTCATGTCTACCCTTAATCTCCTCTTTTCTAAGCTAAACAGTCCTATATGTTGTACTCTTCCTCATGGGAGAGTTGCTCCAGCCCCTTGATCATTTTCTGCACTTTCCCCCCACCCCCCAAGTCTACAATATCCTTTCTAGGTGTGGTGGCCAGAACTATACATACAATACAAAGTTGTACACACCATTGATTTGTATAAGGGCAGTAGGATATTGGCAGTTTTATTTTCAATTCCTTTTCTAATTATACCTAACATGGAATTTGTTTTTTCCCCCACAGCAGCGACACACTGAGTCAACATTTTTATTCCTGCTGTCTACAACCCAAAATCTCTTTCTTGGTCAGTCTCCACTAGCTCAGATCCCATCATCATATACATGATGTTGGGATTTTTTGTCCCATGCACATCACTTTACACTTGCTTATGGTGAACTGCATTTGCTGTTTAGATGCCCATCCTCCCATTTTGAAAAGATTCTTTTGAAGCTCCTTGAAATCTCTTTTTGTTTCAACTATCCAAAATAATTTGGTACCATCAGCAAACTTGACGACTTCACTGCTCACTCCTAATTCCAGATCATTCATGAACAAGTTGAAAAGCATTGGTCCCAATATAGTGTGACTCCACTATTTACAGTTCCCTCCATTCAAAGAATTTACCATTTATTCCTACTCTCTGCTTTTTGTTCTTCAACCAGTTACTGATCCCTAAGAAGACCGCTCTTCTTATTTCATGACTGATAAGCTTGCTCAGGAGTCTTTGGTAAGGGGCATTGTCAAAAGCCACATGGAAGTCCAAGAAAATAATATCTACCAGATTATCCCTGCCCTCATGTTTACTGATGCTCTAAAAGTACTCCCAAAGGTTAGTGAGACAAAATTTACCTTTGTGGAAGCCAAGCTGGGGACAGGGCTTGTCCCTCTACATGCATACTCATTTTAACTTTAATAATGCTTTCAATAAATTTAACTGGAATTGATGTTAAGCTAACTGGCCTGAAATTTCTAAGGTCCACTTTGTAAACCACTCAGAGAGCTATGGGGTGGCGGTATAGAATAATAGTAACAACAACAACAACAACAACCCCCTTTTTAAAATTAGTATTACTTTGGCCATTTTTCATTCTTCTGGTACAAGACATTGATCTTAGGGACAGAGCTTAACAAAGCTTGCCAGATACTTCGTACTAGAAGTGTATCTGTCCTCCAGTTTAAAACAGTATTTTGAGGAACCAGCTAGTCTGCCTATTGACTTCTGGGTCAGATAGTCTCACCCACAGCAATATACTATACTGAACAAACAGTCTACATCATTCAGATTATCTAAAATTTACATAGCTTCAGACAATCAATCAATCCTTATTTTGGCCACAGTCCAAGTTGATATGTGAATGCCCCATTGATTTCAGTAAGGCTTAAGTACAACTAACTGTGCCATTAGTCAATAATCCTGTGTCGTTCATCAATTAATTGCCCACCCACAGAAGAGCCCATGCATTTTTATCTAAAAGGAGGAGGAAAATTCTTTGTTGTATAAGGAATACTTTTATAGCCATGTACAGTATCATACTGACCCAAGTTGTCATATCTTTGTCCTTTTGCCTGAGTACCCTAGTCCTTAAGATGTTTTTAGACTGTTTTAGGATGTTTTAACAAACAATGTATATTATGTTTTAATTCAGTTTTATGTATTTTATATTTTGCTGTTGTTCCTCGCCTCGATCAAAATGGAGAGGCGGGTAAGAAATACATTATTATTATTATTATTATTATTATTATTATTATTATTATTATTATTATGGCTTGCACATCTGTGTTTATATTTATACAAAATTACATGATATTTATTTTTAAAGTAGTAAGGGCTTTCAAATGTCTCACATTATCCTAGAAAGGCATTTGATTAGCAAGAAGGATAACTAAAGTGAAGCAATATGGTGTCACCGGAAAATTGATCTCCCACATCTCTCCTTGTTAGATTCAAAATATATATTTCAATCTTATTTAGATGTTTGTTTTACAAAAAGCTCACCAACTGTAGCATTTCAAATCTATGGGTTGGATCCAGACTTAATCATGATGAGAGCAGATCCAATGAAACTGATGGGACCAGCTAGTAATTCCTAACTTATGTCCCACTGATTTCAATAGGTCTGCTCTAAAAATGACTGAGTCTGGACCCAGTTCTATATGCCTTATCTGTAGTTAAACATGCACTGAGCATAACATAGGTGAGTAGGTTGTTGATTTAAATTAGTTTTTTAAAAACAAACAAACACCTAGAACTCAAATCAATGTCTTGACATTTACACGAGACAACAATCCTCTGCAAAATGTTTATCAGACTAGAATTTATGCTCTTTGTAATTAGGAAATAAAACACCAGCTGTTGGCACACCAGTAATGCAGACATCCAACAGCTGGAATAAATATCTGTGTGAAAAGCAGCTGCCTCTGACTTTTCTGTGTGGAACACTGACTTCCTAGGACCAGCATATGTCCAACAGGAGAACAATATGCTGTAACACATATTGAGAGCAGACAAAACTTCTAGTACCTGCTGTGGAGTCTCAGCAAGAACTTTCCATCTAAATCCTGCAATATAAAGAACATTATGCAAAGTTTCTAGAGAGCTCAGCCACTCTTTCAAAGCACCTCTTCGACTAGCAAGAAATCATAGCTCTGTGTGTGGAACGTGCTGTAGATGACATAAAGGCAATTGGAGGCAGAATATAAAACTGAGTACATCCAGGGTCGATCAGAGGAAATCAGCATTTAAATTTATTTACAGAATAGATGGCAATGGGCCAGTTCACACCTCATGATAAGACAACATGGATTAAACAACCTTCAGTTATCTCAGATAATCCACAATGCTAAATTCACACAACAGGACAAGCTGTGGCACACCCTCACCAGGGGCTTGCATATTCAAAATGGCAGTCAGCCCACATCCCAGAGCCCCACAGGCTAATTGACATACAAACTATCTCATTGTTACAAGCTAGAGGGAAAAGAAATAATGTACCCTTTCGGTATGTACTTAATTCCTTAAAAACAAGAGTAGATATCTTCTAGGATGGAAACAAGCATATACTCCTGCTCTAACACATTCTGTACTGCAATTTTATGAATTGAATTCCACGGCCTGAATGAAGAGGAACAATTACCTTCCAGCTTTAAAATCCACAAGTCTACTGTCATGTCTAACCCTACTGCCCCTGTCTTGGGAGAAGATGTTTCAGGTAATCAATCAGAATCAGATTCAGAACTAGAAGACGCAGCACCAGACACCAGCCAGCCTGTACCAGTGGGGGAGGAAGCTCTCACGGGTGATTCCCCAGCTGGAAGTCAGCCCTATCCAGAGCTTATCTCCTCAAGGCCAAATCCTACACACTCAGTGGGAAGTGAGGTTTCTTCTGGAGGTGAGCATCCCAACAAGTTAGCTTGATGCAAGCGTTCACCAGAAGCTCAAACGCACAGAGCAGAAGGAAGGCATAAGAAAGTCAGTTTGATTATGCCAGAACCTGCCTCCACACCAGCCTCCCTAAAGTTATGGGCGTTTGGGAAGTGGTTTCCTATTCTTCTTGAGTGGACAAATGTTTTGCTTAGTTTGCATAGTTTTGCCTACTCTCTTCAGGTTGAAGAGACGTTTGTTGCTTAATAAAAGCTTTGTGGATTACTTAGCAAGCCTAGTCATTTGCCTCCCATAGAAAGCAGGAGTTTTCTGAGAAACACAACATCTACCTCCATTTACCATTTTAAAGCATCCAGTCTGCTTACTTCCATCCAAAGTTTTCTCAGGCATGCTACTCTTCTATTCATTCCAAAGGAAGATTTCAAAAGCCTTCTCAGTATTTTAACATCCCCATGCTATGCATATTTATCTAGAAGCAAGTATTTTATTTAGAAGTATGCCTCATGGAATTCAATGTGCGTGGAATTTCAGCACATATCCCAAAACTGGTTATATGTTTTGGGAGCTCCTGTCCTCTTTTAGAACTACTGCAGATTACATTTCTCTCATATCAGAAATGCATCTATTGCCAAATGGGATAGTAAACTTCACACACACACACACACACACACACACACACACACACACACAGAGAGAGAGAGAGAGAGAGAGAGTGCAGTGATTCAGGTAGTAATGTTCTTCCATCTCTCATGACCTGCTTAGGTTAGTCCATTGCCATTGCAATGGATAAGTGCACCTATCACCACCACTCCCATATCCCTCCACAGAGAAATAACAAAATAGATATTCTAAGCAGTACAATTCTTGTGCTTTCTGTTGCAGAAGCAAAGTCTTAAACCATGCGTGTGGGCAACACATTTGATAATTCAACTGTGAAAAAAGAAGATAAACATTTGAGGACCCAAAATGTTTCATGCACCAGCATATTTTCTCTCATAATCAGTCACATAGCACAATGGCATTTAATCCAGTATCGAAGCTCTAGCAGCATTAAATGTTCCTATTGTTCTCTTCTAGAAATGGATAATGTGTTTCAAAAAACTCTCAAAACCCAGACCTCATTTAAGATGCCAAAACAGGAAAGTGCATCTTTAAATAAAATGATTTACTGGCAATTCCTTAATACTCTCAGACTAACTGTGAATAGTGTTTATCATTGAAACACAGACAGTAAAAAGAATTATTCAGAGAAATATTTTCCCCCACAAGTCATATGGTGGTTATTTTTGAACCAAATCTTTGTATCTTTTTCACATCCTTTTTTTAAAAGAAATATATACAAACTGAAAAGAGTAAGACAGCCACATTCTTGTTATATATTATGCTTCACCACAGATATTTGCCAAAGGCAAATATTAGCTAAGGTAAAGCAAGCAATACAAATGATTGAAGCTTTAGCATATAAATAACATTAATTGCTTTCTTTCCACAGACAAAACGTTGTTTAGCCTACAATTTCTACCAGGAGAAAAATAAAAGGAACACAATTGAATATAGTGTCAGAGCCTCTTCACTGCATTACCAGGACAAATGTAATGGGTGGTAGCTGGCAATATGAACTATGGTTACCTTGGTTTATTAAATTAGGGTGACCTAATTTTGGAAACCAAAAAGGAGGACAAAATGGCCGCCCTCAGGAGGTGTGGCCACCCCAACATGCCCACCCCAAGGCGGAGCCAACTCAACATGTCCAGCCCCCAAGGAGGCGTGGCCTCGGTCACTATCACCAGCAACAGAAGGAGCATTATTAATATTAGCATCAGCATCCTTTAACACCACCACCAGCAACAGAAGGAGCATTATTAATTCCATCATTATCAGCATCATCATTATCAATAAACTGTTTTTATATTGTTATGTTTCTGATGGTTTTAAAATTTTCTGTACTTTTTAATGTTTGCTGTTTTTAACTTTTGTAAACCGCCCAGAGAGCTTCGGCTATGGGGCGGTATATAAATGAAATAAATAATATAAATAAATAAATATCATCTTTATCAAATGTTTGGGCATTTCAAAAGTGGCTGAAGAAACTCTCAAGCTCTAGCCTCCCCCCTCCCTTCCTTTCCCTATCATGTATTAGCCCATTTAACATGAATGTTCTATGTACATTTGCACTGATATACTGTATCCCAGGAGGCCATTTAGTTTGTGATTATGGGTGGGGTTGTTTGTTTTTGCTGGTGGTTGCTGCTGTTATAGGTCATGTTTTCCACAGGGGCACAGAGAATTGGCTCTATTCCAGTATATGGCATACAAGTATACAGTGCTTTTAGTTTTTAAAGGTTAAATTTATGTGTTAACAAACACTATCCCCCCTACGTCCCAGCCTTTCTCCCCCCCCCCACCAGAAAATTAAATTAAGGAGGATAGTGGCCTTGGCCTACCTTTTCCCATGTTGGAGCCCAGTCAGCTGCCTCCTCCCTTTGCACCTCATGTCCTGCTGCTGCCTGGTCTGCGGCCGGCCGGTGTCCTTCTCCCTTCCGCTTCCAGTCCCTGCACTGCTGCCGGCCCTGCCTCTTGTTCTGTCGCCCGCACCCGCCGTGTCTTGGCAGCGGCGGGCCAGCGGCACAAGCGACGGCAGCACAAGAAGACGCAGTGGCGGCGCTTGTTCTGCCGGGCTCACTTGCTGCTTGTTCCACCACCTCCACCTCGCTTGTTCCACAGCCTCCACCTTGCCGCTTGTTCTGCCGCCTCCGCCCTTGCCGCTTCTGGAACAAAACTGTGCATTTCCGAAATGCAGAAACGCCTGGTTTAAGCCACGCCCACCTCGTCCATCCGGGCCTCTCCTATGACATCGACTGGAGAGGCCCGGATGGACGAGGTGGGCATGTCTTAAGCCGAGCGTTTCCACGTTTCGGAAACACGCGGTTTAAGGCCCTCCAGGCTTCCATTGGGGTCTCTCCTTGGTCACCGTGGTGACTACAACCTAGGAGAGGCCCCGATGGAAGCCTGGAGGGCCTTTTTGGCATGTTTTTCCCGGACAAAAGAGGGGGAACGAGCATTTCCGTCCGGACCCAGATTTGCCCCCCTTTTCTGGGCATGTCCGGGCAAATCCGAACATATGGTCACACTAATTAAATATTTAATTAAGTAACAGCCTTTGGGGGGGGAATAGTGCTGTAATTAAATGATAATCTTGTGGACTAGTATGAAGCCACCATTATTAAGGGAGTTAATCTCTCTATGAAGCTCAAATCTAAAATACAGCCCAGTTTTTTATTTATGTATTTATTTATTGCAGTTCTATACTGCCCAACAGCTGAAGCTCTCTGGGCAATTCACAAAAATTAAAATCATGGAGACAATTCAAAGTATAAAACAAACAACAGTATAAAAACACAGTATAAAAGTACAATACAAAAAGCACAACCAGGATAAAATCGAGCAGCAATGCAGAGATTAATACACATTTAAAATACAGATTTAAACAGCAAAGTTAAAAAACTAAGATTATAAACTGTTAAAATTCTGAGAAAATAAAAAGGTCTTCACCTGGTGTCAAAATGAGTATAATGTAGGTGCCAGGCAAACCTCTCTAGGGAGCTCATTCCACAGTTGGGGTGCCACAGCAAAAAAGGCCATTCTCCTGGTAGCCACCTGCCTCACTTCCTTTGGCAGGGGCTCATAGAGAAGGGCCCCCAAGGATGATCTTGGGGTCCAGGCAGGTATATATGGCAGGAGGCATTCCTTCAGATAACTTGGCCCCAAGCTGTTTAGGGTATGATGTGGTCTCTTTGTCCAGTCCTTGTTAACAATCTTCTTGCCCTGTTTTGTACCAGATGAAATTGAAGTTTCCAGACGTTTTCAAAGGCAGCCCCACATATAATGCATTGCAGTAATGCATTATACATGCGGCTGCCTTTGAAAACAGTCTGGAAACTTCAGCTGGTACAAAAGAGGGCACCACGTTTGTTAACAGGGACTGGCCAATGAGCCCACATCACACCAGTCCTTTTCCAGCTTCACTGGCTGCCGGTCCAGGCTCAATTCAAAGTGCTTGTATTAACATTCAGTTTAACTCAAAGGCACCACAATAGGGCTTTTATTTATTACAAAGATCATAACCCAAACCAAATATAAAATATAGAATACTCACTAACAAGTAAAAAGTCTAAAGTACTCCTTTACAACTTAACTTAAGCTACTAGAAATAGTCATCTGTTATATTCCTTAATGAGCACATTTACTAACAAATTCCTGACCAAAGGAGGCTTAGCAGCATCCTTAGTGTTTGCCATCTTTTGTGTTCACCTACATGGTAAACCACACATGCCCAGTCAGAAATCAAGTGTAAAACTCTCCTCCGCAGATGGGCAGCTCACTATGACCAGGTTTTCATAGGGTGGCCTTATGGAAAGGAGGACAGGGCTCCTGTATCTTTAACAGTTGCATAGAAAAGGGAATTTCAGCAGGTGTCATTTGTATGCATGTGGTAACTGGTGAAATTTCCTCTTCATCACAACAGTTAAAGCTGCAGGAGCTATACTGCAGCTATACTGTGACCAGATTTAAAAGAAGGCAGGGCTCCTGCAGCTTTAACTGTTGTGATGAAGAGGAAATTTCACCAGGTTCTCCATATATACAAATGACACCTGCTGAAATTCCCTTTTCAATACCACTGTTAAAGATACAGGAGCCCTGTCCTCCTTTTCATATGGTCACCCGAGTTTACACATAACACTGACCCATGGGTTGTTATCATGATGTACGGACCCAGCCACAGTAACAAACCATGGTTTATCAACCAAGACAACCCAGAAAGAGAAAACAAGATTTGTTGTTCAGTTGTGAACTCTGGATTGTTTAAACCATTGATTATTGTTACATGTAAACCCAGAACCATGGGTCGTTCATGTGTTTTTTCACCAGGCTGCAGAGGCGACGACCAAGAGTGGTAAAAACAACAACAACAACAACAACAACTTTACATACCAGTACTACAGGGCCCCAAAGGCATTTGCGATACAAGGAGGAAGAGGGTAAGGGAAACAAACAACCCAAAGAATTAGAAAACAAACCACGGCTTGTTCAATCATCTGCAAGACAAACCCTGTGTAGGGCAACAAACTATGGGTTAACAATGGGTTAAATAAACCATGGATTAGCATTAAGTCCAAAACAAGTCTATGTGATTATATGCTCAGTGCTTAAAAGTATCACTTGGTAAACAGTCACCTGTATATTCATTAATCCATTGAATAGCCAAATAGTGCACTTCAAAAGACGCCTAGGCCAAACTACAGAAGATATGCGACTAAAAATCTATGGATTTCTTAACATGATTTCTTTTGGTAAAAGCAGTTATTGGGTGGGGGAAGGAGAACTGGATTGGGGTTGTGTATAGCAGGAGAGGTTTTAACCCTTTCACTGCATTGATTCCCCAATGCAAACCACACACCCTATATTTTTTTCCTCCCTAATAGCAACTTGGGGTGAGATGGGGAGCAGGATTTTCATCAGAGAAGAGGCACAGGGGGAAAGAATTAAATCAACCTCCATTCATGGAGTAATCCTGATCCAACCCTCCCTCGCCCTCTACTACTGCTTTTAGCAAAAGAAAAAGATGCTGGAAGAATCTATCATCAATCTCCCATGTCATATGTAATTTTTTCCTTTGACATGCTTCGACGGAGACTAAGCTTTCTGGATCAGTAAATAAATATCAGTTTATTTACAAAATGTACAGTTTGCAAGGTAATGAGCAAGCAAAAACACAGGCAGGCAGTGCTAGTCCCAAAGCAGAACCAGTCTTAAAGCAATAACAGCATCCTGAACTCCCAAGAGTACTCCTGTCAGTTGGCTCCAAAATCTAAGAACCACTTTAAGTTTTCTGTCCATATTCCAGCTTTAAAAAAACACACCACCTCTTCTCTCCAAGGCACATTCATAACTACTCTCAGCTCCCATTCTGGTGGTAGATATTAGCTGAATTCCAGATATTTGGAATACCTGATGGTCAACTGAATGTGTTATCATTGACAGGGTGATGGACCAAGACACAACAAACCTATAGGGAGAGCTAATTTGCATAAAAAAGTTTAGTCACTGTGAAGGAAGCAGCTCTCCCATCAAGCGCTCCTGGTGGTTCCACATGGGCCTACAGCCCAGTTGGAATCAACCTACAGTAGAGCCTTCAATGTGGTAGCTTCATCTCTGTGGAATTCTCTGCCTATGGATGTCAAGCAGGCACCAACATTGTTTTGTTTCTGGCATTTGCTAAATTATTATTATTATTATTATTATTATTATTATTATTTATTTATTTATATAGCAGCATCAATGTACATGGTGCTGTACAGAGTAAAACAGTAAATAGCAAGGCCCTGCCGCATAGGCTTACAATCTAATAAAATCATAGTAAAACAATAAGGAGGGGAAGAGAATGCCAACAGGCACAGGGTAGGGTAAAACTAACAGTATAAAGTCAGAGCAAAATCAAGCTAAAGACATCTTCATTTCATCAAGCCCTCCCAGACTGTTTTTATTGGTAGTCTGATTTTAAACAAAACACTTTTAATTCATGCTGTGCTGAATATTTCAACTTTCATCATGGAGTTGGTGGAGGCAAAACAAAAACTCAGGAGAAAGAAGCTAGTGAGGTGAGAATTTTAAATAATTTTCTCCTTGAGGAGGGGGACTGGATTTCTGCTTACCTTTTTCGGTTTAGGGGGAGGGTCTAAGTGATCTTTTTTTAACACTGAAAATGACATGTACATTTGCAGCAGTGCAAGACTCTTCACAGAGAGGCTTTGCCAGCCCTGCAACACTTCCAGAACTCCCATGAGACCATCTGATGTCACCCTCTCTCATAGGCATCCAGGAAGAGCTCCCAGGCTGCAAAAGCTTCTTTGCAAAGAATCATGGGCTGCTGTAAGCAAGGACTTTTAGAACTTTTGAAAAACTGTGTTCTTGCTTTCAGCAAGCAGAGGTTTTGGTAGAGAGATTTTCTGCAGAGAGGCATACAGGAACTACAGCCTCTCTGAAAAGAACTCTGTGCTACCGCAAACCCAGTCCCACTCCCTATGCAGAAAATCACTCAGAATTCTCCCCCTCCCTGCAAAAGAGGAGAGAAAAATGCCTTTTTTCCAAGGAGTGAAAAGATTCCCGAAAACAGTGACAGGGTTCAGCACTACTTTTAATATTGTATTTTATTCATTTTATCTCATATTGTTCACTATTCTGAATCTGTTTAGATGTGGTACAATAAATTTTGTAAATAAATAAAGACAAAGTGTTTACTATATGATACTTTAACCTTCAAGAATGCATTCTCTTTCACTTACATTTATGAAACCTGCAAACCATTTATTTCTTAAAGAAAAGATAAATGTCTCACCTACTCAGCAGTTTGCCAGCAGTTATGATATGAAACAAAGTTAAAATAAAGCATGAGTTTATACTTGGCATCAAAGAGTTGATATTCTGAAGCCTGGATAAGCAAATGGGATTTATAAGTAAACAGCCTTTATAATAATTAATCCACACTTTCAAGCTTCTATAAACTCTCAGTGAAGTGAGGAAGGAAATTTGCTTAAATGAGAATTCAGACCAGGGGTATATCTTGATGAGGGGAAAGCCCCGGGGTGGATCCGCAGTGATGGCAGGTTATTTATATGACACAGCTGCCATGGCGGAGCCATCGCAGAACATTTCCCTTAAGGTCCGCTTTTAAAATGTCAGGCATTTGCCCGGACTTTTTCCAACGAGCAAAGCGCAGACCCGCATTTGCCATCTGTCACCTTGTTCCGGTATTACAGCAGAGACGTGGCCAGGGTAATGGCAAAAGTTAGTGGTTTGTCTCCGTGCCACTCTAGAATTGTTCAATTGTGCAATTACAAACAAATGTGTGCTGTTTTTTTAAAAAAACAACAACACCAAAACACTGGTAAAAAAAACAAAAAATGGGGCGAGGAGCCAACTTCTCCCTCCACGACTCCTTTGTTTTTGGACAGTGGGAGGAGGAGGAGGGAAAGAATGGGGGCGCTATGGGTGGCAGCGTAATTGTGGGATGTCAGATAATGAGGTGCCAATGCGACATCGTATAGACACAGCCCAGATGTATTTTTCCCCAAACAATAAAATAGAGAAATATGAGGCCTGAGAAATTTCCAGCAGCCTAATCATCACTTTTCAGACTCTTCTCATTTAAATACATGTTCTTCTCATATTTAGACTTACTTAAGCCAGCTCTTCCTATTTTAAGTGTTCCTAAACCATCAGGTTTGGAGTTCAAAGAAAACGTACTCTCTTATCCTGGAAGGCTTTCTTTTTATTTATTTAGAAAACTTTCATACATCACCAACTGTTTGCCTTGGAACCATTACCACATAGAAGAGTCAACAAAAGGCTAAGAATGTTCATTCACTCTGGAAGTTGAGGGGGGAATTATACAAAGATGTGTTAACCACTGAATGTGGTCAACATACAATGGGTGAAATCCAATGCTGTTTTTAAGTTGACGGAACTGCTTCCGTAAGTGCAGAGGCAGGGAATCTTTTGGGATCGACTGGCACATTTGATAAGTTAATACGTCCTGAGAAGTAGCACAAAATGGCTTCCATGAGACGCATGGCAAAGGTCTAGTAACCTGCCCAAATGACTAAGTACAAGGCACAGGTGTGGTCCAAGCCCCAATCCACAAAACAATTTCTTTGAACAGTCAGTTTTCAGCACCATCAGAAACCTATTCCATAGCAATCCTAGATGCTGGTAAGAAAATGTGTTCATTTTTCTTTTAAGTGGGAGGGGTAGGTCATCTTGGCAGGTGCCAAGAAAGATGTCTGGAGACACATTGGTGCCCATGAGAACCACATTGCTTATGTATGATTTAGTAGAACTAAGAGAGGGGTCATTCACTCTCTCCCTGAAGCCCCCTGCACTAGGGATGGTTGAGAAATATGTTGTGTACACATTCCAATGTGAAAATACCCATTTTATACCTCCTGAGGCTGCCAACAGACCTGGATGCATCTTGCCTAGGAAATCCATACATCTCCAAGACTTGGAATGACTTTCAGAGAAAAAATGTGCAGGCAATCATACATACATTTGAAAATGTGCACAACTCAAAATATGTACATTTAAAAATGCACAAAAAGATGCTCTAATCAATGGAAAATGAAAACAAAAAAGTTTAAAGGACTTGTAAGACGATTTCCCCAACATGATTGCAACTTCTATTTCAAGTTGTTGTTTTCATTTTTCTCTCTTTGTCTCAGGTGTTTTAACTATGTTAAGATATATTAAACATGCGTATGTTTTAATAATTTCTCTGCCTTCAGCATAATGATTTAATGATTGTGTTTTACTGTCTTAATAGTGTCTGCCACTGTCTCTCATTGGGTCTGTGACCATATAATAAATGATGATGATGAAATAGAAAATGCATGCAAAAAGGCATAATTTTTGAAAAATGTCCTCAAAAATATGCATGAATTTCCATGCAGATGGTGGGGGAATTTAATGCAGAATGGAGATGCAATAGAGACAGAACCAGTGGGAAAATGAGAAATTCAACAAGAACAAGAATGACTGATTTGCACATTCCTTCCCTGTACACTCGCAAAATATGCTCCAGATTTTGTAGGTCCCAAGGGGCTGCAGAGGAAAGGAAAAAGGGAGAAAGTCCTATTTCATGAGGTAATGGCTTCCGTACAGGACTTTTAGATAATTAAAGCAAACTGTTTCAGTAGCTGATTTCATTTTTCCATCTATCTAGGCTCATTTTTGTGTATTAATTTGTTGTGTTGGAACAAAACAAAACAAAAAGAATATATATTCTAACAAATAAATAAATAAATAAATAAATAAGTGCACCTAATATGTCAAAAAGAACTTGAAATGGAATACTGGTAATATTATTATTCAGGAGTGTGAGTTTATTGTTATTTACCTCCATCTGAATCACACTTTCCAACTCAATGATCTTCCAAGTGGCTAATGGAAATTGAACAATAAAACTACAAGATAATTGAAAACAAACTGCACAACCACAATATAAAAGGACATCAGCACAAGAGATACCTAATTCATAAAAATGCAGCTCACTACTCAAAGGCCTGTCAAAACAGGAAGGTCATGACTGCCTCCTAAAAGGGTCATGTAGAGAACATGCCCCTCAAGACAGAACTGAACTTCTAAAGCAGGGGAAAAGCAACCATTTGTCTTATCCTAGACTTAAAATTATTTTGAAAACATTCTTGTTCAAGGCAACAAAAGAGGACTTTTGTGGGCTTTCCCATTTCCAAAACTGATTAAGGACGTAATCCTATGGGATCCACCCTTGATACTCATAAGTCTCCAAACTTGGAAACTTATGAGTATTAGTGCAGAGTCGCCTCCACTGTGTCTCCCACCCTACATTTCAGCTAGATGGGCTTTTTCACTCATCTACTTGAAGCATTACAGAGGGAGAAGGAAGCAGGCTGGAGAGTCCTCAAGATACAGCATAACCCAGCCTCTCCTTCCCCTCCCCGCCCGAAGGAACATCACCTTTACCTCTCCATGTGAACTGTGAGGGGGAGGAGCAGAGAGCTCAGATTCCTAGGTCCAAGGCATGAGCACTGTCTCTGATCTCAGATTGCTCCCCACAATAAGTTCTGCCCAAACCTGATTTATTCTTATAAATCCATATATATATAATCATAGAACAGCAGAGTTGGAAGGGGTCTGCAAGGCCATTGTGTCCAACCCCCTGTTCAATGCAGGAATCCACCATAAAGCAAAAATATTTCTTATTGACCTGATCAAGTAGGTAGCTATCTAGCTGCCATATTTTTTCTTACGAAAGCCTGAGTCAAAGTCTCTTGAGACTTGAGGGGAGGGGTCATAATCACTCTGCCTTGCACTATGAAGCTGGAGGATAAGGCATTAAGGTTGGAAATTATTACCGGAACCTTGATTCAATCCAAGTTGAAGAGCCAGCTAATCCACCAACCTAATATAAAACATACCTTGTCACATACCAAATTGTCGGGGGAGTAGTAACTGCTTTCCATTAACTCCAGTATACCATGGAAAAGACCAGAGAGAATTAGATACACCTAAAGGAGGCTAGTAATAGCCACCCTCCACCTGGAATATTTAAAAACTATTGCCTGTGGGCATCAGAAGCCTTTCAATCCCAAAGTTAAGTATGAATTGGATGTATTATTGCCATACTTTGCCCAGCACACATCCAGCACACCCCAGCCCATTCCTTAAAACTTATAATTAAATGGCAATGCTTTGAGAGTTATAGGCAATAGTAAATCTTGAATCATTCCATACAAAACAAGCATCTAACATCCAAAACACTGTACTTAATCAGAAGAAATCAGATAAATATAGAAGACAGATAATTTGAAAGGAAAACAAACACACCCTGCATAGCTTGTTGATACATTGCTCTTTAAAGTTGTTGATCTGAGAAATGAGACGCAAACCCTAAGTTGCCAGTTTTAAAAGTCTAAGAATTTAATGTTCTAAACCAGGACCACACCCAACCTACTCATTCCACATTGCTCTAGAAAAAGAATAGAAAATGTCCCCAACCAGTAGAAAACAAGAACAAAAACATCTGAAGGAGGAAAGAATTGACCACCTATCAAGTGTAAACCTGCCACAGTGGGCATGTAACGATTTGGTAGGTTGTTCGTCTGTATTGGCCCACCAAGTGGAGAGGATAATCTTACACTTCCCTGCTTCTCTGGATTTCTCATAAGGTGGAAAGTTTTTCTTCATCATCTGGCAGGACTATACAGATGACTGATTTTTACCCACTTGGCAAATGATGGCATCTATTCAGGCATAATCATAAACAGCCCTTGGATAACCCTAGAACAATCCATGACACAAAAAGCTGCAGAGTGCCCTCACCATGGCTTGCATATTGGCGCACAGCTCGGAACCCAACAGGTTAATTAATATATGGTAACATTAATTAACCCATGGTGATGCCCCTTTCACTGACCAAATCAATCATGTGACTAGGGGAAGGCTGGCCCCAGTCTTTCAACATATACAACCAAAAAGACCCTTAGACCCATTTCACATTAGGCCACTGTGGCTTAATTTAGCCACAGGAGGTGCCATGTCATGCTGGGAGCCTGTGTGAATCCTTTTTTGCACGGCACCTGTGAGCGCCCTGCTTGCTGTGGGTTGTTTGAGGAGATAGGCAACCCTTAAACAACCCTCAAACAATCCACTAATTTGAGTTCTCATGAGACGGTGTGCTATGAGTGCATCACTGCAACTGGAATATTTAAAATGGCATCCAGCACAGACAACTAAGCCCCACAGAGAAATTAATCCATGATGGCTTAGAATTACATGTGAACAGCCCCTGTTGCAGTGAACTCACAAGCTAGGTGGTTATGCTGATTATACGTTCAGCTAAAACAAAGGAGAATAACATTTTAACTGATTTCTCAGCAGGAGGAAGAAGGGAAAGTGATTCCAAGACCCATTAATCAAACCATTTTCTCTGTCTGGGAAAGTGTTTCCCCACTAGTAGAAAACAAATGTATGCAGATTACTGGTGATACTCAAGGAAGATGAAAAAATTAGGATGCTCACAGTCATTAACAAACACCTCAATCACACAGTACTAAAATGGACATTACGTCGTCATATTAGATGCATACTTCATAGAGAAGAACAAATACTTAAGTAGTATGTGCTCACCTCTTTTGCCATGTCAAATATCAGTGAGCTATGGGGGAAATACTATATACTAGCAACAACCAAATGGTAATAATTAGACAGTTATATACTATTTCCTGAACCAAACCGTAATAATTAGATAGTCATATAGTATTTCCTGAAAATATTAAAGTTCACATGGGTTGAAGATGAATCAGAAGCAACAGAAATGAGTGTAAAGGAAGCAGCCCATCACATATCCAAATTATAGAATTCACTGACAGCTTGCCATAATATTTATCAAATATTCAGGACATATTTAAAAAAAACTGCCTATATGCTAACTACTTCCTACGTATGTTTTGGATGATTTGTAACTGTGCTGATTAAATTCAAATGAAATCACAATCACCTTGACAGACTGCTGCAAGAAGTGCACTCTAAACATCATGGACTGATCAGGCCCAGCATCAAGACATGTAAGAAGGGGTCCAGAAGCAGAGATTTACTATCCACTGATACTGTGGCTTTGTAATTCCAGCTAAACCAGTTATGTGAATTAGTATAACTGAGGGTTAAGCTCTTGCCCTCTGCTGTTACATTTTTCACTTTAAATACTATGTAAAAAATTGCTTTACAATTTAGGTGGAAACAACTATGACTGTCATATATTAAGTATTACTTTCTATTGACCTGACAATGTTGGTTTCTTGTACTACGAGACCAAATTGGAAAGTTTACAGAGAATTGCACATTGGCCAATAATTTTGTCTTAGTACATGCACAATATGACATTGGAATTCTTCATTGCTTCACATGTCTTAGACCAGGAGAAGGTAACTTTTTGGAGCTGTGGGCACATTTGGTAATCTGAGAAAGTGTCCTGGGCACTATTACAAAATGGCTGCCATAGGTGGCCTGGCAAAGGACACATGACCTGCCCAAAAGAGTGAGTACAAGGTACAGTCTGAGTCTGAGTTCCAACACACTAAATAACTCATTTGAACCCACAGTTCTCAGCACCAATAGAAGCCTATTTCACAGCAAATCCAGCTGCCAGTATTTATTTATTTAAACATTTATATCCCACCCTATATCACAAAGATCTCAGGGCTGTAAAGTAAAATCATACATATAAAACAGAACAATAAATATACAATTCTAAAACAAATTAAACCATTAGTACGTTAAAACAAATATGAAATTTTAAAACAGTAAAATCCAATTAAAACAAGGCAATGTGCAGGCTGGTGGATTTAGCTATGTCTTAACCTGGTGCCAAAATGAAGCCAGTGATGGTGCCAGTTAGGCCTCTAGAGGAAGAGCATTCTACAGCCAGGGTGCCACAACAGAGAAGCACCACAGCATATATCTTGCATTGGTGGGGCACGGAGAAGGGCTCCTCTGACAGATCTCAGGTCTCAGGCAGGCAGATATATAGAGAGGTCCCAAGCTGTTTAGGGCTTTAAATGTCATTACCAACACGTTGAATTCCAACCGGAAATGTATTGGCAGCCAGTGCAAATCCTTTAAGACTGGTGTTATATGGTCTCTATGAGATGTTCCAGTCAGCAATCTAGCTGTTGCATTTTGCACTAGCTGCAACTTAAGAGTCATTTTCAAGGGCAGCCCCACGTAGAATGCATTGCAGTAGTCTAATTGGGAAGTTAGCAGTGCATGTATTAGTGTGTGTGGCTAGGTTATCCCTGTCCAGGAAAGGCCATAGCTGGCGGATCAGCTGAAGCTGACCCCAAGTACTCCGGGCCACAGAGTCCACCTGGTCCTCCAGTGACAAGGATGGATCTAGGAGTACTCCCAAGCTCTACTCTGTTTTTTGTTTTGCTTTTTAAGTAGGAAGGGTAGTGCTAAGGAAGGTGTCAGGGAGCATATTGGGGCCCATGGGCACCACATTGCCTATCCCAGCCTTAGACTGAAGCCGTATAGAAAATCAAACTGGGTCCCATCACCCTGACTCAGTAGGCAAAAGTCCAGCATCTCTAGTATAGCTCATAGCTGCAATACATTGCAGAAGGAGGGGGGAAAGACATCAAAATATGTTGAGCAGTTCTTCAGCTACTTACTGTTTTGAAACAGTAATGAGAGCAACAATTATTATTATTATTATTATTATTATTATTATTATTATTATTATTATTTACTTAAAGCATTTTTTTAACCTGCTCTTCAGCCAGAAAGACAATTTAAAAGGTATGACACAAAAAGAAAATGGGAGGGACAGGGAAGACAAAGCAAGCAAACCTGAGCATAAGTTCTTAATGTCACACAATTCTTTTAACAACCAGCTGGCATGAAAATGGGCTCCGTACTGTTCAAAAACTAGCCTCCTTGGTGCTCTGTGGATTGGTTTGGGAGCTAAATTTCCTCTAAGAGGCTGTAATGCACACACCCCAATTATAACCTTCCTAGAGTTGATGGCCATGCTGCTATTCCTCACAGGGCAGTTGTTTACAAAAACCTAGGAGTGGGGTGAGGGGGAAAGGGGAAAGGGGCCCAGCCTAGCTGATAAGAGTAGCAGTTAGTGGAGATAGTCAAGACAGCATTTCACCTCACTATCTGCTTCTCCACCTCCTCCTCAGTATTTTCCGATATGCAAAAAAGCAGCAGCAACTGTGGATAATCCATAAGCAATCGAAATAAAATGGAATGTCAAAATAAGGATATTAGTACAGAGGAATATTTAAGGCATGTAGCAAAAGTAGACAAGGAAGTGTATTAAATAGCACAATTCACAAAGACCCTTTTCTTCCATCTTTATCAACCACAGCTCTACTGAGAAAAAGGGAACTCCTACCTTGCAACAGCTAAAGGGAGAAAGGGAGGATGAGCCTTTTCTTCAAGTTGAACATTTAACAAGAGCAAATTTTCAACAGTAGCTTAGGCAACTTTCATTTAAAGTAGCCCTGGATTGCGACACAATCCATTACATTCAGAACCACCATGCAACAAAATGTGAAATCAATAGTCATGGAAAGTTACCTGATGCTTGCTGCTGAAAGGAACACAGTAATAGTCTCTTAAATTTTCCTACACTACATGTAAAGTACTGAGGCGACAGACAAAGCTGTTGACCCGCTCTCTCACTTATCACTTTTGTAACGGAGTGCCTCCCATCCCACTCTCCAACAATAGTCACAGCCGGCCCCAACCCAAACTGTGTAACCTGTACACTCGAGATCCATCTCTGGCAGAGAATATTGTCCCAACCCCACCCTGGCATGCTGCTACTGGTCAGTACAAGTGCAGTGACAGTGGCAGCAGGGACAGCAGTGGGATAAGAGCTGAGAGAAAGAAATAATACCAGGCAAAAGCTGCACCAACAGCCCACTAAAATTTGAACCCAGGATTGAACATTGGAAGTTGTCTGTTTCAGTTTTATGCCAACGTTTTGCACAGGAATTGATTCAAGTGATGACCATCACAACAACAGAGTAGAGATGAAGGAAGATGTTTAACACCCGAATTTGCTGATAGATGTCCTTACCGTCAACAATTAAGGCTGTGCATAACATTTTATTTAGAAATATGGAAGGCAAAGCAAGCTGGTGGGATGCAATAGGTACTGACTTTAAGCTATACAGCTATCTTTTCATGAATATACTTCAATACACATGACATGTTTAGTACTATATAGCATTTTCTGGGCACCATAAGACTCACCTGAATTAATAAGAGACTGAGGCCTTAGCTAGACAGGGCGAAATCACAGGGCGATCCTCAGGATCGTCCCTGTGCATTCATATGACGCACAGGGGATCCTGGGATCAGGGAGGGATGATCCCTCCCTTGCCCCGGGATTTCGCCCTACCCTTTGAGCCTGTTTTTTCCGCAGTCCCGGGCTGAGCCCAAGACCGCAGAATGTGTTGCGGGGCACTGCAGTTTGTCTGAATTCCTCGCAAGGAGCCAGGACCCATGCATGGGGCGCAGAGCTCCTCAGGAGCACTGCACCCATCAGGGGTGGGGTGAGTGGGGAAAATACAGCTTTTTAATAAAGAAAACCTCACCTTTTGTGCATAAACACTCGTGCGCATCTTCCCCTTTAAGAAAAAAACACAAAATGGCGGGTGCGACGCCTCTCCCTCTGAGGTCATCACACACCGCATGTAAACAGAGGGTGTTTACGATAAAAACATTGCGAGATCTTCACTCCTCTGTAGCACAATAACAGGTAGGTCTTGCTTCAGAGGCTGAATCACATTTGTAGTCACCTGCCTCATCAAGTGGTCAAGTAATTTGGGGGGACTTATTAGCAAGGCTGTACTAAATACAAGTCAGCATGTCTATTTTGGTTGTCTCCCTGTTGTCTGTTAGACAGAAATTAAACTGTGTTTATTCAAATAAGCTTTCCAATATCTATTTCCACCACTGGTTTTAATTATTTTCATTGTTGTTTTCATGGCTGTTTGTTTTTAATATTGAACATTTATTCTCTAATGTATGTACTATTTTGCTTTGCCTTTTTGTGTAAGCTAATCTGAATGTTTTATTTTGAGAAAATAAAATAAGGTAAAATAATAATAGTAAGAAGAAAAAGTTATTGCTATATCACAGCACATTTTTCCACATCAAAAATGAGTTTTCCTATGTGGTTCAAAAAAGCAGCAAGACAGCAATAGTAAATTTGCAATGTCAGTCCCTATCATTCAAATCTGCTCTAAATTACAAAGCACTAACATTTTTGCAACAATAATTAAAATATACTACATTTCCCCTTACAAGTACATTAAATATGTATGAGCTATCATACCTACCACAGTTCCTGATTGCTTTATTGTCAAAATTACCTCAGACTTTATAAAAATGAGCATGACTGCTAAAAAAATTTCAGTAGTTAAACAAGCAAAACATCTTGAAAAAAGCAGCTTCTCTGAAGGAGCAGTTTTACAGTCACCAGTGGCCTTTCAGCACTTAACTGAATGTGATATAACAGAGACTATAGCTAAACCCTGAATTCTTTTTTAAAAAACATGCGAACAAACAATTGGCATCACTGTAGTGTCAGGTTTTCAACCATGCTTGTTCTTGTCAATCCCTGGTGAATCAAGGATGGCTTGTGTAAATAAAAACAATTTCAGCTGGCACCAAAAACAAAAGAATAAAAACATCAACAGGCAGGGAGTTCCACAAGGTATGCACAATAATTAT
Source organism: Elgaria multicarinata webbii (assembly GCF_023053635.1). Lineage (NCBI taxonomy): Eukaryota > Metazoa > Chordata > Lepidosauria > Squamata > Anguidae > Elgaria > Elgaria multicarinata. The sequence goes on along the minus strand of NC_086173.1, from coordinate 93,014,274 downwards.
TGTTAATTAATTATAGTCACCATCCACAGCATTCTTTAGTCCCCTTCAGATGTTTACTCCACGCATAGAGGGGAGAATGGGGCTATGCATAGGCCCCACCCTGATGTCAGTCCCAGCTAGCTCTATCTCTAGACCTCCATTGGGAAAACCATTGGTGTTTCCTTGTCCCACAGCCTTTCATACAACTTGAAATCCAGCACCACCACAGTATAATCTATTCAAAGCTGCAATCCTAAACCTGCTGAATGCAAAAGTGGGCAGGGCTCTTCACCTTTAACAGCTGTGTTGAAGGAATTTCAGCAGGCATAGTTTATCACACAAGTGAGAAAGGTATTACTTTTTTTAGAACTAACTTTGAGGATCATCAGTTAAACAATATGAGGAATGCCTAACACAACTACTCTGGATGTAGGTGTATTATTATTATTATTATTATTATTATTATTATTATTATTATTATTATTATTATTTGTATCCCGCCTTTTGCCAAATACTGGGCCTCAAGGCGACCTTACAAAATCCATGCACTAGTGAGATCCAGGCTGGGCTACAGTAATGCACTGAATATGGGGCTGCCTTTGAAGATGGTTCAGAAACATCAGCTAGTGCAGAATACGGCCGCTCGAGTATTGGTGGGAGCGAGGCGATTTAATCACATAATGCCTATACTGTGCTGGCTGCACTGGTTATCAGTGTGTTTCCAAGCCCAAGCTAAAATACTGGTTTTGACCTTTTAAGCCTTAAACGGTTTGCAATCAAATTACTTGAGGACCTCACTCACCTATATCAGCCTGCCTTTACTTCTTACTTGTCCTCCGAAGACACACAGTTGGGCAAATACTAGGGTTGTGCATGCTTCGGAACCAGGTAAGTGGGGAGGGAAGCTTACCTGGCTCCCCCATTCGCCGCCGCCATGGCCTATTTACGGCCTTAGGCGTGGACGGCATTCAAAGCCACCGTACGGAGCCAGGCAAGCCCCCTTCCCCTCCCCCACTTACCTGGCTTCGCTGCCGCCGCGGTCTGTATGGTATCTTCGACTGCTGCCCACGCCTAAGGCTGGAAATAGGCTGCGGCGGTGGTAGATGGGGGAGCCAGGTAAGCTACCCTCCCCACTTACCTGGTTGCTTCGAACCGTTCCGAACCACTTCAGGTCGATCCGGACCTCCCCCAATCCGCTCCGGAACTGGGCTTAGGAGGTCCGGATCGGCCTGCTCTGCAAATACATGAGAGAGGGCCTTTACCTCAGTTGGCCCCACACCTTTCCATCGGGGATCTGCCAAGCCCCATAATTGTAGACTTTTAATAAGGCCCTGAAGACTTACTTGTTTACTCTGGCCTTCCCCTGATTATGTTTTATCAGACCAGGTTGTAGCTGTAATTGTGTTGTAGGTTAGGTGTTACGCTGGTGTTTGTTGCTTCTTGGATCATCTGCTGTTTTTTATTACTGCATCATTTTTTATGATATAAATTGGGCAACAGCTGGTTGGCCACTGTGTGAACAGAATGCTGGACTAGATGGACCCTTGATCTGATCCAGCATGGCTCCTTTTATTATATTATTATATAAATTATTTCATGGTTACATTAAATTATTTTATTATTATTTTTCTGTATGTTGCCTTGGGAGGGCTCCTGCCCTTAGAAGTGGCCTAGAAATATTTTAAATGAATAAAGAAATATTACTTTACAATGGAAGCAAAACGTTGCCCACCAATGAAGTACTTGATAGTTTCTCCACACTATCATTGGCTAGGGAAATCAAGAGTACAGTTTTACATGGAGCCCTACTCAAACAGAAGTCCCACTGTATTAAATAGGGCTTGCTCCCTCATATGTATGTTTAGGATTGCAGCTGAAATTGTTCCAAATGTGCTCCCTCACCAGACGTCCTGAAGGCACTGACATGCAGCGCTCTGAGAATTCCATTTCCAGGACTGTGTGCTGTCACCTTCATCATGTAGCACACTTTGTTTTCTTTGAAATATGGCAGCACATAAGGTTTCTTTTTTAAAATAAAATAAATTATTTAATCTAGCTCTGGTTTTAACTTGCAAATAAGTCAAGAACTGCTGTCTTTACTTGAAGCAGTGCCATGAAAATGACTGATTCTCTCTCTCTCTTCCCTTTTCCCCTCATCTTTTCTTGCCTTATTAATTGAAACTTCTAGAAAAGTTAATTAAAGATGGCATCTCCTAAGCTAACATCTCAGAATGTACACTCAGGAGCAGGAAGGAGATTCAATCTGAACATCAGGTTGATTGTTTTACAAACCAGTAGCATTTCATGAACATTGCCCCCTTCTACACTGGAAAAGCATTAAAATGCTCAAATCAAAAAGCAACTGCAATATCCAGAGTCCATTGCATAGTCACTGAAGTTCTGCTGCAAGCAGTGCCTACTTACAAATGCTATATTTTGCATAATGGAATGAAGAAAACAGTGTTTCTGGATTCAGCATATCTAAGAGGAGGCGTGCACAGCCAAAGTGGCTACAAAGCACCTAAACATGGAGGGGGTGGGGAACAGGGAAAGGGTAGTGCAGTGAAAGTCCATGTCCATGATACTCCTCTGCCTGTACAAACCACAGAACCCTGGAAAACACCACTAATGCCCTATTTGTAATGCATGTGAGCAGACAGAAACTGGCACAAGCTGAACACAGGTGGTTAGTGAGATACCTGAAAAAGAAATTTAATTCCTGAAAAAGTGGAATGCACAAATGAGTCCTGAAAGCTGGAGGAAATTTTAAATCTATTATACAGTTTGCTAGCACAGTCAGCTATCCCATTATTGTGATAGAAAGCATATGTGAAGTCTGTGACAACTGTTATAAAGCTGATCTGATGTGATGAATGAAAAAGGATGTTTCAATATTAAAATATACAAATGTGCATCAACAGGCCTTAATTTTGCAGTGTATCCTTTGAGGGCTGTACTATTTATTTATTTATTTAAAAAGTTGTTTAGGGGGAGTATTAAAGGATCCTTACATCTGCTTTATTAATTAGTGTTTTGTTTTGTTTCTAGAGGGTATCTGTGTTAGTCTATTGCAGGAAAAACAACAAAGTGCAGCACGTTAAAGACTAATACATTTATTCTAGCATAAACTATCATGGACTATAGACCATGAAAGTTTATGCCAGAATAAAATTGTTGTTTTATTAAAGTTACTAAACATATACATTCCAAACATTCTGCAGAGCTGAGGCCATAGACTCCAATGTCAGTGGAGCAGTGAATCCATGTCAGGCTGAATTCAAAAATTTATCCAAGGTGTACCCCCAAAATAGTTTCAGCATATTGGATAGCTCCTTAGAGTTCGAACTACAACCTGGAGCAGATTCACCACTTCATATAAACCAAGAGAGGTCATCATTTGAGGCTGCATCTATGGAATAAGTCAAGTAGATTAATAGTGACATTTTAATAAACAGATAAAAATATATTGGATGATTTGTGCACTGCAATTAAGAGGAAATTAACAAGACAGGTACTTATCTGGAGGGGGAAAGATTATAGAAATATGTGTTTAATGAAGGAAGGAAGGTAAAAAGGAAAGAAAGAAGAATGCATGTACAGGAGGCATGAAAGTTGGATTATTATTTTTAAATGTTTTAAAGCAACAGTGCTAACTGGCATTCCACAAGCTGAATCTGGCCCTAACAGCTGTTTCAAGCTCAGCATGTCATTCAGCTGCACCACTTTTGCCTCTGCAATGTTCACTCCCAAGCTATTCGCTCAGGGAACTCCAAGCAAAGAGGAGCATGTGAAGTCATGCTTCTGAGTTCCTTTCAAAGCAAAAGGAAAGGACTCATAATCAAGTTTAAATGGTGTCATTTAAATTTACAATAAATAAATTATTACTTTGCAACAGAGATCTGCAAAAGCAACAGTGTACTGAACTAAAGGTGCTTTCAGACTAAATTAAAGATAGAAATTCTTCAGGATTTTAAAGTGCAAATCATTTTTGCTGACATTGCTCCACATGAACACAGATTTCACAGAACTTTCTTCTTTGTCATATCTGTCATGTGAAATAACATTCTTACTGCTCAGTTTTAGAAAGGTCTACTTTCCCTTCCCAAACAAAAACACTCTTAAAATATAGCAGTTTTCAAGAAACAGTATTAAAGGGACAGTAAACTCACACATAACTCTCACTGGGCCTTATCTTCTGCAGAGTGTATTGTCAGAAAGCAGAAAATGTAGTTTGTCTTGTATTATCTGTAATAAGATAGACAGTCCTTCATTTTAACAAGGTGCCACTGCCAATATCAGCACTGCTTTGTGAAAAGCCAATGTGATGCTTTTTTTATTTATACAAGTGGAATGAAACCCAGGGAGACCTGAGGCAATTGATGATACTTTCCACCAGTTGACACATATTGTGTATTCAACCTGCACCATGATAAAAATTATAGCAGCAGATTAGAATCCAAACGCAATGTATCAAGGTATCCTGTGACCTACTTCTACCAAACTGCCAACAATTAGTTACTGGAACATTGCTTCAAGTCACATTTACATGGGAAGTGCCAAGGGCAGTATTCTCAAATTCATTTGAACCAATTTCTCAGAAATGTATAATTCGGATACCATAGAATGTTATTGTTTGATATACAGATCAAAAAGTTCTTGTTCAACTACCACCTCATTAATGAGCCATAAGAGTTAACCTCAAGTAATTCCTGACTACCAGGACAGGACTTTTCCACTAAGAAAGGAACAATTTGTAAGATGATGTCATAATTGTTTTTAATATTGTCTCTGTGTATAATTGTTTTTAGATATATGTTGTCTCTGTAAACTGTCAGTTTATGTGTTTTTATGTAAATAATTTTTAAATGTTGTATTTTTTTAATGTTTTTAATCTTTGTAAAGTGCCCAGACAGCTTTGGCTATGGGGTAGTATAAAAATGAGGAGGAGGAAGAGATGACGGAGATGGAGTCTTTTGGTTTTGCTACTGGGAATTCAACTAAAAATTTGTTTGGGTGTACAAAAACCTTCAGAATCACTTCACATGGGAAATCCTTCGTATAAGAGCTTATCTTTTTATTTTTTTAGAAAATGCTCCTGTAAATGTGTAAGATTTTACTACATATAGACAAATGTTTGGGTATTATCCAGTGGGGTGCAACCACTAACATAAATTTTGTTGTGTTAGCTTAAATTCCTCTTGTGCAAGGCCAACAGTGTTAGCTGGCATGCCAATTTACCTAAGAAATTTGTGTACCAGTTAATGCTGTTAATGTTGCGCTAGAGTAGTTTACACTAGGGCAAGATAATTTATATTAGCAGTTGTGCCCCATTGGATACTGCCTTTTACTACATGTACATATCTATGGAAAAATATAAAATGTGTAGACAGGCTTTATACATTGCTAAACTACATTATGGCATTGCTGAGAAGGTTTACCTGAGTATTTAGTGGTTAAACCCAGAGATCTCTACGTTGTGATCCTATTATTTCAATTTTAATTCTACACGTGTTGCTAGAAAACTTTGCATTGTTAGACATCTAAATGAATAATTTAAAACTTCTCTCCTCAAATTAAATAGCAATATTTTAGAGGTGTTTTCCAAACGAACATCTTAACCTTGCTTTTTTCTTGCAGAGGGCTGGTTAAAATTACTGTTGTCTACAAAGAAGATCATAGCACATAACGCAATACAGATTCATGACTCAAGGTTCAGTTCCACGTAAACAATGAACTTTTCTATCTCTGTCCATTATGGCTATGTATTTTCTTCCATATTGTCATATGCTCATCCTTGTACAACCTCTTCCAGGAATTTTGATTGGGTCACATTAAAGGTCCATGTAAGAAAGGCAACTCTGATGAATCCGTGAACTTTATGGTTAAAAAAACCCTGCTGTAATCCTATGTATATGGGAGTAAAAACTACCAAAATGTAGTAAGACCTCTGAGTAAATGTGTACAACATCTGGCTATTATGGCAAATTTAAGAAAATCTATCTAACTGGTTCTGTTTTTAAAGTTTCGGTTAGTTAATTAATCCAATTTCAGGAAATGTAAGATCTCCCTGGGCTCAACTGTTTAGTAGCACAACATAAGGAGGAAGGATCTTGTTCTCTCTCTTACCTATAAGACTTTCTGAGGGAGTCTGCAAATAGATTACATAGAAAGATAAATGTAATTTCCAATCAAAATACAAGAGCAATTATTTCAGAAAAATATTCCTCTTCCTTAAAGTCCAAGTATATAATGTCTACCTGATCACCCCTTCTATTTCTTCATTGTTGACACTCTTAAAGAATTCTGAGAAGCTGGTGAGGCAAGATCATTAAAACCTACGGCAATAAGGGCCTTTTTTAAAAAAGACTTTTTTCTGTCTAAACATGTATAAGACTGCACCCTAAAATTGCAGTCCTATCTATGCATTTATACACAGAAGTAAATCCCACTGCATTTAATAGGACTTTCTCCAAAGTAAGCGGGTATAGAACTGGAACCTAAATTCATGTTTGAAGGTATGTGCATCAAACATCGGTAAGCATCTTATGCCATGTATTTCCTGTTTATCATTAGCAAAATAAATTTTAAATGGAACTTCTATCTTTCTTTCTCTCTCTCTCTCATTTATTTCTTGAGTTTAAATGCAGCTGCATTTGCCAAAAATTACTCTAGTGAAAAAATGGTGCAACAAGGTAAGATGCATGTGAAAGACAGAAAAAATACTACCATGTTAAATGGAAATTCTATTTGTGCCAATAACAGCAACTTCAAAGGCATGACACATTAACATCATGCTTTGAAGCTCTATTCTGTATAGAATTACATAAATGTTATTCTCTGTGGCACTGAGATGCCAAGATGCCTCATGCTTTTTGAGGCTGCAGCTGGCCTATGAAGGAGACAATTGTTTGTCTTTTAGCTGCTGCTGTGCAGTAGCAGTACAGTAAATGTCAGACACAATAAGGGAACGAGAAACAGGAAATAAAGTGGAAATTATCACCTAATTTTCTGTGAGACAAGTCCAATGCCCTGCTGCCTTTCCTTTTCATTATGTTTAAAATAAAGGGGGGGGGGGAGAACTGCCACAGAAGGATTTTTATAAAATGATCCAACTTTACCTCAAAAGCACCATGCAAATACATGCTTCACCACAAAGGGACGGCATCTACTTCCATAACAAATTAATGGCTTATTTTAATTCACCTCAAAACAAATCAATGCCTATTTATAAATTCACTGCAGTCACCATGAATGCATGGAAAATCCTTGATGTGACAATACTTTGGATCAAGCACTGATTTACATTGATGGACCTGGGCCATCAACATTATATTTTATCTCCTTTTATCAAGTAGGGAAATTATTCACTGAGTAATTGTTTTGTGTTGCTACAAGTTTGATAGCTCTATTTGTCTCAAAGCATAAGGTCATGAAGAGTTTATAAACAAAGGGTACCTGTTAAACTGTGAAGTTTATACTACAAAAATAAAATGCTGAGCTTTGGTTCAGACATTTTAAATTATGGCTCCGCCAAGCATCTTACATACATGACACGGACCAAAACATCTTACATATATGACTGATGTAATCATGGTTAGGAGATTGTGAAATCTTGTGCTACTCCCCACTCACAACCAAATACCCTCTAATTTCTGGAATGAATCATGGCATTACTCCAAACTCCAGCATACAAACATAGTCCAGAGTCACATGATTCAGGGGTGGTTAATAAGCCATGATGGGTTGTTAACCACTCCCACACATGCCACTTGATTTGCCTAAATACCCTCAACAAGTGCAGCTTGCTATAATGTCAAAACCCAGCCAGAACCCAAACATGGAGGTGGTTAACAAGTCAGTGTGGCTTATTAACCACCGTTGTGTCATGTGAATAGCTAGATGTGGGTTTAGAGCTAACCATGGTTGTTAGAAATACTTGCCCAAATGTAGTGCTACAACATGGTTATTTCTAAAAATTAAAAGGAGAGAGGAATTCATGCATAGAGAATTGAAGTCAGAGGAGGGAACAGGGCCAACAGGGTGCTTAAAGAACTGTCAGCATTATGCCCACCTATACCAAGTCTCTCTCCTCTTAATCCTATTACACAGAAGTCATACAGATGATTTCCCTTCTTTGTTAAGTAATTATTTTTGTTTAATTATTGAAGCCAGCAGCATACTTGCAGACTCCAATGTTATCTCTTCAAACCAAAACAACTAAAGAGATTGTAAAATGCATGTCTGGCTCACATGTAGCTGTTTTTAAACAATCACCACCATGTGGTTAGTCACTTGAGTGAAATGGCTCATAGAGAAGCAGTCTTAGATATGTCTCTTTTATGGTAATTATACCAGAATATGCTCAAATTACTAATACAAATTAAAATGACAACCCTCTTGCCCAGGGTATCACAGGAAAGGGCTATAGCTCAGTGGTAGTGTACATGCATTGCATACAAAAGGTCCCAGGTTCAAACTCTGGCATCTCCAAGTAGAGCAGGGAAAGTCTCCTGTCTGAAACTCTGGGAGCTGCTATTAAACAGACAATACCAATCTAGATGGACCGGTGGTTTGATTTAATATAAGGCAACTTCCTATGTTCCAAATCTATCCAGTTGATCTTTCAAAAAACCCAACCTTTAGTTACCCAGAGAATAAGAACTGTGGTCATGCCAATATTTCCTCCTATTTTTCTTAATTACATCCTTTGCCATTCAGTAAATAATACTATACAAGTCTAACCAAATGTTGTCTTCATCTTAGAAGTAATGCTATTTAATAAACAAACTGTAGACTGTAACAGCAGGTGGTAGGGATTTTGTACACATGATTTTGAGTTCCGAATTAATTGCTAGTAGCACAGATACACTTGAATTCATTTCTACAATAATTATGAAAAATGATGCATGTCAGAGCAAGTAATCATAAATATATAATGCTACTAAGTTCTATCATATGTAATGGTTTGTGTAATCCCATTCTCCCAAAAAAAAAAAAATCTCAAAAAAATGGGGCTGCTATATGTCCTGTCTACCCTGCCCAGCCACTTTCACCAGCAGAGCCTTGTTGTCAAGAGACAAAACCCAGAGAATACACTCTGCTAATCTAAGCTGTACAGCTAATGCACATGCATGAAAGTCCCCTGCAACCAAGCAACACCATTTATACATGTTATTAGGTCTCCACTGGTCAACTCAATCCAAAATGGGGGGCACCTACATACAGAGACATAGATTATAGGTCAGACACAGATCACAGCTCAGATTACATAAATCGCAGGTAAATCACACATTATTTACTGGTCAGACATGTTATGCATTATATGATTACAGTATTAAATATCAGAAACGGGTAGCATAATGCCAAAGTTGGAGAGATAATAACATATACACAAAGGTGCCCACTCCCCTCCCCAAGTCAAAGTACATAATACCCAAGGTTGGTTAAGAAAATCCCACAAAATCTATTCCTGAAGAAATTCATCATCATCATCATCATCACCACCATCTGCTGCTGCTGCTGCCTTTTCATAGCACCCTGAATCAGTTGCCTGTTACAGAGCGCTGAAATAGATAGAGACAACTGAATCACAAAAAAGTACAGAACAGGGTTTTGGTCTGAGTGCCAAACAACACACCACTTCTTTGATCCTACACGTGCTCGTGCAACACAACAACCACTTAATTTCTTATTTATACTTAAGCCCTCTGAATCTTGAGAGAAGGCTAAACTGAGAAAGGCGAGTACAGGGAGCTTGTGCTCCTGAAGGGATTGGGAATGGCCTGAGGCAACCCCACCCCCACCTTCTCTGGGGCAATTTAAGACCTGTGTATCCTGAGGGAAGGCAGAAGTAAGGAAGCCCAAGCCTGAGAGAGCATGTGCCATCAGCTCTTGAAGTGACCTTCATTTGGTATGAGAAAAATTGTTGTAACATTTCTTTGTGTTAGTATTTTAAAACTGGAAACTGCCTTGGGTGCCTTGGCAGGAAGGCAGTTTATAAGAGCAATAAATAAATAAAATATCACTCCCAAATCAATTTCTCATCAACTCTTGAAGTAATTTTCACTTTGCCTCCACAGTCCCCAAAAGAAATGAAACTCCCCATGTTATTCTTATTGTGACTTGGGCCATGCCAATGCACCTTGTGAGCCAATCCCTCCCTCCCATCTCCCTAACTTTCACTTTAAGAGGGGAAATAGTCACAAGAATAGAGGGAAAGTCATCATCTAAAATAGAACATTGCATGGCCTCAAGGCAATTGCAATAAATTCTATTCTCTAAGCAGTCAATGACTTGGTTCGCATGATCACTGTGGCTTAACAAGCCATCTGGCTTGCTGGGCTGCATTTGCCCAGCTTGTCATGTCATCTAAACCTGGGAAGCATGGCTTGTTGGAGGAGGAAACAACCTCAAATAATTTATGGCCTATTCTTGGATTATTTGTGGGTTGTTTTCACCTCCAGCAAGCCATGCCGCATGGGTTTGGGCAACATAGCAATCCGCAACCAGACAAGTAATTAGGCAAATGGCGCCCCAACACACCACAGCTTAAACAAGCCACCATGGCTTGTTAAAGCTGTGGTGATCATGCAAACCAGGCCTTTGTGTCTAATCTCACAATGTGTAAGTACATGGAACAGGACCTGATCTACTCAGTGAAGGCAATCTGGGAGGTAATATAAGGTGACATAGTTCTTAAAGTATTTGCATTCCAGGCCATGAAGAATTTAGAAAGAAACAGTACCAGCTTCTTGAATTCTGCCTAGAACATGCAGCCAGTATTTGTCAAGAGTAGAAATGGCATTCTGCACCATATTCAGCTTTCAAGTAGATTTCAAATGCAGCTCCATCTAGAGCACTTTGCCATATTCAGGGTCAAACTTTCATCCCAATGCAAACTGCAGCATTGTGGCAATGAGTGGGAGAGGCATTTTTGTCAGGATCATAGCAGGAGGGCAAAGTTGAACTCCCCCTTTCTGCCTGTTGCAATCTTGAAACTACTAGGTGTTTCAACACAGCTGTTTAAAAACAACAACAACATGCACATTAAATAGAAAAACCCATGTAATATCAGTTTGGCACTCAATCCTGGAGTTTACTAGTGCAGTGTAGCAAGAGCCCCCAGCCCTTGATGAGAAGATGCTGAGAATGTGCAATGAATGCAGCTAGCAGAAAGTATCCCTGGCAAAAAAAAGCTTCGGCTATTGGGCGGTATAAAAATGTAATAAATAAATAAATAAATAAATAAATAATAAATAAAAAAAAATGTGAACCACCCAGAAAGCTTCGGCTATTGGGCGATATAGAAATGGAATGAAATAAATAAATAAAATAATCTGAATATTCAACTTCAGTGATAAAATCCAAGATTCCATCTCTTCATCACACTCTAGCATAAAAAAATAAAAAGAACTATGCAGATTAATGAGCATGTTTAAGTAGACAGATCTGACATTCAAACTCAATAGTTTCTGCAAAGTTCTACAGGGCTGCAATAGACAGGCCCTCTGTCAGTTACCATTTCCATCATGATAGGTGCTTTCCTAAGGTGGTAATAAATATCCAAAGACAAACTCAATGACTAAACTCTGAGCCTAAGACTTCTGTTCTTGCTGTATGGCTATACAGTGATGAATACACTGAACCCCTGGTTCTTTCAACCAAGCTTACAATTTGTCCCCACATTTACCTTCCTCTTTCTCTTGCTGCTAAAATACTGTAATGTCCTGGCAAACCCAGTTGCACTTGCCATGCTCCATGTTGCAGCTTTAAAATAAATAACCATATTTCCATAGCAGGGGAAGCAAGCTGTAATACAAGATGTGGAGAATTCCAGACTGGGGACCAGTCTATTTCAGTAAAAACAGTCAATATGTATTTTAAAGACTAACACATTTATTGTGCCATCCATTTTCACAGATTAAGACCACTTCATCAGATTGAGGTTGTTGCAGCTGTGTTTGTCCCTCTTCTTCTCCTCATGTTAAGGCACAAATGAAAGAGAAGGAATTAGCCAAACTGGCAGCTACTTTACAGAAATAAAAACTGTTTCTGGAGAGAACATGTGTCAGCGTAATTCCAATGCTTCTTTGAGAGGTTCTTTCTGTGTGTCTCTCTGTCTCTGTCTCTCTCAGGGCATCATCAGATGAGTGTTTTATTGCACACTTGTTGCTGGGCACTCACAGATTTTCACGGCTCCTTCTCACAATGTTGTCTGCATCCCGCGCCCCTCCTGCTCCTCCTAGTCTTCTTCACGCCACAAAAAACAAAAACAACCCCAGTAAGTCTGACTTATTTTTTGAGACGGAACTTGTTGCTATCTCCTGCTATGTGCAGGAGAAGCAGCTCGATCAAAATGGCCCACTGAATGGGCCATGTGCATGTTATTTACTTCCTCTTTTGAAAGAGGAAGTCATGAGGGACAAATGCATGGGTGTTTCTTCCCTCAAAACAACTCTCAGCCTATAGCCCTGGGCATTTGCTTATGCTAGAATACTTGAACATATTAATACATTTTTACTCACTCTCAGATGTAAAAAGTACCAGAACACCAGATGGAAACATAGTATAGTTGGACATGTTGATAGTATTAATCACTTCCTGATTTTCAGAAATGGCCTCCAAGAATTGCATCCCCAACTAAGATGATATTAGGTATCCAAATTTTGTTTTGTTTCATTTTATAAGCATGTGTGTTGGGGGAAAAGAAGTTGGGGCAGGAAATTATATAACACACACAGCTGGCGTTACCAAGGCTTACATTTGCACTTTCAGTGACCAGAATTTTGTGGTGATTAATTACTGTAGTCCCAAGCCTTTGCCATTGAATGCCAAGGACCTTCTTGACAACAAGAAGCATGAAGCTGCCAAATGTTCACTAGGCATTTGAAAGGTCAATTGTGTGTCTTCCAATGAAGAGATTGTTTTTTCCTTCAAGCACTGTGTACGTATTTTACCATGCTTAACAATAAACACTGTTTTTCCCCCGAAGGGAAAGTTTCAGTCTTCCTCCATATATGCTCCATACTTATTTCAAAGTCCCACAGTACTACTGCTAACAATTTCATTTACGCCTATGCCACAGTATAGCTGAGATAGTAATAACTGGGTCATATAAATGAGACTAGATAATGCTGTAGCAACAGTGGCAACTTTCAGGCAGCCTTAGGCACTCCATACTGATTATACAATATGGTCCATATTAATTATATCTATTTCCATCCAAAATCATGCAAGCAGCCTTCTCCATGTGCAACAGGACTTCTCCTTCCTCTCCTTCTCCCTTGAACCAATCAATCTGCTCCCAAGCAGATTGGGAGAAAGGGGGAATTGGAAGCTTTGGGAAGGGAGAGGAAATCCATTGCACAGTGGGGGGCTGTTAGTTGGATACAACCCATTATTTTATATTCAAAAGGAAATTTTTACTTATCTTTGCCATAGAAAACTACAAATAACTAACTTTTGAGCTAAAACTTCTCCAAGTCCTAACAGTGCTAACAAGGATGAGGATTCCACTCCAATCCAGGAGGCCTGTCCTGAAACACCACTTGAACCATGAAAAAAAGGTTTAAACAACACAGTGTAGCTTTGCACAGAATTGAATTGCACCATGGGACTAAATATGCAAGACCTGTTTTCACTTCAATATCTCATAGAAAAGCCACCTAAAAATCCCTTGTACCTTGTTTTCCAAATTAGGAAAAGCCTTTCATACCTGGTTTTACAGTTTTTCCTACTGTAAGAACTGTTTTCACAATTTTGCTGTACATATAAAGACTACAGTTTTCAGAATGAAGCTTTAAGCTTTATTTTTGGTAGAAAGACATATTTTTGGTAGCAAGCCTTATTTGAAAATCTGGAATGACAAGCCTAGACTGTTTCAAATACATGTCTTTCAAAGACTTCAGAAGTTATTGGAGTGGGACGGACTTTAGTGAAAAGCTTTTTATCAGGAAAGTAACCCAAAGTTTGAAGCAACTCTCCTTTAATTAGCTGTTGGCCAAATGAAGTTTACAGGAATGTCTCCTCATCTATACTTTCCACTGTGCTTTAAACAGCAATAGCTGTAGTTTTCTCAGAAACAAGAGTTTGTTACCCAGCAGTGCTAAACCTAGCTCATCACAGAGGTGTATTTGTCTAGCCATTAATATAATCAGTTCAGTATTATAACTTTCACTGTTTGCTTCTAACAAGGTAGCATCAAATATGTAAAGTGGGATGAAGGATGCTTATGTTCAGGGATGTATTCAGTGTTACTGCCTGGCTTCTAACAATGCAATCTAATTAATATACATTTTTCAAGTAATGACAACATGCCTCTGAACAAATTCATAACTTTTAAATGAAAGGGTATGACGTTTGAAAAGAATTAGAGAAAATACTGTGTATGTATATATAAAGGTTTCTATTGTAATTTATAAAGGTTAGTGAGAATGATTTCAGTTGTTGTTTCATCTTTAGCAAACAATTTAGGTTGGATCCAAACTTAGGGCCTTGCTAGACTTACCTTAAAATCCAGTGGTGAGGAGGGGCATCTACACATCAGATGCAACGGGGTCTAGGAAAGCCTCATCACGTCCGCCATTTTTATTTTCATTTAAAGGGGCCTCATGCGCAGGAGCGCACCACTGCTAAAAGTAGGTGTTTTTTTAAAAAAAAATGGGTCCCCTGCTCCCCCTTCTACCGATTTCCTCCCCCCACGATCTCCCCTGGCCTCCGATCCCCCCCGATTTCCCCATGTCCTCCGTTTCCCCCCTCTGCCACGTCCCCCAGCCTGCGATGCCTGCCCCCCATGTCCCCAGCCTCCGTTTCCCACCCCCAATGTCCCCAGCCTCCATTTCCTGCCCCCATGTTCACAGCTTCCATTTCCCACCCCCGATGTCCCCAGCCTCTGTTTCCCACCCCCCATATCCCCCAGCCTGCGATGCCTGCCGCCGCCGCCATGTCCCCCAGCCTGCGATGCCTGCTGCCACCATGTCCCCCGGCCTGCAATGCCTGCCACCGCCATGTCACAGGTTGGGAGACATGGTGGCAGTGGGAAACGGAGGCTGGGGACATTGGGGTGGCGGGAAACAGAGGCTGGGGAAATTGGGGTTGGCGGGAAATGGAGACTGGGGACATGGGGGGGTGGGCATCGCAGACCCGGGGATATGGGGGGTGGGAAATGGAGGCTGAGGACATGGCGGCGGTGGGAGCACTGTGGCCCGCCTGCCGCTTTTCCCGGCTACTCGGGCGTAAATGCGGTAGCTGGGAAAAGCGGCGGAACGGACTACACACCTGCGGTCTCGGGCTGAGCCCAAGACCACGGGAAAAACCAGGCCAAAAGAGGTGGTTAGCCTGGGAGGTTTGAGCCCTGCCTGAGCCTGGGATCCTCTTTGCATCATTTGGACGCCCGGGCCTCGCACCAGGCTAACCTGCCGTCTAGCAAGGCCCTTAGTCATACTTACTTAACAGAGTCATACTTACTGACAGACTGGCTTACATCCCATTGATGTCAGTACAATCTACTCTAAGTCTAGATAAAAACCCTACACCCAGTTCACAAATGTATAGAGTTTTCACTGTACATTAAAATTAAAATCAACAGTCAGAGTGAAATTGTTACCAATCATGATGGAAAGGATTCCCTAGTAGCTCTGAAACTTCCACACATTCCTTAGCCTGTACAATTATCTATAAAACATTAAAATGCCACTTTCATTTATTTGTATGCACATTCATTAATTTGCAAAAATCCATAGCAAAAGGCGGGCACATTTTTGTTCCTATGCACTTAAGCAATTGTCAGTGTGAATTATCTCAACAACAGATTGCAGGCGCAAATGTTTTCTGCAAACTCTGTATCCTTGTGGGCCTGATGCATATAAATACCTAGTATGAAACAGAAAACCCTTATGCCAAGGAGATGACACACACCCCCCAAAAAAGGGGAGTCAGGCAATATTATTTGTTTAACATGTGCTTAGGAAAATAAATGGTAGCTTCCCTGGAAACAAAAATAAGATTCCCTGGCTACATGCACTGCCAATATATCATAGAGCTTATTTCCCACTATTATTTGGGGATTTACTTAAGACTAAAGCACAGACATAGTATATATAAACTTCCAGAATTCTGTTTTTTAGGTAGCGAGATTTATCAAAAAAACCTGTAATTTAGATGCCCTTCCGTCCAAACTTATATTTAGCAACTTCTCTGAAAAATAAGTCCTACTAATTGAGGAACAGCCAGAACTGAAAACTGTAGATAATATGTTTTAAGTGCAATCCTACACATCTCAACTCAAAAGTACGTTTCCCTGAGCTGAATGGGCTTACTCCCAGGTAAGTGGGTATAGGATTACAGTCTGGATGTTGCAGGGTTAGCAAGACCCAAAGGGGTAGGCAACATGTGGTGCTCCAATTGTGGTTGGACTGGAATTCCCATCATCCCTCACCACTGGGTATGCTGCCTAGGGCTCATGAGAGTTGCAGTCCAAAATCCTGAGGGTCACATGTTCTACACCCCTACTTTAAAGACATAGCTGCTAGCATTTTTTTACTCTAGAGTAAACACAAGGAGGCCAACCTACATAGAGACCCTGTGATGCACAGGGAATCTCTAAGCCTTCAATCTAGATCAGAGGACCTGTACCTACAATTTGTATTGCCAAATAATGATCTATTTGCTTTATTAGATCACTATTTGGCAAAACATATCGCAGGCATAGGGGGCATGATCCAAATGGAGGGGAGTTAAGGATAGTGTTATGATTGGATTACCCCCCCTGCACTTACTCTATAGTTTTTTAAAAAGGAAAAAGCTGTGACTGTTACCTAGGGTGACCATATGAAAAGGAGGACAGGGCTCCTGTATCTTTAACAGTGGTATAGAAAAGGGAATTTTAGCAGGTGTCATTTATATGCATGCAGCACCTGGTGAAATTCCCTCAGTTAAAGCTGCAGGTGCCCTGCGCTCTTTTGTATATGGTCATGCTAGGCAGGGCTCCTGCAGCTTTAACTGTTACAATGAAGAGAGAATTTCACTAGGTGTTGCATGCATACAAATAACACCTGCTCATATTCCCTTTTCAATGCAACTGTTAAAGATACAGGCGCTCTGTCCTCCTTTCCATATGGTCATCCTACTGTTACCTATATCTTTAGCTATGTAAGTTTTGGCCCTTATATTTTAGGAGTGTGGAAAACAAGAAATGGAGAAATGACGCCCATGCTGCTAAAATAAGGTTTGAATTGGGCTGTCATTGTGACTATTGTTAAACTGTGTCCATTAAATTATTTTCAACATTTATTAGAAATGCAACATTTGCATCTACTTCAAAGGGTTGATACAGAATTTGGCCCTCCCACTGGAAGGAAGACATGAGAAATAATATTTGGGCTAAGGGTCAAAAGTTTATTGAAGTAACAATTAGGGTCTGCACCAAATAATAACTAGGGGGAAAAGGGCCAACACCAACATCCCTAAGCAAGGCTCCTGGTGGAAAACCAGAAAACAGCTTGCAGGGGAATTCCACCATGGCTTGAGGCCAGATTCCTTCCTTTCATCATCTACCTGTACGAAGGCAGGCAGGGGGATCCTGTTTGCTCAATTCCACCCATTCTGGGAAGCATTCACTGGACGAAAGCTTCCAGGACCCAAGGTGGGTTTCTTCCCACAACCCCTCAAGCCAGCCATCAGGGTGTCCACCAGGATATATTGAACTCAGATGCTTGAGTATCACCTTGACCCACCACAGCATAGCACTTGAACAAGTAACCCACACAACCACAGTCTAAAGCTCTACAAGGGGCATAACACTCAGTACTCAGTAAGCCTTCCAAGAAAGCATGTAATGGATCAGGATGCAAGACAACTTTATCAATGTCATCCATGTAAAAAAATAAGACCCAACAGGAAAACCATGTCAAGAAGCAATATCTATTCATTAATGTAACAACCTGTGCCATTAACTGATAAACTAATAGATGCAATATACATTTCTCAGTTCTGGTAAAGTGCCTGGCACTTCTACTCTAAAAAAAAAAAAAAAAACACCCTGAAGCATCTAGATCAGCCTCCCCCAAACTAATGCCCTGTAGAGGTTTTGGACTACAACTCCCAGAATTCTTGACCAAGGCCATGCTGGCTAGGGCTGATGGGAGTCCAAAACATATGGAAGACACAACGTTGGAGAAGGCTGTTCTGGTTACCATCCCTGTAATGCCCATATAAATTGATCTGGTCAGGATGGAAGCCAAGGTTGAAACGAGTAACTCTTAACAGACCATAGGCAAAAGGAAGTCTTGCACTTCCAAATTTGGAGTTATATTATGCTGCTGCTCAACTGAGATTTCTTGTAGGAGGGATGCATTCCACCTCAGAGCACCAAAGGACACTCATGCAACAACAAGCAGTGAGCAACTACCCTCTTACCTTGATATAGGTCAGACATGTGATAGATGTAAGTGCATCTTAGAGCATCCAGTGATTAGAGACACTATACCTACTTGAGAACTCTGGGGGGGTGGGGGGTGGAAATGGCTCCTGATCTGTCTCCATTAATGTCAGTGTTGCATCATCCAGAATTTTCAGCACATAACAATCCCCAAGGTTTTTGTGTTTGGATAGCAGCAAACATTTATAGTTTTGATAAAGGGGAATCTCTCTCCTATGTAGATGTTTTGAAAAGAGCTGAAATAACCCTATTGTCTTTTTATCAGTATCTGCAACTGCATTATTTTCTAAGCCTGAATCATATTAAGAAGGCAGCCAAGCACCCACTTGGTTCTTTTGAATCTTTTATATAAACTGCTGTTTCTTCAAACAAAGGTTTGATATCATCTCTTCATAAAATACTTTAAACGTCATTTTTGGATGACAAACCATGCTATGTGCAGGCACAGGAGACTGAGTTAGGTGAGTCTCTGGAAGAAGATGATTGGCAGTATATTTGGACTTCTTTTACATCTTTATCAATCAATGCTAATATAAATGAAGCACAATACAAAGTTCTCAGAAGGTTGTATATTACTCCTGAAAAGTGTCAGCTAA
Source organism: Elgaria multicarinata webbii (assembly GCF_023053635.1). Lineage (NCBI taxonomy): Eukaryota > Metazoa > Chordata > Lepidosauria > Squamata > Anguidae > Elgaria > Elgaria multicarinata. Next base: position 92,995,263 of record NC_086173.1, on the reverse strand, counting down.
TACATCTGAATTATAATGAATATTATTGAAAGAGGTGTGGTCAGATGGTTTATACTGTCATCTTTGGTGGGAATATTCAATAGTGCAGGAGTTTTGGAACATGATTGCTGATTACTGTCAGGAATTTCTTCACGTTACACCATTGGTAACTTCTTCATCTTTTTTGAACCCAATGATCCTGGATTCCTGCATAAAGTCCTTCTTAAGCAATTGTATACAGCCTCAAAATCATGTATAGTGTGCAATTTGAAGTCTCTGAAACAAACAACTAAAGAGCATTGGGTTGAGAACATTTGGGAAACTATAACTATGTATAAACTTACTCAGGAAGTGCAGAAAGCAAGTAATCCTAATTTTAAGCATGGTATTATGCCTCCAGGGTTTCCACTGGTGCCATAATAACTGGGCCACCTAGAGTTATGGTTTGGAACCCTATTTTAAGCATTTTTCCCATGGGGCAAAAAGTCAGTTTTGCGGGCATAGCTAAGTTCCTCCTTGTCCAATCTGCCCCCAATTTTGAATGCAGATAGCTATATTTGGTGCATAAAGCAGCTTATTATGGGATGTTATAAGGGGAAAGGATTGCCCCCTCATGTAGGGCCTCATGGACAGGAGTAAGCATTGCCCTTTGTGATATAGATCTGTGGGGAGTTCTTCTAGTGCATAGGCTATGGTCAAATTTTTATTTTATTTTTTTAGTGTGAAAACTTGAGAAAAAAGAGTGAAAAGGCGTGACCAACTTCCTTTCTTGCAAAATATGGATGGAAAGCACCAAATTTGCCAGGCTGGGAGACAATGGGTTAACTAGCAGCAAGGTCGAAATGCAGCAAGATTGGTCAAGGATTGGGTGAGATATGAGCTTCCCACAAAAAATAAAACAAAACAAAACCCCCATTTGTTTCTATTGAGGGAAGTTCGTTGCAGGCTTCATAACGTTCAGGCTGAGCTGTGACATACAGCTAGAGAGGGAGGATTTAAAGGGACCCCCTGGAGCCCCATGGCAGAACAACTTGACCCAGGACAATCAACCAAGGTTTAAGGCAGAAAGAGGGAATTGAAGGGGCTGTGCCCCGCCTCTGAAGAAGGGTGGTTTATTCTCATTTTTTTGTTTACCAAAATCAATGTGATTTTTAAAAGGCTGCAATATAAAATGCAGTAAAGTCAGGGGGCTCAGGTGTATGCATGTGTGCAGAGTGGAGGTGGGGGGTTCCAGGTTGGGAATAGGGTATGGGGGTTCATGCCTGAGTTTGCAGGGCGGGGTCTCAGGAGCCGATGCCTCTGGTAGGGGCTCAGGTTAGTCTCTCAGCATCAAGCAGCTGCACCGCTGTCTGTTTTGTTTTACTCTAAAATAAGCATGTCAAAGGGAAATGTACAGAGAGTCAAACAGAAATTAATTTCACAATTGCCCCCCTTCCTCCAAGAAGATATAATTCTGCAATGCAAAAAACACATGGGCTGAAATAGCTGTAGGTTTTTCAGAGATTTCTCATAGGTTCTAGGCTCTATTTCGTTTCAAGTTAGCAGGCATTTTTTTTTCTTTCTCCTGGAAATGTATGAACAAATTTAACAGAATCAATGACTTAAAATGGGCCATTTTTTCTTGGCCATTTAAAGGAAACTTTTAAATTGACTTTAAACCCCTTGATTTAATTCAATCCACCCTGCCAGGTTCCAGTTCTTGCACAGCCCAAAAGCTAAATGTCTTTACCCTAATGTACTTTACAAGGTTAAAGTCAGCCTGAGCTACTTGAAGGAGGGATAGGATACGTGTGTGTGTGTGTGCGCGCGCACGCACGCATGCACGCATGTGACTGAAAACCACCACTTTCAATGAACAAGTATCAAAATAGAATTTAGCCCAAATAATTCAGACCATTATGTTATAATTAGCCCATCTAGATCAGCATTTCAATGATGTTCTTTTAAAGATTTAAATACACCCATAAGATTCTGTGGTACATAGACATTTTATTTCCCAACTTCAGCTTTCACAATGAATATAAAGCATGTATTATTTGTCTGTTGCTTTGAACCTACAAGGTTAAGTTGCCAAGGATTTCTATTGATTCTAAACATAAAAAATTAACCATTCTCCATTATGTCATAAATTTGCCATCAATACTGCCTAAAGTTACATGCTGTCACTTCTCTAGAGAAATAAGATTACCTGTCACTTACTGTTTTGATAATACTGAACTGTTTTTTATTTTAATACTGGGCTCCGTTGAAGCTTGCTATCTTTTCATTTTTTTGTTACAGGAACTAGCGTATGTGAACTACACTAGTATACAAGAACTAGTGCCAATCACATCCTTTCTGGCAGTCACAAAAAATAAATAAACGGATTATGATGAAGCAGGAACATTTGTGATATCACAAATGCTGGTAGCCAGCAGTCACTTACAGTGCATTCCTAATTACCCTCAATGTTGATTGCTGGAGCGAGATAGGATCTCATGAAATGCCCCTATGCCAGCCTCTGCAGTTCTCCCACCAGGAGTAGCCAAGTGAAAGGCCTTGAAATGGGTAGCTTGGGGTGCAGGGCAACGCTAGTTTCAGATCTGCTGGATCCGAAGCCACTCTGTCCCCTTGAGATGACCCCTCACCTATGCCAGTCTGGAGCTAGCATTGAAAAATTCCTTGTCCTAAACTACAAAAAAAGAAAGAAAGAAAGAAAGAAAGAAAGAAAGAAAGAAAGAAAGAAAGAAAGAAAAGAAAAGCCCACTCTGCTGGGGTAGGGAAAGAAACCCATCCCCCATCTTCCACCTTGGCTGGTACGAGCTGGTAGGGTTATAGATGTGGCAGCAGATCCGCCTCATCACTCCCTACTGACCCCACTTAGGAATGCTCTGCCCAATAGTACTTTTAGTATATAAATATATCCCATGAAGGACAGAGGCAGAGAGGAAGGAACATTTGAGATGATTTTCCAACTTTGTATACTTCCTCCCCTCCTTATACCCAGAGCTTTCCCCCCACCATTCCATGTTTATCATAAGCTATAGTTTGCCTTAATGTCTAAACTGACAGACTATGGTTAATGCTACCCTCCAAATCAGGATAGGAAATCCACTACAGACCTTGGTTTTGAACTCTGGTTTGGAGGGCAAGTGCAAAACAGTCTGCCCAATTGGACATCAATGATGATGATGATGATGATGATTAACAACAACAACAACAACAACATTTGAATACCGTCCCATAGTATACATAGTATACACAGTATACGCCGAAGCTCTATGGGTGGTTTACATAAGATTAAAACACTTAAAAACAATATAAAAAATTTAAAACTACAAAAACATACACAACTATAAACAACTTTAAAAACAATCTAGGATCAGTACAGCTCATGACATATTGCTAAATGCCTGGGGAAAGAGAAAAGTTTTAACCTGGCGCTGAAAAGATATCAGGTACACCTCATTGAAGAGATCATTCAATAATTGGGAGGCCACCACAGAAAAGGCCCTCTCCTTATTGTCATCATCCAAGCTTCCCTCAGAGTAGACACCCGGAGAAAGCCCTTAGATGTTGAATGTCGTGTACAGGTAGGTTCATGTCGGGAAAGGTGTTCTGTCAGGTATTGTGGTCCCATGCCATGTAAGGCTTTATAGGTTAAAAACAGCACCTTGAATCGGGGTTGGAAATGCACAGGCAGCCAATGCAAGCACTAAACAGAAAAGAGAGGAAATCCAACAAGACAGGTAGTGGGAAGCATGAGGCTCTAGGTTTTGGAAAAGCAAATCTTTTCAGCAAGCCACAAGCTCAGCATGGGCTTAAACACAGGTCAAAATCTTGCTTAACATCCACTGAATATTAAAGAAAATAATCATTAAACTGCCTAGATTTACAAACATGCAAAAAGAAATGTCATGGAATTATATTTTTTCTGGCTAATAGAGTTTGAGTGAACAGCAGTCTCCAAGGATCAACACTATATGCAGTCTCAAAATGCACTCTGCTAAATCTTAGATATATTTTCTATCAATGCTGTTGGAGAAACCAAGGTAGAACCCAAAGCCACTTACTGCTGGGCTACAGTATTTTATCCGTGCAATTGCTATAACTTGCCGTAATCTTTTAACTATCAATTGTAGCCTCTGATTGTGTGATACAATTTCTTAGGCTGAGACTGCCGCGTTTTATGGATTTTATGTATGTATTTTATTGTATATTGGGGTTTTTAATATTATTGTGATGATGTTTTCTGTTGTGCTGGTCTATGACCGAAATAAACAAACTTTGACTTTGTATTCCTAAGCTATAGTATGCATTACAGATGAAGCGGCCAAGAACCTAGTTTGTTTTCACAGCCAACTGTTCTGATGAGTTGTCCTAAACAAAAAATTGTACTAAACGTTTTGACATATTTTGCACATGGAATCATAGAATGGGAAGGAGACATTTAGGCCATTGAGTCCAACCCCTGGTTAAGTGCAGGAATCTAGTTTAAAGCATCTCTGACCAATGGCTGTCCATTTTCTGCTTGAATATCTCCAGTGGCTGAGAGCCCACCACCTCCCTAGGTATTTGGTTCCATTACCTTACTGTTCTGACTATTTGGACGCTTTTCCTGATGTTCAACCAAAATTTGCCTTCCTGTAACAAACAAGCCCATTATTTTGTGTCCTATGCAGGCTTGGATGACAGAAAATAGGTTGCAGCCATCTTCTGTGTGACAACCCTTTAGGTACTTGAAAAATACTATCATATCTCCCCTCAGCCTTCTCTTCTCAAGGCTAAACATACCTAGTTCCTTCAACCTTTCCTTGTAGGACTTAGTTTTCAGTCCACTGGCATTTCTGAACTTGTTCTGATTTATCTGAATCCTTCTTTAAGTGTGGTGAGATCTACCAGCACAGAGTAGAGTGGAACTATTACTTTCCATGATTTTAAAGCTATAGTAATATTGATGCAACCTAAAATTGCATTTGCCTTCTTTTCAGCCACATCATACTGTTTATTCAGTCTATGACATATTCATTAAAATTTTGAAGTTGGTTGTAAGCACAGTAAAAAGAAATGACAGTCATCTAATCAGCATCATCCATGTATTTTTGTCACCTTTCCATAGTAAACCATGCCAGGAGCAGCTCACAATAGCATCAGAGGAAGGTACACTAATAAGGTAATGCACAGTATAACAGCAACATTCCAAGACCATTAATTAACACTTTTATAGCTGGAGTAATTCAGGCCATATTCTCCTGGCCAAGTGGAATGGGCCAGACAAGAAGTCCTTTAAGCCTTAAAATACTCTTTGGGCTCATCTACACCAAGCAGAATATTCCACTATGAAAGTGGCATATAAAAGGCAGGAGCCACACCAAGCAGCACATAGCAGTATGAAAGCGGTATATAGCATGTCTCAATGGGCTCCAACAGTTGTCAGTGCACTTCAATACCACTATACAGCAGTAGTGTGGCTCCTGCCATTTATATACTGCTTACATACCACGTTCATAGTGGAATATCCTGCTTGGTGTAGATGAGCCCATAGCCACAGATAGAACTGGGCACTTAGGTCCTGTTTAGATAAATTTGCTCAGGCCTACCCCTAGAAGCGCTACAAAGTACTGCAGTACAAATAATACATAAATCATTTTTCTGCTATCCAAGACCTCATCTTTGCTGCCAACACATCTTTCTATCTGCTCTTGGCCAACCTCTCTTTCATCTTGGTTCTCTCAAACCTTGTCCACTTTACAGCCTCTCAGTCTAGCTGCAACAGGACCAGGAGCCAAGTCCATCATTAGTTCTAGGTTCTTGCTCCAGTCTTTAGAAGGCATCAACACTCTCAGGCATCATCATGATACTACTCAACTACCCTTTTCATTGCACAAACAAATATAAATGGTACCATTATAAAGCAGATTTCAGTTCATTTATTTTTCAACATGCTCTATTATGAAAACATTGCATCGGGCAATGGAAGCTTTTCTTAAAATCTGCCCTAGACATTTTTGTACATTTTAATTACTTGCCAACCCTCAAATGAGAAGGTTTCATGAGCCCCAACGAAAGCTAAGAAATGTAACTTTTATTCTGCAGTGTCAACAGGTGCAGTCTACAACCACTGTGAATGTGCTAGTGCCATTCTAATTACTGTACAACAGTCTTGGGACTCAGAATCTTTGGAACAGGGTTCATGGGATACTTGGAAAAGGAGCTGCAGCGGCATTCACCCAATTCTGCAGTTTGGTTCCTTATAGTTATGAGGATCCCTTCCCATCCCCAACCCACAAACCTGCAACAGCAGCGAGGTATCATTGCAGCCAATAAGAAAATTATTAGTCATCATGAATCCTAATTCAGTTGAAACTATGCCAAGGCTACAATTTTATCACAATTATTTGGGATTAAGTCCTAGTAAATTCAGTGGGACTTCAAAGTAAACCTGCATAGCATCAAGCTGTATGTTTCTATAATTCATGAAGATAAGACAAATGTTAACTGAAATTACAAAAACAAGTGCAATGCTGTAAACATTTGTAGGCTGCAATCCTGTGCACACCTATTTGAAAGTACGCCCCACTGACCCCAATGGGCCTTACCTCATCATAAACAAGCAGATTGGGCTAAAATGCATATTTTATACCCCGTATAAAGCTCTAAAACATCTAAAGATGTTAACACTAGTGCCCAGCTTCTTATTAAAACAGCAAATAGGCTTCTAAAGAACTGAATCTGTAGTAAACAAGTTGCTTGAGGGGTGATGAAAAAAGATATGTGAGCAGGTTCTGGTTAAGTCATGCCACTACAAAGATACAAGAGATCATTCACTCTCTTGCATCTTGACTTCAAAGTCAAAGAGACATTTCACTTGTCAATAGTATTCTACCTCTATATTTGCACCCAAAGATCCCTCAGAATGAAAAGATATGAAATATAGCCAAGATTCTTTTGTTGGTGAATATCCATATAACTCTTAGAACTTCGCCATTTAACTCCAGATATAGCAGTTGTAGGCTACTTGCTGTGTTAATGCAAAAAATGAATAATGTTTCCTTAACAAAGCATACTGCCAAGTCTCCTTGGAATGGAAAGCATGCCACAAGATTCCTACACTTAGTTATGATGTTTCAGAGGAAGCAAGCCATTTAGATCACAGGAGTACTCTAGTACTATTACTTTAGTAGATGGACTTTTTGTTGCCTGGATATTGGTCTCACCATTTAAACATTTAAATGGTTAAACCATTTGTCAAGATTTAATCTAGATGATTTAGCATGAATCCTGTTAAACCATAAAAAGACAGACGAGGAAAATATAAAGCAAAAATCCAGAAATGGAAGGATACATTGAATTAGTATGAGCAGGTATTCAATCTTTGCTGCCCTTACTAATTTGAGATTTTGTTTTTACAATTCTTTATTTTAAATCTTGCTCTTTTGCTCCTACTCTACCAAATCAAGATAAAGAAAAAGGCTATGACACACACTTTTGATGTTATGCTTCACATGGGATCTGCTAGAATCAACTACAATTTCAGAAGGACACCAGAAAATTATGGAGGTGTGTCATCAAGAAGGCCAGCAATCCAAAGTTCTACAATTCATGGTTGAGAGATTTTGTGACTGAAAGGCTATTATTTTCCCAGAAGGATTGCTACTACCCCATAACATACATTTTTTTTCTGAAAGCAAGAGAAATACACACAGAGAGACACATACTTATGAAATCCCCGGTCTACAATCTTCCATCCCTTCAATCTAAATAGTATCTTGGCTGCCCCAAAGTTCTTGGGGCAGCCAAGACAATTAAAGTGATTCAGCTGAGCGTTTTCTGTTTCACAACAGTGCACCATCAGGAAAGTGACAGCTCTGGACAGCACACATATGAGTCTGGCTAAAATGACAGGCAAGTCACGCTTTTCTATTTGCCCTTCTAAATGCAATATGAAGCTCTGGCAGCTTTCAACAAGGTACACCATTGGAAGGAAAGCCCTTTTGCTAATTTGTCCAAAAACCCACCTGTTGGCAGCCAGTATCAAGCACAGCCACTGCCCAGAACTGTTCACTTGAAGTAGGCTTCCATTAAGGAAAATGCTTAAGTGTCAAACATTCCTTTACTATGACAAATGTGACAGCTTTTTACCATCCCAACCAGCCCCTAGGATTTGCACGGGGAACTGCTTTGACTTGCTTGCAATGTCCTCTCTTTTGCAACTGCCAATGTACTTGTTGTACTCTACTATGCATGCCTCCTCTTAGCTTTACCTCAAGAGGAGTGTTTGAAAACCGTGTGAAGAGAGGTCAAAAGAGACCTCTAAGGCAAACTGGGCAGGGACGGAGAACAACCTTGCCTACGAACGCTTTTGGAAGGCATTCGCCGCGCGGAGAATTTCAACATCCCGTCGGTGCACTTGAGAGACCCGCTCTTTCCTCTTGGAATGCAAATCAGGAAGCCACACGCGGGCGCGCATGCACACGCACACACACAAGCGGCTCTAAGAACCGCCCCAAACACAAAGAAGGGGGCTTTTGCTCTTCTCCAGTCATGGTACCCAGGCCAGAATGTGCATAGCGAGAGACATTGCCAGTGCCAAGAAACTTCCTTTAACTGGCCACTCCAGCAGCAATGGAAAGGTTGGTTGGATGGGCTAGCATCCAGCTCGGGGAGGAGGCTCGTTGATTAGACGCGATCAAGAGAAAATAGAGATGTCCAGCCGACCTCACCCCCTTCAACTTATTCCCACTTAAGCCCGATCGAGGCGAGGTACTCACCCCACCCCAGGAGTTCGAGGCTGTGCCCGCTCAAGCAGCACCCCCTTCTCCAAACTGCCCAGGATAGCACACGCGTGCACTTTGAGGATGGCGACACGAGTTCAGCAGCTCCACTGCCAGCCGGTGGCGGCGGGTAATTCCATGGGGGTGAGGTGGGGAGGGGAAGACAGAGAAAGCGGGCGAGCGAGGCGAGGGAGCCGCTTAGGAGATCATGATGCCTCCTGCTGAGGAGCCCGCGGCGCCGGGCAGCTGACGGAGGGAGGCAGCCAAGCCCGGCCACGGCGCCTCTTCCCAGCGCTTGGCAGCAGCTCCCCAGAAGTATTCCTCCTCCTCCTCCTCCTCCTCCTCCTCCTCACGCACACTCAGGACGGGGCATCCTTGCAGGAGTGCGGGTCCAGCCGGGTGCTGCATGCATGGAGCCCTCCCCTCCCCCCGTCCCGTTGGTCCACTCAGCGCATGCTGGACTCAGCCGGATCTTGCTGCCTCGCTGGGCGAAGCATCGTTTGGAGCTGCTGCTGCTACCGCTGCCGCCTGGCAGGGAGTCTCCGGAAAGAAGGGAAATTCCCGCTCTCCTTGTCACCGAGCCGTCCTCCTGCTGCTGCTGTTTGCTTGGCGCTGCCGCTGCTGCCGGGCTTCCCCTTGTGCTCCGCACTCCCCTCCCTGCGCTTGAACTGCCCTCTCCTCGCTTCCTGCTTGCGGGGTTCCTGGCAAAGCCTCGCGCCAGAAAGAGACGGCGTTGGCAACGGCGGCAGCATTAACGCCAATCTCGCCTCAGCCGCGGCGGCAACAGAAGAGCCACCTCATAGCTTCCCACGTGCCGCGTCTTCGGTGTGTGTGTGTGTGGATGGATGGATGGATGTGTGCGCGCGCGCGCCAGCTGGCCTCAGGAACAGCAGGCAGCGGCGGCGGGGGGTTCTCTGGCGCGCGTCCCCGTGCCCGCCGTGGAGCCGGGACTTTCCCCTGCTGCCAACTCCAGGAATCCCGCTTTGCCAAGCGAGCCTTGGAAAACAGCTGAGGAGACGGCGGAGGAGGGGCTGGCGGCGTGGCCCTCACGCACTGCAAGACCAGGGGCAGTTGCCAGCGGCCTCGCTCTGGCGCGGGGACACCTTGCGAGCCGCTTCGCTCCAAGCTCGACCTCGCGCACACTTACCCGCTAGAATGTTTCGTCCGCGACTAGAAGCGGAGGCAAAATAATAGTCGTTCTCAAACATGCAGCATTTAAATTAAGGTCTGGTGGTCGTCGAGTTTGCTTAAGTTCCTCTAAGCGCAGCACTTTCACACGTTACTCACTGAAAGCTCCTTTAAAAAATAATAATCGTTGCAACAAATATACTGGCAGCCAACTGGGAGGATGGGGGAGAAGGGTCACCTGCTCCCGCCAGCAGTCTAGTAGCCTGAGCAGAGTACGGTGGGAGCCAAAATGGATGCTATGGGCTAGGGATAAAGACCATGTAAATGTTCCACATGTGCCCAGTCAGATTTAAATAGCTGTTGCAGTGACCGAGGCACATGTAGTGTTAACAGGCGAATGATCATCATAGCCCCAAGCTATTCTGACACTCACAAGGTACCACTGCAAATCGCTTCAATTCTTTAATAGAATAGAAAAACAGTAAATTAGTCAATAGTTAAATGGTCCAATACATGTAGTAAGTGCACTTCAGCATGACAGGGCATGCGTGGAACATTTATGCAGGTCCATCCTCTGCCTGTGGTCTATGACACATCTGTTTCAGCTGTAAATTCGCATGAGATTGCAGCCTCCACTTCTGTGAAAAGAAAAATCACAACTTTACAAACTCCTATAGTGAAGGTATGGGAAACCTGCATGTTGGCCATCATGGGTTGGTTGGTTTAGACATTCGAAACACTGCTCCACAAAATGTGCCAAATATGTCTAAGAACTGATCTGAAGTGAAGATAGGACATGTAATCCAGGCCATCCATGGATTCGGTCACAACTTCCATATGGATAGATTCTCAAATGTTCACAATGCTGGTTGAATAAAAAGTTGAGGTTTGAGACTGGGTAAATATCTGCAGGCGCATGAAAATTACAGAAGATAGTCTATTGACAAAGCAATCACAAAATGTAAATATGCCAACTGGAAAAAATAGTTGCATAGCATGACGTAAAACCAAACAGAAGGCAAGGCTCAGAGGTACTGACAAAAATAACAATAAAAGCAATGTGAGGGTTTTTTTAAAAAAAAAATAGGTACAGAGTTTGAGGAGATATGATCAAAGGCTATGAAAAAACACATGATGGGAGTCCTACTTTCTTGTCATGACCAAGCATATTGAAAGCAATCAAGATACACACACAAGTCCTTTGGTTGATTGGCATTTGTCTCGATGGATATGATTGGATTCTCATCTTTATTTTACACTCCAAAAAAGAAAAAGAAAAAAAGGGTAAGGGTATTCAGCTTCAAAATGAATATGAGATTGCAAAATGCAATCTCTAAAATTGTTCAATTGCGTTTGTAGAAACTTCAATCCTATCTGGATCTTCTGAATGTACTTTGTTACATAAACCTTAAGTTAGTTTTCCTTAAAGGAGAAGGAGATTTTACTGGAGAAAACTGAAATGCTAAAATAGACATGAACGAGATCCCTAAAACCAGCCAGAAAGTATCCTGAATATGATGCTTGAAAGAACTGTGGGACATTTTCTCACCGGCTTTGTGTCTAGCTCTGTCATGTTTCATTTTGCCATAAAGATGCACACATACTTTGCAGCTGTAAGAAACATTGTTTAAAGTTACTGGGTCAGTGACAGCGACAGCTGGTGCCACCAACCCCCAAGTGAGTTGCTGTCCTGGTTAACACAAATTATTGTGCTGTGATTTCATGGCAAATCTTTTCTGGAATGCATTTTGCCCCTACCAGGCTACTGACAGACCACAGCCATTGATTTATTATTTGAAAGGGAGTGGTGAAGTCATCCATCCAGCAAACATTTATTAATGGTAATGGTAATATTGTATATGATTGGATCAATTCCTTCTTTGCCCTTAATTCCCAAGTCTAGGCAAAACTCTGCTCTATTATGTGCAGTTATAACATTTCCAACAGCACCCAAGAGAAAGTTTTTGATTTCTGGAAACATAAATGCCCTGCTCTATTCTAGAAGGACCTTTACATGCTTACCAATACTGCCATCAATGGGGGCTGGTAGTTCCGATTTCAGTGGGACTCTGAATCCACTGTGGGTTTTAGTCAGAACTTGCCAGAACTCTAAAGGAGGTATCCAAGGTGCTGAGCCTATTTGGGGGATAGGGTTCAGCACCTTGGATAGCTCCTTTAGAGTTCTGGCAAGTTCTGACGGAAAACTTAGAATGGATTCACAGACCCACTGAAATTGGAACCACCAACCTCCACGGACTGCCATGGACTGCTGCCATGGACTGCTTGACAAAACGTGTGGTGGGAATGTTCCCTAGGATGCAATTTGAGAAGTGGAGAGGACTAGGTTTGGTTTTTCCATACCAATGGCCTCCAACCTTTTAGCCCTGACACCCTTCTTATGTGGGGACCCTTCAAACCAAACCCAGTGCTCTCTGTTTCTCAAATTGCATCCTAGGGACCATTCCCACCAACAAACATGACTCTTATCCCATGCTGCAGTTTTCTGTTTCCATGGAGATGTACGTATCCACCTGCTTCTTTAAACATCTTGGTTCATAGGGAATTTATTACAAGAAGGGTTGTGTAGCTAATGCTATAACTATATGTCTGTATCTTAAGCATTCTGCCGCACAAGCAGAACTTCAGAGACCTTCTTTGGATCCACCACTACTGCCTGCAGTCCAAAGGGAGGTGAATGGAGTCAAATGATACAGTCAAGCCAGGGCTCGCGGGGATGCAGCACCAGCACTTTTTGATTAGCAGGATTGCTGATGTCATCTGCCACCCCCTTCAGACTTCCCTACTCCCTCTGAGCTTACCTGCAATCTTCACAGTAGCTGGAGGCAAGGGAGGAGGGGATGAATTTCCCCACAATAAAATACTGTTCCCCGTTGTGATGCAAAGTATTTTGGGGTGGCTTGGTCTTGAATAGACAATTTAGACTCAATACATTCATAAAATACCTGCTCCTGATGGAGATGAAAACTGCTAAAACTGGTTTGTTGAGCACAAGCAGCCTGAATTTTGGGACTCTCCTTTGGGACATAGCTATGGCCACTGTCATGATTAGCACTCATGCTTCAAAATATACCTGACCCAAGTCAGGGTGTTTTTAATTGGAGGTGCCCTGTCTTTAGAATGCCCTTCTAGAGAAGCTCACCTGATGTGCAAGCCAGGCTTACAGTATAGTGAAGTGATCATGGTGTAACTAGTTGCTTATTTCATAACTAATAGGAAGGTGTTTGGAATGGGCTAGGGTACAACTTGATTGGAGATATTTCTATGTAGTAAGTCCTGGATAGTGGTTGTAGTGAGTGTGTGCGTGCGTGCGTGTGTGTGTGTGTGTGTGTGTGTGTGTGTGTATACACTTGCTAAGAGCTACTTCATGAAAGATGTTCATTTTCCATGACAGATCATTAATAAGGTAATAACAGGATTCAGCACTGGCAATTTCCAGCAAAATATGGCCTAATTAACATTGAAATTTGAATCTACCTCCCCAAATACCTTGAAAAACCAGATGTCCCCTGGCTAACAATACATCTGACCACCTAGTTGGGTGCATGGCTAAGGTGCTATTTGAAACAGCAACTTCCTGACTCCCAATCTACACCAAGCAGGATATAACTCTTTAAAAACATTATGAAAACAGTATATGCAATGTGTCCTGGGCCTGAGCAGTTGTCATAACCATTATAAACCATTATAAGCAGTAGTGTAGATCCTGCCCTTCACAGCGATTATGCTACACCAGCTGGAACAACCCTTTCCTGTCATTTTTTATGCCATCCTGTGACTAGGCCTTTTTGCATTTAATAGTTATTCAGACAGAGATAGGATTGATCTGTGCCCTCAAGGAGAATTGATTATTCTGTATGACACTACTAAAATGTCCCCTTGTTGCTAGGCCTTGCTTCAACATACAGGAATGCTATTTTGTCAACTGCTTGTATTCACAAGCTGAAAGATTAAATCTCTGCTAAACAGAAACAGGTCAAGCTTCAAGGAAATACTTTGAATTAGATTTGGTACCCTGGCAAAAATATATATGCATGGGGGACTGTTAAAGATTGTATGTCACAATTTCTTTCCAGTAAGAGGGGTGAAAGAGCCCTTTAAGTTAACTTTTCTTGTGTCATCTCTAGCTTGCTTAGTGAAGAAAAATGCAGGAGCATCAAACTGTGACCAATAGAATCAGGCAGCACCACTTTGCAACCTTCAGTCAATCTTATGATTTCTAGTTATGATCAATACACAGACCTATTGAGGAAGAAATATATTGTTATACATATAGTATTATACAGAAAAATGCTGATGAACAGTCATAGCAGAAATCCTGTATTCCTTAGTTTATTCACATGAATACAGCTGTACTAGATTTTCACATGGCAAAATTATCAGGGCAATAAAAGGGGTGGTCTGCGAGAATCCAAAATGCCTCCCACAAAGAAATGTACCTTTTTTTTAGATGTATTTTTTTCTAGCCATTTGCAGTTACTGCATTTTTCTGACACACTTCTCTTTTCCCCTCATTGCATGATCTTAAACAAGAAGGAATCACATACGGATGACATAATGATTCTACATAACCAATCATATTTGCCTATTTAATAATGTCACTTTAGGAAAATGAAGGTACATTTCTCCCAGTCAGGCAGGGATTGGATTACATTACATTAACTATTGAGATTAATAATAAAATGATCGTTTTTGTTTTTATTAGATAGGTAGCTCAGAGTAATGTCCAAAGTCCCTCCCTCCCTCAATCACAACATCCCCGTGGTAGGCTGGGCTGAAAGACGGGTCACCAGTTAGTTTCATGGCCAAGGGAGAATTCGAACACATTTTCTCTATCCTAGACCAGCACTCGAACCACTTCACTACTTAGAGCATGCTAGCTGTGCATCCCTTTTGAAGAATAAACTGGGCTGATATTCACAGCATAGCAAGACAAGGAGCATTAGCTCATGTGCCTCAAAACCGGGACATTCAATGACTTGCTACATTGAATTTATTGCAGCAAAACGGGGAGCATAAGTTTGGTTGCCTTGGCAATGGAGATGCATCCTTGCCCCACACAGTGAATACATTTGTGCCCCTTTTGAATTCCCCTTTAAAAAGTTACAAAACCAGCAACGTTTCCTAAGGCAGCACAAATATTAACTAAAAAAATAGGGTTCCCTCTTAACAAACTTTTTTATTGTTGTTGTTGCTCACTCCTGTTTATGAATCCCTGACACCTTCAGTAAGAGTTCTAGCTATCTCACTTTCCTTTGGCCCTGAAGATATAGTGATTGATCATTTTTTACAGCCAGCTTGTCCCTTTTAGTAGAGACAAAATAATTGTTTACTACAACACAAACTATAAAAGTAAAAACTAACTGCATAAATGGATTTGTTCTTATTAGTATCGACCCATGTCTCTTTAATTGAGCTTACATCATCATCTTTGATTCCTTCAAAGGAGGCAAAAAAGTAGCACACCTTGCTATGAAATATGCTTAGTCTTTGTGTAGCTTTTGTAGTTCATTTCAATTGCACTGATCTTTCATACCTTCTTTCTCGGTATTTCATTACTTCCAATTTCATATTTTATGCGAATTTTTCATTAATATTCCTATCTTAAATAAACATAATGGAGTGTGTAGCACATTTATGTGTTCAAAGCACTTTACATTCTGGGTAAAATCCTTACAGCAGCCCTGTGTGAGATGGGCAAGTCATGTTATCTCCATATTGTAGATCTGAGATGGGACAGGGCTGAGTGGAAGGGTGCTTCCAGATAAGGCTTTTATCATGCCATCACCCTGATTCATTCGGGGAATTTTATGGCACTCCAGACATCTTCCACTCATATCCCATGTTTCCCCACTACTTGTTCCATCCTTCTCTGTCTCTCTGTCTCTCTGGCCTTAGCTAGATCTAAGGTTTATCCCGAGATCTTCCTGGGGTCATCCCTGCCTGCTCCCGGGATATCCTGTCATTTACATGAACAGGCCTCTCTCTCTCTCTCTTTCCAGAGAAAAAGACAGAATAGTTGCACAATGCCTTCTAATTGATAGTCCTTGGAGCCCTGTATGAAAGCACCTGTATGACTTCAATGAGTTAATGCTAGATATGATCTGGGGAGTGATAACTGCATTTTATTCTGTCCCAATGTATAACTTTCTAAAATATGAGCATATGCAAGACATCTCAGAATGGGGAGAGAGGACGTTTTCAGTGGTGGCACACAAGTTATAAAAAGCCTTCCCCAGAGAGGCGTACCTGTCTTTTTTATCACCAAGTCCCCAAGCTTTTTAGTCCTTTAGTTTTGTTTTTAAATGTGTTATTCTTTTCTTGGATTTTTACACTGCTGCTGGGTTTTACTCTGGTTTTATTCTGTTTGAAAGTGTTGAAGGTTTTATATTGTTTTCTCACATTGTATTTTGAGGTTTTAATTTTTGTGACCCACTCAGAGAGCTTCAGCTATTGGATGATGAAGTAAATATATAAAATCAATGTAACATTTGTCTTGATAAGAGAGGTGTCCTATATGTTATCAGTGAACACAAGGCATGCCCATAAGAAGGGAGGATCTGCAGAAGTTTTGACTGTTGCCTCCTTGAAGTTAGTACCAATGGAAACATACCTGTTGTTGTTGTTGTTTAAAAAGTTAAAACATCCACTGTCATGGTAATTTTCCATGTATTGTTACCACCAGGGCTGGTACTAAGGTTAGGCTTGGTTGGCACTTGTCAATGATCCACAGCCCAGCAGATGTCCATTGACAAGAGCCCCCTGGACTTGCTCCTCCCCTTCAACACTGCTACCGGCTTCATCATCTGCCTCTTGCTCTGGCCCAGACAATGGTGGTAGTAAGAATCTGTAGCAGTAGATACCTACTTTCTCCCTGGTACCCTGCCTGTCAAGCAAACAAGTGCTGGCAATGATAAAGAGGATGATGAGCAATAGCAGCTGCTGACAATGGTGGTGAGAAGGTAGAGTGAGGTAGAGGGCCCATTGAGTGTCTTGCCCAAGGGCCATCAAAAACCTGGAGCTCGCATTGACTGTCACTTGCCATACATTGGTCATTTTTCCTGAAATTGTGAGGTTATATATCCCACTTCTAAGCATATTTAAATGTTTTTCAAGTATATGTGCTTAGGACTGGGTATAAGTTTTCTGCTTTTTTCTCAAACAACAGTATCTTATGTCACAGCAGTTTCTTTCAAAATTGCACTTTCATTGCCTGTTTCAGAACATTTTATGCAAACCCCTCACCCCCATCATTCTAACTAGGGTGTGCGGCCTACTGTTGTCCCCATTTCAGAAGTGGTAGCCTTTGAATTATATTGATTCCCACTAACTGATCATTCTGCCTAGTGTAGTTCTAATAGAGCAAGAAGAAAACAGCTCATTGCTTTCCTAAATTCCCATTCCCATTCGAGTTAACTATATTTAAAAAAAAGTCATACTAAGGAGACCATTTCTATTTCTTACCTTTTGAAGCAGATTGTGTGTACAACCCACCCAATACTAGTTTTACTTGACTATTTTTAGCTTTCCTTGGGATACCATAAAAGGAGAGCAGTCCCTGTCATATAATTACTAATCTGTCTAACATAGCATCAGGACACCTGCTGCTAGTGAGTCATGATTGCATGCCGTAAGAAGTATGTGCATAACATATAGGTATGTGTGCATAACTCTGTACCGGTAACCTTTTCAGCTGCCTCCAAGCTGTTCAACTCTCCTTTTTGGGTCTTAAAATTGAGGAGAGGGACCCAGGGTTGACTAGGACCCAGGGGTCCCTACCACTAATATCTCCCTCCCTGGGCTTTCTAGCAGGAACACATGCTCAGGAAAATGTTCAGTGAGACTACAAACAATCTTCATCCCAACTGGCTATTCAGGGACAAGGATGTGGTATCTGGTGTTTGAAATATCCACAGGGCTGGGAGAAAGAAGAGGAGAGAAGCCAGTGGCTGCAGCAAGCCACTAGAAGAAATGCTGAAGGCTACAACATATCTCTCTCCTGAAGATCCAGCTATCTCAGGAAGCCAATGGCTGGTGCCCAGACTTCCACAGAAGCCAACCTTTGACATTCATAGAATCATAGAATAGCAGAGTTGGAAGGGGCCTACAAGGCCATCGAGTCCAACCCCCTGCTCAATGCAGGAATCCACCCTAAAGCATCCCTGACAGATGGTTGTCCAGCTGCCTCTTGAATGCCTCTAGTGTGGGAGAGCCCACAACCTCCCTAGGTAACTGATTCCACCATCGCACTGCTCTAACAGTTAGGAAGTTTTTCCTGATGTCCAGCCGGAATCTGGCTTCCTTTAACTTGAGCCCGTTATTCCGTGTCCTGCACTCTGGGAGGATCGAGAAGAGATCCTGGCCCTCCTCTGTGTGACAACCTTTTAAGTATTTGAAGAGTGCTATTCTCAGCAGGAGATCTTGATTGTGCCCAGTAGGGGGCCTCTGAACAAGCTAACTAGGATTGCTTTTTAAGTCAGCCATCTTGTGACCTGAAAAGATAAACAAGACTGATTCATTTATCTTTGCCTAAACAGTGGGGCAAGAGACCAAAACAGGGATGTTTAACTGAAAAGAGAAGAGATACTTGCCCACATATTTTCACTGTAATTGCCCCCTTTCATGGGGAGCCTTCCCAGGGGATAGATAGACCCTCTCAATCCCAATACTCATATCTTCCGAAACAAATTGATGGCTTTCAAAATGAATAAGGACTGCTCAAAAAGATCTGATGCTATGTTATGTTTAGACAGTTCAAGGAATTATGTATGAAAATAAGTTTAATCTTGACTTTCAGATGTATAATTATCCATCAGGATGCATGATACAAATTTGGCTATGTTATATCTGTATGTGTGCTTCCATAGGAAAGGACCTCCTCACACAGACATATTGCTATCTACATAATGCAGTATTTGCCTTGGAATATTATTTATTTATTTATTTATTTTATTGCTTTTTTATACCGCCCAATAGCCGAAGCTCATATACAAAGATATGACTACTGCTGGGCATCAGTAAGCCTATACAAAGGTTTTTTTAAAAAAAATTAAGCAGAATTTAATATCTTGAGAATTTAAACTTTCTTTTAAAGTTGCCTAGTAATACCATATTTTCTTCAGGATAAGAGATATAAAGAAGTCTTGTTTGGAATATCCAGTGGACAGAAAGCACTGGATATTCTGTGCCTTCTAGTGGTCCCTAGGCCCTGTAGTGTTCTTGCTGCTGTTTGTACCTCCTTCATATCCTAATCATTCCAAAATCTGAAAAAGAAGACATTTGCAACCGTATTTGTGGAACTACAGTTTAATTTACATGTATCTACCCTGTGATTGCAAAATGTGATTTCCTTGATGAAGAGTATATTTCAGTTTTGAAATATTGCTATGCAGCTGCTGCACTGAAACAGTAATCAGTCAAAAACACTCTCCCATGTCTTACTCTTTTTACTTTATTTGTGCCTGACGAAGAAGAAGAAGAAGAAGAAGAAGAAGAAGAAGAAGAAGAAGAAGAAGAAGAAGAAGAAGAAGAAGAAGAAGAAAGGATACACAGTATTTAACTGAGGGCTCAGATAGCTAGGCTGTCTTTTGCAACTTCTATAAGGCTCTGCCAAAGGAATTTATGTTGAATTCAATTAATATGTCAAAGAGCACCTGTCCATACCCATCAGGCATTATTGACATTATTTGAAATTAACTCCACAATTTGACCACTAGAGAGAATCTTAATAGAATCTTGTACTTCCTAAACAATTTCAAGGATGTCTACTCTCATAACTTCATTGGGACTAACAAAATTGGACCAACTAATAGAAGATAACATCAATATCTGATAGCCAAGAAGGAAGGTGGATGTCAATATGTGCTCACTGGTTTCTTAACATGCTTCTAAGAAATGAGAATGAAACTTAGGATGTTTCTTCAGCTGCTCCATGGCTTTCTCTGAAGTATCCGAAATACTAGATAGCCCAGATGAGCCATCCATACGACCTAAGGCAGTAATTTTTATAGGTCCTTATATGTATCTAATCTGACATAATGTGAAATATAATATCACAGGAATAAAATCATTACGTGGAATTTTTCTTGTGATATTTTATTTCATATTATATATAAAGATTGGGTATATAGTGCCTGAGGAAGACTATTCTTAATTGTAACTCCAACATACTGGGGTTCCATTCATTTATTTGATGTATATGATATATGACTGTTGACTGGTATGATAGATGTGCATTGATATCACTGACTTTTTTGTACTTCAATGTGCATACAATTGATTGTGTCTTCTTTGTTTACACCCCGTGTGTGTGTGTGTGTGTGTGTGTGTGTGTTTTGCAGTTCTATAAGGGCCTTGCACCTTGTGTGGTGGTTTTTTGTTTTTGTTTTTTGGTGATTGATTAGTGGATATTGTGTATCCCCAATTCTTCCTCAAAATTCCAAATGTGTCCACTGACCCAAAAGGGTTTGGACTTTAAGGATCATAGATTCTTACGTGTACTTGAAATCTAAATTAATGACACCATTTCAGTCTTTCCAAATTTGGTCTAAGGATGCTTCCAGGTAAAGGAATTATGCAATTATCCTACATTAGTTGCAGAATTTAACAAGGGGTCTAGATGACAATGTGTTCCATTTGTAACCTTTTAATTGCTAGCACTTGGAACCCCTCTGTTTGGAAGCACCCTAAGTTTCTTGCTCTGATTTTCACATAGTAAGGGCTTAACAATACTTGTTATGTAAAATGGAAGCTCAAAAACAAGAAATAATGTATTAATTTTATCATCCATATATCATGAATATATAATATTCTATAGTTCTCTCTGTGCATCTAGTATTACGGTATTTCTCAGAGCCACATGGACAAAGCCAAGACCAATAACAAAACTCCAGCCTTATCTGTGCATCATGCTTCAAGTTAATTATGGAGAATTAGTGCAAATTCAACTTCCCTTTAGATGCCACATGGCCCATTAACCATAGCAAGTAAGATGGCAGCACTATATTTATCTGCTTAAAAAAAACTCAAGCATTTGTGTCATGAATAGCAAATAGAAAATAAATTGTTTAGTTTAATTTAAGATGTATTTAGATTATGGAGCATATATTTCCAATGGCTGTTTTGTATTTACAGCATTGCTGTCTAGTTATACTGCCACAGTATAATTGTTTGCCTGCTGAGAATGATAGCAGCAAAGTTACTTTGGGTACCATTACAGCTAATTATAGTCTTGCTTTGGAATTTAAGGGCTCCCCTGCAAAGCTCCCTCTTTGCCATTTACACACAATGGACATGAATGTGTTTCGACTGCTGCATGTAATTCTAGCGACTGCATTCCTATAATGCCACTTCTAGATGCACAGCAGCACTGTAAATTATCTTAAGGATATGTTACTAGAAATGTGCTCCCATTTACTAGAATCTCTACTCTTATAAATGGAATCTGAAGAAACTGGTCCACAAAGGAAACAACACCTCTGCCATTTTCCAGGTTCCAAAAATTTAATTGCATGCCCAAATGGTTCTTTTTGTATGTGGCCCATCCTTCCTGTACGTATGTGTGATTGCTCTACATACAAATGTCTTGCTTAGGTTTGTGCAGCTGCATCAATTTTGTGTAGCGGAAAATGTACAATTATGAGCATTTTCCTATAGGAGTAAACAATTTTTGTTGGGTGGTGTGTTTTTTAATAAAAAGTTTATCTTAGACTGCACCAGACATGCAAAAATGTTGCTTACATATTTCTGAGAAGGTGTTGAAAGGATAATCATTTCCCACCATAACTCCTATAGCTGGCCTTTTTGTTAGAGGGCAAGTCAGAGATATAGAGCTTTGTAAGACCTTCGAGATGGACTGTCTGCTTCTATACTGAACAAGCATCTAGCATAAAACTAAAAATGTTAAATAGAAGCAATAAACACATGGGGCCCATTCAGAAGACACCTTAAACCATGGCTTTAACCACAGTGGTTAAGGCAGAAAACCAGGCTGTGTTCAGAAGACACCTTAAACCATGGCTTTAACCATGGGGAATAAAGCTTTTTGCTTAATTCACTGTTAGAGCCATGGTTTAAGGTGTCTTCTGAACACAGCCTGGCTTTCTTGCTTAATCACCATGGTTAAAGTCTTGGTTTAAGACGTCTTCTGAATGGGGCCAAGGTTTGCCTCCAAACTGACAGCAGTTAAAGGAGTACATTCTAATGTAAAGGTCCAACAAACAAAAACCATGCAAAAAGTCAAGTGCACAATTACTTTCCCTGCGGAACAGAAGCACCTTCATCTCAGCATTCTTTTTTTTCTGCAGATGGCTCTAATGGTAGTAGAAATATTCAGTTCCTCTGAAAAAAAAAAAAAACCTGACAAATGGTTTGATTCCAGCTCTGGAAGAGAACCCTCAAGCTAGCACTGTTTTTCTACCATAGCTTGCAGCTCTGATTGCTCAGTCACAGGAACAAATGAACTTCTGCACACAACCTTGTGTTTCAAAAAACCTCAATGACTTTTCCAAAGGAGAGTATTAAAAATGCATGAATGACTACGAGCATGCAAGAATGCTCAATATCATTTGTACCTCTGTTTTAATGTTGGCTTCTGTTGGCTTAAAGGCAGACAGATTTTCTTTACTGCTCAGTTCCAACCAGTAGAGGCAGCAATTCCAATATTTCATATTTTAAAATAGGTTAGTTGTTGGTTTTCTCAAATTATGATGTAGCACTTAATCCTTTCTTTCTTTACTATATTTCTGTACCATCTTTCTTCTAAGGTACCCAAGGCAATTTATTTATTTATTTATTAAAACATTTTTTATCCTGCCCTATATCACTAAGATCTCAGGGCGACATATAGATAAAATCATACAAAGATTATAAAACAATAAATGTACATAGCTAAAAGCAAATTAAACCATTAATCAAGCTAAAACCAGTATAGAATTTAAAAGCAATAGAAACAATCAAAACAATTAAAACTATGTGCAACCTTGGTGAATTTAGCCTTCAAAGGCTTTGATAAAGAGCCATGTTTTGTGTGGTGCAGCATATTATTATTATTATTATTATTATTATTATTATTATTATTATTTATTTATTTATATAGCACCATCAATATTGTGTCTGTGCAGCAGATGAAAGGAACAACCAGAGACATCAATTCAAATGGGTTATTAAATTGGCTATTAAATTGGCTGCAACTTTATTGATTTTGAATAGGATTGGCGGAGACATAAGGGCGTGGATCCTGCTGTCCGATTTCCATTCCTGGTCCGCCTGCCAGAAGTGCTGGTGGTGGGTGTAAGGGGCAGAGGCCCACCACGGCGCAGACCGCTAACATGAAGCCCCTTTCCCTTCACCCTTGATGTGGCACCCTTGCAACCACCATGCTGGCCTGGTCTTGGTGCCACACCCACCCTGATCCCTTAAGGCAGCGGTTCTCAACCTGTGGGTCGGGACCCCTTTGGGGGTCGAACGACCCTTTCGCAGGGGTCGCCTAAGACCATCGGAAAACACATATTTCCGATGGTCTTAGGAAACTGTATTGACTGAACTATGTCATGTATCATCTTTTGTATTATTAAAGCTATTGTTATGTATTATTTTCATTAGCAAACCATCCCATGACAATGGATCGTGTCGAGAAGAACGAAAATAATTTTATGGTTGGGGGTCACCACAACATGAGGAACCGTATTAAAGGGTCGCGGCATTAGGAAGGTTGAGAACCACTGCCTTAAGGGGATCCCACCGTGGGGGAGCGGGAAGCCCAATCCCACTCTCCCTCCCAAATTGATCCAGCCCAATGCCTATCACAGCCCACAAAGTTGTGACGTAAACAATACAATTTCACCAAGACAAACAACAACAACAACAACAAATATGTAGTTCAACTTATTTACAAAAGGGGTGGGTGGGTGGGGAAGTCAGCAACAGCAATGGCACCAGCTGAACCATGAGGTTCTGTTCTTCTGTGTGCAGGCAGAGAAGGGCGGGAACCCGCTCCGTTCAGTTGCCTCCTTGTGTCCCCGCCCCAGCTGAGCCAGTCGCCTTTTGATTGGCTCCATGCTATCAGCCAAAGGGAGGTGCAGCTGCTGCTGCTGCTGCTGCTGCACAGGCTCCCGCCAGCTCCCTTCCTTTTCCTGCCACCAGACCAGTGTGCGCCACAATAGTGGCTCCCCGGTAAGCAGGGAAACTCGAATTAACTTGGTGCCAAAATGAAGCCAGTGTTGGCACCAGTCGGGCCTCCAAGGGGAGGGTATTCCACAATCAGGGTGCCACAGCAGAAAAAGCCCTCTCCCATGTCCCACCATAGTGTATGTCTCGCATTGGTGGGATGCAGAGGAGGGCTCCTGCAACAGATCTCAAATCTCGGGCAGGCATATACAGGGAGAAGCGTTCCCTCAAGTACTGAGGTCCCAAGCCATTCAGGGCTTTAAATGTCATTGCCAACACCTTGAATTCTGACCGGAAGTGTATCGACAACCAGTGCAATTCCTTTAAGGTCAGTTTTATATGGTCTTTGTGGGATGTATCACTCAGCAGTCTAGCTGCTGTATTTTGCACTAGCTGCAACTTCTGAGTCGCAGCTAGTCCAAGAATGTTTAAATACTGAAGCAAACAAATGTAATAAAAAACAAAACAAAACAATCCTCTCCCCATCAGAATATAATCCTCCCAGGCCATTGAGAGCCCCTGCAAGAGCTGATGGCATTTGCTTCCAATAAAAATAAGCAATGGTCCATGGGAGAAAGGGCGAACCCATATATTATTATAAGTTTTTGGAGGCACCTGGCCCCCTAATTTGTATGATGTTCCAATGTCATACATAGGATGGAGGCAGTATCCAACTGTGTGATGTTGTGCTAGCAAAAGCTAGGTTCTGAACTATGAGCAAGAGGTGAATCCCACTAAAGTTACATTTATGCAGGTTTGGTGATGCAACCGGTTGTGTATTCCTCTTGCACAAATCATTCTGCAACAGGCTGTACGTTACTCTTGTTCAAATGATTGTGCAACTTGTTATGCAACCATTTGCACAGCCAGTTGCACAACGGAAAGTTTTGGCGGAGTTCTGCTAGTGCTATTTGAGTTTGCGGAATGACAACATTAGCTACTGCCTAGACTTTGCAGGCGGCTCTACCCATTCAAGTAGATATCTAACAACACACCACATAGGGGCAGGGTAACACTGCAGAGTTAAAGTTTCTGGAGGCCTTCCACAGTCTGTACCTATCCCATGGTTTTATTTGTGTTTTATATTCATTGTTGTTCCCCACCTCGATCCAAGTGGAGAGACAGGTAAGAATTATATTATTATTATTATTATTATTATTATTATTATTATTATTATTATTAGGTTTACAAAAGGGGCCACTGGGCCAGAGGATGGCTAGCTTGTAAAATCCTTATTTCTTCCAAGGCCGCTCTTTACAAAGCATAATATTTTTTAACAATGGAGTTCCTTTATTCTCTCCCTCCCTCATTTATGGCCTCAGAGCCTACAAGTCAACAAGAGGCAACTTCTTCTCTTGAGCTCAGCTCTGCAGTCCATAGAGAAACAAAATGAAGTTTCCAAAGGGGCTTGGCAATGAGCACGTTTCTCGCATCAAAGCCCATTGCTTGGCAACAGTCGTGTCATTCAGAAAGCCATGCATGATTTCGGCTGAGGCACTAAGCAAAGCGAAGTACATGACTGAAACTCCATACTTCACCAAGCACACCTCATTTACTCCTCTGACAGTCACTCAAACTCCAAGGGGGAGAAAGAAAAAGAAAAAAAGTAGAAGAAACACAAATTACATGCAACTAACTGGATGTATCATTTAGCTTTTGGTGAACCAGTGACTGGAGAAGCATTTTCCATCAAGTCTTGTAAAACATCCTGCTATTGAGTTTCACTCAAGTTTTATTACACTATAGTCTTTAAGGGGAAAAGATGGGCAAAATCAGAAACATTTTTTTAATTAAGTATGGTAGCCCTGTCAGCATTTCTGTCTTGGATGTCACAGAAGTCTAGATTGCTTTGTTTAAATATTTATGACTTGACAGGGGCAAATTTTCTGCATTGTTTCAATATTACCATAAACAACTCAATCAACTTTCTTTCTTTCTTTTTTTTAACCAGAAAGATGCAAATCATGGTCAGTCACAATGCTGAAGTCCAACTGGCACTTTTTTCTTTCTTTCTGGTAAGCAATTAAAACAAACACACACACACACACACACACACACACACACACACACACACACACACACTTTCAACAGGAAACCAAATTCATGTGTGAATATGTATCGGTAACATTTTAATTTTATTTTCTCTTTACTTTTTAATAGTGTACAGTAATTTCAGGCAGATTGAAGAATCGATTCTTTTACATTATCTGAATTATACAATTAGTACACACAATTTAAACCTAAGTCTATGTCATTGATCTTACTCCTACCCATACTCTCAGTTTGTTTGAAGGATCTGTCTCTTAATCCTTTATCCAGATCTAATATCTCTGTGGAATGGTCTATCATGAGTTTGATCCTTTAGTGTTGTTGCATCTTTTTAAAATTAAGGCCTGCAGTTTCAAGCCAGTTAACCAATTCATTTTTTTAAAAAAAAAAAAATCTCTCAGTAGTAGATATACATGATATATCCACAAAGGAGAGGGCCTTCTAAGCGGTGGCACCTTTATTTTGGACCTCCTCTCAAACAGGATCTCATTGGCACCAATTTCATTTTCTTTTTGGCTCCAAGATAAAACGTTTATTTATGCCAGGCATTTTAACGTTTCAGTGTCTGATTATTTTAGAGTTTTAATATATGTTATTTTAAATTGAATTGATTGTTTGGTTTGCTGATTGAAAAGCTGACCTTGTCTAATTTGCTTTTTAGTGTATGATTGTATGGTTTTCATATTGGATTTGTTGTCTGTTTTTGATGTTGTGTACACTTCCTTGGGATCATGTTGATGAAGGGCAGTTTATAAATATAATAAATAAATAAATAAATAAATAAATAATGCATACATTGACCTATCATTACATACTATGGCTGCGGTCCTATACATATTTCCTAGGAGTAAGTCACATGGAATTAAATGGGTCTTACTTCTAAATAGACAGACATAGGATTGTGCTGTAAGAAAATCTATTAAATGGGGATTCTGAATGTCACACAGGCCAGACCATCTCTGTCGGAAAGAAGATAGGCATAATAGATTGCCTTTTACCCTTTTGCTTCTTTTATACATGCTAGATTGGGAACAGGCGATAAAAACATAGATATCACAACAAAGGTGAGGAGAAAGAAAATCCCTTGGAAACATGCCTATAGACTGGTGAGATCAACAGGAATGATAGAGATGTGATGAGCTGCATTACCCTCATATTCTCAATTAACTAAGTGATCAAACCCACACACAGAGGCAGATTCCCAACTCCATCATTTATAGGTTATCAGTGACATCAGCCCCTTTAGAGATGAAGCTGCTGTAGGCCTGTAATACCAACAAGACTGGAGATAAGAATTAGCATTCTGAAGGTTTTCTAAGCAGCCTCCAAGTCCAAGATGTATTAAAAGAAAAAGCTTTTAGATCACTCCTGGCAGAGGCGTTGGAAAGCTGCCATGTTCCCACGGGGAATAACAATGGTAATCCATATCAGGATACAGAAATAATCTTCTGCATAAAGGCGTTTAACTTCTCCAAAAGCTAATCTACTTTTTCCAGGGGTAGGTGGGTTTAAAAGCGCTTTTCAGTGTCAACACACTGAAGAAATAATAAGACCATCTTGTTCAATCTCCTCCCAAAATCATTCTGTCTATTAGCCCCATACAGATCCATATATGCAATGAACCCACTGTGCAACAAGCATGGAGGATCGTGGAAAGCTGCCTTAAGAGCACATAATTTCAGATCTCGGAAAAAAGATCTAAGCCACATGCCTAAAGAGGAAAACAGTAATAGGATTCTAGGATGCACAGTTACATAAGAGCTTCCATGAGAACTTGTATAGGGAAAACCACTGCTAGGTTTCCCAACTTCTTATTAGTAAGAGTTATTCCTCAGCACACCCTCAGAATTTAAACTTAAATGAGCTTTTGATCTTAAATCATCACTTCCTATTATGGGATTGAACCCAATAGTTGCAAAATGTGGCTTCCTCTGGTGCAACAGAACTTCCTTCCCCTCTCCTCACTCCTGCAGCTCCCTGGATGTGCCCCAAATCTGCCATGGAGGGTTACCCAACCCTCTGGAGCAGATTGTGGGGAGGGCACAGGAGGCTGGGAGGGAAAATCTGCTCTGCAAGTTACTTTGACTCCATTAGTGGATGAGCAGAATTGGATACAACCTTTTGTGTTCCTTCTATAAGGTCCATTGTGAGATGTGTCAGCTCAACAGGGGTAATGCATAAACACTTCTGATATTACAAAAGAAACACAAAACCGAGGGGACAGGAGCAGGCAGAAGTAACATCAGGGCCTGCTCCTGCTGGACTCTTCCCCCCCCCCACAGGGCAAACTGCCATCTTGGCCCTGTGGGGAAGAAGAAGGACCGAGGGGACAGGAGCAGGCAGAAGTAACATCGGGGCCTGCTCCTGCTGGACTCTTCCCCGCCCCCACAGGGCAAACTGCCATCTTGGCCCTGTGGGGAAGAAGAAGGACCGAGGGGACAGGAGCAGGCAGAAGTAACATCGGGGCCTGCTCCTGCTGGACTCTTCCCCCCCCCCACAGGGCAAACTGCCATCTTGGCCCTGTGGGGAAGAAGAAGGACCGAGGGGACAGGAGCAGGCAGAAGTAACATCGGGGCCTGCTCCTGCTGGACTCTTCCCCCCCCCCACAGGGCAAACTGCCATCTTGGCCCTGTGGGGAAGAAGAAGGACCGAGGGGACAGGAGCAGGTAGAAGTAACATCGGGGCCTGCTCCTGCTGGACTCTTCCCTCCCCCCACAGGGCAAACTGCCATCTTGGCCCTGTGGGGAAGAAGAAGGACTGAGGGGACAGGAGCAGGCAGAAGTAACATCAGGGCCTGCTCCTGCTGGACTCTCTCTCTCTCTCTCTCTCTCTCTCTCTCTCTCTCTCTCTCCTCCCTCCCTCCCTCCTTGACTCCTTTTCCTTGTGTGTCATGTCTTTATTAGATTGTAAGCCTGAGGGCAGGGACTGTCTTTTTTGCTAAGTGTAAGCCGCTCCGAGAGCCTTTTTTGGCTGAGGAGCGGAGTATAAGTATGATAAATAAATAAAAAATAAAATAAAAACAGGAAATGTTCCTGTTCTCTCTGAAAGATGTAATGTTCATGGTTGAGGTGTAAAATTCCTATTCTAGTTATATAGGGTGACCATATTTGGGAAACCAAAAAAGAGGACACCTAGTGTGTGTGTGTGTGGGAAGCAGCTTTCTGAGTCCTGCAGAAAGTACGTTATTCCCCTGCCATCTTAAAGAACCCGATTGGAGTGGAGGAGGGGAAAGGATTTCATTCTGCACCACCACCATCCACTCCAATTGGGGCCTTTTCTATAATGTCCACGAATGACCCACTTCCCCCTTAAGACCTCAATTGGAGCTCGGGGTGGGGGAATGATGTGCCTCAAGAAAGCATGTCACTCCCTCCTGCCATGCTAATGGAAGCCTTAAAGGGGAAGGTATGTCATTCCAGGACATTATTGAAAATTATAGAAAATCCCCCCTGACACCATGGAAAGAACAAAAACCAGGACAAATCCGGGAAAATCCTGACAGTTGGTCACCCTAAGTTATAAACATCCTAGTGGAACATGAGTAAATGACAGTGGCGCTAAATTCTAAGATCTAATTCTATGTAATCGACACCTTCAATACTTGGATAGACATGGGACCCTAATTAAGATTGCATATGGGGTGGACAGGATCTAGAGTAGTTACTGATGCCTTAAGGTTAGAAATGAACTCATTTGTAGCTGCCAGCTTGAAAAATGCACACATGTTGGCCCACAGAGAGGCACAAATTAATATATGTAGGATTAAGAAGGAAAACTGAAAGAAAAGTACGTCTCTAGAGATAAAGAAAATGTAGTGATTGATAAAAAAAATATTACCTTTATTTTGTGATTTATTACCTAAAATTAAAGATACAATTGGGCAGAATATAGCAACAGAGCTCTTAGAAGTGCTAAGCCCCAAAGTACTTGTGCTTTTTTCCTTCTTCCTTTCCAGTCCCTTTTCCTTTTGTGTCATGTCTTTTTAGATTGTAAGCCTGCAGGAGAGAATCTCTTATTTCTGATCTTTATAAGTCACTTTAGGTTGAAAAGTACTTGGTTGAAAACTGGGTAAAATAAATAATTTCTGATCACATTTTGGCATTTGCATTGGCATCAGCCAAAGCCAAAGATAACCATAATGTTGCTGCTGCACATGTGTCTTTGAAGCACTTGTTAGATGAATCCAGGTATATTTTCATTGTCTTTGAAATCCATTGAGCTTCCATGAATGTAACTGAAGCCAGTTCTTTTTCCTATGTCTGTTTATACAGTTAACTCCTGCAGAATGAACAAACAAAAAATGATTTCTTGTGCCATGATTCAGTTCAGAAGAGTAGCTGTACAGAGGAGTGGTGGCACAAGTAAGACTAACCTTAGCAGACTTACCCACTTCCAGATCTAGCAACTCTGTTTTGTTGGGAAGTTGGACTCACAATATAATGATTGATCTGTTTCTCTCTACCAGTTGTGAATATATCTTTTTAAATACAAAAGCTTAATTGCAAATCGGTAAGGAGAACAAGAGCAGAACAAGTGAAATAACATTCATTTCAACAAATGCTGACATTAACTGTGTTAATATTGTGTTATTTGGGACATTTAGTCCCCATAGGTCATGTACATGCTTCCATAGGGTTATATGAATGGAGTTTACTCTATCCCATATACAACAGTAGTGAGATTATACAGTAGTATGATTAAGGTATTTAATCATACAGGAAAAGTGGCAGTGATTTTGCAAATTCTCAGGGATTAATAGAGGCAGTGGTATTTCATTATTTTTCATTTACAAGATTTATAAACCGCTCTATATCTATAAAAGAATCCTGAGTGGTGAACTCTAAAGAAAAAAGAACTCAAATTTAAAAGAATAAAAATATTTAAAATCAAGTTATACTAATAAAACCATGGCTGGTCATTCTGCAAAAGTTTGTTTAAATAGAAATGTCTTTAGCAGACACTGAAAAAAACCCACCCCTGCTCTTTCATTGGGTTTACCATGCTCAGAATTTCCCTCTAGGGATGAAACCCTCCTCCATGTACCACAGTAGTTATAAGTACTTCTAATAAATGCTGCAGTGCTTGGTCATGTGTATGTTAGAAAGAGCAGATGTCAATAATTACAACAGAAGAACATAACTACTGTGGTGCATGGAGTAGTGTTTTGGTGAATATTGCTATTTGCTGATCATTCTTAACATTTTGGGAGACCAACAAATATCAGAACAATATCAGGCAAGAACCCAGAGGAGTGATTCAGCTGCAGTGTCCCATCCCCCCAACCCCGTTTGTCTGGATGACCCATCAGTAAGTTTTCTTCCAAGTCCTTCATGTTCCCCTCTTCATTTCAGCATTGGAACTTCATAGAATCATAGAATGGTAGTTGGAAGGGGCCTATAAGGCCATTGCATCTAACCCCCTGTTCAATGTACTTGTACGGTGTCTATGAACAACTCCCTGCTTTCAAGCGCTGATGCAAAAGCTGCTATATCAGTTCCTGATATTTCTGGAAAGATCAATCCTTGATAGAAAAGACTCTGTAAATCACTGCAGGGTAATTTATTTCAGGGGAGGTGGTACCATTGCAATGGACCTTTAGTCATATTTAACATTTCAGTTAACCCTCCCTGGCAGATAGGGAACCTAATGCATTTTTTGCCCCTTTTAAGATTGCTGTAGAGCTGACCTTAGATACATTCACACTTGAAGCAACATATCAAAGTGACAGCTACAACACATTCTGGATGGGAGATTATTTTTGAGGGCACCGTGGGATTGGATGTAGGGATGTGCATACAAGCAAAACTTGAGTTTGTCAAAGTTCTCCAAATTTCCCTTCACGAGCTTATTCCCTCTCATGTCCATATCAGATTGTGATCTTTGGGTCATCCCCCCTTTCGCATAAAAATGTGTGTGTATTTTTGTGTATCTGTTCTAAATGTACACATCTATTGTACACATTTTTGAATTATCCATATTCTTCTCCCATTGATTAAAGCATGTTCATGTGATTTTTCAAAAGTACACATGTTGTCGGATACTTTTTTTGGTCCACAAATCACATTGCAAGCTGGAAGATGTCAGACTTTGACTGCAGAATACATCCAAGTCTGTGTTCAGTCCAGAAAGTGCAAACTGGATAAATACTGATCAAAACCAATCTGAAATTATTTTCTCATACATTCCTAGATGGATGTTGGAGGAATGAAAACTGGGGTAATCTAAGACCTGTCTCTCAAAGTTGATTAAACAAAGACCACCCTGTTCTACTCCCAAATACTCCACCATTCAAAAAGAAAATATATATGGTGAAATTCCATCCTAAACACAGTTGCTGATATATCTCCCACTGAGATCAATAGGGCTCCCATTTAATGTGTTTAGTCCATAAGTTTCCATAAGTTTCCATTTTATTTTTATTTATTTATTGTAATACATGGATCTGGAAACCCAGGAGGCATCAACTTTGTACTACACATACAAAAAAGTTTGAATTAGGGTGAGGATATCTAGAGCCACATTACATTTGTGCATGCTTTCCACCTGTATACAATATATTGGCTCAGCTGTATTTTGTTATCTTTTCCATGTGCCAAAACACAGTCAGTATTTGCACACTTATACTAATCTGAAGAGACCAGGGTTTGCCTTCTCCAAATCCATTTTGACACATAGAAACCTGAGCAATGTTGGGTGCAGAGCCACCAATGTGTCAAAAATCTAGAGGCACAGAATCAAAGCTGCACCAGAGCAGGCATAAAATTTAAAGACCATGCTGAGGTCTCTTTGAAAATTAGGCTTTACATTATCCAAGTACATGACACCATTGATCTATCAAGTGAAATATCCTGTCTCTTGCTGTGACTGGTATGTGATGCTTTGAGAGGGAGCACAAAGAAATCCCTAATGTAATGAATTACGCAATGGTACTTAGGACGAAACATTCCCTTCTTATCCCCTCAGAGCTCAAGTTTCAGGTTCTGAAGCAAGAGATTTGATTACTTTCATCTTAGCATGCAAATCTACAAATATGAATAGTCTTAAATTACAGAATCTTTGTTAATACAGCAGGAATATTTAACTATGTAATCTCCTTTCTATGGATCTGTCTGTGAAGCCAGGGAGTGCATTACTAAAGCAAACAAGACTTATGCATAACTTTGCAGACTCAAGTGACTTTAGTGAGCAGCTCTTTTCCTTAAAAAAATGAAACACCATGAGAAGTAGCCTTATTGAGTTTGGATGTAGAACCAGTCTGGCTTTCTTTTTGGAATAGGAGATTTTTAGAACAATCATTAAACTTTGGCAGGATCAGAAGGAATGCATTGCAGGATGTTGCCTCTAAACAAGAGTAACGTTTTTAAAATAAGTTGACATGGAAGCCCCTTCTGGAGGTAGGCCTCAAGAAAATTTGTGATTAAACGTATCAGGATAAATGCTGTGGATGCTGAAGTACTGTTAAAAGAAGCAGGCTGTTTGTCTCCATGTTGGTCCTGTGTAAAAAATCAATCAATAACTCAAGCAACTTAGGGCGTTCCTAGATGAGGCCTTAGCGCGCCTTGAGAGCCGGTTTCCCTGCTGTGCTTCCACATGACACACAAGGGAATCCGGCTCTAGGCCGCACTGAAGCCTCCTCTAACACGCCATAAGCGAAGTCGCTTATGGCGCGCCTTTTCCCCAGCCCCAGCCTGTGGCGGGGGCTGGGGAACATCTAGCTACTTCCGTGGCATTTTGCGGCTACTCGCTTACTCGCGAGTAGCCGCAAAAAGCCGCGGACTGGCCACAGCACTGAGCGCTGTGCCCATCGGCCGGGGGAGATCCCGGTAGGGAGACGGAGAGACGACACAGCACAGACACACACACATGGAGGGAGAAGGAGAGACGACACAGCATAGACACACACACACATGGAGGGAGAAGGAGAGACGACACAGCACAGACACACACACACGGAGGGAGAAGGAGAGACGACACAGCACAGACACACACACACGGAGGGAGAAGGAGAGACGACACAGCACAGACACACACACACGGAGGGAGAAGGAGAGACGACACAGCACAGACACACACACACGGAGGGAGAAGGAGAGACAACACAGGAGCGGATGGGGGGGTTAACTAAAAAAAACCCTTACCTTCTCCGCAGTCTTCGGGCCGCACATGGCCCCTTTAAACTTTTAAAAAAATGGCGGATGCTGCAGGGATCCAACGTCCCTGCGCGTCCCGCGTCTGGAAGCCCGGGCGGTGCACGCTAACATCATCGTGATGTCGCCCCGCCTCCCTGCTGGCTTATCCCGGCAGGTCTAGCAAAGCCTTCTGATGAATTGGGCCCATTCACAACATCTGAGTTGAATGGATCCAGACTGGACTGGAGCTTGCGGTGAAATTGTGGTATGATTGTTTTATTCCATGCACAGATCCAGATTTCTCCACTGTGCACTTGTATTTATCATTAAACACCAAACTTCCACAAATGAATTGCTATTATGAACTTGAAACAGGATAACCTCATGAACACCATGCTGGGCCTGTGGTGGAAAAGCAGGGTGAGCTTTTGTGCATAATATTTAAAGGTATGAGCTGGGGACATCTCTAGTTTAAGTATCTTCTCAACTATGAATTCAATAGGTGTCCTCAGGGCAGACAAGCTACTCTTTCTCAGCATCAACCCCAGATGTATGAACATAGGAAGCTGCCTTATTCAGAGTCAGACCATTGATCCATCTAGCCCAGTATTGTCAACACTGACTGGCAGCAGCTCTCCAGAATTTTAGAGAGGATTCTTTCCTCATCCTACCTGGAGAAGCTGGGGATTGAACCTGGGACCTTTTCTATGCAAAGCAGGTGCTCCATCGCACTGAGCTATACCCCCCCCCAATTTGGACTATGGAGTGGAAATAATGTCCCTTCCTTGGATTATTGTAGGGATGACTTAGTTGTGTATGTAGAAGTCTTTGAATAATCTGAAGTACTGTGTAAAGTAGAGGTGGGAAACAGGTGGTCCTCCAGATGTTGGTGGACTGCAGCTCCTATCAGCCCTGGACAGAATAGCCAATGGTGAGAGATGATGGGAGTTGTAGCCCAACAACATCTGGAGGGGCAAACATTTCCCATCATTGATGTAAATGATTTGAACATCCCACCTCATATGAGCCTGCTTTCATTCCACTTGAAAGACTCTCCTTTGCAGCCTGCTCTCATTGGAGATAAAGGACATGGGTACCTGAGAGAGGGTCTTCTTGGTTGTGGCACCCAGAATGTTGAATGGTCTCCCAAGAGAGTATACCTTGCTCCCTCACTTGCTTGCCTTTAGCTGGAAATGATTTAATTTAAGATGCCTTTTCAGAATCCTGATTTTATCATGCATTCTGCTGCTGTTTTAAAAAGTAATTTGTTTTCAATAATAATAAATGCACCATCATCATACATAACATGGTTGGCCTTTACTTTTATTGTTTAGTAGGATCTATATTTGCTTAGCCAAAGGAAATAGGAAATGCTGGAATTTTGCTGCTAAAGGCACAGAGGGAAGAGAGCAATGATGCCCGTGACTTGGGGTTACCCTTTTTTGCATAAATATTGCATCTGGCTGTGTTCTCCATTTCTGTCTAACCTTTATTTCCCTTTTACTTTAAAAGGCTGTTCCATAATTCCCACAGTACTTTGGCACGCTGTATGCTAACATGCTGCCGACACTCTCATTGGCACTACACGACTATATATTAGCCACCAGAGAACTGGAGTAGATATTCAGGCAGAAACAAATCTGAAAGCAGTGAACCATCAAATGTGAGGAACTCAGGAGGAAGTTGGCAGATGAAAGAATATTGGCAAGTCCCTATAGTCAAAGCACATCTCTGAAAGGCACTTATTTCAAGGGATGTGTATAGAGTGTCCTTCTTTCTCTACCCCCCGTTGACTGAAATGACCGGATAATTCATACAACTTCATATTTTCTTACAAGTGAACAAGTGTTTCCAAATAGGAAAAACACTGAAAGAAAATGCCATGGCAACTAGGGAGACTTAGACGAATCCAAAAAAATTGGTGATGTGTGCTGCTGTATTGGTATAGGCCTCTTGTCTAAGAACGCCCCACTGCATTGTCAGTGCAATCCCTGAATCCCATGGATTGTCAAGGGCATGCCAGTTGGATAGGTCCATAACATGAGGCAAAGCTAATCAGAGGCACAGGACCTAAGCAAATTCACATGAACTGGAGCCTCCAAGCACATCTTGAACAGTGGAAGCTCATGGCTCCAGTCTCAATGGGTGGTGAATCCGCTCCAGGTTTTAATCAGAACCATATTGCACCTTGGATAGCTCCTTTAGAATTTCTGACTGAAACCCGGAGTGGAATCACTGCCCCACTGACACCAGAGCCACCAGCCCTCACTGCCTCTGAAAGCCTTGGCAGACATCCAGGGTGCCCAGGAAATCTTAGGCAGCCTAGCTCTCGGTATGTGGAAGCTGGCTTATGAACACATCTGGTGCAAGTGCAGATGTGGGTCTGGATGCATATTTGTATCCCAGTCACGATGCTCATTTGGAATAGCTGGACAAATTTTTGGAAGCAAATACATTGTGTGATTAGTTGCATGTGATTAGAGCTGACTCTGGCACATTGATGACCATCTAGCAAACAGAAAAAGCCAGGCTTAAGGGTGGAATCCAATGGTCTTCCACTGTACTTGTAGCTATTATTTATCTAGATTCTGAAAAACATCTGATTCGAAGTAACTATGGAACAGAGCTCAATCCATATAGTCCCTCTAAGAGAGAGAGAGAGAGAGAGAGAGAGAGAGAGAGAGAGAGAGAGAGAGAGAGAGAGAGAGAGAGAGTTGTTCTAGCTACATTTTTAAAATTGTCATTTTAAGAGAATTCACAGTAATTTCAGACCATATAAAGTGGTTTTAGAGGGACATTCTTGACTTTCGCACTTGGATAGCTCAGCAACATTCATAGAAATAAATGCTTTATATAACTCTCTAAATAGCCTAGTCAAAATCAACGGAGATCACAACTTCTTAGAACAATGCAGTAAATACTAAAGCGCACTTGTCTCTATGTTTATGTCTGTACTCGGACTACAGCAGAGTCACCCTGTAAGCCCTCATTACATCACAAGCGATCTTTAGCTCAGCTGAGCTCATTAGACTAACATGACTTTTCCCAAGCCGTAACATCTTTTAATATTTGGGTAAATCTATCAGTTGCAGTCTCTTTCATTGCTTAGCAAGAAGCGAACTGAGCAGAGAAAATTGTGATTTATTTATTAATTTGTCTTTTTTAGGCAAATGGTCAATCCAAATCCCCTGAAACTGGTCTGTAATACAGTTGACCTAAATGGAGGATTGTGACCTTTTCTGAAGAAAAGGAAGGGTGATCCTATATATTTATGACTGGCTTTCCAAATGGATACTCCATATCATGACCGACCACCTAATGCTTCCCATTTAGTTATAAAATTTATTGCCATTCAATATATTCAGTCTGCTACACTCTTTGGTATGCCTCTGCTCTTGCCTTGTCCCCTTCTAATGGATTTAATGTAAAAGAGCCTGGACACTTAATGCAAAACTACTGTAGAAGCAATAAGTGGATGACCTGCTGGGATTATGCTGAGGAATTCCAAATGTCACTTTACTGCTGCTGGGAGCAACCAGTTAAAATCCATTTGCAGAGAACTTCCACCTTTGGGTATATCGGGAAGACAGTTTGCACTAACAGTGCATCTCCAGCCCTTGTAATAATAAAAAGCTACATTCTATTTTACCTCAGAAAGACGAATTGGAAACTATCTGTGAAATTTGCGTAGTTGTAAGATTAGGTTGAGCTATAGAACTCAGTGGAGTTCCAGAAGTAGCTCAGAACGTCAGGATTGGGCCCAGACTCCCTGCAGAAGCTGTGGAATTGGATTCAGAAGACAAAATGGGCAAGGGAGTGTTGTAGGAATTCCTCAAAGATCTCTAGGAGACAGAGACAGGAAATAATCTTCTCAAGGGCAAGATATTCAGTTGGAGCAAAGACCAAACACCACTTCTCCTTCGGTGAGAACCCAGTAGAGTGACCGTGTGGAAAGGAGGATAGTGGGGCTCCTGTGTTTTTAACAGTTGTATAGAAAAGGGAATTTCAGCAGATGTCATTTGTATACAAGCAACACGTGGTGAACTTCCCTCCTCATCACAGCAGTTAAAGCTGCCAGAGCCATGCCCTCTTGACCAGATACAAAAAAGCTGCCCCTGACATTGAAGATATTGCTGCCTACCATGGTTTCAGTTATGCCATCACACTGCTCCATGTAGCTTTATGACTTCAAGCAGCTTACACATCACCTGCAGCCGTTACCATGGTGGCTGACTCTGACTTCAACCTGCATGGTCCTGCCACAACAAAGACACGACCATTGTGAACTGTCCATACATCTAAGCAGGGGAAGTTAGTAGGTCTCCAGATGTTTTGGATTTCAACTCCCAGTATTCCTGACCTTTGGCCATGCTGCTAGGGGAGTTGAAGTCCCAAACACTGAAAACCTATTTTCTCCCCACCTCTGTCTTATGGCATTTAATGAAGATAATACAGCCAATACAAAAGAGGCCTGCAACTAGAATTACACTAAATCAGGGCATAGGACCTCATGCCCAGGGGCCAAATCCAGCTCTCCGGGGTTCCCTAATTGGCCATGCCCCTTCCCTCAACCAACAGGTGGTTACCCAGATTTTGCAGGGTTTTTTCCCATTCTGAAAGGTTAAAAGCCTCTCCTAAGGATTCATTACTAAAATATGCTGATATTTCCCCTCTGCTTTTTTTGTCTTTGGTACCACACACCACTAGGATGTAGCTTCTGAGAGGTTCTCCAAAACAGAATTTGGCCCTCAGGCTGACAGAAGTTCCACGACACCTCTGTACTAAATAAAGGAATGCTTACTATTGTTCGTAAATATTTCTACTTTGCCAGTGTCAATGTAGGGCCCCAGTTACTATAACTTTAGGGCTCCTATAATACCACTGCCTCCGTCACTCCCATTTGTAGTGCCCATATCACCCAGCTTAAATTCTGCACTCATATTCCTGTTGCTTAGCATTCATTGAGCACTTAATTACTAGGTTTACATCTTCTTGAGTGGTTAATCGGATATTAAACAGCTTACGTGACTCAATGCAAATGGTGTTGATGTTAACTGAGCAGCACTGAAGTGTATTGAAGTACCAGACCTGGTTTTCAAGGGGGAACTATTAGTTTAGTCTGTTCTAAGGACTGGGCTTTTAGCTTCCTTTCAGTGTTAGGTGGAGTGTTTCAATATAGAAATGTCCAAACGTGCATTAGGAGGAAAGAGCTCCAGGGTATATAATGGTTGTGTCTTTATGGAAGTTGTCAAACTTTTCCTGTTGTATGTGCCCTGGGAAGATGTTTCCTAGTGTGAGGTCACATTCACCATGAAAGGCCTATGCTTCCTCATAGGTCCATCCTTAAGTCTCACAGCAGTCAGAAGCAATTCTCTTATTCTAACATTTCCAGATAGTATATGTTACAGTTTGGTGGTGGTGGGGGGCTCTACTGAATGAAGACAGCTTCTTAAATTGATATAGGAAAGGTCATTTGCTTTACCTTGGCCACAGAATTAATGTGATTCAAGCTGTGTGTGTGTGTGTGTGTGTGTGTGTGTGTGTGTGTGTGTGTGTGTGTAATTCTTTTAAAAGAAAAACTAGCTCTGTAATTGTCAAGGTTTTTGTCCAGGTTTTAAGTGCATGTCTGCTTGCATTCATTGTTGTCACTGGAAACAATTCACCATCCCACTGATGGAGCAAAGGGCAGCTTTTCTAAAGGGAAGAAACTGCAATCAACCTAAGAAAGAAAGTACAAGAGTTTTTGCTAACACATCCTTTAAAATATTGTCTCTCTGCTCTGGATGCATTTATCAAAACCC
This sequence comes from Elgaria multicarinata webbii, assembly GCF_023053635.1. Taxonomy (NCBI): domain Eukaryota; kingdom Metazoa; phylum Chordata; class Lepidosauria; order Squamata; family Anguidae; genus Elgaria; species Elgaria multicarinata. The sequence goes on along the minus strand of NC_086173.1, from coordinate 92,955,240 downwards.
TGGCTAAACCTATGCCTCTAATCCAATGAATAATTTTCTGTTGGGCATGGGTGGGGAACCACAGCCCTCTGGGGTTTCCCAGACTGACTCTTTCCTTTCCCCTGGCCCCACCCCCTTTCACTCAATCACCAATCATGTGGTGGCTTCCTGGCTTTTATGCAGTTTTTCCCCATTAAAAAGTTTGAATTGCCTCTCCTAAGCCTTAGTTACTGGCAGTAAGAGCTTTGAGTTCAGGGGGGCAAGGGGGTGCTCACATAGTAAGGGGAGGTATGGCGATGGTGGAATAACAGGCCAGATGAGGAGAAGAGGGGCTAGATTTCTTGCAGCTATCCCCTCTTCTGTTTTTTCCCCCAACCAGATGGTTCCTGGCGGCCTTACCAGCTTGCCCTCGGGTTTGGTTGTGCTTCTGCTGAACGCCAGGTCGGTCCAAAATAAAACCTCCTTCATCCATGATTTGATTTTGGATGAGGGGGTTGACCTGGTATGTATCACGGAGACCTGGGTGGGTGAACTGGGTGGGGTTACTCTCACCCAGCTTTGCCCTCCTGGGTACTCGGTGCAGCACCAGCACCGACTTGAGGGCCGGGGAGGGGGAGTTGCCGTGGTCTATAGGAATACAATCTCCCTCTCTAGGCTTCCTGTTCAGTCGAGTGCTGGTCTGGAGCGTTTGTACTTTGTGTTGGGTACTCGACACAGATTAGGGATTCTGCTGGTGTACTGTCCACCCCGCTGCCCAACAGTCTCCCTGCCTGAGCTGACAGAGATTGTCTCAGATCTGGTGTTGAGGACCCCCAGGATGATGGTTCTGGGGGATCTCAACTTCCATGCTGAGGCTCCTGTATTCAGGGCGGCTCAGGACATCATGGCCGCCATGACAACCATGGGGCTGTCTCAACATGTCATCGGCCCAACACATGCAAAGGGACACACACTTGACTTGGTTTTCTTGACTGGCCAGGAGGATGGTGATCTGAAAGTGGGGGAATTAACATCTACCCCCTTGTCATGGTCAGATCACTTTTTATTGAGGTTTAGACTCTTGGCAGCCTTTCCCCTCTGCAAGGGTGGGGGGGCTATTAAAATGGTCCGCCCCCAGAGGCTAATGGACTCTGACGGATTCCAGGGGAATTTTACTGCTGGTATTGCTGGTGCTTCTGTCGAAGCTCAGGTCGCTCTGTGGAATACAGAGATGACTCGGGCGGTTGACATGATCGCGCCCAAGCACCCTCTCCCTCTGAGCAGAGCCCGGCCAGCTCCTTGGTATACACCTGAGCTGAGGGCAATGAAGCAAGAGGGGAGATGGCTAGAACACGGGTGGAGGAAAACTCGTGCTGAGTCTGATCGAACATGGGTTAGAGTTCACTATCGAGCCTATTCTGTGGCGGTGAGGGTGGCAAAGAGACGGTTCTTTTCCACCAGCATTGCATCTTCTCAGTGTCATCCAGCGGAGCTTTTCCATGTGGTTCGTGGCCTGTTATACTCTGGGCCAGGGTGAGAGATGGTGGAACCCTCGGTAGCACGCTGTGACAAATTTGCATGGTGTTTTGAAGATAAAGTCGCTCAGATTCGTCATGAATTGGACACCACACTTAATGCAGCACCTCTAGTAGAGGCGTTCAGAGCGCCGTCCGGTTCAGTTTTATTGGATGAGTTTCAGTTAGTGAGGCCCGAGGATGTGGACAAGGTGCTTGGCCAAGTCTGGTCGACCACCTGTGTGCTTGCCCCTTGCCCCTCATGGCTCATTACATCAAATAAGGAGGGGATCGCCGGCTGGGTCCAGGAGGTTGTAAATGCCTCCTTGAGAGAGAGTGGTGCCAGCCTCTTTAAAAGAGGCGGTGATTAGACCACTCCTGAAGAAGCCTAACCTGGACCCGGAGGATGTTAACAACTACATGCCGGTGGCTAATATCCCCTTCCTGGGCAAGGTGCTTGAGAGGGTTGCAGGACAACTCCAGGCTCTCTTGAATGAAATGGATTATCTAGATCCATTTCAATCAGGTTTCAGGCCTGGTTTTGGAACAGAAACTGCCTTGGTTGCCCTGTGGGATGGCCTTTGTTGGGAGAGAGACAGGGGGTGCAACCCTGTTGGTTCTCCTGGACCTTTCAGCGGCTTTTGATACCATCGACCATTGTATCCTTCTGGATAGGTTGTCTGAGCTGGGAGTTGGAGGTACTGCGTTGCAGTGGTTCCGCTCCTACTTGGATGGCCGATTCCAGAAGGTGGTGCTGGGGGATTATTACTCTGTGCCGTGGCTCCTAAGCCATGGGGTTCCACAGGGCTCTATCTTATCCCCTATGCTGTTTAACATATACATGAAGCTGCTGGGGGAGGTTATCCGGAGATGTGGACTGAGGTGTCATCAATATGCAGATGATACCCAGCTCTATTTTTCCTTTTCTTCAAACCCAGGTGAGGCAGTGGCTGTTCTGAACCAGTGCCTGGGCACGGTAATGGACTGGCTAATAAACTGAGACTCAATCCAGACAAGATGGAGGTACTGTTAGCGGGTGGTTCATCAGTCCGGCGAGGTGATGTTTGCTCTGTCCTGGACAGGGTTGCACTCTCCCTAAAGGATCGGGTCCATAGTTTGGGGATGCTCTTGGATCCAGAACTATCACTTGAGGCACAGGTGAACTCAATGGCAAAGAGCACCTTTTATCAGCTTGGGCTGATATATCAACTGCACCCTTATCTGGATAGAGATAGCCTAGCTACAGTTATCCATGCTCTGATAACCTCTCGTTTGGATTACTGCAATGCATTATACATGGGGCTGCCTTTGAAAATGGTCCAGAAACTTCAACTGATACAAAACAGGGCAGCACGGTTACTAACAAAGACTGGCCGACGACACCACATCACACCAGTCATTTTCCAGCTTCATTGGCTGCCAGTCCAGGTCTGGGCCCGATTCAAAGTGCTGGTATTAACATTTAAAGCCCTAAACGGCTTGGGGCCAGGCTATCTGAAGGAATGCTTCCTCCCATATGTACCTGCCCAGACCCTAAGGTCATCCTCAGGTGTCCTTCTCCGTGAGCCCCTGCCAAAGGAAATGAGGCAGGTGGCTACCAGGAGGAGGGCCTTCTTTGCTATGGCACCCCGGCTGTGGAATGAGCTCCCTAAGGAGGTTCGCTTGGCACCTACATTATATGCTTTTAGATGCCAGGTGAAGACCTTTTAATTCTCCCAGCATTTTAACGGTCTATAAATAAATTTTAACTTGGTGTTTTAGATTTGTAATTTTGCATTGCTGCTGTTTTATTCTGGTTGAGCTTTTATAATGTATTTTATATTATGGTTTTATATTGTTGTTTATACTTTGAATGTTTTTAATTTTTGTGAACCGCCCGGAGAGCTCCGGCTATTGGGCGGTATAGAAATGTAATTAATAAAATAAATAAATAAAAATAAATAAATAAGCTGCTATTGCTTACATTTTTGGCCTACATCTGTTCAAGAGGGCAGGGCTCCTGCAGCTTTAACTGTTGTAATGAAGAGGGAATTTCACCAGGTGCTGCATGCATACAAATGACACCTGCTGAAATTCCATTTTCTATACAACTGTTAAAGATACAGGAGCCCTGTCCTCCTTTCCATAGGGTCACCCTAGATAACAGACAATGTGGCTCAACAGTGAGTGTTTTGGCCCAAGACAGCTGGTATCATTGGTCAACTGTGGACAAGTCCCAGTGCACAGAGGTTTCTGAATGGCCCACAGTTTATAAGTTCCTAAATCTTGCAGCAAGTACAAAACATGTTGCAGATTTAATATAGTGATTACTGTACAAGTGTATCACCACAAACTATGACATAGGCTGCAGATGATAAGTTCATTATAACTATTTTGAATCAGGGTGCCACCAAAGCTCAATGCGAAGGAACACACTTCCTGTCTAGCACATGGGAAAGAAATTAAAGCCTATAGTCTCACCGTGATGAAATATACTTAGCTCCTCATCTAACGCTGACCTAAATTATTTTAAAATGAAATTAGAGTGAAAGTCCACAATAAGTCTAACTCCATTAGGCTCTACACAATTGCCTCCCCTTTGTACTCTGAAGCAGCACTTAACTAAATAATACTATTCCCAAAGCTGTTGCTTCAGTATCAATTAGGCTGCTTCACAAAAGCATTTGGATAGGTAAGGGCCTCATGTCACCCACAAAACAACACTGTTTATTGAAGGGCTGATCAGTGCAAGTGAGAGTCTAAGAAATTGAGGAAGGAGATGGACCAATCAGTACACCAGGTTCATTTTAATTGTATTTTTAATCTCCCCCAATAACAAACATTCTTTAGGGGCTTTGCTAGACCTACCGGGTGTTCCGCCATTGAGGAGCGGTGAAAGCGGATTTTCCCGTTCAGCCGTGACGCCTCATCATCCACACCTGCCTTCGATTTGTGGCGGAAGTTTGCGCCGGTTGTGTTGCTGCCGCTGCGAGCACGGTTGCGCAGCCACACCGGCCTGATTGCCGCGGCTTTTTTTCCCCGCTCGCTGCACGGTTTGCGCAAGTCCGAAAGACCGCAAACTTGCGCAGCCGTCAGCGATGCCACTGGCGGCGGCGGAGCCGGAGCCGCCGCCGGCGGTGGCGGCGGCAGTGCCAGTGCCAGCTGAAGTGCTACTGGTGCTGTTGAGGGTCAACATTGATGCGGTCACTTCCTGATGGGGGTCGTGGCGGGTGTAATATGACCTGAGGTCAATCGTCTGCATGGGCACTCTGTGCCTACATCTCCCATCATGCCTCTGAGGTGTTGGCGGCGATGACCACCTCTGTGCCCTGTGCCACATCCCAAGGAGCCAACCCACATCTGGCCATAGCTATGGCAGCAGCCCACAAACAGCTCTGCCCTCTGCCAGCCTGGTACCCACACTAACAGGCAGCGTACAGCACCGCCATTATGCGGCCACGGTAGCTGCCCACCGCAAGGAGTCACCAGCCACTTTTCCGTTCCTCCGTTCCTGCGCAAACTGCCACTGGGGGAATAATAAAAAAAAGCCGCTCCGCCATGCTGCCCCAGCTGGCGGACTGTGCGCAAATGGCGGAGGCGGCTTGACCAAAGCCGCTGACCACTCCCCTTAGCACGCCTTTTCCTGCCCAGTGCGGACCGCAGTGACCTCACATCCTCCCACACGTACTCCGATTTACCGCGGGACGGCAGGAAAAGGCGCACTAGAACTCACTTTTTTAAAGTCGGGAGAAAGAGGCTTCACCGCAGGATAACGGCGGATCCTGGTGAACGTCATCTGGAAGCCTCGACGTGACTGCGGAAGGTAACGCGCGCTAGAGCCCCGTCTAGTAACGCCCTAGGAATATTACCAAAAAACAAAACACACACACACCCTAGAAGAAGAAGTTAAAGAATAATAGAAGAAGAAAGCTGTAGATAAATAATATAGACATTTAATTTTAGTGGCCTAGACAACTTTCCAGTGTGGACCTGAAACGGAAAATTGGAGAATATGTGGAAGCAGAACAGAATCAAGTATATATCTTCACACACTGAAATGCAGTACCCCGTACACAGTAGGGATGTCAGAAAAATCGGCAATGGAATCAAAGGCGTTCAGATTTCTAAGAGTCTGATCATGGATTCCACAATGGAGCAGCTTTTCCCAAGTTGCATGGGTTCTGTGGAATTGGGGATTTTGGGAGGTGGGGTTACTTTCCAGAATTTTACACAAATTTAGTTGTAGGAAAATACATAAAATAAAACCTCAGAAAATGTGCATTTTCCCCATAGGCCAAAGCATGAAAATGCAGATTTGGGGAGGATTTGCACCTATTCACATTTGCAAATTCAAACTTGGAAAGTGTGAATTTCCTCAAATTCAGGAAATTGGAAGAAAAACTCTGACTCCACCAATGAGCAGATGACGGAATGAAAGGCACCAGAAAATCTGCAACAATGCAAACAGAATGGAATTTATCAAATCCATACATCCCTAGTAAACAAAATCTTGGTGCACTGGGAGAGAAAAACCACATCCAGCAAACTGGTAGTGACATTGGAATCCACTCTGCCCCCCGCAACCTGTGCATAGCTATCTACTGTTATTAGAATGTTTTAAAGCTGTTTTAATCATGTATGGTTTTAATCATGTATGGTATGTTTTTTAATCAATTTTTAATGTGTTTATCATGTTTGTATACTGTTTGGTTTATACTTTAAATGGTTTTAGTTTTTGTGAACTGCCCAGGGAGCTTCGGCTGTTGGGTGGTATAAAAACACAATCATCATCATCATCATCTATTATTATTGTTGCTGTTGTTGTTGTTGTTGTTGTTGTTGTTGTTATTATTATTATTATTATTATTATTATTATTATTACAATCACTCACCCCAGTTCTCCCTAAGCAACAGAACAAGATCTTACCTGAATATTTAGATTCCCTAAAACAGCCCATATGCTATCCTGCCAGGTTTTGCATGACACGATATGCCCTGGCTTGAATATTCAAAAGTGCAGCCAGCATGTATCACCACCCATTGTGGCTGAAGTAAGCCCTGGCAAAGCTGTAGGGATATGCAAACTCAGGCTGTTTCTACAGCTGCCTTCCCCACTCCCCCGGAATCATCCCTGTGCATCCAAATGACACACAGGGGATCCCAGGAGCAGGCAGGGATGATCCCTCCATTTTCCTGGGATAATCCTTAGGTGTAGAAAGGGCCCCAGTCCTTGTGGGAAAGAGAGGAATGGTGGCAAACGACCACACAGCCTTCAGACCCCAAAGAGTCATTCTTCACCGATGTGACATTCTAATTCACTTCTAAGAAAACTGTGGAAGCTCTTAACATTTACTCTCTTTATGGAACGCATAAAGAGAGTAAAACAGGCAGTGAAGAAGAGAAACACAGCACAGGAAAGAGGTGTCAGGGCTGGAAGAGACAGAGATGAGATTTTCATAATTCATGCCTTGGCTAGTAAGAGCTCAACACCACTCACTGTGTGCTTCCAGTAGAGTCCTGCCTGCATTTCCTGTGGCAAGTTCGTCTACACTTGAATACCTAGGACTGGTCATATCAGCTTAAGAATTAATTAATTAATTAATTAATTTTATTGCATTTATATGCCACCCCATAGCCGAAGCTCTCGGGGCAGTTTACAAAAGTTAAAAACAATGAACATTAAAAACAGATATACAAAAATTTTAAACCATCAAAAGCATAAAAACATTATCAATTTAAAAACAATATCAATTTAAAACAACTATTCTGGATATTTATTTTTTTACATTAAGAAACTGTACATATTGTAGTCCTGACACAGTAGCTGTGGTATACCTGTAGGGCAGGGGTCCCCAGCCTTTTTTGGGTCAGTGTGCACATTTGGAATACTGAGTATCTTGACTGCTTTCACAAAATGGCTATTGTGGGGCAGCTTGCCCATCTATAAAATGACTGCCATGTGGGTATTGCCCTGTCCACCCTGGTTCAAGGCACATGCAGGCAAGGACTTGGCAAGTCCAGTTTGGGGTGCTGAATAGCCAGGCAAGTTAAACTAGGCAGGTCCTTTGATCATCTCTGAGTTAGCTGAGATATAGGCAAAGGGAACTATTGACTCAACAACAGTCAAAGGCTTTCTGAAGCCTTATAAAGGCCAGCAACTCAAGACCTGCAGTTAACTCCACCCCCTCAGAGAAGCTGTTTGTTTCTTAAAGGGCTACTGTCTGATTTGTAGCTGTTGGCTCCTATGGGGTGGTGGTGGTGGTGAAGGCTGTGTGGGAGCGCTCTCTGCCTCTGAGGAATCAGGTAGAGACACATCCTCTGGCTTGGAAGGCCCTGGCCAAGTGGCAGTTGGATTGATGGAGGGAGTCTCCTCTGCCTCTGAGTGCTCTTCAGAGTCAGCGGACAGATCAACGCTGGGGAACATGACAGACATGGCTGGTCACAAAACGCTCATTTTCCTGAAGGCAAACTGGTCAGATGAAAAGAAAAGTGACTTGCCCAAGAATCAAAGTACAAGGCAGAGATAGGGTCTGAGCAACAAAATGCAAAACCACTCTTTTGAACCCAAATAAAGATGGAGCTGGATTGTTGCACTTTGCTTTGCAGCATGGCAGTCTCCCAGTTTGTTTGTTTGTTTGTTTGTTTGTTTTAAAAAAAACTATATTTTTTTAAATAAAAAAACCTCAATAAACATAAGAAGTGGTAGGGAGACTAGTGGGTGCCAAAATATGTGGCTGTGGGCCCATTGGGACCCATGGGCACCATGTTGGAGTTTCCAGATGCAGGGACTCTAATGCACAGATGGAACTTTTGCATGAACACATGCTTCTCCATGCAAAGAGTTGAAAAATTACTCACTTGGTCCCTAGTGCATAGTGGTTTCCAACAACGAAATTAACTTGAACATCACCACTTGTATAGAGCATCCCTGTGGCCATTGGAGTCCCTCAGGTTAGTCATGTTTTTGTTGCAATTATTAGCAAACTAGATGTAATATAGAATCCTCTGTCTCTCTATTTTTTCCACTTTTCTCCCTCATTAAAAAAAAAAAAAAAACAGCCATGGAACTCTGTGATCAGGACCAGATGAGTGGCAGGATGATCCCTGACTGCATTTTTCCAAGAGTGCTTTTCAGAAAGAAAGAAAGAAAATTATATGTCCCAGGAAGAAAGAACATAGAATTGTCAACTTTGTCCTTTAATCTATCATCATCCATGAGAAGCAAGATGCATGTTGATACTTCTGATAGATCCTTGTATATTTCTCATATATTACATTTGGCAACAGGTGAGCAGAGCAAAATATGCAGGAACCATGGAATAAATATTTTTTTAAAAATGAATTATTATTTTTCTTCTTTTTAAAGCAATTGCTAGAGTGATCCTATCCATAGGTTATGGCCACTGGGTATGGATATATTTTTCATAGGTTAGTCTATTGCAGCAAAGAACATAAAGTGTCTTGTGGCACCTTAAAGGCTAATAAATTTATTCAGGCATAAGCTTTAATGGAATATAGCCCACATCAGATACATGGAATATTATGGAGAATTTACAATTCTTCACTGCCCCCATCTGTACTGTATATAAACCACCATAAGTGCTGTATATAAACGTTCCATAATATTCCATGCATCTGATGAATGGGGTTATACTTTGTGAAGACTTATGCCAAAATATATTTTTAGACTTTAAAGTGCCACAAAAATACTTGGGATATGGATAGGTTCTCACCTGAATTCTACTGTACTAATAAATTTCCACTGGTCTTGCGCCACTAGTCCAGGGCATACTGTCAGCATAACCTGTGCTAGCAGGAAAATACTAGTGCAAGAAGAATATCTGGGAACAGCAAGGGGGTGGTGGTCACCAACTGATATGGTGTGGATGTCAGGATTTCATGGGACCCATTCCCCCCCCCCAAAGGCACAACTATTCTGCCTCCATGGACCAGTGGTGAGGAAGGAAGCACCCAATTCCCTCAGAAACTGAGTTTCACTGCAAACTCTTTGCTCAGGGAGAAGCCATTCATATAGACCTATCCAATGTGAAACAGAAGCATTTTTATTTACATGGAACTGATCTGAGGATGTATGTAGTAACATCAGTTAGCAGTGACACACACGGTCTAATTCAGGAAAACAGTCTTTAGACTGCCTGACTGTGCTTATGTTTCAATTTAGAAATGTGTGACAAAAAGCAGTATCCCCCTCTACAGCAACAGGGCTGAACCCATTATCTGAGGCAGACAGGGCAATATCCCGGGGCATTCCCCAGGACCATCCCTGTGCTTTCACATGACGCGCAGGCAATCCCGGGAGCAGGGAGGGATGATTCCTCCCTTGCCCTGGGATCTCGCCCTCCACTTCCAGCCCACTTTTTCCATGGTCTCGGGCAGATCCCAAGAACGCAGAACGTGTGGGTGGGCGTCATGGTTCATCCCGGCTCCTCCTGAGTAACCGCAAGGAGCCAGGAGCCGGGCATGGGCCACAGAGCTCAGGAGCTCTGTGCCCATTGGGGGTGGGGTGGGGGGAGCGGGAGAATTTTTTTTTTTAAAAAAAAGACTTACCTTCTGTGCATGAGTGCTTGTGTGTGCCTTCTTCTTTAAAATAAACAAAAAATGGCGGCCGCGATGTCTCGTGCCATGTGTGCACCAGTGCAACAATCTCACGATCATAAAATTGTGCGATTGTCGTGGTAAAAAACCCTGGTCTAGCTGAAGCCTGAGTTACAATTTACATCCTTTTTAGGACCAAGTCGTGGATGTTGCTTGTGTGAGTCCTGGAAGTATAGCTTAGTGTTCAAGGGTTACTAAACTAAAGATCATCTCTAGCCCAGCCACACTGAACTAAAGAAGGGTGTTTCTGTTTCATATTCAGGAGCATGGTAACCTCATGTTCTTGCCTCAGGGCTTTTGCTATTTCAACAAGCTGCATCAAGACTGATCTGGGTGTGCTTGGTTGCATAGGTGCCAATACACACAAATGCAACATTAAGGTGATGGGAGGAATTAAAACCTTGACCTGCAATTATGGGATCTGGAAAAGCATAAAGGTTAGCACCAAAATGCAAAGGGGACAAAATGAAAAGTGACAAGAAATGTTGATCTGAGAATGGAGCTTGCTCCCGCTTCCATCCCCTATTAAGCTCATGGGCAGGTAGGAGACCAGTGTTGGCTGAAATTCCCAGTGAATCGGGGCTATTGAATGTCCCCATGCAAATTTTCATAGAATGGCACCCTTTGCATGGTAAATATCAAAGTAATAACAAAAATGCAATTAACAATACAGAAACAAGGTCATTCAAGGTTAAAACTTCTGCTTTTGCTCAGTTCTGTTGGGCCTCCCTGGAAAAATACATCAGATTTGTTCAGTATGGAGAAGCTTATGCATTACTTGAAGTGTAAGTTGAACAGGATCAAGACCAGCATGGAGGGCTTTCCCTTTCTGTGAGGTAGGCAAGTGAGCCTTCCAGCTTTAAATGACTCCAAATACAGGGGTGGAGAGAGGGGGAGTTCTTAAATGACAGAAACTAAGTAAGAACTAGCAATAATGTACTGATTATGCTTCATTGCAATTGTGATGCCCTTGACTCCAGAGCTGGGAGGCTGCAGAATTGCACACAATGTCTTATACACTCTATCGAGTTTTTTATTGCATATTTCTAGCTAACAGGCTCTTTACAGCTTCATCAGATGGTTAATGTTAATCAACCATGTATGCCAATACAGAAGTGACAGGTAATGAAAAAGAAATGGCAGTTTCAGAGAATGGCATGGGGCTTTTCCCCTCCAGATATTGGATGAGGTCATTCAGAAAACCTGATATCTACAGTTCACATTCATCAACTTTTGCTAGTCATTCTCTGTCATATGCCTTTCTGAGGAACGTGTCATCTTGTTCCTTATTATTGACATTCTGGTTTATCCTGCTTTCCATTTGTGGCACATTATCAATAGTTATTTTAGACTTGGTTTCCATATCTATCTATCTATCTATCTATCTATCTGGAAAGGCTCTTGCATGACAAACAGACATTCACCCAAATTGACAAAAGCTGATTCCCCAAAAAACACTAATGTTCGAATAAGAAATCAGCACAGCCATATACCCAAATATAACTACAGTTGCAAGAATATTTATTGACTTATTTTATTAAGATGTTTATATATTTCATCCTGGTGCAAAGTGCATGCAGGATGGCTTACAATATTTTAAAATTGTGGTTTTCTAAAACACACATAAAAATATAAAACAATCAAAGAGACAGGAAAAACAACAAAGAGAAGCAATTTAAAGACTAACAAATTTACTCAGGCCTAATCTTTCTTGGACAATGTCCATGAAAGATACATCTGATGAAGAAGACATTGTCCATGAAATCTTACAATAGAATAAATAGTCTTCAAGGTGCCACATGACTCTGTTGCTTTTGCTGGAAACCGTTAAAACCACAATATAAAAACATTATCTGCCAAATACAACAAAAGCTTGCCAGAATAAAATGGTCTTCAGCAACCAGCAGAAGACAGCGAGGGAAGGGACCAACCATGCTTCAGAGGGCAGGGAATCCCATGATCTGGATGCAGCCATTGAGAAGGGGCCCCACATCTCTCTCTTCCCACTCAGATATCCATCCTAGGCGTTTTCTACAATGTCCGTTTCTCCAGGGATCATTCATGGATCATTCCTGAGTGTCCAAATGACGCACAGGGGGTCCCAGGAGCAGGCAGAGATGATCCCTCCATTCTCCTGGGATAACTGAGACCTCAGTTATTCCGGTTTTACCCATGGTCCCGGGACAATCCAGAGGACTGCGGGTGGTGTGGGAGCCTGTCCCAGCTTCTTCTCTCCTACCCGCAAGTAGTGGAAGTCAGCAGAGGAAAGGAGCTGGGTCAGGGGGAGTCCACGGCCATCAAGGGTGGGGTGGAAAGTGAGCCAGGGGCTTTTTTTTAACCTTAATTTTTGCTGGAGTGCAAGTGCGCTCCAGCTATTCCTCTGTAAAAAGAGAAAAGAAAAAGGCCACCATGACAGGCACAATGCCTGGGACGTTGCATGGCCCATGTGGACTGAGGGCGACTATCCCAGAAGCAGGTAAGTCCAGGATCATCCCCCCTCTCCCTCTACACTCGTAGGTGTAGAAACGGCCCTAGATAAGACCAGAGAATGACCTCCGTTTTGCTCTTAGGAACGATTATAACAGCAATCTGTGACATATACCTGGGCCTGAGCCATTTAGGGCTCTAAAGGTAATGACCAACACTTTGAATTCTACCCAGAAGAAAAGTGATTATGAATGATGCCTTGAATTCAACTTCCTGGAAAAGGATCAATGTTAGGAAGGGATTGTGCTGTGAACTCTTTCCATGTGACTGGGTTTTCTGACAATACACCTTTTTATTGGGTGGAAAGACAGTGTCAGGTCCCATGTTCAATGGTGAACACCAGAAGGACTGTTTGTTATATTACTGCAATAATATGGAATTTTGGCTGTAGGGAAGGTGCTAAAGATACCCTGATTCTTCTGAAATATCTCGGGATTCCTTCTATATGCAGCCAAAGTTGTGCTACAAAACTCCCACTAGAGGGCACTGTCCCATTCAATACTCTCAGCCTGGGAAATTTTGAATTACAGACCACGAGGTTGCGGCTCTCCTACTGTGTAATTCAGCTCATTACAGTTGTTCAGTAGAAGCAGGAAGCAAAGTGCTGGTAAGCAAACGTGATTTCTCTTTAATTCAAAGAAGCCCATAGAAGCCTTTCCACAAAAGGAGGGCAGCAAACAAACAGATGTCTGGACTATGTTTGGGATAGAGAGTCTGCAGTTTTCTGTCCAGTTTCAGGGGTTTGTCATGTACCGCTTGTACTGTGCATACTTTCTTTCCAGGGATCTTATAGTCAGAGACCCCTGTGGTTATGATTTCTGCTTACAAGCTGTTGTTGTTATCTTTGCTACTATTGTTGTCATGCTTATCTCACAGACATCCCTGTTAGCCAGAGCTGCTTTTAACCATGTTCTGCTGGCAGTGACGTTTTCCAAGCCTTCAGAAATGAATGGGGCATCTCCCCCATCAAACTTCAAATTCATTGTTAGATGCTAAAGTGAGGAATGGGAGGAGAAGAGAGCTTGTTCCAGCACCAATAGCTGAAATAATAACAAAGGAGACAGAGATGAACACCTGCCAAAAACAGCTTTGTGAACCAATTTCCCCCTTTTGCTTCAGCCCAGTACTGTATCTGTCTAATGACTCATTCATTCGCCGCCCTCTAGAAAATGGTGCTTTTGAATCACACTCTAGCTCTTCTTCTTTTTTAAAAGTTTCCTCTCTCTCTCTCTCTTTCATTCACATCCCCAGCTAGCGAGATAGCTGGTGTGAAGCCATTAATTGATTAACACTGTCACAGGCAACAGGACTATATTGCTCACAATCCTGTTGTCTGGTGGCGGGTGTGAGTCGGGTGGAGGAAGGATCATCTCATGCTTCAGGTTATAGCCTAAAGGAGTTGGCATATAACACGGTTCCTGATTAGAAATGCCTAGTTCTGCATTAAATACAGGCTCGTTGTAGTCACTCTCTTTAAAAGCCAGTGTTCAGAATTAATAAATGTTAGGGAAAGTTATCTACCTAATTGTCTGGGAGAATCTGCAGCTTTCATTTACAAGAAATGTGGAATATTTATCATCCTGGAATAGACAAGTCTGCTATTTAAGGTCTGCAATTTTCCTGTAGGGATGGGGGTGGGGTAGAAGAGTGAAAAGTAGGGGTGGTGGTGGTGGGGAGCCATAATATTGAAATGCTAATGTTGTCTCATTAAATGAATTGTGGAGGCTGAGATAAAATCAGCATCCTCAAAGTATAATTTCTTTAAATACCTTGTGCTCAAGATTCCCCTCTAGGCAACTTTTCATCTTTCTTCATTTAAAAAATAGCATTAAATTTTATTAAAGAGACCCAATTAAGCTGGTAACTTGCTTCAAAGAACATGCAGGCTTAGGGGGAAATGTGAAACATTAACATTGATGGGAGATTCGCCCGTAACACAATTTTTTCAATTTTTATTTTTATTTTTAAAAAACCAGCATCTTCCCAAACTGGTACAATTTGGCTCGCTTCAGGCATTTTCCCTTACTTGATTGATGCTTATTTTGGGAAATGGCACATAAATGCTCGGTTTTAAGGTCAAGCGTCATGTTCAGTTGACAAGTTTGGGTGAAAACTTTTCTGCCTGGTTTTGCAATACAATAAAAAGCAGTGTTATATGTTGAGCCAGCCCCTTTCTTCTGGATCAGAGTCCTACTTAAATGTTAGGGTGAATCCAAGCCTAGATAGTATGAAACGGAATGCTATGTGAACAGAAAGCTGGACTAGATAAGTCTTTGACTCAGCATGGCTCTTCTTATATCCTTAATAGAATACAACTTGCTGAACAAGGATGATGATGATGATGATGATGATAGCATAAGGCTGCAGCAGAGGGAGAGGGGGAGCAGGCCATTCCACCAGCCCTGCTGAAACAACACTTGTGGTTTGTTTTTTTGTTTGCCTCTTTCCTCCTCATTCCTATTTCCTTTTGTGTCATGTCTTTTTAGATTGTAAGCCTGCAGGCAGAAACTGTCTTGTTTTGATTGATTGTATGTAACCACGCTTATGTTAATTTGTACCAAGGGTTCTAACAGTGCAATCCTATGCATGTCTATTTGGAAATTAGACCTATTGAGTTGAAAGGGCATTACTTTTAAATATCTATATAAGAATACAGTAGTGTAAGGCTTATTACTTGAGATCTAAAGCATACAATAGTGTAAAACTTATTAGTCAATATCTACCAGGCACATTTTGCTCTTTTTTATTTTAAACTGAAGTTTGAGCAGTGTCCATGTGCACAAAATTTTGAAAGTTCAAAAAAAGTTCAAAAAAAGTTCAAAGCTTGAGCTTTAATAGCAATTAATTTCATCTACGCCAAACAGCAAGGCTGGATGGAAGTGCCCAATCAGGGCATATGAGGAAGGGGGAGGGGCAGCACCGCATGCAAATTTCAGAGGGAGGATTCACTATGTATGAGCTGCATTTGCATTATTCATGAGCCCCTCTTTAGTTTGAGGAGAAAAAGTAGTGGGAAAGGAGCAAGACTACTAGCGCACATCGCGACTTGGGTTTTACACTAGTGTGTTTAGGATTGTAGCCTGAGACTTAATTGTTTCCTGAGTATAGTTTTTTTTTAAAAAAATTACTATTAATCCTTATGAGCAATATTTGGGAGGGTGTTACATAAGATTGTCACTTATGCTACCTTAAATGCAATTATGTATTCTGTGTTACGCTCATGTTGACAAGGGATTTATAAATCAATTGCAAATCATATCGTATACTATTCTACATTTGTTGTTTGCAGGCAATATGTTCTGGTAAAATAAACTGTATGGGCTGTGTGTACTTTAATAATAAATATCGGCTCTCGTAGCAAGGGAAAAGGGATCAGAATAAATCCAAGCTGACATTTCTCTCAGGTGGGACCTCAGCCTCTTTCCAATCTGCCTTTCTGAACTAGCAATCCAACCAAGGCATAGGAAAGAGAAGACCACCATTATACAGGCACAACAGTAAATACCAGACCAAGAAGTTATAAGTAGGCAGGTTCCAGGAGGTCATGACAAAAAGAATGGCCTTTCGATGTTGAAACTTTTAAGCCACTATATAAGATCAGGTTTAATGTCACATTTGCCTTTCCTTCAGCTAAGGTGGCATATATATCACTAGGGAGAAAATAATTTCCATTCCAATATTTATAATTCCAGGATCTTATAGCTTGCCCTACTGCACTCTGTACCATGAGCCATATCTTTATATGATCAGCAGTGCAATTCTACACATATCTCTTCCAAACTAAGTCTCATTGAGTTCAATGGGTAAGTATGTATAAAACTGCAACCTAAGCAAACAAAATCCATTAAGTGATGCTTGCTAATGGAAGCTGAAAAGTTAAGAAATACTTGAAACCAATCCATGTAATAATATACAACATATATTGTATGTATAGAACACACCCTGAGATTAAAATGAATGGCTTAGGATCAAAGCCAAATTCTGAGCCGAGGAAGGTTAATTATGATTCAGAATACATTATTCAAATTAGCTCAGTTGTTGTTTGGTGTAAAGAATCTATTCTGATGACAGAATCTCTTGGTTTTGTGGACAGGCATTTCTGGATGAGGAAGATACCAAGAGGAGCAGCAGTAGGGCTAATAGTCCCTGGGAACAGAATGTGAATGTGCAGAATCTGTCTTGTGGTTAATTTTTAGCCCTCATCTACAATCATGAAGTCATGGAGTTAAGTGGGACAGTCATAGCTCAGTGGTAGGGCTTCTACTTTGCATGCAGAAGGTCCCAGGTTTGCTCCCTGGTAGGGGTGTGCACGGACCCCCCACTCTGCTTCTCTTCCAGATCCGCGATTTGCGGATCAGGCCACTCTGCTCCACCCCCGCTCCGCCTATCTCCGCTCCGCTGCGGAGCTCCGGATCCGGATCGGAGCTCTGTTTTCCCCCCCCATAGGCTTGCATTGAAAGCTAAAAAAGTATACAACGTTTTTTCTGTTAAAGTTAGAAACCTCAAGTTTGGCACCATGACATCTCATGGACGTATACACATGCACGCCAAGTTTCAAGCCAATCCCATCATCCCCTGATTTTTGGGGAATTTTTGAAAATCGGGCACCCCATTCACACCCCTTTTGATTGCTCTGTCAATTTGCATGTTAGAAACCTCAAATTTGGCACCATGATAGCTTATCCAGGGATACACATGCACACCAAGACTCAAGGCAATCCCATCATCCCCTGATTTTTGGCGGGGCTCTAACCTCTAACGCACCACCCATAACCCCAATTCTTACCCCTTTCGATAGCTCCATCAATTTGCATGTTAGAAACCTCAAAATCGCTACCATGATAGCTTATCCATGTGTCCACATGGACGCCAAGTTTCAAGCCAATCCCATCATCCCCTGGATTTTGGGGAATTTTTGAAAATCGGGCACCCCATTCACACCCCTTTCGATAGCTCCGTCAATTTGCATGTTAGAAACCTCAAACTCTGCACCATGATAGCTTATCCAGGGATACACATGCACGCCAAGATTCAAGGCAATCCCATCATCCCCTGATTTTTGGCAGGGCTCTAACCTTTTAACTCACCCCAAATCAAGTCCCATTTTACAACTATGTCAATTTGCATGTCAGAAACCTCACCTTCGGTCCCATGACAGCTTACCCATGTGTCCACATGGACGCCAAGTTTCAAGCCAATCCCATCATCCCCGGATTTTTGGGGAATTTATGAAAGTCGGACACCCCAGTATCTGCAGACAGCTCAATGGGCCCATTTCAAAGGAAATCCCAACATGCCATGAATTGGGGAGAAGAGATAAACCTAAATATGAATCTTCTTCCACACTTGAAAAATGTATTTGGAATTTCCAAAAGTCTAAGTGAGCGCAGGAAGGACTTCTCCCCTGAGTCAAAGCAAGACACACAAAAACCAAACCATCCCTGCGAGGTGGGCAGGGGAGGAGGGAGGGAAGGCAGGCAGGCAGCAGACATTTCTGGGGGCACAAGGAAGTGAGCCAAGGATAGTTTCAAAGCCAGTAATGCATATAAAATGGAATAAATAAATAAATAAATAAATAAATAAATAAACAAACAAACAAAGGAGGGGTGGAATTAAAAGCAGCAGTGTTGCTGAATAAACAACAAGAAGAATTTTTTAAAAAAGGCTATATGTGTCTTTTACCAGTAAGAAGGGAGTGGACGTGCCCAAGAGGAGGGGGAATCATCTGCCAATTTGACTGGTCCTGTCTAGGTACCAGTCTTTAAGAAGCAAACGATCACTTCAACTCATGATAGGCATTCACTCCAGTGATTTACCTTTGGAGGGCTCTGATGGCCCTCCAAGGACAGGAGAGTGCACAGGGCATGTCCTTGCCCTAGGGGTGCTCATCCCCTTGCACCACATCTATTCAGTTGTTCCCCAAAGTTAGGGTGGGTAGCAGTGCTGGGCTTTTTCTATCTCTTATTATTGGCTTAGTATATGATTTCAGGTTGTGTTTGTGCATTTGGTGGGGCTACTGTTTTAAAAAACACTGGGAAAAGTCCGTTCAGACTAAGAAAGAGAAGTTCCCAGAATCCCAAGTTACCTGTTTTGCCTATCCCCTCCTCCAACTTTGGGATCATGTGATCATGACCGGGAGTTGACTCTGCCCCTCAGCCCTTCGAAAAAGGTATTTTCCCGCTGTTTTACCCGATTTTTCCAAAAATTCTAGCAAGCGAACCGCAGCACGCAGAGAGCTGAGAGTAGGCTCAAAATGACCCCCAGCCACGACTCTCTAAGCACACGAACTTTCAGAAAGATAGCTTTAAAAACAAACAGTTATCACCTATTCTTTTCTGCAATGCAATCCTATGGGTGAAATTTTTCAAAATGGCGATCGGATCGGTCCACGAAAAGAGAAGCGCTCCGCATATGGGCTCTTCTCTTCGCCGTGCTTCTACGGGTCCCCAGTCCGCTTCTACTCCGCCTCTGGCAAGGCGGAGTAGGCCAATTCGCTTCTGATTCTCCGCTTCTAATCGGAGCGGAGCACATCCCTAATCCCTGGTATCTGCAGGTAGAGCAGAAAAAAATCCTGCCTGAAACCCTGGAGAGCGGCTAACGGTCAGTGATGACAATACTGGGCTAGGTGGACCAACCATCTAATTCACTATAAGGCAGCTTCATATCTTCCTAAGCTTAGATATTCACAATTCATAGTTCCTAAAATTAGACACCCATAATAGAATCCAAATTCCATTGCTTGGGGCTGGCCTATCATTAGGCAAAGTTGTGGTAGCCTCAGGTGGCAAATGCTGGGAGGTGGCAGCAAGGTGTTGGAGGAGAAAATTGTGAGCCACATGACTTTCCCTACATCCTTTAAGCCAGTCTGCTGCCTTCAGATGTGGCGGAGGGTATTGTCCCATTGTTGGTGTTAAAGAGAGATGTTCAGACTTGGAAGAAAAGCTTTTGTAAATGGAATGGGAGGGGGCACCATTTTCTTCTTCACTCAGGTATCAAAATGTCTTGGGCGAGTCCTGCCATTGTTTTATTGGCTACATGTAAAGTTACTATCCAGTGGAATATTAGGATGCTTTTAGGATGCTTTTTAGTATGTTTTTTTTGGAAGTTTTAACAATGTATACTATGTTTTGAATCAATATTTTATGTATTTTATATTTTATATTTATTGTTGTTCTCCACCTTGATCAGGATGGAGAGGACGGTAAGAAATAAAATTATTATTATTATTATTATTATTATTATTATTATTATTATTATTTACATACAGTACCCAATGTATATCTATATCATCATCATCATCATCATCATCATCATCATCATCATCATCATCCCTAAATATGGTATGACTTTGCAGTGTTGAGTGGCAACTGCTTTTCTTTCTTTCTTTCCTTTCCTTTTTTTTTTTTTTTTTTTTTTGGTCTTTTTTGGCATGGATGGAGAACCATAAACATTTTTAAAGCTTGAGAGCATCTATTAGCAGCATCTGATTCAGTCCAAGATAACAACTTACATATCAAATGTTTCATGAATAGAGGAGGTTGGATTAAGTGTTTAGGACTTGTATGCTCTTCAAATCAAATTTCCTTATGTGTCTACAGACCAATTGCACAAAGTCTTTGGTGTAACCAGAACAACATACATCAGTTCTTAGCATACTTCAAACACAACAGGGAGATTACATTCTTCACCATGCAATGAGAAGCTAGAGTTGAGATTAAGAAACTCTGCTCATGACAGGAGCAACAGATCTGGGATTCCTTGTCCCCAAGGAAACAAGAATGTAAAAGAATTAACCACAATGAACATGTTGGACTAAGCAGGAGTTCTGGCATTGTATAAATGCAATCCTTCCTTCATTTAAGCTTAAAGAGATGTTAAGTTGCTTTCTAGCCCTAGCCAGATCTACACTGGTCTAATAATGTGGTTATTGTCCATTTCTAATGTTGCTATCTGTGTCGGTTTTGATAATCACGGGGCACACTATGGGGATCTAGCAGTACTTACGTTTTCCCTTTATATTATAAATTCATTAATCCAGGGCACACTGTTTGTTCTTCCGTTGTAGCTGTTCTCTGTCTCCTCTGTGTTTAGGCGAGCTTTTCAGTTTGCTCCGCCCACTTCCTTTTTTCTTCCCTTCCTGTCCCCCCCCTGCTAACTCATCTGCTCATGCTCGTAATTTCAACATGTGAAAACGCCACCAGGGTAGCAATTGGCTGATCACTCAATTCAACATTTTCGGAGAAGAGCTAACGTCATTAGAACAGGGCACATGATTTCTAAATAAGCGCTAGTACTTATTTACAACGAACGGGGACAACGAAATCAAGGAGGTAAGTACAACTCATTTACAACTGAAGATACAGAGGGTCATGTGATGCTTTGCGTCACAGTTGCTAATTCATAACGTTATAATAACAATAGTGGAGATTCCCACCCTGATAAAGAAATTACTTGAAAATAAGGGCAATTATTATGTTACCCTTTAAGGATCAAAACAATGAATAAATGAAAATGAATAAATAAATGGCATGGTATGATAATAAAGCAAGCATCTAGCCCGGAGCTTTGGCTATGGGGCAGTATATAAATTTAATAAATAAATAAATAAATAAATTTAACATATAATTGCAGCTGGAAACCATCAACCATCTAATAAAACAAAAGAAAAAGCCAAATGAAACAAATGGGTCTTCAGAGCTTTCTTTCTTAAAGGCCTATAGTGACAAAAAGAACCAGAGCAATAGTTTCATTCCATTTTTGTGCCTTCCATACTCATAATTCTTCATTCTTCACCGTATTGTGTAATAGTTTTGCTTTTTGTTATTTTATGGAGTGCTAAATGATTTGGGTTACAATACACAGCATTTTCCAGCTTTATATATTTTGAGGAGAAAAAACTGGCAGCTTTCAGAACTTTTTTTTTTTTTTTTGCGGTTTTGACATGTAGCAGTTTGAGATATTTTTTCTCTTCTAAAACACCCATTTCATCAAAACAACGTAAAATAAAAAGCTCTCTGTCAGCCCTCAAGCAGAATCAAGCCCTAGATTCAATAGCTTATAATTCTTTTGTTCTTATTCTATACAGTTTTGCAGGCAACATGTCCTTCCATTTCATTTGATTCTGCTTCAAAATTCTGTAATTAGGAAGCTATTGTTCCTGACCACTGATTAAAACACAACAAAAGCCTGTATTCCAATAGAGGTGTCACTGGTCACAGTGTGACTTCCTTGTATTCTGTAGAGACACCATATAAGGGAGAGTCTCCATGTCCATCTCAAAGCCAAATTATACTGTGAAGGATAAAATTGTGAAACTACACAAGACTTGGGGAACTAGCAGATCTAAGTTTTAGCTACCAGCAATGCATGTTAAGTAACAGTTTTACTTGTCTATAGTTTAGCCCCATCTGTAAGGCAACCTTATTTAATAATTTATTAATGTCTTTATCCAGATATGGGCAAAAAGGAGTGGTACTCAATCAGTAGCATCATTTTTTATGCACAGGTAACCACTGCATAGAGTGGATCCAGAAGACAGACTTAGAATTTTATCTACTGGGTTGTATCCAATGCTAGTTTAACTTAAGTCCCATTAATTCCAATGGGTCTACTCTATATAAGACTAACATTATATACAACCCAAAGATATGTATTTCTGTCTGCATCTCAAGACAAATGGGAAAGCATGACCTGTCATGCCTCTGCCGGAGGAATCTTCCTCCTCTGAGGAGCTAGAGCTACCAGAGATGGATGAGGCTATGGAACCACCCATATCAGAAAACCTGGGGTAGACTGGCCCTCAGGGGAGAGGACCACAGGTCCATCCCCAGAGGAGGAGGGAGTTTTGTTTCAGATTTAGAGGTTGAATGACCACCCAGAGAATGGCTTTGCCTTAAGAGGCAAATCAGTAGGGCTCCTGTAAGAAGAAGCACCCAACTCCAAATAAGGATTCCTTAAGAGGAGGGAACTTCTCAGGAGCAAGGCTTGTAATGTATTGCAGCTGAGCCTTAGTGGGGCTCAGGAAGCACTGTTAATATAAGTCTGCATGCTGAGTCTAGCTTTTGCTGGAAACAATGCTGTTGTTGCAGTCCTGTATCTTGTACCCTGACTCATGTTTGGACCTCTGTGTTATCAGTCTTTAGACTTCTGTTTGATGCTCCTTTTTGGAACTCTGATTATACTAGGGTGACCATATTTTGGAAACCAAAAAGGAGGGCAATATGGCGCCGGCTAATGAGAAGGCCAGATCGGCACTGGGCTGGGCTGGAGGACATGTTCCCAAAAGTCTGGGAACACATCCTTCTAGGCCCTCCCAGCGCTGATCTGGACCTCCACTTTCCCGGTAAATTGGGTCCCAGTCCTGGTTGCCCTGGAGAGCCTCATTTTTGCGGAGGTCTCCAGGATTTTCTGGGTCATCTGGTCACCCTAATTATACTTGACTGATATCCTGTGGTTATATCCTTGACCGATCTGAAAAATCTATGTTGGCCTGGTAAACTGTGCTTGACTATTGACTTCCTTGGATGTCTCTATTGCAATTAGCTTTGTGTTTGCATAACAAGGAGTTGAACTTAGTTGAGGCAGGACACTATATATTGCCAATTGAGGACACCATGGTTGGGTCAAATGCATCCAATCCTTTGCCCCTCTGCACCTAGTCCCATGCATATGCTTAGTCAGCTTATCTGTGCACACTGGCACACACCCTTATGTCTCAATCATTCTATCCACTCTACATAACTCACCCCACCTATACAACCCATTCATTCACACAATTCAGGCTATGAACCCCAGCCAACTATGTCACTTGTATGACATCAAGCTCAGCAAAGCCCCAATAGATAAAACAATAACAAAATGTGCAAATTATGTTAAACACCACACACCATCCTAACTGTATGTATATACAAATACATACATGGCCTAACATCAGTCCTAAATCAACACACTTCTCAGCCTGGGGAGGCAGAGTTCTGTATCAGCAGGTTCTCAGCCTGGGACATAAAACTACCTGCATTATCTTAATTTTCTACAAATAAACAAAATAATATGAAACACCTTTTTGTATATAGTGTACTGTTAGTTTAAAACTCTCCCAGCTCTTTGTCCCCCCCTTTTTGTGTAGTTCAGAGGTGTTCATCTAGATAAGCGACTTAAAATTGCTTGTGTAATACTGCAAAATTCCTTTGCGAGTCTGAGGACGTTATCACAGAGTATCAGATTGCCATCATGGACAATAAATGGCCTATAGATAAGGGCTGTGCAGCCCATAAAAGGGAAGCAAATTACCTAGTACCGCCACAAGCCCATCATCAATATAAATTAGAGTTTACCTATAGGAATCATTTGCAGGAGCATGTATTTCAAATATATGGTATATGTGTAAAAGATAAAAGGAAAATCTTGGGAAGGGAAGAAAACCCAAAGCTTTGCGTAATTGAATGACTCCCCACCTCCCTCCAGGCATCACTGAAATGAAGATAGAGTCTCTTCTTCTTCTTCTTCTTCTTCTTCTTCTTCTTCTTCTTCTTCTTCTTCTTCTTCTTCTTCCTCCTCCTCCTCCTCCTCCTCCTCCTCCTCTTCCTCCTCCTCCTCCTCCTCCTTCTCCTCTTCCTCTCTCATACAGAGGATTGTGTGTGCACACTTGTCCACTGAATAACCACAGGTTGTCATTGCATACTGTATAAAAGATGAAGGAACTAGACTTCTGGAGCAGATGGTATGTCAGCCTGAACCCCAGCACCTCTTAAAAGAAATGATAATGAAGTATAGAAATTAGGGCTACATTCCTATGCACATTTACCTGGGAATAAATTTGACTGAATACAATGGAACTTGCTTGTGCCTAAACAAGCATAGACATTGACCTGGTCTACACAACATGACCAGCCAGGTTATGGGTTGGATGTGGTTGAATATAGGTTGCTGTGCTAACAAGCCATACTTTGTTAACCTTGAACAACCCACAGTTCACAACTCAACAACAACCCATGGATTGTTAGCACAGCTTGGTTCTCACAACACAACAACCCATGATTCAACAACAACCTATGGTTCAATGACAACCCATACTCAACCCGTATTCTGGCTTGTCACATTGTATGATCGCAGCTGTTGCCTGTGCTTGACCTGGGCCACTGTAAATGCAGTACAGTGAGATTCACGGAGTGTACAGTACTGCTGCTAAGTGCTCTTAGACCCTGGTCTAAATTGTTTTATGATATCCAAGGTTTCATACAGGAGGCTTTCTCAGCCCACCTGAAGATGTCAGAGACTGAACTTGCAATCTTCCACATGTCAGGTATGTGTTGTACCAATGAACTATGGCCCTTCTCAAGTGTGACTACTGCACCCACAGTAGGTTTGATTGACCTCTAGGTAGATGCTGGCTTCCAAGCAATCTATAATTAGCAACCCGAACCTCCCAGTATTTTAACAGTCTATAAATAAATTTTAACTTGGTGTTTTAAATTTGTAATTTTGCATTGCTGCTGTTTTTATCTGGTTGAGCTTTTATATTGTATTTTGTACTATGGTTTTATACTGTTGTTTTATACTTCGAATGTTTTTAATTTTTGTGAACCACCCAGAGATCTCCGGCTATTGGGTGGTATAGAAATGTAATAAATAAATAAATAAATAAATTTTAATTATAATGTACAATCATTATATACCATCAACTTCTGCCTAGCTGTAGCTAGCTAAAGTAGAACATATGTTTTATGCACCTAGTGATAAAAACTTTCTCTGATATGAGATAAGGCTGTGTATTAGACTGGTATCTAGATAAAAATAGTATGGCATTTTAGAATTTTAGTCCAGGAGGGCACAATTAAAGAAAAACTTCATCTTTGAAACACACCCACCCTAGCACACACGTTCTCATATATACATATAGATATTTGAATAAAGCGTGGAATAGGGAGGCTCAATTTGTAACTTGTATACCTATCCATAGTTCACCATTTTGTATGTTCTATTACTACAAATAATAATAATAATAATAATAATAATAATAATAATAATAATAAAAAATTTAAGTTTTTATGCAGGTGTGATGTGTGCATTCTGTATTTCTTTAGATAAGCCATTCAAATGAGAATCGTTGTCAGACCTGCTGCGACAATTCCCCAAAGAATTGTTTTCTCTAGGTTGATGTCAGTCTCTTAATTTCACTTCTTGTATACTTTCCCAGACAGATGTGTATCCGTATATAGTAGTTCTTTCTGGCTTTCCTTTCTTGCTTTCTCAGGGCAAGCTGACAGTTGTCATATTGTCCATGACTGGTAATAATTGAACAAAAATCATATACTAGCTTAATATAAAGGATAATGAACTGACATGATTGTTGGGTTTGGGTCACTGCAATAGACTGCAATTTCCCGCTGGTTGATGCATTATATATATTTGACATGAAAGCCAAGTGTACGGTTACACCTCTATCTCAGTTGAAGTCAAGAAAAAAATCTTTGTACGTATAACCAGCTTTATATACTAAGCTGAGAATTAGCTAGCTTACAAACACTTTGGTGTAGCTTAACAAAATGGCTTTGATCCAGGGAAGCGCCAGTAGAAGCGGGTGTGCAGAAGATGACATTCCTGCCCCTCTTCCGCCTGGTATAGAAGAGTATCATGATGTATGCCAAGTGTTGCTTTAACCACCTGATCTATTTAGGGGCATAGCAGAAGGAGTGGTGAAGTGTGTGCTCTTCCCTTCATCAGGAGGAACCCTCCAACCCAACCCTGCCAGGTGCTCCAGATTTGCCACAGTGGGAAAGCTGGACTAGTACGTCTCTCCAGAGCTGCTACCTGTCCAACAGAACTGCAGTGAATGCTCTGGAGAGTTCTGCAGGCCCCACGCTCCAGCTGCAGCAAATGCTGGGAGAGGAGTTGGCGGGGCTCTCTGGAGCAGCCACCTGTCCTCAGGCTTGTTCTGAGGATCCTCTCAGTGCAAGCTAGTGAGTGGAAAGGCTCTCTTAAGAGCTACATAAGCCAGAAAAAGTGGCTGTCATAGCTCTACAGAGAGCCAGCCAGGCTCAAATGCCTGGTTCTGAATGACTGTAATGTTTGCTGCTTCAGGTGGTGGGAGAGCTTGCGTCGGTGCTGGTGGCAACTCCTTTTTAATTTAATCAGTACACACATAGAGAATTTAATACTATCTCTCCCCACCTCCCTGCAAACACACACACAATCCCTGCTACCACCTGGAGCTCTTATTCCTGGCAGCTTTCAAACCTCTTGGTCTTGTTGCCTTTCTCGAAACAAAATGGAGGACTGGATCCATATTTAAGCTGGGTGAAGTGCAGTAGTGGAAGTGAATGTCCCCACCTGCTCCTTCCCAAAGCAGCCTCACCAGCATCCTGAAAATGCTACAGAGGTTGAGTTCACATGATCACCACTGCCCAACATGGCTTATTTAAGCCACAGTGGGTTACAGCATGTGGCAATGCATGCCAGGCAACTTTTTAATATTGAAACTGTGACCACAACTTGTCTGAACAAGCGAGGGTGAGTTGTTGGCATGGCTAACAAACTACTCAGAACCTATGAGCAGTTTTAGCATTAAATAAGCCATAGTGGGCTGCTTGATTGTGCGAACCAATCCAGAAAGTCAGGAATGAGCTGGGGTGTGTGAAGGGGAGGGGGATCTCCAAAAACCAGGTGGGGGGGCTACTGTAAGTGGAGTCCTTGCACTTCTGGATGGTCCATTTTGAGGAAGGCAGAACCAGGGGTACATCTTGATGAGGGGTTTGCCCCGGGGTGGATCCACAGTGGTGGCATGTCAGTTATATGATGCAGCCGCCATCACGGAGCCTTCCCAGGCCATTCCCCTCATGCTCCGATTTTTAAAAGTTGTGTACTTTGCGACTTTTCCCAGTTGAAACAAGGTGACAACGGCATCTGCCATCTGTTGCTTTGCTTTGGAGTTGCAGTGGAGGCGTGCCCCAGCCGATGGTGACCCCTGATTGGTCATCATCAGCTGGACAGGCAAGGGACACAAGCACACATTCCTCCCACCATCCCGCCGCCTTCATTTCCCTTTCTGTTGTTCTCTTAGGTTTTTTTTTTTTTTTTTTAATGGAAAGAAATAGGAGGACAGCCGGCAATGCAAGCCGCTGGTTGGCAGGCAGGCAGGGGAAAGAGATGGGAGTTGGCGCAATATGAACCACCCATGGAACAAAGTCTCCGCACCTCTCCGGTGTGGCAGAAGGATGCCACGCTGGAGAGGTGCATTAATGCCAAAAAAGAAAAAAACTTTAAAAATTGGGGGGCAGGCAGATGCACCCCAGCTCCCGTGCAATAATGGAGAGGGTCCGGCGGTGGCTCCTTCCAGCAAACCTCACACTTGTGCTCCTTCCCATGCGGATAGCAAGAAGGAACGCAGATGTGCGGATTGCAGGCTTACAGCGCTGATGCACCACTGTCAAGACACGGCACTGAATGCAACCTGGATATTTTAGGGATGTCACAGGGATCCAAGGGCTGTGTGGGGGGGAATCTGGTGGGCTCGGCCTCCCAGTTTCCACTTACCAGCTCTTCTTTAGCTCCCTCAGTGAGCCTCCCTAAATGGTTGCTTGTTGTTTTTCATGAATGCCCTTTTACACAAATGGCAGCAGTAAAATGATCATTTATGCAAGGTGGCAGGCGTAAATGATCCGTTCACTCCTGTAATATTGCGTAAATGGCCACTTTGCAGTTGCTATTTGCATAAATGGACATGTACAAAAAACAATGAGCTGCGAGTTTCACAAAATGGCAGCTCAGCGATAGATTGGGCGCTGTCCACTGCTTGCCAGGTGCCTGCGGACTGTGCAGCAGCTTGTCCAGTAGGCCAAACAAGGGCGAGAGGCCGATGGGGAATTGATGAGCAGCATGTGATGTGGATGGAAGTGAATCTGGCTATCCCTCACTTTTGCCAAGGTGCCAGGGTGACATCAAGCAAAAATATAAGCCACACAAACTACATTTCTACAGAAAATTGCCATGGCCAAGCTTCTCTGAGACAAATGGGACCAAAAGAGCATCCCATTGCATATGGTGGTCACTTAGGCACCACCCAAAAAAGAGGACAAAAGAGAGCACAGGATTGAACAACATTTACATACTGTATGCTG
The DNA here is from genome assembly GCF_023053635.1 of Elgaria multicarinata webbii. NCBI lineage: Eukaryota > Metazoa > Chordata > Lepidosauria > Squamata > Anguidae > Elgaria > Elgaria multicarinata. Next base: position 92,926,571 of record NC_086173.1, on the reverse strand, counting down.
ATTTATATCTATAGATGCAAATTTAGAAATAATTACTGTAATTTAAATAGAAATGCAATACATTTGACCATAGTAAGGAAGACCGTGGGGGTTCCACACGTCGTACTGAGGGCGCTTCCATGCACCCCCAGTGCGCACCCAAAGCGATCGTGTAGCTTGCCTTTCGAAGAGACGAGGAAGAGGCGTCCTTGCCACCGCCGCCACCCACCTACCTCCTCGCCGTCCGGGTCGGAGAGCTCGGCGGAAGAAGGCGGGGCGGAGAGAAGCTCCACCCCGCCTTCTTCGGCCGAGCTCTCCGACCCGGCCGGCGAGGAGGTAGGTGGGTGGCGGTGGCGGCGGCAAGGATGCCTCTTCCTCTTCTCTTCGAACAGGCAAGTTACAGGATCGCTTTGGGGGCGCACTGGGGGCGCATGGAAGCGCCCTCAGTACGACGTGTGGAATCCCCCCGTGTCCACCTCTGTGCCTGATCAGTCAGCTGTTGTACAGGTGCTAAGTGTCAATGGGCAACTTCAAGGCACCTGTTTTCCCTCCCTTCTGAGAGTTGATTATCTTTAAATGAAGGACCAGACAGCCCTTCAAATAGAGAACATGTTCAATTAGAGGACTGTCCTCTGTACAGTAGGATACATGGCCATCCTTCTGCAGCACTGCATGGCCTTTTGGCCTTACATTTCCCCCGATTATTCCATGCACATAAAAAATGAATAAGCGATGAAGATATACATCTAAAGAAGTGGGCACTGCATGCTTATAAGTTACACAACACATCTAATAAATCTGAAGGATTTATTACACAAGGCTTTTGTTTGTTTGTTGCTTAGATATAGAAAATCTATTCTGCAAGTGTGATATTCCATGAAGAACATTCTTTTCTTTCTTTTCTTTTCTTTTTTAACAGCAAGCAAACGGTGAGATAACACTCTGGTTAGCCTTGGCAGTGATCACCTTAAATGCACAAGTACAATTAGATACATTGGGTTCTGGCTCACTGCTCGAACTGCAGCATGTGCCAATAGATATGAGATCACTGCAAAGCAAAGCATGCCAGATGCTAACATATACCGAGTTAATTAGCGTGTGTCTAACAACTGGAGGTTGCTCAGCCCCATGCACTGAAGGAGGATTATTGCCATAGCAACAGCTTCATCCTGTGGGTTTTTTTCTCCTGCTGCAGAAAATAATCTACACATTCAAAGTTTTAGCTTTAGTGCAGGCTATACTGTAGCTATAATACAGGGTATTGCTATAACCTGTACTTTAACCCCTTCCTTTTGGAGGCACAACGTGTGTCAATCTTAGCTTTCCTGCTTTCCAGCATAATGTAAAGGGATGTGAGGGAAACTTATATTAGCACATTTTATACTTTTGCTTTGGGGCGACCCTGTGCCATAAAATATTCACATTTCTTCTATTGCACATGATTAAAAAATTAAACACATGGTTTTATAGTGTTACATTTCTTTTTTGTGCCCTTTATTACGTTACTGTCAGATATTCTGTTCCTAGGGCCAAAACAGACTCTACCCTATTTCTTCAATTCTAAGACATACTTTCCCCCCCATATAAACATCTCTAAAAATGGGGTGCGTCTTAGAATCGCGGGTGTATCTTAGGTTTTTTTTCTCTGTTGGTGGTACTGAAATTAGAGTGCGTCTTACAATCGATGGTGTCTTACAATCGAAGAAATACGGTACTTTAAACCCATCTATGGGTGTGTGTCCATCCCATTTTTACACTTGAAAAAGCTCAGGACCCCCAATCTGGATCTTAACCCCCTCCCCCTATGCTAGGGTCCCAATCTGAATCATCCCTCCCCCTGTACCTACTCTGGAGTAAAAATGGAGGGAAAAAAGATGTAGCTGCTAGGTACAGATTTAAAGCAATTCCTACTTTAGCCCCAATTTCTGGTCTCTGAGAAGGAACATTATAACTTATGGGCCATGCATAATGTTTCTGTAGTTCTATATTTTAAAATAATTTAATAGCACCTGAGGGTGCTGTCTGGAGGGGAGAGGTAATTGAAGAGAGGGTTAACCCTTTCTTCCACATCATTTCCCCAATTACTGTTGTTCTGCTCAGCTGCTATTTGCCCCACAGGAAAGACCTAAAGTTTAAATTGGTTTTCCCTATAGGCAGCTTTGAGAGGTGATTTTAAATGGGAAAATAGCATAGGGAAAGAAATAACCCCAGTGTTACAGTCCTGATTGGATTTGTCCCGCCCCACCCACAGCTGCTGTTAAACTTTAAAAAAGGAGATCCAATTCAAACTCTCCTATTATGTCTGATTTGACCAACCATTCCACCAGCTGTGTGGTTGATGTTCCCACCTGTGGTACTCTTTTCCCTCAAAAATTTGTACAATTCTGAGCTTGAGCCTGAGCAACTCCAGGACAACTCCAGGCACTCTTGAATGAAACGGATTATCTAGATCCATTTCAATCGGGTTTCAGGCCTGGTTTTGGAACGGAAAGTGCCTTGGTTGCCCTGTGGGATGACCTCTGCCGGGAGAGAGACAGGGGGAGTGCGACCCTGTTGGTTCTCCTGAACCTCTCAGCGGCCTTCAATACCATCGACCATGGTATCCTTCTGGATAGGTTGTCTGAGTTGGGAGTGGGACTTACTGCATTGCAGTGGTTCTGCTCCTACTTGGATGGCCGATTCCAGAAGGTGGTGCTGGGGGATTATTACTCTGTGCCGTGGCTCCTAAGCCATGGGGTTCCACAGGGCTCTATCTTATCCCCTATGCTGTTTAACATATACATGAAGCCACTGGGGGAGGTTATCCGGAGATGTGGACTGAGGTGTCATCAATATGCAGATGATACCCAGCTCTACCGTTTCTTTTCATCAAACCCAGGTGAGGCAGTGACTGTTCTGAATCAGTGCCTGGGCACGGTAATGGACTGGAGGAGGGCTAACAAACTGAGACTCAATCCAGACAAGACGGAGGTACTGTTAGCGGGTGGTTCATCTGTCCGGCGAGGTGATGTTTGCCTTGTCCTGGATGGGGTTGCACTCTCCCTAAAGGATCGGGTCCATAGTTTGGGGGTGCTCTTGGATCCAGAACTGTCACTTGAGGCACAGGTGAACTCAGTGGCAAAGGGCACCTTTTATCAGCTGAGGTTGATATAACAACTACACCCTTATCTGGACAGAGATAGCCTAGCTACAGTTATCCATGCTCTGATAACCTCTCGTTTGGATTACTGCAATGCATTATACGTGGGGCTGCCTTTGAAAACGGTCCGGAAGCTTCAGCTGGTACAAACGGCACCCCGTTTACTAACAGGGACTGGCCGGGGAGTTCACATTACGCCAGTCTTTTTACAACTTCATTGGCTGCCAGTCCAGGTCCGGGCCCGATTCAAAGTGCTGGTATTGACATTTAAAGCCCTAAATGGTTTGGGGCCAGGTTATTTGAAGGAACGCCTCTTCCCATATGTACCTGCCCAGACCTTAAGCTCATCCTTCTCCGTGAGCCCCTGCCAATGGAAGTGAGGCAGGCGGCTACTAGAAGGAGGGTTTTCTCCGCTGCGGCACCCCAGTTGTGGAATGAGCTCCCCAGAGAGGTCCGCCTGGCGCCGACACTGTACTGCTTTCGTCGCCAGCTGAAGACCTTTTTATTCTCTCAGTATTTTAACACTTAATTTTAACTTAAATTTAAATTTTACTGTTCTAACTCTGTATTTTAATCTTATATCAATTTTGCTGTGTGGTTTTATCCTGGTTGTGCTTTTTATACTGTATTTTGTAATTGTGCTTTTAACATGTTGGTTGTTTTATTATGGTTTTAATTTTTGTGAACCGCCCAGAGAGCTTTGGCTATTGGGCGGTATAAAAATGTAATAAATAAATAAAGTCAGGAAGACATTCTCAACAACCAGCTTTGTAGGATCGAGGGTTAATTGTATTAGAATGTACGCCTATGCGGCAGGGTCTTGCTATTTATTGTTTTACTCTGTACAGCACCATGTACATTGATGGTGCTATATAAATAAATTAATAATAATATTTCAGTAGCCACTATATTATTTATTTATTTAGGTTTGTTTTTAGAAGTATGGTTACCTGCTTCAATTCCTAAATATGACTCCTGAGGCTAGGACTGAAATAAAAGGTTCAAATTACAAGATAGGGATTTTGGCTAAACTTGAGTAAGGGCTTCATCAGTTGAACAGACTGCTTCAGAAAATGGTGGATACTCTTTCATTCTATCAAGCTGAGGCTAGATAGCCACCTGTCAGGGATGCTGCAGTGGCAGATTAGACTAGATGACCTTTGAGGACTCTCCCAACTCTATGATTCTATGTACATATTTATTTTTATTTATTTATTATTGCATTTATATCCCGCCTTTTTTTCCTGCAAGGAACCCAAGGCGGCGTACATAATCCTCCTCCTCCTCTCCATTTTAGCCTCACAACAATAACCCTGTGAGGTGAGGTGGGCTGAGAGTCTGTGACTGGCCCAAAGTCACCCAGTGGGTTTCCATGGTCGACGGGGATCTCCCGACTCCCAGTCCAACACTCTAGCCACTACACCACACCATACTACATATTGTTACACACATGCACTCTCAACCATTGAGATGTTTCAAGGGTTCCAGCACTTACCCAAGATTCAGTTTCCTTAGAAGGAGGTCACTGGAGACTTATGGTGTTTCTGTGATATATAAGGTTTATTTATAGATATATTCAGGCTTGAGCATAACATGAAGGGTCCTAGCTTTAGCACTCCAACAGATTTCTGTTCCCCATTAGATTTCTATGGAAATCCATAGGACTATAGGATTTCCTTCAGAAAGCAAAGTCAGCTCTCTGTTTCCTTTCAGACCGAGTTCCAATGCAGACTAAGCTCCTGTTACACATACAGACCCCAGTCACCCTGTGTGCTTGTCTAGTGTGTGTGTGTGTGGGGGGGATAAAAGTGCATCATCTCTGCCCGTCATTTATGCCTTCTTGGGCTATCCCAGCTCCCATGGAAACACAACACCATAATGTTAACAGCTATCAGCTGTCCTTTGTCAGATCTGAAGAATTCCTCAAAACAGCATATGTTACAAATGGGAAACTAATGCTAAGATAGTGGCCTGGTTCACATGGCCTGGCTCTTTAAGCCACAGTGGGTTGCGGTGTGTGCTGGTGGCCATTTTTAACATTCAAGCCATGACTTATCATGCTGCCTGATCCCAGTGGGGGTGGGTTGTTGGTGTGGTTAACAAACCACACTCAATTCTAAAACAGCCCATGGCCTGGTTTGCACAATCACTGCAGCCCATTGCAGCTTTATTATCTGGAGGCACGTTAGTGACCCAAGCTGGTGCAGCTTCTTATGTGTGACAATGAGGTGAATTGTAGGGTGCGTGACAAAGCACCCCATGACAAGAGCACCCCAACAGAACGCATGGCCTGTTTTAGAGTTGTGGGTTGCTTGTCAAGCACCCTGATGACCCACCCACATAATGGCACACTATGGATCGAATATTCAAAATGGTGGCTACTGCTGCAATGAGAACCCCAGTGGGGAAATCTCCCATGGTGGTTTCTCAATATGTGTGAACCCATTCAGTGGGTTGTAGGTGGTTAGTTACACAGTGAATCCAGACTGAGCAGTCACTTAAGCAGCATCCTCTTAACTGTATTACAGTGGCTCACTGCTTATTATTGCATGTCATATTTCTATTAACTCTGATAGGCAACAGGGGTTTTCCATTTCTTTAAAAACTCCAAAACTACTAAAACATTTATGTAGGTTGAAGTATAGCTGTTCTTTAGGAATGCTACTTGCTTTTCCAGAAATAGAGCAGATAAAACAGTTTATTTATAGCCTATTATTAATAGGGTGGGCCTTTACAGTTTCTACTAACCTGCCCCAAATTGCTGCATACTTGAGTAATTAAGGGGCTCTCTTAGCCATGATCAGTTCTTGGGACAACTCAACACCAAGCAGCTTATCATGAGCTTTTATTGGATACCTGAAGGTGGAGGATGCCACCAGGAAGAGGGGATAGAGTGTGTGAGGCTTCAATTTAAGTGGTGAGTGTTGACATCTGTGCCTGTGCAGAAGGCTTTCTAATTAAACTGAACAAATTGTTTCTAAATAAAGCACCATCTTTCCCATCCCACTAAAGGCTTTTTACTACTGAATTTCCATTTCTGTCTATTACACGCTATTAAAAGGAGAATTGTAATTTAAATCTAGGTAGTAACCATCTCTCATCAACATGCGTCCATTCTGTGCAAATAAAATTTAGTAGAACAACTGCATTTAATTACACCATAAATTGTCAACTGCTGCAAGTAATTTTCTTTCTCCTCCACCCCCACCCTTCTCTCTGGGCTATGTAACTCTCAGTGCAGTGACTAATAGTGGCAAGGGGGATGAACGAATGCAGCTCATATATGACTATAAGGGCATGGCTAGATGAGAGGCTAGACGAGATCACAATTTTATGATCGCAAGATTGTCCCCCTTGTCTACATGCGGCGCACAACGTCCCAGGAGCCGGGACAAAACCACAATGGCAGGCCACACATCCCGTGGTCTCGGGATCATTCCGAGACTGTGGGAAAAACCGTGATGAAAGGGCAGGGTGATATCCCAGGGAAAGGGAGGAATCATCCCTTCCTGCTCCTGGGATGCCCTGTGCGTCATGTGGACGCACAAGGACAATCCAGGGATGATCCCCAGGATATCGCCCCGTCTAGCCATGCCCTAAATATGTGGACAAGAGAGAATGCATCATTGCAGCCAGTGGCTGTGCTGCTACTTCCAACCTTCCTCTGAGAACTGGGAGATCAGATGTGACTTGAGTCCAAAAAGAGGTGTGGTGTGTGGGTAGAGCTGTACATAAGAGCAGGCAGATTCAACATGCCAAACTTCTGGGAGCCAGGGTAAGAACAGTTTTGGATGTTAGAGAATAGGCCTTCCCTAACTTGGTGCTCTCCAGATGTTTTGGACTACAGTTCTGGTCTCTTCCTCCCTGTCTATCTGAACTTCTGCCTCTGGCCTGTAAATTTTAATTTTTCTCTGTCCCTAAGCTTAACCAGTCAGGAGGGTAGTTTCTTGGTAATTCCTGACAACCAACTTTCTGTTTCCTGAGCCAATTTTTTTTAAAAAAACCTTCCTGTTGAACTTTGTAACATCCTCTTTTCTAGGCTAGCTTTTTGACCTTTGTTGAATTTTTCAACATCTTGCTTCTTGGGCTAAACCTCCAAAACTTTATATTCTAAACGTTTAACCTCTAAACTATTAACCTTATGGCTGAAACTGGTTTGCTTGTGTGAAAGTGTGTGTGTGTGCACACACGCACACACACAAACACACAGACTTAACCTACATAAGACCCTAAAGCCAAATGAAATACCCAAAATGGATGATGGTTCTGCTCCTTCAGAGGCTTCAGATGTAATTCTCCCAATCCCTCCCACCAAATGCAGACCCTAATTCTACATGGTAGATTGGTTTTGAAACTGTGGGGAATTTAAAAAATAAAATAAAATGTTGTGTTATGATATTAGAGTCAGGTTCTGAAAGGAGGAGGAGGAGGAGGAGGAGGAGGAGGAGGAGGAGGAGGAAGAAGAAGAAGAAGAAGAAGAAGAAGAAGAAGAAGAAGAAGAAGAAGAAGAAGAAGAAGAAGAAGCAGCAGCAGCAGCAGCAGCAGCAGCAGCAGCAGCAGCAGCAGAAGCAGAAGCAGAAGCTGCTCTAGGCTAGCACAAGTCATTATGTGAGCAGATCCAGGCCAATCGATTTTGGTCTGATTATATTTGACTCCACAATTTGAAACCGTATCTCTTCCCGCCTTTGGACTTATTTCTGCAAGCCAGTGGCATGTATATGAGCCAGTGTGGTGTAGTGGCTAGAGTGTCAGACTGAGAGTCAGGAGATCCAGGTTCTAGTCCCCACTTGGCCATGGAAGCTCACTGGATGACTTTGGGCCAGGCACAGACTCTCAGCCCAGCCTACCTCACAGGGTTGTTGTTGTGAGGATAAAATGGAGAAGATGAGAATTATGTACTCCACTTTGATTTCCTTGGAGGAAAATAGGTGGGATGTAAATGTAATAAATAAATAAATAACTGGAAAAATGATACAAGGTAACATCAAAGGAAAATGACATTTTTCGGTGACTTGCATAATTTGTCTAAGAATTCAACTCTCTGGGACATCTTGCTGAACTTGTCTATCCCATCAGGTCAAAAGGAGTTAGAAAAATATTTCCCTATTACAACAATAAAAAAGAGTCCAGGCAGCTATCCTTGTACTTGGGGTTGCTTTTCTTAGAGATAAAGCCTTGCTTCTGGAATTCATTCCATGGATGGGGGGTGGGGGAGCCTTTGGTATTTTTGGTATTTCATTTTCCTACCACTTGACAGATTCCTGCCACTGAAAACAGTAAACTGCACATATTCAGTGATATTCTCCTTCATAACTTACTTCATAGATTCTAAGGCAGAGTCCAGGCAATGAACTAAAGACAAAATGTTTCTTCTAGGTTATCAATAATTTTTGGGTTGCTTCTAACTACACTAGAGCCTTTTAATGTTGTTGAGGCATTGCTTTTCAGCTACCAGCAGGAAGTGGGGTTAACAAATGTGGGCTTATTTATTTATTTATTTATTATTTATTTAAAACATTTATATCCCGCCCTATAATATTAAGACCTCAGAGCGGCGTACAGATAAAAGCATACAGTATAAAACAATAAATATGCACAGTTAAAAACAAATTAAACCATAAACCAAGTTAAAACAATATATAATTTAAAAGCAGTAAAAGCAATTAAAACCGTTTGAGACAGTACTTAATATAGCATGATGGTATCCAACAATGGCCATCCCCAAGATCCTCGCATAATGTATATTCGGAAGTACGTCCTTGTTCAGCAAAGGTCCCATACAACTTTATTTAGAGGCTTCTTCCTTTTACGAATTATCTTGCAGTCATTGCTTCCCCATTAGGCTATGGATAGCATGTCATGTCTCCCCAGATCCTAGTAATCATCAATGGCATAGTTTACGCTCCGTTCACATTTTATAACTTGGCTTTGCAACTACAAGAGCTAGAGATATGTCTTCTCCCATGAAAAGATACAGAAGCATGTTGTGTGCACACACATTCTGAAAATAAATTTGCCAATGAAATGAATCCTATTCCACTCTCTCTTGCATGGGGATTCCAAAAGAGCCAGAAAAACCTGCCAAGCAAATCTGTGCTTGCCTGTGATTGAGAATAATTTCATTTTAATTGTGATCATCACCTTCTAGTCGTCAACATCCAGTATAACAGATGTGACCATATTGCAATTCCATGGAAAGATAGCAAGCAGAAGATTTTTTAAAAGTAACATCAAGACACTTTGCTGACTGTCACAACTGCCAGATTACTCCCGCACTGTGTTTTTCGGCTTAATTAAGTAAAATTGTAATTTACCAAGCATACAGTAATGGAGAGAGGGTTTTTTTAATTATTATTTCACTGAATAAAAAGTTTATAAAAAGTCATTGATTTTTTTTCTTGGGGATAATCTTATATGAACTTGAGAGAACAATCATCTTCATAGTGATCATATTCTTCCATATCTGATCAAACAATTTTAAGAGTAACAGGGAAGATAGAGAAGGTGAGCACTCATGCTGTGACTGATGCTTAAGAACTGGCCAGAATTTGGATTCCAGGCAGGCATCAGATGCACAAACAACATTTTGAGACCCAGGAATGGGTCAAGCTGCTAGCAGTGGGTGTTATGAATAACACACCACAAAGGGCAGCTTTATTTCCAGACCGGGTCAGGGGTTAGAGAATCAATAGCTTCCAAATAGATATGGAAATCTCTTAATACATTATAGGCAGTTTGGGAAGAAGGGTCCAACTCCTATAATCCACAGGTAACTTGTGAAGGTATCTCATGCCATTTCCCTACCATCCAGGTTACAGGTGATGGTGACTCCAATCTGTATGGCCGGGAGGCATGCTTGAAGGGCCATCTAAAAATGTACCTTAAATCAAAGATTCCTGTTTTGTCCAGCTTGTTGTTCTTAAAGGTTTAACATATAGGCACTGAACCAAGAACATAGGCCATTTTCGTCTAAGCCAACTATTCCCGACCTCGTGCCCTCCATATGCGTTGAACTACAACTCCCATTGTCCTCAGTTGGGATTGACATGAGTTGTAGTCTAACACGTCTGGAGGAGGGCACCAGGTTGGAGAAAGATGATCTAAACAGACATACTTTGGGAGTGTGTTCCCATTGGCAGTGTTTTCACTAGGCGTAACTGGATCAAATGCTATTCCCTTGGTGACTACTTCATTTATTTCATTTGAAGGCACAGATTTAGTACCACGAGATGGAAGAACTGACTCCTTATGATTTCCTATTTTCACTGTGGGTAAACTCTCATGTGGGTGTAGCTATTTTGGTAGTCAGAGTGTATTATGTGGCCTCTTGCTGTTTTCTAGGATCGCTGAACATAATGTACTAATAGAGAGGGCCAGGGATGCATTACATTTTGCAGATTTGCAAATGGCTTCAATCATTCCTCTCTCACATGCGCTGTTTCACACACTGTAGTTTTCTCCTCACACACAGACAGTGCAATCATACCTTGCTCACTGACACACTCACTCACATGCTCTGCAATTCTCGCTTTCTCATGCACATCACATTTCTTTCTGATAAGGATGGACAGATAAGTCTATTTTTGCTCTGTATCACTTTTGGATGTGCTCATCCATAATTTCATTCCATACTGTTGCTTCAATTCTGCAATTTTAAAAAAAACTGCATAAAATGCATATTTGACTATATTTCCTTACAAATATGCATTTCTAAACGTACTTTATCCTAAAATATGCATTTTAAAATGCAATTTGGTACTGTTTAGAACTGAAAACTGCATCACAAAATTTGAAAATGTGCAAAATCTGGTGCAGAACTACATTCCAATCTGAACATTGGAACAGATCAGGTTGGTTTGCTTTGGAATTTGCAAAGTCCAAATTCCTCAAGCATCCCTACTCTCTGATCAAGAACTCTTTCCTCTTCTAGCACTTTCAGGTGAAAAGCCTCGAGTCAATAACTGATTTTTAGGTCCCAATGTTGTTATAGCCCCCAACATTAAACTATGAGCTTTTCTACATGAAGCATTTATCATGCACTCGTCATTCCGTACTCACAGTTGTTTATGGGTTCTTTAGACTATGACAATAGCTAGACCTAAGGTTTATCCCTGGATTGTCCAGGGGTTAAACCTGTTCATCTAGGTGACACACAGGGGATCCAGTGCTCAGGCAGGGGTGAACCCTGGATGATCCCAGGATAAACCTTAGGTCTAGCTGTGGCCCATGTCATGACCCTAAAGAGTACTTTCATTCTCTCTAAACAGTACCTTCATTGTGTTTTTTAAGACCACAGGAAATGTACTTTTTATTTGCAAAAGTGAAAGTAGCACCTTTTCACTTGTGTATTTGCACTACTCTGCTATACCACAGTGCCAACTAGAGGTTATGTAGCAGAAAAGCAGAAAATGAAACACTCTTCTTACAGTGCTTGGATCTCAATTCTGCAACAAAATCAAAAGTAGATACAGAGGATTTACAGCCTAGTGTAGAAAAGCTCTTCATTGCTGTTGAGTTTCATTCCATTATTCTCACTCTAGCTGGTACTCCCAGGCATGGCATTTATAGTGCCATCACACTGCCATATTCAAAGAATTTTAATGTGTGTGTGGGAGACAACATTGTCTTCCATTCCTAACCTTATTGTTTCTTTCATATTTTTTCTTTCTGCAGAAAATCCATTAAGAAGGGGGGGGTGAGATAGAATAGCTGTACAATGCCTTCTCTTCCATAGTACAATGAACACCCCCATCAAGAAGCATCCTACTTTATTCAGAGAACAATGTTGCTTTGACACAGGGGTGAAGGCAGATGTATGCAGTTTGGGCGGGGATCTCAGTGTAGATCTGCAGACATTGTTCTTTGGACAGGGTTGGTCAAACTTCTAAACTGAATGGAAGCAATTGGCTCTTCCTGATTCTCAGAAAAGCTGGCTGTGTACAATATTATGCACTATGCTGATTGGCTGAGTCTTGTGGCAATGATGAAGCCACCTCTTGCCCCATTTGCCTGTCCAGCTGTAAAGAGAGGTGATAGGCTGGCTCTTGTGACAATCAAGAAGTCACCTCTGCCTGTGCAGATTGCTGATTTTTATGTGGCAATTACATAAAAGCCACTCCGGTCACTTCACTAAGACTAAAGCTTCAAGACAAGGAAAAGGAAGAGGAGAAGGCACAAATGGAGGAACATGCCAGGCAGCTGAAGAAGGGCAGGGGAATTAAAAATATCCAGATGCCTGCTTTATTTATTTATTTATTTATTTATTACATTTCTATACCGCCCAATAGCCGGAGCTCTCTGGGCGGTTCACAAAAATGCATTAAACATGGGGGAAGTTTGAAACTCTGTGCTGGAATCAGAACTCATCTCACAGTAGAAAAACTTGTACCCCTTCTTTGAAACATTTGTTTTCTCCCCAGAAGAAAGAAATTGTGGACATATGGTTGCTGTGCAAAATGGCAGCTCTACCCACTTCCTCAGAATGGCCACACATACTCCCCTCTCTCCCTGCCCCCCAAATCATCCTTGACCCTCACCAATGCCAACCAATGATGGGGGAAATGCCTGCCATGATAATGATATATAAATTAGTACTGTGTTAAAAATTTCTCTCATATACGTTTTCATTCAATTTGATTGAAAAGAAATTGCTTTCAAACAGAAATTCAAAGTAGAAGAAATTTTGTAGAAATTCTCATGGGCTTAGTTCAGGATTCTTGTGCTTACCTCAGTTAAGAGATCACTGCGGAGCGCGCACGAGTGCCTTGTCTTTCATTGTACAATCATCTCTCTGACAGCCTGTAGCCCCCTTGGTTTCCCACACTTTCCACCCAGGGGAAGACATCATGAGGTAATTCCTTCCATGGGGCTTTTTGAGATCAGGAAGGGCAGGCAACTTGGGAAACACTGCAGAGCCATTGAGAGCCGTGTAACATAGAAAGAAAGAAAGAACATAACACCCTAAGCCAACTCACAGTGATTAGGTAAGTTTTTAAAAAAAAACTGAAAGAAATGCAAAATATCCCTAGCTCCACCTCTTCCCAGGAACTAGATGCAACATTGCCCCCATCACATGCTCTACAGGGCTTGCAGGAAAGGAGTGATATTTCTTCGGCTGCCCCTTACGCCTGGAACGCTCTTCCAGAACATTTGAGAACTACAAGTTCAATCGCAGCTTTTAAAGCTCAGCTAAAAACTTTTCTTTTTCCTAAAGCTTTTAAAACTTGATTTTGTTCTGACTTTTATACTGCCTGTTTGGTGCATTCTCTTCCCCTCCTTATTGTTTTATTATGATTTTATTAGAATGTAAGCCTATGCGGCAGGGTCTTGTTATTTATTGTTTTACTCTGTACAGCACCATGTACATTGATGGTGCTATATAAATAATAATAATAATAATAATAATAATAATAATAATAATAATAATAATAATAAATATGATATTATCAGCACCTGCATTAGAAACTCATTATATCCACAATCACCCCTCAGAAATCTTAATATTTGAGAGACCCTGGGAAAGATGCTGAACTATGAAGAATAGCAACTAAAGCGGAGCAAAAATTTCTCAGATTTCCCCCCCACACCCCCAGAAAAGTCCTGAATTTTTTATTTTCTTACTCCACCCACCCAAGAGGAAATAAAAAGCCATGTTGAGAATTTTCTCCAAATTTTATTCTCCATTTTGTGTGTGCGTGTGTTGGTTGCATTAACCCTCCCAATTGCCCTGGAATGATGCTAGGCATGGGGAGGCAAAATGGGGACCAGACTGCTAATGCAGTCTATGCTATTGCAACTTAGAATCATAGAATAGCAGAGTTGGAAGGGGCCTACAAGGCCATCGAGTCCAACCCCCTGCTCAATGCAGGAATCCACCCTAAAGTATCCTTGACAGATGCTTGTCCAGCTGCCTCTTGCATGCCTCTAGTGTGGGAGAGCCCACAACCTCCCTAGGTAACTGATTCCATTGTCGTACTGTTGTTGTAGTGGCAGCACAAAACAACAAAAACAAAACTTTAGAAAAAAATAAAGAAGTAGCCAATGCTAAAACCCTTGCCGATGGGGAACCAATACCTGTGAGAAAATGCTGGCAAATTCCACCTCTCCATGAGGAAATTCAGTGAAATATCCCCCCTCCCCGAATTTCTCTGCCTACAAATAGAGTGGAGAATTTTGAGAATTTTGTACAGCTCTAATGTAAACATTAGAAGAAAAGAGTGAAAACATGATGGGTGTGGTGGGTGCTCTTTTTGTCCAGTATAACATCTAATTCTGCCTAAAGTTACTCCAATGTTGTTTCCCTGTTTTTGTCAGAGGTTTTCATTAAATTAGGGTTGCCAACATCTTTCTGGCAAATGTCCTGTGCTCATAACAGCTGCCTGATGTGCAGAAATTTAGGTTTTCCTGGCACAAAGATGAAATGATGGGGAAAGAATTACCTGATAAATGTTGACATGTCAGGTGAGTGTTGAAGGCACAGGAGTATGTATGGAAAAGGAAGAAAAAATGTGGCATTCCTATAATTAATCCATTACATATTGGTCTGAAGTGGTAAGGTGGCTTTATGTAATTATAGTCCACATAGTTTATTACAGAAGCAGTGGAGAGGAGGTAAATTAGACATTGTGATTATCTCAAGTGTGGTAAATTTACCTTGATTTTGGATTTTCTCTAAATTCTCCACAGCCCTTTAATTTCCAGATTCTCTGAAAGTACAGTTATTTGTGAACATCAGAAGGAAACCCTGGCCTCACAATCTCCTTCATTTGAACATAAAAAGTTGACATAATATTGTGTCTGCTTTTTACATGGTTCAGTTGTAGGATTAAATAGTTAGCTTTTCTTTGTGCTCCCTAAGTATGGCAATAAAAACATGCATTATTCAGTGTGTTTCACTTAAAATTTAGTTTTCTTCCCATTGAACAAAATAAAAGGCTTATTTTAAAGAACAAAAGGAGAGTATTGCAAAAGCCCGCCTCTTTCCTTCCAGCCCACTGGTACTAAGATTGTATTCTTTCAGGAAAGCATTGATTTATTTGTATATTTTTAGTGGCGATGACACATTTTTCAGATATAAATGCAGCAATATATTCTGTGTTGAAGCTTTCAAATGGCCAGCAGTGTCATGGCATAAAACATCTCATATGTCACCAGTATATGCAGGCAGTGGTGAGTGCATGGCCATCAATCTGATTAGAGGACTACTCCTGTTTAACTCAACATGTACAAGCTTCCCTGCCCAGTTTTAAAGAAGCAATCACAGTACAAGTGAATGGTTGACCTCCAGATGTGACTGTGGTGTGGGATAACTCGGAGAAAACATACCTGAATTCTCTGGAGCCACATTCCATGTGGCTGTATGCTACACTGCACAGTAGCTGTTGACTGACTTTACGAAGTGTTGGGCTATTGGGTTTCAGAAGGTCAGGAATCTACTAGCCATAAATGTTGCATATAACTGCAAAGAAGCTAATACCTAATAATAATAATATGCTGAGATAGTGGTTCTCAGATGTAACATTCCTGGCTTAATGAACCATAGTTAATCAAGCCAGGAACAAGCACTGGGCCTGCATGCTCCCTGTTCCCCTTGTGCTCTAGCATCAGTACTTAAATTCGGGTCTCTTTAAACCACAGTTTCCATTACATCAAAACCAGTGAACTGTGGTTTAATGTCTGTTTATTAAACAGGAACGAGTAACATAGAATTATGGTTTAATTTAACTGGGAGTACAGAGGGGAAGGGTGAGGGATGAGTACATGGGATCAGACATGGTTTAGGAACTGGAAGTCATCATTAGATTAAAAAAAAACCTGTTGCCTTTTGGGTCAGAACACATTTATGACTTCCACATTAATCTTATCAGTTACATTCCATAAGTACATGCAATTGGCAAAAGGGCTTAAGTATAGACAACATCTTTTCGGGACACCTGAGATGGGGTTATACTTCCTCTTGGGCTCATGTTCTTTCCTTTGAAGCAAAGATGCACAAAAACATAGAATGGCTAAATAGGGGAAAAGAGAGAACACCCTGACATTTCCTGCCTTTGCATTGGCTTGATATTGCTCAAGGAAGAATCCGGTGGCTATGCTGTGCTAACTTAAAGCCTTAGTGAAATGAAAGTCTTACAGGTATGCTGAGGGAATTAAAGACTGAGGTGCCAAAGGGAATTAATCCATGACTGAGGAACTTGTCAGGAGAGCAGAATATGCATTATATTTCCATTTTTGAGATGCCTTAGAATTCTCTCCAGGGAAAACCACTGTTATGTACCATGTCTAAAAGATGTGGTCTAAAACAGACTGTGCTCACCCAGTTAGAACCCTAATGCTATCCATACTCCTACATTATTTATTTCCCAGCTGGTTCACACTGGTTGCTATTTTTCTTCCCTTATTCTATCTCTTCTCAACCTTGGTTCTGTGGTGAAAACAGCACATTTTAAGTCAGCATAATCACCTTCCTTTCTTAGAAAACAATAATTACTGCCATGACATTTCTAGGGTTTTCAAGGCAATCTCTGATGGCACTGTTGCTAGACTAATTCGTTCATATTGTGTTATTTAATGGGCCTTAAATCTCTTCTTTTAAGGCTGCTGGTGAAAAACTAAGAAGTGTTTCCACTTAGCAGGAATATAACAAACACAGATGATTCAACCCTTCCAGGGGAAAAA
Organism: Elgaria multicarinata webbii; assembly: GCF_023053635.1. Lineage (NCBI taxonomy): Eukaryota > Metazoa > Chordata > Lepidosauria > Squamata > Anguidae > Elgaria > Elgaria multicarinata. The sequence continues at coordinate 92,909,776 of NC_086173.1, read as the reverse complement.
TGCTTTCCTGTTCTTTCAAAACCTTCTAAATTTCCTCCCCAGAGCAACTTGGCCTCACTGCAAGTGCAGCTTGGAAGTTGTCTGGGGCAGTGGGGTTTGGGGTGGGTGGGGGAGAAGTGTCATTGCTACCCGACTAGTAAAACTGCAGGATTTGTTCCCACAAGGGGGCAGCCCACCGTTTTGTGGCATGCTAGCATCTATTCAGCCTAGGCCAGCTGTTTAGGTATATTCAGAAACAGGACTTCAGATAACGTTGTGAGTAACTGCAGCAATATTAATCACAAGCACGATGTATGTCACACCACTAGCTCTCGCACAAAGAAAACATGCCATTTAGATGTAAAGCTCTATTCCATGACTCCATATAGCTTCATATCTCGGTTCTTTTGTATCGCATACAGAATGAATGTTTACATATTGCTCTGAGCATATACCTTAGAGCAGTCCCTAGAGCAGACAACACAATACAAGCAAATCAGGGATTTTCTGTTTAAAATTCTTTTGTTCATCAGTGACACCAACTGCAGATGGCTCTTGGAAGTGAGCCAAGCCACGCGTCAGCCCCAGCCAAGATTGATACAAAAATAGCCAAGAAGAAAACCATGTGTGGGGCTAGTCAAGGAGCAGGGTGTTCAGAGCTCCCCTGCCACAATCTACTCACCCCATGAAAAATCAAGTAAACAACAACAACCTTTGCTGGGATTATCAGCATGGTGTGGCAAAATTGAAGGAAAGGTTCTGCTGCTACTGTGGCATCTGCTACTATTGCTGACAATGCAGAACTTGGGAAGGGCCAGAGAGACATGTGTGGAGGCCACACAGGGGAAAGTCTTCCACACACAAGGGAGTCCTCCTGGAAGGTGCACTTTCCAGTGTTGCTGTCTGCTGACAATGCCTCCCTCACCTTTTCAGGCATGGAAAAGCCCCAAGGGAGGAAGTTCTGGTTCAGTCCTTTAGGGAGCTTTCCAGCAAGCACAAGTAGCCAGAGATGCTGGATGGGATAAAAGTTGTAAAATAAAAAGCACACACACACACACACACACACACACACACACACACACACACACACACACACCTCAGCCACCTGCTTTCATTAAGGTAAGCACTGAATTACTATAGACTGAGAAATTTCTCCTAAATTCTCAGCCCTTCTCACAATTTTTGGATGCAATTTGTTTTCACCCCTCCCCGCCAACAGATGTTCAAAAATAAATAGATTGACAAATTCTCGGCTAGTACTAGTAACCTTTCCTCGTAAGAGAGTTGCTCCCTGCCCCTTGAACATCTGGGTTGCCCTTTTCTTCACTTTTATAGCTCTCTGAATATGTTCGCTTATAAATATTATATTTGTCTTCACCCTTCATATTTTCAGGTGATGTGGCGCAGAGCGGTAAAGCAGCAGTTTCTGCAGCTGAAACTCTCCCCATGGCCTGAGTTCGATCCCAGCGGAAGCTGGTTTCAGGCAGCCAGCTCAGGTCAACTCAGCCTGGGTAAAATGAGTACCCAGTTAGCTGGGGGAAAGGTAATAACGGCTGGGGAAGGCAACGGCAAACCACCCCGCTATAAGGCCTGCCAAGAAAATGTCAGCGAAAGCTGACGTCCCTCCAAGAGTCAGTAATGACTCAGTGCTTGCACGAGAGGTTCCTTTCCTTTCCTTCACAGGTTCACTTGTAGCCTGGCTGGTTCTTGAAAGCTAAACCAGGTTGATGCTGAACCATTTGTGTGTCAGTTTGTGCAAAGCACTTCCCCACATGGTTGCAGGAATTTCAGACATGACATTTCTGAGGGTATGCACCATTGTGATTAAAATTTCCACTATGTGGAAATCCAGTTCACACAAACAGCTTCTCACTTGAACTTTTGCCAACATGTTTTTGTTTAATGCATATATTGGATTTAAGGTTATGTCAAGTGGCTATGTGTATAGCTGGATTCCCCCACTAATAAAATATGTTGCTGTGTTCTCAGAAATAGCAAATTATAGAGGTTCCCAAGTAGTGGGAATGCATCAAGTGGCTACCCACACTACTGGAAAAAATACCATGAAACAACAGATTAGGGAGAAAGGTGGTCTCTGGGTAATGGGGTGAGATTTATTGAGGTGAAAGAAAATTACTGGGGGAAATCTCCTTAGTTAAGACACTTTTGTCCCAGGAGGGCAAATTATTGGCATCATTTATTTTTTGACGAAACATCTAACACTGTGAAAATGGGCTATCAGGATCTCATTGCCTCAGGCTATTTAGTGAGCATCAAGTAGGGTGTTTAGGAAAATAGAACTGAATTCATTTCTCTCACATTCATACACACTATGCTGCTGCTGCTGCTGCTGCTGCTGTTGTTTTGACTGCCATGTACAAGTGGAGCCTGAGCAGCAGCATCAACTGCTCTGAAGTTGTCTGCATTACTCTTAGGAAAAGTCTGCTTCATCTAGTTCACCTGTTTCTTTATACCTTCTGTATTCCATCTGCTCCTCCCCTGAGGTTACTGAGGTTATAAACAGGAGAGAATGGGATGGGCTGGTGAGCTGAAATACAGTACAAGTGAAAAGGTCAGTAGCAACTCCTTTTCTTTCATAGGGCAGAGAGCGAGAATGAGAATGCACTACTTAAAATTCTGATACTGCTATCAACAATAAAATACAAGAAAAAAACACAGGTATGTTCTTGAAGAAAATAATTGTGACAAGTGGAAGAACTGTTCTGGGCAGACTTTACTAGTCTTCCATCAACCTTAATGCTATAATCTAGTGAGATCTCCTTAGCTAATGCATTAGCCACACATCTCTTTTGAGGACCATACCGGATGATTATTCTGTGTGTGTATGTGGGGGAATTGAAATCACTTCAACACTTGTCCAAAATCTGAAGCCATAATCATCTGATAGTTCAAGGGCATGGGATTCAGAAGTTACAGATTCACAACTGGTTTGATCAGTTAACTGAAAACATGACTAACCAGATGCATTCATCCCTTGACCCATTTCATTCTCTCTCTCTCCTGTTGTCACCCACCCACTTTAATTAAATATAAATAGGAATCTTCTCAGGGCAGGGATCTAACTTTTGCTGATGTTACTCTGTAAAGCAGGATGTAAACTGATGTTACTAGCAATAAATAATAGTTAGGGGGCAGCATTTAGGGTTAACAACTGGTGGCCTTTCACTGGGTCTTGCATCTACTGAGAGCTTTTCTACATGACACTGTTAATTGCCGTATCTACTTTTGGCTTCAAACCCGAGCTCTGCACAAAGAGCTTTTCCTTTCCTGCTTTTCCACTACATAACCTCTAGGTGGAGCTGTGTTATAGCAGAATAGTGTGAAAATACCAGTACTTTCAGAAATAATACCCCCTTTCCCCCATTCTAAAAACAAAAAAAAACAGGAAAGTGCTCTGAAAAAGAAGAAGCAAAACTGGAGAGGATCACGATGTTGTCTAAAGAACCCGTAAACCACCCTGAGTAAAAAATCATGACTGCACAAATGAATGCCTAGTGTGGAAAAGTTTGAGTGGTCTGTAGAGGCTTGTATGCATCTCCTGACACTATACCACAAAATGGCCATGTCCTCCTCATAAATTATGACATGAAGGTAAATACTATAGGTTTCTGGAGATCCTGGAAGTTCATTTTAAAGGGAAACCTTCTTCTGCTTGAGTTCCTGGAGATCCCCTGTCCTAGACGGACTGTGAGCATCAGAGAAAACAATACTGAGTTAGATGGACAAATAACCTGACCCAGTAAATCTGCTTCGCACCATTGATGGCTCCTTTAGAGTTCTGAGTATTTTTGACAGAAACCTGCCCCACTGACAGCAGTGCCACCAGTCTCCACTGCTCTGACTCAATACGAGGCAGCTTCCTGTGATCCCAATCCTTACTTTGAAACTCTCCAATGCAACCCTTTTCATAGTTAAGTGAAATATGCCTCCTCCCATTTTAATTCAGAGAAAAAGTGTGAAACGATGGGAAGCACTGAGCTAATCAATATCTATGCATTAGGGGTGTGCACGGACCCCCCGCTCCGCCCCGCGGGCCGATCCGAAAATTTCGGATCAGCCCGCTCGGCTCCGCCCATACTCCGCTCCTCTTCGCCGCGGAGCTCGTGCTCCGAATCGGAGCTCCGCAGTGGAGGGGAGTGGTGCCAGGTAAGGCCAGGAGAGGAGGACGGGGGTGGTTACTGGGAGAGGGCGGCCTTACCTGCCTCCGTCCGCGGTCCGTCAGCTTCTTCAATTGAGCCCGCGGTTCAGCCAGGAAGTCTGGGCTGCAAGTGCGGCCTAGACTTCCTGGTTGAACCGCGGGCTCAATTGAAGAAGCCGAGGGACTGCGGACGGAGGCAGGTAAGGGAGAGGAGGGGGGTTTACTGGGCCCTGCTGCTGTCGCCGCATGGGTGACAGTGACAGCGGCAGGGCCCGGTAAACCCCACTTACCTTTCCAGCGGAGCTCCGGATCGAGGCGAAGGATCCGCCTTCACCTCGATCCTCTTTGCCACACTCCGCTGGCCCCTCAATCCTCTTCGCCTCCGCCTTAAGGGGAGGCGAAGCACCCCACGCCGCTTCTAATTCGCCGGTCCGATTAGAAGCGGAGCACATCCCTACTATGCATAGGCCCTCAGATTTGAACGCTTTGATAGGTTTTTATCCATACCACTTAATTCTTTCAGCAATGCTCTAATATTCAAGTACCACTTTTCAAAGTGTCTGTTGGATTCTAGGATCACTTTGGGAAGGAACCATCATTAACTACCCAAATTAGAAAGCAGCCATAACTTCTTGACAGCTTCGCTCTCAGGAGACCATTCTCATTTCTTTGCTGCTTCCTTATTCATTCCTCATTTATTAAAAAATGTATAAAATGCTTAGTACATGGGCTTCAAGTTCAAAGCTGAAGGATGATGTATTTTAAGCTAATAGCCTCATTCTTTTTAGGAACAAGGAAGAGAGGAGGTGGTAGCTTTTAAACAGCAAGATAAGTCAGTAATTAGCAGGAATCTGATGGGGTTGAGGAATGATATAGCTTATCAGGAAATGTAACAAACAAAGTTGGACTGGAAGAAAACATAATGAAACTGGGAGATGGAAATAGAACTGAAACCAAATGAACTGCAGGGTGTGGGAAGGGAGAGAACACACAATGAGATGCAAGTGCAACTAAGACAGAGAAGTAATATCCAACCATAAGTAAGTTCTTACTGAAGGGTTGGTAAAAAGAAAGTTAAAACAGAATGTCAAGAGGGTCAAATCCCTCCAGACCATGGATGTGTGGGTGAGTGTGACTCAAAACCATAGTAATAGAAGCTCAGTGCAGCAGGTCAGAAAAGGTATCACTAAATCCTAGAGGTCACCAGTATGATTAACAACTAGCGTCAAGAAAGCCATTAGAGAAAAGAAGTCTTCCTTCAGAACCTGGAAGTACTGGCCAAACAATGAGAACAAAAAGGAACATATGCTTGCAGGGCAGAAATCCAAGCATACAATAAGGGATGCAAAATGGGATTTTAAGAGGCATTAAGACCATCAACAACATTAAGACCAACAACAAAATTTAACTACATCACATGCTGGAAACTAGCTAGGGAACAGTTGACTGTTGAACAACAACAGAGGAAAAGGAATACTAAAGGAGGATTATTTATTTATTTATTTATTTTCTATACTGCCCTTCTGAAGTGAAACAAGGTGCATTACAAAATGTTCAGAACAATAAACCATAATCAAATAAAAAATAGTAAAAAATAAAAACAAAAACAACATTGAAGGCCATAAGGATAATGTGACTGAAGAGCTGAATGAATTGTTTTCTTCTGTCTTCACTGCAGAAGTTGTAGGGTACAGACTGCCTGAATTGCTGTTTTCAAGAAAAGAGTCTGAGGAACTGTGTCAAGTAGAAGTTACAAGAGATGAATTTCTAGATCTTATTGACAACAAACAACTCACAGGGGGTTGAATCCAGAATCCTCATTCCACCAGCAGGTTACCATTTACAGAATGAGACTTCCATGTCTTCTCCTCCCCCTCCAGTTCCCTGCAAACCTTTGTCCTTCAGGGGCTCCCCTAGCCCTGATTTAGAGATTGCATGGGAGTGAGCCTTGTGCCATTTTCTTGGTAGAAATGTGGGATACAAATTAAATAAATTGCATTATGGAAAAGAGGCCTTTGGTCTGTTTTGGAATGCCTCTCCTTATGTTCTTACCTTTAAGCCAGCAAGAAAAGATATAATGAACATACATTTCCAGAGTCCAATGGTGCAAAAGTGGGAGAGTATCCAAAATAGGCCCACAAATAGAAGAGAAACATCTCAGGATGCTGAAACTAAGGCCATAGCTAGATGGGGCGATATCCTGAGGCAATCCCTGGGATCATCCCTGTGCATTTACAGGGGGATCCTGGGATCAGGGAGGGATGATCCCTCCCTTTCCTCGGGATCTCGCCCTGCCCTTTGAGCCTGCTTTTTCCGCAGTCTTGGGCTGATCCCAAGACCGTGGAACATGTGTGCGGGTGACATGGTTTGTCCAAGCTCCTCGTAGTTCCTCGCGAAGAGCCGAGGTGAGCTCTGCACCCATTGGGGGTGGGGTGGGGTGAGCGGGGAAATTGTTATTTTTTAAAAAAACAACAACACCTACCTTTGAGCGTATGAGCGCTCGTGCGCATCTTCTGTTTTTTTTAAAAAAAGAAAATGGCAGGCACGACATCCTCTCCCTCCAAGGTCATCGCATGCCTCATGTAAACAGAGGGGGGAATCTCGTGATAAAAATATTGCAAGATCTTCATCTGTCCATCGCACAATACCAGGTAGGTCTAGCTGAGGCCGAAGACTTTATTTGTAAAAAAGAAAAAGAAGTCCAATGCAATTAAGCTGACTTGTACTTCAGGGGGTAATAAAAATGTGTGCAGAAATTCTTCTAATAGATATCTGCTACTAAAAGTTGCCAGTGAATTTTACTCCATTTACTGCCTTCTGAAGACAGTTGATTGCACCAGAGCTTACTTAGAGTTGTCACTGCACAGGGGGAGAATAGTTATACAATCAGGAACTCTCAGTTTTATACTTGTAAATCTTTTTGTAAAACATGTAGATTCTTTCCCCACTTCGACATTATAGACTCTTTTGTATAGATCAGTGAAAAGAAATCCTAATTAACTCTATTTTAATTCCAGGTTGTAACAGAACAAAAAGTGGCAAAGTCAAAGGCGGGTGAATACGCATGCAAGGCACTTTAAGCCAAGGATTCCCTGGAATCCTCCCTTATCATTCTGTGCAAACACAGTTAGAAAGCCATTCATAATGAAGAGGTTTTACGTACCTTACAGATCCGTTGGTAGATTTCAATATCTGGATTGGGAAGGTAATTATTTCAATTGGGGCCTTTTTGAACATGCCAAGGAAATGAGGAGAGGGACTTTCCTTGAGATCAAGCAGTCTTTGGGTTTGCTATATGTACTTGTCCAGATGTGCTGCTGTTCATTTGTATTTTGAACATGAGTCCAAAGTGATGCTGCTGGAATAATTCAGACTCTCTAGCTAGTCTACCAGAGCCTAAAGCAAGCTTGTTTTAGGCTTACACCTTCTGCTGCCTAGCACAGAGAGATTGTTTTTCTTTTGCATCAGCTGTTAGAGCTCCTGTTTGGAAAATCCTTAGCTCTGTAGACTAATGAAGAACACCAACGCAACAAAATACAGCAAGTAGGAATGTTTTTGCATTTTACATTTCTTTAGATAGTATAGGCCTATAAATGCATATGGGGAGGGGAAGTGAGGGGAGAAGAAGCAGAACTGCATAGGGTGACCAACTGTCAGGATTTCCCCGGATTTGTCCAGGTTTTTGTTCTTTCCATAGTGTCAGGGGGGATTTTCTATAATTTTCAATAATGTCCTGGAATGACACACCTTCCCCTTTAAGGCTGCCATTAGCATGGCAGGAGGGAATGACATGCTTTCTTGAGGCACATCATTCCCCCACCCCGAGCTCCAATTGAGGTCTTAAAGGGGAAAGTGGGTCATTCGTGGACATTATAGAAAAGGCCCCAATTGGAGTGGATGGTGGTGCTGCAGAATGAAATCCTTTCCCCTCCTCCACTCCAATCGGGTTCTTTAAGGTGGCGGGGGAATAACGTACTTTCTGCAGGACTCAGAAAGCTGCTTCCCCACACACACACTAGGTGTCCTCTTTTTTGGTTTCCCAAATATGGTCACCCTAGAACTGCAAATATACCTACCTTTCTTGGTAAAGTTAAAAAGCTGGAGGATTTAAAAGGTGAAAGATAAATGATCAAACCACATGTAGAAATATTCATTCTGTTTACCCAGCTGTGAATTTCTGTGATGTTCACAGATGTCGCTTGCTTTTAGCTGTTTGAATTTTTAGTCTCTGCAATCCTAGCCACTGGACACTTTTAATTGAAAAGTTCTAGCTCAGTCATTGAAATCACCCCCTGTGGATTTTCTTTCTTTTAAAGATAAGTATTAAAATGAGGAGAAGCATGGTGGGGAACGGAAAGTGAAGAGAGAAAAAGCAGGAGCAAGGAATCATGGTGGTTGTAATGCATTATTATTTTTCCTCTCTGTTCCCCTCAAGGTTTTTTTCTTCTTCTTTTAAAACTTTTTTTTTTAAAAAAAAACGCTTGCAAAGTAAAATCTCTTAAAATATTTGTTACCCAGTAATTATGCATAAATGTTGCAATTACTTTTCTCAAAGCAGCTAAGTGGCAGGTGAGGGGGGGGGAATTAAAGCCACTTAGGAGAAACAGGTTCAGAAGATCTGAAAATGAACTGAAATTGCATCAGCAGCTTCCTCTAAATTTGAAAGCACAGAAATCAAAATGATTTTTAGAAGTTTCCTGCCTTTCCTCCCATCACCTATCAGGCAGCAATTTGTGTTTTCTTTCAAATCAATTAGGTTTTTATTTAGAGTCCCTGAAAGAGCCAGGACTGTGCATAGGATTAGCAAATTAGACCCTCAGTGAGCCTTCTCTGCTGTCACCACAGGAAGTTAGGGTAGGAAAGGACAAGGCAGGGACTATGGTTGGGTGGCAAGGACCCACAAGGGACATAGAAGCCTCTGTGCTCCAACATGCCCCCAGTCATATTGTTGGGATAACCACTGAATGAGCTTTAAAACAAACATTTATTTTCAGTATTTGATAATACATTATTTTGGTTGAGATCATTTTGAGCTGATTGTGCTGCAAGAGCCTGAACTGAAAGTTTTTGAAAAATCACAACACAAGACACAACTTTTTACAAAGAAGTTACTGAGAGCTATTACAACAGTGAATGTGCTGGGTTTATTAGTGAATATATGAATATTAATTTGTGGGGGGGAATGTACCATTTGCTACCATATGTTTGTCACTTTCCCTGAATCAGTCTATAAAGATCAAATTGTTGCCAAATTGATGTGGACAATGAGATCAATTGCATTCTTCAGTTTTATGGGGAGAAGTTTTAATACAGCAAATGTTATCCTCACTGAATGCATTAAAAGTTACATCTTCACTGAAAACAATGTTGATGCTAACAGAGTATCCTTGAGGACTTGTCCCTTAAGTGATGCATATATAAGAATAAATTTTAATTTTGTTTCTTCCGCTGGCTGTATTTCCCATTTGCCACACCTCTTTTCTTTTTAGCAAAAGCCTCCACACTCTAAGGCAAAGATTGATAGGTAGCTGATACCTCATTTTACAACAGCAAGGTGATACAAGGACATTAAGCAACCTTGAATTCAGGATTCCAGAATGGTAAGTTACTACTTTTTTAAAGAAGTTAGACCCACTCTTGACACAGATTGGGAATGATGGAAGTTGATCCTACCAAGATTGCCTAAGCCAGGGCTGGGCTACTTGTGGCTCTCCAGATGTTTTGTCCTACAGATCTCATCAGCCCCAGACAGCATAACCAATGGGGAAGCAGCATAGAAGTTGTAGCCCAAACAGCGGGAGGGCCACAAGTAGGGATGTCAGGGAAATCTACAACGGAGTCAAATAAGTTCAAATTTCTATGATGATTCTGACCCGCGGATTCTGAAGTGGGCTGGCTTTTGCCAAGTCACACGGATTCCACACACTGTTTTGTTACTTTGGCAGAGAGTTGCACAAATGTGCTCTTGTGCAAGTCTGCATTAGCACTAGTGCATGCAAAAGCAAATTTGGAAAATTGTGAGTTTCTCAAGACTTGCATTGCTACTTGCATTTGCCTATGCAGCTGGATCTGGATATGTGTGCCTGATTTGTAAAAAGGAAAGAAATTCTCATATACCCCTTAAAACAATCTGACTCGGTCAATGAGCAGATGATGGAATGAAAGATGCCTGGTAATCCTCAAAACACAGATGGAACAGATTGAACAAAATCTTGTACATCTCTAGCTACAAGTTGCCTATGTCTGGCCTAAGCTCTGAGCCCATCAGGCAGATTAGCCTACACCAGCCTTCCCCAAGCTAGTGCCCTCCAGCTGTTTTGGACTTCAGCTCCCATGAGCCCCAGGCAGGAATATTGGGAGTTGTAATCCAAAACATTTAGAGTGCTGCCATAAATCCTTCCCGGGCCCCAGCTATTGTTGACTATGAGGCTTGAGCAGACAGGCAGATGTGAGTAAGCATGAGACAAGGTTTATAAAGTGGAAAGAAATATCGACGCTGAATGTCCTACTACACAAATAAGTGTGAACTACGGGGATGACTTTGCACATTCACATCTATGAATTGTCTCATGCATCCATCTATAAAATTGCGCCCTATGCTTAAGACAAATATTTGAAGAAATAATAATGGTTCCCATCTGGCTGTTAAAAGCTCTTGTTTATGTGGGAAGGGAGTCACAAACTATTTTGGCACAGTCTTAGTTCATTGTTTAGCCCTTGCATGGAACTATGAATTCCATTCACCCTGAGATAGTGACCATGCTGTAGAATTGCTACATAGTTTACCTTTGTTTCCTCACAGAGTATTTTGGGAGACGCATGAGCTAAGGTGTTCACAGGATAACACTGTAACGAAAAGCTTGCTATAAGTAAGGTACTGTTTAGGCTGCAAGGGGCAGAATTTCATATACGTATATAATTGAATATATGTTGTCTGGTTTGTTCTTTAACTATGACACAGTGGAGAAGAATTCTTATTTATAATTGCATTCTTTCAAGTAGACTGCATTCTTTGATCGTTCAAACACAAAGGCCTGGATTTCCCTCCAAAATCCGCTTTGGAAGTTGGACTTGTGGTTATGAACTTTAGAAATCAGTCTTTTGTCACAAACAAATGAAGCCCCATCCCAATTTCCTTCCTTAATGCTTCTTAACCTACAATATAATTAGGTGACCATTATTAGCAGGTAATTTCGAAACAAGTCAACCCCTACTCAGGTGTTTTAAGCCTGAATAGGATAAACACATGAGTGGAGGGTACATTCTAGCCATGCCCCTCTCCCTCATTGCATTTTATTGCCCTCTACTCATGGAGGGTGACAAAACATGACAAGGGAGTGAGGCAGGGCTGATATACTCCCTCCCCTTGTGAATTTACTCTATTCAGGTTTAGAATGTCTGAATAGACCTATATGTTTTAAGAATGTGGAAATGTGGTGTGTGTGTGTTTAAGATCCTAAACCTGATGCCCTCCAGAAGTTTTTGACTTCAACGTCCATCAGTCCCATCCAGCATATCCAATGGCCAGGATTGGTGGTTGTACTCCAAAACATCTAGAGAGACCACCAGTTGGGGAAGGCTAGTGTAAATAGTTGAACAGCCTTAAGAATGAAAGAACCTAAGAAGAACCATGCTGGATCAAACCAAGGGTCCATCTGGTCCAGCATTCTGTTCACACAGTACCTAATCAGCTGCACATGGGAAATCATTTAAAAAAAAACCCAAGTGCAACAGTATCCTCCCACTTGTGTATCCCAGCAGCTATAGACAGAGGCGTAACTCCTTCCCCAATGTGGTGTACTCTAGATGTTTTAGACTACATCTCCTAGCATTCCTGACCATTAGCCATACTGCTGGCTTTTGGGTGAAGTTGAAGTCCCAAACATCTGGCAGGCCAAGGTTGGGGAAAGCTAAAGTAGAATGTAGAGCTTATTAAAATAATTAATGTCATTCCCATTTCTTCTCTATTTCATCATTAAGTATTTAACTTTTTAAAAGTAGCCTTTAATTATCTCAAACCACACATTACACAATATACCTATTTCATAATAGTGCCTCAATAGGTTTGCTTTCCAACACCCTGTGCGCCACAGCAGTGGATATTTTCCCTTATCACTTCACTAAGCAGTTGTTACATGTTTGTTTCGTATGTGCACATTTTATTCTTTGATAGTAAGGAAAGGGTAAGCTTTCAGTAATAAAAGAAGACAGTGCTATATGCTGAATCTCCTTGGTGCATGCAGAGTTATGAGTTTCTGGATCAGTAACTAGGCAACCCAGAGTTAATGGGAGGGATTATTCGCCTATTGGCTTTCTGTGGATTCCTTCAGGATAATTAGCAGCCTGCCCTATCTCACAGTTGCTTCATCCTGGATATTGATAATATATGTTTGTTTGTATATCTATGTAATCAATATCTGGATGGGGCCACTGTTCCCTTCCTTGGAAAGCTCAGAGTGAATAATATATTCTAATAGTATCTCATCCACATCTGGTCCAAATAGTTAAATTATGGAACTCACTACCACACGATGTAGTGATGACCACCAATTTGGATGGCTTTAAAAGGGGGGTGGGTAAATTCCTGGAGCAATCAAGGGCTACTAGCCCTGACGGTTGTGTGCTATCTCTAGTATTTGAGGCAATAAGCCTATGTGCACCATTTGCTGGGGAACATGGGCGGGAGGGTGCTGTTGCACCATGTCCTGCTTGTTCATCCCTGGCCGATGGCTGGTTGGCCACTGCGTGAACAGAGTACTGGACTAGATGGACCCTTGGTCTGATCCAGCACGGCACATCTTATGTTCTTAAATTTCAACTCTAACAGCACTATACTATTGTGCATTCAGACTCCTCCTGTCAGAAGGACCTACTTTTCTCACTGTAGGGAAGGATGGCAGAGACATAGATTCAGTGACTTAAGCTTCATTCAAAGGTGAATGAAGTGCCATGTACAAAGGTGACACAGATCACACTTCAGAAATTGGCACTTAATCTTAGAAGCTATAAATCAGGTTACTCGAGAGCTAATGGCCCATGGCTTAGATTAAGGAGCAGTACAGAAGCAAGTACATAATCATAGTTGGAGACTGAACTCTTAAAACAACATTAGGGGTTCGAAGCAGTTTGGGATCCAGGTTCACAATACAAGATTAAAAAGGAAGTTCATAACGCAAGGTGAGTCATGGCTAGAGCCCTACGAAAAATAGAGAAGTTCCCAAAAGCACTATCTCCATGCTCAGAAAACCCAAGCTGATTCAGGTTTATGGTCAAGAATAGTTACAGCCAGGCAGAGACTCTGCTGCTGGAGTAGTTCCTTTTTCAGGAGTGCTACACGAACTAAGGCCGTAGCTAGACCTAAGGTTTATCCCAGGATTATCCTGGGGTCAAACCTGTTCATCTAAGTGCCACACAGGGCATCCAGCGCTCAGGCAGGGATGAACCCGGGATGATCCTGGGATAAACCTTAGGTCTAGCTACGGCCTAAGATGAACCAAGTGCAGGGGTTCCAAAATAAACCAGGCCAAAGAGCCCTAGTTGATGGAAATACTCCCATATGCAGTACTTCCATGCACAGACCCTCCAACTGACTCAGGTTCATGGATACAGAAATACATCATGACTAGGCAGAATCCCAGAATATTGGAGGTGTTCAGGATTTAGCATTGTTGGGGTCCAAATTGAACAAAGTCCAGGGATTCAGAAATTAACAAAACAAGAAGGAGTACCAAGAAGCTGAGAAGTTTCTACTGAAAAGGGCTCTTGGCAGAACTTGATTCAGGACACAACTTTAAAATCAGTCAAGGATAGAAATACATGCACACAGGCAGATTCCACATTTTAACAACAGATTCTGCATTGGAAATCTCTAATGTGTGAACCTTAAGGCAAAACACCAGTCTTAAAAGTCACTAAAAGCTTCATCCCACGTACCTGCTTCCCTCGGATTATCCCTGTAGTGCTAAGCTTTTGCGGTTGTTGTTTGTGCTACCGGGCGACAGCGATCCTTTGCATACCAGGAAGTGAGTTTAAGGGGGGAAATATAAAAAATCATTAAAAAACAACAGATGACCCAATTCAATTCAAATTTGGTATGCTTAAAGCTCTCCCTAATATCTATTACTGTGCCAATTTTGGTATCTTTATCTTTAAAGCTTAAGCAGATTTAAGCATTTCTTTAAAATCCTGCTCCTGCGCCCCAGCGGCGGCTCGGAAGATACGCTCAAAATGTAGAGGCTAAATACGGCGAATCTTTTTGCTTTGAAGCACAATTAAAGCAGGATGCATGGGAGTACTTCACAATCAAAGCAGATTATAAAGTGGAAAACATCTGAGTCATTTGCATGCAATTCACAGTGATTGCAGAGTATAATGCTGGTGTGATAAAGCACTAATAGTCTAGACCAGAAGGCTTTCTGGGCAATCAAAAATGAAGGCAGTCAGTTCATGGCGAACAATAATCCATGATTTATGAGAAGACTGGCATTCTATTCCTCAGCAAATTTTAATCAATGGACGAAGGTCCAGAGTGGATGATGAGTCCAGGGAAGAGGGAGCATTTTGTTAATCCAATTGATGGAAAGTCCAGGCAGAAAGTATAACAGCAGTGAAGACAGAGTAGTTGTTCCCTGGCAGGGAACCAGACAAGCTCCCAAACTCCTTGTGTAGCATTAGGATTCTCTGGAAGCATGAAGAGACCAGGCAGAAAGTGCTCAGCAAAAGGAAACTATTGCATATGAGGAAGAAGCATTCTAGGCAGTAAAAAACGACACCGCACGTCGTTCTCAGGGCGCTTCCATCCGCCCCCAGTGCACCCCGAAAACGATAGTGTAACTTGCCTGTAAAAGAGCCAAGGAAGAAGCGTCCTTGCCGGCACCGGCGCCGGTGCCACCACCCAACTCCCTCCTCGCCGGCTGGGATGGAGAGCTCGGGGGAAGAAGGCGGAGTGGAGAGCTTCTTCCGCTCTCCACCCCGCCTTCTTCTGCCGAGCTCTCTGAGCCGGCCGGCGAGGAGGTCTGTGGGTGGCGGCGCCGGCAAGGACGCTTCTTCCTCATCTCTTTTACAGGCAAGTTACCCGATCGTTTTCGGGGTGCACTGGGGGCGGATGGAAGCGCCCTGAGAATGACGTGCGGATTCCCCCCAGGAAAAGCCTTTCCTCTGCTCTACCACTTTATAAATGGCGGAATGGTGAAGAAGTCTGAATGGGAAGGGCCTCAGGGATGTGTTGGTTTCAGAACAACCAAAAGAAAACTCAAGTTGGGGAGATTTACACTTCTAAAACATACAGAGATTAGGGAAAGGATAGTGTGAGCTTGATTACAAACCTTCTCAAATTGCTCTTTGGTTTGCTTTGCTTTGTTTCCTTGAAAAATTGCATTTTTAGCAGTGGATTACACAGATTTGTCTGAAGTTTGGTACACATAAGCAGTTCCAGAGCATCTGTAAGTTCACCAACTTTTATGTTTGTCTCATGACAAAGTTATAGCACTTTGCTTTGACTGGTTTGCCTGAAAAAAAATCACATTTTGAGCAGTGGATTACAGGAAAACCATTGCTCAGATGTGTCTGAAATTTGGTACACATGAGCATCTCCAAGGCATCTGTAAGGTTACCAACTTTCATATTTCTATGTTGAAAAATAAAAAAAAGTTAAAGGTGTTTATTTTTTCCAATCCAAGTCTATGAGAAAATATAAAAAACTAATGATTCGGACATCCGAATCTTGATTCGGATCCAAGGTGAGGTGGACTGGGTCCGAATTGATCCAAAGCAAATTGGGCTTGATTTGGAAGGTCTGAATCGGGATCTGAAGTGAATCAGGGGGCCCTTGCACAGCCCTAGCTGAAATTCCCTTTTCAGTACAAGTGTTTAAGATACAGGAGCCCTGTCCTCCTTTCCATATGGTCACCTTTGCCCCCACCTCTTTTGCTTTCAGCCCTGCCCACCACTGAAGAGCTTCTCCATGATGAAATTTGGCCCTCGAGCTGAAAGAGATTTTGCATCACCTACCTCATAACTCTGCTGTGAAAATAAAAATGGGTGGTATCACTATGTATGCTACCCTGAATTCCTTTGACAAAGAGCAGGAAAAAATGTTATTAACAGATTTAAAGTGTATTTAGGGAAGAAAGCAGAAGACGGGGCAAAAAAGGAACAGCAGTGGCATATGTATCTCGAAAAACTTAACGTATTGTCTGTTCTTAGACAACAAGGACTCATTTAGAAAATATAACCACCATTGTTTAACGCCCTGTTGAAAACAAAATGATACGGGATAGAGTGGTAAACATTCTCACGAATTTTTATAAGCTGTGGATTAGCTTCAACTTCCAGATACCATTGATATGAGATACTTGAGGTCAACAATGACAACTGTCATTTGAATTCACATGGTTCTCCAGGGGCAGAGAGGAGGAAAGGAAACCAAACTTAGAGGCAGAAGTTTGATAATGAGCAAGTCCCTGCTTTTAAGCAAGAATTGGAACACAACCGTGTGGTATCAAATCCTAGGGCAGACTCAGGCAGTCGATGGATTTGCAGGAAGAAAATCTCTTCAGGCTCTTGAATCAGAAGATCCACTCTTGCTTTATCCCCTGATTTGAGGACATTCCAAGTTACAGCTGGAATTGCCAATTGGGAATGGGTTAAGCTCAGTGGGGACTTTATCCTTAAACCTCGAGTATTAACTGCTCAACATATCAAGGTTTTCTTTTAGAACTACTTGCAAGTCCATTCGGTTGACAAGCTGCCCATTTAAACTGTTCATAACAAGTATCCTCACTGACAAAAGTAAATAAACTAGAAAATAAGGGGTATTCTGCACAGGAGGACTTGAAAAATCTAGCATTTTTACATGCATAGTCTCATATTATTTAATGAATTGGTTTACATGATGAAAACAGCCCACTGTGGCTTATTTGAGCAATGGTTGGCTGTGGTGGTTGCCAGGTGGGATTTATATTCAACACTCAGCTGCAGCTTGTCGAGTCATGCGAATTTGGTTGCTGGGGGTTGTGTGAGGGTTAAGCAACCTTTGCATAACCCAACAACAGACCATGGGTTACCCCACCACTGAGGTTTACATGATTCAACAAGCCATGGCCACCCATTGAAATTAAAAATGTCCACTCACACAGGCTGGGTAGGCTGCAGTACAGTGGGCTGCAGTGCACGCCAGCTGCACATTTTACATTGAGCTGGCATGCACTGCATACACATTTTACATTTGCTGTGAGCTCAATGTAAAAAGTGTGGTTTATTTAAGCTGACCTTAGTAGAAACTAAGGTATTTATTAGCAATATTATTCTTATAACAACTGTCTTATTGTAAATATTATAGAATAGGAATCAGGTATAGCTCAATTCAATTATGTATGTCTAAAGTGTGTGTGTATTCAACCCCTAGGCTTCTACCATAAGCTCTGACACTGTCAGAAAGTCCACAGGATTGCAAATGTGAGCCATTTCAAAATTAGACTGTTTTACAATTACATTGCATAAAGAACAACATTTTGACCACCTAGTAATGTATGTTTCCAATGTCATGCCTACTTTCATGGCCTCTACATTTGCAAGACATCAATAAAAAGAAAATACATATTCTCGCTTGTGACAAAATGTCTAATTTTATTCACTTCTTCGCTATGTGTGGTAATCACTCCAATTTAGACTGCTATCATGTGTGTTTTCGTGATTTAATATGCTTGAGGGCTGGGCAACTGATTTTTCAAATACAAGGGGATAACTCTACTAAAAATGGATATTTCCAATGTCTACTTACAGTGTTGTTGCTACCAATGCGCTGTGAGTATGCACGTCAGCAAGATGTCTGTAACAATCATGGAGCTGCTGGTTTTTTCAGAAGGGGCCACAGCTGGCACACCAAATGAAGTTGGTAAAAGGCACATACTGTTTGGGATCCATAAATAGGGCTGGCTTTCATAGTATCCCAAAGTTATACTCCTTAAGTATGTGTTTCGCAGCTTGGGGGTGCTTCTGGATCCGTCGCTCCAAATGATAGCCCAGAGAGATGCAACATCCAGGAGTGCCTACTATCAGCTTCAGTTGATATGCCACCTGCGCCCCTTCCTAGAGTCGGAAGACTTAAAGATGGCAGTGTATGCGCTAGTAACTTCGAGGCTTGACTTCTGTAATGCGTGCTACATAGGGCTACCTTTGTGCCTAGTCCGGAAACTTCAACTAGTTCAAAATATGGCAGCCAGGCTGGCCACCAGTACACCTAGGGGGGTGGGGCACATTACACCAGTTTTAAAATCTCTTCAATGGCTGCCGATTAGTTTCCAGGCAAAGTATAAAGTGTTGGTAATCACCTTTAAAGCCCTACATGGTTTGGGTCCAGGTTACCTGTGGGATCGCCTTTTCCTATACAATTCGCCCCGCAAACGCAGGTCCTCTGGGAAGTATTTCCTTCAGACAGCCAAAATTAGGATGACAGGTATTACCCAGAGGACCTTCTCTTCAGCTGCTCCCAGACTGTGGAATGGCCTGCCGGAGGAGATTTGTCAAATTAACAGTCTTTTAGCATTTAAGAAAGCTATAAAGACTGATCTCTTCCAGCAGGCCTATCCAGTGGAATTTTAAGATGCTTTTAAGATTTTTTAAATGATATTTTAACAATGTATAGTATGTTTTTAATCAGTATTTTATGTATATTATACTTATTGTTGTTCCTCGCCTTGATCAAAATGGAGAGGCGGGTAAGAAATTATGATGATGATGATGATGATGATGATGATGATGATGATGATGATGATGTAGGAGTTCAACCCCCTCTGGAATAGCCAATATATCTACGTATTATCTGGCTCTTTTCTGTAGACCATATTCTCATCTTCCAAAAGAGGTTTTGTATTTTATTTTTAATTTTCCAGCACACCAGTCTTCCATTTCTTCGGATTTTTTTTTTTTTAATTTTTTTTAGAGCAGAGAATCATCTGCATGAAAGTACTCTTCACGTTTAACTGGAAAATAATTTCGCTTTGCGCCTGAGACTGGAAGTGGTTTGTATTCCCAAACTATAGCCATGGTCTGCTCATCACACTGGAACATGTGCCAGTTTTAATCATGTGCTAGCTGCTTCTTGTTTATTAATCGAAACTCTCTAGCCAATAAAACAATCTTGGTGGGGAATAGGGAACTGTGAACCCCAAATCAAGTTTACCAAGTTGTCTAACAAAATTTTATAAATCACAAAATCAGGAACCTTTTGGAAATTAATTAGGCCACCACTGGGTTTTTCTCCTCCTGTCCCGACTCTTGCTGCCAAAATATTATTGATGATGGTTTTAAATAGCACAAACATTTGTTGTTTGACAAGTGGCTGACAAGGAGTGATATAGTCTCTTAAAATTTATGCAAGCAATTGTCTGTTCACTTCATTCCTCTCTTTGGAAAGACCTTTCACTCATCTGAAAGATGAACCCAGTTGTTGTTCATGTCTTTAGACCTCAAGACCATTGTTGGCTTTTTCTCATTTGATCAAATCTTATATTTGTGCTGTTTCCTTAGTCCTTTTCAGACAACTTACTTGTGTTGACACAGGCCGGATGACGCAGAATTGCACCTACTGCCCCGCCATGCATGTTTAGCATAGCATTTAAACAGCAGCTCCACATGTATAAATTGTACATTTATCTGCTCAGTTGGTGTGATTATCATGTCTGATGTGTTGTCTGAAAAGGGCTCTTGTATTCCAAGGCACACATGAAGAAGTTTTGCAGTTACATTTCCAAAGAGCAATATTTTGCTTCTACATACACTTTAGTAAGGAAAGTATTGTTATAGGATTGCTGAAAAGGAGTCTGGGAATTGGGAGACAGTGGGTTAAGCAGGCCAAAATGACTGCCTCAAATTCCTTAATGGCAAGTTTCTTGTACATGCATGCTACATCCTACATGTAGAATTGGGTGTTTGTTTGTTTGTTTATTGCATTTCTATACCGCCCAATAGCCGAAGCTCTCTGGAAAATGGTGAATGTTCAAGTCGTTCTGCCTCTGTCAATGTATGCTCCACTTCCATTATCCACTCACTTCTATAATCTGTGACATTGGTGCCAATTGAGCAGAAAACCAGAACTCCATATAGGGCCCTTCTAACTCTACTATTCTATGATTCTACGTCTTAAATTATTTTTCAGTCATCATAACTCCATAGCAGTTGCACCTATCTTCCCCCCAAAAAATCAGATTTCTTGCCAGGGACATCTGTATGATATACCTGTATTTTTATACAAATTGCCAAAAAAATCCACAGGGGGGAATACAGGGAAATGAATCACTTATGCTGCCCCTAAACACTCCCCTTCCACAAAAAAAAGTGCTACACCTATCTTCCTGAAATGCTTGTCAATTTGTTAACTGTTTGTCATTTTCATAACAATTGCCAACAACAACAACAACCAGGAGAATAAGTACGTACTATTGGGAAAAAACCCAAACTATAAATGATACTCTCACAAAGCTCCCTGCACCCATTCTTCTAAAACATGACAGGTTTGATCGCTCAGAAAAGTCAACTATCCCTGCAAATTTCATCCAATTCTGCCAAGAAATAAAAAAGTTATCCGCACTTCCCATGTGTGTGTGTGTGTGTGTGTGTGTGTGTATGTATATATATATATATATATATATATATATATATATATATATATATATACACACTAGCTGTACCCTGCCACGCGTTGCTGTGGCTCAGTCTGGTTAAATTGAAAAGAAAGAAAAGACAAAGCGGATGTTTCTAATATGTTTAATTTCACAATGCTTGTGGATATACAATATTTTTAGTTGTTCCATTGTCTGTGTGGATATAGAGATTGTCTGGTTTGCCGACTCTAGAACACACAACATATAATTGTCCATGTGAGAAGCAATCTGTGTCTAAATCTAAACCGCACAATTCTAAAGATTGGCCCTGAGCTTTGTTGATGGTGATTGCAAACGCCAATCAAATTGGGAATTGCAATCTCTTAAATTGAAATGGCATATCTGTTGGAATCATAGGAATGCGAGGAATGAGGACATCTTCACCTTTGAAAGGTCCTGTCAAGATTGATCTCCGATTATAACAATTGCCACTTCGTCTATAGTTGGAGCATTGAATCTTCTCACATGTTCTCCAGCAGGCGTTTTGTCAGCATGAATAACAATCTTGTGTGTATCAGATGGCATCATGTCAATTGCTGTTTTGAACAAATGTACTAAATTGTTTTTTTCATGAAGTAGCTGCTGCAGTTTTGAAACGATGGACCTTTTTATGCCGGTATAAATTCCGCAGCGTGCATTCAATTCATCATTGCCATCACCAATGAAATACATTTGTAGGAATTTATGTTGACTATCTTGAAATGGAAGGAAGGAGCCAGCTTTATGATAAATTTGTCCTTTGACTTTGAAAGTTGGCATAAATGGAGCTGTGATGATTTCTGCGCCGAACGACGTCATTTGGAAGCATGAGTTGTATTTCCTGATGTTAGATAGGAAATGTTTTGATTCTGCGGTATATCTGGCAAGCAAAGTTTGTAATGGCTCTGGTGGTTCTCCAAGTTGAGGCAGTTTAATTTTTCCAGCAGCGCAACACATTCCTTTTGTTTCTCCATTAAATTTAAGAGCCTTGCAATAAGGACACACTTCAGTCATAGTGCCGATGAGAACATGCCGCCTCAAATTATAATCATCAGCTGGGTTGTACCGGAATGCAAGGCGATTGTAATTGTGTGATTGTTTACCACGAAGTCGTGTTTGACGCTGATGTGCTGTTTCTCATTGACGTCTTTCAGCCACTCTCAGCCTGTCACGTTCATTCTATTGAGAACAAAGCAGATCTGAAGCTGTAGAACGCGATTGCCGTGCTCACAACCGTGCATCCTCAAGTCTGGCTGAACGTTGCTTGGCTGGTTCCTTGGCACGTATTTGAGGCATTCTTTTTCTTTTTTTCTCGTTTGCTGATGTCCGTTCTTCCTCAGTCTGATTTGCAATTTCTCATCGCAGTGCTTCCGCTCTGCGAGTACGACGACCTAAGTGTGATCTTCTGCGAGGCATTATTTGGATGAAGTAAAGCAGATTGTTTGGTTTTTTAAAAAGGATGTTTTTACGGTGAGGCGGTTAGTGGAAACTCCTGGCAGTTACCTTTCTTCAGAACGTGTAACTGTCACAGGTGTGACATCTATATTCACTCAGCCAATTGTGAGAGAACATGCAAATAGGAGAGGAGACAGAGGCAGTGGATTGGCCTACTGGTTGGCGATGTCACAATGATCAGCAGGACTGGTTTTGAGGAGGCCTATTTCTTCGATTTTAAGACAAAGTTTTGACCCCATATAGAACATAGTTACATAACAACGCTCGCGTATTCGAATGCAACGTTGTGTCAAAATTTTAAAGCAATCGGTGAAGAACTTTCGGAGATATAACGTCTGTTTCGAACGAACATTTACATTTTTATTTATATAGATAGATATATATGGAATGTAGCACAAAACCCCTGCACTTTTTTTTTTTTTTAAAAAAATGGTGGGCATAGTTCCTAGAGAAGGGACTACTGTGCTTCCAAATTTCATCCATTTGTGCAAAAAAGAAGTTATTGCTGTTGGTTTCCCCCCAATGATATTCAATGAAGGCATGAAGATTTCAATTTCCGAATGGAGATTCAGATTCAAATCCAAGTTGGCAGAGGTAACCTCTGAATAAGTTTGAATCAAATCATACTATTTTCAGAATTGGGGTCTGAACAGAATCTTGTGGTCAGTGCACACCCCTAGAGTGAACCAGCTAAGAAATATTTTCATTACACTTGCATTCTTTTTATAATAGCTTTAGCTACAGCCATCGCCCCTAACATCTGGAAAGAGGAAGAGAACAGTATTGCATTAAAGGTCTGCTAGGATCTTCATAATCCTCATGTAATATTCTCTCGTGATTATTTAGGATGTTATAGAATGAGGCACTGACAGCTTTAAAGTGCTCATTAAATGCACAAAACCTCATGTTGACAATAACAGAAGGGAACAGCACATTGCTCCACTTCGACATGTATTTGATTTTACACATTATCAAATCTGGGCCTGCAATATGATTTGGTTCAGCAGACTGAACTGAACATTTTCAGTCAAGTGAGCTTGAAACTCTGAGATCCCATTTTATAGGTCTACCTATAGGTCTACCTATTATTTGTTACAATCTGCAATTCATGGTCTTTTTTTAACTATATATTATTAATATTGTAACAAAGTAAATTTATGCTTCATGTACATTTAAGAGCAGCCCCTAGTAGAAGAGCTGACTGTGGAGAGGCAGGGCCTGAAGGTGAGGCCATAGCTAGACGGGGCGGTATCCCAGGGTGATCCCTGGGATCATCCCTCTGCATCCACATGACACACAGAGGATCCTAGGAGCAGGGAGGGATGATCCCTCCCTTTCTCCGGGATATGGCCCTACCCTTTCAGCCCGCTTTTTCCGCAGCCTCGGGATGATCCTGGTTACTCGCAAGGAGCTGGGAATAGTGCATGGGGTGCAGAGCTCCTCCTCTGTGCCCATTGGGGTGGGGGGGAGTGGGGATTTTTTTTTTTAAAAAAAAACACCTTACCTTTTATCACACAATTGCTCATGCACTCCTATTTCTTACAAAAAACCAAAATGGCAGGCATGACGTCTTGTTCGTCCCAGGCCACTGCGCGCCACGTGTAAACAGAGGGGGAGATCTCTAGTTTGTGTTACAGAAGTGTTAATTGTTTGCAATAAAGCTTTGTGGATTGGCCCAGGAACTTTCCTTAGTTTTGACTCCTTGGGGACACTTGAGCAGCTACAGCCCACAACAGTGGTGTCTTTTTCCTCCTTCCTTCTAGTTGGTGGAATAGCTTTTCTTTTTTAAAAAAATTCCTTTCGGTTGATTTTTAATTACTATTTATTCATCCCATTAGAGTAAATACAGAGGCCTTCTTCAGGCATAGTGCAACACATGCTCAGTAGTGTCACTCTCCCCCTCTCTCCTGCCTTAATTAGATTAGAATGTTCTGAAGATTTCCATTGGTGATTTTTTTATCCACATTTCCTGGCAAAATTTCAGCTTACCTAATTAAAATCTTGATGATTTCTATTTCCTTTGATCTTGTACTTGATGGAATAGCTTTTCTTTTTAAAAAAATTCCCTTCGGTTGATTCCCAGCATTCCTGACCATGGGACATACTGACCATGGGACATACTTAATTGCAATGATGGGAGTTGTAGTCCCATCATTGCAATGATGGGGAAGGGCTGCTGTAAACAAAAACAGAGAAGTAGGTGGCCCTAAGTTGTTCATCATTAGTCTTCCACAACCCCACAGTCACCTCTGCATATCATATTCTCCATCCTGTCCTCATGGTTTATCTGCTTTGAGAGAATTTCACTTGCACTTTCTGCCTCCTTAGGGAGGATGTGGCATTAAGGCTTGTGAGCCTTAACTCCCAATTTCCCTGCTTTTTGGTGCTTGGTTGAAAACTGTAGAGCCTTAATGTTGTTTTGTAAACAACATTACAAAATGTTGGTTTTGTAACATTTTGTTACAAACCGTCGGTTTTTTGTTTAATGAATAATTAACTCACATAATACAACTGTTAAAGGAACCTCAACAAATCACTTTAAAAATATGTTAAGCGGGCATACATTGCAGCAATAAGCGTGAGAGTCATGAAAAACAGTAGATATAGCACCTTCCAAAGGTTGCTAAGAGGAGACATTTTTTCCCCAAAGACTCCATTGCTCACCAATTCCATTTTATGGGATGTGTACAGAGCTATTTGAGGCCTGTGTTTCTAGACTATGAGGCATTAGAGCAGTCAACACATTTCACAGTTCATGAGCAGTGAGAGATTAAAATGATTAACAAGGATGCCCGAGCCAAGCATAGGGCGAGCTTGCAGCCTTGGACAGTGAGAAATTACTGTGATTAGCTATTCAGAATGATTAGAAGTTCACAGGGTGAATTGAGATCCATGGACATAGGGAAACCATGATTAAGTAGGCCATGTCCACTATATGGGCAGCAGGGAGAACACTGGTCCACGGATGGCAAGATGGTTATTAACATAGCTACATCAATAGTTATTAACCTGCCTGCATCAATATTGTGCACAGAATGAACTTAGCTTCGTGGAGAGTGGGGGGAAATGATTAACAAAGGAATTTAGCAGTGATCTCAGGGCAAATTAAGATCTATGGAGAGTGCCTGGGATTAATGCAAATTCATCAGTGTTGACTTCTGATGAACAGGTTCACGGACAGAAGACTCACATTAACATAGTTCTGTGAATTCGGCTCCTCCTCCTTACTGATGTGCTGATGAAGGTTCTTTCTCCCATAACTGAAGGTTAAATTAACAGACTTGGCATCATCCTGAAGAAGGTTCTTTGTCGAATTTGTCTTAAAGGAGCATTAACTCATCATTACATGCCACTAAAAATACACGTGTATACACATTACGCACCCAGATAACTGTACTGTAAAGAAAGTTTTGTTTGCCCAGTTCAATTCATAATAACTGATTATATAGATGGACTCTTTTTCCATGAAGGCCTTGGACGTTTTGTTTTGCTTTTGCTAATACGAAAGCCCACTTTCTGTCAATTACATTGTTTGTTAACCTCTGTAAAAAATAATCTGTACTGTCATAGCATTTTCTGATTGCTGTGTATTTTGAAAGGTCATCTATAATTCATTCTTTTTCTTTCTTTTAAATAGACCTGTTCACAGCTGAACGATTTCTGGTATTTATTCAGTTCAAATTATATTTTAACTATGCACTTCTTCTAATGATGTCCCTATAACTTTGATATTTTGTGATTTCCCCTAGGCTGAAGATAGGGTTGTTGTTTTTAAACTTGTAAACTCATACTGATTGGCAGCCATGCTGAAAACAAGGACAAAACCTCTAGCCTAGATACTATTCATACAGGGTGTCTTGAGCTAGATTATTTATGGAATGTGCTATTTACATAGCTCTTTTCCTATACCGTAGGAATGTAGGAAGCAGTCTTAGACTTAGTCAGACCCTTGGTCCATCTAGTCGACTATTGACAATACTAACTGGCAGCAATAGATTCTTTCCTAGCCCTGCCTGGAAATACCAGGGATTAAACATGGGACCTCCTTTGTGCAAAGCATGTGCTCTACTGCTAGGTTACAGCTCTCTTGTCGTCAGATATCCATCTGTCCTATGCAAACTACAACCATCAGCTTTAATAAGTCACAGCAAAGTTTATGAGCTGTACTTGGTTACAATGCATGAAATGTCTCTCGTTTTGGAAAGGCTGCATTTTTCTCATCCTGTTGGTCTACTCTGCCTCTCCTGCATCTGTTGATGGGCTGCTAAATATGAGAGGCTTAAATTCATCACCCATTATGTCATTTGTGATTCTCTCTCTCTTTTTCCCCATTAAGGGTGCATGTTTCTGTGTATACTGTATGTTTTTATGGTTTTAAATGTTGTATATTGTTTTTAATTGTTTTAATCTTATGGAAACCTCCCAGAGCGCTTTGGCTATGAGGTGGTATATAATAATAATAATAATAATAATAATAATAATAATAATAATAATAATAATAAAAAATTTCTCACCCTCCTCTCCCTCTGGATCGAGGCAGGGAACAACACTGAATACAAAAATACAAAAATACATAAAACTGATTAAAAACATAAAACCAATACATTATTAAAATCCAAAAATCTTTTAAGACATTTTAAAATTCGACTGGGTAATATATATTTTAAATCCTATAGTTCCCAGCATCCCCTAGCTAGCCATGAGGGCTGGGGTATGCTGGGAGTTGTAGGCCTCTTTTTCAGACTAAACATGCATAGGATTGGGCCTGAAGTAAAGTAACACATGAGCCTTATTCAGCCCCCATAGGATTAGGATCACGTGAGGGGTAGAGCAGGACCATGCTCATTGTCCCTGCCCCTCCATCGGATTCCAGTCACTCAGCTCCATCCTCCTCTGCACTAGAGGGCAGTGTTTGATGGAGGGGATCGCTCACATGATTCTAATTGTTTGTGAGAGGAGGGCAAACAACTGAACAGGGTTATCCTCTGGTTTTCGGGCATACAGAGTAGGGATGGGTGAATCAGCAAAACTTGAGTCTGCCAAACTCCACCCCGTTCTCAGACTCTTGTGACATCCCTAACTGGGACTGGTAGATAGGATCATATGATACCAGTGCTTTGACAGCTGCTCTGGCTTCCAGTCTGTTTCCAAGCCAAAATCAAAGTGTTGCTGTTGACCTTTAAAGCACTAATTGGCTTGAGGTGTAAGTATCCAAAGCAGGGGCACACAACCATATTGGTCCTGATGGCTCTATCTGGTACTGGCTTGGAAATGGTCACACTCCCATGTGTACTCACACAAATGAACTCTCATGCACACTCACATGCTCCCAGATATTTTAGGTTTTTGATGTTAGATTTTATGGCTGTTTTATATATATTTTTATTGCTTATTCTGTGCTGTTTTTTGGCTTTTAAATTGCATTTTTTCTTTTAGCTTTATGTTATTTACCTAGAGAACTTCTGTTATCTAGGTTGTTTTAAAAAATAAAATATAATAAAATGAATATGAAATGATCTAATAAAAACACATGTACCAGAAAAGAAGTGCATATGTCCCTGTATGAATGGATATCAACTTGAGCAAGGAACCACATTCAAATGATAAAGCAATGGCAGTGCAACTAGATATTTACCATTCACTGCAGTACACACACAAACACTGATTTCAGTTGATAGATTTCAATGGGCTTAAACATGCTTTAGCTTAATTGAACCATGGCCACTGTGGGGGAATCATTTTCAACTTTTGCAATGCATTGAATTTTCTTTTGACCTCATTTTCATGGAAATTAGGCTGTATCCAATGCTAGTCCTGCTTAGAGTAAACACACTGAAATGGGACACATTGAACTAACTTAAGGCCCATTCATTTCAATGGAATTATTATTATTATTATTATTATTATTATTATTATTATTATTATTATTATTATAATCCTGCCTTTTGCCCAATACTGGGCCTCAAGGCGGCCCAGTAAGACTAACACTGTACACAAGTGATTTACAATGCATTCCTGTACATATCTACTCAGAAGTGAGTCCCCATTGAGTTCAATGAAACATTCTCCAAGGTAAATGTGTATAAGATTTTAAATTGATAATCTGTAAACTTCTGTTTTAATTTGTGTCATTAACTGCTTGGTGATCAACTTTATTTGTATGATATTTCCTGGTTGTTGTTTTTTCCTTTTAGGTGCTTTTGTGCGTGTGTGTTGCCTGTTTTAAGGTTATGTTAATAGTTTTAAGGGTTATTTTGTTATTTAATTGGGTTTCTAATGACTGGTATAAATTTACTTATTATGAGCTTTGCACAGGCTGTAAAGTGGAAAACTGGCACACAAACATGTACCTTAAATAAGGATGTGCTTATATAAATAGTTCTTTCTGTATTGCTGTCATATAATTTAAATGGAGCTGAAACTCAATGTCAAAATTATTGCTTATTATGTAGAAACCTGGTTTGGCCACTCAGTTTGAGTTTCCTAGGGGAGAAGGTGCTCTTACACCAGCTTTGCATCTCTACTAAGAACTAAGTTCCACAATGTGTTGGGGGACCAGGGGTGCTTTCAGAAGGCTAGCATTGTGGACCTTCCCTGTGTTTTTCTCCTTAAGAAAATATGAGAGAGTCATGGATAGATGAGGACAATGTCATCTGCACAGACACACATGAACGCAAACGGGTAGAATTCCTTAAATGATGCAGGGTAATGATGTGATACAGTAAAGGCCTCATCAGCAAGCATCCTTAATCTCAAGTGTGTTTGTATAGAATTGCACCCTTAATATCTTGGAACATTTGTCATTTCCAGCAGCATACTTATCTGCTCCACAAACCTTCAGCTTTAGGGGCCCATCTGTGGAGATAGAGGAAAGACTGTCTGTAATAGATTAGAAAGAACAGTTCAGAAATACATACATAAATAAAAATTAGTGTACTGGTCCTATTCTAACACTAGAAGAAAGTAAAGTCAGCCAAACTTGAAATGCTCAGAAAAACTGCCTCTTGCAGCTTAGGTACTCTGTGTGTGTGTGTGTGTGTGTGTGTGTGTGTGTGTGTGTGTGTGTGTGTGTATACAAATAGCTAATTATTTCTCTCTCCCATATCAGCAATGGCTGACCTGATTAAAATCATAAATCACTAAGCATCTCCAATTTATGCCAGGAGAGCCCACATCTGAATGTGTGTGCATGTTAATTAAGAGTGCACTGGGTAATCAAAAATGTTTGTTGTGGAAGAAAAGTGATTACATAACCTGACAAACAATGAAGTACAGAAGGTTTGTGCTTGACTTTTAAAAAGAGAGCTGTCAAAACACAGGTCTGGCTGGTAGTTCCACCATCTACTCACACTAAGCCTAGAAGGGTTATGGCCTGTTTCTAGTGATTGCGGGAAAGCGTTCAACTCATCTATAAAGATGTTGTTTTCTTTATTCCTTCCTATGGTTCAGAGCTAAAACTTATCAGATTTTGAGCTAAGTGGCCCTCGTGGGAGCTGTGCGTAAAATTAGGTTCAGTTGTTTCCTTCAACTTCAGGGTTGGTCTACATACATACAGCCGAATGGATTGGGGCTGTCTATACATTTTAAAAGCCTTGCAGTGGCTACACTGTGGTGCTGCAATGGTTATACAATGCAGCAGCCACCGCAGGGCTTTCCCATGCAGCTGCGCACTGGAGAAGTCAGGGACTTACCTCAACTTTTCCTGCTGGAGCAAAGTCACTACAGCTCTTCCACCATCTGTCCTTGCTCCAGCATCATGCTGGGGGTGTTCCCATGTGGAAGGTGACCTCCAATTGGTCACCGGAATCCTGGCAAGGGGCAGGGGGGCAGGCCTGGTAAGCCAAATGGCCACCAGAAAGCTTGCGTTGCCTCCTCCAGTGAGGATTACTCGCTGCCACAATGCAGCAACGATACTGCGGGGTTTGGCAGGAGAGCAGTGCCACGAAGGCAGGCTCCTGTTATAATAGATTGTATCTCTTCAAAATGCAAAAGAGATTCTATTTTTCAAACACCCACATGTGTAAAACACTACAAATATTAACACATCAGGGGAAAATCTTGTGCCCACATGAACCTACCTGAGCCCTAAGATTGGCTCAGCTGCCCTGCTCATTATTAGTAAACATCCGATTGACAGGTACCTTCTTAGTGGTGGTTTTGCTGCAGTGGAATTCCCTTCCCCTGGATGCTATACCAAACCCCCTCACTTCCTGTCTTTAGGAGCATTTTCAAAACCTTATTCTGCAA
This sequence comes from Elgaria multicarinata webbii, assembly GCF_023053635.1. Lineage (NCBI taxonomy): Eukaryota > Metazoa > Chordata > Lepidosauria > Squamata > Anguidae > Elgaria > Elgaria multicarinata. The sequence goes on along the minus strand of NC_086173.1, from coordinate 92,879,296 downwards.
GGCTTTTATGAACATTATTTTCTGTTGGCTCTTTAGATATTTTATGCTAATATGTTATCAAGTGTTTTGCTGTTTTATTTTGTCCTATTTTAGAGATAGGATGTAATTAACTAAAATATAAATAAGCAAACAAATTAATAGAGGTTCTAGCCCAGGCTGTTCCTTCCTGTTTTCCACATGCAGTGAAATTTTATTTTGTTCGCTTTTTCTTGTTCTTTTTAAATACAGGGGAGCATTCGAAATTGTGACCCCCACATGTGGGAAATTAATTCTGCAATATCAGAGCTCCACCATTTCATTGTTCTGCATGTATAGACCAGGCTTTAGTCTTTTGATTTTACCTTGTTCTGTTGAATTCACATTTAGAGAAGACAATCCAACTCCCTCCCATGATTACCACCTGCACAGGCTTTATGCATGCTATGGTTGTAGGTTTCCCCTCTCCCGAGAGGCATCACTTTCTACATCCTTTTATTAATAAATCCTTATTGCTTTCTCCATTATTATAAAACCCTTTTGGAAAATTTCAGATGCCCTATTCAGGAATAGGAAGCCTAAAACTGTGTAGGGGAGTTTGTGTGTGTGCAAGTGTGAGTGTGTGTGCAAGCCTCACCTTGAGTATCCTGACATACACATTCAGTGTGATGATCTGAAGAGAGTTTCCAAGTATGCTTGGCTGGATGCACTTAGAAACGCTATTCAGATCTTCACACTGCATGCATGAAGGTCTGAAGAGGAGCCAACGTGCCCAGGAATGTTGTGGGCTCTCCCACACTAGAGGCATTCAAGAGGCAGCTGGACAACCATTTGTCAAGTATGCTTTAGGGTGGATTCCTGCATTGAGCTGGGGGTTGGACTTGATGGCCTTATAGGCCCCTTCCAACTCTACTTTTCTATGATTCTATGAGGTTAGGCTTGAATGCCTCTTACACAGTTTTAGCCCTCTTGTGTTCAGACAAATACCTGAATAGGGTTATAGTCTGCTTTACACACACAATCATCTACAAATATTTCCACTTAGTTGTTACACATTTTTTTATCCAATTTACAGCATCCAGTTCAGATCCTTTATGGAGGTATTCATTATCTATAGTGGGGTGTAGTGGCTAAAGTGTTGGACTGGGAGTTGGGAGATCCGGGTTTTAATCCCCAATTAGCCATGGAAGCCCACTGGGTGACTTTGGGCCAGTCACAGACTCTCAGCCCAACCTACCTCACAGAGTTGTTGTTGTGAAGATAGAAATGGAGAGGAGGAGGATTATGTACACCGCCTTCCTTGGAGGGAGGGAGGTGGGGTATAAATGCAACAAGTAAATAAACAAATAAATATATCCATTGCGATCTGCCCGTCTTGCATTTGATCTAATTGTTGATTCATGAAAGAGTATATTTCAGTTTAGTGCCATAATTATTTAATATCTTTTTTAAAAAGCCTTTGGTGACAGATTTTGTCAAAGACTTTCTAAATGTCTTAGTGATGGACATTTAGGATCACTTCCAGAGAATCTATGGCCAATTGCAATGTCCTAAATACACATATATATATTTACTATTGTGCTCCTGTACTCGACTGCTAATGGAAGTCAGAAATAGAAGCATGTACAATACACAGATCATTAAGGCAGGAGAAATAAAGTTATACACTATCTGTCAATTAGTGCACATAGAAGGTTTCACCGTTTGACTGATGCTCCAGGGAAAGTAATGCTAAAGTTGCCGTTCTAACATTAATCTATTTGGAAGAAGTGGAGTAAACATATTTATGTTAGGGGTGTGCTCCACTCCGTTTCGGATCCCCGAATCCAAAGTGGAGTGGGCCGATCCGGACCTCCTAAACCCGGTTCCGGAGCGGATCGGGGGAGGTCCAGATTGACCTGAAGCGGTTCAGAATGGTCCGAATTGATTCTGACCATTCTGAAACTTTGGAGCCAGGTAAGTGGGGAGGGGGGGAGAAGGGCTTACCTGGCTCCCCCGTCTGCCACCACCGCAGTCCGTGCAGTGACATAGCGTAGCCAGGTAAGTGGGGAGGGGGGCTTACCTGGATCCTCCGTCCGCCGCCACAGTCCATGCAGCGGCGGACAGCGGAGCCAAATAAGGGGGGCTTATTCGGACACCATTTTGTCCCTCCTTCCCCACTTACCTGCCTCCGCCGTCCACCGTGGAGGCAGGTAAGTGGGGGCAAAATGGCATCCGAATATCAATCTGGAACTCAGGATCTCGCTCCAGATCTGGTTCCGGAGCAGGTTGGGGGGGTGTCCGGATTGACCCAAAGTGTTTCGAGGGGGCATGTACAGCTCTAATTTACATCTGGGGTGCAGGCACTTGTTTCAATAGTGCTTATTTACCAGGGACTATCCTTATTTTTTTTTATTTCTGTCCTTTAAACTACTGTCCTACTTTATTGCTATTTTACTTTTGGCAGAAAATTTGGGGGATGCCTCTTTAAACATTTTCATAGTGAGAGTTCCTCTAATTGCCATTTTTTAGGCCTGCAGTAGTTAAATCGCAAGTAGCCTAACCCTGTGCAAATAAGTGCCACTGAATTCAAGGGGACTTATTGCCAGATAAGTGTGCTTGAGACTAGGGGTGTGCACGGACCCCCCCGCTCCGCTTCACTTGCAGATCCGCCATTTTTCGGAGCGGGTCGCTCCGCCCCGCCCCCGCTCCGCCCACTTCCGCTCCGCTCCGCTCGGAGCTCCGGATCCGGATCCGGAGCTCCGTTTTTGCCCCCCCATAGGGTTGCATTGAAAGCTAAAAAAGTAAACAACTTTTTTTCCGTTGAAGTTAGAAACCTCACGTTTGGCACCATGACACCTCATGGGCGTATACACACACACGCCAAGTTTCAAGGCAATCCCATCATCCCCTGATTTTTGGCGAATTTTTGAAAATCGGGCACCCCATTCACACCCCTTGGGATAGCTCCGTCAATTTGCATGTTAGAAACCTCAAACTCGGCACCAGGGCAGCTTATCCATGTGTCCACATGCACGCCAAGTTGCAAGCAAATCCCATCATCCCCTGATTTTTGGCGCGGCTCTACCCTCTAACGCACCTCCCATAACCCTAATTCACACCCCTTTAGATAGCTCCGTCAATTTGCACGTTAGAAACCTCAAACTCAGCACCATGATAGCTTATCCACGTGTCCACATGCACGCCAAGTTTCAAGGCAATCCCATCATCCCCTGATTTTTGGGGAATTTATGAAAATCGGGCACCCCATTCACACCCCTTGGGATAGCTCCGTCAATTTGCATGTTAGAAACCTCAAACTCGGCACCAGGGCAGCTTATCCATGTGTCCACATGCACGCCAAGTTGCAAGCAAATCCCATCATCCCCTGATTTTTGGCATGGCTTAACTCACCCCAAATTGTCCCATTCTACAACTACGTCAATTTGCACGTTAGAAACCTCAAACTCAGCACCATGATAGCTTATCCACGTGTCCACATGCACGCCAAGTTTCAAGGCAATCCCATCATCCCCTGATTTTTGGGGAATTTATGAAAATCGGGCACCCCATTCACACCCCTTGGGATAGCTCCGTCAATTTGCATGTTAGAAACCTCAAACTCGGCACCAGGGCAGCTTATCCATGTGTCCACATGCACGCCAAGTTGCAAGCAAATCCCATCATCCCCTGATTTTTGGCGCGGCTTAAACTTTTTAACTCACCCCAAATCAAGTCCCATTCTACAACTACGTCAATTTGCACGTTAGAAACCTATCCTTTGGTCCCATGACAGCTTACCCATGTGTCCCCATGGACACCAAGTTTCAAGGCAATCCCATCATCCCCTGATGTTAGGGGAACTTTTGAAATTTGAACACTCCAGTATGTCAGGGATTTAAAGTTGCAATTGCAGACAGCTCAATGGGGCCAGTTCCAAGGCAATCCCAACATGCCACGAGATAACCCTAAATCTTCTGGCACATTTGAAAAAGGGATTATTGAATTTGATAAAGTCTAAGTGAGCGCAGGAAGGACTTCTCCCCTTAGTCAAAGCAAGACACATACACCATCGCTGCAAGGCGGGAAGGGGAGAAGGGAGGGAAAGCAGGCAGGCAGCATGCATTGTAGTGCCGCAAGGATGGCTTGAGCACTAACGCATAGCAAACCAACCCATAAGTGGGCGCAAAGTGAGGCAAAGATGGCTGGTTGTTTCTTTCTAAGCCAGCAGTTACGCCTTGAGGGGCACAGAGGAGGACGACTGGGAGCAAGCGTGCCGGAGGGTGCTGGCCACGAACCGCAAAGCCCATCTCCCAGGCACCAGGCGGGCAGAGCAGGCGAGGAGTCAGTCCTGGCAGATGCCCCACCACAGCAGCACCCCGGGGGAGGCGGGCAGACAGGCAGGCAGGCATGGGTTGGCGGGCCCAGAAAAGCTGGTACCTTGCACAAGTAAGCCATAGATCTGTGGGGGAGTCAGTCCCAGCAGATCCAGCTACCTCACAAGGATGGCTCCCAGGCAGGCGGGCAGGCGCCTCCACTGTAGTGGCTGTGCTCAACTCGGCGGGCGCACTACAAGACGAGTTGAAGTGAGAGCTCACTTCTCAGGAAATGTAGTGGCTGTGCTACGGGAGATCGGTGGACTGCTGGAGCTTAGCTTTTTCTCTGAGGGGAAGTCCATGAGTTGAAGTGACAGCTTGCTTCTCAAAGACAGGGTTACAGCGGAAGAGGGGTGGGACGAGACCGGGGAGACAAGCTCGACCAGTGACTACTACTAATCCCCACATCCTGGAGGACCACAGCATCCCACACAAAGTGGCTGTGGTGAAGTCAATGGCTGTCATGAGTCGAAGTGAGTGCTGACTTCTCAGGAGGAAACTTAAACTGTCCCTAGTATGCACTAAGTGGCTGTGCTATGGGAGTTCGGTGGACTGTTGGAGTACCAGCCACAATTGGGGAAGTGAATGAGTTTCAGTGAAAGGTTGCTTCTCAAAATCAGCACACAGATCAAGGACTCCATTTGATCCCCGAGCTATCTAAAGGGTGACCCGTGGACTGCTGGAGTTTTCCTCCGGTTCCCGGTGGCTGGGATGGGTCTCGGCTTCTCAAAGCCATGGCACTGCTGCATATGCAGTGCAGCTTCTCGAAAGAGAGCTGTCCCACGGAAAAACGGTGCATTACTGGAGCTTAGCTTTTTCTCAAAGGGGAAGTCAATGAGTTGAAGTGAAAGGTTGCTTCGGAAGTCTATGGCTTTCATGAGTTTCAGTGACAGCTTGCTTCTCAAAGAGGGCGTTACAGCGGAAGAGGGGTGGGACGAGACCAGGGAGAGGAGCTCGACCAGCTGCTGCGACTAATCCTCACCCACATCCTGGAGGACCACAGCATCCGCAGTAGTGGCTGTGGTGAAGTCAATGGCTGTCATGAGTTGAAGTGAGTGCTCACTTCTCAGGAAAATTAAACTGTCCGTACACACTAAGTGGCTGTTCTATGGGCGATCGGTGGACACCTGGAGTACCACCCGCACATAGGGGAAGTCCATGAGTTGAAGTGACAGCTTGCTTCTCAAAGATAGGGTTACAGCGGAAGAGGGGTGGGACGAGACCGGGGAGAGAAGCTCGACCAGTGGCTACTACTAATCCCCACATCCTGGAGGACCACAGCATCCCACACAAAGTGGCTGTGGTGAAGTCAACGGCTGTCATGAGTCGAAGTGAGTGCTCACTTCTCAGGAGGAAACTTAAACTGTCCCTGTGCAGTCAGTGGTTGGGGAGAGAGGCACGGCCAGCTGTGCCTCCACCGTAGGGGCTGTGCTCAAGTGTCTGAACTTGGAGTCGAAGTGAGAGCTCAAAATTGCTCCATATGAGACTGGGGAGAGAAGCTCGACCAGCTTCTGCTACTAATCCTCACCCACATCCTGGTGGAACAAAGCATCCACCGAGAAGTGGCTGTGGTGAAGTCAATGGCTGTCATGAGTTGAAGTGAGTGCTGACTTCTCAGGAGGAAACTTAAACTGTCCCTACGCACTAAGTGGCTGTGCTATGGGCGATCGGTCGACTACTGGAGTACCACCCGCACATAGGGGAAGTCCATGAGTTGAAGTGACAGCTTGCTTCTCAAAGATAGGGTTACAGCGGAAGAGGGGTGGGACGAGACCGGGGAGAGAAGCTCGACCAGTGGCTACTACTAATCCCCACATCCTGGAGGACCACAGCATCCCACACAAAGTGGCTGTGGTGAAGTCAACGGCTGTCATGAGTCGAAGTGAGTGCTCACTTCTCAGGAGGAAACTTAAACTGTCCCTGTGCAGTCAGTGGTTGGGGAGAGAGGCACGGCCAGCTGTGCCTCCACCGTAGGGGCTGTGCTCAAGTGTCTGAACTTGGAGTCGAAGTGAGAGCTCAAAATTGCTCCATATGAGACCAGGGAGAGGAGCTCGACCAGCTGCTGCGACTAATCCTCACCCACATCCTGGAGGACCACAGCATCCGCAGTAGTGGCTGTGGTGAAGTCAATGGCTGTCATGAGTTGAAGTGAGTGCTCACTTCTCAGGAGGAAACTTAAACTGTCCCTATGCACTAAGTGGCTGTGCTATGGGAGTTCGGTGGACTACTGGAGTACCAGCCGCAATTGGGGAAGTGAATGAGTTTCAGTGAAAGGTTGCTTCTCAAAATCAGCACACTGATCGGGTCACCCAGAGGTCCACAGCCTCTACGTAGTGGCTGTGCTGAAGTCAATGACTTCCATGAGTTTAAGTGAAAGGTTGCTTCTCAAAGGCGAGGACTTGCCTGTTTCATTTTCGCAGCGAGACAGGCAGCTGCAGTAACACTCACAACCACACACACAAGGACAGCTTTTGCACAGAGGCTCATGAGTTCAAGTGACAGCTTACTTCTCAAAACCATACTTCGGGATCAGGGAGTACGTCTTCCACTCCCAGGGCACTCCAAAGGGCGACCCGTGGACTGCTGGACTTTACCTCCCTCAGTTGGGGAAGTGAATGATGAGTTTAAGTGAAAGCTTGCTTCTCAAAGACGGGTTACAGCAGAAGGGGAAGAGGAAGAGGATGAGACTGAGGAGAGAGAGGTTGCATCGGAAGTCTATGGCTTTCATGAGTTTCATGAGTTGAAGTGAGTGCTCACTTCTCAGGAAAATTAAACTGTCCGTACACACTAAGTGGCTGTTCTATGGGCGATCGGTCGACTGCTGGAGTACCTCCCACACATAGGGGAAGTCCATGAGTCGAAGTGAAAGCTCACTTCTCAGATAACTTGAATTGCGAGACTGGGGAGAGACGCTCGGCCAGCTGCTGCAACTAATCCTCCTCACCCACATCCTGGTGGAACAAAGCATCCACCGAGAAGTGGCTGTGGTGAAGTCAATGGCTGTCATGAGTCGAAGTGAAAGCTCACTTCTCAGGAGGAAACTTAAACTGTCCCTATGCACTAAGTGGCTGTGATATGGGCGTTCGGTGGACTGTTGGAGTACCAGCCGCAATTGGGGAAGTCCATGAGTTGAAGTGAGTGCTCACTTCTCAGGAAAATTAAACTGTCCGTACACACAAAGTGGCTGTGGTATGGGCGATCGGTGGACACCTGGAGTACCACCCGCACATAGGGGAAGTCCATGAGTTGAAGTGACAGCTTGCTTCTCAGGAGGAAACTTAAACTGTCCCTACGCACTAAGTGGCTGTGCTATGGGCGATCGGTCGACTACTGGAGTACCACCCGCACATAGGGGAAGTCCATGAGTTGAAGTGACAGCTTGCTTCTCAAAGACAGGGTTACAGCGGAAGAGGGGTGGGACGAGACCGGGGAGAGAAGCTCGACCAGCGACTGTTACTTATCCCCACATCCTGGAGGACCACAGCATCCACAGTAGTGGCTGTGGTGAAGTCAATGGCTGTCATGAGTTGAAGTGAGTGCTCACTTCTCAGGAGGAAACTTAAACTGTCCCTGTGCAGTCAGTGGTTGGGGAGAGAGGCACGGCCAGCTGTGCCTCCACCGTAGGGGCTGTGCTCAAGTGTCTGAACTTGAAGTCGAAGTGAGAGCTCAAAATTGCTCCATATGAGACTGGGGAGAGAAGCTCGACCAGCGACTGCTACTTATCCCCACATCCTGGAGGACCACAGCATCCGCAGTAGTGGCTGTGGTGAAGTCAATGGCTGTCATGAGTTGAAGTGAGTGCTCACTTCTCAGGAGGAAACTTAAACTGTCCCTGTGCAGTCAGTGGTTGGGGAGAGAGGCACGGCCAGCTGTGCCTCCACCGTAGGGGCTGTGCTCAAGTGTCTGAACTTGAAGTCGAAGTGAGAGCTCAAAATTGCTCCATATGAGACTGGGGAGAGAAGCTCGACCAGCGACTGCTACTTATCCCCACATCCTGGAGGACCACAGCATCCGCAGTAGTGGCTGTGGTGAAGTCAATGGCTGTCATGAGTTGAAGTGAGTGCTCACTTCTCAGGAGGAAACTTAAACTGTCCCTATGCACTAAGTGGCTGTGCTATGGGCGTTCGGTGGACTGTTGGAGTACCAGCCGCAATTGGGGAAGTGAATGAGTTTCAGTGAAAGGTTGCTTCTCAAAATCAGCACACAGATCAAGGACTCCATTTGATCCCCGAGCTATCTAAAGGGCGACCCGTGGACTGCTGGAGTGTAACCTCCCTCACCCTCAATTGGGGAAGTGAATGAGTTTCAGTGAAAGGTTGCTTCTCAAAATCAGCACACTGATGGAGTCACCCAGAGGTCCACAGCCTCTATGTAGTGGCTGTGCTGAAGTCAATGACTTCCATGAGTTCAAGTGAAAGGTTGCTTCTCAAAGGCGAGGACTCGCCTGTTTGCTTCTCAAAAAACCATACTTCTGGATCAGGGAGTACGTCTTCCACTCCCAGGGCACTCCAAAGGGCGACCCGTGGACTGCTGGAGAGAGGCAGCCTGGCTAGTGGTGGTGGTGGTGCCAGGCATTGCCTTGCCCCCTGCTTGCACCTCACCTAAACGTGCAGTCAATCATGGACAAACGGTTGTAAACCGCCCAGAGAGCTTTGGCTGTGGGGCGGTATATAAATGTAATTAATTAAATAAATAAATAAATAAATAAATAAATAAATGGAGTCTTTTGGAACTGGGTGGAAAACTATCCGGATGAGTTGACTAAGCTGTACCGGACGCCACAGAAATGAAATGAACTCAAGTGCGGTGCTTTGCCCTCACAGTCAGTCACACACACGCACGGTGACAAACTCTGCCTAGTGCCTACAGAGAAAAAACCAGCCTGCCTGAACTGTAGTGTGCCTGCCAACCCAAGGAGGGGTGGAATTAAAGGGAGCCTGCCTGTCACTCCCACGAGGGCTTGAGGGTGGGGTATCCCAGCAGGGGGAGATTGCCCTTCAGAAAGACCAGCTGCTCCACCAAGTCCGGCTCCAAGCGAGAGCGGTGAGGGGTCACTATGTCGCCCGCCATAGAGAACACCCTCTCGCTTGGAACACTGGTGGGTGGGCAGCTGAGTCGATCCATGGCCACCCGCGCCAGGTCCGGCCAAATCTGAAAACGGGATGACCAGTAGGCCAGGGGGTCCATGGAGGAGTCCTCGATGGGCTCTGACAGGTAACGCTGCACGGTGGTTGCAGCGTCATCCTGGCTGGTGGCTGGGGAGGGTCTCTGCCCAAACACGGTGTGCAGAGCCTCTTCCCAATACCCCTCGCCTGTGCTGCTGCTGGGAGGGATGCAGGTGAGGCTGCTGCTGGTGCTGCTGGTGCTGCTGCGGGGAGGGGTGGCCTGCTCCTCTGCCTCACTCTGCCCCACCCTCTTGGCCCATGCCGCCCGCACTTCGCCCACCAGCGTTTCCACCCAGTGCTGCCTGCTATTTGGCCCACAAAGCCCATCCTTCACACGAGGGTCGCACATGGCTGCCAACATGTGGACCCTGTCGGTTTGGATGGGCTCCAGCCTCCGCGTCACGCCGTCCCTCAGCCTAGTCACCGCTTCGCGGACCTCGGGCTCGAAGCGCCTGCCGGTGACGGGATCCCTGTACTCCAGAAAGTCGCCCATCTGTTTCTGGAGATGCCTGCATACAGGGATCACCTGGCTGAGGAGGGCAGAGCTTTTGCTCAGGGTCTCGGTGGCGTTCAGGAACGGCTTGAGGACCGCCACCAGCTGGGACATGGCGTCCCACTGCTGCTTGCCCAGGTGGTGGACGCCCATGTCCCTGACCCTGAACAAGTCGTGGATGGCACGCTGTTGCTCCACCATCCGCTCCAGCATCAGGTAGGTGGAGTTCCAGCGTGTCACCACATCCTGCACTAGCCTGTGCTGCGGGAGATTCAACTCCTCCTGCTTCTCCCGCAGCAAGCGACTGCCCTTGACGCTGTGGTGGAAATGGCCTGCCACCTTTCTGCAGCTCTCCAGGAGGTTACGGATCCCGGACAGGGGACCGAGGTTGGGCTTGCTGCTGCCCATCCCAAGGCCATCCCTCACCACCAGGTTCAAGACGTGCGCGATGCAGCGGACGCCCTCGAATCCGCCGTCGCGCACCGCCTTCACCATGTTGGCTCCCCCGTCCGTGACCATGTAACCGCGGGTGACCTTCTGCCCAGCTAGCCACCCATCCACCATGCGGTTCATGGCCTCCGTAATCTCCCCTGCCGTGTGGGACTGGTCCATCACTTGCGTGTGGAGGAGGGCCCAGCAGTAGCCCTCCTTGCCAGTCCCTGTAGTGCTGGATCCTTCCTGCCCCACGGCTGCCCACCAGTGTGCCGTCAGGGACAGGTAAGCGTGCACTCCGCCCTCGCTGGACCAAATGTCCGAGGTGAAGTGCACCATCCGTGCCTCTGCCTGGCACAGACGACCCAGCACTAACTCCCTGCAGGAACGGTACAGGGAAGGCACCACCCGCCTGCTCAGGGTGGTGCGACACGGCAGCTTGTAGTATGGCACCACAAGCGCCATCAGCCTCTTGAAGCCTGCGTTGTCGACGAGGCTGAATGGCTGGTCGTCCAACGCCACCATCTCACCGATTGACGTGGTGATCTGGGAGGGCGTTGGAAAACGCCATCTTGTGGTTCCATACTTCCCCCACCCCATTTCCGGCAGGGTTGCCTGCCTAACCCTTGTGGGGATGGGAGATGGAGAGCTGAGACTGGAAGTGCCAGCAGCAGCAGCAGCAGCAGCAGCAGCAGCAGCAGCCGCCGCCTTCGGCTTTCCCCTGGAACCAGTCGCCTTGCCCGCCTCTTTCCCCAGCAAGACCGACTGGTGCTGCCTCTTAAGATGCATCTTCATGCTGCTGGTTCCATAATGCCCTGTCGATGAACCCCTGCTTAGGCTGAGTTTGCAGTGGCGACAGACAGCAAAGCGGGGATCCGCTCCCAACTCAAAGTGGTCCCACACGATGCTTGTCTTTCGTTTCCGTGGTGACACCACCAATTGCCCGCCTGAGCTCTCTGGTGTTGCCACAGAAACAGGGGTGTGGGATGAGACTGGGGAGAGAGCCTCGGCCTGCTGCTGCTCCTCCTCAGCCCCCACATCCTGGAGGCCCACCGCCTCCTCCTCCTCCTCCCCCCCCTCCACTGTGCTGAGGACCTCGTCTAGGTCCATCATCGGGCTCGTGGGCTGAAAGGAGAATGAAGGAGTTGGGGATACTCCTCCTCCTCTAATGGCACTGCTGCCACGTGCCTCTTGCAAACGGGCACTTTTCCCATTCCCACCCTCAAAAAGAGAACGCCGGGCACAAGTTGCAGAAGAGAGTGGCTCTGCCTGCTGCTTGTCCTGCTTCTGTTTTGGAGCAGTCAGCCAAGGAGTTGCCCGTTTGAGTTTCACAGGAGGAGAGGAAGCCTGCTTACTGCTGGCAGACTGAGCCTTGCTGCTTTCAGCACGCCTGCTTCCTCTTTTCATGATGACTAACAAAATATTAATACTACTAATACTATGTATAAGGTACTACTAAGAATATGTATAAGAAGATATAATATGTTTAAATGTAGGGAAATGGGACAAGAACAATAAAATATACTACTACTAATATGTATGAGAATATACTAATATATATATATATATCTACTACTAAGAATATCTACAAGAATATAATAATATGTTTAAGAATATTACTAATAAATGTAGGGAAATGGGACAAGAAATGGGACAACCACTACTATAACAAGAACAAAATATGAATACTACTACTACTAATATGTATGAGAATGTATACTAATAGACTACTAAGACTATGTCAAAGAATATAATATAATATGTTTAAGAATAGGGAAATGGTGTGCGTATGCTTTCCCCAAAATGCTCAATCTGTGGCTGCCTGTTGAACTTGACAAAAGCAGCCCACTCCGTCGAAGTTACACAGAGAAGAAAAAGAGAATCCAATTTTTTTGGTATATTTGGTATATAGAAGATAGAAGGAAACACAATCAGGATTTAAGAGAGGGGAGGGGGGAAAAGAACCAACCACTACTATAATATGTATGAGAATGTATACTAATAGACTACTAAGACTATGTCAAAGAATATAATAATAATATGTTTAAGAATAGGGAAATGGTGTGCGTATGCTTTCCCCAAAATGCTCAATCTGTGGCTGCCTGTTGAACTTGACAAAAGCAGCCCACTCCGTCGAAGTTACACAGAGAAGAAAAAGAGAATCCAATTTTTTTGGTATATTTGGTATAGAAGATAGAAGGAAACACAATCAGGATTTAAGAGAGGGGAGGGGGGAAAAGAACCAACCACTACTATAAGAAGAACAAAATATGAATACTAATATAATATGTATGAGAATATATACTAATGGACTATGTGAAAGAATATAATAAAATATGTTTAAGAATATAAATGTAGGGAAATGGGACAAAAACTGTGTGTATGCTTTCAAAAGAAAGCTTTCACAAAAGCAGAACAGTCAGGCTTTAATACAGGGAAGGGGGGGGGGCAACCAACCCAACCAACCCAAACACACACTCCAAAATTCAAAAATAAAGTTTATATTAAATCAAAGTAAGGGGAAAACACAGGGCAAACTAAGCTACAAGTCAGAAAGAAGCAAACAAACACACACACACGCCAAACTAAACCTATCCTAATCTATCTCCAAAGTCCAAAGCAGGAGCACTAACTAACTAAGTGTTCCCTCCACGAACGCCAACCCACAAAGAGACACAAAACAGAAAGTTCTCAGGGTGGGTCTGCCTTAGTCCCCCCTCCAACGCTGGGATTGGAGGAGGATGCTTTCTGAGGAGATCAATTCTCATCAGGATTGGGAGTTGAATGTGCCTGTCATCGCTTCCAAAAAAATAAAAATAAAAAAATAAAAAAAACCCAAACCCCGATTTTTAAAAAAATATTGCACGTGAACCACAGCACGCAGAAAGTTGAGAGTGGTCTCAAAATGACCCCCATCCACGACTCTCTGTGCACAAGAATTTTCAGAACGATAGCTTAAACCCCCCCCCAGTTATCCCCGATTCTTTCCCTCAATGCAATCCTATGGGCGAAAAGCCGAAACGGAGCCCCGCGGTTGACCCTATTTTTAAAAAACTTCTAGCCCGCGACCCGTACGATGCAGAAAGTTGAGAGTGGTCTCAAAATGACCCCCATCCACGACTCTCTGTGCACAAGAATTTTCAGAACGATAGCTTAAACCCCCCCCCAGTTATCCCCGATTCTTTCCCTCAATGCAATCCTATGGGCGAAAAGCCGAAACGCAGTTTGAGCCCCGCGGTTGACCCGATTTTTAAAAAAATATTGCACGTGAACCACAGCACGCAGAGAGGTGAGAGTGGTCTCAAAATGACCCCCATCCACGACTCTCTGTGCACAAGAATTTCCAGAACGATAGCTTCAAAAACAACGTAGTTATGCGCGATTATTTGCCGCAATGCAATCCTATGGCGAAATGTTTTCAAGATGGCGACCGGAGCGCTCCGACTGAACTCGGAGCTCCGAAAAATGGTCGCTTCTCTTCGCCTTGCTTCTAGGGGGTCCGCGGTCCGCTCCTACTCCGCCTCTGGGTAAGGCGGAGCAGGCCAATCCGCTACTGCTTCTACGCTCCTAATCGGAGCGGAGCACATCCCTACTTGAGACTACAGCATGATCATGTGCAGGGTGACCAAACGTCCGGATCTGCCCGGACACGCCAGGAAAACGGGGGGCAAATCTGGGTCCGGCCAGAAATGCCCATTTTCCCCCTTTTGCCCGGGAAAAAATGCGCTTTAAAGGCCCTCCAGGCTTCCATCGGGGCCTCTCCTAGGTCGTCGTCACTACAGCGACCAAGGAGAGGCCCCAATGGAAGCCTGGAGGTCCTTAAACCGCGTGTTTCCAAAATGCGGAAATGCCCGGCATAAGCCACGCCCACCTTGTCCATCTGGGCCTCGATTGGAGAAGGCGGCAGCACAGCAGAAGGCTGCAATCGGCTCTGGGGGGAGGAGTTGGAGGACACCATCCCGGGACTTCTGGGACGCCGTCTCCCAGCTCCTTCCTGCCCCCAGGGCCGCTCTACCCCTTCTGCTGCGCTGGTACGATGGCGGAAGCACAGCAGAATGCTGCAATCGGCCCTGGGGGGAGGAGTTGGAGGACACGATCCTGGGACTTCTGGGGTGCCGTCTCCCAGCTCCTTCCTGCCCCCAGGGCTCCTCTACCCGTTCTGCTGCGATGGCGCGATGGCGGCAGCACAGCAAAAGGTTGCAATCAGCCCTGGGGGGAGGAGTTGGAGGACACGATCCTGGGACTTCTGGGGTGCCGTCTCCCAGCTCCTTCCTGCCCCCAGGGCTCCTCTACCCCTTCTGCTGCGCTGGCGCGATGGCGGCATGACCAAGGCAGCGAAGGGGGACACCAGCAGCGACAGACCAAACAAGGTGGCAAACAAACAAACAAACAAACGAGGGCTGCAGAGGGACCGCTTCCAGGAATGCGTCCCTCACCCCCTCCACAGCGCAGCCTGGGTCTGGATGCAAACAGACCGGGAGGAAGACTCGGCCAGCGGCAGCCCAACCCCCTCTCGAGAGTTTCTCAATTCCTGGAGCTGGCTTAGAAATGTAGCAACAGCTCCGGCCGGTTGGCTGGGAGAGCAAGAGCAGCCCTTTCCTGCTCCCTCGTGGCTGCAGACGCGGAGCCTGGCGGAGGTAAGCGACGCCCCATGGCGGAGGATGCTCTCCCTCTCTCTTTATTTCTCCCCCTCCCCTTTTCCTCCGAGTATTTTGCCTTTGACGCTGCAAAAGTCAGTTGGGGCGATTGCTGCCGCCGCTGCCTCTCTCTCTCTCCCCCCCCCACACACACCTTCCTTTTCACTCCAAGGCAGGAACAGATCTCTCTTTCCCTTTCCTCCCTTCTCTCTTTCTCTCCATCCATCCAGCCCCCACCCAACCTGATGCTGCCCAGATGAGTTGGACTTTTCTTTCTTTTTTTTTTTTAAAGCTATTTTCTGATTTTATAATATGTATATATATTAGGGGACACACAGACACAGAATTTAGGAGGGGGAGAGAAAATTAGGGGAAGAGACAGAGAGAGAGATGAGTGTGTAGGGGAGAAAAAATGTGTTGACTGCCTTCCTAAATGGTTAAATAATCTGGGCAGGGGGTCCAGTTACCCCAACTGTGTATTACGTGTTCCCAAACCCAGTGCCTTCAACATGTGTTGGACTACAACTCCCATCATTGCCAGCCAAGATGGGCTGGGGAAGACTGGTGCATTAAGTCATATGGTATGTGTGTGTTTGTGTTATAAGTCAAACACAGTTCCTCATTTCTCTCATGGAGACTTAATGCTAAGTGTCCAACTTCCTAGCCTGCTCTGATTGTGTGTTCTTCTCTGTATCTCTGTGTTGGGGTGGGAGCAGTCAGCGGGCAGTTTACCTCTTATTCCCCTTCAAGAAATTCAAGGTCCTCCAGAAAGACTCTAAGTATTTTTGAATGTATAAGTCTTGTTAGAATCCACAGGGTTTTATTTTTGTTTTTTGCATAGGGTTTAAATATTCAAGAAAAACATGGTAGATTTGTTTACAACTAATTTTAAAAGCATTAGAAAAAAGCATTTCTGAAGCCTTAAACTAAATGAAACTAGAAATGGATGCAAGCTTTGAAATTGAAGATTTGTGTTTAAGAGCCTTAAATCTCAATGAATTATGTGGGACTTAATTCTGAGTAAATATGTATGGCCTCGGCTTTACAACTACCTTGCCACAGTATCTCACTGGAAAGTCTCCCATTAAGGTATTTCCATTGGAGTTCTACTGAGGAAAATTCTGACCAGCAAAATATCACAATCTATGCCGATATGAGCAAGATTTCCTAAAACCTTTGCTGGGTCATCAAACTTGGTATCAGAAATTTTGAATCATGAAGGAAATTATTTCTCAACAGCGATAGTAGTTTTTAGCCATCCTCTGTGGCATGTGGTTTGGCTCACTTGCTTGAGTTAGTTGTGCCTACTTGCTCTGTAGTACAAAGGAAAAAGTGGGTCTCTAGTGCTAAAAGATAGTAATTTGTTTTTTAATAATCTATTTGACCCATAGATCTTCCTTTCCAATTTGTTTGAAATACTTGGCATGACGTAGATTTTGTAACAATTGCTGATAATTGTTCATCCTTCTTAAAAATAAAAATCTTTAAAAAAATTAACAGGGTTGCCATAATTATTATCTCTCTTTTCTTGCTCATGTTGGTTTTTTTTCTAGATGAACATGATGGGCTTTGCCAAGTCATGCTGTCTTTTACTGATTCAGAAATTCCCTGACTATTGAACATATTTTAAGTATGACTGCTTTCTGGATGTTGGTGTGGATGTATTTTGGTAGGCCTAGTTTCTGCAGGTGTTCTGTAAGATTTTTTTTTTAAAAAAATGATGTGATGCTGGCTACTGATGTGACTAACAAAATAATTGTAACTTTTTCTTTACTGCCACAGTTCTTTAATTTCCATACGTAGTGGTGTATACCTTTCTCTCTCTCTTTTCCTCTTCCTTTTCTGCAACATTTTTGCCATTAGTTATTGCTATGTCAATGAGGTAGGTGTGTTTTTCTTTTTTGTTTTTGACGTTAGGTCTGGTAATTTTCAAAGTATTGTCTTGTCCCAGAATTGTTCTGTCCCAGCATAGTGTAGCTTGGCTTGACTTGTCTGAGTGTGTCAGGATCTCCTAGGCTCTGAAACCATCTTTCTTCAGAGCACCTGCTGGATGCATGATCCAGGAGGCCAGGTTCTGTGAGTGCATAGCTGTCCTTGACAGGAGGGGCTTGCACTTGCTAGAGTAAGGTGAACAGATGTGAAGAGGCTACAATCCTATATTCATTTATCTGGGAGTAAGCTTTATTGAAATCAATGGGTTTTCTTTGGGTCCCTCATTAGGATTTCTGTTCTCTGCACACTGAGACAGTGAAAATTCAGGATATATTTGGATAAAGGGAGGGAAAGATCTTTGTCTAGCATTGTGATAATGGACATCCATTGTGATAAAGGGCACCCAGGGCACCTTTTCTTCTGCTGCCCCCAGACTGTGGAATAGCCTGCTGGAGGAGATTCATCAGCTTAATACTCTATCTGAGTTTAAGACAGCCATAAAGACTAATATCTTCTGGCAGCCTTATTCAGATGAATTTTAAACCTAAGAGATTTAATATGTTGTGATTGTTAAATGTTAAGAAAGGTGAGACTATGGTCTTTGCAGTCAGAAAAGTTCAACCACAGCTTTTAAAGCTCAACTAAAAACTTTTCTTTTTCCTAAAGCTTTTAAAACTTGATGTTGTGCAGACTTCTACTGTTACTTTCTACTGTTAGTTTTTCCCTACCCTGTGCCTGCTTACCCTTCCCTGTACCTGTTGGCATTCTCTTCCCCTCCTTATTGTTTTACTATGATTTTATTAGATTGTAAGCCTATGCGGCAGGGTCTTGCTATTTACTGTTTTACTCTGTACAGCACCATGTACATTGATGGTGCTATATAAATAAATAATAATAATAATAATAATAATAATAATAATAATAATAATATTTGAGGGAAGGGGAGACCATATCACACAGAGTATAGCAAAAGCATCAAAGTACAGCAAAAGCTACAAAAGTAGGACTGAGTGAAGTTAATTTTGGATACTTTGAATGTCTCACTTGTGCTTTATTTCAGTGTTTTTAACATTAAGATGTTATGTGGAACAGATTTGTCTTAATTGTGTACTGTAAAATCAGACATGTGACCAAGGCCATGTTTGGGTGGGCACGCCCCTTTGGGGGCTGGACATGTTGGTGGGCATGCCCCTTTGGGGGCTGGACATGTTGGTGGGCACACCCCTTTGGGGGCTGGACATGTTGGTGGGCACACCCCTTTGGGGGCAGCCATTTTGTCCTCCTTTTTGGTTTCCAAAATATGGTCACCCTAATCATGTGGCACTTGCACGTTGATACTAATGCACAGGCCTGGCATCAGGGGTCAGACTGGGTGGGCAGTTGCTGAGGTTCCAGAGATTCAGAAGGGCCATCCCTGCCCCTGTACTAACTGCAGCTGCCCCCATGTGCCACTATCACTGCCACCACTGCCTCCTCCTCCTCATCTTCCTCCTTGCTCGCCCACCATGAGAAAGCTATGGCCAAGCTTGCAGGCCCCACTATGACCGATTCGAAAATACTTAAAAAAAGAAAGAAAAAAGAACTTACATTTGGAGTAGCAGCAATCTGAACCAATCAGATGCTGCCTTTGGGGAGAATGGTCAATGAAGTCACAGAGTGATCTTTACATTGTTACTGTTCCCCCATTAGCCATGCTGCCCCCCAGGCAATGTCTGATTGGTTCAGATCACTGCCACTCCAAATGTAAGTTGGGGTTGTGTTGTTGTTTTTTTAAAAAAGCTTTAAAATTGCACTCTGTGGGGCTTGCTTGGTCAGCTGTGTGGGTGCTGTAGTGCTTTGCTAGTGGGGCTGGCTGATTGATGGGGAGGAGAAAGAGGAGGAACCTTGTCACTTACTCCCCTCTCCCCTGCCAGATTTTAAAAAATGGAGGGGTTACTGGCTGACAGGCAGGTGGGAAACTTCAGCAGCAGGAAGGGCCCATTGGCAGCAGTGGAGGCCCTGCTAGTACACATGTATGGCAATTGACATATCTGAATACAAAGGTGCTATATTGTGTACAGCAAGCCAATTAACACATTGCAGCTGGTGATGTTCATGTTGGACTGTCAGTTATAGGACAATTGTCAACTAAAACACCAGTATGGCAGACAACTGATTTTGGAAGGTATATTTTTAACTGAAAGATTAAATACCTGAAATGCAACACAACATTGGCTGCATTCTTCACTACAGACTCATCTGTGTATGTGTGTGTGTGTGTGTGTGTGTGTGTGTGTGTGTCTGTCTGTCTGTCTGTCTGTCTGTCTGTCTTCCTGCCTTTGTTGTCTCCCCACTCTCTATTTTGCACTGTATGCTCCTTGGCCAGAATGACCCATCTATATTGACTACGTAACTCAGTAGATGTGATGTACACTGATTGTGCAGTATAAACTGTACATAATAAAAGTGTAAGATCCATTTAGGTCAGGTTGTTGCAGCATTAATGAACATCATATATAGGAGATAGAATAACGAAAGTGGGGCTAAGGCAAAGACTCTGTGTGAGACTCAAGAATCAACGTAGTCCAGTCGTTAAACTCTAAACGTTACGGTGTTGAGTTTGGGTTGCAGACAGCTGGGTTCGAATGAATTCTTCTCATCTGTCTTCACTGCAGAAGATATAGAACGGATTCCTGTGGAGTCTGAGGAACTGAGGCAAATAGTGGTGACAAAAGACGAAGTTCCCAACCTTACTGACAAATTAAATGTAAATAAACTACTGGACCCAGATGGTATCCATAAAGGACTCAAATATGAAATTGCTGATCTTCTAACCAAAGCACACATTTCCCTAAGATCATAGTCTGTACCAGAGGACTGGAAGTTGGTCAATGTAACACCAGTTTTTAAAAAACGGAGATATGAGAAATTACAGGCCGGTTAGCTTAGCGGTAAATTGGTTGAAAGTATTATTGAAGATAAAATTAGTAGGCAGATAGAAGGACAAGCCCTGCTGAAAAAGAATCAACACAAAGGTAAATCTTGTCTCACTCACCTTCTACAGTTCTTTGAGAGTGTCAATAAACATGTAGATAGGGGTGATCCAGTAGACGCTGTGTACTTGGGCTTACAAACTGCTTTTGACAAATTCCCTCACCAAAAACTCCTGAGCAAACTTAGCAGTCAGAGGGAGAGGGCCTCTTATGGATCAGTAACTGGTTAAAGACCTAAAGAGAATAGGAATAAACTGTAAATTCTCCTAATGGAGGGTTGTGAGTAGTGGAGTTCCACTGCATCTGTATTACTACCAATCCTTTTCATCTTGTTTATAAATGATCTGGAATTTGGAGTGAGAGTGAAGTGGCCAGTTTTGCTGATGACACCAAATTATTTAGGGTGGTTAAAACAAAAAGGGATTGTGAGGAACTCCAAAAGGATCTCTCCAAATTGGGAGAATGGGCATCTAAATGGCAAATGTGGTTCAAAGTAAGCAGATGTAATCCCAATTTCAACTTGTCTTCATGATGATCTGAATTTTCTGCTTATTTTTTTGCAACGCTGTTCCAAGACATTTTGCTAAGACATTTTGCTGCTTGAGACAGAGCTATAAATGGCACTCACCACCAGTCAAGATGTACTGTACTCAAGACCAGCTGAGTGATTTTGTCACATGCGGCAAAAAAAATCCATTCCTGGCAGTAAAAATACAACAATAATAGATTGAACAGCAGATAATTTGCTGCCCTTTCAGGACACCCCAAATCCGCTCCCAAAGGCAGCCACCTCTCTTTGCCTAATGGCTGCGCCTGGGCCTGTTTCTTTGTCACAGCTATCCACAAATCAACTGGGTGATTCACATTTTTGGCTGATTTAAAGTTCAACATTTTTGCAACTGCTTCAGCTGAAACCTGAGCAATTGTATGTCTGCAGGAAGCAAATGTGAAAAAGAGTCGGGTTTCACTTTAAAAGTCAGGCAAATATTGACAGATTTTTCCCTACTGTTTGCTTTGCTCTAGCAATGAAGAAATGTCTATAGGATGTTAAAGCTTACTAAAGCAAGTTTTAAAGTAGTCTTCTGAGTTGATTTACCCAACCATAGCAAAGCAATATTTCTGAAAATATCCCTCATTATAAAGAGTGAGAGAAGCATACAGGAAGGGCTTTGTAAAATTAATGAGGAAAAGCTGGCTGGACAGACTTTAAAAAGAATAGCATTGTTTATGATGATGCAATGTGTATTGCTGTGAAATACTTCTCACAATACAAAACACATGAGAAGCATGACTCGATCGTGTTACAGAGCACTGTAGAGCAAATATTGCTGCTTTTTGATAAATGCAATGTTAAATGTAAGTCTGGGCCATATATAACGTCAAGTAAAGATTCCACAATACTGTTTTTGTAAAGGCAAAACTGATTGGTTATTTCTGATCTACTAATTTTCCAGTTAGACCAAATTTATTTCCCCTCGGCTAATTCCACACTAGAGCTCTTTAACATTGTTGCTTTTCTATTAGTTGGCAGTGGAATTAAAATGGAGACTCCATGCAGCACTTAATATGTTTTTAATATATTTTAGTATAAAATATAAAGAGACATGATATCGCCTTGTCCCATACATACCTGCCTGGGTCTTACAATCTTTGGGAGAAACCTTTTTCGAGACTAATGCCTTTAGTGTCGCGTTCAGTGGCAGTGAGAAAGAAGGTTCCCTGCCTAGATTTGCTCTCTCCCTGCTGTCCTTCTGCCAGCAGGCAAAAACCTTTTTATTCAAGCAGGCCTTTGACGTGTAAGCTGGTCTGTTGGGTTGGATGCAGGTTTTATTTTGTTGTGTTTTTCATTATGTTTTAATGCATTTGTTTTTATTAATTTTTCAATCAAGTTTTCTTTGTGACTGTAAGTTCAACATGTGTGCTATTTTCTTTGTAGAAAGGTGGGGTACAAATCAAACCAAATTAAAAATAAATCACTTTAATATCTGTTCATATCCAAGCACTTAATACAGCAAGTATGCAGCAATGCTTTCCCACAGGAGCAAGGCCTTTCTGTAACATTTGCTGTCAAGTAAATTTCTAGAGCAAAGGTTCTTTCCAATGCTTTATTGAAATCCCACATACTTTATTTCTTCTTGTTGATCCCAGCTGAAGGATTAGCTATGAATAGCAGCTAACTGTCCTTTGTATTCTCTATTAAATACCCACTACCACTTTATGGTCTCACAGATGTGAAGGAAGGCTTTCATTTCTTGTTTCATAGAATCATAGAATCATAGAATAGCAGAGTTGGAAGGGGCCTACAAGGCCATCGAGTCCAACCCCCTGCTCAATGCAGGAATCCACCCTAAAGCATCCCTGACAGATGCTTGTCCAGCTGTCTCTTGAATGCCTCTAGTGTGGGAGAGCCCACAACCTCCCTAGGTAACTGATTCTATTGTCATACTGCTCTAACAGTCAGGAAGTTTTTCCTGATGTCCAGCTGGAATCTGGCTTCCTTTAACTTGAGCCCATTATTCTGTGTCCTGCACTCTGGGAGGATCGAGAAGAGATCCTGGCCCTCCTCTGTGTGACAACCTTTTAAGTATTTGAAGAGTGCTATCATGTCTCCCCTCAATCTTCTCTTCTCCAGGCTAAACATGCCCAGTTCTTTCAGGGCCTTGCTAGACGAGGCCTTAGCACGCTTTGTGGGCCGGTTTCCCTGCTGTGCGTCCAGATGACTCACAGGGGAATCCGGCGCCAGGTTGCACTGAGGCCTCCTCTAACGCGCCATAAGTGAAGTCGCTTATGGTGCGCCTTTTTCACAGCCCCGGCCTCAGGCCGGGGCTGCGAAACATCTAGGAAGGTCCGTGGTTTTTTGCGGCTACTTGAGTAGCCGCGAAAAGCCACGGACCTGGCACAGCGCTCATACGAGCGCTGTGCCCATCGTGCCGGGGGGGTGATCCGGGGGGGAGATGGGGGAGGGAAGGCCGGACTGGCAGGAGAGGGGATGGCGGAGGGCGACGAACAGGAGATGGCGAGGGGGGACGGAGGGCGACAAACAGGAGATGGCGAGGGGGGACGGAGGGCGACGAACAGGAGATGGCGAGGGGGGACGGAGGGCGACGAACAGGAGATGGCGAGGGGGGATGGAGGGCAACGAACGGGAGATGGCGAGGGGGGACGGAGAGCGACGAACAGGAGATGGCGAGGGGGGGACGGAGGACGACGAACAGGAGATGGCGAGGGGGGACGGAGGACGACGAACAGGAGATGGCGAGGGGGGACGGAGGACGACGAACAGGAGATGGCGAGGGGGGACGGAGGGCGACGAACGGGAGATGGCGAGGGGGGATGGAGGGCGACGAACAGGAGATGGCGAGGGAGGGAGGGGGGCGACGAACAGGAGATGGCGAGGGAGGACGGATGGGGGGGTTAACTAAAAAAAAACCTTACCTTCTCCAGAGTCTTCGGGCCACACGTGGCCCCTTTAAACTAAAAAAAAATATGGCGGACATTGCAGGGCTTGCGGCGTCCCTGCGCGTCCGGCATCTGGAAGCTGAGGCGGCGTGCGCTAACAGTAGCGCGCCTTGGCCCCGCCTCCCTGCCGGCTTATCCCGGCAGGTCTAGCAAAGCCCTCAGTCTCTCTTCATAGGGCTTTGTTTCCAGACCCCTGATCATCCTGGTTGCCCTCCTCTGAACACGCTAAAGCTTGTCTGCGTCCTTCTTGAATTGTGGAGCCCAGAACTGGACGCAATACTCTAGATGAGGCCTAACCAGGGCCAAATAGAGAGGAATCAGTACCTCACGGGATTTGGAAGCTATACTTCTATTAATGCAGCCCAAAATAGCATTTGCCTTTCTTGCAGCCATATCGCACTGTTGGCTCATATTCAGCTTGCGATCTACAACAATTCCAAGATCCTTCTTGTTTGTAGTATTGCTGAGCCAAGTATCCCCCATCTTGTAACTGTGCCTTTGGTTTCTATTTCCTAAATGTAGAACTTGGCATTAAATTTCATTAAATTTCATTCTGTTGTTTTCAGCCCAGCACTCCAGCCTATCAAGATCACTTTGAAGTTTGTTTCTGTCTTCCAGGGTATTAGCTATCCCACCCAATTTTGTGTCATCTGCAAATTTGATCAGTGTTCCCTGCGCCTCCGCATCCAAATCATTAATAAAAATGTTGAAGAGCACTGGGCCCAGGACTGAGCTCTGCGGTACCCCACTCGTTGCCTCTCCCCAGTTTGAGAAGGTTCCATTGATAAGTACTCTTTGAGTCCGATTCTGTAGCCAACTGTGAATCCACCTAATACTTGTTCCTTCTAGACCACTTTTAGCTAGTTTGTTAATCAGAATATCATGGGGCACTTTGTCAAAAGCTTTGCTGAAGTCAAGATATATGATGTCCACAGCATTCCCACAGTCCACAAGGGAGGTTACCCAATAAAAAAATGAGATCAACTTAGTCTGACAGGATTTGTTCCTGACAAATCCATGTTGGCTTCTAGTAATCACTGCAATGATTTCAAAGTGTTTACAGATTGACTTCTTTATAATCTGCTCCAGAATTTTCCCAGGGATGGATGTCAGACTGACTGGTCTGTAGTTCCCAGGTTCCTCCTTTTTGCCCTTTTTGAAGATAGGGACAATGTTAGCCCTCCTCCAGTCGTCCGCCACCTCACCCGTCTTCCATGATTTTGCAAAGATAATAGACAAAGGTTCTGAGAGTTCTTCCGCTAGCTCCTTCATTACTCTAGGATGCAGTTCATCGGGCCCTGGAGATTTGAACTCATTCAAGGAAATTAGGTGTTCTTTGACCATTTGTTTATCAATCTCAAACTGCAATCCTGCCCCCTCAACTTCTGCTTCACTTTTTCCAGGCTCCCATAGACCCGCTTTTGGGAGAAGACTGAGGCAAAGTAGGAATTGAGCACTTCAGCCTTTTCTTTGTCATCTGTTATCAATTTGCCATCCTCATTAAGCAGTTGAACCACCATTTCTTTCCTCTGTCTTTTACTACTCATGTATCTGAAGAAAGCCTTTTATTGCTTTTAGCATCCCTCACTAATCTCAGCTCATTCACAGCTTTAGCCTTCTTTACGCCATTTCGGCACTTCTGTGCCACCTGTCTGTACTCTTCTTTTGTTGCCTGGCCTTCCTTCCACTTCCTATATGTATCCTATTTTGTTTTCAGGTCATCTCTAAGCTTTTTGTGGAGCCACATTGGTTTCCTTTGTTGTCTTCTATCTTTTCTCCTTGTTGGAATTGTTTGTAACTGTGCCTTTAAAATTTCCTTTTTTAAATACTCCCACCCATCCTGCACTCCTTTTCTCATTAGGCTCACTTGCCATGGGATGTTACTTATCATAGTTCTGAGTTTATTAAAATCAGCTTTCCTAAAATCCAGAGTACGTGTATGGCTACACTCAACTTTTGTCTCCTTCATAATCAAGAATTCAAGTATGACGTGGTCACTTTCCCCCAGAGTTCCCGTAACTGCCACTTTATCCACTAAGTCATCCCTATTGGTCAATATCAAATCAAGGATTGCCGATCCTCTAGTTCCTTCCTCCACTTTCTGTAGGAGAAAGTTATCACCCATACATGTCAGGAATTTCTTGGAAGGGACGCTTTTGGCAGTATTGGTCTCCCAACAGATATCAGGGTAATTGAAGTCCCCCATCACTACTACATCATACTTCCTTGAAACACTGGTAATTTGTTTCTCAAAAGTTTCATCCTCGTCTTCTCCTTGATTGGGTGGTTGGTAGTAGACTCCGATTATCATGTTCTTTTTATTCCTTGCCCCATTTATTTTAATCCAGATGCTCTCGACGGGGCTCCCAGTCTGATCCGCCTGTATTTCTGTGCAGGGATAGGTATTTTTAACATATAGTGCAACTCTACCTCCCTTTCTATTTCTTCTGTTCTTTTTGAACAAGTTATATCCTTCAATTGCTATATTCCAGTCATGGGAGTCATCCCACCAAGTTTCAGTTATACCTATCAAGTCGTATTTGCCTTCATGTAATAAGAGTTCAAGTTCATTCTGTTTGTTTCCCGTGCTCTGGGCATCGAAGAGACATATAGACATCGAAGACCGTGTGTTTTATAGTCTGGGTTTGTTCCTACATTGTTGCGGACACTATTTTGGGGCACTATTGGAGCTGTTCTCTGTACTGTGGTGCATTGGCCTTCATCCATTGTTGCCTCGAAGTTTACATCTCCCGCCCCCGTAAGATGAGGGTTCCTCATCCTTAGATATCATATCTTATTTTCATCATCATCATCATCATCATAATTCTCTTAAATGGTACATAAAAAATATTATTATTAGTGCTGTACCAAAAAATTCTCCAATGAATATTTCTCATTTAATTTGACAGAAAAGAAATTGCTGAGTATGTGAGAGTGTCCTGTCTTTCATTGTACAATCATCTCACTGATAGCCTGTAGTTTCCTTGGCTTTCCACACTTCCTGCTCAGAGGAAGACATCATAAATTTATTCCTCACATAGGGCCTTTTCAGATCAGGAAACGTAGGCAGCCTGGGAGACTAGAGCAATGGTGAGAAAGGGGAAAAAAGACAGCACCCTCATCTACCTCACAGCGATCAGGTAAGGTCAAAAACACCACACACACGCAAAACATTATTATAAAATGTCCTGAAAATAGCCAGAAAAGTGGAAGCCTCTTTCATGGGGGAAGAAAACTTTCAGGAAATTGGAGGACAGATTTTGGCACAACACTAGCTCAACCTTTTACCTGGAGCTAGATGCAAAACTGTCCCCCCCCCCCACACTGCTACTGGGCTTTCAGGGAAGGAGCAGTGTTGCTAACACCTGCATTATCCACAGTCACCCATTTGCAATACCTTAGATAAGGGTCTGTTGCAGAGGCAGTGCAAACAAACAAACAAAAACAAAAACCCTGAAGAAAAAGAAAAGAAAGAAGCTGTTCTACAACTCTTGCCAATGGTGATGCCTACCTGTGAGAAATTGTTGGAGAATTTCTACTCCCCCTGGAGATATTTGGTGAAATTGTCCCCCACCCCCAGTTTCTCTATCCAAAAATAAGATGGAGAATTTCAAGAGGTCCCTTGTGCACAGCTACATTATTATTATTATTATTATTATTATTATTATTATTATTATTATTATTATTATTATTATACAAATGTATTATTTACTGCATTTCTATACCACCCAATACCCAAGGCTAAAAGAGCTGAATATGAAACAGGCTGATGAGGTTTCAACAATATATTTTTAAATATGGAACCAACTTGATCTGCTAGTTGAAATATGAAGCAAATCCAATTAATATCATTTATAGATGGCATTTGGCCCCAGTTAAATGGTCTGGAATGTATAAAAAGATGTTGGAAATTTAGGTCTGAAATTGCTGATTATATGGGTATGTGCTACCATTGTGCAGAAATCAAATACCATTAGCTGCCATTAAAGAAATTAAATGAAACTAGCTCTCATTAAATCTGTTGTAATTAACACTTATGTATCTTTTAAAAAGTAATGGTTAAGGCTATTGAGGTTATGGACAATAGGTGATCTCTAAATTGACAGAACTAACATTTCAGTGGAAATCAGTACCATTTCAGGTAGCTCATTGGTTAAACAGCAAAATTGAACGTGATGGTCAGAGGACATTTTTTGATATATTCATATATCTACCTCAGTCATTTATAACAGCCTGGCAACCTCTAGATGTTTTGGACTGCAATTTATCTAGAATATTTTGTTGATTGTGTTCATTTATGATTTTATTGTTTTTCTGTAAACTGCCCTGGAAATATTTATATTTAAAGAATATATAAGAAGAAAGGAAGAACAGACATATATGTTATTCTTCTGAAGCTTAGAGCTCTTCTTCACAAAGCATTTATGGTGCGCTACTCAAAGTTGTGTAAAGGTATTTTAGACAACAATGTGACCGTCCAGTTTTGCTTCTAGTTTTGAATGGCACTTTCAGCAAGTGTTTTTAGATCAGGGAAAACACAGTATTATTTATGAAAGTGAAAGAAAGTCCAATTTCCATTGATGTAACTGTACCATTCTGCTATATCATAGTGACACAGAGAGGTTATATAGCAGAACAGCAGGAAAAGAAATGCTCTTCGTGTTTTGTTTTTATGTATGCTTAGCTTTTAATTTACATGGATTTTATTTGTGTGCAGTCACTTTTTACCATTCTTAGATTATGATTGTAATCAGGTATATCCTTTCTGATTATAATTGATGAATTACCAAATCAATGTACTGTATTCATATATATTTGTATTGTATATATTGTGTGTTATGGTTTGTAAGGAAAAGAAAAGACTGATTAGTGTAATGCTCAGATCTCAAATCTCCGAAGACACAGAAAGTAGAAACAGTGGCTTAACAGCCTCATGTAGAAAAGGTCCTACTTACAATCTATGAACTCAGTTTGAAGATGCAGTCAAGGTTCTCTTCTTATCATTATATTGATTTTTCAACTTTGTTGTTTTGTTGTTTTATTTCATTCATGCAATTGTTCAACGTTGACAAATAATCTAACAAAATGTGGAAGGAAACTTCATAAGGAAGGAATACTGATTATTGTAAAGATTCAAGGAACACCCGATTCAAATCCTCATCCATTGTATCCTCCAAACTAATTTCTTCTTATTTCCAGGCACATTTTTCAAAGGACTCTGGTTTCCTTTCATGAATAACACGGGAAGCTTTGACTGAGAATGGCCACCTGTGGAGATATGCCCATCTCCATGGAACAAGCCAATCTTGTCCATAATTAATTTTCTACATAAATTCATTTGAGACAGATTAGGGAAGGTGGGAGATGGCAGGGAGATGTGATCATCTAGAACAATTGCCACCTTTATATCTAGCAGACATCTGTGTCTCTAACAGCTTCATGATTGGCAGAAATACATCAGGTGCAGCCCCCTGATCTCTCAACAAAGCATCCTCATTCCTTTTTCCTTGTTTTACTCATGTGAAACAGCAGCATTCCTTTCATAGATCATTTAAAGTTTGATTTTGTGAAAACTTTCACTTTCAATAGTAGGATGTGAAATACATTTTTGGGGGTTCTTCCTCTTCCTCTGCTCCCAATGCAATTGCTTTCCCTATTGTTTCCCCGAGCTCTATCACACCTACATTTTTGTCCTGGTTTCCCCCAACGTTCATAGAACTATAGAATAGTAGAGTTGGAAGGGGCCTATAAGGCCATCAAGTCCAACCCCTCTGCCTTCGTTTCATTCGCACATCAAGCGCTAGTCACTTTCACATGTGTGCATTGTTGCGCTGTTTCAGCTCATTCACCTTTTCCCCTGTGCTGACTTGTACTTCATCGTATCGCTACTATTCCAGCGAAACCTCCTCTGACTTGTTTTCTCTGCAGCTATTGTGCCCACCCTGCCACCTCCCTTCTCCTTCCCCCTGCAGTTCATTGGTTGTTGTGGCTGTGAGGGACATTGTGGTGGACATGGGCGCACTCCCCCCCCCATTCTGGTTTTTGGTCTAGCATTTAAGGGATTTGGGGTTTTAGCAGCTGTTTCTGGCATTTGAGCTGAGCGGGGTGCAGCATCTTTCGTTACACCAGCTGTGCACAAACTGGCTCCCGGTGGGCAGAAACCATTTCTTTTATTTCTGTGCAAATACAACAGTATGCCATCATGGCAGCCTGAAACTGTGCAATTACAGAAAAACAACACACAATGCTTTCCTCTAGGATCATATTAAACAATAAAAGTGAAGAGGGGAGGTTGTTAGTAATCGGCAATCGGTGATGGATGCCTTTGGGGAACCACACAATAAATGGAAAGGAGTTTTTTAATGGGAGGCAGCATGGGCGATTTGGGGCTTTATTGATTGTGCCTGTTTCTGCCATTTGAGCTGCACGGGGCATTTGTGTGCCCGCACTCCCTCCCCCTTCCTGGTTGAGCAATTGGATAGGTGTCAATTCCACCTGAGCAACCGTACAGCAGGCCGAAAAAAGAGGGAAGCCGAAAGAAAGCGGGAGTTGGAGCAGTGAAAGTACCGTTGACCATTTGTTCCCCCGACTCAGCACACATCCTCAAGCAGAATTTATTTATTTATTTATTTGTTTATTTATTGCATTTATATACTGCCCCATAGCCAAAGCTCTCTGGGAAGTTTACAAACGTTAAAACAGTAAACATTAAAAACAAATATACACAATTTAAAAACATAAGAAGCATAAAAACAACAGTATCCTTGTGAAAACAGCTATTCTGGGGTCAGTTAGAAACAAACTCAGCCCATGTTGTTAACTACCTGAGAGAAGAGACAGATCTTAACCTGGCGCCGAAAAGATAACAATATTGGCACCAGGTGAGCCTTGCGAGGAGATCATTCCACACAGATTGAGCAAAGAAATTCAAACGGCGCACTGGAGGACAACCGCCCACTCTCTTCTTTTGTCAGTGAGACCACCCTTCAACACACACACATACCTAACAAAAATATCAGGATGTGTTGATAGCACAAGAACAGCTTTACACAAGGACAGAGGAGCAGTTTTATTGCACATAGAGGAAAAAATGGACTTTTTCCACTCCAAAATAAGATGGAAAAAGTGGGGAGGGAGACGAGTACAGGACAGGGGCGAGGTCATGTGAGTACCACGCTGCAAAACTAAATACCAGGCATGGCGAGAGTGCAATAAATTGCTGGTGTGATGGAGCTCTTCAGGATACAAACATAATTAAGAGAAAGCAGAATAAATCATTCCTACCATGGCTTAAAAATAGGCAATAACTTCAGTGATGAATTAGACTTAAATAGCAAGAAAACTAAGACTAGGCAACCTGACATCTTAATTTCCTTGGTTCCATATAAAATGTACCTGTCAGCTGTTCTTGTTTCCTTCTGTGGCAGGCAAAAATAACACACACACTATACACAACACATCCAAAGTAGTCATTTCAGATTGATGATAATTTCTCATAGTGGGGAGGATATTAATCCTTGAATTGGATAAAGGCTTTGTTTACCTTCAGACTAAATTTTAAGCTCTTCCAAAAACGCTCCTTCCATTCTCTTACAGTAACTCTACTGTAAGTAGTCTTAAGTTGTCCTTTCTTCCAGATGCCACATGCTGTTTACTGTTGAATGTTCTTTAAACAACTGATTACTGCATTAAAACTTAGGACATAAAAGCTAGCAGTTGTCCTATACAAGCTACACAGCTGGAAAAAAATTAATCTATTTCTGCTTATGCTGGAAGGAAACCAATACCTATGCTGTGACAATAAACACAGATGAACACTGAAAAGGATAGCACTACTCTTTGTTCTCTGAATGGGTTGATGCAAAATCCATATTTGTCACCCTAGTTCTGTAGCAAGAAATAGCCAAAAAGTAGCTGAATAGAATTTGTTGTTGTTGTTGAAAATAAATAAATAGCGTTAGAATCTTCTGGTTAAAAAGTAAAATAGGAAAACATGGATTGATTTAGTTGCTGATCTTGGCAGAGGAATTGCAAGAAGCAAAATCATGATCTGGGAGCAATCCTATGCAGATATAGACTAAAAAAAGTCATACAACTCCCAGCATTCCCCAATGTTCATGGCTAGCTGTGGAATGCTGGGAGTTGTAGGATTTTTATCTGTCTAATAGGTCTACACCCTTAATAAAGAAAATCACAAAAGAAGTAATGGGCGATGAATTTATGCCTTTCATTATTTAGCAGTCCATCAACAGATGTAGGAGAAGCAGAGTGGATCAACAGGATGGGAAAATGCAGCTTTTCCAAAATGAGAGTCATTTCATGCATTGTAACCAAGTACAGTTCATAAACAGTTGTAGTTTGTGTAGAACAGATGGATATCTGACAACAATGAGAATACTGAAATGTAGCAATAGAACACATAGTTTGCACAAGTTTAATCAGGTGATTCCTATTGTGAGAAGCCAAAAGTCTAGTTGGTTCCAAAGTTCTTCTGAGTGTTGAGTCATGCAAACAAATCCATAATGTCGATGGAGGCCTTGGGAAGAGGGAATTGTTCTCTCACCATAATTTCATATTTTGTATGTCCCCAGTTATCAGAGTGCCTTTTTCTGATACACTGATTCACACTCAGATACTAAGCTGGTTATTATTTCTCTCTCATACACACATACACACACACAGTTGTCATAGAGGCCATTAATTCCTCAACTGGCCCTAAAGAGCCAATTTTAGCACATGTGACAAGTTCGCTCAAGTCAATACATTTGATGTACGATAACTCCTGAATCAAATGTGTAGGCTTGGTGAGGGAAGCATTCATGGACCAGGTTTTATTTAGACCTTCCTGAGGGAACTTGTTGGTGATTCATAACAATGTATTAATTCAAGGGATGTTTTACTATTTAGTACATAAATACTGGAAATGCAAAAGCAACTTGAAATATAGAAAAATGGGAAGCTCATTATTGGCCATAGGGAGCACAAATGATAGCACTGCATTTTTGTAATTCAGAGGGGTGTGTGGATAACTACCTTGAACACTCAAAGCAGCTCAGGCAGTATGGTAATAGGAGGAGGAATAGATATCACTACCTAAAATAGATATTTACTGACGGCATAATGTCCCTGGTGTCATTATTAAACAATATTGAGTTTAAATGCAGGACCGTGTCAGCAAATATTACATATTCTCTGCAGATTTTATCTTGGGGGCAAGAGGAAAGCAAAGCAAAAATAAATAAATAAAACCTACACATCCATGTCTGAATTCTACAACTACTACAACAGGAAAGGATAAACCAAGCAGTTTCTAAGGGAGTTGCTGTTCAAATCCCCCCTTTTTAGATTCGCTAAAGGTAACATTGTTTAGACAAATGACTTGGATTCCCCTAAGTAACTATAATAAATAATGTGTACAAGTAATAAAAATACTATCCACTCAGAATTGTTAGGCGGTTCTTTGTGGGAATAAACAGCTCTGTCTTATTGGCTTAAAAATAAACACGGGAACAATTTAATGCCTGACTCTCTACTACAGCATGGAATCCAAGAATCGTTTGTGGGCTTTTTCTTTCTCTTTTTTGTTTGTCTGTTTTAGAAATTAAGAGTAAAGCAAAACAAAATATGATTTCTTCTCTTCTAACTTAATGTAGATTTCAGACCAGAGCTGGACGTTTCACCCACAGCTATACAAATAATGTACTTTATTTGTATCCTTCTGACTTTCTAAGCTCCATCACACCGGGGGGGGAAATACGCTCCCTACTGTCGCTTCTCTGCCCATGTTTTTGTTCCTCAGTTACTTCCTCTTTTCAAAAGAGGAAGTACACAACGAGCACGAGGCCCACTGAGTCCGTTTTTCTAATGGTGCTGCTTCTCTTGCACACAGCAGGAGAGAGCAGCAATTCCGTGTTTAAAAATACATCAAGGGGTGGTGGTGGTTTGTCATGAAAGAAAGGGCAGAAAGGGCAGAAAGGCGTGCACAGGGCAGACAACATCATGTGAGGGACCTGAACAAACTCCGTGAGTGCCCAGTAATGAGCATGCAATAAAACGCTCATTGGATGGAGCTTACAGTATAAAATAGGACAATAATAAATGGAAGGACTGATGAAAATGAGTAGAAAGAGCGCTATTTGCAGGTACTTAGCACACAGTCGTAAAATGAAGTCAAAATAAATTAGACCGGCCAGCCTGACAATTAGGCAGACTGAGGTAGTCACCTCAGGTGGCAGATGGTGGTGGTGTGGAAGGAGCAGTGGTGGAAGCACCTTGGTCATTCCCCTGTGTTGGTGGGCAGAGTTGCGTGTTCCAGGGACCCTGTCCTGCACTTAAACTCAGGATTGTTTAATATCGAGGTGCAGGTGAAGTGAAGGATGCCGTTCCATTACTAGTGTCAAAGTAAGATGCAGCTGTGAGTCTGATTGGCTTCTATAGGTGGCATGGCGGGGCATCCTGTCCTTCAACTCAGACAGAAAATCATCTTTGGCTGGCCCTGAAACTTGGGAAAATAGCTAATGTAAAACAATGGCTGTTAGTCAGGCTCCTTCTCTTTTTTGGGATTCTCAGTTGTACAAAACTGATTCAAGCCTGGATTCCATGACCTTTAGTTGGCTGCTTAATACCAATGGACTACCTCTTTTACAGATTTGAAATGCTACTTACAGAGCAATCCTAACCCTCAGATTCACTGGCTGGTGGAGGTTTAAGATAGGATAGACAAGCCTCTTGAAGGTAGGTACAGGGCTACATGTCAACCCTGGAGGCCTGAGTTGTGTCCGCTGAGTACTCTGTGGGTGTACCACTGGTAGTGTCTTCACTGGAGGTAGACCTTGAAGCAGGGTGTTTTGTGAGCATGGCGAGTCATGTGCCACAGCTAGACCTAAGGTTTATCCTGGGATCATCCAGGGTTCGCCCCTGCCTGAGCACTGGATCCCCTGTGTGTCACCTAGATGAACAGATTTGACCCCTGGACGATCCAGGGATAAACCTTAGGTCTAGCTATGGCCATGGTCAACTTTGGATCTGAAGGAGTCAAAGCTCATCCATTCCCCAAAGGACCCCAGAATCAGGCCCTTCAGCTAAGACAACCTGGTTCTGGGGTGGGAAGTATCTGCTGGGCTAAAAGCATGATCCAGTAAGGCTTTGAAAGTGGCTGATGATGTGCCAGTTTGCTCCCCACACATAATTTCAGATTGCTTTCTTAATGTTGTTTTGGTTTTTCATTATTATTTTAATAACTTGTAATTTTATTGAAGTGCTTTACCACAATAAAATAAGCTGTATTGGTAGGGTGAATATTCTAAAATATTGGATAGAAATCTATGAAATCCACCCCTCCATCAACTGACTGGCATTCCAGAGAAATATCAGCACTAGTCATACTATTTTGACAATGCCCTCCTTACAATGCCCAAAGCTTTAACTAAATGAATAAATGAATAAAGAGCTAAGACCAAAGGATTGATCTGATACTTTGGCTTAGTTGACAGAAACAAACAGAAGCCTTGGAAGCTGCAAACTCTATTTTGCATCTGTAGCTCTTTCACCAAAGGCATGTTGCTGATTGCCATTTACCCCAAATGCAGAATAAATGAATGCTAAATTTGGGTGTCTATGAATAACAAGCCTGTGAAAATTGAGCACCAATGGCAGCATCCAAAAATAGACTTAGAATGGCATGGCTTTGCTGATTATTTCATTAAAATCTCTATATACCTAGGGTGACTATATGGAAAGGAGGACAGGGCTCTTGTATCTTTGTTGTATAGAAAAGGGAATTTTTGCAGGTGTCATTGGTATGCATGAAGCACCTGGTGAAATCCCCTCCTCATCACAACAGTTAAAGCTTCAGGCGACCTGCCATCTTCTGTATCTGGTCACTCTAGGAAAGAGGGCAAGATACAGGAGCCCTGGGCAGGATCTACACTACTGCCCAGGACATATTATATATACCATTTTCAAAGTGTTATATCCTGCTTGGTGTAGATCTGGCCCTGGCCCCCTTTCCATATGGTCACCCTAGATTTACACAATTGGGTGCATTCTTGGCTTGACCTTGCAACAGCCTCTGGTTTGTGTTATCGGCCTTGATTCAAATTTTCTTGAAAACTGTTGGGTTTTATTGAATTTTATTTTTTTTAAAAAAATGCAACAAAATGAGGTATCTTTTTTTAATGCATAGGTCCTGTTAATTTTAAAGGGTTGTTCCCCTCTTTAAGAGCAAAAAGTGAGCCTAGCAGTGAAATGGAATGTTATTTTGTTTGTACACACTTCTGCTTCACAAGCTATGGACAGGAGCACAAGAATGTCACATATTGGCAACCATTTCGCCATCCTGCCTTTGTTAACCCTCTTTGTTGTGTGCCATGTGAGTCCATAATAAATCCCATTCCATTTCTTCCTTTGTGCAGGAGCTCTTGCTAATGAAGTAATTTTGTTCATGGTTGGACATTGTAAACAAATGGCTTCACAGTTGGAATGCAAGATAATGCCTACCTAATTTCCACCTTCAATTTCAATCATAAAATTAGTCCAGGTATACTTGGGAGGCTACTCTGTAAAGCCCAAATTAGCTTTCATTTTCCCTCTCTGTACAACCAAGTCCAATTAAGATTATTTTTATTATCTAACCACCTAATCATATGTTGTTTAGAGGATTAATTCAACGTTCAGCATTTCCCAAATGCTGTGTTTATGAATAAAAATTCAGTATACTTTAAAAAATAATAATACTGTGTTCCGGTGTGATCAGATGTGAAAAAAGCAATTCCATCATTGGCAGCCCATTACACATTTTCAAGATCCACAGAAACTCCCCAAACCATTTATAAACCATAGAGAAAACAGGAGAGAAGCTAGTTTTCCTATATGATCCTCTGTCATTCACCCTAATATATATCACTGGTTTCCTACAATAACAGATAAGCCATGTACAATTTCTAAATCTGAGGACACTTTGCGATTTAATTGGCTAGTTAATGGCTGTTTTCCAGCTCTGCTTGCTACAAGCCTAGCCCTAGGCCAGTTATTACAGAGAGGGCAGGTCAACTGTCATGTTCCTAGTCATTCACTTCCTCAGTGTGATGCGATGACAGCCTCACAGAGTTTTGGCAATGGGGAAGAGATTGTTATTTTTATTTTTGTTTAAGGTTTCCGGCCAAAGAATCAGTTGGAGTCATCTTCATTGTCAATAGAGCTGGAAACAGAGGGGGGTGGGGGGAAGAGATCCTCTAGCAAAGTTTCTTAGTTGCAAGCTGTTTGCAAACATAAAGGTGCATATAATTATCCTAATTATTGCTTGTTGATGTTCCCAGTTATAGCTGCTGTTAAATTTTACAGTTTTGGGGGAATGGTGGGAAACAAGCTGGTACTTAAGATTTAGGGGCTTGGAATTAAATATTGTTTAAAGCTTTCGCATCTATTTGCTGGTCAACAATGTTGGTCAATGTAGAGAATAGCTAGAATGTTAACTCTGTCTTTCCCCACTGATGGCATCCCTCAGCTGTGTTCCTCAATATTTTTCTGTTCCCAGAATGGCCTTACTTCCAAATGCAATATAGCGCTGCTTTATCTCTGTGACAGAAAAAAAAATAACCTGCCGAATTTCTGCCTGAAAGCAGACACTTCTCAGGAGGGGAGGGGACAATCTGTTGTGAGGTGACCAGGTACAACCATAATGAGGCTATATAACTGAGGTAAAATGAGAGCATGTTATTTTTGCAACACAAATTCTGGGTTCAGGCAAAAGTATATAGCTATTTCCACTAAGTGGCAACAATAATTGCAGCCATTTATACAGTCTGTTTCTTATACTGAGTGAAGTGAGACTGAATCAAGGTGTCTGATATGTAAGACAAATTTACTGAGTTCTGAAGACTTTGATTATATTCTCTACAGCAGAGTAATCTCAAATTGTGGGCTTAGTTTAACGATTACAGACAATATATCCTGTCTTCTTAATTTGTATTGCAAAGACACTTAGCATTGCAAAGCTGATGATAAACAAGCAATCCTGGAATGCAATGGATAATTTGAACAAGGTAAAAAGACCATGAAACTCAGCATTTTGATGATGAGAAAAAGGAATTAAGAATGGAGCAGCAGAGCCATTTCTCCCTGGGAACAGTGTTTCCCACTGAAATCACTGATACATGTCATGCATAAATAAACTTACAATATACAGCCATGTCACATTTATAGATCCATATACATAATTAGCCAGTCCAGTGATCCTTAAGTGGGCAAGGAAGCTCCAATAAGCTTCCCCATTCACTTTTTTAGGTGCAGGGACCAGAATTGTACATAGTATTTCAGGGCAGTATGTTATTGGCATTTTTGTTCTCAATTCCATTCCCAGTTCCTTATCTAATTATGCCTAACCTGGAACTCCATCACACCAGTGCTTTATCGCACTTTCATCCTGCCTTGTTTAACATTTTGCCCCACAACCCTCACATGATGTCGTCCCTGTCCTACAGTCATCTTGCCACTTCCCTTCCATTTCCTGTGGTTTTCTGAGGTGGAGAAAGTGCGGTATCTTTTTTCCATGAGGGATAAAACCACCCTTCCATCCTCGTGTGTTGCTGTCCTCGCACTATGTTGCAGAACATCTCTTCTTGGGAGCATGCGCATTGAAGGGCGGTCTTGCTGATGAAAGAGTTGGGCTGGAACGGTTCTCCTCCAGTCCATAGAACCGCTCAACGAGATAGGGGAAGGGAGGGAGGGCACGCAAAGATCCCGCACAGAAATGAGCATCATCTCGCCTCTAAAGGCAGAAATGGTGCCCAGCCAATGAAATGCTAAATTGCTAAAATGCTAGACCACAAAACTGGCAGGGACACTGTGATGCCTGTTACAGTGTCCATCATCCCAAGAACCAATGAACTGGAGGGGAAAGGAGAAGGAGACAAGGTGGGGTGGGCACAATAATGGAAGACCAAACAAGTGAAAAGAGTTTTCACCGATACAACGGTGATACCAGGAAGGCACATGAAAGGGACCAGTGCTTAATGCACTAATGAAACGGAGGTGGATCGTACCTGGAGGAAAATGTAGGTGTGATGGCCCATGGAGATGGCCTTTTTAAGGCAGCCGCACACTGGCTCCCCATTTTCATGGAGCTGTTCACCACAACCCCAAGATCTCTTTCTTTGCCGTTAACCACCAGCTCAAATCCCATCAGGTTGTACTTGAAGTTGGGATCCCCCCCAATGTGCATCACTTTACAATTGCTTGCACTGAAAGTGTAATAGCCATGGGAGCACCTTGCATCAATCTGATGACCCATCTAAATCATTCCATCAAGGAAATCTGCACGTATCCTAAATAAGCCATTTTGATCTTAAGGAGATGTAGTGCCAAGTTTTTCTTTCAGCGGTGTTTAGTGCCAAGTAAAAGATTGCAGCCTGAGTGATGTACACTTAACTTTTCCTGGATTGTGTCTGTTATGCTTGCATAAATTTCTTCTTTATCATTTTTAAATGAGCTAAAGCACATCTTGGTTGCCGGTACACCAATCTGTTTTAAAATGATTGCCTTTGACAAAAAGGGGTGTGTGCCATGCAGTCTGTAGTTATTATAGTAATAAAAGTTTTCAAATATTGATGTAACCGATGTTTCAGTAATACATTGTGGCTTTTAGAATGGGTCACTTAAATATTGGAAATTTCATTTACTTCTATAAAAAGTATTATCCAAGCCACAATTTAAAATGTTTGACAATATTACCAACTAGTTAACAAGGAGAATTCTGAATCCTGTGGGAAGAAAACAAATTGTGTCCTTGTATAGCAAAATCAAGGAATTTCAGAACACACGGCTTTGTCTAAAGCTTCTGATATTGGTCACATTCAGAAAAAGATACAAAGCTATCCAGAGGATTGCTTTGATTAAGGGAGAGTAAATGGAGTTTCTTCAGTAAGTACACAAAATCCAAAGTATCCTAGGCATAATTCAAAATTTGATCATCCACAAGGATTATATTATTTAGTGAACAATTTCATTATGTAGTTGCAAGAACTGCAGTCAATCAATACATTGTTAGAGGGAAAAGAATGTTTTGAGACATATGTGAAATAGAAAAAAAAGATTATCTCTTCCATGCATCTTGGCACAGCTTAAAGTGACCATTAGCACTGTAAGGACATAAGCAGAAGAACACTTTGAGAGCAAAGGACATGGTGCCTTTTGCATTCAACATGGATATTCTTGCCAAGAGTCCATACAATTTAGTGTCACGAATGCAACATCCAGAAAAAGCCAAGTGATTGCCAGTTGATGTTCTGTGGTGTTGCTAATTCTATGTGAAAGTGTTAAATGCTAGACAAAGTACAAAATGTGGAGTATGGAAATGCTCCCGGGGAAAACATTACATTGAACTATAAATGCAAATTCAAGGGATCTAAATGTGGAAAGTAAGTGTCTGACCTAAACACAGTAGTTTCTCTTTTTTTAAAGTTAGTATCAGTTTGAAAGACAAATGAGCCGCACTGTCTGTTCATATTTTTTAAACTCTATGGATGCTATTGAAATCAAGGGGGGGGGGAGAGACATGTTTCATGAGAAATTGATAATATTAGACATTGTACATCACCCTGAGATCTTAATGATATAGGGCGAGATATAAATGTTTTAAATAAATAAATAAATAAATAATAGAGTTTATCAAGGAGAGTAGATGTGAAGTACGAAAGGTAAAATGGAAAATTCTGGGATTCACATTCTATAGTTTGGAAAGGGACATTAAACCCAACAGATGTAGGAAAGCTGGTGTAATGGTGTTTGGACAATCGCAGGAGGAATTGAAGGCATTGTGGCTTTTCCCACCATCCTTGCATGCACTCCCATTGCTTACATAATTACCCATGCTGCAATTGTGTTAACTCCCCTTCCCCTCATGAGCACCATGGTTTAGATCTGAATCGGGGCCACACATTTACATGGAGGCAAGGAAACCTAGCATGCACAGCTCCACCATGCATACTAGACAGAACATTTAGTTTGGCCCTATGCCTCAGGAGAGGCATCTCAACCTTTTAGAATTGGGGATGATGATGACTGCACAACAACTGGGAAATAACTAAATCATCAGTGGTTGGGGGAAAGGACGTGGAACCAGGAGGAGGGGCCATTGAGTTGGGTTGTGCTACTGGCCCCACCAGTGGATACACAACTGGCCCCACCCCCTGGATGTCTATTGGCATGGACATCTGCAGGGAAGCCAGTTTGTGAACTGCTCCTCCCACGCAGGCTTCAACACAATCAGGAGACCAATAGAATTGTTAATCCCAATTGTGTAGAAGACTATAATGAGGAACTGCTCACACATAAGCATTCTCCCTGCCAAAATTCATCATGCCAGTCCTGTGGGGCTCCTGTGTGGCAAGCCAGGAGGTAGGAGCCCTGCTTCCTGATGATGTCCCCTTTATGCTATTAATGCATGAAATGGGTTTACGGTATCCTCTGATAGGCTGAGCTCTCAGTCCGAAGTGAGAATTTCAAGCAAGGCAAAAACTTCACAGGCACTGGGGAATATCTACACGGTACCATGTAGATATTCCCCAGTGCCTGTGATGTTCTCGCCTCGCCTCCCCATTCCCTGCTCCTTTCCGCAAGTTGCACAGGCTCCCAAGCACCCCGCCATTGCTATTTCAATAGTGTGTGCCAAGGAAGCCATTCTCCTGGAAAGAATTGTAAAGAACACTATATTAGAACCACTGAAAGGACAAATTTGAAGAAAACAAGTAGTGTTTTATTGATTTTTATGAAGCTAACATAATATACACAAACATAAAATATTGTTTTTCAGCAATTTGATTTATCTATCTAAAAATCTGTGGAATCCTATGTTTAGGTGATATATAAATGATACAAGTTCAGCATTTTTATTGTAGCTCCTTTGTAAATTTAATATACGTATTTTTTCTT
Organism: Elgaria multicarinata webbii; assembly: GCF_023053635.1. Lineage (NCBI taxonomy): Eukaryota > Metazoa > Chordata > Lepidosauria > Squamata > Anguidae > Elgaria > Elgaria multicarinata. Next base: position 92,837,947 of record NC_086173.1, on the reverse strand, counting down.
ATAAACAAAGAAGGAAATGTATCTATGCACAGAGAGAGAGAGAGAGAGAGAAAGAGAGAGACGATAGGACTGTAATTTGAGGGGTTTACATGCCCTCCAAGCGCTGGTGATGCTCTCTATTTGGCTTCCATTGCTTTTTTTCCTGATATACTATCACCAGCGGACCAGTCTGTAAGTTTTAAACGTCTTTTGCATCTGAACATCTGAAACATAGTTAACTTCTCCACATCAACCCCACAAACATCAGAGTTCAGATTTTATCAACTGCAGTATCATAAAGAATGGCAACTGAGAAAATTGCAATGAGTTTACCAGCTGGAGTGCCACTTGGTGTTTGTGTGTGTGTGTGTGTGTGTGCGTGTGTTTTGCAAGACAGAAGGTTTCTTTTCTAACCATTTATTTTAATGAAAAAGAGTCACATCATAAGCCTTGTTAAAATGTCATTTAATCAATTGTGAAAGAAACGAAGATGTTTGAAAGTGAACACTAAAAGTAATCCCTGTCCATCAGAGCAGAAATTATAAACTTTGGAGAAGCTGGAAGGGACAATCCCCAAAATAAAACCATTATCCTGCTAATTGAAATCTGAACTCTAAACAAAGAGCTTTATCTTTCTTGCTTTTCCATTAGATAACCTAGAGGTGGCGCTGTGCTATAGCAGCAAAGTAGGAAAATACCTTTTCTTTTGTTTTCAGAAATAATACCCCATTTCCCTTGCTCTAAAAAAATCTCAGGAAAGTGCTGTTAAAAAACAGAAGTGAACTTGGAAGATCACAAATTTGTCTAAAGAACCTGTAAACAACTGTGAATAAGGAATTATGAGTGCATAATAAATGCTTTGTATATCTTAAAGTAGGCACCAATGTAGCACATCCTATTGATTTTTTGCAAGATGGTCCCCATTTGCAGAATGTGTAGGTGCTCATTAGCTCCTAACATAGAGGCTGCTATTTATACAATTGTGATTCTATGCAACTCAGGTTATTTGGCATGAGAACAACATTTGGTCATTTGTAGTTATTCTTTTTTGTTAGTGAGTATTTGAGTGTTGTTCATAAAAGTTATAACAAGGAATATTTTTAATTACTTTATTTATTTACTGCATTTTTATACTGAGCAATAGCCAAAGCTCTCTGGGTGGTTTCCCCCCTAATACTACTTGGACTGGGCTACTTCAATCTGTCATGGAATTCATACCAATTGTAACCACCCCCCTCTTCCAAAAGAAAAAAATAGTCTCATTTGTTCACACACAGTTTATCCAAAAGATTAAGGCTGCAATCATATGCACAAGTATTTATTTTATTTATTTATTTAATTACATTTATATACCGCCCCACAGCCGAAGCTCTCTGGGCGGTTTACAACAATTAAAAATGGTAAACATTAAAAGTTTGTTTACTTTTATTTGGGAGTAAAGCCCATTGAATGTATTGGTATTTGCTTCCAAGTATGTATTCTTAGGATTGCACTGGAAAGCAACTCTCACACCAAGGACAAAAACATTTCTTTCTTTAATACACATGCACATTCACACTACAAAGTTCTTCATTTTGTTCACCCAGGCTAGCAACAACTTCTGTGGCGGAATGAACTATACATGTATTAACTCTTGGTAATTGAAAGGTCAGCAGAAAATAAGTAGACACTGGCTCGCCGAGACTGAATTCTTCTCCAGTTGTCCCTTCCAATCTGGAAAGGTAGTTTTTTTTTAGCTGAGTGAACCTGACAGAATTGCTGCTTTGACCACCAGGCAAGCAACTAGCTTGATGACATATTCTTGCCTTCACCTCAAGAAGCGCTCAGCTTTCCCAGCGGTTGCAGCAGAAGGAGATTGCAGCTGACAATGGTCTATAACATCATATCGACTTGTGTAAAGATTTCCAATTCATAAGGACTTTTGTCATGTGTCATTGCGGCTTATGTTCAGAGATCCATGAGGGGTGTAGTGATCTGAGGAAAGGTCAGCTGTCACGCTGAATGCAAGACGTGTTGCCTTCATTTAAAGGGAATTGGCACCAGACTCCCAAACTAACTTGGGGGGCTGACATCTGTATTTTATGCCCATTGGACATAATTGTACTGGCATGCATGTTTAGCTCTAGTCAAGTGTGTTTTGTTTCCTTTTTGAAGATAATTCCTGTTGTGTAAGCAGCAACAAGTAGGGCTTCACTCTCCATTTTAACATGCAATGAGAAATTCAGGGCAGACTTTGCAGGACCACAAGAGAATGAAGGTGCTTTTGTGAAAGATCTTTGAATGGGAAAATAAACTTCCCAATTGCTTGCTGAGAAGGAAATACACAATCAAGTTAGTTTGGGAATCTATGTGCATATTTTCATGAGCATTCCCCCCTAAAGTATTTTTTGAAATTTGTGCATTTTTATCGTATTAATTAAAGTGTGTTCTCAAATTTATGCATTTTTCAAATGTTCATTTATCAAATGCACTTTTCTTGAGGTGATAATCACATTGCAAGCTCAAAAATTTATGGACTTCAGATATATGGACTTGTGTTTGAGTCTGTGTTTTGTTCTAGTTGGTGCAAACTGCATAAATAATGGTCAAAAACATACTAGAAGAACTGTCTTAACCATTCCTAATCAACAGCCGGGAGCTCCCAGCCAAGCACAGCAAGGGGGATTCTACACACCGTACTGAGGGCACTTCCATGCGCCCCCAGTGTGGCCCCAAAGCCATCGTGTAACTTGCCTGGAGAAGCAACAAGGAAAAGGCGTCCTTGCCGCCGCCACCCACCTACTTCCTCGCCGGCCGGGACGGAGAGCTCAGCGGAAGAAGGCAGGGTGGAGAGCTTCTTCCGCTCTCCACCTCACCTTCTTCTGCCGAACTCTCCAACCCGGCCGGGTCGGAGGTAGGTGGGTGGCAGTGGCGGCGGCAAGGACGCCTCTTCCTCGTCGCTTCTCCAGGCAAGTTACACGATTGCTTTGGGGTCGCACTGGGGCCGCATGGAAGCGGCCTCAGTACGACATGTGGAATCCCCCCAGGACTGTGGCAGTATATTAAATGTATATCTTCCTGTTGCAGCTGGTCAGAAAATTTCTAACTGCTCCCGAGTAGGGGAAAGAGCATTGTTGTAACTGCCTTTGTTCCTCTTACACAGAGAGCATCATCACACAGGGGGAAATCTTTTGAAAGAGGAAGTAAACAATGTGCACGTGGCCCATTCAGTGGGCTGTTTTGATCCCGCTGCTTCTCCTGCACACAGCAGAAGATACTGGCAACTTACGTTTTAATTTTAAATCAGACTTAATGGGGTGGTGGGGTTTTTTTGTGGCATGAAGAAGGCAAGAAGGTGTGGGAGGCATGCAGGATGCAGACAATGACATGAAAATCTGTGAGTGCCCAAGTAATGAGCATGCAATAAAATGCTTGTCTAATGGAGCTCAGAGACACTCCTCAATCACAGCAGTAATGCTGGAAAGAACTGGACAGGGGCTGTGGGATCACCTGTTTTCCTGGGTTTGGCCAGGCCTGCCATTATGAAAGTGTGTTTTATACTACAGCTGTTAAACTGATGTCCTTTAGCTGCTAGAAATTCAATTTTAAAAACCTCATATTTCAAAGGTAACCTGGCAAAAAATAGAGAAGCTCACTGTCTTGAACAAGTTTTTGAACTGCCTTCCTTATTACTGAGCTGTGGTTGAAAGCTACGGGCACATCTAACAGCTTTTAGCTGAAACGGTTACAAGAATAGTATGTACTCTCAAACCATTCCAGCCCCACCCCTCATAAACAGTATATTACCACAGATTTTCAAGAAGTGGTATGCACTGTTTTGAGAAGCAAACAGTTTTAAGGCTCTGGTTCTTGTATGTGTGGTTCAACCCTTAGTAGCTAAGTTATGGTGATGAATAAGGTACTGTACTGCTTCACTGAAACCAATGGAATTTTGCCTATGTCTTCAATGAAATGGCTGACATGACACATGGCATTGGCATTGCTCTGTTGGATTGATATTATTATATACATTTCTTATGATGAAATGCTATACTCATTGGGAATAAGCCCCGTTGAACTCAATGGGATTTACCTCTGAGTATACACTTGGGATTGCTCTGCTAAATGTCTTTCTCAAAAAAAGATTCAAGGTGACTTGCAACAAAATTAAAATTTAATGGGCAGCATCCTACTGTGGCCATGAGCTCAAAGAACCCACCACTTCCACAAGAGAACTTTGGTGCTTCTAAAAATAATCCCAAATGAGCTGAAAAGCTTGTTACTGGAACAGGAGAGTTCCCTTAGTGGAGCTCACAGAAAAGTATTGTTCCATTCTGGAAACGAGCATTTCCACTCTTACTTTTAGAAGCAGCAAAGACCACTGTACAAGCAGTGGGCTCCTCAGCACAACAGAAGCAGCAGAGGCTGAGCAGACCTGTTGGATACTGCCCCCAAAATGTAGAACAGCTAAAACAATTGTCCATATCATAGTAAAATATAGACACGCCATAACTATTTGCAGGCACTATAACTTAATCACCTGCTCCTAGGAAATCCTGGTAATTTGTTCAGCTTACTCATTGACAATAACATTATCTTGTAAAAAGAGATTCCTAATGATTCACTCCTGTCCTGCAATCTATACTCCTTTTAATATCAAAGTGCTGCAAAATGACATCATTATAACAAAACCAAGCAAAATTACATCAAATGTGGGGGTTCTTCAATGAACCATTCTAGCAATAGACACTGGTTCAACCCAAATTAAAAATTTCTAAATATTCAAATTCCACAATATGGGATTACCAATATATATATTTTCCTGGTAGAATTGCTACAAAGAGAGGACAAAAGGTTTTTGAATTGTTCAACAAATTCAAAAGAAACAAGTCACCAAGCTTTGTGGCTTTCGCACAGGAATTCTTAAAGAGCTTCATTGGAAAGGTGCTGAACTATTAACTAAACTAAGTTAAATCCCCTTAGTAGAAGTCTCAGAAAAAGTCCATCTAGCATCGTCTTTTGAGAAAAAGATTCCAAAGGGCTCCAGGTGAAAAGGTAGAATGTATTATGAATGATAGAACTATTGAATATTAATAAGTAGAAGGAAAAGCCTTTCTGAAGTATCAGCATGGCTTATACCAGGCCTCATGCCTGACATAGATCAGTATCCATATGGAAGGCTACAATGCTTAGGACAAAAACTACATATTAGGCTGAATTTATGCTGTAGCCTTCTGCAACCTGGTGTTCTCCAGATATATTGGATTTGAACTTCTAGCAGCCCCAGCCAGCATGACCAATGGCCAAGAATTCTTGAACTTGTAGTCCAAAACATCTGGAGGGTACCAGTTTGGTGAAGGCTGGAGTAGTGCAGCTTCCTTTTTGGTCATGTCCTCTTGAATGGAATTTATGTCTTAGTGCAGAATAGGCAACCATTTTCAACTGCAGGCACATTTTTTCAGTTTAAAAACTGCCTGTGGGCACCATCACAAAGTGTCATAGAGGGAGTGGACACACCTTCCCCCTGCAATTTCCTCCCCACCCCCCAAGCTGCTTCACTCACTAATCCCTGTCTTCAATCTACACCTCATGTCATATCAATACAACCCCATCATGGTGACACTATGGACATGTCTATATGGGGTGATATCCCAGGGATCATCCCAGGATTGTCCCTGTGCATCTACATGATGCACAGGGAATCCTGGGAGCAGGGAGGGAAGATCCCTGCATTTCCCCAGGATATTGCCCTACATGTCTATCCCAATTTTTCCTGCAGTCCCGGGATCATCTTGAGACTGCGGGAGGTGTAGGCTGCCATCCTGGTTTGTCCAGGCTCCTTGCGAGTAATCACAATGAGCCAGGAACCGGGCATGGGGCACAGAGCTCCATGCCCATCGGGGGTGGGAGGGGGGAGTAGGATCTTTTTTTAAAAAAACACAAACCCAACCTTTTCGATGGAGCGCTCCTATGCTCATTTTCAATAAAAACAAAACGGTGGGCGCGACGTCCTCTTCCTCCTGGGACATTGCACACCACGTGCAGACCGAGAGGGAGGATCTCACAATCACCATATCATGAGATTCTACCCCCACCCTGCCGGTAGGTCTAGACCTGCCCTATATCCCTTTTGTCCATGTATATCATATAGCACAAAACAATGTACAGCACTATGTGCATTGATGGCACTAAATAAATAAATAAATAAATAAATAATAAAAAATCCTGGAAAGTCCTTGTTAAAAAAACTGCTACAGTGAAGGGGGAAAAAAGGAACAGGCAAATGCAGTGTTAGGACATGTATTGAAAAGAAAAACAGCAGGCATCATAACGCCATTATATACAGTAAATCCCACATGCTGGCCAGCCACTCCATTTCAAATAGAGATTGACAAAATTATGAATGGTATGGAAGGAACCGATACAGAGAAATTATTCTCCATCCCTCAAAACCCTGGAAGTGAATGTGGGTTCATGCAATGGAATTGATGAGCAGCAGGATTAAGACAAACAAAAGGGAGGGGTTGTTTTTCACCCACCGCTTCATGACCATTGCTGGAAAATGTGGCAAGGAGCACCTGCAGAGATGGCTTTGCAAGGGAATAGATGAACTCCTGGAGGGCAGCTCTTTCTAGTGGCATTTAGCCATGATAGACAAAATGGGGGCCTCTATGTTCGTCAGTGACATGCATCATCACCAGATGCTAAAGGAGATGGCTCTCTCCATCATGCCCTTTTGGTGAGCTTCCCAGATATAGCTGGCTGACCACCATATCAGATAGAGAGCTGGAGTCTGGAATACCGAGAGAGGTGAAATCAGCTGGGGATGGAAGATTTTCATGGGGAAAGTGAGCAGCGACCGCAAGCACTCCCTTCCTCACTGCGATGTAAAGCACTCCCTCCCAAAGGTGCTTTACAAAGAGCTGCTTGGGCTTTGTTTCCATGCAGTGGAACATGCCATTTCCTCCTTACTTCCAAGTAGGGGTGCAAAGGATTGAGCGGATAACTTCTCAATTGAGTGGATAACTACACTTCTGCTTATATCGATTTTTTGAGCCTTTGTAACGTTGAAACTTGTATCGCTACCTTGTATACCGTTGCTCAGTAGCGTTACTTACCTTTTCTTGTAACGTTGTTGCGGAGCACACTGTTCGTTGCCCCGTTGTCTGTGTCGTTGTTTCTTCTCGTTTCTGTGATCCTTGCAATTCCCAGACTGTCCTTTCTCTGCGCCTCCCACTTCCTTGTTTTTGTATTTTCCGCGCCTCTCTAGCTAACATTCCTTTATGCGCATGCCCTTAATTTCACATCTTTGTGGCGGGAGTTCTTCAGAGAGAGTGGTTTGTGGATTGTCGGAGTTGTCTCTTGAGGAAAGTGTAGGGATGCCTGGTGAACAGAATGTGTTAAATCGTTCCCATTTTTTAAATATTATTTCCGTGACATTACATGCAACCTACCTCAGGTAAAAACGTTTTAAAAAATGTATTAAAGGATGCGCATATGTGCATAATTTAATTTATTTTTTTAAAATAAATAAATTAAGGATGTGCATATACGCATCCTTTAAAAATTAAAAAAGAAGTTTTTACCTGAGGCAGGTTGCATGTAATGCCACGGAAATAATGTTTAAAAAATGAGAAAGATTTGACACATTCCGTTCACCAGTCCTAACTACAGTTACTGAAGGCGCGTAGAGGAAGTTACATCAGACAGGAAGCCCTGTGAGGGATCATGTGACATTTGTTTCGCAATGCAACACAGAAGACATCGTAACAATGGAGCACATTGAAAGAAGTCTAACAATGCAGAAGTGTTACAACGAAAGGTAAAACGGTACAAAACCTTTCTGTATAACGAAACATCACGTGATCACTGACGTCATCCAGAGCTATCTATAACGTTACAGCTACAGTAATGTAGGTTCGGCCAGTACCTCCGATACCACGAAGCACGTGAATGAGGCAGAATGGCCCTGCCCAACCTAGTGCCTTCCAGATGTTTTGGATGACAACTCCCAGAATCCCTAGCCATTAGCCAAGTTGGCTAGGGCCAATGGGAGCTGAAGTCCAAAACATGTGGAAGGCACTGGGTTGGGGAAGGCTGAGGTACCATACTATTTGGGCTTTGAATATACAGTAAAAATCTAAGTTAAGAACATTAGAAGAGCCCTGCTGGATCAGACTAAGGTCCATCTAGTCCAGCATTCTGTTCACACAGAGGCCAACCAGCTGCCCAGGGGAAACCCACAAGCAGGACATGAGTGCAACAGCACCCTCCCATCCATGTTCCCCAGCAACTGGTGTACATAAGCATACTGCCTCTGATACCACAGGTACCATATAGCCATCAGGACTAGGAGCCATTGATAAGACTTCTCTTCCATGAAAGCCTTATCCACCCACTTGTGACAGACTGGAGACACGGCCCTGCTAGTTAGCAAGACCTGTTATACTAGGGTTGGCCAGCAGAGTGTCATGGTTCGGTGCAGAGCTGGCCAACTGTGGAGTAATCTAGGGCAGGGTGTCCAGGGAAGTGGCAGGATATCTGCCTTTTCATGGAGTGCAGTGGGTCTGCAGAGGGGCAGTGAGGCACTACCCTGCTCATGGCATGCCCAGCTGGTGCAGGTCTCCAGAGGAATGGCCCTGAAATGCCTGGTGGCAGGGCTCTAGTGGCACAACAAGATGCCTGCCTGGCCTGGGGCATCTGACCAGGTGGCTGGCAATGGCAGGAGCCAGAGTGACTGTGGCTGGCAGAAGGATGCACCCATTCTGGCATGATTGCCATGTAGTGGTGGGGGCTCCAGTCAGGTGGCAGAGGGAGTGCCTAGTCGTTATGCCAACCCACCCACCCAATCTGCCGCCTGCAACAAGAGGCTCAGTATGCCTGATGGTAAGGCTAGCCCTGATGATACCACTCTTTTGGGAAGCAAATTTCTAGATTTCTTTTTTCAGTAGTAAAAAATGGTATCTTTTCAATCCACCTGAGATTAAAATGCAGATATACTCGAGAGCAATGGAAGCGGAAAACCACATTTCATTCTTGATTTATTTTTTTCCTAGTCAATAGAATTGCTCATTTAATTGTTTTTTTAGTATTTGACCTTTCTATTTCATGTGGTTAATCTCCATGATTATTAAATAGCATTCATATTATGCACAACGGGTAGCTGTTGGGGGCCTGGAACATGAATGCTGATTTTCTGCTATCACAGTACAAAAGAAAGTCAAGGGAGAGAGTGGGGCGGCGGGTGAGAAATTCCCACAGTTGTGTCATTTTGATGGTCCTAAGGAGGGAAGCATCGATGCCTTTCCCATAGATGTTTCGTAGCTCAGGAACTGGGAAGAGGACATGATGTGGATGCTGGCAAGTCTACCCATGAACACACCGTGCAAGCTATGCTGTGCATATATTGGTTGCTCTTCTTGTGGGGGAATTCTGGTCGTGTTTCTGATCTCTGGGCCATTCTTTATGCAGACGAGCTGTGATCTGAGGAGTCATTTCATTAGCATAAGAATGTCACACTTTGTTTGTATGGAGCCAGAGCTCTGTTGCAATGGGAGATGCTGAAACTATTAACACTCATATAATCAAAAACATTTTTTTTCCTGGCAAGATTTTAAACAAATCTATTAGGTTAAGCAAAGACTACCAATTATTTTCAAAACAATGTGATGGTTTTACTAATGTCTGTGCATGTAGGAGAAGCAAAAGCAAAACTTGCATTGTGAGGTCCAGTATCTTCTTCCTCTGCTCCCACATTCTCTTAATATGCAGCCTTACAGCTAACTCCTAACAGTAAGTAGTTAGTCATAGCAATTAAAGATAGTCTTGGAGGAAAAACACCAGTTTCTGAATCTAGAGCAGGGGTAGAGAATCTATCTGGGCTGTGAGCACATTGGGCGATTTGAGAAACTCTCCTGGGCACCACCACAAAATGGTTGCCATGGGAAGCATGGCAAAAGACAAGTAACCTGCCCAAAGAATGAGTACATGGCAGTGGTGTGGTCTGAACCCCAAAGCACACTAATCAACCACGGCCATAACCAACCTAAAAGTTTGGAGGGGGGCAAAAAAATAGGGGTGGGGGAGTTCATTTGGTTTGCGGGCCTTTTAAAGACAAAATTGCAAACTTTTTTAAATTATTCATTTCTTTTTAAAAAAATAAAAATTAGAGAACATTTACGGGGAGTAGCCCCCCAGCCGAGCCAAGCCCAGCCCTGGCTATGGGACCATAAACAACTCCTTTGAATTTAAGGCTTTCAGCATGAATGGAAACCTGTTTCACAGCAATTGAAATTGCCACCAGTAAGAAAAAAATGTTTTAAGTGATAGGGATAGGGCGGTTCTAGGAATGGTGTACAAGGGTGCATTGGTGTCCACATGCACCATGTTTCTTACTTCTAACCTAGAGAGAAGGCAGCCATGGCACCAAGCACTGAGGACAGTGTGCTAGTGAGCTAGATCCCTTGGTGTTCTCTAAGGGGAGGCTCTCATAAATACTTAGCTTAAAAAAAAAAAGCACAAATGTGTTGTTAACATTACCCCAAGACATAGTGATGGCCACCAATTTGGATGGCTTTAAAAGGGGGTTAGTAGCTATTGATAGCCGGAGGAGAAGGCTATCAATAGCTACTAGTCCTAATGGCTATATGATACCTTCAGTATCAGTAATAATGTACCTGTCTACACCAGTTGCTGGGGAACATGGGTGGAAGGGTGCTGCTGCACTCATGTCCTGCTAGTGGGTTTCCAATGGGCAGCTGGTTGGTCATTGTGTTAACAGAATACTGGACTAGATGGAGCCTTGGTCTGATCCAGCATAGCTCTTATTACATTAAATATCCTTTACGCACTCTTTGGGTCAATTCAATGCGATCTTATTCTGTTTTTGTAAGCCACAGTATGTATGACTTTTTCTTTTAAGTGTGGATGTATAGGGGGGGGGGGAACAGCCTACGGCTCTGAGAGATATTGGTCACTATTGCAGTCCACTTTCCTTGTTCCATTTTCCATATGATTGAAGTTGTATAATAATGAACAAGGGTGATAACACATCTAGTAAATGCCAGTTTTTGCCTTGTGATGATGCTACACAACTTCATTCAACCCCCTAAACTTCTGTGAATACACTAAAGCTGTGCGCAAATGCCATCTCAAAATTCTCCACCCTATTTGTGGGCAGAAAAATGGGGTGGGGTGGGGGACAATTTAATGGAATTTTTCCAGGGGAGGGAAAATTCTCAACAGAAGGGCTCACTATTGGCAGGGGTTGTAGCACAGTTTATTTCCCTTTTTTGTGAGGGTTTTTTGTGCTGCCACTGCAAGTGCAACAGCATCAACTGTGCTGGCAGCATGGGCCCCATTTTGCATCCACCATAATGCACGTGTGGGGGGGGGCAGTGTGGTGTCTAGTCCCACTGAAGTGGTGCAGCTAGTGCTGAATCAAAATCTGTCCTCCAATTTCTTCACAGTTTTCTTCTCCCATGAAAGAGGCTTCCATTGTTCTGCCTCATTCTCAGGGTGTTTATAATTTATCCGGTGGTATTTTTGAGCTTGCCTAATCACTGTGAGGCAACCAAGGGTGCTCTCTGTGTGCCCCCCCCACTTTCTTTTACACATCTCTCCATTGCTTTTCAGCCTCCGAGGCTGCTTGATCTGAAAAAGTCCTATGGGAAGTCATGATGTCTTCCCCTAGGCTTTCACTGAAATGTGGGATGCTGAGGAGGCTACAAACTACCAGAGATATGACTGTGCAATGAAATACAGTACATCTGTGTGCAGTTCTCAGTACATCTCTGTGTGCAGTCCTAAATAAGGTGAACACAAAAAACCCAAACCCAACCTAAAAGAAATTCTGCAAAAATTTCTTCACCGTAGAAATTATTTTTGAAAGCAATTTCATTTCTAATAAACTGAATGGGAATGGTTGAAAAAAATGTGGGAGACATTTTTGGCACAGCACTAGTATACACATGCAATTACCTATGCACGTTTAAGGGTCTTCTATCCCGAGGCAGATTAATGAACTATGCTCTTACAAATGGGAAAATGCTATTTTAAAATGGGGAAATTAGCTCAAACTCTCATTTAAGTGCAAAAGCATAGATAATAATTTTACACATTTTTTTTTGTTCTCAAGTCAAAACAGACCCAGACACGTTAATTACAGAAGAGGAAAAGGGCTGGGTTAGTATATCCACTGTCTATTCCAAGTATACTAGTTCTAAAAGGCCTGACTCAAAAAGATAGAGAAAGATGAATATTGGGGAAATTAGTATGTGCCTATGTGGGGCTCCATCCCAGCCAGCTTCAGGATGGAGTATGTATCCACACATTATTTCCCACACATGCCCCCACCCTATCTAGGCTGTCCATAACATGGCCCCAACCCAAAGGGTGTTCAGGGTGAGTGGAAGATGCAAATCTCTGCACATGAAGCCTGGTAACAGTAGCTCACTGGATGGAGAGTGGTGACAGGAAAACCATAACATGTTAATGGTGGGAATGCATATAAACTGAAGCAGGGGGCGATTCCTGAGTGATCATTCAAACACTTGAAATTGCACAGGTGGTTTTGTGGCCTTACAGTTCACCTGTTTCGAAAGAACAACAGAAGCAGCTCCCCTGGTGATGGCTGTACAATGCACAGGTCGTATTGATATGTTAGCTCACTCATAAGTGCTGCAGATGTTTGAGTGAGGTGGGAGATTTGGAAATGGTCAGAGCATCTGTCTCGCCTCATCCTTCTGAACTCAGATACTTGTGATGAAAAGCTTCTCATTAAGCCTAGGATTAGAAATAGAAACTTTTGATCCCCCAAGAAAAGAATGAGCCATGTAAAGCTTATGCTAGAGAGACTTTTCAAGTGCCTCAACTTCTGCTACTAAGTACTCTATTCCTGCCAACTCCAGCCTATTTAGAGTATTAAAAAAATGGCTGCTTCCTTGTCATCGAAAAATATTTACCATCTCTTCTCTCAGGCTACAAGTGTTATCCTCCGCTGCACAGAGCCTTGTTGATAGATTTCAGACATTAGAAACTACATGCCCTGTTGCTTTCATAAACATTGTTTTTATTTTCTCTCTTCTTTGTCAACTTAAAGAAACCTGTGACCACAAAACAGTCTCCAACCAAGTAATGTAAAAATGATTTTCAGTAGAGCTGACACTTTAAATATATATGAAAAGCATAATAATGCCTCTATTATGTGACACATCAGAGAAACAGGAAAACATCTAAAGCCCCAAGTTCCTTAGCTGTCAAGTTGGTTCTTTGACTCTCTCATTTCAGGGTCAAAAGTGAATTCTTGCGAAGTAACTATTTCTCCAAATTCACAATTTGCCTGTGGATTCAATGTTCTTCTTTGAGCCACCGATGTCTTTTTGCTTTGTTTTGTTTTCAAATTGAGTTTAAAAGTGGAATGCATAACGGGACTGTCATCCGACTGTCACTTTATTTCATTCCTTTGCATCAAGTGCCTGTGTCCGCATAATAATACAGATATTAAAAGCCCTCCCCGTTGCATGTAAAAGTATATTGGGCATAAAAATAAATGCTAGGAAGACTTTGAGGGATGGTACGGTGTTCCTGTGGAGAAACAGGAATGGATTTTGCCTTAGCACTACAATGGCACTAACTCTGATCCAACATCAGGGGTTTAATAACTGTAATAGGGAAGGGGCACAAGAAAAAGGTGACCCAGATTTGCTTCTTCTTTTTTAAAGGGTTACATGCTCACACATGTCTGTCATGTACTAAAATTAATTATTTAAGGTGGTGTTTTTTTAAGCAATTAAAATATTTTAAAAAAATTGCTCTGAGGCTGATTGAAGTAGGGAGAAACAGAGGTAGGACAAACAAAAAGTGTGTTGCTTGTGAAAGACCCCATTCATCAAGTGCCTATGAAAGTCACACAAAAACACAGTAATCTTTTGTGGTATTGTTATCTACTACTGAAGCAGTTATGGTCATGATTCTGGGAACCCCTTTTCATTTTTCCAGGCCTACAGCTTGGAAAAATGTTACAAAATCCTGAAGACTGGTTTGACCAGAGACCTTGGCAGGACACACAAGTTGAATGCAAGTCCCCGGCTAATGCAAGTCTTTCACAATTCCTCTGCATCAGAAGAAGGTTGGGATGTTCACCGTGGTGGCATTACTGGCTTGCAAGAATGCATTAGAACAAGCCTAAGAGCCACACATGATAGGTCAAAAGAAAGTGGGGGAAGAAAGTTTTGTGGCTAGAGAGAAAAACCCAATAGGGCAGAACCTGTAACTAGCAGTCTCCAATCACCGTGGTGGAAGAGGGGTTGTATATAACAGGAGATTCTGTTTTTGTTTCCCAGTGTGAGAGAGTTGGTTGGTAGAAGGAGAAGAGTTCTTTAGAATGTGCTAGTGTAGGGTGACCATATCAAAAGGGGGACAGGGCTCCTGTATCTTTAACAGTTGTGTAGAAAAGGGAATTTCAGAAGGTGTCATTTGTATGCATACAGCACCTGGTAAAATCCCCTCTTCATCACAACAGTTGAACCTGCAGGAGTCTTGCCACCTTGACCAGATGCAAAAGAGGGCAGGGCTCCTGCAGCTTTAACTGTTGTGACAAAGAGGGAATTTCATCAGGTGCTGCATGCACACAAACAACACTTGCTGAAATTCCCTTTTCAATACAACTGTTAAAGATATAGGAGCCCAGTCCTCCTTTCCATATGGTCCCCCTAGCTGTTTGCTCTTCCCACAGAACTTACGCAGCCCTCTTCAATTCCATTCAGTCTTTCCTTTCCCTTAAATCTTCCACCCACCCTTCTCTGTTACTATGCCTTCCCTTTCTACTTTTCAACTCTTCATTTATATTCTTATAAAAAACAGAAAAATACCCCCGCCCCAAAAACCAATCCTTTTTTCTTTTGTTAGGCTTTAGATAGATAGGGCTCCATCACACCAGCATGACACTCAGGACTCATCTAAACCAAGCAGGATATTCCACTATGAAAGTGGTATGAAAGCAGGAGCCACGCCACCGCTTTATAGCAGTATTGAAATTCACTGACAACTTTTGGGGGCCATTGACACCTACCATATACTGCTTTCATAGTGCTTTCATAGTGTTATATCCTGCTTGGTGCAGATGTGTCATGGGCCCCAACAGTTGTCAGTGCACTTCAATATCGCTATAAAGCAATAGTGTGGCTCCTGCCTTTTATATACCGTTTTCATAGTGGAATATCGTGCTTGGTATAGATGAGCCCTCAGATGACATTGTGCCTGTCCTGCAGACACCCTGCCTCTTCCCCTTCCTTTTTTGTGTTTTCCTAGAGCAGGGAAAGTCTGTATTATTTTCTCCAAATGGAATTAAAGTGCCCTTCACACACACCCCATGTAGTGCTGTCCTCTCACTATTTCCTTTGCTGGGGGAGTGTGCTTTGAAGGAAGAGCTTGCTGACTGAAGGGGAGGACAGGGCGGTTCTCCTCCTCCAGCACTGTGTCGGTAAATTACTAGACAACAAAGCCTGAGTGAAGGGAGGAAGGAGCCCACACCCATCACAATGTTACAACTAATGAACTGGAGGTGGGCAGAATGGAGCATGGTGCATGTGGAAGCGGCGGGCAGAATGGAGTGGAAAAGCAAACAAGCAAAAGGGAGGTTTCATCAGTATAGCATGATGCCACAAATCCATGTGAAAGGGGCCATTAGCTTGACATGCTAATAAAACAGAGGTAGAAATCGTGGAGGAAATCCAGGGGGGGAAAGTAGGTCTACGTGACGGAGCTCTACGTGTTACTCCCCTTCCTCCTTTAGCTTGTGTAAGTAGTTTTGGAGAGAAAGGTGGCATAACCCACCTAGAGACGTTACTTTTCAAGGCTCAGTTCCTCGCCCCCAACTCCTCCAGCCTGAATCACCCCACTTTCAGTCTGAATCACCCCACTTCAGTTCAGGATTCAGGTCCGGAACCAAAGAGGTACACAGCCCTAACTATAAGTTACAGAGAGAAACTGAAATGCTTCCGAGAAAGATGACAACCTAGCTGGGGGCAGTGAGGTAGGGAGAAAAGAAAACCTGGCAGAAGCTGGTTCTTATTAGGAAATCGGGTCCAGTCTAAAAAGACTTCAATCTGTTCCACTGAAGGAAAAAACCAAACCATGACCAGCTTTAATCAAAATGCTGATGAAAAGAGAAGGATAACCTTGGGGCAAGATGCTCTTTTCACTTAGTTCTTGGAGCATAAAATGTGAAACCAATTTAAAAACAGACAGATTTTTTTTCTTAAAAAAGAAAAGTTTGACGACATCGCAAGAAAGCTTTTATCCAGTAAGGTAAGCTGTCTAAGCTCCAGATTTACAAAGACCTGTATGAGCAAAATGCCAGTGTCCATGGGTTACTTTGAGGGTCATGGACTGATTATTCTCCCCCCCCCCCACTTTGAAACTGGCAGCACAATCTAACCCACAATCTTACGCCTCCACCAATTCCCTTCTGCAGTGAGTCCCACCCATTCTGTTGCACAAGCTGAACCCACTGCTTATGCAAGGGAGATTTAGCACTTCCTAGAAGGAGTCCCAAAATGAGCGGAAAGACTTGTTTCTGGAAGGAGGCAGGTCAGTTCGTTATGTGAGCTCTATCAGCCTGCTTCCAGAAATGAGCATTTCTGCTCATTTCAGGTTGTCCTGGAAGTGCTCAATCAATGTTGTACAAGCGGTGGGCCCTCCTTGCACCACAAAATTGATGGGGTGTAAGATAATTGACAGGGCAGTAAATGCCCCATTGGATTTTGCCCTGGGTGTAGCTCTTGTAAAACTTGGTTCAAACATTGTGATCTGCCCTGGCTGGTGAGCATGGGAAATAGCTCTCACATGGTTGGAGAGGTGGGGTGGCGGCGGCACACATCTTCTGCATTGGACATCATGAAAGAAGCACTAATGAACTGATTCGGTATGTAAGTCAGACTACATGTCAACATGTACAGCCTCACTTCATATACAACAAGAGGCATTGTGGTGTAGTGGTTAGAGTGTTGGACTGAGGAAGCCCAGTTTCAAATCCCCACTTAGCCATGGAGCCAAGGGGTAGCTTTGGGCCAGTCAGTGACTTTCAGCCTAATCTGCCCCACAGGGTTGTTGTGAGGATAGAATGGAGATGAAGAGGATCATGTACTTGGGCTCTTTGGATGAAAAGGTGGCATAGAAATGTAACAAATAAATAAATGTATGGACAATGGCTATGAAGAGCTTCCACCTGCTGAGTGAGATCATTACTCCATCTAGCTCAGCACTGTGTCCTCTGACTGGCAACAGTCCCCCACGATCTCAGGTGAACATCTTTCCCAACCCTGCTCCCTTAAAACAGAGACGCCAGGGACTAAGGAGCTTGTATGCACAACACATGTGCTCTGCCATAAGCAATAGCCCCTCTTAATTTTTCATCGGTGCAGCTCCTTTATACATAATCTATTGGTTCCTTCTGAACTGTAAAAGGTCAACAGCATCACAAAAACAAACCTGAGGGTGTATACAGGGAGTTCTTCACAGTCGATTATAAAAACAAGAGCATTCCCACCAGTGTAATGTCTTCCCATGTCATTATGTATAACTATGTGCCCCCACTGTGTTGTGTGAATGAAGAAAGGCTCGGAACAGCTTTGTAGTGTTTACAATATAGGGTGAGCAAATGGGATGGTACAGCTAGCTAGAGGAAACGTGGACAGCATTTGTTCTGTAGAGCAAATATTTAATGATTTTCCTTGAAAGCAAAGGATGCATGCTGTTTACCCTTTTAAGAAGCTAAAAGGTCTGCTGTAAATCTTAGAAGCTCACCTGAAACCAGGCCCCCATCTTGATGGTGGCGCTTTGGTGCCATGAGGCACCTCACTCGCACACTTGCATTCCTTCCCACATCTGCACGGGAAGGAGCGCAAGTGCGAACTTTTCCCGTGGCACTGAGGGGGAAAGGAACAAGGGAGCAGGAACGAGGCAGCCAGGGGGAGCCAGGAGGACGAGTAGAGGGATGCCGGTCACTCAAACCACCTCTCCTCCCTTTACCCTCCCTCTGGCTGCCTGTTTCTTCCCCCCACCCTTTTTTATTTTTATTATCTGTATCTGCGTAGCTGCACAGCTACAGATAATAACAATAACAATGGGGGAAGAATGCCCCCCATTCCTCTCATCCCCCATTTTTATTTTTTTATTTTTAAAGGGGCAAGGGGCCTCTCCTCCCACTCCCCATTCCTCTCCTCCCCCTCCCCCGTTTTTTAAAAAATTATTTTCCACAGGGCACCAGGCTCTCCTAAGCGCCACCCCCTTCCCTGTCCAGCCCATGGTGACCAATTGGGGTACCATGGGCTGTGACAAGCCTGGATGGCTTCGCAATGGTGGCTACGAAGCTACCCCGGGGCAAACCCTTCATGTAGACATGCCCCAGCACTGTGCTTGGAAAAAATCCCTTTTGTTTATTTCCTAGAATCTATCCACCGTGGAGAGAAAGTCCAAATCATCTGGATGGGGGGCACCAGTTGGGGAAGGCTGAAGGGAGGAATTCTGAACTATCACACCATGTCTCTAAGGAATATTCCAGCAGAAAAAACACGGCCCATCAACAGCACCTGAACAGCAGACTAAGCAGGCATAGAGATCACATGGTCCCAGTCTTTCCTCCTATGGTGAGATGTATTCTATTTTCTGTTTAAATGCTAACCATTATTTCTAAATTTGCATCTATATGTACAAATGCAATATATGTACATGTTCTGCAAATCTGTGTCCTCTTTGTATTTTGTTTTGGTGATGGATTTCCATTTCTTCTTCTTTCAGATTGGCCACTCACTCTGGCATTTCTAATGGCCTGAAATGTTAATTCCCATGGGTTCCTACAATTTACTTATACCTTACTCAATTCAGAAACACCCCCCATTAACTTAAAACCTCCTGGACATGTATGATATTTTTATTTTTAAATCCCATTGAATTGTTAACTGATATGAGTTGTGCCCTCATTAAATGGAAGCCTCCAATCTCAGAGGCTTCTGAATATCCTCTGCCCTGCTGAGTGGAAGGAGTGACAGACTCCTTTTATTTCCCTCTAGATGGGCCTCTGAGACTAAGGAGGCCATAGGAAACATTGTACCCTGCCTCGCCCCTCCCATCCTGCCTTTGTCACCTTTGAAAACTGTCAGCACGATTCTTTTCATGGTGGCTATGAGGGGGCAGGAGGGATCAGATTCCAAAGTCACCCTTCTGAGTTCCTAGCAGAGTCTGTGGCTTGGAAGAGGAACTCCAAAGTATCCTATGCTCTCCTGGGGCCATAAGTTTATTCTCCCCATTGCTGCAGAAACATACGTTGATATTGAAATTAAAGTATTCAACATTTTGGATCAGTTAGACCCCCAGCCTCCAGAGTTTCAGTTCCACTTTCCCCAGTCACTTTAATGTCTATCAAACAGTTCTCAGTTTTGTATGAGTGAAATCTGAGAATTAATACCCACACGCACACGTACACACTCCAGAGTTAAACTGCTTCAGAGCAATTCTTACTGTAGGAGAATACATGGAGTATAAAAGACACAAGTTGTGGGGGGGAAGAAATGTTTTACATATTTTTGGAACCTTTGGGCATCACTCATGACCCCAAGTGTTAAAAACAGTTCTGTCATACCAGAAAACAAGTTAATCAAAAGCAAAAGGTGCAATAAATTGTTGCTGTCTTAACGGCTCTTGTCTCATTCTCTTCCCAACTGTATCTATCATCTCTTTATATATAGTTTGGTTAACTAGTCAATCTACATCTGCCGGCCTACTGTCCATAATTTTGACTCTTTCTGAGTATATTTCTATCAACGGTTTCAACTACGTCAACAGCAAAATGACTTGACAGATGCTTTACATCACTTCTCTGCACAGAATGAAACTGAGAGCCAAACCAAACTATAGGTGATGTAGAGTTGCATATAACCTTAATTCAACTTTGGTTTAATGAAATAGGCTAGGGGAGGTTGCACTCTTGAATGGAAGACTGGCAGATGGTGAGGAGGTGCTTAAACCTCCCCTGCCCACACGATACTTTTTTTGTGCTCAGCCCTCCCCTCCATCTGCAGATGTGGTCATATGGATGTCATTCAATCTGTTCCATCTGCCTTTTATGGGATGTCAGATGTCTTTTGTTCCATCATCTACTGTATGATAATTTCGTTCCTGTTTGCACTAGTGCTAAGTAGGGTTGGGTGAACTCACCTGTGCTTGTCTCAGCGGGTGCTCACCCTGCCACCCCACTCACCCACCCCTGCTCGCCTAAGGCTTGGCTTGGACCAGCAAGCACTCAGCAGCCAGCCGCCCTCATGCTGAAATCATGCACTTCCCCTTCCTGTGTCTTTGGCAGTTGCTATTGACGTGCAATTTCACCACAACCGGCAGCTGACTGACGAGTGCTCACCAGGGCCTTGTGAGTGCAGGGCTGGCGCCAGACAATTTTGTGCCCTAGGCAAGTCGAGCTCTGGGCGCAGTCTCCACTCGGTGTCCAACGGCTGCAGCCCCCAATGGGGAAGGCAGTGCGCCGGGGCTGCTGCTACTCTGCAGGGGCTGCCTGTCTCTGCATCCTCCTCACCCACCTTCCTGGCCCACAGAGCCTCCTCTTCCATCTCCTCCATGTCATCTCCAAGGCTTTTGCAGCAAGCAAGCAAGCAACTCCCCTGCGGACAGTGGAAATGAGCGGCTCCTCTCCGGGGCCTCTGATTGCAGCTGCAGGAAAAGGCTGGCCATGCAGGGACGCAAGAACCCACCCCCAAAACCTCCGACCCCAGGAGTAGGGAAAGGGGGCAGTCTGCACCCCTCTGATGTCTACACCCTTGGCAGCTGCCTAGTTGGCCTTAATGGTTGCTCCAGCCCTGCGCGAGTGCTTGGGAGTGCCCAACTGGACCCCCAGACCCAGTCAGGAGCTCACGGCATCTCTAGTGCTAATGTACATTTATGCAAATCCTCCCCAAAAGTTTTTAAAAATGCTCCACAAGTCCGCAGAATCCACATGACTTGGAAGAGTTTGGCCCACTGTAGAATCTGCAGGTTGGCTTCATGGAAACCCAAACTCATTCGAATCCATTGCAGATTTCTCCAGCATCGCTATATGTGAGATGCTTTTTCATCCCTTCAGGAAAAATATGGGTATTTTTCTCACTTGGACAGAAAAGCAGTTTTAGAGGAGGAGAGGGTCAATTTTGAATTAACCAGTACAGAAAGAGTTACATCGTTTCTCTCCACCTGCCAACCTTTTGATTAAGACTGCAGCATCCCACAGCTGCTTTTCATTCAGGAGGCAGAAGTCAGCAAAATTGAAGCTTGCCAGAGTTCTCCAAACCTCGTTGCAAATTCAGTCCAAATCAGATTGTGTGCTTTGTTTGGGTTCCCCTCCCCCCCCCCCGGTTTTTTGCAAGAAAATCTGTGCATTTTTCATTCTCATTTTTCCAAAGGTAGCCATCAATTGTGCACATCTTTGAAATGTACACATCCTCCCATTGATTGAAGAGTGTTTGTGCGTATTTGTCAAATGTACAGTTTTTCAATGCACGTGGAAAGGATGTTGAATGATTTGCTTATTTATTTTAAAATGTCTGTGAATCACATTGCATGCTCAGAAATGTATGGACTTTGACTGCAGATTGCGTCCAAGTCTGTGTTCAACCTGAAAGTTGTGAATTGGGTAAATCCTGATTAAAACTGAAACAAATTTGTCATACAACCCTACTTTTCATTGGAGAAAGGGGGAATGGTACTGGGGCTATCAGAAGCGACAATGCAGCTTGGCCATTAAAGACAATAATTGTTGCATTTACCCCAGCATTACCTTATTATTATTATTTATTATTATTTATTTATATAGCACCATCAATGTACATGGTGCTGTACAGAGTAAAACAGTAAATAGCAAGACCCTGCCGCATAGGCTTACATTCTAATAGCTGAATACCTGAAATCACGCTTACTATTTAATCCCCTAAAGCTTGGGAAATTAGCATGTGTTCTCACACATAAAACCTGTAATGCTACCAGAATGGTTCTGTGCTATACATTCGAGTTATCTGTTTATTTTTAAATTGAATGGTTTGTATCTTCGGGCAATTGCATTATTCTCCCCAAGAGCTTGACTGTTGAATTAAGGAGCAAACTTCATTAACCTTTGAATGCAAAAATCAATTGTTTGTAATAAATTTAAGCAAATTTGCTTTCAATAAATCTCACAAACACACAGTGGGCTTTAATATCCCATGCTCTGGAACTTTTCCAGAACTGTGGGGTGCTTTCGGTGTCAGGATTTCTCTCAGCTAAAATAATGAATTAAAGTTTGCAGAATAGTTGCATTAGTGCTGCTACTGCTGCTGTTTTTGCAAGAGTTGGCTGGCAGTTTTATAATGTAAGCTAATGACCTTAAATCTGTCTCTCAGGAAATTCTTGCTGTAGATATTTTCCCCCCATTTCTTTTGGAGTGCCTCTCCAGCCATTTGAACTCCTCGTATAGTGTGTCCCGCTTCAAATAGTAAGAGCAGGCACTTTTTTGGATTTTGGCTCCTTTATTTGGGAATTTTTCTACCTGGGTATGATAACACATGAGTAGAGCTAAAGTGAGGAGGGAACATGGGTGCACATATAAGCTCCAACCCTAATGTCCTACGTGCCCAGCTGCTTTCTATATCTTTGCACATTGAGCATGAAGATTTGCAAAGCATGAGGTCAGCACGATCAGATAAAGGCCCTTACAGAACTCCTGTGATCAGGAAACCTGCCTTATTCAGCTGAACACACTTACAGAATCTTTTCAGATCGTCACAATGAAAGCATGAAGATCTATAGGGCAGCCAGGTGCACAGGGATAATAGATGGCAGGGCTTACCCACATCCCTTCTCTACTTTAGCTCTACCCATGTGCACAGAGCTCTAGTTTGGGGCATATCTTTCTGCCTGGCACACCCTCGCCCTGGCACATCTTCACCTTGGAGTAAGTATTGTACTTCCAAAATATCCAGATGTGCTGTAGAGACCAGCTTTCTTTGCAGAGGGGGGGGGTTCCATTGGAGAGAGAAAGATATTTGAAATATGCTCATTTTGCACTGTCTGGACAATCTGGTGTGCACTGCACATAGATTTTCAAAGATTTCTCACGTGACAAGATTGAAGTGAATGGGGAAACGTGCCTGCTAAACCTCTCCTTATCAAACAACTATTAAAGAAACATAAACCTCCTCTGTGCCAGGAAGCTGATAAACCCAAAGCTTTATAACAGGGATGGCTAAATTTGGATCCTGGTCCAAGGAAGGTAGAAGTGTAGGTCATTGCACACGCTGACCCCATAATAATGAGGTTGGTGCCATCTAACATAAGGATTTCCAAGTTATGGATCATAGGCTCACGTAGAGCATTATACCTGAATATATAGATTTTTATATTTTATGGAAAAAAAAGAAAAAGAAAGATGGAGCATTAAATAAGTATATTTCTGTTTGTCATAACTTGAAAACATGTTTATTTTACTTACAGGTGAAACAGTGGGCAAACCTTTGCCATACCTTGATTACAATAATACTGATGACAACACAAATTAAAGGCGCCTTGGGGCTGCAAGCCTGTGCTCCTGCTGATCTCCCTCTCGGACCTTGGAAGCAACAGCTCCCGGCTATCTTGTTGGTGATGGCAAAAGGAGGGTTGCTCAGGACAGAGCCAAAGAGGCTTTGGATCTGCCAGATTCCCTGACACACAACCAAAATGCCAGGGTGATGAGGGAGGGGGACCTGGCATACTGATTTTCCCTTCACCCCCACCCTACCCCCGATCTGCTCTGCCTATGTGAGCCCAGCAGGGCACTGGATTACGTCATCCCTCCAGCCAAGGAGTCTCCTTTCCTCTCCCTCTTTGGGTTGCTCTTCCCAATGATAACAGAGTTATCACGAAGTCCTTGAGTGCTTTAAATGGAGCATGCAGTTAAAGACATCAAATGAAATAAAGGAAAAGAAAGGAAAGGAAAAGAAAGGAAAGAAAGGAGTGGAAAAGCTAGTTTCAGGAACAGACAACTACTACTACAACAAAACCACCAAAAATGCTTTGATGTGAAATAAAGTTCTTTCCAGGGAGCTCTCAAAGAAGAAGAAAATTTGCACGCCTGTCAGTTGCTTTCCAAACATGCTGAGTGAAAACATACAAATGCTCACCCACTGTGAAATGCTGGTGGGAGGAAAGGATTCCTGCTAAGGTGCTGGATGTGTCTAATTACTCCGCTAAAGAATATTTTGGTTCAGGTCTCCTGTGACAAAGGCAGGCAGCCCTAACCTGTCAGGCTTGAAGAGAAACTGCATTCCACTCTCATGGGGAAACTGAGGCAGGCAAGCAGAACCCCAAGCACACAACTGCTGCCTTTGAAGTATTTATTCAGTTTGGATATATTCGCTTCAAAAGGGTGGATGGGTGGGGGTAGGTGGGACTCCCCTCTGTCTCTGTCTGCTCAGTGATAGTTGCTTAATAGCCAGTTTGGGAAAACAAAAGCCTCCTTTTATCCACAGAGTAAACACAAGGTAGGCAGAGTAAAAAATCCCACATATTCCTTTACACCAGTAGCTACCATTAATATTTGCAGATATTGAACCACCATTACGTTATGAATATCTTACCACTTTTGGGCATACTCACAAGATCTGGCTTAATTGATGTAGAATAATTGCCAAGTCTGTGTTCTCTGTTCATGCTCGCTAAAATAAATTAAAACTCCATGGTATCCACACCAACATGCAAAGAAGAGATATCTCCCTCTATAACATTGATATCCACTGTGGATTCAAAGGGGTGTATAAATTGGATTAAGAGGTAATCTCCATTGAGTAACCTCAGCTGTGATCCTGCAAATTCAGTGCTTTGCATGTTTACGAAAAATGTCCCAGTGAGTTCAATGGGACATAATCACTAGTCATTTATGATTTTGTATTTTATGATTTTTGTAGTTGTTTCAGTTTGAGTACACTTTGGTGTAGAAAGGTGGGATAAAAATCATTTAAAGAAAGAAAGTAAATCAAGGGAGCAATCCTATGGTCTCTAGACCAAATCAGGGTGGTGGTGGCAGCATAGGAAAGTTTCTTGGATCCAAGGTCAGAGAAAGCATTCTGACCTCGGAGCCAATCCAAGCTCCCTGCCCCCTCTGCCTCCACCTTGCAGCAAGTGCAAAGAAACCCACACCTACTTTCTCTACAAGGTCGCAAACATGACTTTGGAGAGAAGAGAAAGGGGGCATGCCAGTGGGTGGGGAGGGGACTGGAGAGGCCAGCTTATGATGTATCTGCAGGTCTCCCCAGCCTCCTCCTCTCCTGTTGCAGAGCCCCAGCTAGACAGTCAAAAAAGCCCATGCAGATTGGGAGGAGTGCAGAGTTGAAGAATGCCTCCACCCCTCCTCCTGCTCTGCATTGGATGGCTGTAAGTCTCCAGGTTCAGAGGCTTACCACCATCCCGATAGGATTGTGGTCTAAGTGTGTTTAGGACTGCAGTCCCTAGGCTTCAATCCTAAACACACTTGCAATGCAGTAAGATCCACTGAAGTGGGACTTATTTCTGAGTAAAGATGCATAGTATTGCACTGTTAGACAGTTTTCACATGGGACACTAAGGTCACAATTTTCTACCCACCTACCTGGGTGTAAGATCCATAAAACTCAACGGGACTGTCTTCTGAGTAGACTTGTAACATATTGCACTGTAAGGCTGCAATCTGATGCACACTTACAGCACAAATCTACACATGTCTACTCTGAAGTAAGACCCATTCACTTCACTGGGACTTATTCCCAGATTAGGACTGCAGTTTTACTTTGGAGGAAGCCTCACTGAACACAGGGGGGACTTTTTCTGGTTAAACATGAAAAAGACTACACTGCAACAGTGCAATGCTTGGCACCTTTTCTCAACTCCCCCCCCCCCCCGAGTTCTGTGAGGTTAACTTTCTGCAGCCAGGAAATCAGAAGATGTTTACTTCTTGGGAGGAGAGCAATGACAAATCTTGATAAAATAGTTAAGAGCAGAGACAACACACTGACAACAAAGGTCCGCATAGTCAAAGCAACGGTATTCCCCATAGTAACCTATGGCTGCGAGAGCTGGACCATAAAGAAAGCTGAACGAAGGAAGATTATTATTATTATTATTATTTATTTATATAGCACCATCAATGTACATGGTGCTGTACAGATAACACAGTAAATAGCAAGACCCTGCCGCATAGGCTTACAATCTAATAAGTTGTAGTAAACAATAAAGAGGGAAGGAGAATGCAAACAGGCACAGGGAAGTGTAAACAGGCACAGGGTAGGGCAAAACCAACAGTGTAAAGTCAGAACAAACTCAATATTTGAAGGCTATAGGGAAAAGAAAAGTTTTGAGCTGAGTCTTAAAAGCAGTGATTGAGTTTGTAGTTCTCAAGTGTTCTGGAAGAGCGTTCCAGGCGTAAGGGGCAGCAGAAGAAAAAGGACGAAGCCGAGTAAGGGAAGTGGAGGTCCTTGGGCAGGCGAGAAGCATGGCATCGGAGGAGCGGAGAGCCCGAGCGGGGCGATAGTGTGAGATGAGAGAGGAGAGATAGGCAGGAGCTAGGCAGTGAAGAGCTTTGAAGGTCAGTAGGAGAAGTTTATATTGGATTCTGAAGTGAATTGGAAGCCAATGAAGAGATTTCAGAAGTGGAGTGACATGGTCAGAGCGGCGGGCCAAGAAGATGATCTTAGCGGCAGAGTGGTGGACAGAGACCAGCGGACTGATGTGAGATGAAGGAAGGCCAGAGAGAAGAAGGTTGCAGTAGTCCAACCGAGAGATAACCAGTGCGTGAACGAGAGTCTTGGCAGAAGAGACAGACAAAAATGGTCGAATCCTGGCAATATTATACAGGAAGAAACGACAGGATTTAGCTACTGCCTCGATGTGAGGAGTAAAGGAGAGCGAGGAGTCAAATATAAAGCCAAGACTACGAGCTTCCTTGACCGGAGTAAGCATGACATCGTTGACAGTAAGGGAGAATGAGAGGTGAGGAGAAGGTTTAGGAGGAAAAACTAGCAGTTCAGTCTTTGCCATGTTAAGTTTCAAACGACGATGAAGCAGCCAGGCTGAGATATCTGAAAGACATGCCGAGATACGATCGTGAACATCTGGAGAAAGTTCCGGAGATGAAAGATATAATTGTGTATCATCGGCATACAGGTGATATTGGAGGCCGTGAGATTGAATGAGCTTGCCCAAGGGCAGCATGTATAGAGAGAACAACAACGGGCCAAGCACCGAGCCTTGCGGAACCCCAACTGAAAGGGGAAAAGAGGAGGACGAGCTGCCGTTAGCCGACACGCTGAAAGAGCGACCCTCTAGATAGGAGGCGAACCAGTTATAGACAGAGCCACAGAGTCCAAGGTCGTGGAGGGAATCTAAGAGAAGATCGTGATCAACCGTGTCAAAGGCTGCGGTTAGATCAAGGAGAATAAGAACAGAATAATGGCCTTTAGACTTGGCAGTAAGAAGATCATTGGTGATCTTGGTAAGGGCTGTTTCAGTGGAATGCAAAGGACGGAAGCCAGATTGAAAGGGATCCAGAGCAGAGTTATTAGAGAGAAAGTCAAGACAACGAGAGTAGACCAGACGTTCCAGGATCTTTGAGACAAAGGGCAAGAGGGAGACAGGTCGGTAGTTAGACAGGGATAGTCGATCAAGAGTGGGTTTTTTGAGAATGGGAGAGACTGTAGCATGTTTAAAAGCAGAAGGAAATGAACCAGAGGACAGAGAAGAATTAATGATGTGAAGCAAGGACGGGAGGATAGCGGGGATAAGATTAGTAAAGACGCGAGAGGGAATCGGATCACGGGAACAAGTGGAAGGCTTCGATGAGCGCAGTATTTTAGACAGTTCATCAGCTGAGACCGAAGGGAATGCCGAGAGAGTTGAAGGAGGAGCTGACAGGTGAGGGACAGGAGCTGGAAGCGGAGCAGAGTTGGCTAGATCGGAGCGTATAGTTTGGATTTTAGCATTGAAGAAAGAGGCAAAGTCGTTGGCAGACAGGGAGGCGGGGAGAGATGGCGGATTAGGCTTCAGAAGAGAATTGAAGGACGCGAAGAGCCGCTGAGGGTGCTTAGCATTTGACTGGATCAACGTTGAGTAGTGCTGCTGTTTGGCCAGTGAAATGGCAGAAGAGAAAGAGGAGAGAACAAATTTGTAGTGGACAAAGTCCGCCCAGTCCTTGGTCTTACGCCAGAGGCGTTCGGCTGCCCGGGAACAAGAGCGAAGGTAGCGGAGGAAAGAGGTGAGCCACGGTTGGGGTTGAGAGGGGCGAACTATCCGAGTTGTAGATGGAGCAAGATTATCAAGAGTTGAAGATAAGGAGGAGTTAAAGGAGGAGACGGCTGAGTCCAAGGAGACGGCTGTGTAGACAGAAGGAAGAGAGGAGGCTAAGGACTGAGAAAAAGCCTCGTAGTTGATAGAATGCAGGTCACGACAAGGGCGAGAAGCGGGACGTGAAGGAGGGGGATTTGTTGCAGGAAAATGCTGAGAGTGCCTTGGACTGCAAGAAGATCAAACCAGTCCATACTCCAGGAAATAAAGCCAGACTGCTCACTTGAGGGAATGGTATTAAAGGCAAAACTGAAGTACTTTGGCCACATAATGAGAAGACAGGATACCCTGGAGAAGATGCTGATGCTAGGGAAAGTGGAAGGCAAAAGGAAGAGGATACCCTGGAGAAGATGCTGATGCTAGGGAAAGTGGAAGGCAAAAGGAAGAGGGGCCGACCAAGGGCAAGATGGATGGATGATATTCTGGAGGGGACAGACTTGACCTTGGGGGAGCTAGGGGTGGCAACGGCCGACAGAAAGCTCTGGCGTGGGCTGGTCCATGAAGTCACGAAGAGTCGGAAGCGACTGAACGAATAAACAACAACAACAAAGTGTGTTTAGATTGCAGTCTATAAACCAGCCACTGAGACTGTAAGGCACATGACTGAAATGATGGTTCTGGGAGGAAAGATAATTGTTAAAGCAACAGCATATTGGTTGATTGAATAAACCCCAAGTGTGCACAAGGGGAGGGGAAGGAATGCAGGACCCTACAGAGAGCAGAAAAAGTGAGAGAAACGACCATTAAAAGAGGCAGAAAACAAGAGGTCAGAGAGATATGAGGAACAATCAAGAGGAAGACCCCATATTGGCAGCCAAGGAGAAGGGGCAGTTGAGGGAATGATGACCATTGCAAGTAGCAAATATGCCTGTAAGGGTAGATAATAGGGCCTTCAACATGGTCACTGGGAAACTTTGGCTTAAGCCTTGCTTAGACCTGCGATTAGTCTGAGAAGGGATCACATCTTCCATGTTCCCTATCCAGGCTTTACCTGCAGTGCCATGTTCCTGAAGGATTTCTAATAAGTTTGTTTCCCAAGCTGTTCTCAAAACCATCCTGATGTGAAGAGCTCCAAATGCCACTAATTTTGAGCTCAGAAAATCCTAACAAAATAGGTTCAGCACCTTGGACAGGTCCTTTAGAGTTCTAGCTAGTTCTGACTGAAACACGGAGTGGATGCATAACCCCACTGAAATCAGAGCCAATAGCTCCACTGCATGTGATCACTAGCCCTACAAGGATCCACAGAGCCATTTTTGGAACATCAGGGTCACTCAGGTGGGTAGAGTTTGATTCACATGAACAGGACTTTCCCTGCAGATGTTACAACTTAGAGTGTAAGTGCCAAATCTGACACAGTCAAATCTTGCAATGTGGCCTTCTTCCACTTTACCCACACTTTCCAGTTCTGAAAAGTAGCAGTACAAACAGAGAAATCAGCCTGTAAATGTAACCTCGGCATACGAGTAAACACCTGTCAATACTTGTTCAAAATGCTGAAGGTCAACCATCAAAACCTCAGCTACTATAAATAAGCAATTCTTTAACCTGTCAACCTTAAAATCAGCATGAAGCATCCATAAACTGACCTCTCCTACACTGATGAGTTTCGGATCAATCCGTTGATCCATTTGCTGAGTACAAGCCATAGACTCTATACCTCCCCTCTGCCGCTTGATTTCTGGTTATACAACATAGGGCCTTAACATAGGGTCACAACTGTGGCTGTATAATAGCAATATAACAGTTAAACTCTGGAGTCTGGAAGCAACTTTTGGGCGCAAGTCCCCACCCCAAAACCTAATGTGGGAGCAATATCTGTCAGAGTATTCATGCTGTCACCCTCCACTTATGCACAACCTAATTGTATATTTGTAAATAAATGCAAATATTACAGTCAGCTCACCTCACTGAATAGAAACCACAGCCTGGATAAAAGCCACCCCTTAAGTGCTAGGACAACTGAGGTTCAAGGGTTCTAGTTCTACTTTCCTATGAAAAAGATATATTTATTTATTTAAAACGTTTTTGGGCTGCTTTCCAGGGGCAGGAGCCCTTCCAAGGCAGCTCACAACAATAAAATATATATAAAACAGTGAAAATATTAAAAGCAATAAAAACATCCTAGTCCTGGACTTCTGCTTTCTTCTAGTATTCCCATATCTGAGACACAAATGTGTTGTCACCTGATAGATGATACATTCTTCTATGTGCTTTCAAGCACAGAAGAGCCATTAGTGTGGATCCCATTTCTCTAATTTATCATTTCAGTGCCTCACAATTCCACTCCAATTTGAAATAGAAGGGAGCTTCTTAACAATGGCTTCTTAAAAGCCACTTTTGGCACCCAAGGTAGTTAATATGGCACACTGAAAATCACATCATGTCAAATTAAACGAACAGACTGAACATCATTTTCAGAAGATGTTGTTGGGATTTTTTTTTCTTGCATCATTTCCCCTCTCTTCACTTCCCTTTTCTTTTTACTGCAGGAATCACAACAGCTGACTGAATTATTTGGCTTTACAGCCACGATTGCAGGGTTATTACCCTGCCGGTATTATCCATAAATGGTTTATAATATGAGAAGCACCTCATTTAGGCCTTGCTTGAAGGACTTGGGCAATAGCAAAAAAATTCTCAATGACAGATAAATCTTCTGCTTAGCAGCAAACAGTTTTGCATCAGGGAAGTGGGAGCATTTTACTATCTGGCAATGGTAAATTAAGACAAGCTTGGAGTTTGCAATCAAGGCACTTTTGTTTCAAAATTCCTAGGGAGGGAACATAGTTAAATTGAGAAAGGCTGTTTCCTTAATGGCTGGCTTCCTAAAATTTATTTCTTTATGGTACTGGTGGGAGGAACTAAGTTTGAGAAGACTTATGAAATGCTCTCTTCAGAACATACTAATGCAAACATAAACAAACAGGAATTGAGAATGAGGGGTCAACTAACCATAATGCTGTGTACACTGTAGTGTAAGCCAAAGCCAAATGGAGGCTGATGGATATTGACTAGTTCAAAGTCATCCAGTAAGCTTCATGGCTGAGCAGAGGACTCCCCCGTCCTAACCCAACACTATATCCACACAGGAACATAGGAAACTGCCTTATACTGAGTCTAGCCCAGACAGTGGGCTAGACTCTAGGATTTCAGGCAGGAGTTCTTCCAACATTACTTTGAGATGCTGGACACCCAGCTGGGGACCTTCTGCATGCAAATCCGGTGCTCTACCACTGAGTAATGGCCCATCCCCTGTAGTTCCCAGCTTGAATGTGTTCATGTTGCAGCTGTTTTAAAATAAATATAATCACATCTGTTGTGAGATTAAACATTCTAATATTCATTCTTACTTTAACAAAAAGAAAAGAAATCTGTGTAGGTGAGTTGAAGCCCACAAGGCTCTATTTTCAACAACAAAATGTTGGGGAAATTTTAATAAAAACATAGACATGAAAAACAATCACCATGTACTCTGTTCTGACAGATTTCGGATGTCGTATCATCTGGGCAAAGCTCACTTCTGTCTGTCTGAAAGGAGAGTGATGGACCCTGTGATAAAGTGTTCTTTGAGAGTGATAAAGGACATGGAATGAAGGTGAGTGGACTCCCCTTGATTCCATGCCCTTCAAGCCTGGGCCTTCTGGATATCATGCTGTTGTTTGCCTAGACTGAAACCATTGATTACTATTAGAAGAGCTGGCATGAATTCAAATGCCTCCCTGTGACATCTGAATCACAAGAGGTTGTACAAGTCCTGAATCAGTGCCTAGATTCAGTGATGGGCTGGATAAGGGCCAATAAAATGAAGCTGAATCTTAGCAAGATGGAAGTCCTGTGTGATGAGTGATTGCTGAGTCTGGGAGATAGGCTCATTGCCATTTCTGGACAGGGTTGCACTCCCTTTGAAGAAAATCAGGTTCTCTAGGTGTCTGGGGATACTCCTAGGTCCATCACTATTGCTGAAGGTCCTATTGGCTTGGAGAACCTTTTACTACCTTCAACTGGTATGCCAGCTATAGCCTGTCCTAGATAGGGATAGCTTGGCTACAGTGGTACAGGTGCTAGTAACCTCAAGACTAGATTATTGTAATGAACTCTATTTGCGGATGCCCTTAAGGTTGGTCAGGAAGCTGGAGCTAGTGCAGAATGCAGCAGTTCAGCTGTTGTCAGGAATTGCCCCTTTTCAGCATGCAACTTCTTCGCGAGGGAACTGCACTGGTTGCACATTTGCTACAGGTCTAGGTTTAAAATTATGGTACTAGTGTATAAAGCCCTAAACAACTTGGGACCAGGATACCTGAGAAAGAAGCTTCTCCCTTATCAACCTTCCCAGTAACTGAGGTTATCAGATATCATGCTCTTGGTGGTTCCGATTGGAGTCCACCAGGAGAAGAGCCTTCAGTGTGGTGAAGGTTGATAAGGTTCTACAGCTGGGTCTCTCTTGTTTATTATATTGGTGCTTGTAAAGTGCTTTTGGTGCTTTTAATCTCTCATTTTAACTGTATTTTATTATTTTAATTGTTCTGATTTGCTGGTTATTTACCATAATAATAAATTGAACGGACTGAACAGTTACATGTTCAGATATCATACACATTATGCTTATTTGGCCTTCCCCAACCTGGTTGCTTTCCAAACGTTTTGGACTACAACTTCCATGACCATTGGTCATGCTGGTGGGGGTTGAGGTGCAAAACATTTGGAGGGCATCAGGTTGGGGAAGTCTGCCTATTCATATTCAATGATTCCATGGAAATGCAGCAATGGGGAAAACTAAACCTGCTAAATTTCTGACAGTCACCCAGTTGTTAAAGGCACAGGAACCTGTCTAGAAAAAGAGATGAAAACTTGTTGCGTCTTCAGGGCTGGAATTCATTCTCTTGTTTGGGTCTAGAAATTTGTTCCTGGGAGCTAAGTTAGTCTAACTCACAGAACTAGGCTTCCCAACATCCTCAGAGAGAAAAGGAAGAGATCAGGGACACGTAACTGAAGCAAGAGGAAGGCCACGGGATGAAGAAAAGGAGAGGATAATAAACACTACATTTCCCCCAGATCTTGCCTATAGTATCTCCTTGCAAGGAACAAGCTATGGAACAACCCTAAAAAAAACAAGGTAGCAATGAAAACGTTTAATGGGCATTAGAATTATTTTCTTTATGTCAACTTGTCCATAGAACCTCAAAAGCAGCAGATCATGTCCCAAAACAGCATTAGATAATTGCAGAAATCCTTGCTGGAGTTGGGGGTAGGTTCAGTAAGCCATATACATATATGACCTAGAAGTATCACTAAACCAAGGGCCGTTCCATAAGTTAGCTGTTTCACATAAAGGAAGTTTCCCTTCCATGAACTATAGGGAGCTTCCAGACGGATGGTTTATAGTGCGACCACTCCAAAGGCATTGGGCAGCTGTTCCATCTTTTTCCCTTAGGAAAAAGTTTTTTTGTAGAAAGAAAAAAAAGCCAGAAGATGCAGCAAGGAATTCCATGAATGAGGCAAAGAATTGCACAATGGGCCTATTCAGACAACACACTAAGCCATGTTTAGGCTGCTAACCCTTTTGCAGCAAGTGGTTAGTGAGCACATTTAAACCATCCTTATGTAGCCACCATGGTTAGGGATGGTTCACGCAACAGGGCTTTCTCTGTTGTGGCATCCCAGTTGTGGCATGTCTTCCCCTTGGAGGCCCAACTGGTGCACACACTGACTTCATTTTGGCACCAAGGCCATAGCTAGACCTAAGGTTTATCCCTGGATCATCCAGGGGTCAAACCTGTTCACCTAGGTGACACACAGGGGATCCAGTGCTCAGGCAGGGGCGAACCCTGGATGATCCCAGGATAAACCTTAAGTCTAGCTGTGGCCCTAGTTAAAATGTGGCTTTTTATCAAAGCCTTTGAGGACTAAATTTTCCTAGAGCTGCACACAGTTCTTTTATTGTTTTAAATTTATTATTGGTTTTAGCTTGTTAATGGTTCAGCTGTGCAAATTATTTATTGTTTTACATTGCTTGAATTGATGTTATCTGTACGCCGCCCTGAGATCCCAACAATATAGGGTGGGATACAAATGTTTTAATAAAATGAATGAAATAAGACAGAATGTTTAGCTCAAAATGCTTAACCATCATGGTTTAGTATGTTGTCTGAACAGTGCCAATAAAAGCTTTGTCTGGAAGCATCCGTAGTGTGAGAAATCTCATGCATGGAGAGCTTCGATATCAGCAACCACCCTGACGTACAGGATGCTGGTATGGAAATTCTTCAGAGCTGGTGGAAGAAGTATATGACTGGTTGCGCTACACCTTATGAGAGTGGTCTGGAAAAGCTACTCTGCAAAGGCTGTGAACTATAGGGAGCCTGAAGTAGTATTGCGCCAAAGCAAATGTAAACAAAGCAGTCAGATCACCATTTAATTTTAACAGAGTATCCCCTATTGATGGCAAGTTATTTCTCATAATGTCTAGGAAGGTATAAAATTGCCCATTACATTATTTATTTTTTTCAGCGGTGGGGTGGGGGCATTTTGCTTTTATTTGTACTAAGCTGTTTTTGTTTTTTGTTTTTTGAAAGGGAAGATTTTCATCCTCCACAAATGCTAATTGAGGTTAGGGAACCTGTCAAAAGTAATAGTTTTTCAAATAAAGCTGTAAAGCATTATGGTAATTCTATGCAAATCATATTAATAAAGGCTGGTGGCAGCTGAGCTGGCTTGTTTGCCTCACATACCATACTGGGTTGCGGGCTATTAAGAGTGCTTTTTATACTATCGCACTGGTAAATTGTGAAGATTTAAGCAGTCAAAGTAGGCATCAGTGCCCGCAATCCACAGCACTGAGGCTTTATCCATCAGTGTCTGGATAGCTCAATCTTGTCCTTTCCACTGTTGTATGTATTTGACTTGAAACGGGGCTGGGGGGAGGGGGACACAGCCTGGATACTTAGCTTGCTCTGTTCCCATTTACTATCTGTCCTTGCCAGATGGAGAGGATGCTTCAGGGAAGGACTCCTCAACAGATGCAATACCAAGTGGAATGTATTAGAATTTTGTGCAAAAAATCTGAAGTAAATTTTTCCATTTTTTTAAAGTATCACTGAAATATGGAGCAGATTGTTTCCAGTAATTCAGGAAAGAAAAGTAGTAGGCCCTGTTGAATTCAGTAGGACTTGTTTCTGCATACATATGTTTAGCGCTGTGCTGTACCATTGTGATCAAAACACTTGAGTTGCAAATCTATACTTACCAGGGAGTAAGTCCTATTGAACAGAATGAGTATTACTTCTGAAGAAACATGTGCACAATTGAAGGAGGCACTTAAAAGCACAGCCATAAAGCCTCACAATATTTTATGGCAAAGAGCATATCTAGCATCATCATTTCCAAACTGTGTGCCAAGGCACACTACTGCGACTTGAGAGGACCTCTAGTGTGTTGCATGAAATAAATAAAACAAATAAATGTGAGCTCTGGGCATTCCACCTTCCAGTCAGGAAGTATAACCTGAACAGAAACCCAGACAGAGAGGCAGGATGTGATCTCCTTTGAGGAATGGAAAGTCCGCTGCATAGTAGCATGTGCATTCTGAACTGTTTATTCAGAGTGCATTCCGAACAGTGTTGCCTGCAAAATATACAATACAAATGTACATTCAAGCTTATACACACAACTCACATAGATCCGGTTCACAAGTAACAGTGGCAAATCGTGGGTTTGTGAGGTCATGGACTGTGTGCGAGCTGCTTCCACTTCACGTAATCAACCTCTGATCAGCCCGATCGTGGGTTGTTGTGTGACATGCAAACCTGGACACTTTGAGTTGTTCATGCGTTAAACAACCCAAAGTTAACCTTGGATTAATTCTTGGCACCATTATGTGCAAATGGGCCCATACTTTGCAACTCCAAAACTGAACACATCCAGCACTCACTATTATCTACTCTAGACCACCCCACCCACTACAGCAAATGCTTTTCTTCTACCCAGTATTGGAATATGGCAGACAAGAAAAATACTGTGGGAAGGGGATAAGCCACAAGTGAAGAAAAGGTTTAGCACTTACACAGATTTGGATCCCTAATCCCCATTTTATAAATGGTTAGAACATACCAGTTTTAAACTAATGATTCTTCTTCCCTCATGTCCACCTCAGCTCGATGTTAACAGAACTTCAGTGTGCATAGAAATACTTTGCCAATGAGTAGGGATATCTCTTACCCAACTAAGGCTGGACAGAGAGAATTTTGAAAAATAGGCTTTTGGATAAAAAACAAAGGAGTTCATGGAGGTCAGAAATTCTTTACATAAAAAGAAAAAAATATCGGATCTCATTTAAAGTTATTCAGGGAGGGCTATCAAAAGAACAATGTTCCAGCATTGCTTTTGAAAACCACGGGGTGCGCTATCAACATAATTAAAATGAAAGCATCTCAAGCTATGTTCCTACCTCCTTTTCATATTATCGTCCAATTGTTCAGAACGTCTGTTTGTTACGGCGATGAAGCAATTAAGCACAGCACGTTGTAACAATAGGGATCATAAAGTCAGCAGCGGCTACATTAGGCACGCAAGCATCAGCATAGGAAAACGTTAAAGAAAAGATCATGATTGTAATTGAAAATAATTAGATGACACAGCTCATTTGGCCAACGTTGACATCCACTGTGCACTTTGCTGTTCTCCACCATGCACCAGCAGCTACCTCTTCACCTGAGCTCCAACAACTGGCCGCTGCTGCTGCTGCTGCTGCTGCTGCTGCTTCCGCTTCCTCTTCTTCTTCTTCTTCTTCTTCTTCTTCTTCTTCTTCTTCTTCTTCTTCTTCTTCTTCTTCTTCTTCTTCTTCCAGAAAAGGAAACTCCCCGACTAATCATTATACACTATGGTTTGACAGTTCAAAAGACATTGAGCACTGACTTGCAAAGGCTCTCTAATTAAGGCCATAAATTACAAAGAGAAATAAATCACCATACTCCATTTATGAGGATCTGAAATAGAATATATATAGATATATAACAATCTTACATAAACTAACCATACCAGAACTGAAATCCGAGGGGCTGTCTGTACAGGTTAAAAACGCTGTATCAGCACAACTTCGCAGATACAGATTTTTTTTTTAAAAAAAAAAGAAGAATCAGTGGGGGGGGAGGAGAGAAACGGGCCCATTCCTCTCCCCCCCTTTTTTTTATTTACCAGGGGGCTCTCCTGAGCTCCTGGAGGTCTGCCTCCCTCCCTGTCCAGCCAATGGCAACCAATCAGGGGGGGCCATTGGCTGTGACACACCTCCAATGCCAAAAAAGTCAGGGTAAGTGCCCAACTTTTTTTCAGTGGAGTTTCTGGGGTTTTCCCCCAGATGGCTTCGCAATGGTGGCTGCATCATGTAGATTACCTGCCACTACTGCTAAGCCACCCCGGGGCAAACCCTTTGTGTAGACAAGCCCTGGGAGAGGGGAAGGAGCGAGAGAAGGAGCAAGGCTAGAGGCTAGGAGAGGGGAGAAAAAGTGAGGTAAAAGGATGAGGGAGAGCAATAGTGAATGGGAAAGAACAGTGACAAAGGGTGAGAGGGAGGGAAAGAGCAAGGCTAAGGGCTAGAAAAGGCTAGGGACATGGAAGGGGAAATGGCACTGAAATGGGGTTTGGGGAGGCAAGAGGCCAGGAGCGGAGACAGAGAGTAAAGGCTGTGTAGGTGGAAGAAGGTTGGGTGGGGCCAGGAAACAACACTTACCTTCTCTTCCTGTCTGCTGAACAGCTGGTCAGTCACAGGTTCAGGTACAGGAAGGTGAATCTGGCACTCCAGCATTTGTTCAAGGTTTTTATTAATAAATGTAAACTTTTGAAGGGGCAGAGAATAAAAAGCTTGGTGGGCACAGTTTAAGATCCCTGCAGGCACCCAGACGATGCATTGGGGATGCCTGCCTTAACAAATGGGGGGTGGGAGACTTGCTACACTGCTGACCCAATGCATCACCAAGACACTTACGTGCAATTAAATCCTGCTCCTGCTCATTGACCTCTAATTGGATGTAAGAAAAGAAAAGCAGCAAAATATTTTAAAGAGAAAAGAGTTGTAGCCAGAAAACAAAGAAGCAAAGATGGAGCTCATGGCATTCATCCTAGTGCTAAATGTGCTTCTGGAAAAGATAGTTGTAAAGCTACGTAGGTGGTATTGCAGTGGCCTATTGATTGCACTGACCTTTCTAATCAGGGATATGTTTAGCAATGGAGGGATTGATTCTTGTTGCAAAAACTGTGGCCCTTCAACTTCTGCTCTAGAAGCTGGCTCTGGATGCTAAATAAGGCCTTAGCAAGATGGGGCAAAATCCTGAGTTGATCCCCGGGATTGTCCCTGTGTGTCCACATGACACACAGGAGATCCCAGGATCAGGGAGGGATGATCCCTCCCTTGCCCTGGGATCTCGCCCTTGCCTTTGAGCCCATTTTTTCCATGATGATCCTGAGATCGCGGAACGTGTGGGCGGGCATGGCGGGTTGTCCCAGTTCCTCGTGGTTCCTCGTGAGGAGTTGGGACCTGCGTACAGGGCACAGAGCTCCTCAGGAGCTCTGCACCCATCGGGGGTGGGGTGGGGGGAGGAGGATTAAGTTTAATTTTTTAAAAAAACAACAACAACCCTACCTTTCTGCACACAAGCGTTTGTCTGCTCTTCTTTAAGAATTTTTTTTAAAATGGTGGGCGCGACATCCTCGCCCTCCGAGATCATCGCACACCACGTGTAAATAGAGGGGGAGATCTCACTATAAAAATATTGTGAGATTTTCACCCCTCCATCCTGCCAGACTGCTAGGTCTAGCTGAGGCCTAACTGCCTCACCTTCAGTCCATGTTGGTGGATGAAGCTATATTGTAAGTGTAATCTTATTACTGAGATTTTCTGCCTGATGAAACTAGTCACAGGATATGATTGCCATCTTATACAGGAGCAAAAAGTGCCACTCTGGGAATGAACAGAGAACCAAAGCTTTTTAGCTGCATAGGAGAAATTCCCCCTTAGGGAAAGATCACAAGTTTCAATGTGTGAGAAAGCTGCCTGTAACTAGAAAGTACATTTTGCATATGAACACTACACAGAGTGCAAAACTGCATATGGCAACGTACAGAAAACTGCCTGAAGTCAAAATAACAGGAAATGGAATTCTTAGTGCAAAATTATACAAAATATGACTGTATTCCACTATATTCACTAGTTATAAGAAGGGCAGTTGAGTATAATAAGAATGAAGAAACTAGAGGCCAGCATGCCTTTCAATAATGCATGTGGCTCTATCAGAGGGTGGTCTATTTGCAATGGATTTTGCCTGCAAAGCATAACAGTCTGGAAGTTATGCATTCTCTGGCAAATTGTTATGTGCTGAGTGTTTTTTAATCTGCCACACTTCACTGAAGTATAGGGTTGTATTCAATGAATATCCTAGTAGAAGAGACTTAACAATGAAATGGAGTGCAAATCTCACAACCAGGGCTGGCCTAGTATTAGGCAGACTGACATAGCTGCCCCAGGCAGCAGATTTTTACTATCACAGAAGGGGAGAAATTGTTAGTTCTTTAATTTATTGTTGTTGTATTTTCCCAGAAGGGAGGGGAAAGAGTGCTTGTGGGGTTTGCTGCTTCAGGTGTCAAAATAACTTGGCTGACCTTGGGTCCCGTGTATCTTGACTTGAGTGGGGGACAGGGACACCATTTGCTGCTCTGCCTCAGGCAGTAAATAGTCTTGGGCTGACTCTGCCCAGAACTAAATCTACTTTGTTTTCCATGCATTAAGTATTAGGTGACTGTCAGACTGCCCAGGATTCAGAGCCTTATTAGAATTTGAAAGTATAGTTTGAAGAAGAGAGAGTGTTTGCTTGGGAAATTCTTGAACAACCATAGGAAGCACTCTCAAAGCAACCAAATGACTTTTAAATCATTTCTTATCCTCTGCCAAGTGATCATTTGAAATCCTTTCTGTCAAGAGGCTATTTGCAATTGTATGGATCCTTTCAGAGCAGCTGAACCATCTGTTCAGAAGAGACTTCAGAAGTCTGGCTACTAGTGAACATTCAAAATGGCCATTAGCAACTACAAATTGTGTCAAAGAAGTCTAGAAAGCAGTAAAGAAGAAGGTACATGTTGTGCTCACTGCTGGGTGGATGTGTAAGATTGTGTGGGAAAGAGTGTAGCTGCCAGGTGACTTTCAGGAAATGGATATTCTGTAACATCATATTCAAGTCTCAAGTGTGCCTGTAAGGACATGTCCACTCTATGTGGACATGTCCTTATGGGCACTCTTTCTGAAGGGTTACTTTATACCACATTAAAGGAACCGTTTTCTTACTCTTTTGCTGCAAAAGCTAAGAAATTCTCCTTTGAGTCTGTTTTTATGATGTTTAGAGAGCTGTAAACAGAAAGATGTGGCAACAGCTAGGCCTGCAACAAAAGCTTTAGTGAAAATGAATATGAAAGCAACAGCATGTATGGAGTGAGGTGGGAAGGTCTCCTTAACTTCAATTCCCTTGAAGTTGTTACTTTTCCCAGCTCGTTTGTCCACTGCAATGTCAAGGCCTGTGTAGAAAGAGGTTGTTGAAATGTTGTGAGACCTTATAGTGCTTCCAGCATCAAAAACAAAAACGATATGAAGCCCTCCCCTCATCCCCTCATCCCAACCCAGCCATAGCTTCCATGGTTGTGCTACTTTGTGAACTTCAAAATAATCTCTTTTTAAAAACAATGTATTGTGTTTTCAGTGTTGCAAGGAACCCAGTGGCAGGGATGC
The DNA here is from genome assembly GCF_023053635.1 of Elgaria multicarinata webbii. Classification (NCBI taxonomy): domain Eukaryota; kingdom Metazoa; phylum Chordata; class Lepidosauria; order Squamata; family Anguidae; genus Elgaria; species Elgaria multicarinata. Next base: position 92,796,861 of record NC_086173.1, on the reverse strand, counting down.
ATACCACAGCCAGGAGCATCATCCAGTGGTCATGTTAAAAAGCAGCATGCTACCACTCAAGAAGAGCACTGCCTCACCTTTTCAATCATGTCTACTGGTGGGTTGTTTTTTTTAATACTTCCCCCACTGTGCAAATCAGCCCTGTTTACAATGAAACATTGCTAGTACAGCAAGGCTATCTCCCTACTGCAAGGCTAAATTTGCCGTCTTATTTAGGATTGGAATAGCACACTATTGGGCTAGCATGAATATAATCCTATGGACAAAATCCTCTTTTTAAGTAATCATCTCAAAATGCCCTTAGACATCTTTTGTTTTCAGATTTTGTGAATTGTAATCAGTCTTCACAGCATGTGCATGCACATTGACCCTAACCTACCTCTTTCCCAGTGAGAAACTTGATGTCTTGGCATTCATTCATACAGAAGTGTTTGTCCCTCGAGTTATCACTGATTTTTTTGTTTTACAATGGCTCACAGCTAACATGTGAACTGCCTCCATTGAAAAGTATTGTGTTAGAGGTACTTTCAGATGATAAGATCAAATCCATCAGAAAAAAAGACCTTGTAATAGCTCCAGGAAATTCCTTGAGCAGCTTTGCTGTGGGCAACCATCTTTATGTAGCAATGGATTAGTACAAAAAGTCCTGTAGAGCATTCAGCAAGAAAATGTGACTACAATGTTACTATATAGGATGGAGCAGCCTGTTCAGAACTTGGGCAGGATCTACACTACTGCTTTAAAGTGCTTTAAAGCGCTTTATAACAGTTTTGACAACTGTTGGGGCCCAGGACACACTCCATAGACAGTTGTCAAAACTGTTATAAAGTGCTTTAAAGCACTTTAAAGCAGTAATGTAGATCCTGCCCAGTGCCTCATGTGACCCAGACCTGATGAGAGGGTTCAGGTTTAGAAATAATGGTTCTGTTCACACATAACAACAACCCATCGGTTTAAAAATGCACCCTTCTCGTTTGCTTTACCACACAACCGATGATCGGCTCCTTCCTAGGTTGTGCATCATGACATGCAAACTCAGACCTCTGAGTTGATTAGGGGCTAAACAACCCAGTGGTTAACTTGCTCATGCATGACAACCCATCGATTTTTAAACAGATGGGTTGTTGTTATGTATGAACCAGGTCATTCTCAATCATCTTAATTATTTCCAGATATGTCCATTGATCCAGTAAGCCTAAATAACTTATGCTTTAGACCTGAGGGAGTCCACCCACCCCTAGATGTCAAAACACAGGTTCAAATCCCCACTCAGGGCAGTTGGGAGACTAAATTGGTAGTGGATCAGATATTTGTTTAGTTAAGAAGAAGGCAAGACTGATGTCAGGGGGATTGTTGAGCACCTGCCAAGGCACACACTAAATATGGGGCCTCTGGTTCCGCTCCTCTTCCTCCTTCATTCTCCACCTATTCACCTGTCCTCTCCAAGCATACGAAGAATGACAAGAGCAAAGGCAAGGAGCAGCAGGCTTCCTTGCCTTGCTCTTACATTCTGGACAGTAATGGAGTGAGAGGGCAATTGAATGGGCAGTGGTGATGAAGATGAGGCAGACAGGTCTCACTGAGGTAGGGGGAGATACTCCGGGCATCTTGCCCAAGACCCCCAGAAAATGTGGAGCCATCCTTGGAAGCGGGAAATGGATAATTGTGTGGTGACAACAAAAGCTGGCCCCTCAGGCAACAAACATGACAGAATAAACTAAGATGCATCAGAAAAACCTGTGCACAAAAAGAGGGCCTTTTCCTCATTCGAAAACATGTAAGGTTCTCACAGAAGAGCAGCTACTGATTTGATTCTTCTGTGCAAGGCCCTTAAATGTGACTGCTTTTGCCTATGTTCTGGCAGAAGATGCTGGACTCTCTTCGTTTGCATTACAGCTTAATTTTGTTTCAGGAAGCTCTTACACGATTCACTTTTTTTGATGGAAGCAAAGTAGCTTGGTTAGTGAGAGGCCATACAATGCTTAATTTGTTCATTTGACCGTGGAGTATTTGCAAATGACATGGTTACCATTAGCAATTCAAACAGTCAGGGCTGCGGGGGTGGATCACACCAAGTTCTCTCTTGATTGTATCGACCGCAAGCCAGGCCTGTGTAAAATGGAATCTGTAGGGTGAATTGGAGTTTAAAAAAACAAATTTGAACCTGAAGTATGCAACACAAACTGACAGCAATAAAATCTAGTAATAAAAGTATTTATGTCTTGCAATCCTATTGGCTTCCAAGATAAAGGATTTCCTTTTTCCCCAAAACTGGATTATTGCTACTTTAGATTATCACCAACAGTGGCCCTTAACTAATTATACTGTCACAGCAGCAAACCTCTCAAAGAATCAGCTTGTCAATCCATACTGTTTTAAAAACTGTAACTACCTTTAACCACTCAATAATCTAAACATCTCTCTTCCTATTATTCACATAGGTTTGTATTTATTACATGAATCTGTATAGGGAGACAGAATTAGTGACCCAGAGAGACCACTCATGCTAGGAGCACAATGTAATCTCACAAAGGTTAAATCAAAACTGGTGCATTTATATTAAAGGCAATAAATGCCAAGTTGATTCAAATGCTATTACATAAAATTATTCTGCTGATAGTAAGTTGGCTTCGTTTTTGCGATTGTAAAAAAGCAGGCACTGGCAAATACTGCTGATTCACTTAGTCCCTTGTTTAACAGAGCTGAGAAGAAATGTTCAGACGATTTCAAAATCTGTCAAGATTAGCTAGCTTATTACCATCTGATCAGCATCATGTCTTTTGGATGCTAGCTAGCTCTGACATTGCTTTTGACTCTTTTCTGGCTCAGTGCATTATCTAGTTGGAAATTTGCCCTAACTAAGGCCACAGCTAGACCTAAGGTTTATCCTGGGATCATCCAGGGTTCGCCCCTGCCTGAGCACTGGATCCTCTGTGTGTCACCTGGATGAACAGGTTTGACCCCTGGACGATCCAGGGATAAATCTTAGGTCTAGCTATGGCCTAAACCTTAATGTTGGTATTGCTGTGGTTTTGGGTTGATGAGTTTGTTCTGATTCTCCATCCATGACCTTCAACTCATCATATATGATCATGTAAACCATGCAAAATGTGTGTGTTGTTGTTGTTGTTGTTGTTGACCAACCCCCTCAAACAACATTTTAGGGATCCGATAACACATACACAAACAGGAGAAGGCTTATCTCATTTACAACTGCTACCACTTGTCCTCTGCCACCTGGAATTCAACACATCCAGTTAGAGATGCATTGAAGCTTTAGGGATGCAGAAGAACTGGCTTCCGATCATGGGAACTGGCTTCTGATCAACCAATGCACAGAGAAGGAATGGCAGAGGCGATCTTTGCCTCCCTGTTCTCCCACCCTGCATTTTTCAATGGATGGGTCTTTTGGCCCATCCAGCACTGGTACTTCAGCGGGGAAAGGAAGAAGTCTATATCCTGGCCTCTCCGGTCTTCTCCTCTGTCCGAAGTCACTTTCCAGTCTCAGAGGCAGGCTGGCATGCTCCTTCCCATGCCAGCTGCAAGGGGGTGGGGTAGGAAGGTTGAATCTCTCATTCCCCCTTCTGAGGTAGGAGTGCTGCTTCTGACCTTGGATGGGGGAATCCCTAATATCCTATGGCCCAGCAGGCACTTTTTAGGGGGTACAGGATTGCTCCATTGGTAGGCAGCACAATACTTAAATCCAAAATGACATTTTTAATTTTATTTTTAAAGGAATAATAATAATAATAATAATAATAATAATAATAATAATAATAATAATAATAATAATATCATGTCATCCTTAGAGACAAGACAAAACATTTTAGCCCCATCAGAGGTAATTTCTACACTAAATGAACTTAGTGCTAAATGCATATTTAGATTGGTATGGGTTAGAACTGAGCAATTTTATGGGCCACACTCTTTTGGGTGCTGTGCACTCCCTGGATGTTGGAAGGGGGAGGAAATCAGTGGTTTGTTGCTGAAATACGGCAGCAAACCTCTACAAAGCAGTAAATAGATCAAATTTACCTTGTTCTAAAGTGAAATTTGACCTATTTGCTGCTCCATAGAGGTGAGATGAAGATGAAGATGATGATGATGATGATGATGATGATTCCATTAATTTAACCAGTGCAACAGCAGCAGGTGTCACTGGGGGCCACATGCATAGGTCGATTGACTCAAATTCCAAAAATTAAATGGTCCATACTTGAAGACAGAAACTCACGTTGGTTCTGTTCTAACATGCATTTCTGAAATTGAAAAATATATCTTAATATTTGCCCTTAAACCCACTACATAAACTTAAAACCACTACATAATTATCTTTTGTCTGCTGAGTAAATAACGCGCCTAAGTAAACAAGTAAATTACTTATAAGGGTGGCCCAGGAAATCCCATGTAATATATAGAATGTGGAAGCCCTACCATCTTTGATAATATATCTGCATTGAAGGAAAATCCGATATCCTAATCTAGCATCATAAATACAAAAATCATAATCAATTCAAGGGGCCTTTTTATTGCAGACGTTACCTCAGAACTGCCTTTCTTTCCTTTCAGTATGCAGTTCATGCTGAACTGCAAAAAATTATAATCAATTCTGCCCATTACCCTTGATCTTAATAGTTATCAATTTTTTGCCACTGTTTCACTACTCAGCTCTTTCAACCATATTATGTCAATTTAATGTCAACTTCACTAGCCGCCAATTTATTTCTGGGCTCAGTTAAAGATGCCAGCATTAGCTCTCTCAGGAATTGCCTCAGGTGCAGTGGAGGATGAGGTTGCATTGTCAGTGTCGAAAAAATAGTCCAGTCACCTTTTGTACATCGTACAGGAGAGGGCACCATTTTGTTCTTTGACTCAGGCAACAAAATTTCCTGGGATGGCCCTCTTTGGAGGGCCACATGTTTCCCCACACCTATCCTAACAGAGCAGAAAGGGTAAAACCTAGAAAACAAATCTCCAGAACAGATACAGATCAAACATTACAAAATGCAATGTAACTGTACTGGCCAGTCAAACAAATCAATATTTCAAAACATCAAGTGCAAAGAAAACAAAAAGGTGAATAATATCAAGCAATTCTTGAGAATTCATACAGATGAGCTATTTGTGACTGAAGAAGACTAACTTTTTCAGTTCAGAAAGGGGTATGCTTTTAAATTATTTGTTGATGCGGAGGTTAAAAATCTTTCCGCTATAGGACAAACAGCTGTTATCTGACATTTACCCCTCCTTGCTGGTGCTACAGATGCCAGTTCTACTGAGCTTTATAGAGCTCTAGTATCCCTAGGTTCTGGGTGTATTATCTGACAAACACAGTGGAACCTGTTTTGCAATATTTCCCTTACAGATTATCCAGGATTTTTAGGCCCTAAGAGAAATGGTGATACAGAGCAGAATGATTTTCCAATCATCCATTTCCAACACACACACACACACACACACACACACACACACACACACACACACACACCCCTCTACTTTCTTTGAGGCAGGAAATTGTATAAATTGATGTCACTATTTGTTTTTTTTTAAAGTTTCAATAAAAACGTTAAAACATCTTTACTGAAGTTATCTTCACACACCTGAGCCAAGATACAGCAAAGATCTACACCAAGCAGGATATAGCACTACGAAAGCGGTATGAAAGCAGGATATAAGAGGCAGGAGCCACACTACTGCTTTATAGTGGTATTGAAGTGCTCACATACCATATACAGCTTTCACAGTGCTATATCCTGCTTGGTGTGGCTCCTGCCTCTTATATACCGTTTTCATGCCGTTTTCATAGTGCTATATCCTGCTTGGTGTAGATCTGGCCAAAGTCACTAAAGATGGCACACTGTCAAGTCATCATGCATTGAAAAGATTTTGTGAAAGTAAACAGGCAATGTTATATCTGAAGCATAAGTGTATATAGAAGAAGCTTATTTATTACATTTCTATACCGCCTAATAGCCGTTGCTCTCTGGGCGGTTCACAAAAACCAAAACCATTCAAAGTAGACTAGTTCATCCACTATATGTTCCTGATAAACCCCCTATCCGCTCTGGATCCCGATCCACTCCTTTCAGATCAGGTCCACTCTGCTTCAGGTTGATCCACCTCCGCTCTGCTCCATTGCGGAGATCCGGATCCAGATCTGGAGCTCCGTTTCCCCCGCTACCCAATAGACTTCCATTGAAAATGTAAAACGCCTATAACTTTTTTAGTTTTCAAGTTAGAAACATGAAAATGGGCACTATGATAGCTTAGTCATGGCCACTTTGAAGGAAATGGGATCATCCCCTGATTTTTGGGGAATTTTAAAAAATGTTTCCCCCATTTACAGAAATGCAGTTATCTCTGTTATTTGGTAAGCTACACACATGTAACTGGGCACCAGGATAGCTTCCACATAGGACATTAAGCTTGGTCACTTTGAAGGAAATCAGATCGTGTCCTGATTTGGGGGGGATTTTTAAAGTTAAACCTAAATCAGAATCTTCCTCTCAGGTTAACCACTTCAAAAACGAACACAGGGAACTTGAAGACAGAAATATTAAACTGGGTGAGCATACAGCACATAGCTGGTCATGTGAGAAACAACTCAGACCTTGCATTGCTACACGTGTGTCTCAATACTTTCTAAAAACTTTTTTTTTCATGCCATCCACTCATTTCAAAGTGCTGTAACGTGTTTGTTTTTCAAGATGCACACACCTCAAACAGAGATGCCATTGAATAGACAATCCTTTCAGGGTCCGTCAGAGTTCACACACTCCAGGGTATGCCCAGCCAATAATTGTAATAACAACAATAATACTAATAATGGCGATGGTGAGCCTACATTGTCGCAGAGGATTCACTGATCATGGCAGCAGCACATACAAAATGCAGCTGCCTTTTCATGATGAGGAAGGACTAATGCCCTGAGTCAAAGCAAGACACTCACAAACCGGCCCTCTCAGGCGGGCACAGAGGAGGAGAGGCAGCAAGTGGCTATGTCCCTGAAGCACTGGGAGCAAGCATGCCATAGGCTTGTGGGGTTGACCCACACAGCCCATCTACATCTCCCAGGCACCAGGAGGGCAGAGAGGCAGGCAGCGAGTTGCTAGACAATGTACGACTAAGCCATAGATCCCTGGGGAAGTAAGTCCTAGCAGATCCTGCTACCCCACAAAGCAGGCACTGAGAGGCAGGTAGAGAGGTGGGCACAGGCAGGCACAGGCTGGCACAGGCAGGCAGAAAGGGGCTGGTACGTTGCACGAGTAAGCCATAGATATCTGGGAATCTACCAGCAGATCCCGCTACCCCACAATGTTGGCACCTATTTATTATAGCGAAAATGGGGAAAGTGTGTGGTGCTTTGCCCTCACTTCTTGAATGCTTCTGCACTGTAAGCAAACAAAGCAAAAACAGTCACACACACTCTCACACACACACATACACACACACACACACACAGAGGATAGTTTGATTTTTTTGTAATTTTTTTGTTTTTTATAAAGAAGAAGGAAAATGAATAGAAAGAACACACTCACAGAAGACAGGGTTTAAAAGACAGGAGGGAAGGGGTGGGTGGGAAACAAACACTCCAAAGGAATAATTATAAGTTTATATAAAGCAAAGAAAGGCAAAAGAGAGCACAGGAAAGCTAAGGAAAAAGTCAGAAAACACCCCCACCCCCAGACAAATCCTATTAAACTCCAACTAACTCCTCCAAACACTGCTCCAGAAAATTTCACTCCACACTGACCAAAGTCCTACCCCACAAAGACAGAGAAAGAAAAGTTTCTCTGTATGCCTCTGGCCTAGTCCCCCCCCTCCAACATGGGGATTGGAGGATCCTTCACATGGGCTGATCACTTATTAGCACAATTGGGAGATGAAGCTGTCTATCAATGCCGAAAAAGGCTTCCCCCCTCCCACTTTTACCCATTAAATCAAAATTAATAGCAACCCAACCGCTGAACGTATTTTTATGAAAACCAACCCCAATGATCAATCTCTAACCTCAATAAAATTCAGGGCACTATCTTTAAAAATAAAGTTATAGGTTTTTTTTCACCCAATACAATCCAATGGGGGGGGGAATTCAAAATGGCGATCAGAGCTCCGGATCGTGGTGAAGTGCTCCGCAGCGAAGCAATCTGCTTTGCCTTGTTCTGCAGCTCTGCTGAACTGATTCGGATCCAAGCTTAGCGGAGGGATCGGGCCGCTCCACTCCGGATTCGCCGATACGAATCGGAGCGGAGCACAGCCCTAGTAATTTCCAGTTGTTGGTTTTTAAGTGTTATGTTATGTGCACTATAATTCTTGATTGCCACATAGGTTCTCATGAGGCAAGGGAGAGTATCTTTAGATTTGCATAGTGATTAGTGCCATATTTGATCGCATACTCCATGCCATAAGTTTTCAAGTGGTAGGAAAAGGGTGAAAAATTCATTTCAGTTCATTAAAAGAAAAGGAAAAAAGAAAGAAAAGAATTTACCAACATTAGCATTTTCCCCCTATTCAGGATGTAAAGAATTTGAGATTAAACATTCCAATTTAGGAGGAATGGAAACTAACAGATTCATACAGCATTTGTGCTTAGCTGTTAAAAGTAGGCATGTGCTCCGCTCCGATTAGGAGCGGAGAAGCAGTAGCGGATTGGCCTGCTCTGCCTTACCCAGAGGCGGAGTAGAAGCGGGCCGCGGACCCCTAGAAGCAAGGTGAAGAGAAGCGACCATTTTTCAGAGCTCCTAGTTCAGGCGGAGTGCTCTGGTCGCCATCTTGAAAACATTTCGCCATAGGATTGCATTGCGGGAAATAATCGCGGATAACTAGGTTGTTTTTGAAGCTATCGTTCTGGAAATTCTTGTGCTCAGAGAGTCGTGGATGGGGGTCATTTTGAGACTACTCTCACCTCTCTGCGTTGTGCGGGTCGCGTGCTAGAATTTTTTAAAAATCGGGTAAACAAACGGACAGCGCGGATCAAACGGCGGTTTTCGCCCATAGGATTGCATTGAGGAAAAGAATTGGGGATAACTGGGATGATTTTAAAGCTATCATTCTGAAAATTCTTGTGCAGAGAGAGTCATGGATGGGGGTCATTTTGAGACTACTCTCACCTCTCTGTGTGGTGCGGGTCGCGCGCTAGAATTTTTTTAAAAATCGGCAGGAAAAATACCTTTTTCAAAGGGCTAAGGGGCAGAGTCAGCTCCCGGTCATGATCACATGATCCCAAAGTTAGAGGAGGCATAGGCAAAATGGGTAACTTGGGATTCTGGGAAACTTCTCTTTCTTAATCTGAACGGACTTTTCCCAGTGTTTTTTAACACAGTAGCCCCACCAAATGCACAAACACAACCTGAAATCATATACAAAGCCAATAATAAGAGTGCACTGCTACCCACCCTAACTTTGGGGAACAACTGAAAAGATGTGGTTGAAGGGGATGAGCTCCCCTAGGGCATCTCATCATGGACGTGCCCCCACTTTCTCCTGTACTGGAAGGCCATCAGAGCCTTCCAAAGAGAGTAAAACGGTGGAGCAATGCCTATCATGAGTCGAAGTGAGCGTTTACTTCTTAGTGGTGGAGCAATGCCTATTATGAGTTGAAGTGAGCGTTTACTTCTCAGAGCTCTTGGTGAAGCAATGGCTTTCTTGAGCTGAACTGGCAGCTGCTTCCCTCTCCCCCGGGCACGTCCCCCTATTACTGGTAAAAGACAGATATAGCCTTTTTTTAAAAGTTCTTCTTGTTGTTTATTCAGCAACACTGCTGCTTTTAATTCCACCCCTCCTTCGTTTATTTATTTATTTATTTATTTATTTATTTATTCCATTTTATATGCATTACTGGCTTATCCTTGGCTCACTTCCTTATGCCCCCAGAAATGTCTGCTGCCTGCCTGCCTGCCTTCCCTCTCTCCTCCCCTGCCCGCCTTGCAGGGATGTTGTGTGTGTCTGGCTTTGACTCAGGGAAGAAGTCCATCCTGCGCTCACTTGGAGTTTTGGAAGTTCCAAATCCATTTTTCAAGTGTGGAAGAAGATTCATAGGTTTATCTCTACTCCCCAATTCATGGCATGTTGGGATTTCCTTTGAAATGGCCCCATTGAGAGGTCTGCAGGTTTAAGCCCCGCCAAAAAACAGGGGATGATGGGACTGCCTTGAGTCTCGGCGTGCGGCGTATGTATCCCTGGATAAGCTGTCATGGTGGTGAGTTTGAGGGTTTTTTTTAACGTGCAAATTGACGGAGCTATTGGAAAGGGGTGTGAATGGGTGTTGGATTTTCATAAATTCCCCAAATATCAGGGGATGATGGGACTGCCTTGAGTCTCAGCATGCGTATGTATCCCTGGCTAAGCTTTCATGGTGGCAAGTTTGAGGTTTCTAACGTGCAAATTGACGGAGCTATGGAAAGGGGTGTGAATGGGGTGCCCGATTTTCAAAAATTCCCCAAAAATCAGGGGATGATGGGATTGCCTTGAAACTTGGCGTCCATGTGGACATATGGATAAGCTATCATGGTGCTGAGTTTGAGGTTTCTAACGTGCAAATTGACGGAGCTATGGAAAGGGGTCTGAATGGGGTGCCCAATTTTCAAAAATTCCCCAAAAATCAGGGGATGATGGGATTGCCTTGAAACTTGGCGTGTATGTGTATACCCCCATGAGGTGTCATGGTGCCAAACATGAGGTTTCTAACTTGAACAGAAAAAAAGTTGTTTATTTTTTTTGCTTTCAATGCAACCCTATGGGGGAAAAAACGGAGCTCCGATCCGGATCCGGAGCTCCGAGCGGAGCGGAGCGGAAGTGGGCGGGGCGGGGGCGGGGCGAAGCGGCCCGCTCCAAAATCACAGATCTGCAAGTGAAGCGGAGCGGGGGTTCCGTGCACACCCCTAGTTAAAAGGCTGGCTTTGAATCCCTGAGTATTCGACCATGTTTGTGGTGCTAAATTAGGATTGCCACCTTTTTTTTCCTGACAGGCTCCTCAACTTTAACAGGTATTTCATTCTGGGAATAGCTATACTGACTGAATTTGGCTGGTGCAGATGGATAAGAATTTCAGTTCAGTTCATTTCCAAGAAGAAATTACGCAAACTTGCAAATGTCTTCATATTGGGGAGGTAAAAAATTTGAAATGCTAAAAAATCAAATTCTGGCCATATTATCTGACAAACACAGCAGAGCCTGTTTTCCAATATTTCCTTTACAGCTTATCCAGACTTTTCAGGCCCTAAGAAAATGACTTACAGGTTCACCCATCCCTAAGTCAAATGTTATACATCTGTCTGTAGCCTCTTAATAAAAAACTGTGTTACATTCATACAGTGTTACATTCATTAAGTAAATTTCCTTGGAACTAAGCTTGCACAACTATGCATGGTATGGTAATGCATGAAAACGCCATCTTACCTTTACATCTTTGCTTGTTTTTGAAGAGCAGTTTCATCCAAAAAACAGGTTATTTGTGACTTAAATAGCTGTCATTCGGTTGCCTTAAGTCACCTCATTTCATGTTACTAGTAGGTGGCAAGAAATATTATAACAGGATCTGATGTACTCAGAGTTCTGTTGAATAGGATCATCATCATGTCAAAAGAATCTTGGGTACATGGTTTTAAATTGAATTGGCAAGATATCTAAATGAATACACAACTGGTGAAGCTTAAAATGTTGGGGAGTACATTTTGAAAAGAGACTGAAGAAGCTATGTGAAATTACTGTTCCTTCTAGTGAGTTGACTTCTTGCCCCCCATTACCAATGTATGCACCTCTGCTTTCAGTCAAGCCTAGGTTAACTCATCTACTACTACAATAGAAATTTTCAGAGGGGTAGCGATATTAGTCTGCTGCACCAAAAACAGCAAAGTAAATTTATTCTGCACAAGCTTTCATGGACACTGTCCACTTCAACAGATTCAAGAAGTGTAACTTCAAACTGGAAGATTTATATATATGCTTGGGGAGAGGTAAATTGGGTGACTAGAGGGAAATGAACTGCAGAAAGTACAGACAGTGATAATTACCTTAACAGCTGCTATTCACAAAATGTTGTTGATGGATAACCCAGACATCGTTGCAATGATGAGTAGAAATGAAGTTGTTCCCAGACATTCTCTTCTGCAACTTTGGATGCACACAACAACATTTTGTTGTGAGTCCTGCTTGTATTGTTTATATCAGTATTTGACATCAGACAATATTTGCTTTCTATAGTTAGACATTTGACTAAAATATTTAAAGTCAGCATCCTGGATACTGATATAGAGTTTTGTTTTGACTACAATTCCCCCCCCCAATACCATTAAAGATTTATTATCCTTCATAGCACCATGCAGTGAGCAGGTTCAGGCAGCCAGTGGGGGTTTGGTGAGCAGCAAGCAGTCTCCTGCTCCCTCATGGAGCCACCATTTTGCAACTAGGCTATCTAGATGGCACGTAATATCTGCAATTTTCACATCAGGCAGGAAATTCACCATGCAGTCCATCACAAAGCTGTCTGAGTCTAATGCTCAAATCTCCCACTACCACAACCCTCCCTCCTCCCAGGGGCACATCCTCAGCACAAGAATATATTTTCTCATCTTCTGAGGAATGGGTCCTTTCCAAAGGAGCATTTCCTTCTTCCACAGAATGATGCCCTTTTCCCCTGAGAGCTGCATTCTCTGTGAGAGCAGAGGAGCTGCTACCCTGTGAGTGGGACACCACTAATAGGTCCCCAAAGATCTCATCCACCAACCTCTCTGTCTCTCTTGGCTTCTCCAGGTCAGCAACCTTTGCCTCAAGGAAACAAACTTATTCCCTGAGAGCCAGGAGCTCATTACACCGAGCACACACCTACAGCTTCGGTCCAGCAAGCAGATAGCTGTACATGTGGCACTCAGTTCAGTACACTGGGTAGCCCCCACACCTCTGCTGGCTTTCTACCTTCATAACTGGCTTTCTATTTGAGTATGTCTTTACCTGGAAAACTTAGTTGTTATTAGAAGGTGGGGAATTTATCTACCAGGAGAAGGTGAGGAATTTATTTATAGTTATTTATTTACAATTACTTGCTATGAGTAGGGAGGGTAGAGTTGGCTGCCTTGGTTTCCTCGCCCTGTTGCATAAATCACTTGTTTGCTAATGCTTTGTCACTGGGGTTGAGATGCTTCATCACTGGTGCTCCTTGTGCTCAGAGAGCTGTCGGCTTTGAAGGTTGAGAAAGTAGTGCTGGAAGGGGCTTAATCCCCATACCATTTCCCAGACCTCAATCACTGCTAGTAGTACTCCCTAGAGCCCTTTGTGGAACCTTTGCCCCTCCCCTTACCTTGCTTGGCACCCCAGGTGGCCACTATTTTATTTATTTATTTATTTTTATTTATTACATTTTTATACCGCCCAATAGCCGAAGCTCTCTGGGCGGTTTACAAAAATTAAAAACATGAAGAGCATAAAAACAACCAACAATTTAAAAACACAAATACAAAATACAATATAAAAAGCACAACCAGGATAAAACCACATAGCAAAAATTGATATAGGTTAAAATATGAGATTAAAACAGCAAAGTTTAAATTTAAGTTAAATTAGGTGTTAAAATACTGAGAAAATAAAAAGGTCTTCAGCTGGCGACGGAAGGAAAACAATGTAGGCACCAAGCGAACCTCTCTGGGGAGTTTGTTCCACAACTGGGGTGCCTCATCAGAGAAAGCCCTCCTCCTAGATAATATGAATTAGATATCTGCTTATTTACTCCAGCTTTAGCACTGGGATTAAATGTACCCTGAAATATACAAAAAAATCAACAGCTACTACCACCTACTGAGTTACAGAGCAGCAGGACACTTGTGTATTTAGGGGGAGAGACCCAGTGGATATTGAGTTGTATGGAGCTAATAATAGGTGGTGTGTGTGAGGGGGCGGGGAGACAGAGAGATTTAGATCATGGAAACTGCATGGAGGAAAAGGGTTAAGCCCCCTTTCCCACAACAACACTTCTCCTATTGCTTCATGATATTGCTTCTTACAAACAAACCATGAGAAGTCCCAAATATGAATTTTCCACATCATTGCACATACACATGAACAAGCAGGGCTAGCCAAAGATAGGGTGTCCATATGGAAAGGAGGACAGGGCTCCTGTATCTTTAACAGTTGAACAGAAAAGGGAATTTCAGCTGGGTTCATTTGTACGCATGTAGCACCTGGTGAAATTCCCTCTTCACAGTGGTTAAAGCTACAGGAGCCCTGCCCTCTTGACCAGATACAAAAGAGGGCAGGGCTCCTGCAACTTTAACTCTTGGGAATTTCAACAGGTGCTGCATGCATACAAATTGTCCTGGCTGAAATTCCCTTTTCTATTCAACTGTTAAAGATACAGCAGCCCTGTCCAACTTTCCATATGACCACTATAGCCAAAGACTTTTTTGCTGCCTAAGGCAAAAGGCACGATGGTGACCCTCCCACTCCATGTACAACAGTGTACTGGGCTGGCAATTGTTTTGCTGATTGTTTTATTAATAGGCAATGGTTCTTTCTGGATATACAGAGGCAATGAATATCCCGATAGGTGAAGCAAGACACTACATTAAAAGCATAAAGTATATGTCCTTTCAGCTACTGGGAACCCTCACACTCTTATCAAGATAAGGTCAGCAGCAAACGTAACCCAATAATGGTCTGGCACACAGAATCTGTTCCAGATTGGCCTATGGCAAGGATCTCTCCCATTCTGGACATGGTCCCATGAGTTACGTTCACCCTGCAAGGGAAAAATACTGGCCCCAGTATACTGGCCAGCTGCCAGCCTAGCATTCTCAGCCACTCTGCTCAACAAGTGACTTAGCCTTGAAATTCTGCCAGAATCTTAGTGACAAGCACTGAATGATTCTCTGGGAACTAATGAAAAAGCACCCAACTCCATAAATAGGGCCAAACAGCACTCGACAGGGGCAAAAAAAATGATGCACCCCTATCTCTTCTGCATTTCTGCTGTAGCAATTCAATCATTCTTTAACACCAGTGACGGGGCGGCATCTTCTTCCACCACACCTGAAAACAGGAGGCCAACCTAGGCGTGTAAGATAGGCCATGTGGCGCCATTAGCATTCTTTTCCAATACCTTTCGGTCATCTCCCAGCTACTGCCACCTGAGGTGAACACTTCATTTTGCCTAATGAGAGGATTGGCCCTGTGATAGAATAACCTTCATTGTATATCTCTCTGGGTGCTTCTCAGGGATGCTGGTAGGTACTTAAAAGAGTCAGGGCTCCTCTTCCATTATCGCCCTGCTACCAATTCAGGCACTCCATGGCTAGCACCAGCAGCAGCACTCAGTCTGTCAGTAGCTGTCCACAGACTGAAGCCAAGCCATGTGGGGAGAGCCTTTATACAGCCCTCACCCATGTCTCACCTGAAGTTCGCAGCTTAACAAAATCCTGTAAGCCTTGATGAAATCTCACTTCTGGACTGTTAGATCCTAGCAGTTGTCATTCTCTTGAGCTTGGGCCATTTATCTAGTTGTGATATATAGGGCTGTGCAGTGCCTTGGGCCGAGGCCCTGAATCCAAGCTGAGGTGGGCTGGTTTGGTCCGCCTCAGCTCGATTCCAAGGAGGTTCAGACAAAGCCCGAGGCACCCCAAAGCCATAGCCAATTGGCTCCGAAGCTTCAGGGTGCCTCTGCGCTTTGGAGTGGCCCTCAGTGGTCTCTTACCTGCTGCCTCCACCGCTGTCTGCCACCGCCGCCTACTGCCATTCTTGTGTCTGGCGGATTCCGCTGCTGCCGATGCATATGACCAGAAGTAGGCCGCAGTCAGCACCCAGTAGGGTGCAGCCAGCACCCAGAAAAGTCTGAGTCACCTCGGAGGGCCCAAATCACACCTCGGCTTCGGCACTGAGGTGGATCGGGCAACCACTGAAGCACCCCTGAGCTGAACCGGGGCTGCTTTGGGGGCTCCGAGCCAGCTTCCAATGCGGATAGGGTGGGTGGGTGCACAGCTCTAATGATATATAAAAATGTACATGCAAAATTCACATTTTATACTAAAATAACAGTCCTGCTGTAGCAATAAGGCAGCAAAAAAGGGGGGTATTAATCCAGCTGTGTGAGGAGAAACAAACATGATAATTATATTGATAAGTCTTTTATAAATTATGTACATGTAAGGGTAGCTTGAATACATATATTATAAGCAAAACAGTACTTAACTCCCTAGACCGGAGTCTATGTAGAACATTCATTCTCTTCTAATCTACTGAAACAACCTGTGTGTGTGTGTGTGTGTGTGTGTGTGTGTGTGTGTGTGAGAGAGAGAGAGAGAGAGAGAGAGAGAGAGAGAGAGAGAGATGTACTTTAAAGCAAACGGTTTAATATTTCAGGATCCATAAGGTTTGATAACATAACCTCAGCATCTGAGAGTAGCTGGAACAAATGCCAAAGGTCACTGAGGCAGGAGAGCAGTATATCAAACTATAAAATGCTAGGAAAGTAGGTGGAAGTGGAGCTGGAATGCAGCCCAGAAAGGCACAGAATGATGTAAAAGAGACAAAGCAACCCAGGCTGTGCCTTTTTTAGGGCAGATGTCTGTCTGTTAGTGCTCCAAACACAATGTTGTGCTTTTTCAAGCAAGATATAAATGAGGCAGCTGCAACTGAATTGCAGCTGAGATATCAACTGTTTGCTTACAAGCACTTGGAGAATAGATATCATTGTATTTGCGTTTCTCCTTAATCATGGATACATGGCCATAGTTCAATGTAGGGATTAGTTGCTTTTGCTGTGTGAGGAAGGAATTAGTGCTACAGGAAAATAATAATTCCTTTAAAAGATGCTTTTTTTCAACTCTGGGGAATACAAAGGTACTAGTGTTCCTGGCTTTGGGAGACTAATCTTAGACATCTCAGCACAACAAAGGTTTCCATAATCCTATTTATTTATAACTAGTGAAAAATATTACTGTGATGGTAGTTAATCCACACACACAGTTTCTGTCTAAACGGGAAACACTTTGTTGAGGAGGAAGCTTATTTCTCTAGCTTCATTTGAATCCAATTTTGCCTAATCCTTGAACATTCATCCTAGATGGTCATCTGAACTGGATCCTGCAAAGATTCTCACCCTATTCAGGAGTTTGGTACCCTGTGTATCCCAAACATAGAAAGGAGGAGATTTTGAGCATGTATCAAGCTAGCCCTGCCCCCTAGACACTAATGGATGCACTGGCCATGCTCTCCAGCCAATGCATGATCAGTCTCAGTCTGAAGGGGGCCTATATGTGTACAAGTTACACATTTAGGGTTATCTCTATGGGAAGACAAACACTGTTCAATTAGGGCCCACATCTTCATGGGGGAAATCTATGCACTGGGGCACACAGTCAGTGCTGGGGGTCCACTGAGGGCAGCCTGCCCAGGGCCCCACAAGGCAGGAACTGAGACTCAATGCAGAAACAGAGAAAAATGATTGGAGCAATAGAATGCATAGAGATAAAACATAGTCAGCATACCCAGCACCCTCAGGAAACTGCCAAGGCCCGCATGCCCCAGCATCTCCACTATACTGAGATCTACCTGCCCTCAGACACATCCACCCACCCTGAGCATTAAACTCTGATGGCTGAAATTTGGCTGGTGTCCACCATTCTTCCTCCCCCCCCCCCAATAATGCCATGGACAATACATTCCATTGGTTCAGGATGTAGTAAGGAAAATAAGATAGTAATGCTGCCCTGGAAGATTGCTGCTCACAGGAGCTTTGCTTTTCCTTAGAGTTCAAAAGAAAAAGAAAGAAAGAAAGAAAGAAAGAAAGAAAGAAAGAAAGAAAGAAAGAAAGAAAGAAAGAGGCCTGCCATTCTTGGCACAATAAAGTAAGCCCTCCCAAACAAACTTTATAAGGGGGGGGGGGGTAACCACATAGGAGGAGGGCAGTGAAAGCACTTTGCTGAGGACCTCCACAAACCTAGAGCTATCATTTCACTGCCATTGGCACACACCCTTCTTCTACTGTTTAAAGTCAGACTTCCCATCCCATTGTATACAAAGAGATAGACACATTCAAAGAATGATGTGTCTGTTGCTATCATATATAGTTTGGACCTCCTACCACCTAGTGGGGTTATCATTTAAGTGTACGTGACTGGGTCAGAACTTTTGTCTGGGACAGCCTCCTTGTCCCAACACAAACCTATTCCTACTTATCTGGGAGTACCCCCATTAAACTCAATGGCACTTGCTCTTGAGCAGCCATGCCTAGGATTGCACTACTAAAGAAATGCTTTTGCAATCCTTGCATTTCACCAGTGGGTGAAATGGGGCTGACACACGAGACACTGAATGAAAGATCCGAGGAATAGCCTTGAGAGAAAATTGAAGGATTAACGCAGGGTGACCATATGAAAAGGATGACAGGGCTCCTGTATCTTTTACAGTTGTGCAGAAAAGGGAATTTCAGTAGGTGTCCTTTGTATGCATGCAGCACCTGGTGAAATTCCCTCTTCATCACAAGAGTTAAAGCTGCAGGAGCTATACTAAAGTGACCAGATACAAAGGAGGGCAGGGCTCCTGCAGCTTTAACTCTTGTGATGAAGAGGGAATTTCAGCAGGTGCTGTATGCCTACAAATGACATTTGCTGAAATTCCCTTTTCTACACAACTATTACAGGAGCCCTGTCCTCCTTTTCATACAGTCACCTTAATTAACCATCCTAAAACTACCAGCAGAGAGTACTTTCCATGTTGAAGAAAGTTTAGACTATAAGCCTTAGAGAGACCAAGACTCCCATAACACCATCAATGAAATGTTTTTTTAAAAAATTGGATAAATGCTACACATTCCAGAAAATGTCCCCTGTAGTTCCTGCACTCTAATAAAAACCACATTACTGTAGCATTACTCAGCAGCAATGTTGTAAAAGGCCTATTATTTAGGGGATTGAAATTAGAACTCAGGGACTTTCAAGTATTTATGCTTCCTGATGTAATGAAGTGCTAATAGCCTATTCTGTAGTTGCCAAGTGGCTGTTAATTATGGCATACCTCAGATTCTTCTTGGATTGAAGGTTTGTTTCCATTTCTAACTGAAAAAGAAACCACACTGAGGGCATTTATTACACACTTGTGATTGGCCACTCACTGAAGTTTGTGGGTCCTTTACATGATGTTGTCAACCTCTAGGACATCTCCTGTGCTTTCCCCATTGTCCTGCTTTCAAAAAGACTGGAGAAAAAGTGACAATAGATGTTAATGTGCTATATTGGCAGCACTGTCTAGTGGCTCCTCAGGAGCTCTGTACCCATCGGGGGTGGGGGAGCGAGGAAATTATTATTTTTAAAAAGAAACACCTACCTTTGAGCGCACAAGCGCTTGTGCACATCTTCTTGATTTTTTTAAAAAAGAAAAGGGCGGGTGCGACGTCCTCTCCCTCTGAGGTCATTGCGCACCACATGTAAACAGAGGGGGGAACTTGCGATAAAAATATCGTGAGATCTTCTCTGTCACGCAATACCAGGAGGGTCTAGCTGAGGCCCTAGTTACAGGGTCAAAACAGACATTACTTTAAATCTGTGCCTTGCAGCTATGTCCTTTTTTATTTTAATTTTACAGTAGGAGCAGGGAGCTCAATCCAGATCTTAAAAGCCCCCCTAGCTCTCTGTCACTCCTCCTGCCATGCTGGTAGTAGCTGAGCTGGGCACTGGATACTCCAAGATCACAGGCTTGTAGCTTTCTTCTAAGGAAGCCTCAGCATTTGAATGGCTTAGCCGGATAGATGACAACTTGCTTATCCATTACGCCACAGCATTGCACAGTTTGCCCACTCTCCCAATATTTCAGCAAACTACATCATACCAATGGCATGGCGGCCGGGGTGAGGGGAGTCAAGGAGAGAAAGGTTGTGGTGAAGTTCACAACTCTCATTTAAACATAACTTGCACTCCCCTCAGTTACAGCATGAAACTTTTGTAACTTAGCAACAGGACACAAAGTCAATAGTGGTGAAAGAAGCTTCGAAGACTTGCCTGGTCCCATGCTGCTCTTGTTTACCTGCAACAAGTATGTTACTTACTGATAAGTGAAACAAAACAGAGAATACCTGGGCATGCAGGCTCCACATTTACTCACCCGCTTCATTGTTGACGGAAAGGCCCGTGAGCAAACAAGGAACTCATAAAGTCTTGCACGCTCAATTGGAAGTTGACAACATCAGTACCGTTTTTTTGTGAACTGATTGAATATATACAGTATGAACCAACTCACTCATTGTATTAAGAATGCAGGTCATGAAAAGTAAATCATTTCCTAAGGCAAACAACAAATTAAAACAACCGTTCTTGATTCCTTGTGTGCCTATGTAACTGCAGGTACAAAAGAACAGGGAAACATGGTTACTCAAGATGAAAACCAGGGCCTGATTAACATGAATAATCAAAGCTGCCACCAAAAAAGAGATGGAGGATGAAGAAAGAACATCACATACATACAAGAAAACCTGGATTTTGTTTTTGGATGTGGGGACTGAATTGCAAGGTCATTAAAATAGTTGGATCCTTACTGGTCTTTCATTGGTGCTTAGTAACATTTCCATTTTACATTGCTTTAAAGGTGAATGAATGTTACACTTAAAGATGTATGAGAACGTTGTTTTTCCTCACAAACATTTGAGCATGCCCCGTTTGAAACTCCAAACATGAATGTGAGCACATACCCACTGAAAATATTCTCAAATTGTCATACATATGCTCACGTTTGTCTCATTTCTGATTCCCAGTTTGATTTGCGCAAATTTCCTAATTTGTGCAAATTTCCTCACTAGGCAAGTGTCCCTCAGCCAAATTTCAAAAGCCCTGTGCATCCAATAAGTTCAGACCTATGGCAAGAGTGATCTGTCCCTCCTTCCCTGAGTAGCTCAAAGAGGGGAGGGGGAGAAAGAGGGGGAGTGAGAGAAAGATGGATAAAAGGGGTGTCCCCACCCACGTTTGGTGTTGACTCCACTCCCCCTCCCTCCAGTGTGCAGCTCCCAACTCTTCCGGCAATGTGGCCATCAACAGGAAAAATGTTCCCCATCTCTTGCTGTCCCATTTGAGACTAATCATCTTGTCAACAAGTAGTATTATCCTTACAATTGAAGTTCAGGAGTTGCTCATCCATCCCTTATCAGCTAGAGGTATTTTAAGGTTTAGCCTAGGAAACCGAAATAATATATCTGCAGACATACATTACATCGCATTTCCTTTGGGCCTAACGTTCCAGTGGTTTGCTTGAGAAAGACAAATGTTTCATTCTTATCTTTGGACTTCTTTGCTAATTAAAATGCATGAATTACTTTAGGCTACATTTACCTAAGGGAACATCAGTGGTACTCTTTAGAGTTATGAAAAGGGGAGTGGGGAGGAGAGAGATACAGACGGATGTGAAGGTTTTAAAATGGTCACACCCAGCAGTTTTTCATTAGCATTGCTTGGAAGCAATATCAGGAAAGACACAGGATATTAACACTGCAGGTCCATCATTACATTTGCCTAAGCTCATGCCAAGGAGGTTCTATGTAAGCAGCAGCTGCATTTGCGTGGATGCTTACGTAGCTGAGCTACAGAATGAAAGACTTTACACTTAAAAATTATAGACAAAGATTAATATGTGAAGTTGAGAAACTGATTCAGTGGAAAACGGCTAAAACTTTCTATAAGCCTGTATGCATGCATTTAAATGGTTTCATCAACTAAAAACAGCATCAGCATGAAATGTGCGCCTACACTGTTACAATATGGAGGCTGAGTTGCGGCTCCTAACATTAGCTTGCACCATTATTATCTATCTGTCAATTTAAAAGTATAGACAATGCTGTCCAAGGCTCGCTCACATTATCATGGTTCCTGATTATGTGGAGGCATCTATGCACTTTCAGCCCCCTTCAGACTAGGTGTGCGTCAATAACCAAAACCTGAACTCATCAAGGTTTTTCAAGTTCCACCTTGATGCCCATTCTGACTCATTTCCATATCAGATTGTGTTTTATTTTTAATTTCACATGAAACTTCATGTGCATTTTTGTGCACATGTAATGTTCGTTTCAACTGTTTGCTTTTTTCAGTTGTATGCATTTTTCTCCTATTGATGAAAGCATGGCTCCACACATTTTTAAAAGTGTGCATTTTTCATGCACATTTTTCGTAGGTATGTACTTTTTTTGCTTTTTCCGTGAACTGCACCACAAGCTCAGAAATATACAGACTTTGACTGCAGTTTCAGTCAGCATTCAGTTTGGGAAGTGTGAACTGGATAAATGCTGGTCAAAACTCAACTTAAACAAATTTCTCATATATCACTACTTCAGAACACCTTGACGCTAATGCAGTGATCACTAGACACCAGCATGGATTTGTCAAGAACAAGTCCTGCCAAACTAATTTCATATTTTTTTTTTTTTTGGATAAGGTAAATTCCTTAGTAGATCATGGAAATGCTGTGGACATAATTTATCTTGACTTTAGCAAGGTATTCGACAAAGTACTCCATTATATCCTCATTACCAAGCTAGTTTAGTGTAGGTATGATGGTTGACAAAATCACAATGCTTGCCATGTTGTATCTGTATTAATGTATATATGTGTTTGCTGTATTAAATAGAATCCAGGTGAGCTAGCATTAATTGTATGTCAGAGAGTGAGAAGTGGAAGGGGCATATATGTGTGTGTTTGTGTGTATGTGTAGACTGAGTGCATAAAAGGCAGGAGCAGATAGTTGATTATATAGGAGTTAGTGAGACATCTGTTAGCAGGAGTTAGAAATGATAGAGTAGGCAGGGTAAGACCAAAAACTGAATGATTGATTATATGACATAATGGGGCTATTCAGACAACATGCTAAGCTATGGTTAGGCTGCTAACCCTTTTGGTTAGTGAATGTGTTTAAACCATGGTTTTGTAGCAACCACACAACATGCTAAGTCATGGTTCACACAACACACTAAGCCATAATGTTTAGCTCAAAATGCTTACCATGGCTTAGTGTGTTGTCTGAACAGGATCAACATCTCTTGTATTAAATAAACTTGAATGTGTTTGTTTTTAAACTATAAAATCCTACATCTTGTTCATCTTTCTGCACTACCAACACTGTTCATATTTCTTGAATACTTCTCCTGGTTGGATAAAAGGAACCAATTAGGCATATTGGGTGTCTCTTTTACCTGATGAATATAGGGGCTAAGGCTTCTGAGACAGGGAAGACAGCAGAGGCAGACGTTCCTGAGGGCAGGTCACGTCACAAGGAGTGGCAGCGTCCAAGACATTTGGCAAAGTACCCCATGATGTCCTCAAGAGCAAAGCTAGTTAAGTGTGGGCATGATGGCACTACGACCACGTGTATCCACAGCTGGCTGGAGAATCAAACACAAAGAGTCAGTAGCTCATCATCAAACTGGATGGTGGCATCAAGTGGGTGGCACAGAATTCAGTCCTGGGCCTTGTATTCTTCAACATTTTTATTAATGACTTGAGGAAAAGGTGGGGGAATGCTGATCAAATATTCAAAATGGTCTTGATAGCTTAGAAGCCTGGACAAAAAAGGAAAGAAAAAAGAATGCAATTCAACAGAGTCAAGTACAAAGGTCTTCATTTAGGAAAGAGAAATTGAAAACAGATGTACACGTCGGGGGATACCTGGCTTGGTCATAGTACATGCGAAAAGGATTTTGGAGCTGTAGTCAATAATAAACTGAATATGAGTCAACAGTGTGAAGTGGCTGCAAAAAAAGGAAATGCAATTTCAGGTTGTATCAATAGTTTTAAAATTACAGGAAGTAATAGTTCCACTCAACTCTGTGTTGGTCAGATGTCACCTCGAATACTGTGTCCAGTTCTGGACATCACACTATAAGAATGATTCAGATAAACTGGAACAAATTCAAGAAAGGGCAACAAAGATGAACAGGGGACTAGAAATTCAGTCCCTCAAAGAAAGGTTGAAGAAACTGGATATGTTTAGCCTTGCAAACAGAAGACTGAGAGTAGGGAATATGATAGCACTTTTCAAATACTTAAAGGTCTGTCACTCAGAAGAGGGTCACAACCTGTTTACTGTAGGGCATGAAATTATAGGATTAAGTTGCAGGAAGGCTGAACCTATTTGGGGGATAGGGTTAAGCACCTTGGATAGCTCATTTAGAGTTCTGACTGGTTTCCGACTGAAACCCAGAATGGATTCACAGCCCCACTGAAATTGAAGCCACCAGCCTCTACTGCACCCAATCCCCATTCTGTCTCTCAGGACCTGCTTAGTTTGCACAATAGAAGCTATGTAGAGCAATGTCAGGACAGAAACTGCTACTGCCTGGGGGACAAACCAGATGTGCAAGTAACTGTGTGTCTTTGTGCTGTTCCCACATAAAGTGGGGGTGGACCTACACAAAAAGGAGTACATGGGGAAGGGGAGAGAAATCTGGCCCCTACCCTGCAGGCTCCACTGTTTGGGTGTAAGTAAGGAAGGCAATGAGATGAAAATGAACAGAAATATTTGTCAGAAATTGTGTTCAAGTGCTGTTGGATGCACAAATGTGTGGGCCCCTAACCAATCCATGTTTAAGTCCCATTGAGCCCAATGCTAAGCATGCAATAGGATTACAGCCAAAAAGTTATTAGAGTGGTTCCTAAAACAAAAACAGATTTCTCATTCTTGCCTTCAGTAATTACCTCCTCATCTCACAGCTGTATTACAAGATCAGAAGAGATCAACCATTGTTTATGGTATTATACAGTAGTGTTCTTTGGAGGAACAACAACAACAATGGAGGGAATTGGAAGCTAAAGAAATATGACAAGATTTATAGTGGAATGGAAAGAGACCACGCTAGTATAAATATAGTACAACTCATTTGTCTGGATGCACTGGAGGACAGCCAAAACGACCGAATAATCAGAAGACTACAGTTTGATCCATATGCTTTGCTTTCTCTCCTCCATAAGGTGATTTTGAACAGTCAGTGCATTGCGATATCCACATAAAAAGTGGTCTTGTGAATGGGCCAGGCCTATGTTAGACTACTACTTATGACACGTGCTAGCAAAATCCTTTTAAAGACCAGAATTGCCAAGCAAGTAATTGTATAGGACACAGAGTGGATCCATTTGCAGAACCACTTTCCTGAATCTACTCCCATTCCCACATCATTTCAAGAGAGTGAAAAAGGCAATGCCACTCGGTGTTTTGATGGAGTCTCAGTTACTGGAGCCATAACTAGGCATTGCTTCTCTCTTCACACCCCTCTAGCCCTAAGCTACGATGTATCCCAAAGTATCATAGAAAGCTTGTATAGCATAGCGACTATGGCTACAACCCTTTATAGACCACTGCTTGGGAGGAAATCCCATTGAACTTAATAATAGGGCTTAGTATTTCACTGTAAGACACTGAGCAAGAAGAGCCTGGGGCATATTCTATCTTACTTTTCATTGATGAACAGGTCCCTTTCCTCTGTCATGGATTCACCAGGGAGCAGACTGGCTATTTGCCAGCTTCTGCCCTCCATCTGTAATATGGGAGTCCTTACCTAATTTACAGGGTTATCACAAGAATCAATGAGATAACCCTTGTGAAGTGCTGTGAACAATCCCACACACTGTATAAAATAAATGCTAAACATTATTGTGTATATGTATGTATGTGTGTGTGAATGTGTGTGTGTATAATAAAGAGGTTGGATGCATAAAACAGGAACTGCTGCTTGGTTGACCCATGTGAAGAGTGATTGTCAGCTGTTTATATCAGGTCCCGGTATTTTATTTAAACCGGGTTTTTTTGTAATCTATTTTTAAAAAAAATTAAATGTTGGCATTTTAAAGATTTTTATATTACGTTTTTATTATGCATTTTTGTGAATCACCCAGAGAGCTTTGGCTATGGGCCAATATAGAAATGAAATAAAGGAAGGGTGAAATCCATGGGAAATCAAGAATAGTTTTGTACTATTAAGGGTATCTGCTGAAATCCCAACTTTTCACTGATCAGATATACTGATGATACTATGCCACTTACTATGCCACGACACAGGCTCTGAACACCAGACCTCACGGCTGCCACCACTTCTTATGGGGCAATACAGGCTCTGAACACCAGACCCGGCTGAGGCTACTCCCTGCTCAAGCTAAGCACCACCGCTTGATACGCCTGAGGCAAGGGATAAAAACCACCTTCCTCCAAACTATGTGGAGAAAGGGGTTTAAAATGGAGAATGGATTTTAATTTATATAATAATGCGCTGTGAGTTATATCTGCTTAGGTGAATGATTGTCAGAGTGGGTGCTGAATGTGTAAACTTAAGATGATAAACGCCAAACAGACACGTGGGACTGTTGTGGTAGTTTAAAAACAAAACAATCAAATTTTATTTTTAAAAGTTCATAAGCTTAAAGACTAGCCTTTTCCGGCAGGCCTATCCAGATCAATGTTAAATCATGAATTTTTAAGATGTATTGATTCCTGTTCTAATGTTGTTCCCCGCCTCGATCTAAAAGGAGAGGCGGGTAAGAAATAAATTTATTATGATGATGATGATGATACTGCTTGTTCCTCTACTCTGAGTCAGCTGAGTAGCTATGATTTTTTAAAACAACAACAACCCAATCTCTTGACTGTTCCTGTTCAATTAAAGGTAGCTATTCAGAGTCTCATGTCACCAGTTTTCTCCTTACACAACCAGCAGTGTTCAATGGCTGAATTAGTTGTAATGTGGCTGTAGGCTCAAAACAATGAAAAGCTGCAAGGGAACTGCCATGCCTGTCCTGCTGCCCTTACTAAGCCTCCATCACCCTATCCAACTTTTCATTTACATCTTTAGAAACATGATTCATTATTGTAAATTGAAAAGAAACCTTTTTATAGCTTAATATTTTTATAACTGTACATTTATTCCACCATCCCTTAATCCTGTCTTTGCCCATGTTCAGATTATATCTGGGACTGAAGTCTCTACTGCCACACTCTGGTTATGCTGCTGACAGCGAAAAAGAACAGTGTTTCGCACAGTGGATAAGCGCTTTGCTTCGGACATCCCAGCAGGTCTTTCATGCAGGCAATCAGAAAGCATTCTGGGTTAGCCTGCAAGGAACAAAAATGGATCTTCTTCAGCCTTGCCGTTCCTAAAGCAGGGAGACTTGATATGAACCAATGAACCTATTCAGAACAAGAAGATCCAGGCTTGCCCTCGGTTGTAACAACTCTCACCTTTCAAAGGCAGAATATTTTAAGATCCTGAATTTCTTTCCCTTCCCACTGTTCAATCATTTTTGAGCAAATTTCCAAATATGGACCCCCCAGTGTTATATTTCTTCAAGGGGGAGACTAGAGAAGAGAGGTGGGAGTTCAGCAAAGGAGGAGCCAACTCCTCTGGCTTTGTACTTCACCCTAGTTGGCTGCTGGTCTTTCTTTCAAATTCACTACACCACCAGTCTTCTCTACGGATAAGATGAGGACAAGAGTCAGGTTTTTTTATACTAGTAAAAGACGACTTGCTTCTTCCAGTACTTTAATGATTCAGACATATAATTACTAATGGAGATAAATCTATCTGATGAATCCCTTCTTTTTAATAATTTACATTGCTTTGATCTATTTTCAAAGGGTTACTTACTCTTATGCTAGAATTACAGATTTGAGTGGGTCAGTCTGTTATTTAAAGACACATTTCTCCTCCTCTTTAGGTGTCAGAGCTATGTTAGGATAATGACTACTTTCCAGCTGTCAGTTGACTAACCTCCTCAGAAAACTGCACTCCAGAGTTGGCTGTGACCTTTCTTCACCTTCCAACAATCTTCTCTGAATTCTGTAGGAGTCCCTGTCGCTCAAACAGCATAGAAATATTTTTTCCAATGACAAATTTATCCTTGCATGTAGTGGCCTGCTGTGTACAACTTGCACCCTGTGGGGAAAGGATGAAACAAATGAAGTGTGTGCCTGGACCAGTGTGAGCCTTCTCTCACTCCAGGTGAGCAAAAACAAAACAAAAACCAGTCAAAACGGAAGTTAAGATATCCATTTCAGTCCTGGGATTTTGTTGCTTAAAGCCTAATACTTCAAGAGAAAATCCCATCACAATTATGGAAGGGCTTTAGCTCTGTTCATATATAGCAAACTACAAACAATTTGCTATATAGAAGACGAGTTAAGAGTTGTCACACGTTTTTGCTGGTTTTGCTGCTAGAGATTAGCACAGCTACCCAAAACTTGATTTTGTTCTGACTTTATACTGCTAGTTTTACCCTACCCTGTGCCTGTTTGGTGCATTCTCTTCCCCTCCTTATTGTTTTATTATGATTTTATTAGAATGTAAGCCTATGCGGCAGGGTCTTGCTATTTACTGTTTTACTCTGTACAGCACCATGTACATTGATGGTGCTATATAAATAAATAAATAAATAAATAAATAATAATAATAATACCCCCCTATGGAAGTTATACAAAATGACCTATTACTCTAGAAATCTGTTATGCTATTACCTTTTATGCTAGTAATTTGCAGGTATTGCAAGTAGTCTTACAGTGCAATCCTATACAAGTCTATTCAGAAATAAGTCCCATTTGTTCAATGAGTCTTACTCCTAGGTAAGTGAGTATACTGTAGGACTTCAGCCAGTGACTATGTGCCATTTTATAATGACGATGACTGTGTCTTTTAGAAATTATACTATGTATTGATTCACCCTTGTGGGCAGGTACTATAGCTTGGCATTCATAACTCAGATCCACATGATTTAAAAGCCTTCAGGTTCTGTATGTGAGGCATGGAGTGTTCTTCTTTAAACCCAGCCACAGCTAACATAATGGCAGCAGTCAGCTGCTTAGCACCTTTCAAAATTTGACCTAAGATATCAGTGCCTTAGAAAAGAATCCTTTTGAATATCCTGTTCATGCCTAGTATACTGGTCATATGGAAATAAGAATACCACAGACAAAAGAGTAGTCCACAAAATGAGTTCCACTTAACACCTCCAGCTGTAATACCCAATTTCAGTAATGAAATAACATCTACTGCAGGCTGTAAGGCAAGTCTGTGCAGCAGCAAAGATGTTTTCTTACACCAGAAAATTAAAAATGTCAGATCTAGTCCATCTGTTATGATCCCAACTTAAATGCCTTTGATGTACTGTTCTTATAGAGCCTCTTGGAATCTAGAGAACTTGTCAAGAATCTATGACCTCAACCTTACGTCAAGGCACAGAAAGTCACACTAACAGATAATTACTGCTGTGATTCTAAGTGCACTTTCTTGGGAGTAATTCCCACTGACCACAATAGATTTACTGTACAGGATTGCACTGCATTGAATTCAATATGGTATAACCTCTCTCCCTCTCCATACTCAATGCATTACATTTTACCCATGTATTCTATGTTAATCAATCCCACCCACCCCAAAACCCCAACCATTTTCTGAGTTTGTACTCAAATATTGACTCAGATCAGAATCAACAAAGTGTACTGGTTGACTCAGTTCAGAGTTACCACTGATGGCGACTGAATTAATCCTTAGTTTCACAGTGCTGACATCTGCAACTAAACCAAATCAAGGATCAAATAATGACCATTAAAATATAAAGCATATACCTTTGCATATTCTTTTACATAATCTTTCACTCAGTAGAAAATCTCAGTGAATTCAATAAGTCTCACTGCCAAGTAATTGGTATAGGATTGTAGTGTAAACCTATTGGTGACTTAAGAGTGTGCACAATCTTTCCCAAGTGGAGAAATTCATTTATGTTGATTCGAACAACTTCTTTATATCAAAAAGTGGCACTTATGGTGGCTTTCTTCAGTTGTACCACACAGATCCAGTTTCAAAGGAGCCTCTACTCCAGACTTTCCCAGCCTGGTGCCCTCCAGTTATTCTGGACTAAAATTCTCATCAGTTCCAGCAAGCATAGCCATTGATCAGGAATACTGGGAGTTATAGTCCAAGCCATCTAGAGGGTACTAAGTCAGTGAAGGCTACCCAACTCCTATGAATTGCCCATTACCAGGCTGCCACATCAAATACTGACCTCTTGAACTAAAAGTACTGTTTTGCATGATCACAAGGCTTATTAGTCACATGCCACCAAATTACCCACACCAAGCACAGCTTGCCATGATGTCCAAACCCCATGAAACTCTGTTGTAGGGTTTCTGAGTGGTTTGTTAACCTCTTCAGCCACACATCCTTGCCAGGTTCAGAAATCACTACAAGCTGTATGACAAAGGTAATCATGTAAATCAGGCCAGTGTGCAACCAGCATGTGCAGGGTAGTTAACAAGACCTGACTTATTAACCATCTTCAAGTCATGCAAACTGGCCCTTGTGACATGCACAGTTCTGACTTCCAACAGAGGGGAGCAGCCAGAGAGCCCAGCAGGAACAGCTAGGAGGCTGCCACTGCTGCCCCCAGCATCTGCCACCTGAGGCAATCACTTCACTCTACCTAACAATAGGGATGGCTCTGTGTGCACCTATACATATTCAATGTACTCTTCTGCAGTATGAACAATGTTTTAGTTAACTAAAAAGGCAAACCCCAGGAGGGGTGGGGAGGGAACCCAGCAGATTATTCAATTTGCAGCTTACCTTGCATTTTGAATAAAAAAGGCACCTACCTTATCATTAACTTGCCAAGTAACCTTCCCTTTCCTACAGTTCACACTGTAGTTCTCACTTACTTAGGCAATTAAACCTCACTATTTCCTACGGGGAAAGTTTTCTACCTTGCCAGCCAGGATACTGAGCCTATGAAAGCTGCTGTTCTATTCTGGGCATGTTTCAATGAAGCAGGGCATTGGGAATTACTTCCCCTTCTTTAGAGGATCATTTAAATGACACAACACAGCTACTTACATGTCTGCTGCTGTTGTCCTTATTCAGAATCTTTTCTGCAATGTAGAGAGTTTAAGAGATGGGTCACCATTGACAGTTTGGGGAAAGCTATAAATTAGATTGCTTCCATTGGTTCTCTGAAGCCCTTTAACGCTGATATTCATCTAATAACAACCACCTTTTGCACTGTTAGACTGCAGACTGTTCATTTTGAGTCAGTGATGGTAAATCACTAAATGGATGGGCATTCCTGCTTGATAGAACAATAAGGGAATGGAAGCAACCTTTCTTCATTAAGGTATACCAAGCAAGTATCTAAGGCTGTAATCCTAGGCTTGCTCATTTTGGAATGAGTTCTGTTCATTTCAATGGGACTTATAAAATCAGGCTGGAAGTACCTTCATACGGATATATCATTTGGATAAATTCCTGGAGGCAAAGGCTATCAATGGCTACTAGCCGTGATGGTTGTGTGCTATCTCCAGTATTCAAGGCAGTAAGCCTGTGTGCACCAGTTGCTGGGGAACATGAATGGGAGCGTGCTGTTGCACCATGCCCTGCTTGTTCATCCCTGGCTGATGGCTGGTTGGCCACTGAGTGAACAGAGTGCTGGACTAGATGGAATGATCCAGCAAAGCACTTATGTTCTTATATAACAACCTAGCAGGTATATTGCAAAGAAAATCTGGTGCTGCAGTTAATAAAGTATCTATTCCCACAGAAGTAACTATATGGCACAATTTCAGCTGTCCCTTGAGGATACGAACAGGATTACTGAAGTTTGGAAAACCAGATGCAGTTTGAAGAACCTACAATGAAGGCCAAGCACTTTGGTCCTAATGAGTCCTTAGACAAAATGATTAACACTCCCCTGAGTAATCTCTCTGGGGTTTACAAGGTGTCTTCAGTTTGTTCACTTTGGGAAGAGAAAAAACAACTTTGAATAAGGAAAAGTCAGGCCTAGCTAATTTTCACTTGGTGTCCAAACATTCTGTAATGTTTGTGAACAATCCATTCCATGATCCAGGCCAGTATTTCAGAATGTCTGAGCTAGTCATATGCTTGTCCATCCCTGGACTTATGCTAGACTGGGCAGGACAGACAGGATTCTAGTAGGAAGAACCCATTGCATGCAGAGCCTGAACATTTATTTTCCGCTAAGCCTTTTCTGTATGGCGATTCTTATTCCTAAATATTCCAAGTCCATAGTCTACTACACTTTTGTTCTGGCTGCATTCGTCATGATAGTTTAATAAGCTACTCACAGAACTAGGGTGACCATATGAAAAGGATGACAGGGCTCCTGTATCTTTAACACTTTTATAGAAAAGGGAATTTCAGCAGGTGTTGTTTGTATGCATGCAGCACCTGGTGAAATTCCCACCTCATCACAACAGTTAAAGCTGCAGGAGACCTGCCCTCTTTTGTATCTGGTCAAGAGGGGAGGGCTCCTGCAGCTTTAACTGTTGTGATGAAGAGGGAATTTTGCCAGGTGCTGCATGCATACAAATGACACCTGTTGGAATTCTCTTTTCTATACAACTGTCCTCCTTTTCATATGGTGACCCTATTGGTGTATCCAACCCTGTCCATCTGCCAGTGTAACAAAAACCACTGGCAGAACATTTTCCCCTCACCTGTGGACTCCCATGCACCCTCAATTCTGCTCAGATTTGGAAGGCGCATTTGGAGGGGGGAGGTTGCAGGGGGAAGGAGAGCAGGGGAAAGTTCCATCACACAAGCAAAGGTCCATTCACTCAATGTTGAATTTAAACCTCTGACTCCACTAACATGTATTAAGAACGTAAGAAGAGCCCTGCTGGAGCAGACCAAATGTTTATCTAGTCTAACGTTGTTTCCCACGAGGGCCACCCAGCTGCTTATGGGAAGCCCACAAGCAGGACATGAGAGCAAGAGCACCCTCCCACTCATGTTCCCCATCAACTGGAATTGAGAAGCATACTGCCTTTTATACTGGAGGTAACATAGAGCAATTAGAAGCCATTGATGATAGCTTTTCCATTATTCACAGGATTTTTTTGGCTTCCACTTTCTATCCAAGTCAAGTGGCAGCTGTAGACAGGTGCTTTTCAAAACCCTCTGCGGTGTGTTACGCTGCATTATTTGCCAGCACACTTCATTTCACTTGTATTACATGTCAGCGGTCGTCTTTGTTATTCAATATTGATTTGTTTCTTTGAGGACATATTGATGCATTTGTTGATACAAGTGGCTTAGCTTTCACTTCCCCAGAGCCCCTATCTGTGATGAATAGTCACCTGAAGCAGTGGAAGCACTGTGTTTTTTTGGGCTGTTCCTGATTTCGAGGAGGAGGAACAAAACAAACAGAGACAATTCAGGTAAATGTCACATCTCTGTCACCAGCTGAACTGTTGCTGTCAAGGTACATCATTCAGTAGTTAAAAGATCTGATGATATAACTCTGAAGTAATCTCTCCACAACAGAATTGCTCACCCATGATGAGCCATCTACAAAAACATAACGGTTTGAAGGGGGGGAAACCTGGGCAATGGGATTTATTGCTTCAGTGTGATGACCACTTCTGTGACACACCACACAAACACAGATTACAGCCACAAAAATGCCAGGAACGGCCATCTTCTCTATAGATGAAGGCCACTTTCTCAAGGCAGTGGTGATAGAAGTGGATTTTGCAAGACAGACTCCCACATGAGAATTAAGGATAGAAAGGGGGTGGAGTATTGACACCGTGTTGGATAGAGGAATGGTCTGGACCTCCAGTGTTAAAATGGATTTGTCTTAAATTCTCCTGCCAGTGCATTGTGGGAAGAGACTGCTAACCTGCCCATCAAAACAGGTGGCATATGTGGATAGATTTGTATAATGTACATAATATATTAAATATATATAAGTAAATCGCCTGTTTAGCTGCAGTTTTTTTAAAATTTGGTTTCACTTGTTTCTGATTTTTCTCTTCCTTTATCATACCCCAGTGGAGGCTGGTGGCTCTATTTTCAGTTGGACTGTGAATCCATTCTTGGTGGTCAGTCAGAACAGGCCAGAACCCTAAAGGAGCTACCCAAGGTGCTGAACCTATTTTGGGAATAGAGTTTAACACCTTGGGTAGTTTGTTTAGAGTTCTGGCTGTTTCTGATTGAAATCCAGGCTGGATTCACATCCCCATTGAATTCATAGCCACCAGCCTCTACTGCCATACCTCCCAAATAAATACCTACTTCATTGCATGTCTTCTCATCTGAGTAGTGCTGTGCTGATGCATTGTAGGTGGGATAGAATTCAGTAATCTGTTTCTGCTGTCAAGGTTTGTGGGTGGAGACTTGTGCTAGTTTTGAGAGGAATCCAGCCCTTGTTACTACCACAGTTATCAACAAAAGAGTTACAGAAGACACAACAAAAGAAAACAACTGTAACCACCTTTCCAGCAGTTGTGGTGATGCTTCCTTTGCAATTAGATGTCAGGGAGTAAAAAAAAAATTCTAGAAGGCTGTAGTTTACCTATGCAGAAGAGCTGTCACTGATAGCTCAGAGGGACTAATTATGAATACATGGTTATAATGGATTAGTCACTCTGTCAATCAGAGAGATGCATCTGGTAACAAAAAGGAAACAGGTGAAAATGCCACAGGATTGGAGAATTAAGTGCTTTGGGTTAAGTACCACATTTATCTACTGGGAAGCAAAGGTGGGACAACTGTTCAGGGGACAATCAGACAGCTTATCTAATAAGGAACTAATATTTTTTCCTGTCAGAGAAAGGGGAAAACAGGTGAAGTCCAACATTGTCTGCCATCTTGAAAATCTTCCAGGGAGCTTTTCCTGCTGGGCGATATAGTAATGTAATACATGAATGAATGAATAGATATCGTTGGTAAAATGGATTACCTTATTTATTCATTTTATTTCTATACCACCCAATAGCCAAAGTTCTCTGGGCAGTTAACAAAACTGTGCCCATCAGATCTGCTCCAGAGGATTCCCAACCCTCCGGAGCAAATTTTGGGATGGGGGGGGCCCTCCAGGGATATGTGAAAGGAGAATCTGTTCCACAACTGGTGTCCATTGATTCATTCCATTTCTATACCACCCAATAGCCAAAGTTCTGTGACAGTTTCACAAGGTGGTTGATGGACACTGTTGGATTTCACCTTTGTTGCCCTTCATGCTCCCTTTGAATGTTATAATGGGGCTACACAGAAAAGAGGTAGAAGCCAGACTGAGGCTTGCAAGCTGTTTGTATCATGTCCTATCAGTCAAGATGGGATATGATACAATATGTTGCTACCTATAAAATCTAGCAAAAGTGGAACTTTTCAATTAAAATAAAAACAAATACTTTTTAAAATAACATTTCATTTTATTTATTTACTTAAAACATTCTTATACCACTTTATATTTCGAGATTCTGCCGTCGCCCCCTCAAAAAAGAACAACTTGAATGAAGAACATGCATTACCCCAGTTTGCGGGATCTGTTCCAGCTGGTCTTTCTCTTTTTCTCTCTCTTCAGATTTGAGTATACGAGCTATCTGGAAGGCACCCATCTCCAAATATGCTTTGCTGTACCTCATCATGCTCAAAGATTCAAGATGACCAGGCAAAGTTTTATAGGAACTATAGATAAATTATATTGTATTTTATCCTTTAAAGAAGATAAGAAGAGCCATGCTGAATCAGACGAAGGGTCCTTCTATTCCAGCATTCTGTTCACGCAATGGCCAACCAGCTGTCGACCCACAAGGAGGACACATGGTTGGAACCACACCCTCCCACCCTTGTTTCCCAGCAACTGGTGTACACAGGCATGCTGCTTCTGCTATTGGAGGTAGCACATAGCTATTAGGAATAGTAGCAACTGATAGTCTTTTTCCTCCAGGAATTTGTCTAAACCCCTTTTGAAGCCATCCAAACTGATGGCCACCACTACATCTTGAGGTAGTGAATTCCATAGTTCAATTATTCACTGTTTGAAGAAGTCCTTCCTTTTATCTATCCTGAATCTCCCACCAATCAGCTTCATGGGATGACTCCGGGTTTTGGAATTTTGAGAGAGAGAGAAAAATGTCTCCCTATCCACTTTCTCAACACAATGCATAATATTTGTATGTGGGTTTTTTTTAAAAAAAAAATCTGCATTTTAAAATGGCATTTTACCTTTTTAACTGGTTGTATTCTGCCCAAAGGACATTAGTTAGTTATCGGATTACACATGTAATAAATTAATAGTCTGTTGAATGAATTTTAGGGAATAGTATAATACAAAAACGAAGGTGAGTCCCAAATTGGAATATAAAAAAGTGATAATTGTATAACGCTAATCAGGAACCTAGCATTGAAAAGGGAAGAGAGCTGAAGGAAGACTTGGAATGCAACATTTAAATGCAGCACTTGCACAAAACCGTAGTTAATGTAGTGATTTGAATATGAATGTAGAACTATGACACACTTCCATTATATGCTGAGAATAAAGAAGAATGTTCAAAGGACTTGTAATTATTGACTCTTCAACATTTGGCACTACAATAACACTATTGACATGCATAAAACCTTCACTCTCAGGTGATGCAGCATCTTCCCATTGCCAGAAAGTAAAGATCTGTCAATACTCTGGGATTGATTTTATTCTTCAGGATTGCTATATAGGCTGCAAATGACTAGAACTGATTCAATGAAGTCATTTAGAATGGGATGGCCAATGTGCTGAGTGCATCTGCAATTGTTGCTGATGAGCAGTTATAGCTAGTGAATAAATCATTCATAAATGCAGCAGCATTGTGTGTTTATTTTATTAGCCTGCATCACATTGGATATCCTGGCATTCATAGATTGGAATTTGGCGGGGGGGGGGGGGGGAGAGATGGATTATTTCAAGCTGAATCAGAGAAAACACCTTGTAAAAACTATTCCAGCATACCATTAACATTGTGCAGAGAGGTCTCCCGATTCAGAATATTTTGCATTACAACAGAAAGCTGGACCTTCAGTGTAATGCACTAGTGGCTAACATTTGTGTTTGTCTGGGAAGGGGTGGTGGGTGTAAGAGAAGAGCTTTAGATGTGCTGGCTTTCTGACACTTGTACTGTGCGCTGCATATTTGATTGGCATTAACCTGACACTTTGGTTGAAGAATCCATTTTTGTTCCAGAAGGTACAGCCTGAAGAGTTAGCAGGAATGGTGTCAAGGCTTTGGAACCATTGCAGTAGCACAAGAACCATGGGATATACTTGCTTCTCCTTGATTAGATTACTGACAGTTCTGTGGAATGCCTCCTTGACTGCCGTGTTGCCACCCAGCCGACCAATCCACAGGGGTACCTCCCAGGTGGCCAATGAAAAGCCCTGGTATGAAAAGTGGCCAATCCTGGAGTGTCTCCAACTTCCAACCAGGTCTAGCACTACCTGAGCACCCTTGGGGACGTCTTTTGTTTTGAATATTGCACTGTGTTACTCTGTAAAGCTAGCTAGATGTGAGTTAATCTCCCTAGGTCCAGCCTCTGAACCATCAAGCCCTTTGTAGCGTATGTTTCAAATTCTATCCCTACCTTGGAGTTTGGACAGACAATATTCATTCTCTTTTTCTTGGGCATCCTTCATCTTGGTGAGTTTTAACTCTGAAAATTACCATGGTATCATGGCCCAGGACCAAGGGCACTCTGAGACCGAGGTTTCTAGTGGCAGCAACTCTGAGAGGTCAGAACCAGTTCCCAGACCTTCACAAGTCTGCGCCTCCTGTTTTCTCAATCTCTAGGAGTTACCACTGACCTCCGACTCTGAGGAAGGAATTTCAAACTTCTCCAGTGAGCCAAGAGGCTCTGGGCAGTATCCCCCAACAGGTCCTCATTCTCCAGGCCCTCACCACCCAGAAGAAGCCAGGAATTGCAGGAAAGGGCATTGGCCCTTTTCAAAATCCAGACGCATCACTTGAGAAGGTGGAGGTCACAGCCTTTCATTATAAAGCCTAACAATATGTCACAGCTAGGACCACAGAGACCTTCCTAGGCCTCCTGCTTCCATCCAGTTTCCCTAATCTGAAAAAACGTAAAGGAGAATATCAAAGCAATCATAGTTGCCTTGGGCAGCTGTCCAAAAGGGGTTAGAATGTGAAGGAGGTATTCACACCCTCACAGGAATAGGAACATTTCAGCCCTAGAATCCCATGTTATGCCCATAGAAAGCTCTGCAGGCATAAATCTAGCATGGAGGTAAGGTGGGGTAGGGCAGCGAAAGCTCTGAATTTACTTGATTTCTTCCCAAGAAAGGATGTAGGTAATGTCCCCCATTGTTCTAAATGAGGGAGGGGGACTTCACCAAAATAAGTTCCGCTGAACTAAAAGTTCATAAAGCTGCCCCACACCTCCTGCCCTGGCTGGTATGAGTGGCTTTAGAAGTGGTGGGAGATCTGCCACTTTGCTTCTCTCAGAATTGCTCTCTCTATATCAGCAAATGCATTAAGAGGGAGTAAAATTTAAGAGGAATGTAAACACTTTCACTGGCCTGCTACTGACAGGGTGGGCTGTGTCCATGACATTTTTAATGCAACTAAGATTGCATCCAAAATGAAACACCAACAGTGCAATCTGGTACATCTCTGCTCACAACTCAGTGCCATTAACGTCAAAGGAACTTACTCTCAGGTAAGTGTGCATAGCATTGCAGCCTAAATGGAGGTCCTATAATAGGGGTGGGCTACCTATGGCTTTCCAGATGTTGTTGGTCTCCAATTCCCATAAGCCCCAGCCAGCATGGGCAGTGATCAGAAATGATGGGAGTTGTAGTCCAACAACATCTGGGGGGGTGTCACAGGTTCCTCACCCATATCCTAAATGTACTCCAATGGATTGAAAAATTTCCTGCCAAAGGCATCATCCTAAAAAAGAGGACTCAGGCACTACAGAACAATGCTTAGGGACAATAACAGAATCAGAAGTTATTTTCAGAAGCTGAGCTGGTTAGAAGAAAAATGCCACAGCACTTTTGTCCTTGTTTTTAGCTTATCCAGTAAGCATACTTGCAGCTGCATCAAATGGACCCAAACTTCAGTTGATGACATGAAGTTGGACATGTCAATTGCCTCTCTAGAAAAATATTGGGTTGGATCTGAGATCAGAGTTCTACCAGTGGAGTGGATCCCATTTGCAGAATGGAATTCCCTATTCTCTTCTCTCCTCCACACTGCGTGCACACATACACACACCCTTCAAATTTTGTCCGGATGGTTGGTTGAACCCTTTGGCATGGATTGGGAGGGTGTGGTGAGGCCTGCATTGGGGAGGAGAGGATGGGGAAGTCGTTTCTGCCAGCAGTATCTGTTCCTCTGGCAGAACAACAATCTTGGATCCAACCTATTTTGTGACATGATTTAGGGTTCCAACCCAGCCTGACTTGTGGTGACTGATGATTATCATTTACGCATCTTACTAGTCCTGTGCACCACCGATGAATGAAAGTGACAGGACTGATAAAATACCGATACCATCTTCAGTACACACTTCTATAACTGGCTAGATGCAACAGAGCACATTGCTAAAAGGAATCCTGCTTATTAATTCTCTGTGCGCAATGAAGTTCTCTTCCATTAATAGCAATGCAGTAAAGTCCCTGTGCCAGGTCTTCAAGAGGGTTCCTCTGCAGCAGGAATATGATTGCTATTAATAAAGACATTAAAGGTGCAATTACTTAAATGTTAGTATAAAGTGGTATTCTTAAAGATGCTTGATCATTTTCCCTCTTGAAGAAAAATAATACACTAGGCTATAAAAAAACACTTTCTTCACTGTAAATCAATTATAAAAGTATTAAGGGAGTTGTGTGTTTTTAAAAAGGAATAAACCAGTGTTTGCATTCTTCTACCTATTTTGTCTCTCTTCCTTAAATCTAGCAAACATGCAATGACCTCCCCACTTTACATGCCAACAAACTGTTAACCTCAAGTTTGTGCATAATTCTGTTTTGATATTGTTGTTTGTTTGCTTTTGCCCTTCCTCCTTATGTCACATTGCTTGCTTCTCTGCTATATCTCAACTCAATGACCCTGTTCAAGCGACATGCTAAGCCATGGTGGTTAAGCATTTTGAGCTAAACATTGTGGCTTAGCATGTGAACCGTTCCTCACCATAGTGGCTACAGAACCATGGTTTAAACATGATCACTAATCATTTGCTGCGAAGGGGTTAGCAGCTTAACCATGGCTTAGTGTGTTGTCTGAACAGACCCTATGTCCCTCTCTTTTTAACACTTTCTTTCCCTTTATATCAGGGGTGAACAACACACAACCTGCGGGCCTCATGCAACTCCCATGAACCCCATCATGCCTTCCCCTGCTGCTTAAATTCACAGCTGTAGCAATATATATATATATATATATATATATATATATATATATATATATACACACACATATATATCCACCCACTTACCACTGTGGAGTGGTAAATAGGTCAAATTTAGCTTATTCCCTTCCTTTTTCTTTGTCCTTCCGATCATCAGTCCTGGCTCTCCCCCTTTCTTTGTAAGTTGAATACCTTTGGCTGAAGATCAATGAGCATTAAGAATTTCTCCACAATAATTTTATTCTCCTCCATTGACTCACTGTTGCCTCCCATCAAGTTGCTCTTAAGCATTTGATGAGAGGCAAATGTTCCTTTGTGTCTCTTCTTCCCTTAGGTAGCAGCAACCTTCTCAAAGAAAATAAGCCAGCCCCAGTATCTCCAGTGACGCTGGTCTCTTCCTTCCATACAAGTAGAACACCTGTTCATTCCTTGCCAGTACAGCATGAACTAAGAGAGGGTGGTATACGTGGAGATATAGGAGGCACGGGCAGTATGCACAGTCTTGTTCCAGTATGCACTTTGAGCCTTCACACATTCAAATAATCTGACTTTTATTCTAGATCCATCCTCAGCCTTGTCCTACAACCTCTCCATCTCACCTTCCTCTGTTTATCTTAAATTCCTGCCTCTTGCCTTTGGCTCTTTCTTCACTACTCTAGAGTATGCTCAGAGCTGTCCAAATCTTGTTAAAAATTCCTGTACACCCTTCACATTTTGTTCACTGTCAAACTCCAATATGTGGTCTATTCTTGGTTTGGAGGTGTCAAAAGATGGTGATTGAAGAAGAGTGCATAGTTAGTTCTGGCCTGAATTACATCCAAATAAGCACATGTTAAACTAAGAAAAGTAATGCTACATGTCTAAGAAAAGTAATGCTTTTAGTGTCACAATAGAAATGTATGATCATTTTTATTTTATTTTTTTAAGCAAAACTGACCTATTTTTGGAATGTTTTTCTGCACAATATATTGTCTCCTCCAATAGTTTTTACTCTCTCTCCCTCCAATTTCATCCATCATCCATTCTGTATATTGTAGACTAGCTGATATGCCTGGCATTGCTTGGGTCCATGAATAATGTTTATAACATTTATTTGATAAATAATAAATTTGTCTGCAACATATTCATCTTTAGGTTGGTTGGGTTTTTTAGTTTGATTGAGTTAGTAAATTGTTTTGCTAGGATAAATACAAAATTGTGTTAATAAAAACTGTATTTTAAATTAGAGCTTTCTGATAAATCACTTTTTTTTTTACCTGAAATGACTACACTTCACATCATGCCTTGGCTGGAGCAGCTGTCTAAACTTCAAAAACAATCAGGACACACAACACCCTTTCTACCAGCTAAAAAAGATGCAATCCTAAGAATAGGTTTTCAAAATATACCCAGCATTGCCCAGATATCTGAATAACATATGGTAGGGAAGCAGATCTCAGTGACTTGGGCTTTTTATCCAACCTACCTGCGCTCTGAAGACACACCATGGCACTTTTTAATTTATTTATTTTTGTTAAATGGTCAACCCACCATCTTATGGTGCTGGTGTCATTATGTCACTGCTATGGAGCCACATAGAGGATAAAGCAATTTTCAATATCTCCCGCTGAAGAAATTTTATTTATGGAATGCCCTGAAGGAATAATATCAATTTGTACTCGTCAAGACCATGACTCATAGTTTGTTGGCA
The DNA here is from genome assembly GCF_023053635.1 of Elgaria multicarinata webbii. NCBI lineage: Eukaryota > Metazoa > Chordata > Lepidosauria > Squamata > Anguidae > Elgaria > Elgaria multicarinata. The sequence continues at coordinate 92,755,040 of NC_086173.1, read as the reverse complement.
AGAGAAGACTCTTGGGAGTTCCATCGAAGGCATGCTGGCAGTTGGAGGCATAAACCTCAGATTTTTATTAAATTCTTTAAAAATATTTAAATTCCAAAATTTCATGTTTTTAGATTTTTCTGGTATATTGTACAGCCAGACCTATCAGTGTGCCAAATTTCAAGTTTCTACCCAGCATCACCTGGGCCCCCTAAGAGATAGGTCTTTGAGGCAATCATCTTAAACTAGCAGGCCAGTGCTAGGCCTGTGAGTTAACCCTTAAACAAATGAAATTCATTTTTTCCCTCTCTTACCCTCATGAGAACCCTGCAAGGTGGGCCAGTCCTTGGCCTGTGAGGTAACTTTAAAACAAATTAAATTAGTTTCTTTTCTCCCTTCAGGCCCAAGATCATGAGCCACTTCCAGATAATGGCTGCCAAAGCCTGATAAATCTTCCCTCCCACCCAAGGCATGCTGGGAGTTGTAGGCATAAGCCTAGGTCCCTGAATAATGTGTTCACCTTTGAACACCATCTGAGGTGTGGTGGAAGACAACTGGAGAACAGGCCATCTTAGTTGTGGCACCCTGCTTATAGATTTCTTTTTCCCAGGCAGGCTTGCCTAGTGACTGCATTAATGGCTTTTAAGTGCCAAGTGAACTTTTTTTAAAAAAAATAATTCCAAGGCCTTTTAACTTGATAAGATTTTTTCTCTGTTATAACTAAATCACAACATTTCAAGACAGATGCAAGAATTACTGAATAAAGTTTATGATTTTTGTGTAAAAGCCTGACTTTACTATTGAAAAAGAAGAGTGAATGGAGGAATGACTGATAGCTGAGGCTAGAATGGAATGGTGGGCGGGGTGAGTGACAGTTGGGGAAAGTCAGTTAGAGGAGAACAAAGACAGTTAGCGAGAGGTCAGGAAAGTGGGGGCTAAGTTAGGGCTGAGGAATAGTGACATGCCAGTACTACCCCTCCCAACATGCCTCTGCCAGCCCTCAGGTGCCCATTTCCTCTTCTTGTTGCTGATGCTGCTTTAGGAATCACAATGGCCGGCAAAGGCCAGTAAGTCTGGCCTCCCACCCAAGGCATGCTCGGAGTTCTGCCCAAGGCATGCTGGGAGTTTAAGGCATAAACCTAGGTTTTTATTAAATTCTTTAAAAAATACTTAAAACCCCCAAATACTTTCCAATTTATGGGATTGGTATTCTGAGAGGAAGTTATAGCTAGGGATGGTTGAACATTCAAACTCAATGAGGTTCTCTGAATTCTTCCTCGAAGCTCATTTCACCCCGAACGCATCTTTTTCTTTTTTTCCAATCTGGAAAAACCTGCCTTTAAAAAAAACTGCGTAGTTTTTTTCCAATTGAAAAATACACATTTTGGAAAAAATGTGTATTATTCCCAGTAAAAAAATGTGCATTCCCCCATAGGTTAAATTGTGAGAATGCAGATTTTTGTTTTTGGAAAAATGCAGATTTTTGTGCAAGTGTGCATGTCATTTTGTGCAAGTGTGCACATTTTCAGAAGTGCACACTTTCAAAAGCAAGCACAAGTTTGGAAAATTGCAAACATTTCACAAGAACTGCATTCTTTCTTGTGTTTATGTTTGGGGTGGGAATGGGATTTGTTCACATGACTTATGAACAGAAATGAAATTTTCATGCATCTCTAGTTATAGTATATTTTATTAATTTACCTTTATTAGGTATTTTATGAATGTATAATCCTTTTCATGAAATGAAATTCTAGTAACTTGGTTATGGAGAGAGAACATGAGGGAAAATCCCAACTCTTTCATCTTCCATGCACCCCTAAATTGAAAACACCCATCTCCCTATATATGATCAGCATAAACGTTATTTGGAATATAACTATTTTTATCCTCAGCATGAGCATGCATATCAGAATTTGTCCTGGACTTTGGTGGAAAAAGAAATACATTTTACTGGTAAGTTTTCATTTCCAGTTATAGTCCTGAAAAATCAATCTTTGTAAAACTCCAGTTGCAGCTTTGAACATTTATATGCAGTCTAAAGCAATGAGTAGGCCTAGCCTCAAACAGATAGCTGTAAAAAAATAGAGCTGTGATGCAAATTGGACTGAATAGGAAGATTATACCCTGAATCATAGCAATGTAAAAATAGCAGAGGCATAGAACGTGGAAAGGAATCCAGCTATGTTTGAAACATGGGGTATAAATCTAATGAGATCTCAAGGATACTGGGACGTGTGTCACTGAAAAAAGGTGAAGAGTTTGTTTGCACCACAAAATATTGGCAGGGATCTTCACGTTAATTAGTTCTTCTAGGATTCACCACCCCCTGACCATATTTGAAGACAATCTGTAATACTCACTATCCCTGCTCAATAGCTACTTTTGTGGTGGGTCACTTTGAGAAGATGTAAATGGCAGTGAGTCAGCACCAAGGACTGGCCCAAGACATTTTGCTGCTTGAGGTGAAGAACAAGATGGCGCCCACTCCCATTCTATGTACAAAAGCTGACTGGACTGGCAGTTGAATCTTCCTTCATCACTGGCTATGGGATAGCATCTTCCACCACACCTGAAGGCACCAAGCTAGCTTAGGGGGTGCAGGGCCAGCCATGTGGCCCACAGCTCTCTCTTCCAACACCTTGCTGCCACCTCCCAGCATCTGCCACCTGAAGTGACTGCCTCATTCTGCCTAATGCTAGGGCTGACCCTGCCAGCACCCCACAATAACAATCTTTCCCCCTTCAAATTGGCCCACTATCAAGTTCTTTGGCCACTAGGGATGGGCGATAAGCAATATTCAAGATTGCCAGGATTCTATGAACACTGACTCACCACTCGTCCTGTGCCTAAATCCCATTTGTGTTTGCAATTGCTGCTTGGCATGAATTGGGAAATTGAGCAGCGATGAAATGTGAAATTTGAGCAAATTTCTTCCATAGAATAAAGCAGGGTATGAGTCAAATGTCAGCATATTTTCAGATATTTATGGACATTTTCGGCTGATTCATACTTATGCTCATGTTCTGAGTTGTAAAGAGGGCAGGCTTGCGTGTTTTGCGAGCAAAAATAAAATTCACGTACATCCCTATTGGCCAAAGATAGGACTTTCTCCATAGTTCTTTAGCCTCTACACTGGCAAAGTTTGTGGGGAGAGCAGGTGATACATTTCAGTGTGCTCAATTTGTCCCTGAAGCCTTGAGTTGCCAGCTTCTAATAAATAATAAATGGATCTAGATAATACGCGTAGGAAAACATAGAAAGAACTCTCATATCAAGGCAAATTTAGAATAGCTATCGGGTTTGGGGAATTCATTGAGCATAAATGTACCACTTCAGATTCCAATTTGACTTGAGGCATGGCAGAATGACATCATTTCCAGTCACTGCATCTATACATGACTGCAGAGCGAAGAAATGCAAGCTTTTGCCCAGGTACATCTATTTTTATCCACAGTTTGGGATTGGCTAGTCACAGATACAATGCGCTCTGAGAATTCTATGTTACTAAGTAATAGTACTGTACAGTGTTCTGCAGTAATAGCAGGGAAAGCGTTAGCAATCTTTGAGGCAGTAATTCCATAACAACTGCATAACAGGCAATAAATCAACAGGTAAAGCCTTTCCTATTACTGCATCTTGATAGTGGACAAAGCTTCACCTGCTGATTCATGCCTGTCCTGCAAGTGTTGGAAGGCACAAAGCCTCTGTCTGTAAGAAAGGTAGTGTCACTAAGCAAAGAACAAGCAGCAACACCCACCATCCATGCAACCCTTTTTATGCTAATTTTTGTTTCTGCTTTAAGGGTTCTTACATAATATGTAATTACTTTTTTAAAAAATTATTACATGCCCATCCTTCTCACTAACAAAGGTTCTCAGGGCCGCTTACAATGAAAAAGAACAGATATGTAAAAGATAAGACCATAAAATCTAGATACTGCATAAAATCCAGCAGCAGATGATAAAACAAATGTCATAAAACTCATAGCAGCCTAAGAAATTTCAAAGATTTTAAGCTCTAAGGGTGTCACAAGATCAATTTCGCCATAAAAGAATTTAAGGTTAAAAATTAAAAGTGAAAAGACCTGGGAAAATAAAGGTCAAAAACCTTTTTATTTACTCAGTCTCTGCAAGGGGGACCCCCACAGATGCGAATTCTGCAGCTAAACTGCATCTGCGTTCCTCTGGGTTTTCCCAGTCCATGACCCTCATTATACTCTGAGGTCCCAGGGACCAGTCTAGAACCTCCTTATCAGGAGTCTTTGTCTCAGGTGTTAGATTTAAAAGTTCCTCAGAGTTGATAGGGAAAAAGTTAGTGATTTTTAATTGTTTTTGGGCCTTGGTATAGGAGATCACATCTTCAGTGACTGGAACCAGACCTTGTTGTTTATATCCGCCTCTGGTGAGGACCATTGTGTTCTTTATGATGCTGCACACTATTAACCAGAAAGCAGAAATAAGCCCAGCGGAGCACAGGAAGTGGTATCCAGTAATCGATGGCCAATGTCTTTCTGGTAATTCTTTTTGCTATTACATCTGAATGGCCGTGGTTCTTTTGATCCCTGGTTCCCTTAGTTCTTGTTTGGTTCTTCCCCCTCCTCTGTACACCCTGAGAGGTTTGATATGTGGGGGAGCTTCTCTAGCAGCATCCAAAGAACACTGAATCTCCAGGTGTCTGAGTATTGTGGAACGTTACTTCAACTGTCCGTAGACCTCTAGCGCCGCAGGCTCGCGCCTACAGGATGTTGAAGGCTTTAATACCTGGGGAAAGAGGACAGGTTGCTTGCAGCTGCTGGGGACGGAGGGCAACAGCAAACACTCACAGGACTCCTCCAATGCAACCCCAACCCTCTCCTGGCCCTTTTTATTCACTCAGTATTTTAACACCTAATTTTAACTTAAATTTAAATTTTATTGTTTTAACTCTGTATTTTAATCTTATATCAATTTTGCTGCGTGGTTTTATCCTGGTTGTGCTTTTTATACTGTATTTTGTATTTGTGCTTTTAACCTGTTGGTAGTTTTATTATGGTTTTAATTTTTGTGAACCGCCCAGAGAGCTTCGGCTATTGGGCAGTATAAAAATGTAATAAATAAATAAATAAATAAATAAATAAATCCTCAGATACAAAGAACGTGATGGCAAACGGAGAGCTCTTTCCAACCCTTGTGGCTGAAGTTACAGTACAGTGCTACAATTTGATTGTTAGATTTGCCATAGCTACTGGAGGATTTCCAGGTAACAAGTCAGTGAAGACCAAAGCCAGATAGGGCAGCCAGATGGAAGCTTTGTGGTGTTGCCAGGACCTATACTAAGACATACAAATTCCACAGGCTCATAATGCTTGCCTCAAATACAAAGTGAGCACAATGGGTTATATCCAATGCTGTCCATCCGTCAGCAGAACGGAAACCATGACTGGTGGAATAGATTTTCCCGTTTCCCCAGTTCACTGCAAATCTGCTATGGAAGGTTGTTGGGAGAGCAGATTTGGAGGTGCATAGCTGGGAGAAGACCAAAGGGCAGGCCCATTGCGCAAGCAAAAATCTGCTTGTGTAATGTTGGATTTAACCATATGGCTCCTGAATTCTTCCCCAGCTTGGGTTTTACTCCAAACAAGGGAATGATTTCCATTCCACCAAGACACCTCCAAAATCCCCTTCTTCTTACCTAGCCAGTGCCCTTCCCATGCTCATCAATCAGTCTCACAAACACCTTTGTAATCTGCCTATCCCATGATTACAGACTGGGAGAGGGAATGACATTTCCTACTGGTGGATCCCTTCTTTACAAGCCCCCCCCCCCCCGCAAAAAAAAAAAAAAAACACGGACAAATTACTGATAAAATGCCACCAATCAAAATGAACCTCCTGGATTTCAGACCATCTCTAGAGAAAATAAAAAATAAAGGTACTTTTCTCTCCCCAAATCCAGAAACACAGAACTCAACAAAACTTTGTAAAAATATTGAGGACACAATTGGTAGCTTTGTAGAAAGAACATAAGAAGAGCCCTTCTGGATCAGACCGAGGGTCCATCTAGTCCAGCAGTATGTTCACACAGTGGCCATCCAGCTGTTGACTGGGAACCCACAACCAGGACTCGGGTGCAAGAGCACCCTCCCTGCCCATGTTCCCCAGCAACTGGTGTATATATAGGCTTGCTGGCTCAGATACTGGATGTAGCAAATAGCTAAAAGGATTAGTAGCCCTTGAGAGCCTTCTCTTCCAGGAATTTATCTAACACAAATCATGAGCTTGCTATGTATGGGATGGATCATGGTATGCGTGTGAGGAAGGGGGGCCATGTTGTAAGTTTGTATGCCCCCATCCCAATCTCCAAATTATGCATGGCCCTTGTTTTAACTCTGATAACGTAACATTCCTATTTTTATAGGGTGCATTCTCTTTCAGTGAGTCTTTTCAAATTGGAAATGTACTATGCATCAAAATGTAAAGTACCAGATACTGGCCCGTTAAAACAAACAAACATGTAAGCCTATGCGGCAGGGCCTTGCTATTTACTGTTTTACTCTGTACAGCACCATGTACATTGATGGTGCTATATAAATAAATAATAATAATAATAATAACCCTTGGTTTATTCACCAAGGTTTTGGCCACTTGTTTTGACCTACAACTCCCGTCATCCCCCACCATTGTTTATGGCTGATGGGGGTTGTAGGCCAAAACATCTGGAGGACAATGTTGCCCAACCCTGATTTTAAGGTTAGGTTGAATAGTAGAAAAAGCTTACCATTCAATATAAAACTAGTAGACTCGCATTTGTTCACAGTCTTCAACTCTTTAAGCCCTCTAAGGATGGCCCTTCATGTATTCTTAAAACACACTATTTTAATTCAAATGGGAATCTCAAAAGTTTTTAATGGATAGGGAAGATACTATAGATCCACTATGGTTTCCCTGAATATGTTATCCCTTGCTGAGCCAGTATCAGTGTTGATAACACAAACTTCTCATTTTAACATGAAATGGAATTCTAAATCATGGCCTCTGGGTTTTTTTTATTATTATTACATTGGATTCTATTTTTGCAATAGCCTGGAGCACAGTGCTGGGAGCACAGACTGTAGAGGGCAAAGATATGAGTTTAACGTGCTCTGTAAGCTCTGGCTGTGCATGTCTTTCACGTGATTTACATCAAAATAAAGAGAATCTAAGAATAAAAGCTGTTAAGACCTAACTAGTTGCAGCAGGAGGAATTTTTCCCCCTTTTTTTAAAAAAAAAAATATTTTGGAAAGATTTTGACTTTCATTTCCACAGGTGTGATCCAGGCTTTTTGTCCTGACTCACTGTGAAGTTATCTGAACTGGAAATGAGTAAAGCTGTGAAGGGTCAAAGGCTACTTAGATGCTCAACTGCTCAGTAAGCAGGTGGCTCAGCTCTACTCAGTGCCTTGAAAAGGGATAGGGAAAAGGCCCACCAGCCATAACAACACAGAGAAATCTTTCCAGTGCTTGTTGCTTCTCAGCTGAATTAATGGCTAACAACACAACCCTCGGCATGTTTACTCAGAAGTAAGTTACAGTGAGCTCAAGGAGGCTTACTCTCAAGGAAGTGTGCATAGGAAGGCAGTCTGAATGACTTCTATTTCATCATGATCTATTCCCTATTCCCTTATCTCCAAATTTGTTTCTTCAAGACTCATGATTGCTTTATTGGCCATGATGGCTTAGTTTGCAAAGAAAAACAATAAAATCTATATCCTAAGCTGTGTGGAAGGTGTTTATTGGGGAAAGTCTGTACAGTTTCATATCTTCAGCCACGAAAAAGCATTGATTTGTGTTCAGTGGTTAATTTTGTAAAAGAAGTAACAGGGTTGAAAGTGACATGGTGACCGATCTACACTACTGCTTTAAAATGGGTTATGACAGTAGTGACAACTGTTGAGGCCCAGGACACACTCCCTATACCGTTTTCAAAACGTTTTCAAAGTGTTATATCCTGCTTGGTGTAGATCTCTATTAAAGGCCCTGTGAAACCTTTCTTGATCACACTTGAACTTTCAACATGGCTGGGAATGGGGAAGCCACATTGCCTCTAACAGGGCCTTCCTAAACCTGCTGGCTTACGCCAACAGGGAGGCGGGGCCGAGGCGCGCTAACATTAGCGCGCCTCCCCCACGCTTCCAGACGGCGGAGCCGCAGGGAGGACGCAAGCCCTGTGGCGTCCGCCATTTTGTTTGTTTGTTTGTTTAAAGGGGCCGCGGGTGGCCCGAAGACTCCGGGAAGGTAAGTGGCCTTTTTATTATCATTTTTAAAACGGGGGGGGGGGCGAAGGATGGGAGGGTGGGTGGCACGGGGGGAGGGCGGGTGTGATCGCGCCGCCGCCACCCGAGCAAGCAGCCGAGCGGCGCTTGCCCGGGCAATGCCCAGGATGGGGCGGCATTGCCCGGGCAAGCGCCGCTCAGCTGCTTGCTCGGGCGGCGAGCGGCGCAATCACACCCGCCCTCCCCCCGTGCCACCCACTCTCCCATCCTTCGCCCTCCCCTCTCTTCCCCCCCCCCCCCGCTGATGGGCACAGCGCTCCTATGAGCGCTGTGCCAGGTCCGCGGCTTTTCGCGGCTCCTCGCGAGTAAGCGAGGAGCCGCAAAAAGCCGCGGAAGTCTCCACACTTCCCCCAGCCCCGGCCTGAAGCCAGAGCTGGGGAAAAAGCGCGCCATAAGCGACTTAGCTTATGGCGTGCTAGACCAGGCCTCACTGCGGCCTGCCGCCGGATTCCCCTGTGCGTCATCTGGACACACAGCAGGGAAACCGGGTTGGAAGGCGCGCTAAGGCCTGGTCTAGCAAGGCCCACAGTTGTCTGGAGTTTCTCTTCTCTCCCTGGCTCTTAAAATGCTGGGGCTGTTGCTTCTCTTCTTGTAGCTTGGATTGCCCAGAACATTGACACCATAAAAAGAGCAATTGAAAATGTAGTTTGGCAAGTAATGGATCTGTCTAGATCTGGGGCATGGTAGTGAATTAGTTAAACTGAGGAATATCAAACAGTTAATTCATAACCAACATCACTTTAACAAATGGCATTCCTCATTGAAACACTTCTTCCCTTTTGGATTACTGGCTTGCTGAGAAATATAGCAAATCCGTTTAACACTTGGGCAAAACGTTAGACGTTTTGAGAGAGCAGCAAACCACAGGTTTGTCTCGAAGATTTAAAGTCTGCGATTTGACAAGTGACTGGAGAAAGCCAGCTTATATTGAATGTGAGTAGATAGCACTAAGTTAGACCAAGGGAAACATAACGGTAAAACAAATGTAATAATGAGAAATTCAATTTTAGACTATCCCTTTGGGTAACGGTAATAATTTCATCCTATAAATTGGGGCGGGGGGGGCAACAGCCCCCCCGGTGGTTTTTACAGTCCTCCCTGCTGCTGCTGCTGCACTGCTAAATATGCAGGCAAAAGTTGGTGGTGCCATTGCAGCAAAAATGCCAGCAATTTCTTTTTAAAATAAGATGTGCAGGGAGCATGTCACCTTGTTTTAAAGACAAATCACTACATTTTTTTTTCTGCTGCCACCCACCAGCAAATTTCAGCAGCAAAATCATCAGTGACATCACAGGGACAGATGTGCCCCCCCAGACGGTTCAAAGGGGGAATTGGCCCACCCCTGATCTAAATTATCACATGTCTGTGCTACCAGTTATGCAGTCTACCTTGCTTCTACTGTGATTACATGGTCTAGTATTTGCATGGTCTGGGGTTCCATATGGACCTATGACCCAACTGGAGTCCACCAGGAGATGAGTCTTCAGTGTCGTGGCCCCCTTCCTACGGAATTTTCTGCCTTTGGAGATCAGGTACGCACCAACGTAGTGTTGCTTCCGGTGCTTCCTGAAGAAGATTGTTACTTCAGGAAGCCTTCTGTCCTGTCTCGCAGCACGCTTGTACTTTCGATGGAAGGCAAAATATGAGGCTTGCTAAGTAATCCACGAAGCTTTCATTAAAAAACAAATGTCTCTTCTACCTGAATGAAGGCTACCTCTTGGAAACGACCCCGGAGGCAACACTATGCAAACTAAGCAAGACGATTGTCCCTTCAAGAAGAGAAAGCAGTTACTTCTCAAATGCCCATAACTTCAAAGCGCCTGGTGCAGTGGTTGGTTCTGGCCTAATCTCTCTGACTTTCTCATGGCTTCTTTTCGTGCCCTGTGTTTCAGCTCCCGGCGGATTCTAGCATCAGTTAGTGTTTCGGAATGCTCACCTCCAGAAGCAACCTCGCTCCCCCCTGAGTCTGTAGGATTTGGCCTTGAGGAGATGAGCTCTGGAGAGGGCTGACTCCCAGCTAGTAAATCGCCCATGAGAGCTTTCTCCCCCACTTGTACAGGCTGGCTAGTGTCTGGGGCTGCCTCCTCTATTTCTGAATCTGATTCTAATTGATTACCTGAAACACTTTCTTCCAAAACAGGAGCAGTAGGGTTAGACATGACACCTTCCTTGAGTGACCGGCTGTGGTTTTATCAGAATTTGGTTTTATCAGAACTCTGTTTCTTTTTAAAAGTAGTATTTATTTATTTATGGAAATATAATTATTTTAATGTGATGTTTTTATTCTTTTATCCTATATGCTGTTCAGCACTCCAAAATTTTGGATGTGGAGCAGTTTACAAATACTGTAAATAAATAAATAATAAATAATAGTGTTAGCCCACTAATTGTTATTTATTTATTTATTTCATTTAGTCAAAGCACTTTTATGCTGCGTTTCAGTGCAAAGCTCTCCCAACAAAGTTTAAGGAGGATAATTAGGTTCATCTACATAGCAAAAATACTATGCTTCCAAATGCACTAGCAGCGCTTCCAGACCTTATGCCTCCCGCCGCCACCAGCTCCATTTCCCCTCCTGAGATGGTTCAATGCCTCAGTCTCTGAAACGTTGTTTCTGTGGAGAAAGTGCCAGGGCTACTACTAACCACTTCAACAAAGCACTACATTCTTGCTACTAAGACTGTTGCAGAGTTTTGGTCATTTTATTATGTTGAGCCTCTTCAGACAACATGCTAAGCCATGGTTAGGCTGCTAACTCTTTTGCTGTAAACGGTTACTGAGAGTGTTTAAATTGTGGTTATGTAGCTACCATGGTTAGGAATGGTTCACACGACACACTAAGTCATGGCTCACATGACACGGTAAGCCATAATTTTTAGCTCAACATGCTTAACCACTGTTGCTTAGTGTATTGTCTGAACAGGGTCATTATGTTAAACCTTCTGGCAGGTTCAGTTCTTACTTTAGGTCCCGTCTCATTCAAACAAATGGTTTAGCAGCAAAACTGTCTTCATTGGACTCCAGGCTTCTACACTGATAAAATTAAAGCAGGATTAAGGCAAGGACAGCAGCAGGACCATTCTCAGGTTTCTGCATTGCCAAGGGGCTCCAAGTTGAACTCTTGCTGCTACAATCCTACAACAGCTGCAGCTGGTTGCCCTTCAAGTTATTCACTGTGCCATTGTTCTATGGCACAGGGAAGCAATGTGTGGCCTACAGCAAGTGGGAGCTGTAGGCCTAAACATTCTGGAGGGCCACAAGTTGTTCACCCTGTTCTATGTGAAAGTTCAAAGCTGGCCTTCTGAATAGCTGTGATGTGGAGTCAGCCATTTATTTACACCATTCCTCCTCTTAAACTGGCATATAGGCTAACCTGGGGCATGGCTAGATGGGGCGATATCCCAGTTATTGCCCCAGGATCATCCCTGTGTGGCCACATGAGACACAGGGCATCCCGGGAGCAGGGAGGGAAGATCCCTCCCATGGCCCAGGATATTGCCCTACAGATTAATTCTGATTTTTCCACAGTCTCTGGATGATCCCGAGACTGCAGAATGTGTGGCCCACCATTGCTGGTTTGCCCTGGCTCCTCGTGAGTCAATGCGAGAAGCCATGAACTGGACATGGGGCATGGAGCTCCTCAGGAGCACTGTGCCCATCAGGGGTGGGGGGAGGATGATTTAAAAAAAAAACCTTACCTGTCATTCAAGTGCTCGTGTGCTGCTTTTCCTTTTAAAAAAAATTCAAAAATGGCGGCCATGATGTCGTGCACTGCATGTAGATGAGGGGAACAATCTTGCAATCATAAAATCGTGAGATTGTCACCCTCAACCCACCTCGTCTAGACATGCACCTGGTTAGCCTATATGCTAGTTGATATGAGGCAAAGAAACCTACAAAGCTACTGACAGTGGAAGAAAATGACAAGGTAACTATCACTTGGAATGGGACCTGTGTGAGAAATCTATGTCCCACATTTCCAGCCAGATTGACCAATTTTATTACCACTTGGCCTTCTGTTGGGTTTTGTTCTTAAAATATTTGGTTTCACCATTATGCAGTGGACAAGCTTGCATTTATTAATTGAATTTTCTATGCAACTGAACAACTAGGTATATACTCACCCATCCCCAGCATATCTAGGATTCATTGGAACTTCTCAATTCATTTAGCCAAGGCAAACTCATGCTGACGACAATGATGGCAGACTTGGCAGATAAAAAAGTTTGGGCTCAAGAGCCAGAAATGTTTTGAAGCCAAGGGTTATCATCACCCAGACATTTTACTGCAGAGGATCACATCTCTCTGAAAGCAAGCTCATGTTGCAGTACATGTGTACCTTGAGGCGACATGCCTCCCAGTTCAAGAGCACCAAAGAACAGGGCTGGCCCTACCATTAGGCAGTGTGAGGTAACTGGCTCAGGCATCAGGTAAACAGTGGTGGCAGCTCCCCAGCTGCTGCTCCTGAGTCCCGTCCCCCCCGTCTCTTGGAGGAGATAGCTGTGTGAGCCTCATGGTCTATCCTGCACAATGAAAGGTGTGGTGAATTATGCTATCCTGTTGCCAGTATTGAAGTAAAATATAACTGCCAATCCAATTGGTATCTCTATATTGAATAGACACACCATCTTGTCCTTTGGCTCAGGCAGCAAAGTAGCTTAGACTGGCCCTGCTAAAGAAACAAATGGAAGCCCTGTGTACCTTTAACACAGAAATTTGGAAGTAAAGAAGATCTAGTACATTATATTTTATTCAATTAAACCCACTTTGGGTTTATAAAAGCCTTTACTGTCCTTGGCTAATGTACCATATACTCCTCTGTGTGTATCTACTGATGTTCCAAAGTTAAAATTAATGTACTAGAACTCACTTGTTACTAGCTTCCTGAAAGGACTAGCTACATCTCTTCACTGCCTCTTTATTTAATTAAACCAACAATGTCCTGGAGAGACAGAGACAGAGACAGAGAGAGAGAGAGAGAGAGAGAGAGAGAGAGAGAGAGGATCTTCTCCCCTCCTGGGTAATACCAATCCAGCTACTGGTTCAGGGCAGAAGAATAAACATAGAATGATAGTATGCTTCAAGCTGCTAGGCCAGAGCAGATGAACCAAACTATCAAGGAAATTTAACAAATGCCTCCATCTGAATGCCAGGTGCATAACATGTGGATCCTTGTTGCACATTACAACAGGTTAAAAACAGGGCTGGTTTGGCCTTTAGGCAAGTTGTGCACACATTCACAAATAAATAAAGAACTGTGGTGCTATGATTGGGGCCTTGCTTTTGTCCCGTAAGCACCAAGAATTCCTAATATATTTCCAGGTTATCCACACCAGACAGAAAACATGCAGGGAGGGTGAATCCCCCTTGCTTTGGCCAGGGAGCCCATTGTGATAGAGTGTCAGAAGGTTGTGGGAGGCCCAGTTTCAGGAATCTTTAAAGTCCCATCACCTTTTAAGGTGCCCACTAAGGGCAACTTGTCTGAGGGACCCCCAAAACCTGGAGTTAGTTCCTAGAAATAATATTTTAAAAATGCAAAGGAGGCTGATTTAAAAGCAAGACCATGATTGGACTTTTACACAATTTTCATGAGAAGGCTACTGGGCATTCACATACCATAAGGAATAGCCCATGTCCTTGAATATCTCAGCAGACACAATTAAGGGATGACTCTTAATATGTGAGCAAGGGACAAAGTAAAGGAGAGAGGACTAGGTAGAAATGCAGAGCAAAACGTATGAGGCAATAGCTGAAATCACCTTGCTGCCTCTGACATTAGGCCAACTGACACAACCAAATTTACATTTCACGTATGGGGGCTTGGGTTGACCCATGGCATGGCATATGGTAAAATAGTATTGTGGTTGTTGATTTACAGCATGTCTAACTGGAAGATCCAGCCAGATCTATAATTAAACCCATCCTGGCCCAACCTGGTGCCTTCCCGACAAGACATCACATTTGCCAGACTAAGAAATCTCACTGAGAAATGTTTTTCCAGTAGCTTTGTATAGGATAAACATGTGAGGTTGTTATATTGTATTATCATAGCAAAACAAAGGTATCCTCAGACTGCAAGCACAAAGCAGCTATCAAAACAGGGAGCTAAAAAGAGACAAAATCTAGCAAGGTCAGACAAGTACTTGAAGAAGAGATGTGGTGCAGAAGAGGCAAGGTTGATAAAAAGCATCTTGTTAAAAGAACTATAGAGAAAAACAGTATTTGATCTTGAAAGGAATGATCTCCGATAGTGATGGCACATGTAGCACCCAACTCCAGAACACCAATGCAGATGGCTATCTCCAAATTCAGGCCATAGCTAGACGGGGCGAAATCCTGGGGTGAACCCCGAGATCATCCCTGTGCATCCACATGACGCACAGAAGATCCCGGGATCAGGGAGGGATGATCCTTCCCTTGCCCCGGGATCTCGACCTACCCTTTAGCCCCGGTTTTTCCGTGGTCTCAGGCTGAGCCCAAGACCCCGGAACATGTGGCCAGGCGCCGTGGGTTGACCCAGCTCCTCCTGATTCCTCAGGAAGAGCCGGGAGCTGCAGCCATCGGGGGTAGGTTGGGGGGGGAGCAAGGAAAATAATTTAAATTTTAAAAATTATGTACCTTTTGTGCACGAGTGTTTGTGCGCTGTTGGCTCTTTAATAATAAAAAATGGCAGGCGTGACGCCTCTCCTTTGAGGTTGTCGCATGTAAACAGAGGAGGGATCTCATGATAAACACATCGCGAGATCTTCCCTCCTCCATCGCGTGCTAACAGGTAGGTCTAGCTAAGGTTTTTTTTTTCTCAAGCTCTAGCAACATTGTTCTGAGAACTGTGACTATCCACTTCTCTTCCTGGAGCCAATACAACTTTGATAAAAGATAGAAATGGAGGAAAGAAATGGGGGAAAGCTGCCTGGATCCCCAGGGAATAAAATGGGAATAGTGAGGAAAGAAAAAAGGAGGGTGGAAAGGTGATGCCTTGCCAAGAAGAAGTTTGTAAAAGGGGGGTTTAACACCCGTCCTTGATTGTCCGCAGACTTGGGTTTCTGGTGGTGGAGGTAATGGGGTATGTTTTGGTGACAGAAAGAAATAGAGCTGTTCCAGAAGTTCTGTCTTGTGTGGTAAAATCAGGATTCTTTCTAGAGGCTTCTCTAAGGGCTTTGCTAGACCTGCCAGGATAAGCCGGCAGGGAGGTGGGGCGATGGCGCGCTAACTTTAAAGCGCGCTGCCCAGCCTCCTAGACGGCCGACGCGTAGGGACGACGCAAGCCCTGCAGCATCGGCCATGTTATTTTTTTTTTTAAAGGGGCCATGTGGGGCCCGAAGCTGCCGGAGAAAGTAAGGGTTTTTTTTATTTAAGCCCCCCCATCCGCCCTCCCTTGCCGTCTCCCGTTCGTCGCCCTCCGCCCCCTCTCGCCGTCTCCCGGTCGTCGCCCTCTGCCATCCCCTCGCCGTCTCCCGGTCGTCGCCCTCTGCCATCCCCTTGCCATCTCTCGGTCGTCGCCCTCCACCCCCCCTTACCATCTCCCGTTCGTTGCCCTCCGTCATCCCCTCTCCTGTTGGTCCGGCCTTCCCTCCCCCATCCCTCCCCCCTGGATCACACACACCCCAGCACGATTGGCACAGCGCTCGTATGAGCGCTGTGCCAGGTCCGTGGCTTTTTGTGGCTACTCGAGCGAGTAGCCGCAAAAAGGCACAGACCTTCCTAGACGTTTCGCAGCCCTGGCCTGAGGCCGGGGCTGTGAAAAAGGCACACCATAAGCGACTTCACTTATGGCGCGTTAGAGAAGGCCTCAGTGCAGCCTGGCGCCGGATTCCCCTGTGCGTCATCTGGACGCACAGCAGGGAAACCGGCCCACAAAGCACGCTAAGGCTTCATCTAGGAAGGCCCTAAGTGAGCAATTTATAGCATGCTCATGACTAGCCACTCACAGAAGTTTGTGAGTTGATTACATGACATCATCAAAAGCCAGGATGTTTCCTACACTATCCCCACTTACCCCACTGGAAAAAAACACAGAGATAATCAGCTTTTTTAAAAAAAAATCAATGCAAAATCAGCCCTGTATAAAGTTGGCATTGTGCTTGATGGTGCTGTTTTATTGAGTTTAGTGGATGGTGCAGAGATAGGAAGTATTCAATCCAAACCACGTGGCCACCACGTAATTGGGTCAATTGTAATCCCAGAATAAAACTGGAAGCAGAAAGCCCTGGTTAAGGCAGCGGGGTTTAACATTTTTTAAAGAAGCTCTAGGTCAAAAGAATCCTAGCCCCTGGGACAGAAAGCTGCCGCTTTTATACTGGGTTTAATCATGAAAGTACAAAGGCAAAACCTGTCTCTCTAGCAGCTCATCAGAATTAAGGCAATGCTGCTAGAAGTTTTAAAATGTGCTAGTTTCACTGGTAACCTTCCTGATGACCACCTCTCTAACTGGTGCCCAAGATGTGATTTATAAAACTGCAAACAATATCCAGGAAGGAACATGGGCATTGTTCATCCCTGGCCGATGGCTGGTTGGCCACTGTGCGAACAGAGTGCTGGACTAGATGGACCCTTGGTCTGATCCAGCACGGCACTTCTTAAGTTCTTATGTTCTTATACCAGAGGAGGGAGGACTTCATCCTGTCATATGGGCAGCTCTTCCCTTGAACATGCTCTACCTGGATCTTAGTAATGGCAGAGGACTCTCCTTTATGTTTTGGAGACTAGAATGGAGCCCCTTTTTTCAGGTATGGGGTACTGTTCCCAGAAGAGCAGAATATGGGGTGCATCATAACAACATACTGTAGCAGCAGGGTTTAAGGTGTCACAAGAATCCTTGAGACGGATCATACCAAAAATCCCTTAGACACATAGGCTGTGGTTGCATGTCTTGTCATCCCAATAAAGCATTGTTGTACTGATGAAGTGGAGTCTGCACCAGCTCATTGTTACAGCAAATGCCATCCAAATGCAGCTGCAGAAGAATGATGATGCAGCTATGACCTGAATTCTGGAGCCAGCAGTTCTCTTTATATCAGCAAGAACCACCATTATAAATTCCCTGGCTTTCCAAGTCCTTCTGTAAGGTTCACATTGCCCACCCCTTTTGACTCCTGCCTGTGTGCCATGACCTTTTGCAGTATCTAAAGAGCGTCAAAGCAAACAAACATCTCTCCTGGGCAGTGCTATACACAGATAAAAATAGCATGCAGTGCAATCTAGGCCACAGACTGTCCAATGATATTGATTTTTAAAATAATAATAAAAAAAGCATATTGTGCTTCAAAGTCAGAAAGCAAAAGCATTGGCAGTAATAGGGGGTTGTACCATTTTACAAGAAACAACAGCCCCCTGTACTGACAAGAAAGGAAAACAAGTGACCCAACACCCACCCACACCCTCTTCTAACAACATCCTTAGATTTTCTAACGGTTTCTTAGAAAATGAGCTATTTTAGAGTTCTGGGTGGCTTTTTAACCACAGCAACAAGCAACAGTTGCTCGGTTTGCACAGCAGGCTGGACCAGCGAGGGGAATTATGCACATCTTCCCGGCACACACGGCAGGGGAAAGAAGCCACCCCGTGGCTTATTTCCCCCTCCATGGTTGTGCAAACAGGTCCACTGAATGGATTTCACTAGAAACAGTCACAGGGAACAGTCCAGCTTGGAATCCCAGCTTGCACCCTTTGGCAGCATTCTGTTTGTCAGCAACTAAATCTTTTAAAGTAATTCATTCGTTGGAGTGAATTTGAATGTTTTTAGATGCATATTCCCCTCTAAAGTCTACATATCTTTCCAGGTGTAAGGAAGTTTCAAACCCAGTTAGTCTGAGACAGAGAAATAAAGTTACCCCTCTCCATCACAAAGCTCCTTTCTCGTCAACTGGGCCTTTACTCCTTTTATATATGGCTTACCAGCCACACTCACTTCCTGTTGCCTTTGCTTGCTCACAAAAAAGCCGCAGTATCAGACTGCTATTGGAAATGGGGGCAGGGGAGCAATACCCACCCATGGCCTGAACCAACTGAGCTCTTCTTAAAATATTATGTGAGAAATAACCTCAATGAAGGCAAAAGGCACAATCTGTTTTTAATAAAGAAGCTACAGAAGAAAGGAAAGGAACCTCTTGTGCAAGCACTTGAGTCATTGCTGACTCCTAGAGGGAAGCCTGCTTTCGCTGATGTTTTCTTGGCAGACTTCGTAGCGGGGTGGTTTGCCATTGCCTTCCCCAGTCGCAGTTACCTTTCCCCCAGCTAGCTCGGTACTCGTTTTACCGACCTCAGAAGGATTGAAGGCTGAGTTGACCTGAGCCGGCTGCCTGAGAACCAGCTTCCGCTGTGATCGAACTCAGGCCGTGGGGAGAGTTTTGGCTGCAGTAACTGCCGCTTACCACTCTGCGCCATACGAGGCTCATACAGAAACTGAAGAAAGATGGGAGGCTTTTCTCCCTGGGGAAACCAGGAAGTCCTGTGAGCTTTGCTTTGAGACAATTGAATTCTTTCTGTTAGGCCCTCCATAAAGTCTCTGCCAAATCAGGCAAACTATTTAAAATGTGTGCTTATTTATTAAAAATGTAGCCCTCAAGGAAAATGTTAAAAGATAAATTGATGCAGGTCTTTCATGGGGGTGGGTGGGGAATGAGTGTATATTCAGCCAAGAGATGGTCTTATCTTAATTGTCTAGGAATTTACACATGGGTAAAGAAGCAACTGCTAGATCAAAGAAGACTTTTTTTTAAAAAAAAAAGTAAGATATATGAGCAATCAGTTCAAGAGCCTTTTTAAAATGGAATCCTTGCTTTCCCATTGTCCTTGGATGTCCTACCTAGTATGTAAGAGCTATGTCCAATGACTATGGGCCTCTTTAAACAAGCGATTTATAGCACGCGCATGACTGAACACACATAGAAGTTGGTGGGTCACTTTGATGATGACATGAGCCTCTTGCGTCTCTCCTGCACCTTCCTTCCATTTTTCTGTTTAAAAATAAACCTTGAAAAACCCGATTCTTCTGAAATGTATCAGGATTTCCTGTGCAGTCAAAGTTGCACTATAAACCAACCACTAGATTGAACTGTGCCATTGAACTATATGAGCTGGGAGGTTTACAGGCCATGTGGGCGCAGCTCTCTTCCTGTGTAATTCAGCTCATTTCAAATGCGGAAGAGAAACAGGAAGCACAGCAATGGTAAGGAAACACAATTTCCCTTTAAACTAAAGGGCTTCTATAAATCTAAACTCTTCAACCTATAGACATCAGCCTTGCCATTCCAGGTGTCACAAAATTCATATCTTCATCATCATCCCACTTAATAACTATCTGCGCAGTTTATATAAAAAAATATGAAAAGTCACTGTTAAAATATTTATATAATAAAATATAACAATAAACAGTTACAACTTACAAAAAAGGTGGGGGACAGTAAAACAATAAAATGGAGCTGCATGATGAATAGTTAGAAGCCAGGCAAAGCTTGTGTAGGCTTACAGAAGGTGTTTAAAAATGGGGGAGGGTGTTTCAGAGGATGGGTGTCACTACTGAGAAACACCACTTCTGTGACATTTTATTGGTTACAAAACAGCCAATAAGCCTTCCTCCAAAGATCTGAACTAGTGTTGTTTTTAAAGCATTGTCTACGCTGAGATTTTGTGAAAACAATTCCAATAAAACAAATAGCCAGACAATATGAGAAGAGATTCAATCATCAAAGACGCATTACATTTTTTCCCTAAATATACTGAGATGTTTGGCTTTTCCCCTCTCCTTCTCCATTACGTTGTTGTTGTTGTTGTTGTTGTTGTTGTTGTTGTTGTTCTAAAGTGAGATAATCCAAAAGTAAGGACGCATGTCCACACGAGAAAGAGCAAAATACAGCACCATGTACATTGATGGTGCTATATAAATAAATAAATAAATAAATAAATAATAATAATAATAATAATAATGTGCCATTTTGATGGGCTTAGCCATGGCGTAATCCCAGTCTAACTAATTTATTTTTTAACACCACCTGTCTATGAACAAATAAATTCTTGTATTTGTTTCTAAATAATGAATGGTCCTTTTCCATTTCTTGCCCTTGTTTTCCGCAGTACAATTTTATCCTCAGTATTTTTCTTTCTTTCTTTTTCCAAGTTCTACTGTTTCACCTCTTCTGTGACTTGCTGTAAAAATTTGATGGACAGAAGCCCTCATTATTTTTAGGATCTCTCTCTCTCTCTCTCTCTCCATGTGTACATGTGTGTAAAAGTGAAATAGTGTTAGGCAGAGTGCTATGGTCAGTCAGCTAAGGAAACAGACCATTTCTTCATGCATAGCAGGAGATTTGATGAGTAATGAGGACTTTCTTTTGCCCACATTGAGGAAGGCATAGTCATTGTTGTTTTTATTAGTACAGGAAGGCAAAACCCAAAATTCCTTTGGGTTAAGGAACTTCTCCGAGCACATTTAATAAAGTGTAGTAACTTCATCACTTCCCCTACTCTGTTGATATTGTAGACATCCCTGCTATAACAGGATATTTTTGGAGGTCTTGGCCAACCAAAACTTGCTTTGAGAGGTCAGGTCCTGATTTTCAACACTGAAACAGACAGAGAATATAGAGGAGGGGCTGGTGTCAACAGCTGGCACGGTCAGGCTCTTGCTGAAGGCCCACATGCCAGCAGGGGCCCAGTGACAAGAGCTCCTAGAAGTTGCGGGGCAGTCCTCCAGCTTTAAGAAAGTCATGATAGGTTAATGTATCATGTCTGCCATTATCCTATCAGTGGGTGGTGGTGGTGTCTGCCATTATGGTGGTTGCCATTAGCCTATAGTAATGTGTAGATGTAATTTGTGTATTTTACAGGATTTGCAGCAGTAAAGCACTTCTACATACATTGCATCTGTAAAGCA
This sequence comes from Elgaria multicarinata webbii, assembly GCF_023053635.1. NCBI lineage: Eukaryota > Metazoa > Chordata > Lepidosauria > Squamata > Anguidae > Elgaria > Elgaria multicarinata. The sequence continues at coordinate 92,733,900 of NC_086173.1, read as the reverse complement.
CTTACTTCTGCAAAAAGTGTGGCTATAAAGCATTTTATGACTGCAATTTACATAGAAGTAAGCACTTGACAGCTGCAATTTCTGTAAGTGCCATAAAACACAAGGTAAGATGCCCTGCAAAATCTGGGGGATGCACCAGGGCAGGTCTAGCTAAGGCCTGTGTTGATCCATTTCTATGTGTGTCTGTTGGTCATAGGCTTTTGGAAAGCAAACGGGAACTTAATTACTATTCTGAGACCAAGGGCCTTGCTATACGAGGCCTTAGCGTGCCTTGAGAGCCGGTTTCCCTGCTGTGCATCCACATGACGCACAGGGGAATCCGGCCCCAGGCCGCACTGAAGCCTCCACCTGTGGCTTTTTGCGGCTACTCGCTTACTCGCGAGTAGCCGCAAAAAGCCACGGACTGGCACAGCGCTCTTACGAGCGCTGTGCCTATCGGGCCAGGGGCATCCGGGGGTGGGAGAGATGGGGGGAGAAGGCCGGACCGGCAGGAGAGGGGGATGGCGGAGGGAGACAGACACGACACACGGGAGGGCGAGGGGGTGGAGGGAGACAGACACGACACACAGGAGGGCGAGGGGGGCAGAGGGTGACAGACGCAACACACGGGAGGGCGAGGGGGGCGGAGGGAGACAGACGCGACACACGGGAGGGTGAGGGGGGCAGAGGGTGACAGACGCGACACACGAGAGGGCGGAGGGCGACACACGGGACGGGGACAGGGAGGGAGGGAGGATGGGGGGGCTTAAGTAAAAAAATAACTCTTACCTTGTCCGGAGTCTTCGGGCCGCATGTGGCCCCTTTAAAAAAAAAAAAAAGGCCGATGCTGCAGGGCTTCCGTAGTCCCTGCGTGTCAGCTGTCTAGGAGGCTGGGCGGTGCGCACTAAAGTTAGCGTGCCGTTGCCCCACCTCCCTGCTGGCTTATCCCGGCAGGTCTAGCAACGCCCCAAGTCACCCCCCAAATACTTTGCATTACAAAAGGGATAATCACAACAATCTTTCTTCCAGCTAGTGTGCTGATTGCAGCTAAACTTCAAGGGAACAGGGGATCCTGACCTACTTAGGCTGGGCTTCTCTGTGGAAGCTGTGGGCAACTATGGGCTCCAGAAGGCCCAAACTCTTGTTGTTCAAAGATTAATAGATCTAGATCTACAGCATTTAAGAACTGCTGCTAACAAATCTTGCTCTCCACTGCTCTACAATCATTTAAATAACTATGGACTCACTGCAGCTTCATATCTGTATGCTTTAACCATTCCCAAGTATAGGAGAGCATTTACCCTTGCTCACTTTAATGTGTTGCCATCAGCATTACTAGAAGGACGATTTAGTAAAATCCCAGTTCATGAACGGATATGTCCCTGTGGTTCTGGAGCAATAGAATTGGTCGAACATGTCATTTTGCATTGTAACATGTATGAGGAATGCAGAAAAAAGTTAATCTTTCCTTTATTAACAGCCTTTTCTGGATGTAACCCCACAATGTTGGTATTAATCTGTTTAAGGGATGTGTCCTCCTATATTAATGAAAGGGTCTATAAGTTTCTCATGACCTCAATGCAAATTAGAAAAATAACGTTGCAATCCTCCTGAGAGAAGGAACTCACCAAGCTGTATTTTGTTTTTATGTCACTTTTTATCTATCCTTTGCATGTTTTGGTGTTGACTTTGCTGGTCAGCGACCGTAATAAATAACAATGAATGGATCCTGAGGGGAATTGCAGGTGACATTATTGCCTCTGTGAATCAAAAAGTACCAGCGCTTCAACCCCATGAATTCTGGCTCCACTATATCAATCACGCAAACCCCATTGAACTCAATGGGGCTAACTTTTGAGCAGACATGTCTTGGCTTGTGCTGTAAGTACACCAAACCTTACAACTGGGTACAGGATAAAACTCTAAATCTAAGAACTATCTATTTTAAGTCAGCTTCCTGAAGAGGGTTGACAACACAGGGTAGATTTGGTTTTCATTTTGTTTTGTTTTCAAAATTCCAGAGGAAAGGAGCTTTATTTATTTAAAAGTAAATTCTTCTTTTAAAATATAAACAAATGGTACTGAAGAAAATCCAGGTTTTAATGGCCCCGAACACTGGCAATTATGTATACCCCAAAAAATGACAATGGGAGAAAATTGAAAAAGGACTGGAGACCACAGAACATTCAAAACAATAAGCATGCAGCATAATGATGAATATTTGCTTTTTTTTTTTTAGATTCCAAAGCTGTGAGACATGGCAGTTCTCTAAGTGAGCCCGTTACCAAGTGAAATACAGCCTCACTGCCTTCCGTTAATGGTTTCCATGGCAAAGTATAGCAGTGGACAAACCAGAAAAGTGATAAAGAGCATCACGAAAGCTCTAATCAGTAGTTCCTCTCCTCCACGCAATTACCATTGTTCAAGGAAAGGGACAGGATGAGCCTATGGGTCTTTATTTATTTTATTAATGTATAAACCACTTGGCTATATCTAAAAAGACATCTTAAAAGCAGTTTATGACATAAAAAATTTAAATAGAAAATGTCCAATTAAAACATTTAAAATCATTAAAACTTTTTTTAAAAAAACAATCCTACTCTCATTTAAAACATTTAAAATCAGAGAACTAACAATCAACAAACTAGGTAGCACAATTAGCCAAGGAAGGCCTGGATGGAAAGTTAGGCATCAAGCTGGCACCTAAAATATGCCACTGTTGGCACCTCCCTCATACCAAGGAGGAGAACGTCCCCCAAAGTGGGAGCCACCATGGGGAAGATCCATTTTGAGGTTGCCGCCAGATGGCACCCTGCAGGTTGCGACACAGCCAGCAAGGTCTCCTCTGATTGTCTTCATGATCAAACAGGTCTGTATCATGGACAGCTTCCATTGAAGGCCAGAGCCCAATATAAGATCTTACTCCTGTCCTTTAAGGCCCTTCAGTTGCATCACCAAGCTTACCTTTCCTCCTGGTATATTCCAGGCCGGGCCACCAGATCCATGAGTCAGGGCCACCTGACCTGTTCTACCTCATGGATTGTGGTGTTCCGGTACCGTGCATTCCAGGACCTTGTCCCTCAGCTGGGGAATTCACTCCCCCTGCCACTGTGGCTGACAGAGAGTTCGGAGGTGTTCAAGAAAGGTTTGAAAACCTTTCTTTTTGAATAGAGGAGGTTGGCTGGCTGTTCCTGAGATAAAACATGCTGATGTTTTTTTGTGGTGGCCATGACACATTTTATATGGGTTTTTAAGGTTTTATTTTTTTATATTCTTTAATTTAAGCTAGGTCTTTTATTAGAATTTTATGTAATTATTCCATTTTTGTAAACTCCCTGACCTATTTTATCTCATGTACAGTGCTTTGTTAGAAACCGCCATATAAATAAATTTTATTATTATTAAGGCGATCCCTACCCTACTTGTTTCCTCACACCCACATTATGGTTACTGCAGCTTTCCATATGTTGGAGACCCCCTCATGCAGAAAAGGTTCGCTGCTGCGGGCTAGCCACCAACACATGGAAGGCTGTGGGAATGGCGACACGGTGGCCACTGATAAATTGCCAAAAAAGAGGAAAAGCATCACCCAAAAAACAGGACAAAGGAGGACACAGATTTTCATAACATTTGCATATGCTGATTTACACATATAGATGCAAATTTAGAAATATTTTGATAATGTTAATAGAAATGTAGTACTCCTTATTTCTAATCAGGTGCCTGCCTGTTAAGTTGCTAACTATTGTTGGCATCAGTTTTACACTAGAAATGGACAGAGCAAGACAGCCCTCCAAAATAGAGGATGCCTTCAAACACAGGATGGTCCTCTGGAAGCCCTTCAAATAGAGGATTGTCCTCTGTAAAAATGAAAGAAAGAAAGAAAGAAAGAAAGAAAGAAAGAAAGAAAGAAAGAAAGAAAGAAAGAAAGAACACATGCCCCTCTAAATAGTGTTGGGGATGTGTGAAGGGGTGAGGGGCCTACGGGCTCATCCTTTCTCTCCCTCTTGCATGATGGTAATTATGGGGATAGAAGGAGAGTGACTGGATACAGTTAGAGCAGGGATAAAGGACTTGTGGCCCTCCAGATGTTTCCATGATCCTTCACCATTGGGTATGGTGGCTAGGGTTGATGGGAGTTGTAGGCCAAAACATCTGGAAGCCCACTAGTTGCTATGGCTAGACTCATGTCTACAATAGAAAAAATAAGAGAGAGCTATGTAGAAATGTCTTTTAGAGTAAAGGTGGCGTGTGTGTGTTTTTATCCTGCTAGATAGTTGCAAAAGCCTCTTGTCACCTGGTAGTGTTTCATATCCTGGACAAATTCACAGATGCTACAAGACAGTGCTATGAAATATACATTTTTATGTCAAAGTAGGAACGTGTGTATCAAGAAGATTACTGCCTGGTGTTCTGTATCATCGAATTGCAAACTGTAAAGACATCTAACCAAGTGAATTTATTTATTTTTCACAGGTACAAAACAACACCGCCAAGTAGATAGTTGATTTTTAGCATCAAATAAAAAACGTACGGTTACTTTGAGTTGGGGGGGGGGGTGGAATAGTAAGCTAAGAAGCTCCAGTGGACCATCTGTTCCTTAATTTTAAAGCAAAGGGCAAAAAAACTTTGAAGAGATTCAGGAAATCTATCTGCCTAAACAGAAATTATTTTTAACTGCTTCCATTCCCTTTGACTTGATTTACCTGTATGGATACTCAGTCATTTCCTCCAAGATACTGTAAACAGCACTAGCCCCCTTCATGGGTTAATTGCATGAAAGGGTACCCACAATATCAAGAGGCCATGCTGCTGAGCTTGTGTAGCTCCCAGTCCCCACCCCCGGTGTCCACCTACTGAGTGCAGATGTGTACTAAAGAGAAACCTTCGTGTGCAGTTATCCACAGGGTCCAGATCCTCTATAGTGCAGAATTTCCAAACCTGTCAAAGGCTTTGCACATATATTTCCTTCTTCTAGACATCTATACTAGTGCTGTGCTGAAAAATTTGACCCTTTTATTTTCGGCATTTCGTGGGGAGTGGGAGGAAAACAAAAACTCAGGCAAAAGAGACTGGGAGAGGAAATTATTTCAGAGAATTTTCTTCCTTGGGGAGGGGGACAGGGTTTCCACTTATTTTTTTAAATGTAGCTAGTTGTAGAGGGATCTTTCTTTTTATTTTATTTTTAAAAACACCCCCAGCATTTTCAGGAGCCCAGAAGTGCTTCCTGAATGCTTATTGGAGAGGGTAAGGTCATATGGTCTCCAATAGGCATTCACTAAGAACTGCTGAGCTCCTCCAAATGCTGAGGAAGGGGGTTTGTTTTTTTTGAAAAGCTAAAAAATAGGAAGAAGGCTCCGCAGCAATTGGCCTCACTTAAAAAAGGTATGTGGAAATCCAGTCCCTCTCCCCAAGGACAAAATTCTCTGAATTTCCCCCCCACCCCATGAAAGAGACAGGGGGAAAATGCCTCTTTCTCAGGGAGAGAGAAAGTTCCCGAAAATAGAGGGCAAGATTTGGCTTAACACTAATCTACACTGAGACTTTAGATCATACATGTGAAGGTTTGAAGCCTACTGACACAACGTATTAAAGACCGGCCTTAGAGGCCTGGAGTTTCTCTGTTTGGAGAAGGTATCCCTGAGAAGAGTAGTTTCATTTCTCCAGTTAAGTTTCATTTCTTTAAAGTGGGAACAGTACTTTCTGTTTTGGGGAAAAGGGTATAAAAGCATGAGATAGCCAGTCAGGAGAGCAGAGAAAGACTAGACCATGAGGAAGGAGCAGAAAAGTGCAACATGAAGAAGTCTAGGTGCAACTTAGGGTAAAAGTACTTGCATTTTTGTAACTTTTCTTTTCTTTAAATGCCTTTTGAATCACTCTGCTCTTATTGACTAAATACCTTTATTGTAATCTGGTTGTTTAATTTGCTACTAAACTGTTGTGTTAAGCGTCTGGAGTGTCACTCACCCCATGTCTACAGCCTAAAACCCACATTACTAAGAAGGGGAAGGTAAAAAGGAAGGTGGGACTCTAAAGGAGGCAGAGATCCTTAAGAAGTTGCTCAGGATGCAACATCAGGAGTAGGACAGCAGTGAGGCTGTACTGCCCTGTGATCATGTGGAGATCTATTTGTGTGATTAATGTAGGTTGGCCATGTGTCCTCTTTTACAGAGGACAGTCCTCTTTTTGAAGGCATCTTCTACTTGAAGGGCTGTCCAGTCCAAAGAAAAAGAACCATCAGAAGGAAGAGCCAGGCTGTGAAGTTGCCCACCATCAACATGTGGAGAGCAGACTGTTCAGGTACACGAATCACCTGGTCATAATCTTCCACTGTATTTCTATTTAAATTATAATAATTTCTAAATTTGCATCTCTGCATATAAATTGGTATATGCAAATTTTATGCAGGTTGCCAATTTACCACACAACTGAAGTTCAAACTACATGTTACACTAATCACATAGTGTGGAAATGAGGTTTGCCTTATATATGTACTCATATAATTTGGATCAGGGGCAATTGATTTGGGAAGAAAGGGTTAAAACTTCCACCTACCCACCATTCTACCCCCACCCCAACCACTCCACCACATGACAGGATTTGTTTTTTTAAGTCCAATTAGTGTAATGTGTAGTTTGGCTCTCAGGAAGTGGAGACTTGTGGCTCTGTTTTCAGTGGAGCTATGATTCCATTCTGAGTTTCCCTCAGAACCAGCCAGAACTCTAAAGGAGCTATCCAAGGTGCTGGATCCATTTTGGGGATAGGGTTCCACATCATGGATAGTTCCTTTAGAGTTCTGGCTGGTTCTGACTGAATCTCCAGAATGGAATCTCAGCCCCACTGAAATTTGAGCTATCTCCCCTGCTCTCAGGTGATAATGCGAAGGCATAAATGCTTAAGAATCACACTTGAGACATGCCATTTCTATCAATGTGGAGGAGAAAGTGACTAGATGTAGAGCTGAGATTTGCTCAGCATTTGTTTTTGTTAAATGTCATGCTTGCTGTTAATCACCACAGCAAATATTAGCAGATGGCCATCTCCTAAACTCCTCAGCGACAATTTGCAGAATTTTAATTCTGCTGGATGAAAACCCCAGTCAAATGGGGCACAACCATGCATGATTGTAGCCAAATACGTTCAGAATTATGTGGTGATAGTACCGGTCAACTCCAGTTCTGCGGAAAGTTGCAAGAAATAATGGCAGTTTTCAAAATGTAAACTTTAAGTACAATAGTTCGCTAAAACAGGCCAATCACTGGCAATCACCAGCACACGGGTTCAAATGGAATGTGAATAACCATCCCTGCCCTGAAAGTGCATAGCTGACTGAGGGTTAAAGGCCATGGCAGCATTATGCTCGGTCAGCGAAATAGGATCTTAAAACTATCATGCCAAACAAACTACTACTCAAAATTGTCTAGAAATCAACAACAAAGTCACAAGTCCCCACCCCATTTGAAAGACAACCCCAGTAGCTTCAGAGCACAGAATAGGGATTGGTAAGAATTGGGATCAGAACTTACCAAAAGTTGCAAACAGGAGACAATGAACTTTTAGAAATAATAATAATAATAATAATAATAATAATAATAATAATAAACAATAATAATAAACAATAATAATAATAATAATAATAATAATAATAATAATAATAATAATAATAATAATTTACAACAGCATCAAATGTGGGAGAAAGTGGAATAGACAGATTCATCCATCCAGACAGACGGCTTTGAGTGCTCAGCTCCTAAAAGTCTGTGTTTGAATCCCTGCATATTCAACCATGCTTGTGTTACTGAATTAGGGTTGCCAACAGTCTTCTTATCTTTAACAGCTACATGGCAGACAGGCACAACATGGTCCTATTCATATTGGGAATAGCTGCACCTATTAAATCTGGCTGGGACAGATGGGTCAGGATTTTATTTGATTCCTCTTTAAAATAACAACTTACAAATAACTGCGTATTTCTTTATAAATAGGCTGAGAAGAATGTGAGATTATGCAATTTAGAATACTGGAAAATGCAAAACTGACATATTTGTCCATTCCTAGCTTTCTCTTTCCTCTGAACCCCACCCCCAAACCTACTTGTTCCTCCCTCCCTCCCTTGTTTCTCCTCTGCTCTCTTTCCAAACACCTGAGGGAGCCCAAGGAAACGGACTTGGTTTTTGCATGGTCCATCTATCACCATTATGTTTTGCATCAAATATTAGATTCACCACAGATTCTTTCTCTCTGTCCAAGATGGTGGAAGTCCATCTTTCATACCAGGCTCCCACTCTCAGAGTAGACATCCAATAGTGTCTCTGCTTCTGCCATATTTAGGGCATAATCCTATCAGGTTCACCCTGGGTTCTTGTAAGTCTCTGACTCAGAGACTTACAATTATCCAATGCAAAGGTGTATCGCGCCTCTCGCTCTGCTTTTTAACTATATGACCATTTCCACCCATCTAGTGGAGATTTCGGGGAGGGGAAGGGAAGGAGGCTGGGGATAGCTTGTCTCCTCCACTCTCCTCCCACCGGCATGCCCACTGGCATTTGCGAGCTCATACCAGCAGTGGGCATGGTTCTGTTTGTGTCCACTGTGAGGGGGTGAGGAGTGGGGAGCACAATTTCCTGGTTCCAAGGTCAGAGCCCTGTCTCCAGCCTCAGAGCCAAGAAACTGAACTACCATATATCTCCCAAATGTTGTCTAGAGGCCATAGGATTGCTCTCCCTGTCAGCTAAATTCCTACTTAAATGGAACCTTGTGTACATTTGTGTCAAATATAAGCCTTGGCCTTGTTAGAGAAGGTAAATGATTTTTGTTTACTTATTTATGAAAGTTTTTGCTTTGCATAATTTAAAGAAGACATAGTAAATAGTCCACTTACATGCCACAATGTTCTCATACTCTTAAAATGTTAATGTCTGGAGTGGTGGAGGGTGGGAGAGATATGTTAATTCATATTCATGTACTTATACCAGACATCTCTAGGAAACCACGGAAGTTCTTTTGTACAATATACAGGGTAAATAAGTGATGCCTGAAGCATTCATGGAACACAGTAACTGAGGTCTTCAATAGCTTCTCTCTAAAGTTCAGAAAGTGGTGTCTTAGAACCAAATTACACATTACATTAATCACATAGAGTGTAGCTGAGGCATATCTTTTTTTTTTACTCTTGTGCAAGCATGTGCAGTTCAAATCAGAACCACCATGCTCTTGGAGGATAGAAAAAAAATCTCCCCTATTCTCCCCGCCTCCACTATTTTCTTTGTTTAAACCCTGCCCCCCCCATCCTATATAGGGGGGATTTCAGAGGGGAAACTGAAGGGAAGGTTTAACTCTCCTCTCCTGGCAGTGGTCCCAAATCAAAGGGCTACATGTGCTTACATGGGAGTAAACAAAACCATCAACTCAGCTACACACTACATGATTACCGTAATGTGTTCTTTGGCACTTAGGCTGATTTATGGAGCCTTAAGTAATAGAATCTAATGGACATGTTTAGCATTTTGGATAAAGAATTGCTTTTACAGGCCACAAAGGATGAGGTGTCCCTGACCCAAAGAGGTCAATGTATACTTCTCCAATCTAATGTAGAAGCTTTTATCATAGACCCAGAAATCCCTTGTACCGTTTGCATTTATTTTTCCCTGATCCAGCCGTTCAAACAAATGTTGAAAATAAATTCAAGAAGAGTAGCGGTCTGATGCTAAACACACCTATTCAGATGTACATCCTATTGATTTCATCAGAACTTCCATTTAAGTGTCCTTAATATTGTATCATATTATTTTAATATTTTCATTCATAAGTAATTCTAAATGTCTGTTTAAAAAGTACAAGTCAGAACACATTAAGTGCTTGCTGACCAATGGCAAAAGCCCTATACCATCATAGTCTGACTCACTTGTGCCCCCAACTATATGGAGAGCATCCCATGATACACACATACTCAAGCAAGGCCTGCTTTGTGTGAGCTCAGCAGGCACAAATTCAAAAAGTGCTGCCAGTGCCAAGCCTTATTCGTTGAAAGATTTAGTTGTCAATGGATGATTTAAGGTTACTGACAGTTTTATCAAAGCCTTGCCTCCAGGCTAAAGGAATAATATGTCTTTACACTCTTCTAAATGAATGAAGGTCATCAAGATTTACGGTCTACCCATGTGTAAATACCATTATTTATAACTGATCCCCTTGAGGATGCTCAGTAACCTTTCTGCTGTGGATGCACGTGAAGTAATCAACAACAACGTTACAAATTCCAGCTCACACATTAATCGCTGTATACTATGCCTGGAAATTGGCAGTTGCAGTACCTCCTCCTGCCCCCTCCATCTCTGCAAGCTTGTTGTAATAAAGGTGCTCCGTTCTCACAGCCGTCACTGAACTCTAAATGAACTTGGGAGCTTTTTATCACCCGTGTGCCATTCGCAGCTGGTCTTGAGCAGGCGGCAGGGAATGCAGAGCATTGTATCCAACATTAGTCCAACTTCAGTATCATTTATTTCAATGGCTGCATTCTAAATAGGACTAACATGAGATACAACCCACAGTGGCCCTGTTCAGATGACACTTCAGGCTCTGTGGTTAGCGAATCTGTGGATCTTTGGGGTTAGCACTAACCACAAGCCGTGCTGTTGCACACAACACTTTAAGCCACAGTTAGAGCCACTAACCCTGCTGCAGATGGTCTGACTGTGGTTAGTGAGTGAGCAGGGTTTAGCAAAACGCATCGCACAAGACACTTTAAACCTTGCTGCTTAACCAAAAGCCTTAACCAGAAGTAAGGTATCTTCTGAACAGGCCCAATGTTTGCATCAGCCTTTGTGAAATCACCACCAGAGAAGCTCTCGCCATCACTACCTGCGGTAATGATTAACCCTTAGTATTGAAATGGGATTATGTTGGGAAACAAGGCAGAGACGGCCCTAAAAATGGCAGAGGGATTGTTCAGCACTACCAGCGGTGGCACTGAGAAACACATCATTTATCTCAAGTTGGACGGGATGCTCACCCTCAGGCTCTTCAGGCTGCTTTCAAAATCATCACTGGAAGTTAAAAGTCTGCTTTCCTTTGCCAGCTTGCAGCAGTGGAAAAATGTATCTAGATTTCATTTTAATGCAAATTTGCCTAATTTTGCACTTGTAAATCAATGGGTGAGATTTGCACACCTCTCAGAATTTTGCACGGACTTCTCCAATTTTTTAAAAAAGTGTACAAATAGGGAAACGGGCACACAAAAACGCATGTATTAGGGAAATGGCCACACAAAAAATCATTGTATTACATAAACCACTTCCCAAAATGAAGCAGCGTTGCATACCAAAAAATGCATGTGTTCAGAGAAATGCTCAGCGTTTTCAGCCTGTTTAAAATCCCATATTTTTAGTTATACTTTTAGATGTAATTGTTTTGACTATTTTATATTGTATTCTAATGTTATATTGGTCTCTGAGTTGCCCAGTAAATTTGTGTTACGGGGTAGGTATATGAAATTTTAATAAATAAATAAACTATTAAATGGTTTAATATTGGAATGTACTTAATATATTTTTTAACTTTTGTATATTTCTATTTATAGGTTTTAAATGTATATGTTTTAAATTTTGTAATGCTACCTTGAGGCCCAGCATTGGGCAAAAGGTGGGATTATTATTATTATTAATAATAATAATAATAATAACAACAACAACAACAACAACAACAACAACCTCCATGAAGAGAGAAGGCTCCCTGCTGCAGAAGTTTGCTTACCTAACACATGGCAGTTGACGAACCTGGTGCCAAGGATGCAGTGGAGGGAGTAGGAGGAATGGATTCATCTCTTCTTTCCCCATCACACAATGGTAATTCTATTGTGTGGGGAGGAGAGAACACCTGAAGTACGGCTGTATGAAAAATTAGTTTCAGTTCATTTTGATTAGAATTTACCCAGTTCACAGCTCCTACAACTGAAAGCAGACCTGAATGCCATCTGCCTCTACATTTTTGAGCGGGTGATGCAAATCGTGGAACAAATAAACAAAATGTGTTTGAAAAAAATGTGTGCTTTTGAAAGATGTGCACAAACATGCCTTAATCAATGGGACAAAAATGTGTACATCTCAAAAAGGTGCACAATTGATGCATACATTTGGGAAAACGTGCATGAAAAGCACGTGAATTTTTTTTATGCAAAAAGGAAAAAAACAAAAACAAAGCTTGCAATCTGATACAGACATGAGTCAGAACTGGCATCGGGGTGGTATTTGAAGAACTTCAATGAACTGGGGGTTTGCTGATTCACACTTCACTAACCTGAATAAGGCTTTTATCTTTGTATATTGGGTTTGATTAGATAGCCTTAGGACTATAAAAGTTGTTACCTGGTTTGAATGTGAGAAAAGGAGAGTTGCCATGTATCAAATAAATAGTAAACCAGACATACACTCTGTGCAGAGAGGGAAAAGAACACAACATCAATAGAAACATTTAAGGAATCCCAGTATTAATGTTCCACATTTATCCACAGGTGAAGAATCTAGTTGCCCACATAAATAAGATATACACACATACTATGCATGTGGTGGTGTAGCAAGACTCTTGTGGGACTTTGAATGCCTGTTTTGAATGTCAGCTGCTAGACAACCAAAACCTTCACAGTTTTAGTCATGTGTAGAAGTTTAAAGAACAAAGATTGCAATAAAACTACAAGAATCACATATTTTAAAAAGTCTGTTCAAGAAGAAATACTGTCCAAGCCACAGCTTAAATCATTGCATTATGTATTGCTATTCTATTTAGAATACTCTTACGGGAGAATGGGTTTAATTAAATCTACTGTAATATTAAACTGTATTTATAGCTCTAATAGGATGGATTGCCAAGCGAAAGGAGGGAAGGAAGGAAGGAAGGAAGGAAGGAAGGAAGGAAGGAAGAAACGCTAGTTCCAGATTCACATTAATTTACACAGGATAGTCTAGTTGCCACTTCCTCTGTTTTGATCTTTGGCAGTTGTTCTACACTGTGAATTACAATGCTGTGTGCTATATTATGCTTAAACTAATGCAATCAATTTAAGAATGCAAAATTCTTCAGATTTATGTGCTATTTTGTGAGTCTGGAAAGACACATGCATGGAGCACTTGGCTCTTCTCTCTTTGTAGGAAGTGACTTTTTAAAAGATGTGAGCCTTAAAGCCCTGTTCATGCATTTTGTACCTGACAGAGCAAATGCAATGAAAAGGAGTGCTTCAGCCCCACTCCTCTCCATTGTCACATTTGATGTTCGCTACTCGGGGATAGCAAATATCTGAAGAGGAGACCCTCCTGTAAAGGTGGAGGCTCTCCATGCAAGCCAGAAAGTTCAAAATTCCATGTGTAGAGAGTGATAATATGATGATGGAGAGGCATGGGACTGGTGCACTCCCTCTCATTGCATATTTACTGTATTCTAACATAGAATGCCTGAATAAGGCTCTACACATACCTGAGGCTGTGCACTCCCTCAGGCCAAATCTCCAAATCCGAGCTGAGGCAGGCCGATTGAGCACCAAAGCCTTGGGTTCCTCGGACTGCTTCAGGGCAGTTCTGGGGTGCTCTCCCCCACCTGCCCACCCAGAAAGCAAGCGCAAGGCTGGCTGTGGGTCCAAGTGAGTCCATTGAACTCACTGGACTCACCTCCCTCTCCCTCCCCACCCTCTTCTCCCTCCCCAGTCACCTCCCGCCGCCACCATTTCTGCCAAGACTTACCTGTAATCACATCCTCCTTCCCGACAGCAATTTAAGTTACCACATGTAACTTAATGTATATATCAAAGAAAAAAGAGGGAGATATTTATTTAAAAGCATAGCAGAAAAGGAATATAAGTAAGTAAACTCTAGAGGCGAAAAAGGTTTTTTCCTACCATTAAAATAAAACAAAATAGAGCTGATAAGTGATAAGCGCTTGCTGGTGATTCTAATAAGGTTGATTGCAAGGCCAACATTGTAGGCTACAAGTAAATGATCAAAAAAAGTTTGGCTTGGCAAGTGTAATCCAAGGGAAGAGGGAGGTTGCCACAAACAGAAGTAAAAGCAATGTTGTTCCTTTGTTTTCGTTTTCGTTTTGTTTTCTCTCTTTTTCTCTTGTCCTCCCATCCTCCCTTCCCTCTCCTCCTTTTTCGTTTGCTTTTTGCATATTTTAATGTTGTTAAAGTGCAAACAATTTATGACAAAATTCAATGTAAGTATTGTAAGTGTTGATAAAAAAGTTTTCCATTTATTTGTAGCTCCTGAAGAAGGATCGGGAGATCCGAAACGTCAAGCTTTTTATACATTAAGTCCTTTTACAACAATACAATTTTTAAAGATTGAAGATAAATGTAGCAAAAAATATAACTCTTTTTCTATTTTCCAACACTAGAGACTATCTCTTCTTTTTCACCGCAAACTACAGTGGCCATAAAGGGATATTCTCTGGTATAAAACAAAAGATTTAAAAAATTACCCTGGCTTTGTTCTGGGGAGAATTATGAAGTTGTATGTTTCAAGTTGACACTAATTATGTCATAATCAATACTTCATGTACTTGTGACTGTACTCCATGGAGTACAATTATTTTAATTCAGCCAAACTTCAGTACTTTTAAGTCCCATTGTCTTCGGTAGAAATGTAGAGTATATGCTGGTATTAACATTCAAAACCCTAAACAGCTCGGGGCCAGGCTATCTGAAGGAAGGCCTCCTCCCATATGTACCTGCCTGAACCCTAAGGTCATTATCAGGGGTCCTTCTCCATCAGGCCCTGCCTAAAGAAGTGAGGCAGTGGCTACCAGGAGGAAGGCCTTCTCCTCTGCGGTGACACCCTGGCTGTAGAATGAGATCCCTAAAGATGTTCGCCTGGCACCTACACTATACTTTTTTAGATGCCAGGTGAAGACCTTTTATTTCCTCAGCATTTTTAACAGTCTAGTAACCTAATTTTAACTTTGCTGTTTTAAATCTGTATTTTAAATCCGTATTAATTTCTACATTGCCGCTTGATTTTATCCTGGTTGTGTTTTTATATTATATTTTATATTATCCTTTTATACTGGTTGTTTTATATTTTGAATGGCTTTTGTTGTTTTAATTTTTGTAAACTGCCCAGAGAACTTTGGCTATTGGGCGGTATAAAAATGCAATAAATAAATAAAATATGCTTAAATCACTCCTATTGATGCCATTGGGACTTAAAGGTGCTTATTGTTACATGCACCTCAATTCTCTGAATAGTAAAATCTCCAAGGGTGCAGCACTATCCAAGTTTGGTATCCTTTGAAATGAGCTCAGTGGGGGTATTTTGTAACATTTACATTTATTTATAAAAAAAAAATGCAGGTTGAGCATAGGTAGAGTTTCACAGCTTTAACACCCCCCAAATCTCCCAGAGATGCATTTAGCTCTATGACCCTCAATCTGTGTCTGCCTCAGTCTGGACCAGGAGTAGGCATCATGATTCCCGTAGGTACTAGTGAACCCTTCAGACACCTTTCTAGGTGCCCGGCAATGTCCCTACCCTCCCACTTATTATTATTATTATTATTATTATTATTATTATTATTATTATTATTTGGTGTAAAGGACATTTTTTAAAATTGCCAAATGTGCCCATGGGCCAAAAAAGATTGCTTACCCATCATCTAGGTTAAAGGCTACTCATCAAGGAGACACAAACATGCCTGGATGACATCAGCCCCAGAGAATAGAGAGGTGACAATCTGAAGGAAGAAAGACATGCCCCCTTCTAGAATGTGTCTTTGGCTGTTTCCTTAGCCTTTGTTAAAGCCAAAACAATGGGAGCATCCTGGCAAGTCTTAATTTGCCAGGATGCTGGCAAATCATGTTACAGTCTAAATTCTGAGAGAGGATAGGCCTGAAACCACCCAGGAGGGTTTGGGCCCATACTCACAAACAATTTGAACATCCTTTGGTCAGGTGGGCACATTCCATTGTGGCCACCTGAGCAAAGGATGTGCATGGGCCAATACCGGCCTGGACAATTTCAGCAACAACCTCCCTCCCTCCCTCCCTCTCTCTCTCTCTCTCAGAATTAAGAACCACCATCTTGTAAGAAACCTGAGAGATCATCCATCCCAACCCTCAATCTCATAACATTATCTTAGACTATGATCATAAGGAATTAATGCATCATTATTTTCTGAGGGATTCTTTAGATTAAAGGGAAATCACGTTGGTTTACCGGCACTTTGCTTCCTGCTTCTCTTGCGCAATTGTAATGAACTGAATTACATGGGAGGAGAGGGGTGAGCACATGGTTTATAATTGAAAAGTTCCCTTCTCTCACTGCTCATAGTATTGAATGGGACAGCATCCTCTCATGGGTGTTTTGTAGTGCAACTTTGACTGCACACAGTAGAAAATCCTGAGATATTTCAGAAGAATCAGGATATCCAAAGGTGTTTTTTTTAATGGAATAACCAGGGGAAGGAGCAGGAGACATGCAAGAGGGTCATGACATCATCAAAATAACCTGCAAACTTCCATGAGTGGCCAGTCATGAATGTGCTATAAATCACTCCTTTAGAGAAGCCCTGAAACATAGTACAAAATATCTGCACTTTTGAATATTTGGGCAATGTGATATCCCAGAAACAAAAGTAGTGTCTTGAGAGAAGATGCATGGAACTGTGTAAAATGAATGTACCCCTTTTTTTAAAAAATTGAACAAAAAATGGATTATGAGGAAAAGATCACAAATGAATGAAGAGTGAACAGGTTCACAGTGCACATGTTAGTAACAACAGGATGCACAGGGCCTTGAGCAAATGTAAGCTTTTGAGAAATCACCATACTATATGCCATCTGAGGGCAGCTGAAAGGTAGAGTTTTGTATCACCTCAGAGAGTATTAAATCCATCCTGGGGAAGCCAAGGAGAAAACCACTACTCTTTAATAGGTAGAAAAATCAAATTGGGACAATACCGTTTTAAAAATAGTGTCAGGTTGGGATACAGATATGAAGTCCCAGGGTTCAAATTGTTTATGACTTTGGGTATTGTCCAATAGTTTGATATAAGACATTGTCTCACTTGGTTCCCCAGACAATCACAAACAGCTTCTAAGCCACAGGCCATTCAGATCTAAAACTCCCTTTGAAAATACATCATTGCCTACCTATAATATTATGTCTTGGCCAGGAGCCTCCATCTATGATTTCTAGCTTCTCAGCAATCATTTTAATACATAAGGAGCAGATTGATAGTTCTGTTTCATTTGTGTAGCTCAAAATAACATGAGCAAATAACTAAATGGTCCATGGATACCTACAAATACACATCTCCCTCACTACCTGCCACACACACACACAAACAACTCCCCCCCTTTTACGCCCATGTTTGCTCTTATAGCATGGAGCTCAGCCCTAGCAGCCTCTGACCTGATGGGGGGGTGTTCAACCGGTTCTGGATGGGGTTGCACTCCCCCTGAAGGAGCAGGTTCGTAGCTTGGGGGTTCTCCTAGAGCCATCTCTGTCACTTCAGGCTCAGGTAGCCTCGGTGGCATGGAGTGCTTTCTACCAACTCCGGTTGGTGGCCCAGGTATACCCCTATCTGGACATGGATAACCTAGCTTCAGTTGTCCATGTTCTGGTAACCTCCAAATTAGATTACTGCAATGCCCTCTACGTGGGGCAGCCTTTGAAGACGGTTCAGAAGCTGCAGCTTGTGCAAAATGCAGCAGCCAGATTGATAACTGGAACAAGGAGGTTCAAACATATAACACCAATTCTGGCCTGCTTGCATTGGCTGCCTATACATTTCCAAGCCCAATTCAAGGTGCTGGTTTTAACCTATAAAGCTCTACATGGCTTGGGACCACAATACCTGATGGAACGCCTCTACCAACATGGACCTACCCATACACTGCGCTCAACATCTAAAGTCCTCCTCCGAGTGCCTACTCCGAGGGAAGCTCAGAGGATGGCAACAAGGGAGAGGGCCTTTTTGGTGGTGGCCCCCCGACTGTGGAATGATCTCCCCGATGAGGCCTGCCTGGCACCAACACTGTTATCTTTCAGGTGCCAGGACAAGACTTTTCTTGTCTCCCAGGCATTTGACACCATTTAACAACACTAAGTTTGTTTTTTAATGGACTCCCAGAACCGTTGTTTTTAAATGGATACTGTTGTTTTTATATTGTTGGTTTTATGTTTTTAAATTTTGTATACTTTTAATGTTTACTGTTTAAACTTTTGTAAACCGCCCAGAGAGCTTCAGCTATGGGGCGGTATATAAATGTAACAAATAAATAAATAAGGGAGCTTTTGCCAGAATAATCTGTACGGGTAGAGACACTATGCTTGACATCAGGTCTTGGCTCTTTCTGCTGTACGTGCCCCACCACCAGCTGTACCAGCTGCTGTCAGAAGGAACTGTGGGAAGAGGGAGGCTTACTGGCCTTTTGAGTGTAGTTATAATAGCTAGTGAGGAGTTATAGGGGCAGAGAAGAAATTTGTTTGGTTCACATTTGAATGCAAACTGACCTAATTCACACGTCCACAACCAATATGCAAACCAAAACAGTTATCCTTGGGTATCACATTTCACCGAACTGTATAATGCTATTTACCAATCAGAAAATGCATACAAGATGTGTGTCTTAGGGATAGTGTGTACAAAAATACATATCTTAGTTAAAATAATGTACAAAATACATTACATTAGGGGAAATTGCATGCAAAATGCTTATATTAGGAGAATTTTGCACAAAAATAAGTACAGGCGTTTGTGCAAACTTTTTTTAAAAATGTTTATTTATTTATTTCTATTATTGCATTTATAATCCCACCTTTTTTTCCTCCAAGGAACCCAAGGCAGCATACATAATCCTCCTCCTCTCCATTTTATCCTCACAACAACAACCCTGTGAGGTAGGTTGGGCTGAGAGTCTGTGACTGGCCCAAAGTCACCCAGTGAGTTTCCATGGCCGAGCAGGGACTGGAACCTGGATCTCCAGACTCCCAGTCCAACACTTTAGTCACTATACCAAAATGGCAAACATATGCAGAAACAGCATGGAACAAATTTGAGAATGGAAAAAGAAGGAACAATAAGAAACTGAAACTGACAAATTTCTCCATTCCTATTAGGAATGAATGCCAACGGACTACTTTTTAGGCATGTGCTCCGCTCCGATTAGAACCGGAGAATCAGAAGCGAATTGGCCTGCTCCGCCTTGCCCAGAGGCGGAGTAGAAGCGGACCGCAGACCCCTAGAAGCAAGGCGAAGAGAAGCGCCCATTTTCGGAGTCATCCTCTTTCCGCGGACCGATCCGATCGCCATTTTGAAACATTTCGCCCATAGGATTGCATTGCGGAAAAGAAAAGGGGATAACTGTGTTATTTTTGAAGCTATCTTTCTGAAAATTCTTGTGCTTCCTGGCTGAGAGTCATTTTGAGCCTACTCTCAGCTCTCTGCGTGGTGCGGTTCGCTTGCTAGAATTTTTTAAAAAGTAGGGTAAAGGCGGGAAAAAGATTACCTTTTCGATTGCTGAGGGGCAGAGTCAACTCCCGGTCATGATCACATGATCCCAAAGTTGGAGGAAGGGGATAGGCAAAATGGGTAACTTGGGATTCTGGGAAACTTCTCTTTCTACTCTGAATGGAGTTTTCCCAGTGTTTTTTTTAAAACAGTAGCTCCACCAAATGCACAAACACAACCTGAAATCATACTAACAGATAGGAAACACACAGCAGTGCTACCCACCCTAACTTTGGGGAACAACTGAATACATGTGGTGCAAGGGGATGAGCTCGCCTAGGGCATGTGGACGTGCCCTCACTCTCCTGTAATTGGAGGGCCATCGGAGCCCTCCAAAGAGTAACCCAGTGGAGCAATGCCTATCATGATTTGAAGTGAGCGTTTGCTTCTTAAAGACTTGTACTTAGACAGGACCAGTCAAATTGGCAGATGCTTCCCCCTTTGGGCACGTCCACCCCACCCCCCTTACTGGTAAAAGACAGATATAGCCTTTTTTTAAAAGTTCTTCTTGTTGTTTATTCAGCAACACTGCTGCTTTTAATTCCACCCCTCCTTTGTTTGTTTATTTATTTATTCCATTTTATATGCATTACTGGCTTATCCTTGGCTCACTTCCTTATGCCCCCAGAAATGTCTGCTGCCTGCCTGCCTTCCCTCCCTCCTCCCCTGCCCGCCTCGCAGGAATGGTTTGTGTCTGGCTTTGACTCAGGGGAGAAGTCCTTCCTGCGCTCAATTAGACTTTTGGAAGTTCCAAATCCATTTTTCAAGTGTGGAAGAAGATTCATATTTAGGTTGATCTCTACTCCCCAATTCATGGCATCTTGGGATTTCCTTTGAAATGGCCCCATTGAGCTGTCTGCAGGTTTAAGCTCCGCCAAAAATCAGGGGATGATGGGATTGCCTTGTACCTTGGCATGATTGTGGGTCTAGATGGCATCTGTGAGTGTGCCCACTTCCCTTTTTTTATCTGTCCAAATGTCAGAGAACAGTCCACGTCTGCAAATGGGGTGCCCGATTTTCATAAATTCCCCCAAAATCAGAGGATGATGGGACTGCCTTGAGTCTTGGCATGCATGTGTATCCCTGGATAAGCTATCATGGTGGTGAGTTTGAGGTTTTTAATGTGCAAATTGACGGAGCTATCGAAAGGGGTGTGAATGGGGTGCCCGATTTTCATAAATTCCCCAAAAATCAGGGGTTGATGGGACTGCCTTGAGTCTTGGCGTGCATGTGTATCCCTGGATAAGCTATCATGGTGGTGAGTTTGAGGTTTCTAACATGCAAATTGACGGAGCTATCGAAAGGGGTATGAATGGGTTGCCTGATTTTCATAAATTCCCCCAAAATCAGGGGATGATGGGATTGCCTTGAGTCTTGGCGTACATGTGTATACATCCATGAGGTGTCATGGTGCCAAACTTGAAGATTCTAACTTTAACAGAAAAAAAGTTTTATACTTTTTTAGCTTAATGCAAGCCTATGGGGGGGGGGAAACGGAGCTCCAATCCGGATCCGGAGCTCCGCAGCGGAGCGGAGCGGATATAGGCGGAGCGGGGGCGGAGCGAAGCAGCCCAATCCGCAAATCACAGATCTGGAAGAGAAGCGGAGCGGGGGGTCCGTGCACACCCCTACTACTTTTGGCATGTGAAAGTGTTTGCGCTACCTCTGGCACTATACCCTTTGATAAGGGAAAGTGTTGAGCGTTCCCCGCCCCCCCCCATCTTCTCTCTCCTGATGCTCTGCAGCCTAAACAGAATCAGGAGGAGAGTTGCCATGAGAATGAGGGTATCCTTTCATGGCTCAGGGCCTGGGACCCTCGTGAGCAGAAGGTCTCTTTCTATTGCTTTTCTATTGCTGTCTAAAATGCTTTATCTTTCTTTTCTTTCTTTCTTTCTTTTTTTTGCTATGAGTCTGATGTGGTGTCTTATTCGACCAAGCTGTATTTTGGTTTTATGTCACTTTTTATCTATCCTTTGCATGTTTTGGTGTTGATTTTGTTGGTCTGTGACCGTAATACATAACAATGTAATGGTGTCTTATTCTTAGGTCTCTTAATATGAACTGTTTAGTGAATGGCTTAATGCCATTCACTAAACAGTTCATATTATTAGTACTGCATATTCCAAATTGACCTATTGGTATATTTTGTGCTCATTTAAACTTTTGATATGTGTTAAGTGAAAGGTAGTTGTTGAATTGCTAATGTAATGTGCTATAATCATGGTTACTGTATTTAAATTTAAACCATTTTGAGCACAAATGTACTTGTGGAAAATGCAGCCCACAAATAAATGGACTATGCCTATGAAAATTAGAGGGGGGTTATAGGATAATTTGGGAGAATTTGTTTTTTTCAGTGTAGATGACTTGTCCTTTAAATTATTATTTAGAAATTATTAATTTTATTTACACATTTATATACCACTCCCCATCCAAAGATTTCAAAGAGGTGAACAAAAATAGAATAAAAGAATAAAAACAAAATAAAAACACCATATTAAAAATTACATTTTTAAAAGAACAAGAACTTAAAGACCTGATTTGTTAATTCCATGCAGATTTAAAGGCAGGAAATGTAAAATAGGTAGATTTAGAGAAAGAAAGGAAAAGAGATAGAACATAAGCAGTTATATAGACCTGGCTTCAGTGCAAGGGGAATCCAAAGGATTTCACTTCCAGGTTGGTCACAGAGAGTTGGAAAAGCATGATGAGCACAAGGCTATACTCAGGTCTCTCAGCTTGATGATATAAGGCAAGATCAGGAAAACTAAATCTACCTCCTTTCGTTGAAAACTGCATCCTTTTCAGAGATAATCTTGGTGGATAGGGTCACCTCCCCCTCCCCCAAAAAACCTATAAAACAAAACCTTGATTTTCTGAAAATATCTGCCATGTATAGATAAGAGAATCTCACATATAGCATAAAAAAAAGCCAAGGTACGGCATTCATCTTAATTGTATTTACTTGGTAAAGGTTTAAAAAGTGGATAAAATAGCTGTGCCTGACTAGACATCTTTGGTAGCAGCTTCCCAATGCTCTGGGCTCTCTGCTTGACCTTCAACACTGGACTCAAAACCATCAACTCATACATAGAATGCAGCCCCCTTAAAGCACCAAAAATGGAGATAGGGAGCTCACAGGTTATGCTGCGTTATGTCTACAACCAGGCTTTAGATATTATAATTTGCAGTTTTTTAAAATTAAAACTGAGACTGGCTCATTCCACCTAGCACACACTCCTCTCAAACTTGCAACTTGATTTGAATCTGAACTATAAATTCCAAAGCAAGAATTGGGAGGAGGAGAGGCAAAGAGACATATAATTCTTGAGTTAACCATATACGGGACACAGCTGGAGAGAACCTAGCCAGAGCTATGTGCCACAGTAATCGTCTATCCCTCATGTGCAGTAAATGGAGCATTTCAAGATAGCACAGTTGTGTCATCCAGATGGGAAATGAACCATTAAAAGCGGGGATGGGGCATGTTCAGAAATGTGGCACTGAACTTGATAAGGACTGAGTGTGTTGTTATGGGCATTAGCGCTATCAGAACACATCACCCTCCAGATGGTACAAAGTGGTACTTTATATGCCCAAGATGTCTTGCTTCTCTGACTCACAGAGAAAAGAGTACTTGTAAAGAGTCAGTGGCAAAAGGCATTCTGTTAGCATAGTAGAGTTTGTTTTTGTTTTTAATTACTGAGTGAATGGACATGTGGCCAATTATATCCTGTATCTCATCCAGTAAACCAAGGGTGGAGACAGTAGACATACAAACCCATCTGTAGCATTGGTTTGCCTTAATTATGCAGCCTAAAAAACAATAGGTTTTAAAGCTTCTATTTGAAGAATGAGAGCTTGTTTTAAAAACAGGAACATTTATAGCTAGATCATAATAAATCAAGCTGATACCCCTCAAAATATTTATTTGTGCTGATATTAACATGTTCCCAAAGCATTGGGAAATTTACAGCAAGCTATTGTTTTCACATAAAGGCTCCCAGAACAAGGACATTCAGCACAATATAAAACCTTTGTTGCATTTTCCTTAACCATGCCATAATGCATTTTTTAAGTTCGAGAAGGATGTACTCACAGATAAATCTGCAGATTTATGGTATAAAAGAAGAAAGTTAACATAAGACTTTACAGAGAGAAAGCATCTGTGGATGCTAAAGAGACGTGGTCTATGATTGTTAGGGCAAACTAATGGGTGAAATTTGACATGTACGCTGTATTTGCTTGGTTTTGTCCTTGTCCGCGTGTGTTGTCTGTGTGGTGTGTGTGTGTGTGTGTGTGTGTGTGTGTGTGTGTGTGAGAGAGAGAGAGAGAGAGAGAGAGAGAGAGAGAGGTTTTAAAATGTATATTTCTTTCTTTATTATTATTTTTCCTTTGCAGTCTAACAACAGCTCCCCTGGCTTGCAAAATAGAAGGGAGTTTCAGGTGGGTGATTTTCATTAGAAACAGGGTGCAGGGAAAAGCATGAAACCTTCAGGGCTCAGTCCGAATTGAAGATGGGGAGCCCACAACTGCTATTTTTAAAACACAAAACCAAACAAATTCAATCATGTATTTGATGTAACATTTAGTTTGTCTCAAACTCTCCAGCTTTGGGGGAATGAATCTTTTAGAAACAGCTTTTCTTCTAGCAGAGATTTTTATAGATTGTCATCTCCTTGGCCTCTTGTCTCTAGCATCAGTAACCAGAATGGCAACTTTAACTCTGGAGCCACAGAAATGGATATAATTTCTTTTTCAAAGGTCACAGTAGCATCAGTCCATTTCCTGCCCAGCCAGCTAGAGCAGCAAGGATTCCCCACATATCATAGATTCCATCCTCAAACTAAAAAGGAAAAAGAAAAAGAAAAGACCATGAAATCTGCCTTGAAAGATGAAAAAGCCTTTTAGTCCTGCAGCTCATCCTACTTTAAGGGCCGCCAATGAAAAACTGCAGCCTCAACAAATTAACTGGAGCACTGACCTTTCAGTTGATGTAAATTGTTTGGCTCTCAGGAGAATTTGTTTCTCAGGAGAGCCAAGGGAGGAAAACAAATCATGTTCTCACACAGGGGTGGGGGAACCTCCTTCAGCCTGAGGGCCAAATTCAATTCTGGAAGACCTCTTGGAGGGTACATTCTAATGGTGGGTTGCGCTGAAGGCAAAAGTGGAGGATCCAAAGCACCAGAAGTTGTTACTGAAGAGTTCTTACTGGCAGTAACTAAAGCCAGATCTTCACCCTTTCCCCCAAAATGGGTTCAGCACCTTGGAGAGCTCCCTTATAGCTCTGGCTGATTGTGGCTGAAACCGAGAATGGATTCACAGCTCCACTGAAATTGGAGCCACCAGCCTAGAGGAGGCAAGGTCCAGCATACACACCGTCCTGCCTTCTCACCCCTTTCAGAGAGCAAGCAAGCAAGAGCACATAGAGCTAGCCATCATTTGCGTCTCTCCTGTTCCACCCCTCCCAAGCACCCCCTGCATGGAAAAAGCAGCCATAAGTCCAACTGCTCACCACAGCAAAGGGATGAGTCTTGTCCCTCTCCCTTCTGGCTGCAGGAGTCCTGTCTAGTTGGCTAAAATCCTTTGGCAGTGATTCCGTTTGGGAGCAGGAGCACTGGTGGATGATGTGCATCAAATCACTAATGCAACAGCTTGGAGTTGGACCAGCCACAAGAGCTTTGGGTGGTGGTGGGCAGTTAGTTGCAGTGGCTTGGGCACTACTTTTAGTTCTGTTTGGGTACTTAAGGAGTGCTTGAGATTGCAGTCTTAACAGAGAGCGGGCTGTTCAGACAACACACTAAGCCATGGTTAGACCGCTAACCCATTTGCAGCAAAGGGTTAGTGAGCATGTTTAAACAACATGCTAAATCATGGTTCTCACAATGCATCAAGCTATAATGTTTAGCTCAAAATGCTTCACCATTGTGGCTTAGTGTGTCATCTGAACAGGGTCACTAGATCTTATGGAAGATAATGGGATTTACTTCTGAGTAAATTTGCTTTGAGTTGAATTGCATAAGGATTCTTCAGAAAGAACACTTTGAGTAGAAGCATTTAAGAGAGCAGGATTATAATGCCCCCCTCTCTAGGGATTTGTGAAGAACCAATTTGAAGGACGTCAATATTACATGGGTGGAGGCAGGGAGAAATGGAAGAGTCTGAATTAGTGGGACTAATGTGGCAGGTGATTTGGCAGGTGATGAAGGAATGCTTAAAGGTGAGTATCCATGCCTGCATGCAAGGCTAAGCTAATTGCCTTCATATCAAAAGGGAACATGCCCAACACTCCTGGCTTCATCAGTCAAATGTAAAACCACCTAGGAGACATTTGCAGCTGCAAGTATAGCATCTGCTAGGTAATGTTTTAGATCAATGAATCTCCTCTTGTTGTTTGGAAAAGGGAAAGGAGAAATGATGCTGTCAGCTCTTTCAAAGGGTGGCTTTTTAAAATATTTGCCTTGTCTGGACAGTTTTAATGTCCGTGATTACGAAGTAGTTAATGAAAAAGCAAAAGAGTACGAAAGCCGCGGCAGTGGGGGTGGGGGAAGGAAACCTGGAGAAAATATGGCAATAAGCACTGCAGGTGTCCCATTGGGAATATCACTTGAGCTGTAATATCCAACCCTCTTAGCCTAACTAGTGATCCAGCACAGAGAGCATTTTTGCACATCAGGCTCATCTTAGTTTTCCATTTACTGCATCGGTAATGCTGATAAAAGAGCTACAGTGGTATTTATTTATTTATCACTTTTACATCCCGCCTTTTCTCCAAGCAGGTCCTGGCAGCCTTAGGTGGGGTGAGGCAGATGCATCAGACAGCTGATTTGGAGTTTCATGAAAGGGCTGCAAATTGTTACATCACCTGTTGAATATATTATTACTGTCAGGGAGGGAGAGAGGCACTTATGAGATTTCCTGCTTTAGATGCCAAAATCACTGTAGTGTTCTTCCGTACTGTGCACCATGTTTTAAGGGGGGTAGCAGTTGCTGCTGCACTTCAGGGCTAGTCCTGGCCACTGTTTCCAAATGGTTCAATAACACTTGCATCTCACACCAGGACCTGGCCACCACTTAAGGTCCACGACTTAAGGACCCACCTCTCTGTTTAGTTCTATGACAAACTCTTTAAGGGCTTTGTCATTTACAGTACCTAGAAATTTTTACCTCTCCATCTTTACCATGTTTGTGTGAGGGTAACTGAAGTCACTCATTACCTTTTCTATTGAAAGCTGGGAGTTTGTTCCCAAAATCTGAGAACTTTTGCAAGTCCCCCACAATTAAAATGAAATTTGGGGGAATTACCACTGTAAATTGTGCAA
Source organism: Elgaria multicarinata webbii (assembly GCF_023053635.1). Taxonomy (NCBI): domain Eukaryota; kingdom Metazoa; phylum Chordata; class Lepidosauria; order Squamata; family Anguidae; genus Elgaria; species Elgaria multicarinata. Next base: position 92,707,105 of record NC_086173.1, on the reverse strand, counting down.
ATTATACAAATTTCATCCATAATTAGAACAAATTATGCAATTTGCACTTGCAATTTGCAGAATTACACAAATCACAGCTGGAATTTGCATAATTTGTGCAAATTGTGCCCAAAATTTGTGTAATTTGCACAAATTACTTTACACACATTAAAATAATGGAAAACCATGAGTGGCCTGACTCAATGCAGATCGCATCAGTCCAACTCGCAGGAAAATGAGTCAAACTCCACAGGGCCAAGATGACCAAAGGTTGATGAACTTCACACAACACACCCTGGATAAATTCCCCCAACATTCCTAGACTCCTCTGCTCCACTTGTCTAACCAGCCTTGGATGTGAAATGTCACATCCTATCCATGCAACTTCCCCCAGGAGGTGCCACTATCCCCCTGACTCCTGCTCCTCTGTAAACATGGAAGCCCTGAGGAACAGTCCCCAACTGACTCCTCCAACTTTCCCTCCCTAAGCAAAGTCAACCCCTACTGAAAAAAGGCTTCTGGCCCTTTAACACCCAAATACAGCACCTGAAGGGGTGGAGCTTCCAGAAAGACTCTCCTGCCAGTTGTTTATTTATTTATTTATTGCACTTGTATACCGCTCCCATAGCCAGGGCTCTCTGGGTGGTTTAGAGAAATTCTAAAATTAAGATAAAAACGAGTATACAGAATTTAAAATTCTAAAACACAGAACATACACACATAAAGCATTAAAAACCATTAAAAAAAACCCAGTTGTTCCCAGTAAGTGCTGGGGTAACTTGTCAGGACTCTAATTACAGGGCAGCTCTTGGTGGTCCTGAACTCACTTACAAGTGCTGGGCTTGTACCTGTGCTCCTGGCTGTATTTCTACAACTGCTCCTCATCTAATTGCTGGCCCCATGTTGTGCCTCTTTGCCTGAGCTGATGCCCAGAGCAAATGATGGAATCTCAGATGGTGCGGGAGGACACAATGGGTGTGTGGAGAGCCTAACATACCCGGTGGCCGTATCCCTCCAGCAGCTTTATGTGCAGTGTGAGTCTGAAAGTCCCCTATGCGCATGCAGCTATATGCACATATGGCTCTGCCTTGTGATTTGGGAGCCTGATGAGTACAAGGAAGTGGAGGCTGGTGGCTCCTATCTCAGTGGGGCTGTGAATCCATTCTGGGTTTCAGTTATAACCAGCAATAAGTCTGAAGGAGCTATCCAAGGTGTTGTACCTTATCCCCAGAATGAGTTCAGCATCTTGGATAGCTCCTTTAGAGTTCTGCCTGGTTCTGACTAAAACCCAAAATGGAATCACAGCCCCACTGAAATTGGAGCCACCAGCCTCCACTGATACATCTCCTGTTCATTTAAATTATTCCATTTACCCTTGATGCTGTGATATTTTGAATTCCAACATCAACTACCTGTATGTTGCCACTTCTCTTGATTCCTTCAGACCTCTTTATAAAACCACCTTTTATTTTCTGTAAAGTCTTTCACTTAACCTCTTAAACCTCTTAATGCTCACACCAAAGAAGCCCTAAGTGCATAAAATTTATCTATTATTTACACATGAGTCTCCTATTAACCTAGTTCCCTCACATTCATCCTTGGTTACATTGACCTAACCCTTTCCTCTAATGTTCCTGCCATCTGTTCTCTTGCTTCTCATACTTTTCTCAATTGTCTCCTCACCAGCCTTCCCCAATCTGCAGCTCTCCAGATGGGGGACTACAGATTCCATCATCCCCAGCCAATGGTCAAGGATGATGTGTCACTGTCAAATACATCGGGGGACAGCAAATTAGAGAAAGTAATCTCCCTCTCTCTTTTAGACTGTAGGTTCCTTTAGGTAGAGGCCTGGGCTTGTTTGTTTGTCGATTGCTTCTGCTATTCAGTAAAGCACAAAGTAAAGCCTTGGGCTGCATTAATAACAAATCATTAATAATCTGGAGAAACCAAACCGAAGCTCAAAATCAGTGTCAGGAAGGGTGCTCTATAGCAGGGGTGCCAAACCTCTTTAAGCCCAAAGGCCAAATTCAATTTCAAAGAAACTCTTGGGAGCTGCATTCCAGTGGTGGGTGTGGCTAAAGGAAAGGGAGCTGGGCCAATGGGGATGAGGCTAAAATACCAGGGTGGGTGGGATACCAACAGTTTAGCTTGAAGCTCTTACTGATAGTAACTAAGCCTTACAAGAGGAATCTCACTCTTTTAGAATAGGGGTGGGGGATATGTAAAAGCTGTAAACCACAAAATGATACTAGGGGAGGGTTATGGGGGGGGGAGACAGGAACCACTTGGTCACATAGGGAAGGGAGTATGGCTAGCTGGGACACTATAGAGGGCTGGATTTGGGCCCCAGAAGAGGCAGATTTGGACCCCCTGGCCTGGGATTCAACATCCTGAAAAAAAGAGAAGTTCAGCACATGCTGTCATAGGGATTTGCTGTAATATCTCTTATTTCCTCCTCCTCCTCCTCCTCCTCCTCCCCCCAAACATGTGAAGACTAAAACTCAGGGATCTCCTGCAGACCTTGGTATTGGACATGGCAGACTCGTGAATCTGAGGGGCAGGACTGGCAGCCACGGGGACATTGGGGGCAGGAGGCCACTCTTGTCCCCAGTTTTAGTCCTCACGCACTCAGAGGACTACAACGATATTTAGTACGACATTGTGTTTTTTAGAATTTCCCTTTTGCTTTGTGTTTCAAATTCCTCAAACTCTTCCGTTAAGGACATTGTTCTATTTTAGAACTGTGTGCAGTTGGGAGAGTCTCTGAAAGTACCACCAGCCTTGTTCCTCTGCTGACAGTTTCATTGTCTTGTTCAGAGCCTTCCTTACACCAAGAGGAGAGTAGACACCACCAGTTCTTCTTACTCAAAGCCTAACTACTTAAATCAAGCCACCCTTACCCCTGCTCCTCAATGGCCTCAACTCATAGAGGACTCTTGCCTAAAGCATTATTTATGGAGAGCTGGCATGAAAAGAAGGTTTTGACTTGGTCATCTCAGATGGAGTCTCTTGAGAGAGTCACACTCATTCTCAAAAGCCAAACATTCACTCAAAGTTAGGTCATCCATGTAATTACACGCCTTTTAAATTGAAACCCTGGGATGTGTTTCCTTGGATGGATTTTTCTTGTTCCTCATTTCCCCAGGGTAATGAAAAAGGTAACAAATCAAGCAGCAACCAGAGTAATGCTCATGTACAGTAAAGAGCCAACTTCTGTTTGGGACTGTACATCAAGTGAACCTTTGCTTAGATCCAATTGTAAGAAATGTCTCAGACAAGACAATGAAACTGTCAGCAGAGGAACAAGAAATGTCTTCTTCATCAAAAGCAGGCGCCACAAGGCAGGCTGGTTCCCGCCGTCAGCATGAACAATATGGTCCCGTGCGAAAATATAAGGTGCAGGGTTTCGCAGAGTTCTACCATCTTCCAGAGAAGCCAGGAGGGCATTGGGATTGTAACCAATGTTTGTCCTACTTAGATTAGACCCATTGAAATGAATGGGACTATGGCCCTCTACCCCTAAAGATTATCCCAGGAAAATGGAGAGATCATCCCTGCTTGCTCATTTGGATGCACAGGGATGATCCTGGGACGATCCCTGGAAAAAAGGCAGGAGTAGAAATGGCCCCAGTCAGATTAACATTGGATACAACCCATGACCTCCCTGGCTGTTTAATGACCAACCATTCCACCACAGGCAGCTAAGAAAGGAATAGTCATGTCAACTCACATTCATATTTTGCTTTATTTTTCTACTTAGGTTTTTAAGTAAATAACATATTAAACAAACAAACAGGGCGAGCCTTTGGGCTAGTTCAAATGAGACCTTAGATTCTGCACACTTTTAGACCCTGCAGTCAGCAGTGCACATATAGATAATGGAACATACTGAATCAGCTTCCTATGAACCGTCTAGCCCAGTATTGTCGACACTGACTGGCAGCAATGCTCTCCAGGAAGGAATTTTTCCAGCCCTACCTGGAGATTGAACCTGGGACTTTCTTCATGTAAACCATGAGCTCTACCACTGAGCTATGGCTCCTCCCTAATGGAAGTGGGAGGCTATGGGCACAATAATCTCCATAACCATAACTGCCTAGAAAAAGGGCTGCAGAAAACGCGCTGTGTTCAGTCAACATGTTGACCCACCCTGCATGTTGTAGGTCTAAAAGTTTAATGAAACATGTGTGTAAGGCTTGTGGATTCTTTTTCAGCAGGGCTTGTCCCTCTATATGCCTATTAATTTTATCTTTAATAATGTTTTTAACCAATTCACCCAGAACAGACATTAACGTAACTGTCCCTCTGAGTCCCTTTTTAAAAAATGCTGTTGCATTGGCCATTCCTCATCATACAAGTGAGAGGGACATGTTACATATTTTTGTTAGAAGATCAGCAATTCACATTTGAGTTCTTTAAGAACTCTAGGATGGATACCATCTCGGCCTGGTGATTTGTTAACTTTCAATTTGTTCACAGAGTAGAGAACTTCATCTTTTGTCACCACTATTTGCCTCAGTTCCTCATACTCCCTTCTTGAAAACATCAGTTTAGGCACGGGTATCTGTCCTACATCTTCTGCACTGAAGACAGATGAAAATAATTCATTCAGTTTCTCTGCAATCGCCTTATCCTCTTGTAGTAGTCCTTTAACTCTGTTGTCATCCTATAGTTCAACTGCCTCCCTAGCTGATTTCCTGCTTCTGTTAGACCAGGCCTATATCCCGGGATTGTCCCGGGATCATCCCTGTGCATCCAAATGACACACAGGGGATCCCAGGAGCAGGCAGGGATGACCCTTCCATTTGCCTGGGATAATCCTTAGGTCTAGCTAAGGCCAGAGTTAAAGAATTAAATGTTGCTAGCAATGTGCTTCTCAAAATTCTTTTCAGCATCTTCTGTTGTCTACTTGCATCTCCTTTGTGCAAGTTTGTGTTTCCTTTTGTTCCCCTCATTTGAGTAAGACTTCCATTTTCTGAAGGAAGACTTCTTCACTCTAACAGCTTCCTTGACACTGCTCATTAACCATGCTGGCAACCTCTTGGCCATACTTACAGCCCATTGATTTAAATTAGTCTACTCTGACTAAGTCTGGAGCCAACCCTTAGTGTTGTCTAATGAAGTCTCCTTCAGGGCTGTGCAGGAATTATTCCTCTCCACTGTTAGATTGACTTTGGGACATCTAGGTGATAACACTTCTTTGTGCCTTGAAGTCAAACCACCTTTGCAGCTGGTAGTACCATTCAGTACCATTGCAGAAGTACTGAAATGTTTCCTTGTTTCAACTATCCTGCCCCCCTCCAACCCTAGTGTGACCATATGAAAAGGAGGACAGGGCTCCTGTATCTTTAATAGTTGTATTGAAAAGGGAATTTCAGTAGGTGTCATTTGTAAATATGAAGAACCTGGTGAAATTTCCTCTTCATCACAACAGTTAAAAGCTGCAGGAGCCCTGCCCTCTTTTAAATCTGGTCACTCTGGTATAGCTCCTGCAGCTTTAACTGTTGTAATGAAGAGGGAATTTCGCCAGGTTCTTCCTATATACAAATGGCACCTGCTGAAACTCCCTTTTCTATGCAACTGTTAAAGATACAGGAGCCCTGTCCTCCTTTTCATATGGTCACTTACCCAATGCAAAGCTTCATGTTTTTCCTCTCAAAAGAATCCTCACATAGACTGTAGAGATGGCTGACTCCATTATGACCTGGAATACCTGGAGGATTTCCATACATAGTACCTCTCTATCCCTCTTCCTCCTTATATTTATTTCTATTTTTTCCAGACAGGATCACATTATTAAGATTTCGAAGCAGCAGAAAGCATGATCTTTTCCAGAGAGCAGCCATTGATTGAACAGTCTTCACCAATTTATCACTACAGAGCTGCTCCAATTACCCATCCTCTCCCTTCATGCCTTTGCCAGCTGGGTAAAATTCCAGCATTCGGAAGGTTAATAGCAATGGGACTACAACTAAGCTCTTCTGATACATGAAGTTACAGCACAGCCAAAAGAGGGAGAGAAGATTCTGAGGAGATTTGTAGTTTTTCCTTCTCTCCACCTCATCACCTGAGAAGTGTGCTTCAGCCACACTATCATACACAAGGGCCGAGAGATCATGACTTTGAAAAACTGATTGGGATAATGGAAAAAGAAGCTCATCACCTTAGTTCCCCCCACCCTCCAAAACCTGGAGATTATCAGAAGAGGTTGTGTTGTGCAATAAAATATAAATCAGCTCTCATTCTGCAAAAAGTGTTTGTATATTAAAAGAGTTTTCAAGCACAGGGAATGAACTATATTGTTAATTACGTTGCAAGATTACAACCTTACTATATTTTCAGGGGTGGAGGGAGGGACTGCCTAAAATATTCAAAATGGCTTCTAATTGTTTCCATATGGGTATTTCCACTTTAAATACGGCGAAACACTAAAGCTGTTTGTCGCAGAATCATGTTTCAACCAGCCTTCCCCAACCTGGTGCCCTTCAGATGTGTTGGCCTGCAAATCCCATAATTGCCAGCTGGCCTGGGACTGGCATGGCATGGGAATGCTGGTTTGGAATGATGAGAGTTACAGGATGACTTATCTGGAGGGTACCAGGGGTATGGCTAGATGGGGCGATATCCCAGGGATCGCCCCAGGATTGGCCCTGTGCGTTCACATGACGCACAGGGGATCCCGGGAGCAGGGAGGGATGATCCCTCCCTTGCCCCGGGATATCGCCCTACCCTTTTAGCCCACTTTTTCCACAGTCTTAGGATGATCCCAAGACCGCGGAACGTGTGGCTGGGCGTCATAAGTTGTCCTGGCTCCTCGTGAGTAACCACAAGGACCCAGGAGCTGGGCACAGAGCTTTGTGCCTATCAGGGGTGGGGGATGAGCAGGGGATTTTAAAAAAAACACCTTACATTCTGCGGTCAAGCGCTCGTGCACTCCTTCTCCTTTAAAAACAAAATGGCGTCCGTGATGTCCTCCTCTTCCTGGGATGTTGTACACCGCGTGTAGACAGAGGGGGAGATCTTGCAATAACCATATCGCAAGATCCTCCCCCCTCCGTCGGGCTAGACCCGGTAGGTCTAGCCATGCCCGAGGTTGGAGAAGGCTGGTTTAAAAAGAGCAATTCAAGACCATTGGACATGGCTACCTTACTGGGGCAAAGACTCTGCAAAGCCAGTAATGGGTGTATAGTTACGTAGGATGTACAAGATTTCCTTGGGATCCTGGGTGTGGATGTTAGAAACAGAGACCTGAACAAAGCACATGCCCAGGGCCGGTGCCAGACTACTTTGCGCCCTAGGCAAGGCTAGCTACTGGCACCACCACCCCCTCAAAATTGGCAAATATGATTTTTAAGAACAGATGTTTTGTAGAAAAAATAAAAAGCACAAAATTTGAAACATAAGAACATAAGAACGAAGTGCCATGCTGGATCAGACCAAGGGTCCATCGAATACAGCACACTGTTCACACATTGTTCACACATTGTTCACAGTGAACAAGCTGTCAACCAGGGACCAACAAAGCAGGACATGGTGCAACAGCACCCTCCCACCCATGTTTCCAAGCAACTGGTGCACACAGGCTTACTGCCTCAGATACTGGAGAGAACACATAACCCTCAGGGCTAGTAGCCATTGACAGCCTTCTCCAGGAATTTATCCAACCCCCTTTTGAAGCCATCCAGATTGGTGGCCATCACTACATCTTGTGGTAGTGAGTTCCATAATTTAACTATGCGCCTTGTGAAGAAGTACTCCCTTTTATTTGTCCTGGATCTCCCACCAATCAGTTTCATGGGATGACCCCGGGTTCTAGTATTTTGAGAGAGGGAGAAAAATGTCTCCCTGTCCACATTCTCCATACCATGGATCATTTTGTACACCTCTATCATGTCTCCCCTTAGCCTCTTTTTTTCCAAGCTAAGCAATCCCAGTTGATGTAACCTTCCCTCGTAGGGGAGATGTTCCAGACTCTTAATCATTTTAGTTGTCCTTCTCTGCACTTTTGGCAGGAAAAATACCAGGGGAGCGGGCATTTTCTTAGTGGTGCCTGACAATCCTCAAAGTCTTGCTTCCGGGGAGGCCGACACATGCAGGAGGTGTCGGGCAGTGCCAGGCCCTTCGCTTCCAATCTCGGGTAAAGGGGCATTTCCTCAGGAGCAAGTCCCCCTTTTTCGGAGCTCCTCTTTCAGACGGAGCGCTCCGATCGCCATCTTGAAAACATTTCGCCCATAGGATTGCATTGCGGGAAATAATCGCGAATAACTAGGTTGTTTTTGAAGCTATCGTTCTGGAAATTCTTGTGCACAGAGAGTCGTGGATGGGGGTCATTTTGAGACTACTCTCACCTCTCTGCGTGGTGCGGGTTGCGCGCTAGAATTTTTTAAAAAATCAGCGGGAAAAATACCTTTTTCAAAGGGCTGAGGGGCAGAGTCAGCTCCCGGTCATGATGATCCCAAAGTTGGAGGAGGGGATAGGCAAAACGGGTAACTTGGGACAAGAATAAGAGATAGAAACACAGCACTGCTACCCACCCTAACTTTGGGGAACAACTGAAAAGATGTGGTGCAAGGGGATGAGCTCCCCTAGGGCATCTCATTGTGGACGTGCCCCCACTCTCTCCTGCACTTGGAAGGCCATCAGAGCCTTCCAAAGAAAGTAAAATGGTGGAGCAATGCCTATCATGAGTCGAAGTGAGCGTTTACTTCTTAGTGGTGGAGCGATGCCTATTATGAGTTGAAGTGAGCGTTTACTTCTCAATCTCAGAGCTGTTGGTGAAGCAATGGCTTTCTTGAGCTGAACTGGCAGCAGCTTCCCCCTCCCCCGGGCACGTCCCCCTATTGCTGGTAAAAGACAGATATAGCCTTTTTAAAAAAAAATCTTCTTGCTGTTTATTGAGCAACACTGCTGCTTTTAATTCCACCCCTCCTTCATTTATTTGTTTATTTATTCCATTTTATATGCATTACTGGCTTATCCTTGGCTCACTTCCCCAGAAATGCCAGCTGCATGCCTGCCTGCCTTCCCTCCCTCCTCCCCTGCCCAACTCGCAGGGATGTTGTGTGTGTGTGGCTTTGACTCAGGGGAGAAGTCCTTCCTGCGCTCACTTGGAGTTTTGGAAGTTCCAAATTTTGCAGGTTTAAGCCCCGCCAAAAAACAGGGGATGATGGGACTGCCTTGAGTCTCGGCTTGCGTATGTATCCCTGGATAAGCTTTCATGGTGGTGAGTTTGAGGTTTTTTAACGTGCAAAATTGACGGAGCTATGGAAAGGGGTGTTGGATTTTCATAAATTCCCCAAAAATCAGGGGATGATGGGATTTGCTTGAAACTTGGCGTGTGTGTGGACACATGGATAAGCTGTCCTGGTGCCGAGTTTGAGGTTTCTAACCTGCAAATTGACAGAGCTATGGAAAGGGGTCTGAATGGGGTGCCCGATTTTCAAAAATTCCCCAAAAATCAGGGGATGATGGGATTGCCTTGAAACTTGGCGTGCGTGTGGACACATGGATAAGCTGTCCTGGTGCCGAGTTTGAGGTTTCTAACCTGCAAATTGACGGAGCTATGGAAAGGGGTCTGAATGGGGTGCCCGATTTTCAAAAATTCCCCAAAAATCAGGGGATGATGGGATTGCCTTGAAACTTGGCGTGCGTGTGTATACCCCCATGAGGTGTCATGGTGCCAAATGTGAGGTTTCTAACTTGAACCAAAAAAAAGTTGTTTACTTTTTTAGCTTTCAATGCAACCCTATGGGGGGGAAACGGAGCTCCGATCCGGATCCGGAGCTCCGAGCGGAGCGGAGCGGAAGTGGGCGGAGCGGGGGCGGGGCGAAGCAGCCCGCTCCGAAAATCGCGGATCGGCAAGTGAAGCGGAGCGGGGGGTCCGTGCACACCCCTACTATTAGCTATGCTGAGTCTGTCATAACTACTAACAATGGACCCAGACTAAATTAGTCTAACTTAAGTTAGGCCAGTATAAAGCATGATCATCTTTAGTCTGGATCCAACCTCATATCTCCATGTTAGATGCCGAATTGACAGCTAGGTCAAGAGGGTGTGACATCTCAGAGCCAGCCAATGTATATTCAAAACCACTTTACATGAATCGTTACTTTTTCCTGTGATCATCCGTTTATCCTCTCTGCTCCTAGGGCTCACCCTAATCAAGCTTCCAATTGTATATATTCTCTTCTTGGCTCCCATCTGTTATCCAAATATGCACATCAAATTAAGGTAGGATTTGTGGCCAAATGCTTTGTAATTGACTCTAAGACCCATATGGGTATTTATGATATTATGAAATATTCAAACAGGCATGCCTTTTCTATAAAAAGGCATGCCCCTAGGAAGAAAGCTATCTCTTACCTAGCTCTTTGTTTTCCTCTGATCCTTTTGGATTCTGGAGATTGCATTGTTGCCTGGCTCAGTTTGACATGCCCATATATTGACCTAGGGGCCTCTTTGCTCCCTAATGGAGGGGGAACAACTGTGAGTCTTTTTATTGCTGCAGAAGGTCAACATAGCTACTCCACTAGAATTTTATTCATTTATTTAGTTAAATGAGGAGTTGCCAAGTTTAGTTCAGTATAAGAGCCAGTCCATTCAGACTTTGAAAACAACACATTCAAGGCACAATCCTATGCATGTTTACACATGCGGGAGGGGGAGTGTGTTACAATTCCCTGCATACGCCAGCTGGAGGGGATGTGGGGAGCTGTAGGACTTTTCTTCTGTCTAAACATGCCTAGGATTTCACACTTAATCTATAAGCATAGGCACTCATACATACAGGTCCTTCAGACCAGGGGAAATCATGTTCCTTTACCATGACTCTGCTTCCTGCTTCTCTTCCACTTCTTCAATGAGCTGTGATTTCAAGAGGAAGATGGCAGCGACCACTTGGCTTGTACAGCCTCAATGCAGTTGAATGGGACACTGCCCTCTAGTGGACATCTTATAGTGCAACTTTGCCTGCACATGGCAGGAAAATACAACAAATATACATATATCCCAGAAGAGTCAGGTTTCCTGAGGTTTTATTTTTAGCACTAAAACTAGGAAATGGAGCAGGAGACACACAGGAGGTTGACGGCGGTGACCTGCGAACATCCATGAGTGGTCAATAATGAGCGTGCTATAAAACGCTCATTTAAAGATGCACATACACACGTACACACACACACTTTCCATGCAGATGTGATGGTTGGGTATTTACATTGGCTGGAGAGGACTGGAGTACTGAGGAGTTCTTTCCCATGAAATAGGGCACCCAGAAGTTTATGCATGACAAAGTGTTTAATGTTAAGTTTACTAGGGGCGGATCCGCACGTCGGCCCCAGAGCGCATTTATGCGACTCTAGGGCACCCCAGAAACGATAGTCTGTACTTGCCTGTAAAAAGAAACTAGGAAGAGATGGAGACGACGACAACGACAACGACGCCACCCAGCTCTCCCCGGCCGGCTCAGAGAGCTCTTTTTGAAGAAGGTGGGAGTAGAAAGCTTCTTCCGCTGTCCACCAAACCTTCTTCCGCTGAACTCTCCGTCCCGGTCGAGGAGCCGGCCGGGGAGAGCTGGGCGGCGGCGGTGGCAGTGGCTCCGTCTCTTCCTAGTTTCTTTTTACAGGCAAGTACAGACTATCGTTTCTGGGGTGCCCCAGAGTCGCATAAATGCGCTCTGGGGCCGACGTGCGGATCCACCCCCGATGTGAGCTGTAGCGCTGAGAAACTAAATGAATGCTGCAGAATGCTGCAGCTTGGCTGTTGTCTGGAGTTGCCCCCTTTCCAGCATGTAACTCCTCTGCTGAAGGATCTGCACTGTCTGCCTATGCACTACAAGGCCATATTTAAGGTTCTTGTACGAGTGTACAAAGCCCTAAACAACTTGGGACCAGGATACCTGAGAGAGCGCCTTCTCCCCTACCAACCTGCCTTGTTACTGAGGTCATCAGAGGGCCTGTTTCTGGTGGTTCCACATAGACCCATCCTGCGATTGGAGTCCACCACGGGAAGAGCCTTCAGCGTGGTAGCCCCCCCCCCCTATGGAATTCCCTGCCTCTGTTGGTCAGGCAGGCACCAACTTTGTATTCCTTTCGGTGCCTCCTGAAAATGTCATTGTTCCTGGAAGCCTTTTCTTAATGACTAGCCACAGTTCACTTTACATTTTGTTTCTTTTAAAATCTATTTTAAAGTATTTTATTGTTTTTATTTTATTTTATCTTGTACACTGCTCTGAAATTTTGAATGGGAGCAGTACATAAAAATCTGGCTTCCCACAATCACCTATCAAGGGCCCTGCAAGGGAAAAACTGCTGACCAGTTAAATTTCCTTGCAAATTTTGTTTTTAAAAAATGTAATTCACAATTTGAATTCAAAATTCTTTGCTTTTAAATTATTTCCAGAGACACACCATGTGCTTCCAGACAAGGCTTTTATTGGGCCATCACCTTGTTTCATTCACATAATTTTACAGGGGGTCGAGATTGTCATCTTCCACCTGTAGCCCTCCCGTGTTTTCTCACAGCCTCTTTCATCTTCTTCTTACCCTAGTGGACGACTTACACCAGGAATTAGATGTGCCATGGAAAATATGAGGGGTGGTACCCATTTGTAATACAAAAGCTGTTGTGTGGTTACAACAACATCAGGGGATGGACCCAGCAACAAAATGCACTGCATCACAGTCTTTGGGCTTGAGAGCCTCTTAGGTTTTCAGTTACTCACCACCATCACAGATAATCTCAGCTCTTAGATGTGTGTTTGTTTCCTGTGCCTCCATCCAGCTCCTATCTGCACATGAAAAGGGTTGAATAGCAGAGAGTTGTCAGTGATTTTCCCTTGAGAGCATAGGCTATTTACTGCTGATCCAGGGCCTGGCTTTCTACAGATGCCCACTATATCATTAAATATTAAGCAAGTATCAAACAAGAAGAAGCCAACAAATAAACTTGGTACAAATTAAGACATTTCTGGTAGAAGCACCAACTCACAGTCCACTTCGCTTCACATCCTCCATGCAAATCAGGATTCAAGTCAAAGGACTAACCTTTCAAAACAGGTGCAGATGACAGAAAGCAAGTGGGAAATCAAACCTTAAGGGTTTCCTTTATAGTTAGAATACACTGCAGAAGAAATGGTATATGGTTTAAGCATTTAACTTCTGGGAGCTTGGATTTATTTTTATTTTCATTTTCATTTTTTTGTCTGTGGAGAAATGGAGCTGTCAGAAGCTAATACGCTTTCTGTTTGTGAAAATCTATGCGATGGGGCAATTCTCGCTGGGCACCTTTTATTTACTTCTTCCCTGACAAAGACCAATTACTGAGACACACCATGAGTGATTCTGCTGGGCATCCCAGGTGACAGCTGGCTTGGTGGAGGAAAGCAGAAAGCTTTGGTGACCTTTGTGGAAGGATCCATTATATTGTCTAGCAGTTGGCAAAGAGAAAAAGGAAAAACCCCGGTCCTGAGTGGAAAGGCACCCTCGAAAGCTTGTTTGTGAACATTTCATTAACTGCATTGCTACAAGTAACACTTTATTAAGCTAATCATTGTGGTCAGGATGGACTGTGTTTAGATCCAATGGATGTCTAGTTGAGCTCCCGTTTTTCCCCCAGCAGGAGCAATGCTTCCTCCCCTCTGTTCAGGACATTCCAGATAGAACATTTTCCCCCTGCACATGAATATATATTTGATGCTCAACTGTTGGAGGAAATCCAGTCAACCCGAGTTTCTGGTTTGGTAATATTGCATTTTCCCAGTCTCAAAAGGCAATCTCTTGCCTTTGGGGAAACGGAATTACCTGGCCTAGATTAGTGTGGCCATAGGGACTTGTGAGTGTTTTGCGGAATGTGGTTTGGCAAAAGTCTTGCACTCCTACTTGATATAGCAACTGTGACATCATTTGTGCTGTATAACATAGTCTTTTACTCATTGTGCCCATGCTATTTTGTGTCAATAACATTCTATACTTTTAGAAGCGGAGGCGAACCACACAAGCATGGGGATCATTATGTAAAAACTAGTGAACGTGAGCAGGGCTACCTTTCCATTATAGCCAGCAACCACTTCCATTTTGTTGGGTTTTCTTCATCCCCCTGCAGGTTTTTTCACTTTTTCTGTCTAAAATCTATAATTTTGCTACTTGTGCTTTACCTGGCCAAATTCTGAACAGAAAGTACTGCTCACAGGTACTTGAGCAGGGAGCTTCAAAGGGCCTGTTTGTTTGTTTTTAAAGGCTCCAATGACGTATGCAACCCTTAATTTAGCCTACAATGAGAGTCTCAGAGAAGCTCTCCAGCACAACAGAGCAAAAGCTCAGGCAACCTCCCTTTATTTATGCTTATAAGTCCTCCCCTTAAGGTGAAGCAAGGATAGAGTGATACTAGTCACATGGCCTAGAGCAAATTCACTTTAACCATGTATACATCATGCAGCCCATTGCTACAACATCTCTCTCCCCTCAGCAGTGACAGAGGAAAGGGATACTGTTTTCAATTTCCTCACACATCTCCTTCCCTGATGACAGCCTCACCACCTCAATCACTGAATGACTTAGAATAAATGCCTGCAACATCTGCTCGGCTTTCTCCTAAGTGCTCTCACTTCAGGATGCGAAGGCAGCTGTTTATGAGTAGACAGCGTTCACTTCATCCCCAGTTGCAGGTTTTTCATCCTCATTTCACTGTTATAAACAGCATCAAAGAAGCTATATGCTAACAGATGCTGGCATAACAGACATGCAAGAAAAGGAAAACATTTCTGAAAGAAGAGGCACATTGAAGTATGAAATGGTTTGAAATGAACTTTGGTTGAACCTCTATTGGGTTTCCAGGAGCAAGCTTAGACATCAGAGTTTTTAACGTCACAGTTCATCCAAAGTGAATCCAAAATTATTCACTTTTTACCAGTTTAACAAACCACCTGAAAAATTATTTTGAAAGGGCAGTAGTAAAAATCAAAAGAGAAGGTGCCCACGAGTGGTGGATCTGTGATTTTTCTGGTTCAGTCCCGGGAGGCAGATATTCTCTGTGATTTGATTGTGGTTTAGGCAGTGTTCCCTTTAAAAAATAATATGAAATCATGAGGATCTGTGCCTCAGATCCTTTTTTTTTAATGCTGTGGAGGCACCCATGAGTGTCGGATCTGTGATTTTTATGGTCCAGTCTGTAGACACAGGTGTGCCCTGTGATTTGATTGCAGTTTGGAGGATTTTCCATGCATACATCATGACAAACCATGAGGATCCACACCTCGGATCCATGTTTTTGTGCTGTGGCAATACCAATGAGTGGTGGATCCATGATTTTCATGGTTCAGTCCATGGATGCCTATGTGTTCTATTATTTGATGGTGGTTTGGGAGATTTTCCCTGTGAAAATCATATGAAATCATTTATTTATTTATTTATTTTATTTATTACATTTTTATACCGCCCAATAGCCGAAGCTCTCTGGGCGGTTCACAAAAATTAAAACCACAAAAACCATCCAACAGGTTAAAAACACAATTATGAAATACAGTATAAAAAGCGCAACCAGAATAAAACCACACAGCAAAGTTGATTATAAGATTAAAATACAGAGTTAAAACAGTAAAATTTAAATTTAAGTTAAAATTAAGTGTTAAAATACTGAGTGAATAAGAAGGTCTTCAGCTGGCGATGAAAGCAGTATAGTGTAGGCGCCAGGCGGACCTCTCTGGGGAGCTCATTCCACAACCGGGGTGCCACAGCGGAGAAAGCCCTCCTCTTAGAAGCCACCTGCCTCACTTCCTTTGGCAGGGGCTCACGGAGAAGGGCCCCTGTAGATGATCTTAAGGTCCGGGTAGGTACATATGGGAGGAGGCGTTCCTTCAGATAACCTGGCCCCAAACCTCAATTTTTTATTTCATGGATCCAACTTTTACTTTTTTATTCTTTCTTCTATTTTCTCTTCTGTGCTATAGTGTTCTCCGTGCTTGGGAAAACCTAAGTTATTTAAGGCATCCTTCTTTCCCTCATCAAGTCCCTCCTTATTATTATACTGTACACATTCAAAAATGCCATTTAGTATAGTCTTCATAAGACTGTATCATCAGAAAAGAGTTGCAGAAATCACATGGCTGAATTCTTGCCAACTTCAAAAAATCCTGACCCATAGAAAACTTTTCGTCTAGCCCTCTTTCCAACATACATATTTTCTATTTACAACCTGCAGTCTGAACTGGTACAGTCTCAGGATGGCTGTATCATATTCTTTTTTTCATTTCCAAGTTTCACTTCTTCAGGAAAAACTTTCCTGAAAATGTATCACTGGTGCGCAGCCCATATGCTAGACCTTTATATATAAAAAAGACTGAAAGAGCAGTATAGTGATAGGCACCATTTCAGACTTAAGATAACCTTTACAAAAGAGGCAAAGCAAACAGATCTCAGTTAGAATAGACTTAATTAGTTGGAACCCAAAACAAATAAATGGCATCAATCAAAGTCAGTGCCCAGGATTAGAAAGAAAGCTTGCTCAGATAGGGACCATTCTCTACAGCAGAGAAGTCCAAAATGATGAGTTTCCACCAAAAGGAGGACCAGAATATCTGATCTGCTTGATTGAGAGGATAACAGGCATGGTCATGTCCCTGGGCTAAACAACAACAACATTGTGGACTAATTATGGTCTATATATAAGTTACGTTTGAAATCAATATCTTGGAAAAAGAGTAGCAGCTTCAATCACAAGTAAGGGAAAGTTTGTAATGGAGAAGATTCCAAAGACGTTGCCTTGTTAAATAACTAGGTAAACATTGTCCTTGGAACGAAATCCTGATTAGTGGAGATTATTTCTGAAACCCATGATGAAAGCATGCAATTTATTAATGGACCTGATCACAGTGAACATATTTATTTATTATGGGTGTGCACTCTGCTCCACAAAACCGAAGGTCCATCGGAGGTCTGATCTCGTGGAGCAGATATAGGCCATTTTCAAAATCATTGGATCCCTCTGGTACAGAGTGAAGATTGTTCAGAGCTCTGAAGGTATCTGAAGCATCCAAAGGTTTTTTAGGCTTCGTGAGGGGTCATGTTAACTTGATGGACTAACTGAACACTTTTCCATATTAGGAAGACACTGATGGGGGAGGGATGGGTAGTTTTGAGATTGACATCTGTGGCTAACCAATAGCCACAGTCTCCTCCCTGTCCCCCCTCCAATCACAGTGCTTAGGGGGAGAGATTGCAAATGATATAACCCATTTTTCCTCACCCTGGAACTCATTTGTTTCCTAGCTCATGGAGAAGCAGGAGAGAAAGAGTCCAAGTTCCACTCCCCATGTGCACTTCATCTTCTCTCAAGAAAGCTTGCAGAAATTTCAGAAACTAACCTCCTACAAAAATCAAATTCCCTATGTGTGTCAATTTGGTACCATATACCATATGTTTAAATTATGAGAATTGTGTCTGAACTAGAATGAAACTACAACTATTTTTCTTCACTTCATGAAAAATTGATGTTGGCTAAAAGGAAGGATTTAGGGGAAATGGCTCACATTATGAAAATAATGGAAACCATTCCATGTAAATGAGTTGTCCCAGGAAGTGATGGTGACTGGCAGGTAGTGTAGATCAATACAGTCTCACAAGCCAATACTAGGATACAGAAAGAAATCTTGTGCCAAAGGCTGATCTGTGTATCGCAAGTATGGACATAACTCGGCCAGGCATAAAATCAAGAGAAGAAGGGGTGGTGAGAAAAAAGTTTGCTATTGCTAGTACTATATCTTGTTTTGAAGACAGGAGTCAAGTTTATATGCTTTGAAAATATATATTAAAAATAAAGGTATTATATTTATGTTTGTTCTTGACTGACCTCTCATAGGGAGAGTACACACCCCATTTCACCCCATTAGAGGAAATGGTCAGGGAATGCAGCAGATCTCTATTTTTATAAACTTAAGTCTGCTTCCAACTCGGCATGGTTAAATCCCTACATAGGAGCTACCCGGATGCCAAGTTTCATCTCTATATAATGACAGCAGTTTTAAAAAAATAATAATTTTAAAACCTCAAAATTTAAAAATTCCTAAAAATCAAGAGATGAAGAGATCAGCTTTAAACTTGCCATGACTAAATCCCTACTTAAGAGCTCTCATAGTTACCTTTAAAAATGACAGAGCTGTAAGCATTTTGGTTTCCCTTAGGCTATAATACGGCAGTTATCTGAAAATTGAACAGGTCTCTGATGGGTAATCTGATGGAGTGGAGCAAGGGAGCTGCTCTGGAAATTGGAGTGGGGAATCACCCCATCAGAGCACTGCCCCAATTTTAGGAGTGAAGCAGACCAACTCCACACACCCCTAATATTTATTTATTCTGGTTGTACTTTTATATTGTGTTTTTAATTGTGCTTTAAATTTTATACTTTAAATGGTACTTTATGGTTTTAATTTTTATGAACTGCCCAGAGAGTTTACATCTAGTTGCTTACATCTAGAATGCTTACATCTAGTTGTGCTTTTATGCCTTTAAATTTACAACATGGAATTTCAATAACAGTGGGCAGTCCTTAAAAAGCATGGGGTGGTGGTAGAAATACCAACCTCAGAAACCTGAAAGGAAGTCACTTCATTCTCAGGACTGGCATTCTCCAGAAGAATCTTTACACAAAAATTGGTCGGGAGGTGGAGTAAAATAAAAGTACAATTGTAGTTAAGATTTAAAACCGAGCTTCATATTGCTGATGGGGAAAGCAATGAGATCAAGTTCTGCCTCTCCTCTTTAGTTCTTAAAAACAAATGAATAGAAACTGAAAAGCCCTATAATTTAAACAGACTTTTCTGAATGTCGTTTAGATTGATTACAGTTTTCTAGGAACAATACATTTTTAAACAATTCTTTATCAGGTTTATATTACTCCCAACATCTTTTCCCCATTATATGTATCTTTTAAAAACCCTTCTTAACGAATGCAATCACATCCCTATTCAATTTCGCCATCCCTGCCTTGTCTGTGGGCACTTGTTAGCTCTTCTTTCTCTATTTTTAACGCCATTTGCTTTGTTCTGTAACCTTGCTCTTCTGCCCTTCTGCCATTGTTATCCTAATTTTGTTCTCACTACAGTCAAACTATGGCCTGTCTTTTCGTTCATTCAGCTCGAGAAACTTCATGTATAAATGTCCCTTCCCTTTATCAAATTGGTTTCTCTCAAGCCATCCATGGCAGCTTGCCCTCTGCAAAGAAGTGACGATTTAACTACAGATGCACTTTCATCTCTCTAGATTTTGAGCTCTTCCCACCTTATGTTCCTGGGCTGTGTTTTTTAGATCTTGAAACAGTGTCTGTATTTTTCTATTTTAACATCATGTCTCCCTCTATCCAACATGCTTTATAGCCCTCATTACTGCGATACCCATATCCCTCCCAAATGTGTTTTTCCTTCTTTAAAACTCCCCTGGAAAGCCTTGTAGGTGAGAAAACAGTACTATCAGAGTCACTTGTAAACCAAGACATGGAACCATTAAAAAATATTCTCATGTTTCCAAAATTAGCCTTTAAATATTCTGAGCATTTTGAGATTGGGGAGGTAATATCTAATTGTTTGAATTTCTGTCTGAGCTCAGTTACAGGACAGGTCTGCATATCAATACACAGAGCACATTGAGGTTGGAATGCATGTGAGCAATAATTCCAGACAGAACCTATTTAAGGAATGTGTGGGAGGGGTTAGAGGTCCGTGTGGGCTAGCCCCATTCATGCCAATGCACTGGTGGCCAGGCCCTCCCATATTCCCATGTGGGAAGGAGCATATGTGTGCATCAATGGGTTCACACAGAATTCCTCAACACAAGGTGGGGACTTGAATGGGCTAGGAACCCCCCTTGTGTGAAGGATGTCTATGTGCATACATCAGTATGCATGTGGAGTCCCTTCTTATGCACTCCAGATGTATAGATGTATTGGGGGTGGGCGTAGGCCATGCAGGCCCAGGATCTCACATATTCCTTGAATGTGCACATTGGTAGGGAGGGTCATCTGAAGCCACTAGAGCAGGGGCAGGTAACCTTTTTTGGACCCATGGACACACTTGTCATTTTTTTTCCAGGCCTGAAGGCACATTTGTCCCAAGGCCATTTGGGCCTGTGCACCCACAACAAAGACAAAGGTAGGTTGCTTCCAGACAACACTTGTCTTTTGATTACATTGCAGATAGTGCTGTGCCATCTATTGCATAAATTTTGGAATTTATTGATACTTAGATTGTTTATTTACCTATTGGAATCTGCATAGGAGTGTAATAACCTTAAAACAGGGATAGGTCACCTTTTAGATTACGTTTCCTACAAGCCATAGTCAGCATGGGGAATAGTCAGGGATTATGAGAGTCACAGTGAAAAACATCTACAAGGCACTAGATTGCACACCAATGCTCTAAAAATTAGGTTATAAACATTTTCAAAGAAACAAAGGACTGCTCTGAAAAACACATTTGTAAGGAGTCGAACTTTCCCAAATGGATTAGGGGACTGATGAGCTGATTTCAATCCAATGCCATTATTACAACCCGCACTCCACCATGAGAGATAGTCATGCTAGCTGATCTAAGAATCACATACATCCACATACATATTAGTGCTGGAAAACCAGCAACAGCAGCACTTCCTTGGATGATAACATCAGTCTAAAAGAATGAAGAGACTAAGAGCTCCATCACACCAGCGTTTTATTACACTTTCATCCTGCCTTGTTTAGCATTTTGCCCTCAATGACATCGTCCCTGTCCTGAAGTCATCTCGCCTCTTCCCCTCCATTTTCCGTGTTTTTCTAGGGTGGGAAAAGTGCAATATTTTTTCTCTCTGTGGGATAAAACCACTCTTCTGTCCCCATGTATTGCCATCCTTGCACAATGTCGAAACTTCCCGCTTTTGTGGGAGCATGTTCGTTGAAGGGCGGTCTTGCTGACGAAAGAGGAGGGCAGAAGTGGTTCTCCTCCAGCACACCCTTTGAAGTCCGTAGAACTGCTCAACCAGGAAGAGGGAGGGAGAGTGGGTGCATGAACACTCCACACAGAAGGGAGCATTATCACACTTCAAATGGCAGAAATGGCGCCCAGCCAATAAAACCCTAAATTGCTAAAACGCTAGACCAAAAATCCAGAGTGAGGGCGGTGCCCACATCCATCACAACCACAACAACAAATGAACTGCAGGGGGAAGGACAAGGAATGGGGTGGGGCGGGCACAGTAGTGTGAGAGCAAACAAGTGAAAAAACATTTACCAGGACAGTGGCTATACAAGGAAGCACAAGCTGGTGTAGGTGAAAAGATAAACCATGGCAAAATAGCACAACAACGAAAGCACG
Organism: Elgaria multicarinata webbii; assembly: GCF_023053635.1. Taxonomy (NCBI): domain Eukaryota; kingdom Metazoa; phylum Chordata; class Lepidosauria; order Squamata; family Anguidae; genus Elgaria; species Elgaria multicarinata. The sequence goes on along the minus strand of NC_086173.1, from coordinate 92,685,798 downwards.
TGAAAAGGACCAGCGGTTGTCACACTAATGAACCAGAGGTGGAAATCGCAGATCATACCCAGAAAAAAATGTGTGATAGAACTCTTAACATATTGGTTTGTAGTCCTTCTGGAAAAGACTTGTGTCTGGAATTAGTCTGATTTCATCCGGACTAATTTAAATAATAAACTGGATAGTTGCATAAAATAAGGCAGTGTTTGGTGATTCAGGTGATTCAGATAACAGAGGCTGCACTCCTCCTATATACGTTCACCTGAGAACAAGTCCAATTGAATTCAGTTGGGCTTACATCAGTGTAGACATAAGCAGGATTGCATTGCAGGATTGCATTTCCATTGTTGTTTAAAATAAATCTGAGCTGTTACCAAATACCATGGACATGGTATAGGAACAATGGGGGAAATTCAGCTGTTATTGTAGAGGTAAACCAGATGATTTCTTTGAGGTAATAACTCAACCACTTCGTCTCTAATTGCACCATAGCTGATCTCTGGAAGTTTGGGAAGCACATCAATTGAAGAGAGCTTAGATTCTGCAGCTCCTACCTGAGATTATATAAATGTTTATCAAGTGTCTTGTGGTACATGAATTTCCCATTACTCTCCTGAAGCTGAAAGACCACCAGTCCCCTAGCTCAATTTTGGCCATTGCAGGGTTTTGCAGCGTGTTATATTTAGCTAGATGAGTAGTTGGATGGAGGCTCTGCTAATTGATTGCTTCTCTCTAGAGTTGGAATGCCAGTTGGCAGTCATAAACAGAGGAAGAAGAACTGATCGGATATTCAACATAGCATTCAGAGAAAAGAAAGGAAAGAGAATACACAATGAATGAGGCACTGAGTGGCTCCAACTTAAGATAGAGTCATTCTAATAGGAGAACTTTGTCAGCTGCCATTTCTCATCAAGGATAATAAATGGAGCATGTTTATGCCACTGAATGATGAATATGTTGCTCTAAATCATTTCATTTTGTTTGTCATGGTCTCCTCTTCTTGATGCAACAGAGCTTTCATCTTAGAGGCTTGGAAGACCCATTATCAGACAGGATTTTCTGTTTACTGAAGACAGAGACCCTGTTTCATCCTTCATTTTGTGCGGCAAAGAAGAGAGACAGGGAACACTCCCCACACATGTTCTGAACCCTGCACAAAACAGAGGGGATAGATCATGAATAGGAATCCTATGTGCATTTGGGAATACAAGCACAGGTTCCTGTGCATTAACAGCACCTTGAATATCTGGAGGGCAGGTGAAGAGACAAGAAGCACGATCCTGCTCCCCCTTCCCCCCCCCCGCACCCATTTCTATGTGGAAAGGAATGACTATTGCCTTTGAAATATTTGTGGACATCACTTTAGAAAGGGTAGTCCCTCATAAGTCTTCTTTGCAGTTTCAAAATTGTCCTGACAAACTTAACTTACAGCTGAAGAATAACCAATAAAACCCATATATCCCATGTGTAAAAACTCTTCAGCCCTCTGGATAAAAGCCAATTGCTATTTATAGAAAGGTATCTTACGTACAACGTATTTCGAGTTTAGTTCCTTGTTGTGTTGTCTGCTCATGTGAAGAAATGTGGATTACTGTTCAACCCTGACATCTACCTGTCTCTATTCACTTCTACCCTTAGCTTAATTTTCTCCCCTCTAGTTAGCTCCTACCCAACCTGCAATGCTAACTGTACCTGGCAATGGTGCAACTCTTCATCCTACCCATGAAATGGGGAACTGCCACATTTAAAAGTTCATGTCACATTTATTGTGGGACATCTTCCTTGCAGGTATGACTTCTGTTGTAGGGATGGATAAACATTTATGAGAAATGCTGAAAGGAAGGAAAGGGAAGTCTCACAAAATAATGGGAAATCCTTGACACAAGGCTTACTTATCCGTTGGGCAAATTAAGGATTTATTCAATAGTTTCTGATATTTTGTTCCTTCACTGCTTCTGGAATTAGGAGCTGTGTGACCAATGTTACCAAGTAATTGCGCTCTGTTTATTTTTCGCCCATGGGATCCAGTGAAATAGCACTGGGGTCAACTCTGCAAGAGGTAGGGCTTGTGCGCAAGTTATGCCAATAAAACCAACTCCCCAGTGTGGAAAGTGTCCCTTGCTCATGTCCCAAATCACCATATTAATCGCTGCCATTAAATTGTGAGTTTCCATTTTCCCTTCACAAGCTGCAAGGAACATGGGAAGGGGCATAGGAATTTACATAATGATGTCAACAATCTATATTAGGGGAGGTCAGCTTGTGGCCATCCAGATCTTTTGGACTACAGCTCCCATTATCCCTCTGCATTAGCTACATTGGCTAGAGCTGATGGGGGTCATAGGTCAAACCTCTGGACAGCTACAAATAGAAAATGTGAGCGCTGACTCTTCATGGGGCTGGACTGTGCACCACATGCAGGGCCATGCTCTTGGCGTTCCACATTTCTCTTAAACACAAACGACTTACTCCTTCATCACCCACAATCCTATGGATGTTTTCCATGAGACAGGAATATAGAGTTTTCAGATCTCTAAAACATCCTGTGCTCTGTATTTCTATTCTACAGAAACAAATGACAGAAACTGAATTTTTGCTGTCATTTTTCTCCTTTTCCCTTTCCTTCCTCCCCACCCCATGCTAAACATTTCCTAAGGCAAACTCAGCAAAGGTGTCCCACCTTGGCAAAAGGCTGCTTGTGATTTCCGAGTGAATCCAGCATGTTCTGCAGTTTGACATGACTCCAGGTCGTCAAGCATGGCATGGAGCAGCAACTTGGACAACAGAGAAGGATAATCAACATCCACACCTACATGGCTGGAATTTATTAGCAGAAATTTGGAGAACTTCAAGACAAGTTAACAGGCATTTTTGTTACTAAAAGAAGAAAGACAACATCATTGTGCTCCCATAACAGTCAAATTCCTTTGACACAACATGTTTGTTATCTTCTTAATCTAAGCAGACATTTTACTCACTCTTAACTATTAAACTAACTTACATGTACACCTTCAAAATTACGGGGGCTATTTGAAAGAATCTAAGTCAAGGGCAAAACGCATGAGATGCGGGAGAATATACAGATACCTTACCTGTATTTTTGCCCCCAGGTTTTGGGTGTATGTATGATTGTGGGAGAAGTAAGATTACCTCACCCAATATCACAGCTCTTAGTGATTTAGTGTAAGATAAACGAGCAGGTGGTAGCAATACCAGATTAGAGATGTGCAGACTTAGGGGTGGGGGACAAAAAATTAGGACAAACCAATTTTGGGTGGGGGCTGTTTGTTTTGTTTTGGGGGTTTTTTGTTTTGGTTTTTTGGTTTGTTGTTGTTTTCTTTTCAAAAATTCGTGGTGGGTAAAAAACATTTCTTTTTATTATTCTATCACAATTTAAAATTCAATGTGCAATATACAGATACCCAATGCATTACAAAAATATAATCGCAGAGACCACGTTTCTTAAGCAGAACATTTATCCTCCTGGGCTATTCTGAGTTGGGCTGCTTGAATGGCAAATCTAGCTGTATTAAACATAACAGACTTGGATATACTTGACAGAAAATATATAATATTATCCATATCATTAAGACTAGCTACAGGTGCTAAACTTCTCATTGAATTTCATATAACTTGCAGTGTAACATGTATCCTCAACCACATGACTACCGCAAATACAGAAACATTTGCTAGGTATGTTTTTATATCTCCCTTCCATAAAGTTAGTTTTCATTGGCATTACTCCAACTTCTGTCCAACTTCTGTCCACTAGCAGGTGTACTTGGTGAGAGACCCAGTAATGTTCTTAAAAAAATGTTCTGTAAAGGTTCTAGTGAACATTTCTTTAAATGACCCCATATCTAAGCCCCATTTCTGATCTGTGGAATGACCTTTGCCACAAAAACTCTAACAACTGGAACAACTAAGTTACTTCCTTTGGCTTTAGCAAATTTTAATGCAGTCTGCATAGAATTTTGAGCTTTCAATTTGGTAGCTGACAAATGACTGGTCCAAGATCCATTCTGGGAAAAGCAGACTCCCAAATAATTAAAGTGGTTAGTCTATTCCAGCTGATGCCCATTTAATATCCATGTATGTTTGGTGAAACAGGTACCAAAAAAACATAACTTTGTTCTCTGGATAATTTACACATAACTGTTCCTTATTAAAAATTTATTACCCTTATTATCAAAGAAGCTTAAACATGGACAAGGATGATTTCAGAGCTTTAAACATATAATTAAAAGTAACAAAGTAGGCAGCAGGCAGACCTCTCTAGGAAGCCATAACTGAAAAGACCATCTACCTGAATGTGAGGGATATTAGAGAAGGGCCTCTGATGATCTCAGGGCACAGGCAGGCACCTATGGGAAGAATGCAGTCATTCAGATACTGTGGCCCCAAGTGGTGAAGAGCTTTATAGATTAACACCAACATCTTGAATTGGGCCTGGAAACAAACTGGGAGTCAGTAAAGATGGTACAATACTGCCATAATATAGTCATACAGTTCCAGTCAGTACTCTAGCTGCCATATTTTGTACTAACTGTATGTTCTGGACCACCTTTAAGGGCAGCCCCACATACAATGCATTGCAGTAATCCGAGAGTTTACATGGATTACTGAAGCCAAGATGACTCTTTTCAGGTAGGGCCACTGCTGATGTCCCAGCTAAACTGGTATGACATTCGTGCCTCTAGTGACGAAACTGGATCTACAAGCACCCCCAAATGACAAACTTGATCCTTTAAGAAAAGTGCAACTCCTTTTAGAACAGTATTAATATCACCCACACAGACAGATGGACTACCTACCAGCAGTACCCCAATTTTGTTTGGATTGAGCTTCAGTTTACTGGCCCTCATCCAGTCCATTACCATCACCAGACACTGAGTAGGCACTTCCACTGCCTCACCTGGATCTGATGACAGAGAAAGAGCTGTGTGTCATCAGCATACTAATGACACCGCACTCTAAATCTCTGAATGACCTCACTCAGTGGTTTCATGTAAATGTTAAGTAGAACAGGGATCAAGATAGAGCCTCGCAGGACCTCAAAACATAAATGCCATGGGGATGAGCAGAAATCCCCCGGAACCACCTTCTGGAAATGGTCATCCAAGTATGCCTGGAACCACCACAAAGCCATACTGCCCAACCCAACCGAGACAGCTTGTCCAGAAGGAGACCATCATCAATGATATTGAAATCTGCTGAGAGGTCCAGGGGGATTAACAGAGTTACATTCCCAATGTTTTCCTCCCAGCAATGGCCATCTCACAGGATGACCAAAGCAGTTTCTGTGCCAAAATTAGGCCTAAAGGCCAATTGAGCTTGACAGCTGTTTAAAAATGGAGTTTCAGCATCCTATAAATCAGGGGTAGGGAACCTTGAGGCCGAGGGACCAGATCTGACCCTCTTGGCATCTTATTTTGGCCCACCAAGTGTCCCCAAATGGCCATACCACTTTTCCCTGGACCCACCCACTTTCCTTCAACCACTGATAGTGATAGTTTTAGTGGTTTCCTGACTTGTATGCAATTCCCCCTTTCTAATAAGTTTAAATGCTTCTTCTAAGGCTTAGTTATGGGCAGAAAGAGCTTTAAGCTACAATAGGCTGGTCGTTTTGTTTTGTTTTGCATTTTGGTCCCACCCCTTTTTGCCTTTGACCCCACCCATCACTGGGAGTCTTTCTGCTCTTACCTACAGAGGCAGCAAGAAAGCTTTTCTTCGTGCTAGTCCCTCGACTTTACTCACTTCTCTACCAGGTACAAGTCAAGAAGGCATTTTTATTGTACTAAGCCTACCTGGCATGACAGCAGACTTTGGTTCCTTTTCCTTCCTGTTTCTGCTTGAAGCCAAAACGAATCCACCTTGCCCATGAAATACAAATTTGTACACAAAGCTGGCTGTTAATTACATTCCTTGTCTCCATTAAAGAGCGAAGTGACAATTTCAACCTGTCCCTGGCTGCCCATTGTGTGCGCTCACTCGGCTCGCTCCCGCCACAAAAGCTGCTGTTATAACTCAAGTGCTGCTCAGAATAATCAAACTAGCATTTCAATAGGCACATCACGGCCAGCAAGCTGACAGCACGAAGGCATCATAGGGTAAACACGAACCAGCTCTCATTCCCACTTAAAACAAATGTTGGTGCAATCTTGATGGATCCTCCTCCCCCTGTTTTCCCCTAGGAGGTCATCACTTCCCCTAGTCTTCATGGCATGTATCAGCCATGCCATGTAGCATTTCAGAAGAGGGCAGCTGCTGCAGTGGCATCAAACCCCTGAGGACACCCGAGCAAGGTGGGGCAACCCACCACCCAATTCTCCGAAGCTACATAAAAACCTACATGCCCAGCAGTGTGGTGGCCAGTTGGTGGCTGTTTGACCATTGCAAGGGGGCTCTAATCTGGGGGTTTGGCTGTTGCTTACTGTAGTGTTTATTGTTTAGGAGATGTTTTAACAGCAAGAGGGAAGGAAGTGCAGGGCCCCTTCCATACAAACGCAGCTGGTGCATTGTCTTCCACAATCCACAGGATAAGAACATAAGAAAAGCCCTGATGCTGGATCAGACCAGGGGCCCTCCAGTCCACCACTTTGTTTACACAGTGGCCAATCAGCTGTCAACCGCCCTCCCACCCATATTCCCCAGCAGATAGGCTTGATGCAGCTCCATTACTTCACTCCACAGGACTCTCAATATAGCATTATACGCCCCACCCCCTTACAGTCCCACAAAACTCTTCCCCATGGCAAAGGTAAGAGTGGGAGGTACATTATTACACTAGGCAGAGCCATCCCTGGTAGATTTGCTAATCTTTATTTAGGGTGCAATTCTATGCATGTTTAGACAAGGGGGAGTTCTACATGACTGGCTGGGGAATGCTGGAAGTTTTAGGACATTTTTCTGTCTAAACATGCATAGGATTTTGCCCTTAATTGTTTTTATTCACCCACTTGCTCTTCAATGTACAAATGAAATGGAAAATTTCAAAAATTAAGGAAAAGGCAAATGGCAGCTGTCAGTAACTTGTTAATACCCTGCCCCAGTATGTATATGTGTGTGCAAAAATACACATTTAAACACAACTAGAAGTTTGTGAAAAGGCAACAATCTAGAATATAGTACAACAATAATCAGCAGCTAAATTTTAAACATTAAAAGCCTTAAAAAAGTCTTCAGCTTAGAGTTAAAAAAAATAAAAATAAGAAAGGCTGCTTGAGCAAAGTCCACAGGAGAAATATTCAAGATACTGAAATTGCAGGACTTGTAATGATAAGGTGGAAGCAGCTTGTTATTTTAATTGGTGCTCTTTTTTTAACTCACATGCTTGCATTTATTTATTTTATTTTAAAAAGAGCACAATACAATAGCTGACCAATGGGTGAAATCCAGTTGAGTTTAACAAGTGACAGAATGGTTTCCACCAGTGGAGTGGATTCCCCTCCCCCTGCACACCCACACACATGAACATCTGCTCTGGCATGCTGCCTCACCATATGGTCAAATCTAAATTTAAAAACATACCAAAAACGTTCTTGCTAATGTTTTATGGGAGCTGCAAGAAGGCTTCAGTTCCCATCTACCCTTGAGGGAGGTGAGCTGTCCAGTAGAACAAGGACATGATTTCAGGGCAAGGTTGCAGAAATAATTGAGGAGCTGTTCAGTCAGTAAACTAGAGCTGGAGAAGAGAAGAGAAGCTGCTGGTGAGTAGTGTTCCCTTTTCAGCACGAACTATGGTTGGCACTGTTATCCGTGCCAGATTGCATGTTTGCGCCATTTTTGGTGGAAAGTCAGGATATAAATTTAATTAATTAATTAACAAAACAGCCCAAGTGAGCTTTAAATCACAATTTGAAATGCATGGTTGACCATGGTTTGAAACTCTAGTTTGTTTATTTGTTTGTTTGGTTAGTTGGTTGTTTGGCTTCTGTCCCACCTTTCTACCCAAAAATGGTGCTCAAGGTAGCAAACAACCTGGCCCAAAGAGTATGTACATGCCTGAGTATAGCTCACCGCTTCATTCTGACTTTGAAAATCTGATCTCCTTCCACTTCCTTTTCAATCCACTCCCCTTCCCCTCTATGACATCATTTCAGTTTGTACGCCTGGTGGCAGGACTTGCATCTCTCTTTTTTTCCCCTCGTGTTGGCCACTTTTGGAGAGAATAATTATCCAAAAAGCAGAATAAAATATCAGTAAATAAAATAAAACAAAACAAGGCTGATATGTCCTAATTGCTGGCCGTTCAAAATAAAAGGAACAGCCATCTTTGGTATCTCCGGATGACTGCAAACCTTGTCCAGGTGGTGTGGTTCAAATCCAAATCCACAGTGATTCATTTTATTGGCTGGCTGAGTCAAGTGTTCCAACTTTTCTAAAACAATATCAACAATGCATCAGGACTGGATGGCTGGATGTGCTCAAAAGCCAAGGCTTCCAAACCAAACAGATGCTTTGTCATAAGCTGCATTCGGGACTTCTTTAATCACCAACTGCAATAAAGCTTTGAGCAAAACTTTCACCTAACCTGAATCATCTCCGTTGCCTCAGTGCAACTAGCAGGGGTGGTGTGCTATGCACCAAACACAACCAGTTTAAACTGGTCACCATTAGTAACGATAAATCAATTGGGGTAAGGACAACTTCAAACATACCAAGCTTGCATTACTTTGCATCTCAGGGTTGATGCCAGGCTTGCATCTAAGTACCCAGGGTAAATGTAATTCCCTTCATATTTGAGCCCTGGAAAACTGGGAAGATGTAATTCAGGAGAAAGAACAGTCCTGAGCAATCTCAGGTAGTTCAAACTTGCCAAAATGAAAGAGGTGGAAAGTTATTGCGCTGTATGTTGTTATTGATCATTTTTATTGTTCTCACATTTTATGATGTTTTTCGGTATTTTGATATATTTTGTTTTTTGTTATTTCGTATATATTGGAAGTTGAAAAGCCTGTTAGGGCCAGTGGCAAGATAGTCTCTTGAGATGCTGTATGCCATAACTCTGCTGGAGTGATTAAATTGCAGGTCCCTATTTGACTTGAATATACTTTGCTTTGCCCAGCAGAACCAGCAGAAGCAGATGTACATTAGTGCATCTTCTTCCTACACTCCTGTGAAAAAGAATTTTTCCACTCATAAGGCAAGTTATGCAGCTATCTCCTGTGGCCTTGGGGAGTCAGGACATCTTGATTTCCCACCAGGTTTCACAATCAGAAATATGGATAATAGTGCTTTGTTCACTGTCAATGCACAATAAAATTATTTATTATTATTATTATTATTATTATTATTATTATTATTATTATTTATAGGAGACTGAAGAATTGCTATGGGGCTGTACATGAGTAAAATTGAAAGAAGTCCCTGCAGTGTAAGAAAAGGAAGAAAAGAAAGAAGGAAGTTAAGGCAAGGAGGATTATCATTCTAGAGAAGTTGGAGGGTGGGACATTTTAAGAAGTGGCAAAGTGGAGTTCTGATGGAAAGGAGTTATAGTTAGGGCTGTGCTCCGCTTCACTTCAGTTCTTAGAACTGATAGTGGAGCGGCCTGATCTGCCTCCGACAAATGCAGAGATGGTTCAGTTCAGGGGAGCTGCAGTTCGAGATGAAGTGGATCGGGACCAAGCGGATCTTTCGCCTCGATCCGGAGCTCCGAAAAAAAGGTAAGTGTGGTGGGTGGGGGGCTTACCTGGTGCCGCTGCAGTCCGTGCGGCAATGGCGGCAGAACCAAATAAGGGGGCAGGGGTGAGGGGGGCTTACCTGCCTCCATTGCATTCCGCCGGCGGCTTCAACTGAGGCCGAGGCCTCAAACAGGAAGACCAAGAGTTGAAGCTGCCACCGGACTGCAATGGAGGCAAGTAAGTGGGAAGGGGGGAGGGGGGCCTTACCTGGCGCCGGCGCCGCCCTCCGTGCAGCGGCGAAGCCAGGAAAGGGAGAAGGGGGCTTACCTGCTGCCAGAACACAACAGAGGCAGGTAAGTGGGGAGGGGGAGGGGCCTTTTCAATGTAAGTCTATGGGGGGGGGGAAACGGAGCTCCGATCCAGATCCGGAGCCCCGCAGCGGATCAGAGCAGACCATAGGCAAAGCAACGTGGGTCAGAGTGGACCCGATCCGGAAGTTGCAGATTGGGATCCAGAGCGGATTGGGGTGTCTGTGCACAGCCCTAGTTCTAGTGACAGTGAATAGCTAGAGAAAAGAGGCAGAGGTAAGAGATGGAGGAAGTAAATTGATACCAGTGGATTGAAAGGTTCGGGTGGGGGGGGGGTTAATGAGAAAGAAAAAAGAGGCAAGTGAATGAAGACATTTACATGTAAGAAAGAGAAGCCTGAACGAAATGCAAAAGAGACAGAGAAAGACAGTGGAGAATGGGAAATAATGTCATAATCCGTCCGACAGGTGGTAAAAATTAAACAAAGCTCAGAACTGAAAAAAGAATGGAAACAGAGAGGCCCAAAAGAAGAGAGTTACAATTGTAGAGATGCTACACAATGAAAGAATAAATTACATTTTGGTGGTATCAGAAAAAATAAAGGAAGGCCATGCAAGGCCAAGCTTGAAGTGGCAGCCTTCTGGCATATCCAGGACCCTCTTATAATGTTTCTATATACCTGCCAATTTAGGATGATGCTTAATACATCTGATGAAGTAGACTCTGGTCCATGAAAGCTTAGCTTTTAAGGTGCCGCTAGACCCTTTGTTGTTTATGCTGCAACCAACTGCCAGGGCCACCCCTCCGGAAATTGGTCCTAGTTTGACACACTAACCATTACACCACATCAGCCCTCAGATCTGGACATTCGGAAATGTTTACAAAGTCCTGTGATAGAAGCTTAAAAACCACATTATGACGCCGCTGCCCATGAGTCCAGCTGTGGCCATATTCAGGATTTCTCAGATGGGATACTCAGACAGATTGTTGAGATGGGATACTGCCAAGATGTGTTCTGCCTAATAACTAATGACTACCGCTGCCCTTGTGGATTTTCGCAATGTAGGAGATAAGTGAACTTGGTAAACCAGGCTTGCATTAATCTGTACAGCAGAAAGCCACTTATTAATCAATGATTCATAACTTCCTTTGCACTTGAGACATTCTCAGGGGCTCCAGTGCCAGAGGGCAGGTATGAGAGAATGCCTCCGTAACTGTCACATTTGGCTCTAGTGGTGCCATCTGGCTGATGTGCCCTCTTGTAAGTGTCACATTTGCTTTAAGGACCTGCCGTTTTCACCATCATTTGATTCCAGATGATCTGAGCAGGGCTTTTGTTCACAACTTGGCATGACAGATAAAAATGAGGACTTGTTGCTCCAAAGCTGGAGTAAGTAGCAGAAGCTTTTAATTGTGGTTTCATATATTTGCTTGTTGTTGGTTTTATCAGTGATTGCAAGCTGCCTTGAGTGCTATTTTTGGTAGAAAGACAAGTTACAAATCCAGTCCTATCAATCAATCAATAATCTGTTAAAGGAGGGCCATAAATGTCAGTGGTTCTCTTTTTAAAAATTTATTTATTTATTTATTTATTACATTTCTATACCGCCCAATAGCCGGAGCTCTCTGGGCAGTTCACAAAACCTACAGATTACCTACAGATTACGGTAGGTAACCTCTTACCTACAGATTATGGAGAAGTTTAAGAGAGACATAAAAGAATGTGGATTTGAGGAAACAAAGTCAATGTTTGAAGTAGCCCTATGTACTAATGATAAAGATGTTATCTCTAAGATTTATAAACTATTGTTAAAGCTTGAGACAGAGATTGAACAAACAAAGGACTGTATGATAAAATGGGACCAAAACTTTGGGTATAATGTACCAATGGAATTATGGAAAAATATGTGGGTAAAAGGTTTAAAATATATGTTAAGTACCAGACTTAAGGAGAATTTTTACAAGATGATGTATAGATGGTATATGTCTCCCTCAAAAATAGCAAAAATATACAGGGGTTGTTTGGGAGACTGTTGGAAATGTGAAGAACAAGAAGGAACTTTTTATCATATGTGGTGGTCATGTAAAAAATCAAAATCTTTTTGGACTCAGATTCATTTGTCAATGCAAAAAAATAATAAAGACAAATATACAAATGAAACCAGAAACATTTCTGTTGGGGCTTATGGATGATCAATTTAAAGAAAAAGGAGGAGCATTGTTTTTGTACATGACAACAGCTGCCAGACTACTCTATGCGCAATACTGGAAAAATACACAAGTACCATCAACGGAGGAATGGCTGCTTAAGGTATTGGAGACGGCGGAGATGGCCAAACTCACGGCACTCGTAAGAGAAAAATCAACAACTTCGTTTGTATTGGACTGGAAACCTCTGATAGAGTATATACAAGAGTTGCAAAAGAATTATGTATTTGTTTTTTACCTATAATCTGTGGTCTTACTATATAACACTGGGTTGGCTAAAGTGAAGTAACTGATAGCCTATATGTCTGACAAGAAGATTGCCTCAAATGGAATATGGCCTTATATGTTTAGCATATGTGTTTTTATTAGATGTGTTGTATTGTTAGTTAAGTGATGTTCTGTTCTGTTTTCTTTCTTTGCTTGTCTTTTTTCCTATTCTTTTGTAGAAAACAATAACATTGTTAAAATGGGGAAAAAATCTGACTTGGAAAAGAGATGGAGGGAGCAACCCTATGGCCCCTAGACAGAGTCTACAGGGCCATCATATACAGTATTTAGGATTCCTGGACCCAGGACTCCAAGCTCTCCTCCCTCTCCCACTCACATCTGGTATGGAGAGAACAAAATAGGCTGCCTCTCTGAGGTTGCAAAAGCAACCTCAGAGATGAGGTAAAGGGGACATTCCCATGGGAGGGGGAGCGAAGAGACTTAATTCTCCAGCCTCCTTCCCTCCCCCTCCATAACGCCTCAGCTAGACAGGTGAAAAAAGCCCATCTAGCTGAAATGCAAAGTGGGAGACACAGTGGAGGTGATGATTGGCTCTGCACTGGATATTCGCATCCCTCCAAGTTCAGAGGCCTTCAACTATCAAGTTCAGAGGCTTTCAACTATCACATAGGACTGTACCCTAAGGAAGAAAAGTGTGGAGAAGTGTTTCCATGCAACACTGATTAGCGATGGTTTCATTTGATAATGTTCCCAACCCTTTCTAGTAATTCTGGTAAGAAAATGAAAGAGGGATAGGGGGAAACCAATGACACAGCCAGCCCAAGGTTTCATATAGATAAACATTAATTTCTACAAACAAGCAAGGAGTTCACTGAAAAATACTATATACCAGCCGTGTAGTGGGAGCAGGGTTTGCATGGCTGCAGCACTGGCATTATTGTTATTTTAAGCAGGGATGCTGATGTCATCTGCCACCCCCCACAGAATTCCCTCTTCCCTCTTCCCTCACAGTAGCTGGGAGCAAACAGATTTTCCCAGCAATTATATCTTGCTCCCTGTTGTAATGCAAAGTTCTCTGGGGTGGCTTGGTCCTGAATGGGCAGTTAAGAAGCATTCGTTTTACAAAAGACCTGTTTCTGGCAGAAATGAAAACTGCTAGATCTGATTTGTTGGTATGGAACAATACAATTGCCTGAATGTTTGGACTGTATATCCTGCCTTTTTTCCTTCAAGGAACCCAAAGCAGTGTATATAACTCTCCTCTCCATTTTTATCCTCACACCAACACCCCTGTGAGGTAGGTTGGCCTGAGAGTCAATGACTAGAATCCGGACCTCCTGATTTCCAGTCCAGCATTCAAACCCTTGCACCACACTGGATCTCATTTGCACTTTGAACTCTTCTTGATGAGCATTTGCACTTCAAAATTTACTGCTGCAGCACTAACGATAACCCTACTCTCACAACACATCCACATTCAGTGAAGGAGGGAATGGGATCATGCCCCTCCTTTGCCCCTCCGAACTCCACACTATCCGTGAAAGGTGTGAGCAGAGATTATGTGTGTGCAAATTATATGGACAGTGCAAGTTTGCTCTGTCTACATGATCAAGAACATTGAAGAGGGGAGTGTGCTTGACTGGGTGTGAATACAATGGACACAATCCTACTTCCCTTCCATGCATTCAGTGGTAGCGTTGACTGCTGTTGAAAAAATTACAGTTGATGAGTTGGCAGCATGTTGGCAGCCACTGTTTCCTTGACTACAGCACATTTCTCCGAGACTACTTCACAGATTGATTACAGTCTATGGGCCTGTGCATGCAAAGGAAATGTGGAATAAAAACCAGGAAATAACAAACTTCATCCAATGAACATCAATGAGCAGCTCCCGTCATTTCTTCTGTCGCTGCTGCAACATCGCTTCCTGAAAACAGGAAGTAATTAGCACCATAGAGTCAGGTAGGGAAGAGCTCTAACTGGACTTTTACTGGTTCTTTCTGCTGCATGTCTTCCGCCAGAAGGGGCGCAAGACGCGAGAGAGGCGGACAACGTCATGTAAGTATTTTGTGAGGGCCCAATAATGAGCGTGCAGTAAAACGCTCGTCGGATGAAGCTAAACACTGAGCATCCTCAGAGGAGCGTTTTATTGCATGCACATTACTGCCCACATTACTGCCCATCTAAAGCATCCTTTAGATGATGCCAGCCACCTCTCGCACATCTTCTACTCCTTCTGGCCTTCATTCCATCACAAAATAGAACCTGGTAAATCCACTTTTTTTTTTTTAACTGAAATGTTTCGCCATTTCCTGCTATGTACAGGAAAAGCCGCCAAGAAAAAATGGCCACTGAATGAACCACGTGGTCATTGTTTACTTCCTCTTTCTTCTCCTGTGTGAAGAAAAAGGAAGTACCATGGTACAGAAGCAGTGAGGAAAGTGACGGTAAGGAAATGTGATTTCCCCCTGTCTGATGATGATCTTTGAAAGCAGTATATGGAATGTGTAGTGTGTCCCAACAGTTATCAGTGCATGTCAATACCGCTATACAGCAGTAGTATAGATTAGCCTAGATCTAGCCATAGCATAATAGCAATAGATAAAGGCCTGTTCTCTCCCCCACCCCGCAACTTTCTTTCTCAGTAAATGTGCCTTCCTTTCAGATCCATCCACATTAATCTCCCCTACGATATGTTTAAAGAATATTTTAAATAGGGGAGTGACATTCCAAAAACGGAGCATGTGAAGTGGCTCTTAAGGACCAGAGGCTTCGTGTTGAAACAAAAATGGCATTTCTCTCCCGTGCATGCCAATCTTTTTCTCAGATAATCACCGACGGTCATGTCAGCCGGTGACAACAATGTGGCACTAACAGCCCACATAAGACTCGTACTGCTGGGACCTCTGCCAATAAACAAGAGTGACATGTCAACCTGGCAAGTCACTTAGATAATTAAATCGTGCCAGGACAGGCAGTTCTGTCACAGTAGCCATCCTGTGTTAATATTGTCTTGTTTTACAAGAAATGGGTTGATGTGGCTATTGCATGTTTAATGTAACCAAAACGCTGTTAGCACTTCCTCTGAAACCTTTGCACTCCAAGGAACACACAGTGCTGACAATCTATCACATTTTTCAGACTATGCTGAGTTTTCTTTCAATTTCTCCTAGGCTTTGGCTCTGCACATCCATCAGAAATGTAGCAGAAAAGCTTAAGTTCTAGCTCAGCCTTCTCCAACCTGCTGCCCTCTAGATCTGTTGTACTACAACACCTATCATCTCAGATCTAGGTACTAGCTTCTTTAGAGTGATGGAGGAAAGGCACATGCGTGTTTTTCTTTGTGACTTGCTATTTCTGCCCTTTTTGTCCTTCTGTTCTAGAAAAAGAGCTCAAATCCAATTCCACTCCTAGAATAAAGAGAAGAACATCCGTTTATGCCACTACCTTCGTTTTACACCACTAGGCATGGTGGCCTGTTTTCATCTCTGATGGCCAAGGCCACATTGTAAATGGCTGCCTCCTCATTTCCAGGGCCTTGCTTCTGTAAATCATATCCCGGAGCAATGTTTAAAACGAGACACCTAAATCACAAAATAACCCAGGTCAGAGTTGCAATTATGATCAGCGAAGCAGGCATCAGGATGTTGCGCATAATTAAAATGACTGTAGGTCTTCTCCATAAATATCAGTCAGAAGAAGTGCCTCTTCTTACATTGGAATAATAAGAGGTGTGTGTGTGTGTGTGTGTGTGTGTGTGTGTGTGTGTGTGTGTGTGTAGGGGGAGGGAGAATCTCTAACTCAACTTCATGACTTTGGAAGAACTTTATTCCCTCCATGGCAGAATTATCTCCCACTTGTTAAAATGTCTGAGGAGACGTCTCTTCCCACCAGCTCAAAAGGGGGCACAAAACAGTAATTACTGCATAATTCTGAACATTGGGAAGAAGTTTCTGGAAGACGTTTCCATTTTTGAAGGGCCATTCATCTAAAGTGGCATCCGTGGGAGCAAAAAAAATATGCCGTTCCTGCCCGTCGGAACTCCCAGACTAGATCTGATAGGGAAACCTGTCAGAATGAGAAATAGACTCCAAACAAACCCCTAGACGTATTGCTAAATATATTTGAAAATAGTTTACTGAATACTTGTCCACAACGTACACCAAGGTAGTATTACTCATTGTCAAATGTATCTTAACACTAGCCCAGTACTTTCACACAAATATCTGAGCTCCTAATTGAATGAAACACAAACATATTGCAGCTTTAAATTACCAAGTGAGGAATTATCCCACAACTCAAGAGAAAATCACAGTTTTAAAAATGGGAGGCAATATCAAATAATAATAATAATAATAATAATAATAATAATAATAATAATAATAATGACAAAAAAGTCAAGTGGATTAAATAAAGAGGTTGGATTCAAACTTAATCATACTTATTGAAATAAATGTAATTGGTTTCAATGGGTCTACTCTAACCATGACTAAGTCTGGATCCAGATCAGTGTTTGGGCTTAAGGCATTTCCCAAGGCCAAAGGAGATGGTGTAATATTGAAAATCCATGAACAGAACATCTCGTTTTTAACTTAAAAGCAGCAGGAGGGAGCTAAAGCAGATTGGGCAATAGGGTGAGAGAGGAAGTGTTTATCACTGCCCCTGTGTCGTTTCCCAATCCAAACCAGCACCCCGACAGCTATTAGCCCCATTGGAAGAACCAAGGAGGCACAAGAGGACTTCTCCCTCGCAGTGAGATTAATATCAGTTTGGAGGTTGCAATTTCAATCAGAAAAGTTATGGGATCATGGAGGATTAGGTCACCATTAAAAGGTAATAGGTCTAGGCATGGGGACCTGTCAGGGACTAGACCCCTGACCAGTCCCCTGTACCTTTTAAAATATCATATGAAGGGGGAAACCTCACCACCAAAAGCTTATTCCATCACTGCAACATTGCAAAGGGAATATTTTCACCTACTTTTACTATCCTGTTTATGCAATTCTTAAAGATACAGCAGCTGCATCAGGTCTGGACATGACAATTAAAGTAAAAGTAAGGGTTATTGAGGGATACTAGCACTAAGCTATACATTACTTTTTAAATATGTAGCATGCAGCTTAGTCTGTTCATTTTCCTTAGACAAATGTAAGTATAGGGAGGGAGGGGTTGGTCCAGATCAGGTCCCTAGTGTGTGTGAGGAAGGGGGGCTTTAGCCTTTTGCCTCCTCATGGTCCCAATCCATATCACACCCCTGCAGCTTCAATTTGCATTGCCCTCCCAAAAACGATTAATTAAATCTATCCTTTTGGGAGGTGCAGGAATCTATTCTGGATCTGGACCACTTTCCACTAGTGCAAAGCCACCAGTGAATATATAACCCAAGCTTCCAAACAAAACTTTGCTCCCTCTCTCTGAGTGTTCATCCAAAACATGACCCTGCATGTACCCACTGTCATCCTGAGTTAGTGCTTGAAGGCATGGCATTTTGGAATGTTTGATGTCAAGAAACAGAAAAGACCAGAGGAAGAATATGGCATATTATTACAAGATCAGTCTAGGATCTGTGTTTTCCATAAAGGGAGTATATATACAGCATGCCATTTCCATGTCTCGTCAAAGCAGATCACGTTTTGTGTGTTCAGATGGAGAGCCTTGCATCAGCTCCATCCCAAAATATATTTCAATGAATTATTGAATAAATACTTTTAAAGAATGGATTAATTCAATAAGTTTTTTATAACTAATATCATGCCAAGGAGAAGGTCCAAATAGTTTGAATATACTCATCAGAATGAAGAATGAAGTTAGAGATTCCATTTAATTATTGTGGTTAATAAACATGGAGAACAGATTTATCAACACCATGGTAAGTGGAACCTCCTTATTCAAAGGCACTGAGTATTAGCTCCTGAGGACAAATAACAGAGGAAGACTGTTGCTTTGCTTGACTTGATGCTAAGTTTTCTAGAGGCTTCCAGCTGGCCAATACTGAAAACCAAATACTGCACTTGGTGGGGCATTGGTCTGTTCCATAAATACATTTTTTATGATCTCATGAAATAGTAGCCTACTCCAGGGGTGGAAAGGAGGTAGCTCTCCAGACATTTTGAATAGCATGGACAATTTTCAAGAATGCTGGGAGTTGAAGTCTAAAATATTTAAGAACCTAAGAAGTGCCATGCTGATCAGACCAAGGGTCCATCTAGTCCATCACTTTGTTCACATAGTGGCCAACCAGCCATTGGCCAGGGACCAACAAGGCAGGACATGGTGCAACAGCACCCACCCACCCATGTTCCCCAGCAACTGGTGCACACAGGTTTACTGCCTCAAATACTGGAGATGGCATACAACTATCAGGGCTAATAGCCATTGATAGGCTTTGCCTCCAGGAATTTATCCAACTCCCTTTTAAAGCCATCCAAATTGGTGGCCATCACTACATCTTGTGGTAGTGAGTTCCATAATTTAACTATGCACTGTGTGAAGATGTATTTCATTTAGAAATCTTTCTGCCCACTACTGGGCTACTCATCATCTTTTTAATAGGATTTTAAACCAGTCTGGTATCTTCCAGATGTTTTGGACTATACCTCCCATCATCTCTGTCCATTGGCCACGCTGCCTCAGGCTGATGGGAGTTGTATTCCAAAACAACTGAATGGCACCACATTGGAGAAGGCTGTGTAAAGTTGGGATGTATTAAAAGACCTTTAGAAAGCTGTTATATTTATTTGGCATCACTGAACAATAAGATTGGTATCTTTTCTGGATATAATAATAGCAGTGCATCTATCATGGCCATCCACTGAAAGCAAATTGTAGGGGTCATTGACTCACAGAAACATGTAACACATGATTTATTAGTGCTCCCTTAGGTCACCATCTCTTTTTGAGGTGTGACATTGCTAAAGCTTTTGCTGGGATCCTTCCCAACAAATTCAGTCTTAGGTTTCTTGTTCAGTCCTAAGGGAATTTTATGATAACATGGAGTATAGAAGATCCAGACATTTTGCAGGTAATGTCTACTGGAACTGGCCAATCAAGCCCCTGAGAGATCTCCTATAAGTAAGTAGACTATAGTCCATGAAAAATATATACCAGAAGTGAGGAAAGAGTATCTGTATCAGGAACATTATGTGTGTGTGGGGGGGGGGCATGTGTGTGTGGGTGCAACCATGCACAGGTGGCCCCTATGCCCTGAGCCAACATTACATATGGCTCTGGTGACTGAAAAAGTTGTGTACCCCTGATTTAGGGGTATTCCCTGTTACCACCCATGTGGTTAATTAATAACTCTTAGCCAGGACACATGGGAATGTAGGCTTATGGCTTGTTCCTGTGGAGAAGGATGGGACCCTTACCCTAAGCTTCCTTTAATCTCTCTGGAAACTGAGGCCTTAGCTAGACCTAAGGTTTATCTCAGGGTCGTCCCTGCCTGCTCCCGGGATATCCTGTGTGTCATTTACATGAACAGGGATAAACCCAGGATGATCCCAGGATAAACCTTAGATCTAGCTAAGGCCAGAGTTAATGAATATACCAAGCAGTCTACCAAGTTGAGTGAGAGTAAACTCAAGCTAGACAAAAGAAATAAAATCAACTCCACTTTCCAATTGAATGTATTTATCCAGGAACCAAACAGAAAGAAGTTCAGAAACAGTTGGTCCCTTTTAAAATAAAGTGAAATGGAATTGACTAGCTAAAACTTTACTTATTAATTTACTTACCTAAATACTAAGAACAATTCATCAAAACGGCTTGCTGGCAGGGGAGGAAAGAGTCCTGCCTGCGACTTCACAGCACGGCTTAGTCTTGATTCTTTGCCAACTGGCAGCTGCTCAAAACTAAAGCAAGATCTCCCAAACAAAGATATTTCTATGAAGTGCAGAAACTCCCGTAGAGAGGTTAGAAAGTCAAACTGACCAATCAATAAGACCTGATCATGCATCCTCCAGGTGATTCCTGCACATACCTTTTAACAGAATGAGTCATAGGGAGAAGGTTCAGCTTGTCCCAGAGTTATTTATAGATTTGAAGTGGGATTTGGAGTAAGGTGTGCTGATGGCTCCCTCCCTCTCTCTCTCTTACTCTCTTACTCTCTCTCTCTCTTCACTATGCAGAAAATTTGCACCCAGAAAGCCAGCACAAAGGCACCCAATGTTCCCCTGGTAAGATCTGGACCATTGTTAAGAAACTACTGCATGCCTGATGGAACATAGCACAATAAATCTCCCATGATGTCTGGATAAGATTATAACATTCATCTCCTCATCTCAGTGCTCTGCAATTGGGAATTCAGATCAACTTGGAAGGGTTAAGGGAGCTTCTGAAACCTCATTATTCCTGGGCCATTGCAGCAGATAGTCCACATCACATCTCATGACAACTCCATCCACTTGACATGACAGTTGTCCACATTTGTGAAGCTGGTGCCTGAGGCTAGATTTGCATCAAAGCTAGGGGTTTGATAGTATTCCAGTCTTGTGTCTATAGCTTCACCCACAACATTCTAAATTGAACCAAGTCGAGGTGTTTCCTCCTGCCAGAATCCTAATGTAAATCAGTCCTGCCTACAAATGTTTTGTACTGCCCCATGTTATCAACCTCTCAGCTACTCTTTATATCCTTTCTGCTCCCTTGTTTATAGAAACTTAAGTTAATTCAAGTCGAGGAACACCCACATACACCCACATCAAGAACTTACAAACCCTAATTTCCTTTTAAACTTATTTACAAGTTTTACCATTAAACATTATACAAGTACTTTGCAATCTTCCTTTAATTCCCCAACTTTAATTATATAATTGAACAACTCTCCCCACCCACCCCCAACAAAACTAATTTTTCCTAGGAAACATTAAACATTACCATCTTAATGAAATTCTTAATGAAATGGTCCACTCTGAATGCAAATGAGTGGTATTGGATCCACCATTTGCTTATCATGCTGTGACGCAGAAGGACAAATGCCCTTTCTTTGTCAATCACTAGGAATGACAACATTTTCCTTTTGCCAGCAGTTCCTTAGGTGGAGAGAGCAGAGAGAACAACGGGTTGGATGAAAAGAGATATGATAGCTGACAATGAGCTAAACAAATAAAAACTGACCAGCTTAAAAGCCACTCATTTCCCTAAAATCCATACTTACTTAAGCCTTCTCAGGTCTATGGTTTTACCATGAGTTGCCGATGCAAATACTGCCCTATTCACAAACCAGGTAAAAATATAAGGCAAAATCCAAGGGGTGCTTACATCCCTGCCAATTTTTGTATGCCCCGTCAATTGTATTGTGCAAGCCCCCCCTTTTTTTGCTTGTGCAATGGTGATTTAGCACTTCTGGGGCAACCCAAAATGAGCAGAATCACTCACTTCTGGAAGGAGGCCAGTCACCGGAGCTCACATAGGGCTCAATTCCACTCACTTCAAGGCGTCCTTTAGGAAGTGCTACATCTCCCTTGTGTAAGCGGTGGATCCCACTTGTGCAATGGAATTGGCAGGACCCAGTGGAGGCTGGTGGCTCCAATTTCAGAGGGGCGGTGATTCTGTTTTGGGTTTTAGTTAGATCCAGACCAAACTCTAAAGGTGTTTTCCAAGGTGCTGCACTCTATCCTCAAAATGGATTCAGAACCTTAGATAGCACCTTTTGAGCACTGTTTGGTTCTAACTAAAACCTAGAATGGGATCACTGTCCCTCCGAAACTGGAGGCACCAGCCTCCACTGGCAGAACCCATGCTTGCAGAAAAGAATCGGCGGGGGCATTTTGCATTTGATTCCTTGTGAGTCCTACTCTTGCTATATTTTGTTTCACGGCTGCATGCAGATACACATTTTCGGCATGATTGTCCCTGTACATGCACAACTGTGCAATTTTCGAGAAATGTGATCTCCTGGTTACTCCATCATAGGCCAATGTACAAGAATACATTTTGAAAATTGGGATACAGATGAGAATTGGCAAGGAGCAGACTATGAAAGGCTAATGAGCCATGAGCGATGCAAAGCCAAACAGCATAATATTCAGTGGGAAAAATCTCAAAGTATGGATATAGCTTATGGTGGCTCTTCACATCACATGGCAGTCACAATTGCTGTGGATGTTTCCTGCAGAGAAGACATGATGGGTGCTAGAGGTGTGTCTTTCCACCCTCATTTATGTGATTGGGCCGGGGCTCATTAGCGCAGGTGTTTAAAGTTATGGATATATGACCCATGCTTTGTTTCTTCTGAAAATTCCACCATAATACCAGTGTACCCAGCAGCAATTGCACAGGAAAAGTTCCTTGAAGTTGTCATTTCATGGAAGCAGCCTATTTTGCCCAAAAGTCAGATTCCAGGGTTTTTTCACTGGCTCTGCACACACACAAACATTCAAGGGAACATAAGAAATCATTCAGATGGGAAATATCCAGGAGCACCATTCCTTGTCGTAAATTAAGCTTCTAGCATTGGGAGACTTGCCTTCCAATTCCAATGCTCCTCAGTTTGGGACCCTTCTAGGCATGGCTTCCTGAGTCTATTTGTTGTTAATCCCCCTCTTGCATTGTACTGAGTGAGCGCTCCCTAGGTAAAGAAATTCTGCCAACGAACCCTGCAAGGCAAAACAATGTCTTACATTTAGTTCATGCCTTCTGGTCTTTGTGTTTGATGGAATCTTTAAAGGACCCATGAAAAAAACCCTTTCATTTCAAATCCAGTCACAAACGTGTGTCTCTCAAGGAGGTCACCTTGGTGTTCCTGTCTTTTCAAAAAAATGCTTGCCCTTTTGCACTGCTCTGCCCAAGACCTTTCAAATGCACAGTTTAGATGGATGCTGGAAACAGAGAAGAGTTATTTATCGGCTCATCGGCTCAAATGCTCTTTATTATCAGAGACGTTTGGGAAGCCAGGATGCTGTTTACCTCTGCTGTTTGCTTTCTTCTTAAAGGCCACAGAGCTCTCTCCCATCTGCTTTGCAGCTCCTTCCAGCTGGTGAATTGAAACTAGGGACAGTTCTACACTTTGAGGACTGCCAACACCTTGCTTCCCCCTCCCAGCATCTGCTGCCTGAGGCAACCACCTCACCTTACCTAATAGTAGGGCCAACCTTGATAGTAGCAAATCTGCTGCCTTGCAGTATCCACTTGTATATTTATAAGCAAGGCAAACATTATCGTAAATCCCAAATAGCACTGACCCCAGAGCTTCACAGTACTCTGGTGAAGTGCCTAATTCAAGGTGCTTTAAAGTTGTAAATGGCTTGGGAGCCAGAAACCAGAAGGGGTACCTCTTCTCATATCAGCCTGCCCATGTTTTGAGATCTTCTGCTGAAGTTCTTCTCCAGGTGCCTTCCTCATCAGAAGTGCAACAACAAAGGCAGGGCTTTTTCAGTGGTGGCACCCCAGGTATGGAATACTATGCCTCTATATAGGGAATACTGTCCCTAACAAGGTAAATCTGGCACCTACATCACCATTTTTCGGTGCCAGGTCAATACAGGCATTTTAATTTGAGAAATGCCTCAGCCTGTTGCATGTTTTCAGTCACTGCTTCATTTTTTAATGAACATTTTTGCTTTATAGTATATTTTCGAGTTGTATGATAAAAATAATTTATTGTATGGCTTACAGAGAATTTGTTCACCACCCTGAAATCTATTGGATGAAAGTTGGTATACAAATGTTTTAATTAAATGGAATGAAATAAACAATGCAAAATCCCTTAAAACACCTTACTCCTGCTGGGAGGCCCAGCACTCCAGTTCCCAGCAATAGTTAGGCATTATCCACTGGTGTTGCTGCGCTCTAGCTCAACTTGTGTCTAGCATAATGATCCCTGACCTTGGGTCCCAAGATACTGTTAGACTATGGCGGCCAGTAGTCAGGGATGCTAGTTGCTGTAGTCCAACCACAATATGGGGACCACTGACAGATCAAGTGACCCATACAGAAGAGAAATTTCTCCCTCCTTTATGAGTAAGGAGCAATGCCGCTCAGCCTTGAAGAGGCTGCAGTTTGGCTGCGGTCCAGATCTTTATTCATTTATCCAGTCAGCAACCCCTTTTCCCACTGAACAATCTTTCTGAAACAAAGTGAGAAGTGGAGATTGTTCAGTGACACTGATCAAATAGTCATTCAAATCACTGGAGGGGGTAGAGAGATGAACTACTCGTAACCACCAGTTTCAGCAGCAATTGGATCCAATCCAGTACAGGCAAAGATCTTAAAAACTGCTTCACTGAAGTCAATGGGGAGACTGTCATTGACGACAATGTAAATTCCAAAAGGGCTTTTTATCCAGAATTTAAAAACAGAAAGGAAACTAGAAAGATGCAGATTATTCTCTATACCTCAAGATCCTTATATGTCTGAGAGTTTCATTTTTCTCTCCATACTTCAGGCTGTACTCTGTTCATAATTTTTGTCCTTGACACTGTTCCTTTTTGCCAAATGACTAAAGTTGGTGGCATCCTCAACCAGCTTTCCTAACCTGGATCCCTCCAGATACAACTCCCATCCAACACATCTGGAGGGTACCAGATTAGGGAAGGCTGCTCCATACACACTGCTCTTTATGAGTCACTCCGAAGTGTGTGTCATCTGAACAGGCCCAATGAATACCACTAACAAATGGCAGCTGTAAAAGGCTGCCATTCTTAGGTTCAGAATTGGCCACTGAGCAGCCATAAGATGTTTTGGAAGTCAGTCTGACTTTGGGCAGGGAGTTACCTGAGTCCAAGAGAACCTTCTTCTTCACACAGCGCATAGTTAAATTATGGAACTCACTACTACAGGATGTAGTGATGGCCACCAATTTGGATGGCTTTAAAAGGGGGTTGGATAAATTCCTGGAGGCAAAGGCTATCAATGGCTACTAGCCCTGATGGTTGTGTGCTATCTCCAGTATTCAAGGCAGTAAGCCTGTATGCACCAGTTGCTGGGGGACATGGGTGGGAGGGTGTGTTGCACCATGTCTTGCTTGTTCATCCCTGGCCAATGGCTGGTTGGCCACGGTGTGAACAGAGTGCTGGACTAGATGGACCCTTGGTCTGATCCAGCATGGCATTTCTTATGCTCTTAACATACTGCGTTCAAAAGCTTACATCCCCATTCTCACAGCTTCTCTGCCCTCAGAGCAGCTCTGGCATCCAAATTGTGAACACAGACTGCCCATGCTGTGGCAGAGGTGTGGGCACCACTATGAAGATCCTGAACCACCTCAGGTCAAAGACACAATTCTCCAGAGAGCGCAAAGTTAAATATCTAATTACAGCCCATTCAATGCTGTAAAAATCAGGGTTGCTCATTCCCCAGCCTGGAGATTTTGTCCTACAAAAATTATCAATTTATAATCTGCTTGAATGGATCTAAAGGGTGTTGATATATATACGCATTGGTTGGCACATAATGGAAAATAAACCAAGTTAACAAGGTGGCAGCTAAAGTTAATACAAAAAATACATCCTGACAAATTAAATAAAATCGACATTTGCTAGAACATAAAATATGAATGCATTTCAGTTGTACTGCTTCTCATTCCAGCTGTCCCTGGATTTTTTTTAAATTATGTTAATGAATGATATCTATTTCGTAATGAATTTAAAATGCTATATTGTTAATTTAATTGAAAGGGACATTTATTTGTTTGAATTGCTGTATTATATTTTGAAAAGAATAGGTACTAGACTTTATTGTAATGATGCTTTGATATGTATTTTCATTCCTGTATAGCTGTTCTGTTGTGAGCTGCTTTGGGCACAGCTATATGGGAAAGCATCTTCTCCATCATCATAGGCACAACTATGTGGGAAAGCAATAATAATAACAATAACAATAATAATAATAATAATAATAATAATAATAATAATAATAATTTTCAGTTTATTTGTTCATTCTAAGTATTCATTTGCCACTCTAAAAACATGACCCTCAGCAGAACACGATTTAAAAATACATCTAGGAAAACAGACCAATAAAATGTATAAAAGCAGCATAAAATTATGTGGCAGAGATAAAAACAAATTCCATGCTGAAACAGATTAAAAGGCCTGGGGAAATAACAAGGTCTTCACTGGCAGAATCGGTTGGTTGGTTTTGTCTTGGGGTGTTGTATCCTTATTTTGCTGTTATTCTGGATGAGTTGACTAACAGTGCAGTTCTGTACTGTCTACTGAGAACTCAATGGAGCTTACTCTCAGGTGAAAAACTTAAACAGCTCAAATATGGAACCCATTTGGTAATTTGGTGTGTGATATATTTGCAACCAGTTTTCTGATGATTTGAGAAGCACAAAAACGGATAACGATGCTCCACATTGGGTTTCTCCTGTGCCCCATCATGCACCACATCTTTCTCAGAATCTTAGAACCCCTATTTAAGGAAGCCCACATTTTTGTTGTTGTTGAAAATATTCTCCATCATAATATGCATGTTATGAATATTTCAAACTTTTGATAAAATCTGGATTATGGACAATTCTGACTGAAAGTTAGAGGCTCTGTTAACTACAAACCCTGCAAACAAATATATCCTCCAAAATATATGTAAAACTTTTGTGCCACTTTTGTATTCCTGGGTTTTGTACTGTTAACATACAGAAAAACCAACATTACCATAATACTTCCAAACTTGGGCTTCTGAAAGGGAAGGTTTCGAATCCTTCTAGCAAGACAGGATTTTGAAGCAATCTGGAGACATTGGCCAGATACGTGGATCGTATGGTCAAACATGCTACCCTGGCACCAATGGTACAGGATAAGTGATCCCCATAGCTTAAATAGGGCTGTTAAGAAGGTTAACAGAGAAATTTGCCTGAGTGTTGGGTAATCCCCCACCCAACTATTTCACATTCCAGAACAGAACTTTATAGGGCAGGTGGAGTTCAACTCTCTGATGCAGGGAATGATATTTTCCTGCAGGATCTGCATTTGACAATGTTTACCACATAGCTAGAAATGGTGGTGTTAAACTGGCACAGATTATAAATTCCCCATGGGTTTATTCTGCTCCGTTCACTATTACAACACATGGTGCTTTATGATGCTACAGCTCACAGATCAAATGACCAGTTGCTCACAGTGCAGGGGAGCGAGGACCACAAAAAATAATGGGGTTCCTGAAGTTCAGTAAGTCTTTTGCCAGAGTTTGCAGGATAGAGTACCAGAAATTAATGTTGGAGATGTGGTTTATGAGACAGAAGGATGTTTCACTGGAATAGAACCTCAGGAATGGCCACAGGTCAGGAGAAATATATAGCTTTCTCCTGGCTTTATAAAGCCTCAAACAGTGGCCAGATTAAGAATGACACCCCAGCCAACAATTACTATTTTTAATATATACATATATATGCTGAAGAAGATATTCCTCACTCTCACATTAGCTTCTTAAAATGCACTATTCAGCTTCCTGGCCAAGGTTTTTTTTTTACTTTTCTTCTGGGTAAATGGTTTTCACTTAAATAAATAATTGAAATTACAGTGACATCTGCTACAAATGTTCACAAGCAACCCCTTCCCTCCTTATACAACATGTCAAATTCACATTGCCTAACTCTGCTGCCAACTGTACCTTCTCCTGCCCATTACCAACATTAAAAAATTGGCCTCTATTTTTTACTTTCTAAACTGGGGGCCAGATCCTCACAGCTGGTACGAGTACTGAGAAGTACACTGAATGAATATATGGACATTTTGTTCTTGGACTACTATCAAATTATTGCGGCCAGATCATTACAAGTTTGGGAGTTTGCCAGAAATTGCCTAAGTGGTGCTTTTGCTTCTGCTCTTCCCTCTGAATTGGTGATGGAACAGTTGAGTTCTCAGCTCAGAACTAAGAGAAAATGATGTACAAGACTTTGCGTCTTGACTCATGTGGACCAGGGCCAGTAAAAACCTCTTTCTTAAATCTGATTCACACAACCCAGCCTTAGCTGTACAAAGCGTGCCACTTTTTCTGTTGAGACTGGATTCAACTGTACCACTGGCAAAGAGGCTGTACAAGCATCCTCCCACATCGTAAAGAGAGATTCAGTGCACGACTCCAAACAGGGTCAGTTCTACCATTATGCAGAATGAAGCAGTCACCTCAGGAGGCAAATGCTGGGATGGAAAAAGTGCTAATCAGCACATAATGGCTAAAATGTTAAATAATACCAAAGCAACTGGGGTAGTACACAAACTTTTTATATAAATATATCATAAATGAACAAACATTTTATATAATAATGATCAAACATAAGTATTTAACGAAACTGGACAAATTGTTAGCAGAACCAAAATCAAAGTGATAACCAAATACTTCAGCTACAGGCCTCCGATTTTATTTCTACCTATTTCACAACAACTGCTTCGTCTGGATCAGAATATCACAAACTAAAAAACGTAATTTGAAAATGAAATAAAATGAGAATTACATAAAGATCCCGAAGTGGAGGTTACACATCCAGAATGTTAATATATGTCAGCTATAATGTCAATCTAACTCACCAGCTTAATGTTGCTTATGGTTGGGGAAAGAAGAGGATTTGTTGAGTTATATTCCTCATATTTCAACAACATTTTTAAGTCCTTCAAACAAGGATTGACTGTCATTTTCAAGAATATTGTTGTCATGAGTAAAAGGAATAGCAAATCCCCAAATGCTGGGATGGGGCAGCAAGGTGTTGGAGGCCATACTACCCTGAACATGCTCAATCTCGTCTGATCTCAGAAGTTAAGCTGGGTCAGGCCTGGTTAGTACCTGGATGGGTGTTGGAGGAGAGAGCTGTATGCCAAATGCTTCCCTAAGTTATCCTGATACCTTCAGGTGCAGTGGAGAATGCTGTTCCATCGCCAGTGTTTAAGAAACAATCCAGTCAAACTTTGGACATGGATTGGGAGAGGGAACCATCTTGTTCTTTGCTTCAGACAACAAAATATCTCAAGCCATACCTGACTGCAAGTTGCCACTTACAGAATCATAGTGGAGTTGGAAGAGGCCTATAAGGCCAATGAGTTCAACCTCCTGCTCATTGCAGGAATCCGTGTGTGTGTGTGTGTGTGTGTGTGTGTGTGAATTTGCAAATACAATACCAAACAACAAACAATCTAAAAGGGGGACCCCAAAAGAGAGAAGATCAAAAAAAGAAGAAAAGAAAGAACATATAAAATGTATCCATGCGGAATAATAATTTACACCTTTAATATAAAAAGAAAAAGAGAGTAAAAGGATTTAACATTTCCATTTCAAATATATACATTAATTGATAAACAGTTCCTATATCTAAATAAGCATCCACACAAGATTGATAAATGTAGGAGATATGTCCAAATCTTAAGTCCACTGAAGGACAGGGGGCAGATGTTTATCCTTCCAAACTGGGAGTCTCTTTGTTACTGCAAGGGTTCTCTCAGTAGAGGCTTCTGCTATCCATCAGTTAATCCCTACATCACAGGAATGTAATTTCAAAGCATGCGGACATCTGCTATTTTCATAGATATTTCAATTTTTATAAGCAATGACTCCCAACCCAAAAGAAGCCAGCACAGGATATGCCTACATCGTATGCCTCAATGAGGCATTGTCCTCATTACATCACTGGCATCTGGTAGAACTAGCCAGGTTCTCCTTGACAAGCCTCTATGGTGTCCAATATTCACAAAACATCATTTTTTGTTGGACTAGCCTCAATTTTAAATCTACAGAAATAGTCATAGGGGAGCTATGCCAATTTTTCAATGGTTAGAGAATTCTGACTCCCTATTCTATTCCTTTCTGGTATTCTGAACATGTATTTATAAATAGCCATTGTAGGTTAGCTTTCTGTAAAGAACTAATTGACTCCACCAGCAATGTAGGAAGCGCTGAAACAGTCATCGCTGATGTCCCATATATAGACCCCCACAAATGTAGATGAATATACTTCCAACTTGCACTAGACAGTAATTGGTATCTAACTCACAATACTGAAAATGGTAAAAACTCATTGTCTTATCCTATCAACTTATGCCAATATCCGCTGGATAATGGAGAAAGCCAGGGAGTTCCAGAAAAACATCTATTTCTGTTTTATTGACTATTCTAAAGCCTTTGATTGTGTGGATCATAACAAACTGTGGCAAGTTCTTGGTGGTATGGGGATACCAAGTCATCTTGTCTGCCTCCTGAGGAATCTGTATAACGAACAAGTAGCAACAGTAAGAACAGACCACGGAACAACGGACTGGTTTAAGATTGGGAAAGGAGTATGGCAGGGCTGTATACTCTCACCTTATCTATTCAACTTGTATGCAGAACACATCATGTGACGTGCTGGGCTTGACGAATCCAAGGCTGGAGTTAAAATTGCAGGAAGAAACATTAACAACCTCAGATATGCAGATGACACCACTTTGATGGCTGAAAGCGAAGAGGAGCTGAGGAGCCTTATGACAAAGGTGAAAGAAGAAAGTGCAAAAGCCGGGTTGCAGTTAAACCTCAAAAAAACCAAGATTATGGCAACCAGCTTGATTGATAAGTGGCAAATAGAGGGAGAAAACGTGGAGGCAGTGACAGACTTTGTATTTCTGGGCGCAAAGATTACTGCAGACGCTGACTGCAGCCAGGAAATCAGAAGACGTTTACTTCTTGGGAGGAGAGCAATGACAAATCTTGATAAAATAGTTAAGAGCAGAGACACCACACTGACAACAAAGGTCTGCATAGTTAAAGCAACGGTATTCCCCGTAGTAACCTATGGCTGCGAGAGTTGGACCATAAGGAAGGCTGAGCGAAGGAAGATAGATGATTTTGAACTGTGGTGTTGGAGGAAAATTCTGAGAGTGCCGTGGACTGCAAGAAGATCAAACCAGTCCATACTCCAGGAAATAAAGCCAGACTGCTCACTTGAGGGAATGGTATTAAAGGTAAAACTGAAGTACTTTGGCCACATAATGAGAAGACAGGATACCCTGGAGAAGAGGCTGATGCTAGGGAAAGTGGAAGGCAAAAGGAAGAGGGGCCGACCAAGGGCAAGATGGATGGATGCTATTCTGGAGGTGACAGACTTGACCTTGGGGGAGCTAGGGGTGGCAACGGCCGACAGAAAGCTCTGGCGTGGGCTGGTCCATGAAGTCATGAAGAGTCGGAAGCGACTGAACAAATAAACAACAACAACAACAAATAAATTCCACTACCAGCCCAACTCCTCCACACAAAAAAGGCTGTCTCTTTATTTTCAAGACTGGATTCTCCCATAAAGTTAATTTAGCATGTAAATATGGATCAAACTGCAGCTGACAAGACATTGCATGCTTTGTGTCTCTCACTGTTAAAATTGTTAGTGGGGCCATTCCTTTCTTTTTAATATACCTTGATCCTAATGCTAGCCAGCCAGAAAGAGATGCCAAGTAATTTGACTCCCATGTCTCAGTTGCCTAATTTATTGATGCTCATTTAATGGAAGTGCATACATTGGCATTTCCCAAACTTTTCAGGATTCAGATTGCAGGTACACTTGACTCTTAAATTTATTTTATTTTCTTGATCAGATCCCAGAACAATGAAAAGATATCCTCCATGCAACTGTGGGATAGCCCAGTTAATATTGGCTCCCAGCAGCCCAACTTCCCCTTTGTCCATTCAGTCAGGGCTCAGGGATGGGACCATAAATGATGCTTCTCAGATTTCTCCACAGCTTTCAGCTGTAGTACAGCTTAGGTCAGGGAATCCTTGTGCAACCATACTCACTCCCTTTGGGATGATGACATATGTGGACAAGGGAAGAATCAATGCAGCATGGGGCCTTGCCACCTTACAGGACATTGAACAGGACACAGTCCAGATGGCACATGGTGTAGCAACATTGCTGAAGCTAAGCAGGTCTGGGTCTGGCCAATGCTAGGATGGGAGAACATCTGGGAACTCCATATACTGGCTTGAACCCCATCAGGGGCAAAAGCTGGAATATAAATGTAATAAATAGAGAAACACAGTAGCTTAATATTTCAAAGCATTTCAGTTTGGGAATCACTGCATTTACAAAAAGGGACATATGTACAATCACTTCCTTTAAAAGCAACATCCTTTAGAAGAAAGAAACAGTTAGAGCTGTAAGTTATGTAACAGACAGCAGTATAATAGCCATAAAAGGGAGAGTGGGGTGTTCTTTTGCACAGCCCGTTTTGTATATTTTGTTTAGTTTGCATGGGATACTGTTAATTACAGCACTTTATCATACGGGCTCAAGGTAGGATTCACACACATAAAGCATTTATTCCCTCCTGTAGCTGGAATCCTTAGCGTTGTTTTTTGTTTTGTTTTTTAATATGAGACGGGATAGTGCTAATTGAATTTTCACTTGGGTAGATAAAATCTTTAACAACTCTGGAATAACTAAATGTTCTTTGTTCAGTGATGTGGATCAGAATGATTTACAGCACCTTTCACATAATCATGCTAATTTTGCCTTCATATGATTAATTAAAACAATATGTTCCTCCTTTGTAAAATTGAATTAGCACACACCCAAGGAGGCAGGTTTTATTGCGAACTTTTCTTTCTGGTAATAAAAGCAATTTTCATGCATCTTTTTTGTTGTTGTTATTGTTGTTTGTGCTTTTTGCTTTTTTTTAACGAAAATCAGTAAAAGTACTTAAATGGATGATAAAATAAAATTTGAGACCAAATTAAGCCATCATGAAATGGTGCTAAATTAAATGGTTTTCATGCCAAAAACAATTTCGACTGCAAACATGTGTGGGATGTTTCACTGTCTTCTGCTATTTATCTGTAATGTAAATGCTGTTTGGGCTTCGTACAATAAGGCTGGTAAGTGATTAATTCTGTTGGGAGGGCGAGTGAGTGAATGGAATATTAGAGTGAGTGCTGATTGGCTGTTGGATTCAAGTATGTGAAGGGGAATGACAGTTGAAATCAGTTAGTAGTTGGCAGTGAGATAGAGTCAGGGTTAGTCTGTTGAAGAGGTTACATCAGTGTAGGGTCTGCATTTTATTGTTTTGGGAATGAGAGAGAGAATGAGGAGTTAGATTTGACTTTAGAGGGTAAAGTAGGCAAGGATACATGACATATTTATTGTAACAACCAAGTACTGAAACAAAAGAAAGAACAGGTTGCTTAACTGTAACTGTGGTTCTTCGAGTGGTCATCTGTGCAGTCACACACATGGGCTCTCTGCACCTGCGCGAAGCCCAGGAATAAGCTTCGGGAATTTTCCATAGCTAAGAGCGTTTTGGTGGGAACCCTCCCCTTGTACTGAGCATGCCTAGGAGGGTTCCCACCCAATCCCCCAGTTCTACTGAGACCCATAGCGGCCTCGGCTGAGGGATAATTGTGAATATGTAAATATATATGCTACGCACTATAACAAAGTGAGGACACCAAGAGGGGAAAGAAAAAGGTGGGTGGCAGTTGTAGAAGAACTGGGGGATTGGGCGGGAACCCTCCTAGGCATGTGCAGTACAGGGGGAAGGTTCCCGCCAAAACGCTCTTAGCTATGGAAAATTCCTGAAGCTGGGCTTCACGCAGGCACAGAGAGCCCATGTGTGTGATGCACAGAGACCATGATGAAGAAACACAGGCTTGATAACATGTGTGAACTTACTTCTTGTTAAATAAAAGTTATTTTATTTTGCACTGGATTGAATTCTTCAAATACCTGAGGTAAGGTACTGAGTTATATGGTGGCAGCAGTAAAGAAAAAGGGTGAATAAAAAGGAGCACAGACTGTCAAGCTGATTGCTGTGGGTCAGAGAATCACAGAACCAGTGAGAGAGTAAAAGAGTGGTGCCCAGAGGTGGGAACAGAAAGGAAAAAATAATGGTGGGCAGCCATAAGCTGACTGCATTCATGGTTGGGATCCTTTAAAGAGAAAGGAAAATAGGAGTCTTGAGGTGAGCAGGGGTCGTGACAGTGTGCATTGGCAAAAAGCAAAGGACAGTGTGCTGGGAGCTAATGCCCTCTGAAAGTCTACACTACCGACACTGCTCTTGAAATCTGAAGTTAACGAAAGAAAAATATGTAAGGTATTTCCAGACAGAGGGCTCCTACCATTAGCAACCGGAAGGCATTGCTAAATTGTTCTGCTTATCTTTTTCCTTAATAGACATTCTGCAATAAAGACAAGATGAAAGAAGTAGTGGGAAAACATGGAAGGGTTATGAGTGGAAGACAATAGCATCTGGGTAAACCCCCATAAATTTCCATGAATAAGGCAGGATTATGGCATCATAAAAAGCCTCATCTCGGTGCGCCCATATTCCTGCACAGTCTCTTGCTCACTAAGTGAAAACAGGCCAATCTTGATGAGTGAGAAATACAAATGGAGCTCAGGGGGGCACACACCCCTTTGCACTTATTATATACTGTATATGTGTGTTATATATGATTTCAACAATCCTATACGCTCCTGTGAGTAGAGAATAGAATTGGTCGGTAAATGTCCTATGTTTGCATGGGCGAGACACAAATTCCTTTTCTCTCAATAAAGGGGGACATTTACATCAACTTGATAAGATTGCTATTATGAGAGGTAAAATGTAACCCCAAGAATTCCCCTTAAAAACACAGCTTTCGGTCCTGAATATATTAGTCCATATATTCATTTATTTATTTGAGAGATTTGTATACTGCTGAATATAATAAAATCCCTCAGCGGGTCACAATAAATATTAAAATACATTTCAGTACAATATTAAAAATACAACATTAAAAAAATCATTAAAAAGCACAACATTGAAACACAGCTACAGTAAAAACAAAGGAGAAGCAAAATGGAGCGGCATGATTACAGCCCAAGAAAAGCCAGGGTGAAAAGGTGTTTTCAGGTGTGTAAAAGATGTCACATTTTCTGCCTCCTGAACAGGAGGGAGGGTTTTCCAGAGGGTGGGTACTGTTACAGAGAAGCCCCCACCCCCCAGGGGATCTTCATGGCAACATTCCATTCATTTCGGAATGACCAGCCAGGCCTCCTCCGCTAATCTTAAATGTTGCCTGGGTATATATAAGGGAAAGTGTTCTGCTAGGTATCCTGGTGCAAATTGTCCTGGTTCTAATTTCTATAAGAACTTAAATAAACATGCCTTGAACTTCACTTCAAAATTCCCCTTTGAAGATGGTTGATGCTGAATATTCTGTGCTAATTAGAGAAGGGGGTGGTTTCTGATGGCCATGAGGCTGCTTTACAACCTCACTTGGTGGGAGCTGGAGTCACATGGATGAGAAACTGATCATCACAGACACTAGCAAGATGAGGATGTTGATGTTACTTCACTAACACAGTGGGCCTGTTCGCATGATCACAGTAGGGCAAATAAGGCATGGTGGCTTATTTCCCCCGCCATGGATGTCGGTCGGATGCTCAGGGGATTTGCATAATTACCCTCAACGGGTGCAGCTTGCCTGGTCTTGCAAACCCAATGAGGATGGCTTGTTGCCATGGTGAGGAGAGCTTGTTTCCCTAAAACTGCCCGTGGGTTCTGGGTGGCTTGTTAACCAGGGAAACAAGCCACCCTTGCCAAATCTACATGACACAGCAAACCATGGCAGTGAGGGTAATTATGCAAATCTCCCTGGCATGCGACCGGCATATGCAGTGGGGAAAATAAGCCGCCATGGCTTGTTTCCCCCTCCATGATTTTGTGATCCTGGTCATTCTCTCAGATTTGTGGGTTGACAGGGTTTTGGTGACATTGACTGTGGAGTCGCTTCATACAAATGGCTCCCAAAAAGGATGTACAATGAAATTACGAGCAGGGCCACTGGGGTGCTTTTCTGTGGGACCAAAAGAAAAAATACAATAGAATTCTACTTCCTGGGGATATCAATTTTTATTGAAAATTGTCCACTCACAATTATGCACTGGGCTTTGTGCAGTAGGATGGCTTGGTTGAAATCTTCTCCCTTGCTTATGCCTCAAGGATCTCTCTGTAGTTCATAAACAGTGTGGGGCAGAATCAATGCACCCATTATTCTGCTTTGCTCATCTAGTAATACTGACTAGGGGGTTGACCTGGCTTTAAAACTAACTCTAAACATTCACCAGATGCTGCATTATAATGGAAGCCTGATACCAAGGGCAGCAAAAGCACATTCTATAGGGAATAATATGTAAGGAGCAAACGATCACTGTGATATCAGAAGAGCTTAGAGGGAGTCTCAGAGTCACCCCTCTGTGCCCCAAGGGTGTCTTTTCACAGGATGGTGCACAACAAGTCAACCAAACTGCTGTCATTAGGATTAATAGCTTTCATGTGGGCAATGACACCCCATACCATACAAATATTGGTCTCCTAAGCACTCCTTTGTGTCTCATTTGACTTCAAGCATGGGTGGAGGTGACAGGCACTTGTTCCAGGTGTTGAACTTGAAACAAATAAGGTGACCTCCTCAAATAAGCTCTACTCCATTATCTAACAAACACAGACAACGGAGTATACATATTCAATGCTTTGATTTTGCAATAGAAAAAGTTTCTATAAACCAGCTTTCCCCAACTTGGTTTCCTCTGGGTATGTTGGACTACAACTCCCATAACTCTAAAGCCAGCAGCAGCTGCTGCCTATTATCATGTGGCTCAGAGTAAGGATACTGTTGGCCCTCCCATTTTAGGTGCTGGTACCCAAAACTAGCTTCAGTTTTTTGAGGGGCCTCAGTGACAATCTTCTCACCACTATTGTCACCAGCTGTTATCCTCCTCAACTTTTTTCATCATGGTGATTACTTGCTTGCTTGATTCCTTCACAGGCAGAGAGGCAGGGAGCAAGTTGACAATGACATCTGCTGCTCCTCTTTCCCTCCACCACTGTTCTCTGTGCCAAAGCAAGAGGGAGGAGAACACAAGTTGCAATGGTGAAGAGGAGCGAGCGAGGCCATGGGGCTCTTGTCAGGGCATTCCTGCTGGGTTGCTGGCCTTCTGCAGATGCCTAGTCATGTCTACCTTTGATGCCAGCTCTGCCAGTACCAGTAGCCCTCAGGGAGATGACGCTGGTACAGTCCAGACCCTGAATAATACAAGCTGCCATCTATTGGGAAACTGTCCATACCTAGGTTACGTCAGACTTTTGTAATGCCTTAAAGGATTTTAAACTTTGGCAACGGCAACAGGTCAGGAAACCGAACTGATAAACTGACTTAAGAAACTCCTCTCCATCTTGTAGCAGATCTTCTGAGAACGTTCATTATAGAAATTCCCTCCAATTTAGTCATAAAATGCTCAAATGTAGTATAGGAGGAGAAGCTATAGTTTCGTTAATAGGCCCAAAGAGAGTCGTATGGGTCACAATGACAAAAGAAAAGTGGGGGAGGAAGCCACATCTCTTTCTAACTTTTTAGATCTTCTATGAGGCCTGATTGGAGAGTTTGTTCTCAGGGCGTCCCCTTCAGCAGAACATGAAACACCTTCCCATCCCTGCCCTGACAGACAGCTGGCAGATGTTTCTGTTATTCTGGAGGAACCTCATGCTGGGTGCTACTAAGCATTTAGTTGATCTAGCCTGAGGCAGATTTTATCACTGACTATTCTGAAAGGAAGGAAAATGTGGAAAATGAAAGAACAAAATAAATCTATTAGCAGGTTTTAGAGCTGCATCACATGGATCTTTTTCATACACCTCAAGCATCATCTGACAAGCATTTAATCGCATGCTTGTTACTGGCTACTCACATTTTTTTGCGGGTCCTTTTGATGACGACGTCCACCTCCCGCACATTTCCAGCTCCTTCAGGTCTTTTTTCCACAACAAAATAAGACTTGGTAAACCTGATTTTTTAAAAATTGAAGTGAAACTTGACGCTATTTCCTACTGTGTGCTGAAAAAGCAGCGCAATAAAAACACTGACTGAATGGGCTACATGGCCATTGCTGCTTCCTCTTTCTTCCCTGCTGCTTCCTCTTTCTTCCCTGCTGCTTCCTCTTTCTTCCCTGTGTGCAGAAAGAGGAAGCTGCTCATCCCTATTGTGGGACGGAAAAATGACGGTAGGGAAACATGATTCCACCCCCGTCTGATGATGCTTCTTGTTGGAAAAGGCAGACCCTGTTCCTGCAAACGTGATATATGAAAACGTGATACAGGTATATTGTTACTGTTATTATTTTGCTTTGGGTATTTGTACACTTTTCACAGTGCACAGCCGACACAAATAATGAACTCATACCATTCATTTATATATTAAGGCTTCCCTATTTTTCTTCTTCTTCTTCTTCTTCTTCTTCTTCTTCTTCTTCTTCTTCTTCTTCTTCTTGGTAACACACAGATTGTTGGAGACATTTATAAAAATGGTTGGATCTCCTGTTTGAATCCTAAAGGCAAACAAAGTACACCATGGCTGGTTTGGGCAATATCTCCCAAGCTCCAGTCCAATTAATTTAAAACATTTCACAGGCCATACACCATGTCAGTAGTACCTTACTCTGACGCCTGGCATCTTTCTGCTTCTGCAAAATTAATTTGATGACTATGTTAAACTAATAATTGCCTAATTTCCACAAATCGTCTCCTGGTACACTCCACTCAGAACTTGTTTCTCCTGGGAGATGCAGTGGGATCCAAGTATATTATTTATGGAAGCAGAGCTAATTTAATTAATTTTAGATGGAAAGCGTTCAGTTTTACCAATGATTGCTGCCTGCTAGGCTTCCTGACCATTGCCACATACAGAATGCTATGTCTATTCCTATGATGTATGAGGCCATAAACAAAGTCACCTTGAGAGGAAATCTGTCTTGGTTTAAGAGCTTCTAGTGATTTACAGTTCAGTAGAATACTGAATTCCTTATATTTGATACAGCAAACTGCATTTCTAATACAGTGAAACACCCAAATGATATTCATTTCAATGCTGTCTCTTTAATGTGGAGCAGACAAGCTGGAGGGGATTCAGAGGAAGGCAATGAGGATGATCAGGGGTCTGGAAAGTGGAAACCAAGCCCTGTAAGGCAAGGCTGAAAGAACTGGGCATGGTTAGCCTTGAGAAGAGAAGACTGAGGGGAGACATGACAGCACTCTTCAAGTACTTGGAAAGTTGTTATTATTATTATTATTATTATTATTATTATTATTATTAATTATTTATTTATTTATATAGCACCATCAGTGTACATGGTGCTGTACAGAGTAAAACAGTAAATAGCAAGACCCTGCCGCATAGGCTTACATTCTAATAAAATCATA
The DNA here is from genome assembly GCF_023053635.1 of Elgaria multicarinata webbii. NCBI lineage: Eukaryota > Metazoa > Chordata > Lepidosauria > Squamata > Anguidae > Elgaria > Elgaria multicarinata. The sequence continues at coordinate 92,646,315 of NC_086173.1, read as the reverse complement.
ATAAAACAATAAGGAGGGGAAGAGAATGCAAACAGGCACAGGGTAGGGTAAACATGCACTGGGTAGGGTAAAACTAATAGTATAAAGTCAGAACAAAATTAAGATTTAAAAGCTTTAGAAAAAAGAAAAGTTTTTTTCTGAGCTTTAAAAGCTGCGGTTGAACTTGTAGTTCTCAAATGTTCTGGGCATAAGGGGCAGAAGAAGAAAATGGACGAAGCCGAGCAAGGGAAGTAGAGACCCTTGGGCAGGCGAGAAACATGGCATCAGAGGAGCGAAGAGCACGAGCGGGGCAATAGTGTGAGATGAGAGAGGAGAGATAGGAAGGAGCTAGACAGTGAAAAGCTTTGTAGGTCAACAGGAGAAGTTTATATTGGATTCTGAAGTGAATTGGAAGCCAATGAAGAGATTTCAGAAGTGGAGTTACATGGTCAGAGCAGCGAGCCAAGAAGATGATCTTAGCAGCAGAGTGGTGAACAGAAAACAACGGACTGATGTGAGAAGAAGGTTTAGGAGGAAAAACAAGCAATTCAGTCTTTGCCATATTAAGTTGTCACACAGGGGGCCAGGATCTCTTCTTGATCATCCCAAAGCGCAGGACACAGACTAATGGGCTCAAGTTACAGGAAGCCAGATTCCAGCTGGACACCAAGAAAAACTTCTGACTGTTAGAGCAGTATGACAATGGAATCAGTTACCTAGGAAGGTAGTGGGCTCTCCCACACAAGAGGCACTCAAGAGGCAGCTGGACAGCCATCTGTCAGGTATGCTTTAAGGTAGATTCCTGCATTGAGCAGGGGGTTGGACTCAATGGCCTTATAGGCCCCTTCCAATTCTACTATTCTATCATTCTATGATTAAATGGTGCCAAAGGTATAAGAAAAACACAGCATCTTTTCCCCTGTAAATGCATTGCCCCTTAATAACAGCACACTCTCACTTTGCTCCAATTAGAATGTCCAACAACATATTCACAGTTAAGGGACAAAACTGATTAACTGGATAAAAATTCTCTTTGGGAGGTAGATTGCTATTATAGTGATAGATCTAGCCACAGAATATAATAAAAGGAATCTGCCTCTCCCTCTTTGTTTCCTTTCTTTGTTGTGGTTATTGATAGCGTGGAGATGAACTGTAAATACCCTGCTCCTAAAATGCCTGGGTTTAACTTAGCTGTGCTTTGCAGGCATACAAGCTATTTAGTCAGGCATTTTAGGAGCAGGGTATTTACAGTGCCTTTAGATACCCTCTTATCTCCAATCACTGATCAGAGATAACAGCAGGAGAAGCTTGTGAACTGGATGGGGAATCCCTGGGAGTCAGGAGATCCCCATCCCTACTTTAAGTCTATGCTGAGGAAGAGGTGGTGGGGCCCTGGGGAAGGGGCTCTGGCTACTGGGGAAATCCCAGAAAGTGTGATTTAGCCCGGTGGCCTGAGGTTCAAACACCCCTGGTCCCTGTCCTAGGAAATCAAAGCTTGGGCATGGATGGGGAGTGGGACATTATCATGACATAAATGGGGCCAGATCCACACCTTGTGTCATATAAATACGATCCCATCATGGTGACGCTATATCCCTCTTCAGCATTTATTCCCCATAGGACACACAGTGACATCTGTTGCAGTATTCTGGATAAATACAGAATAAAAGTAGGAAATAATGTTAGGAATGCATAAAGAGCCCCAACAGTTATCAGTGCAATAAAAAGCACTAGTGTAGATCTAGCCCAGTTACTCTATTATAACTAGACACTGCCTTAGATCCCCAGATGTTGTTAGACTACTCCTTTCATCCTTGATTATTGGCCATGTTGGCAGGGATGAGAGGAGTTGTAGTCCACAACATCTGGGGGCCCAAGATGAGAAAAGGCTGATTTAATGTCTGCTTAAAGAAATTAGCAGAAGGATTGTCTGCGGTGAAAGCTGTCTGTGCTCACCCTAATAACCCATTGGACCATGACCATTGTTCTTAATATAAAATGAAACCAAAAGAAATGAGGTTTCAAATTGTCACAAGAGGTATGAATGTGAATAAAACCTTTGGAAATGCATAAATTATCTCCATAGCTCCTTTGGATAGAATGCAAAAAAGAGGCTGAATGGAGCTGCACGTTTCTGCTAGGCTGACTTCACAGCATGCCCCAAACCACATTAAATTAGAGCCAAGGGTCACATGTTCACCACAGGATACTGTAATGTTATCTGTAGTACTTCACTTAATAAAGAAACCTTTCAAAAGAGGCAGACTATAATAAAAATAATTGTGTATGTGCATAATGAATCAGAATCAAAGAGGATCTGCCATGATAGAATAAAACTCTTTTAGATAAGTCATCGGAAAGTAAGAAAAGAGGGGGAAAATATTGCCCTGTCAATGAAATGGTTCTATTAAATACCTTTTGACTGTGACCCAAGCTAGATATGATGTTAAATACATCTCTCCATTTAACATGTAGGTTTTCAAAGAGAGGGAGAGGGGGATGGGAGAGGGAGAGGGAGGGGAGAGAGATAGAGTGTGTGTGTGTTTTTAATATACAGACATAAATGTGTATATACCCATATCAATGAATGCATATGAAATTCAAAAATATGAAAATAAAACTTATTATTTATTATTTTATTTGTATACCGCCTTTTGCCCAATACTAGGCAATTATAGGCTTCAACGAAAGCAGACCAGATCTCCAAATAATTATCCATTTGAAGTTGGCATCTATGTGCCACCTGTTCAAATGTTGAAAGCATTATAAGATCCTCAGACCACTGCATTTTGAGCTTAGTGGCTATCCTTTCAATGTTGTCATGTCAGTCTTTGAGCTGTCAAGAGGACATGGAGAGTCCATTTACAATAACCATTCGCTAATTTCCATGAAGCAAGTAAAAACTGAAAAGTGTATATGCATTAGCAAATATTAAAAACTGTTCCATATAATAGCTTCCTTGCAAAAAGAAGCAATGGCTGAACATTGCAGAGAAACAAGTTCAAAGGAAGCATTCACTAGATCTTTGCATTTAACATGCAAGTTTTCAAAAATGCAAATAGCATCTGCTAGTGGCTACAAGGCGAGCTTATAATGATCAGAACTGCAGCAGGTGGAGAAAATAGTACCTTTTCCTCCTCTCCTGCTCACCTCTCAGTGTAGCTTTGGAGGAGTGATTAGATTCAGGCAAGTAGCAGGGGAGGCTGGGTTTAAATTCACCTTCCCTGCCTGCTGCAATCCTGATAATTATTACAACTCCAATGGATGCTATTTGTATTTTTTAAAAAAAATACCCACGTGCATGTTAAATGCAATGACACATTTAATATTATGACCTCTAGTTTGGCCCTGAATGAAATCAGAATGGGCTTCCATAGAATATAGACGTTGTCTTCCTCCTCCTCTTCCTCTTCTCCTCAAACAAATGCAGGTTTTGCTAAACCGAACTACAGTTTATCTTCATAACAGGGACAAGAAGAAATTATGGATATGGTCAGTCAGCAAAAAGGAGGCAATCAATCTCATTCTTCTTGTATTACAGATAGTGAAGATTCACCACACAGGATAGCTTAGTATGGAAGCTTCCGGCACATCTCTCACTAATATCACTTACGTCAAAACACTTTGGTGTTCAACCATGCAGGGACGGTCAGTACATTGCTCATATACTAATGAAACAGTGGTTTATACATGGAGCCCATCCATCCTGAGGTCATTTTTGGAACAATCTTGGCAGCACTTTGCAAACAGGAAAGTCAGAGAGATCCTTAGAAGCTGAGAAATTGAGGAAGGGTGGATAGATTCAGGACTTGTCCACACATATACTTATTTAGACACATACATCATTATTTTGCACTACATTATCATCTGTTCATCTGTCCCAAGGTAACCTATGTTCTCAACAATACATTAACAAAGCCCTCACCAGTAAAGTATATCATTTGCCTGTTTTATGCCTACTTGTAATGACAGAAGCTAGCACTTTCACACTGACTTACAGAAAAAGATTTCACCTCCTAACTAGATCAAGTGACTTATTGGAGAGTGGTAGAAGAAAATCTAACAGCATAGTCAAAAAGAAAAGCCATTCCCATTTGCTGGCTTTTCTGAGTTTCTCAGTCTAAGAAGACCTGGGGGCTGTTGATATGCAGCCACAGATACACAACCATTGTGGGGCTTTTCCACGATGCTGTGTGTTAGAAAAGTCAGGGACTTATCCCGACCTTTTCAGTGGATTGTGGTCACCCTGGCTCTTCTGCCATCTGACCTAGCTCCGTAGACGATCCGCAGGGCAGTCCTGGCAGATGGCATCCGGTGATTGGTCACCGGAAGCCAGGAAGAGGGCGGGGGCTGGAAACCAGAAACCCTGCGCACCCCCTTTGGCATGATTACCTGATGCCACATCGGGTATGCTAAACCTTGGGGTTTAGGGAGAATGCGGTGCCAACTTGTTGCTGTAAAGACAGCCCCATAGTCTTATACACTGAATCTAAATATCTACACTTATATCATGCCTTACTTTTCCAGCTCAGGACATAAATATCTTCCTAGGTGTAGCTATTTGGATTATTCTCTGCATCACAAATCTGTTTTCTCTCTTGTGACTATAATTCTCCCCTTTATGGACTTACTTTCCTGCATACTATTTTTCAGCCTTGAAACTAGCGATGGATGAATTGCTAAGTTTCACTTTCTCCTGCATTCAAATTGCAAGTTCTTTATTATTGGTACATCCTGTATATGATGAAAGTCGCAAATTCTGATAAAAAACAAAGCAAAATAAAATTCCCACCTGTCGAAATTTAGTAGGTACAGCTACTCCTAGCATGGAGAGGACCATGTTGCACCTGCCTGCCATGTAGCTGTTAAAAGAAAAAGAAAGAAGTAGAGGCTGGTTAGCCTGTTCTGGATGGGGTTGCACTCTCCCTGAAGGAGAAGATTCATAACTCGGGGTTCTCTTGGAGTCATGTTTGTCACTGGAGGCTCAGGTGGCCTCAGTGGCACAGAGTGCCTTCTAGCAGCTTCAGTTGGTGGCTCACTATGCCCCTATCTGGACAGGGAAAACCTGGCCTTGGTAGGCTATGCTTTGGCAACCTCCAAATTAGATTACTGCAATGCGCTTTCCATGGGGCTGCCATTGAAAATGGTTTGGAAGTTGCAGCTTGTGCAAAATGTGGTAGCCAGATTGATTGTGGTGACCACGTAGGCATCTATACGCTGCCACTTTGGTAACTGATTCCCTCAAAATCTCACAGCATCACTGCTGCGAGGTGGAATTGATAACATTACATGGCAGGAGGGAGTGCAGTCTATCTGACCAAGAAAAAAAGCAGCACCGGTGGCCATAGGGCTTAAGCCAGCGCTTGCCCTGAACTCTGTTCTTACCTGTACTTTGATTGGAGCTAATTGGCTTCAGCCCGCCTCAGCCTTCACCCGAACTGCCTTGGATCCGGTTCAGAATGGTCCGAACCACCCTGATCCGATTCGGATTCAGGGTTCGGAACCAAGGCGGTGCACAGCCATAGTACATTCCTTGCATAATAATAATAATAATAATAATAATAATAATAATAATAATAATAATAATATAAAATTCTTTCTGTTCCATTTATAAAGAAATGCATGAACTTTTGTTAATAATAAAACAAACAAAAAAATTCTCACCCACCCCTACCTGAAACAATAGAACAATACTCACACCTTATTCATGTTTCCAATCAAAATCTGATGCATCTCTCCCATGTAGCTATATTTGTAAACCTACATAAATAGCATTCCCCTTTATTTCAGTTTCTGATCATCCAAACATGTGGATACCTCTCCTCAATTAATAATAAGGGCAAGAGACAGATGGGGAGAGGGAGAGGGAGAGAGAGACCTTAAACTTCCCTACACCTACACCTACACACACACACACACACACCTGCTGTGTTCTGTCCCTGCTGACTGCCCATCCTCCTACACCCTAATTGCAAGCAGGCCAAACTAGCTGAGGGGAAGCTGAAGGGCACAAATCCTGCTAATGTGCTGTTTGCAGCAGCCTCAGCTATTTTTCTCTCTTCCTCACACCATCTGCCTGCCTGCTGATAAGTTTATTTAAGTTCAACAGCAAGTGCCTGATGGCTCCAGCAGATGACATCATCACTCCAACTCTAAAAAACGTGCCGGAGATCACCCCCACCAACAATGATACCACTGCACAACACCATGAGTTGTTTCGATGGTCACTGCAGTAATGATAGCTGTGGAAGCACATTGTGGGGAAGGGGAGGGGAACCACAGTCCTCCCTTCCTGCACACAACCGCCAAACCATGCCAGGCAGTGTGGTTCACTTACCCACATCCCCTCCACCGCCCTCCCATCATAGCAGCCATGCATCAGGGCAGCCAATGCAGCAGAAACGAGAACACGATGACCACACCAGCCATGATTAGGCCAAAAACATTGACCATTCCATTTTCAGCATTTTGTGGGGGCTGGGGAGAAAACGAAAACATGGGCAAAAGAGGCTGCAAGAGGTGAGAATTTCAGAGTCCTTGGGGAAGGGAACAGGTTTTCCACATGCCTGTTAAAATGTAACCAGTTGTTGAGGAGTCTTCTTTCTATTTTTTCAAAACACCCCCAACATTTTCAGGAGTCCAGGAGTGCTTAGTGGATGCTTATTGGAAAGGGAGAGGTCACATGGTCTCCAATAGGCATTCACTTCTGGGCTCATCCAAATTCTAAGGGAAGGGGAGTGGTTTTGGTGTCCTAGGAGGACAAAGCTCCTGCATCTTTAGCAGGGAATTTCAGCAGGTGTCATTTGTATGCATGCAAAACCTGGTGAAAGTCCATCTTCATCACAACAATTCAAGCTGCAGGAGCCCTGCCCTCTTTTATATCTGGTCACTCTAGCTGTATGTGTAGTTTGGCCCTGATGTGGCTAGTCATTTCAAACCCTTGCAGTACAATCCTATACATACATACCCAGAAGTAAGCCCCCTTGACTTCAATGGGACTTACTCCCAGATAAGTGAGTACAGGATTGCAGCCTGCATTCTACCTTTAGGGCACAGTGGAAGAATTATGCATTATTTTCCCTCGATGAAGATAGCCAGCTTCGGACACTGGCTTCGGGAGATATGCTAACAATTTTTTATACTTTCTCTTTGTGAAATATATTACAGCTTCTTTCAGAACTGGTGAGATTTTGGAGGCTTAGACTTTCTAAAGGAAAAGAAAATTGGGAAAGGGCTTGCAGCCAAGGGTAGAATCCGTTCCAAACATCAGTCGTACATCAGCACTGCAAAATAGCTGTTAATTTATAGAAAAGAAATGTAGAGCTTCTTCCAGAGCCATACATCAAAGCTTCTTCACGCTGATACCCATTGTTATTTGGCCTTCGTGATATAGACCAAATGGGATTTCTTCGGTTCCTGGGCTCCTGGGCAAGCGGGAGACACAGTATGATTTATTGCTTTAAGCATTCAAAATGCTACACACACTAAAAATTTATTGTGACCTTATTACTTATTAAAAATAACAAAGTAAATAAGCGCACTGGGTAAAGGTTAATGTACCAAATAAAACAGATACAAAACAGAAAAGATGAAACTTCCAGATCAGCTTGCTTAACTTAGGTAGAAACAAGGTTGTTCAGAGCTTCTGCTGCAGCAGCAAAAGAAAAGAGCCTGAGGTGAAAGGAAAAATGAGCGAGACAAAACTAAAGAATAGAGATGAAAGCTAGAGGGCCAGATTCTTCAGCTTCTGCCCTCGTGTACACAACTACGAATATAAATAGGGCATATTCCATCTTTTTTTTCTTTTTGACAAACTAAACCCTGAAAAAAGGGGAGTTCCTTTTATTGTTGATTTCTAACTAATTAACCGATGTTGGGGAAATCTGCAATATTAGTGATGGCATTATTTGCACACAGACATAAAACCATTGATTTATGATTCTATGGTATAATAGCACTCTGGACTTTGAATCTAGCGATCCGAGTTCAAATCTCAGTAGAACCTGTGTTTATTGCAGGATATTTTCAGAGGCAGTATGCCTCCCCATGCCAGTTGCTCAGGAACACAAGTGAGAGGGTGCTGTCCTTCTAGGTTTCTCATCTGGTTGGCCACTGTCCAAACAGAATGCTGTACTAGACAGGCCAAAACATGTATACACAGTAAATTAATGTCCCAACTTTATTAACATTAGCAAAGAAGATCTGCAACACAAATTAGCTGTGTGGGAACTGGCTGAGGCAGGAACTGCCTCACAGCCTCTTCCTCACAGGCCTAGTTAAGGATGAGCCTGGAATCACAGACCTCACAAGGCTGGCCCCGTATGAATCACACCCCCCCCCCCAAAGGACACCAATTTGTATATGCTTCTATTTATTTATTTATTTATTTATTTATTTATTATCTATTTATTTATATTTTATTTTTGGTGGTTCTGGTTACATAAGTCAGGTGTTACATCATTTATATATGCACATATATCTATACATTCCATTCAGATACAAATTACAAGTTTCTGCCAATTATTTTTTTCTAATATTACCATCCTCCTATCCACTCCAAATGTCTGTATATAGCAACGAGGGTGTTCTTCTTTGCTCACAAAGTCAATAAACTTTCTCCAAACCCTCTCAAATTTATCTTCGCAGAATTGTCCACGCAATTTCCTTTTATTTATTTATAACATTTCTATATCGCCCAAGAGCCAAAGCTCTCTGGGGCAGTTAACAATTAAACCATAAAATACAGCACCTAGATAGACAGACACAAATCCAGAAATAATTATCATAATTTAAATAGGAATACAATCCATCTCACCATAGTGTGGAAGGCTGTGACCAGGTAACCTGTGTGCCCTTCCTTCTGTGGGTTCTTTATCTTTATACCTGAGCTGGGACTCGACAGCTCTTTAAACAGAAGACACTTTCAAATAGAGGACAGTCCTATGTAAAAGAGGATGCCTGGTTACCATAAAACCAACATTCTTTGGGTCTTAGGTTCCCTAGATTCAAAAATCTAGCAATCTCTGTGATCCCTGGACTTGTGAATCTCTAAAATAGTTCCTTTCCCTCTCCTCAGCTCCCAAAGCCCTGGGTGACAAGTATAAGGAAACCTCTCTCATCTTAGTGCTGACCCTATGACTGTTTCTAATCTCCTCTTACTGCACTGCTTACTATTGCGACCAGTCTACTTAAGAGTGCCATCACACCTTCGAAGAAACGCTGGCTACCGTTGCTTCTTCGTGGACACTCAGTTACTTCCTGTTTTCAAACAGGAAGTAAACAAGGTGCATGATTGCCAATCAGTCCCTCGTTGTGAACACGCTTCTTCTCCCACACACAGCAGGAGAGAGCAGCAACTTCGATTTAAAAAATATTTCAGCGTTTTTCTGGTTTTTCTTGTGGCGCAAGGAAGGGCGGAAGGGGCGCGCGAGGCAGACGACGTCATGTGAGGGACCTCCGAGAATCCATGAGTGCCCTGTAACGAGCATGCAATAAAATGCTCATCGGATGGAGCTTTATTACTCAACTTAGTCCACCACTTACATTCCTTTCTCCACAGAATCATTTGTGAGTAGAACAAAACATCCTGCTTTCCTCAGCCAATTTGACTCACAGGCAATGCAATACATCATGAAGAGAGGGTCACACAGATGATGTAAAACTGACAACAACAACTTTGTGATTGCAGGCAATGCTGAACAGAAACTGAAAGTGCAGTGTCTGAGACTTGAACTTGGCACTGCCTGGTATGGCAATCCAGGAGGGCCAATGCACTAGAGGCAAAAAAAGAAAAGGAAAGGAAAAAAGCCTACTCAGCGACACAGAAAGCTCCATCACACCTGGGAAAAAACGCTGGCTACCGTGACTTCTCCGCTCCAGGTTTCGTCGCTCAGTTACTTCCTGTTTGAAAACAGGGAGTAAACAATGAGCACGAGGCCCATTCAGTCGGGCGTTGTAATCATGCTGCTTCTCACACACACAGCAAGAGAGAGCAGCAACTGGACCTTTCCTGGGGTGGGTGGGTTGTGGTGCAAGGAAGGCTGGAAGGGGCGTGAGAGGCAGACGATGTAATGTGAGGGACCTGAGAAAAATCTGTGAGTACCCAGTAATGAGTGTGCAATAAAACGCTCATCGGATGGTGCTCAGAGACTAGCTGCTCCTACACTGCCTCTCTAGGTAGCATAGGCATGTGCAGCTCATTTCATTAGGTTGTGCACCTCAAAGGCCCCAATTGGAGTTGGGGAGGGGAAAGCAGTTTCTCACACATCCACCCCCACTGCAGGAGAGAACCTGATGGGCTGTGGGGATGTTCAAGCAGAGCAGAGGGAGCAAAGGATGCCACTTCGTCGAGTCTGTTCATTCTGTCCCACCCTCCTTATTCGCTGCCGCTGCCCCTGAACTTTGAATCCTGGACAAATCCATAGAGCGGGAGGGCAGGCAAGCAGAAGTCTCGAGCGCCTTGGTACTCTTCAAGAGAGAGGGGGAGCCCAGAAAAGAATGCAGGTAAGGCCCAAGACAGGTTGCCGTCTGAAGCATAAGCCTGCCATGCCTCGATCCCCGTCCCTTCCCTCAGCCACATGATTCCCTGCCCCCCTTGTTCTTTCTGCCTTCATGTCCACACTGTGTGGATCCTGAGCAGAAAGACTTGATAGAGAGAGGCAGCATGCTGGCGAGGTGGGCACGCGTGTCCCCACTATGGAAAATAAAGTAAGCCAGCTGGCTGGCATGGTTGGGATGTAAGGCGCGGTGCCTGGTCCGTTTTGAGTGAATGCTGCTTCTTGGGTGCACTTGGCAGGGGGTGGAGGACGCATTGGGGGGATCAGGGGAGGGGTAAGGAGGGCCTCTTCCCCTCCCCTCTGCCATCTGGCTGAAGCAAAGTCGGTGTGGATGTGCTCAACGTCTGGACGGGAGAACACCGGGAAAACCCATGTACAGCATTTGGGGTTCCCTGATAGAAGCATGGCAAATAAAATGACTAAATAAATAAATAAATAAATAAATAAATAAATCTCAGAGACATATTCCAGTGCTAGCACACTTTATTATGAAAAGGCCTTAAACTGGATTTCAAGCGTCATAATCGCCCTAGGCCCTGCTGCCATCCTTCTGAAACTTAATTTAGCCAAGCACCATGAGGGAGGGGTGAAGGGAAAGGAAATGAGATCCCCCGACATTGGAGAGCTCCCCTTCCACATGAACTGCTGCAACTATCTTTGTGAACCTTTGCTGGTTTCTTACTTTGGGACACCTCTAGACTCCCTGTAATTTTGAGGAAAATGGTCCTGAAGGAGCATAGGGAGAAAAGTTTGTCCTCTTTTGGAGAGCTTCAAAATGTCAAAGATACCCTTGCACAAACCCCCTGTGGCTATCATTCTGCAGTTTCTGAGGCATGATCTCTAAACTCCTGAAATTTTCATCCAATTCTTCCAAGGAATGAAAAAAAATATTAGCAGTTCCCTTTAAAAGCAAATCAGATTATAAAGGCACATAGGCCCAAAAACCTTGCACCTACTTTTCTGACATTTGGTAGGTATAATCTCCTTCTAAGGGGCTACTATGCCTGCAGTTATCATCCAGTTCTGACCAAGCCCTCGTCTTGATGATGTCGGCACCACACCGCCGCATTGACACTCCTTCCGACCATCTACATTGGAAGGAGTGCAGTTGCACATTTTCTGGGCTCCATCACTGCCGTGCCCGCCCACCCAAGCTCACACACAGCAGGTCAGAGGGGCCTGGGAGCATCTGCTAAGATTGGGGGGGGGGTTAAAAAAAGTTGTACTGAGTTGTTTGGTTTTTGTTCGTTTTAAGTTGTAAATGGGAGGGATGGGATTTACAGCTAAATGGTATGGGGGGAAACAAGGGGGGAGGAACAGGGACTGTCTTTTTTACCAATCAGTTGTAAGCCGCTCCAAGAGCCTTTTTGGCTGAGGTGCGGGATAAAAATACTCTAAATAAATAATAAATAAATAAGGTGCTCCCTCCCTCACAGAATATCCAACCAACCTGTTTAATTTTTTTCTAAACAAGGCTCTACAGAAGCACGGAGCCTGGCTCTGCTCTAAAAGTCGGGGTAAGTGCCTGACTTTTTTAGAGCAGAGCTTTAGGGCTTTGCCCCTGGATCACTTCTGAGTGGTGGCTGCGTCATGTAGATCACCTGCCGCCACTCCGAAGCTACCGCAGGGAAAAGCACCTCTGTTGACAACCCTCAGGAGAAAAAAGTTAACAATCTTTTGTTTTTAGAAAAAAAGAATGCAAGCTTTGGTTTGGTTTTTTAAATGCCGAGAAGCTCTTAAGCATTAGCTACACAAATCTTTGTGTATTATTCAGCCTGTAAGGAAGCCAAACTAGCTGCAGCTGAAAGAACTGCTTGTTGCTTTCCTGTCTCCTCCCCTCCCTTCCCCTCCATTGTTTCCTCTCTATGGTATTTTATACGGCTAGCTCCTTGGGGCAGGCATTTTGTCCTCTTGTAGTCCTTCAAGAATCATGCACAGAGTGATGATGATGATGATTTTCTTTTCTTTTTTTACAGACATATGTACTGTTTGCTGGTGAACAGCAACCGACACATAAATGGCCCCAGATTCCTGCCTCTGCAACCATGAGAACCCGATTTTTCTTGATGACTTACGTTAGGTGGAGGAGAAAAACAAACCCTCTTGTCTGTTTGTATGAAATCAAATAGACCAGTACTAAGAAACGCTTTCTCTGAGTCAAAGGTGAAGGTGGTGCGATTGGACTCCTTTATGTTTCCCTGCCCTTGTACCACACCCAGGTCCTAAGGCCAGGAGAGGAAGTAAAAGCCCCTGAATTTCAGGGATTGTTGACATTGCTAGGGCCCAGTTCATCCCTGAGGCTCCTGTCGCCTGGGTAGCTCCTGCCACTGGGTCTTCGTGACAACACAGACTATTTGTCAATCAATCAAGGTTAAAAAGAAGGGATGCCCCTCTTGGGTAACTGCCACTTCAAAGCAAGAGCCGAGAGCGAAAGCAGGGGGCAACTGAGAAGGCGAGTTCACTAGCGAAAGCAGGTGGACTTACTAAGTGCGAGGCGAGTTTGCAGTCGGAAACCTGCAGATAATCCCTGCGCTGAAGCTGGCTGAAGAGAGGCCGATGGATGCAGCAGAAGCCAGCTGACGGAAGCTCGGTGGATATTTGTGGGTGGAAGCTGGAGCGTGTTTGCAAGTGCATGGAGAGTGTGTGATGGAGTGGATGTTTTCGGGTGTGCGTCCCATGTTGTATACAACCTGGGTGTGCTTGTTTGTGTGTGAGAGAGGTGTCGAATGTGGTCGTGGCGAGTGCTGTGTGCATGGATGCGTTCGTCGGCTCCAGACGTGGTGTGGATGGGAATTAACCGGTGGAAATTCATGGATGGAAGCCAGTGGAAGTTGGCAGGCTGAGGCGGCAGATGAAGTCGCTAGGCAGAAGCCTGTGGATGTGGCTGGGGTGTGCTGGCGGAAGGCAGAGGATGAGCCAGGCCTCATCCTCTGCCTTCCATGTGTGTGTTTGCCTTCCAGGTCGGAGAAGCCTCCCCCCAAGGTGTTGTCTGAGAGCCTCTGAAGTTGCCATCTGGCTGAAGCAAAGTCAGTGTGGATCTGCTCAACGCCTGGATGGGTTACCACCTCAGAAAGCCACGTGCAGCATCTTGGGTTCCCTGATGGAAGCACGCCAAATGAATTTACATAATCAATAAACAAATCTTCAGAGGCATACTAAAGTATCCATTCTTTCTTTCTTTCTTTCTGTCCTGCAGACACATTTCATCAAATTGGCTAGGCCACTGATTTGGAGGTTCAATTACCTTGGGGAGGAGAGTGTCACTTCATCAGAGCCCCTGGCTTACAATAAATTGGGGGAAAGTTTCAAGGAATGGCTACCAATAAAAAGAAACTGGGTTTCTCCTTCGAAAAAGCAGTGGGAAAAGGTATGGGTGGAAGATTGGCAGTAGGTTATTAGTCCTCAAAGGTGAAATAGTTTTGAGAGAATGAAAGAGCATGACACACTTGCAGATACAAGGGTTTGTGTGCCTAACACATGTCAGCCCCCATTTCTGCAACATAAAACTAGGAACTTTAAAACCTAGCATTACTTGTTCCCTGATATACGATCCTATATTGATGGTTTATGCTACTGGCGTGTATAACATTGTTCCAAAATCAGTACATATATATTAAAAATCATCATCATCATTATCACCACTACTCTGTTCAGGGTTCTTGAAGGACTACTAGCTTCATCACACCAGGGTTATACTGCGCAATCACTGTGAATTGCATGCAAAGGACTCCGAAGTTTTCCACCTTATAATCTGCTTTGACTGTGAAACACTCCCATGTATCCTGCTTTAATTGTGCTTCAACGCCAAAAGACCCGACCTATTTTGATACTACTTTTGGAGCGAATCATTTGTTGTTTTCTGCAGGAGGAGGATTTGATAGGTTTAAAGTACAATTAATCAAATGCTTACATCTGCGTACGTTTTAAAGATAAAAACATAAAAATTGGCACAGTAATAGATATTAAGGAGAGCTTTTAGCATACCAAATTTGAATCGGATTGGGTCATCCATTGATTTTTTTATGATCTTTTTACGTTTTCCCCCTTAAACCTTTTTCCTGGTATTCAAAGGATCTTAGGAGCACTGCCGGCCGGGGTGTGATTTAGCTAGCAACAACAACAACAACAGCTAAACGCTGTAGGGGATAATTAAAGGGAAACAGGTATGTGGGATAAAGCCCTACAAGAGGACAAATGCCTGCCCCAAAGAGCTAGGTGTATAAAATACCATAGAAAGGTAATAATGGAGGGAGGTGGGTGTGAGGTGGGGGTGGAAAGGAAAAGAACAAGCAGTTCTTTCAGTTGCAAATACATAGGTTTAAATACCGGCTGAATACATGAAGAGTTGTCTAGCTAGAGCCTAAGAGCATCTCTACATTAAAACAACAACAACTATATAAATAATGATAATAACCAAGCAAGTCTCAGTGTAGAAATGGCTCATCTGCCTTGTACATGAAAGAGCGATTCACCTACTAAAAAATAGAGCTGAGA
The DNA here is from genome assembly GCF_023053635.1 of Elgaria multicarinata webbii. Lineage (NCBI taxonomy): Eukaryota > Metazoa > Chordata > Lepidosauria > Squamata > Anguidae > Elgaria > Elgaria multicarinata. The sequence continues at coordinate 92,631,286 of NC_086173.1, read as the reverse complement.
AAAATGTTTTTTTCCAACATGAATAGAATAACTTTTGGCTACGTGGAGAGTAGACAGTGCTTTCCCCCACCTTCAAGCAATCATCTCACCTTCCCCAGAATGTCTACCCAAAGTGGGCCTGTAAACCAGACACTTGTCAATAAATATTTCAAAAGAGGTCAGATGCTATGAAAAAGATCCCGGAACACTGAATAATGCCATCTGTTTTTCAGTGCAGGCCACAGTGTATAAATGGAAAGCACTGATCTCTCTCTTAAAATATATCTGGCAATCTTATTCTGCATGTAAATGACCTTTTGTTTGTCCACTGTGTGAAAACCTTTATGCCATCACTAGTTTTGTGTGGCATCAGCTAAGAGGGAGTAATTAATGAAATCCCATTTTGTCCTTGGCTTTTGAGAAGACAAATTGTCATTTCGTTGTGAAGAGATTTAAATTACAAACGTTAAGAATTTGGTGGTTGGAATGGGAAAGGAAATCAGTCATAGTAATGGACTAACATTTCTAAGCCAAAGGTTTCCCCACCACCACCACCACCACCAAGAAGGCTTGGGAAGAAAAGCTGGTCAGCCTGGCCTGGTATCTATAGTCGGAAATCACATGTGCCAAATGACAAGTTCTTGTTAAACTTTCCATATTTTTTTCATTTTTTAATAATGGTATATCAATCAAATGTTATATAGTGTTTGGTTTTGGACAGGAAACAAATCACTTTGTACCAAAAGCATCTCAGGTGGAGGTAACTCATTTTAATACCTGGAATATGTCAACAGAAACCAGCAGGATGATAGGAATTGTAGTCCAACACACCTGGAAGACACAAGGTTGGGGAAGGGTGATCTACACTCTGACTTCATGTTTCATACTCCCCCACTCCATTCAATATCCACAACCATTCCTCTCTTGCGATATTCTTCCTAACACAGATTCCCACTTTATGCAGAAAGGTTGTTACTCTCCTATCGGAATTGCTACATTTTGCCACCTGTTTGGTAACCTTCCTTCATTCTCTCTGCTTTTCTTGCACATCACACCAAGCTGAGATACAACCATCTTAATTAAAAGAGCTTACAATTTTTATCAGCCCAACTGGTGCGATCTCTCTATCTTGAACTTTCCACACATACTCTTTGGGATCAGCCTTCATTTCCCCTCAGTCCCAGCATCCCGTTCTGCAGAGATAAGCAACACATTCACTGTAATCAAGAGGTGTGATTGTTGTTGGGTTATTGTGCCAGAACTTTTCTCCTTCTGGAACTCTGTTTGTGCTCAGAAACAAACACACATCACGCAGGTCTTACACAGCAGAGCTGGTTTATTTCCTTCAGGCTTCTGTGCAGTTCAATTCAGATCAGTTCAGATCAGCACACTGAGGCATACACAGAGAGCAGTGATCAGAGAGCAGTGATCAGTAAGCAGTGATCAGTTCCATTTTACACAAGTGAGAAACTATATACAGATCTACACAATTCTTATCTACATTACATACAGCTGTGATGAGGCTAACTTAGAATCTTGGCAAGGTTCCCAGAACAGCCTCTATCTCAAGGTAATTGCCCACAGATAGTCTTTCTCTGTTTAACCCTGAGATAGCCATACACACACAATTTTAATGACTAAGCAAGTATTTCTTTTCATATACTTAACAGTCCTCCTCTTGCGCATGTTGTTTAAATTGTGTTACAATCTGAGACCCAGCTTTAAAAGCATCTCTTTGTGTTTTACCATTGATACTGGTTTTGTGAATAAATCAGCCAACATCATTTCAGATGGACAATATTCAAGCTTAATCCAGCCCTTCTGAATTATATCTTTCACATGAGAATAACGAACATCCACATGTTTAGTTCTTGGTTTACACTTTTCAGATGTAGCCATACTAATACATGCCTGATTATCCTCAAATATGGTTACTGGTGTCTCAATTTCCAACCTTAGATCAGCAAATAATTGTTTATACCACTCAATCTCATTACAAGCCAGAGATAAACTGATATATTCTGCTTCTGCACTAGAGGTTGCTACACAATTTTGTTTTCTTGTATACCAATCAATCAAAGATTGATTGTAAAAGAATGCTGCTCCACTGGTAGACTTTCTATCAATTGCGTTAGCCCAGTCAGCATCTGCATAAACACAGAAATTTCCATCTTTGTGTGTAGATATTTCCAATTTGTGATTGATTGTACCTTTTAGATATCTCAATACACGTTTTACAGCTGTCCAATCAGTTACAGAAGGTTTTGTCATTTTTCTGCTTAAAAGATTTACAGCAAATGTAATATCTGGTCTACTTAGGTTTGCTAGATAAAGTAAACTTCCAATCACACTCTGATATTTCTGTATGTCTTCCATTTCAGTACTGTCTGTCTGATTTTGAAAATCAGTGACCATAGGAGTGGCAACAATTTTACAATTCTCCATGCTGTGTTCTTCCAGCAATTTTTTAATTTTGCCACTTTGTTCAATCAGAAATGACCCTGTGTTAGAATCTTTTGAAATTTGCATTCCCAAATAACTTTTCACTGAACCAAGGTCTTTTAACTCAAAATGTCTTTGCAGCTGGTTTACAAATGTGTTTTTCTGTTCTTCTTCATTAAAAACCAGTAACAAATCATCTACATAAATCAGCAAATACACTACATTTGAACCATCCTGTTTTGTGTACAAACAATGATCAGCTTTGCTTTGTTTAAAACCCATTTTGATCAATACATTGTCCAGTTTCTTATTCCAACACCTTGCTGCTTGCCTCAAACCATATATGGATTTTTTCAATTTACAAACTAACCCTGGATTTTTAACAAAACCTTTTGGTTGAGTCATGTAAATTTCCTCTGTTAAATCTCCATATAAGAAAGCTGTTTTGATGTCAAAATGAAATACATTCAATTGTTTTTCTGCTGCAATTTTTAACAAAAGTTTTACACTTGAGTATTTTGTTGTAGGTGCATAAACTTCTTCAAAATCTATTAGATATTTTTGAGCAAATCCTCTTGCTACCAATCTTGCTCTGTAACGTTCCACCTGTCCTTTCTCATTTTGTTTTACTTTGAATACCCATTTACAGGTAATGGCTTTACGACCTTCAGGTAAAGGTACTAGCTCCCACGTTTCATTTTTTTCCATTGCTCTGATTTCCTCTGACATTGCTTCATGCCAGCCCTGAGCTTCTGTAGGTTCCATTTCCTGAATTTCCTCAAATGAAGTAGGTTCATAGGCTATTAGTAAAGCTCTATGAGAAACCTGTTTGCTTTGGTATTCATCTGAGTAACGAATTGGAGCTTTGCGTTCCCTTTCTGATCGTCTTGGCATAGTTACAGGCATAGTTTCCTCCTTTACAGTTTCTTCCCCCTCCCTCTCTTGCTGAGATTGTTCAGGAATTTCTTCTGTTTCTACAGCTTTCTGTTCTACAGGCAAACTTACATACTGTTTTGTTTCCTGCATTTGTTCATGAAAAACTACATCTCTGCTCACAATTACACTTTTGTGATATGGAGACCACAAACGATAGCCTTTTGTTTGTGTATCATATCCCAACAGTTTACATTCCAAACCTCTTTGAGCTAGCTTTCCTGGTCTGTTTTCTTTCTGAATATGAGCAAAACATTTACTTCCAAAAACCCGTATATGTGACACTCTAGGTTTTCTTTTGTAAAACATTTCATATGGGGTTTTTTCATGTACAGAGTGGTAAAGCCTGTTTAACAAATAATTTGATGTGGACAAAGCTTCTGCCCAGAACAGATTAGACAATCCTGACTCTTTCAATAGAGCTCTTAACATGTTCTGCAAGGTTCTGTTTTTCCTTTCTGCAACTCCATTTTGAAATGGTGAATATGGAGCAGTAAGGTCATGTTGTATACCCTCATCACTGAGGAATTTTTTAAATTGGTTGCTAAGAAATTCACCTCCCCGGTCCGTTCTTAGATTAGCTATAGGTTCTTTAAATCTATTTTTACTCCACTTAACAAACGCTTTAAACTTTCCAAAAGTTTCACTCTTCTGTTTTAACACATACACAAATCCAAATCTACTGTAATCATCAACAATAGACAAGAAAAATCTGTTTCCTCCTTGACTTGTCTCAAAAGGACCTGCAAGATCTGCATGAATTAATTCAAAAATTCTTTTTGTTGTTCTCTCACTATGTTTTGGAATGTTTGACTTATGACACTTGGTTTCACTGCATACATTACATTCTACATAGTTAGAACATGGTTTGATTTTCACCCCTTCACACAATTCTGGAATCTTAGAAATTGTTTTATAGTTAGCGTGACCAAACCTTTTATGAGTTAAATGGATGCACTCTTGGTGTGGTTTGCAATTGGCTATTGTTTTTGTTGTGACTTTGCTGGCTACAACTTCATTTTCTGTACAAGTATTAATCACATACAAAGATTCTTTCATTATTCCCTGCACACACACCTTGTTTCCCTGTTTTATAGTACAATTTTCTTCAGTAAAACAAACCTCATATCCCATTTCTGTTAACTGAAACACACTTAGAAGGTTTGTTTCTAATTCTGGTACATATAAAACACTTTGTAGTTCAACTCCCAGACAATCAAAATATACATTACCCACACCACAAATCTGGATTTTTGTTCCATTTGCAAGGGTAACACACTTTTGCTCTGAAGTAGAAGTTTCCAAGGTTACAAATGAAAGTTTGTCTTTTGCCATACTTATTGAAGCCCCAGAGTCCAAAAACCAAGGATTCATTGTCTCTTTGACTCTTGCTAGAAGACACTTCTTTGTTGATTCAGCTTCATTCATGTTGTTTTCTTCTCTCCACTTTGCTGTTGACTGCTTTTTCTTCTTGTTGTTGTTGCAATCCCGCCTTAAGTGTTCTGTGGAACCACAGTTAAAGCATTTCCTTGCCTTTAATGCAGCCACCACGTCAGAAGATTTATGGCTTTGTTGAAATTCAGCCACAGGATGTTTAAAGCTCTGTTGTTTTGAAGCTTGTCTTCTTTCATAGGTTTCCAGTAGTTTTCCAGCTACATACTCGAGGGTTAAATTTTTCTCCTCTTGACTTTCCATCATGGTGACAACCGCGTCGTATGATGAATCAAGACTTGACAAAATCACATAGACTTGGTGTATAGTTGTAAACTCCATCCCTCGTGCCCTGAGTTGATTGAAGATTTCTCTCATGCTTTTCAAATGGTTTGACATAGACTCCCCTGGTTTCAGCTTCATTCCATACAGTTTCCGGGTTAGAATTACTTTACTGCCCGTTGTTTCTCTTTGATATACAGCTTGTAGCGCATTCCAGCACTCTTTTGATGTATTCAAAAACTGAATGAAGGAAATTTGAGAGTCTTCCACAGCTAATGCAATAACTGCCATTGCTTTTGCATCGTCCTTAAATCATTTAGCATTCTGTGGATCTGCTCTATCTGGTGGATCCTCTGTGACTACATACCACAGTTCAGCCTGAATCAGATACATTTGCATTTTGTAAGACCATAATGCATAGTTAGAGTCATTCAGCTTTTCTAACAATTGATGCAAACCAGACATATTAGCTCCTGCCATTTCCTCTGCTTTAGGAATTTGTATCTCACCGTCCTCCTGCTCAGAGTCCTCCTCAGAGTCAGCCGACTGAGATTTTTCCTCACTTTGCAGCACTGGCTTTAGCTTGATGTCTTCCTCCATCAACAGTCTTCTGTTTTAGCAGACTCCTGGTTCTGATACTGCACCGTTCCCACCAAGTTCTGGTTCTTCTGCCTGGGTTAGGCTGGCGTAGACTTGCCTGGGTTAGGCTGGGCCCATAACCTTTTATGAGTTATTGTGCCAGAACTTTTCTCCTTCTGGAACTCTGTTTGTGCTCAGAAACAAACACACATCACGCAGGTCTTACACAGCAGAGCTGGTTTATTTCCTTCAGGCTTCTGTGCAGTTCAATTCAGATCAGTTCAGATCAGCACACTGAGGCATACACAGAGAGCAGTGATCAGAGAGCAGTGATCAGTAAGCAGTGATCAGTTCCATTTTACACAAGTGAGAAACTATATACAGATCTACACAATTCTTATCTACATTACATACAGCTGTGATGAGGCTAACTTAGAATCTTGGCAAGGTTCCCAGAACAGCCTCTATCTCAAGGTAATTGCCCACAGATAGTCTTTCTCTGTTTAACCCTGAGATAGCCATACACACACAATTTTAATGACTAAGCAAGTATTTCTTTTCATATACTTAACAATTGTGTGCTATGCTTTGTGCATTTCCCCCCCTGACTGTAGCTCTTTAGGCAACTCCCACCCACCCCTCCATTTCCAACTAGCAGTTAAAAAAAAAGCTTGGAACAAATTATATATCACAGTTTGAAAGCATCTCTACATTAAGGGAAATCGTGTTGTGTTGTTTACCTGGGGCTGTTGTGCTTCCTGGTTCTTTGGTGTGATTGATATGAACAGCTTTACACAGGATGAGAGGGGTGACAAGGGAGAAGTACTAGCAAAAACCAACAGAAAGAAAAGAAAAGAATCACATTGGATTTAAACCTAGCACAACTATAATCTAACATAATGAAGGGTCTTGTTCTTGTGGTCTTATAGAACCCTCTACGTCCCCACAGCACGCTTACTTGGGAGTAAGCCTCATTGAACCTGAAGGGGTGCTCTTGGTGGGGTGAGGGATCAGATCTGCCTCCCTTTGTTGCAGGGAGTCATTTTACCCTCTTCTTCCTCTGACCAAAGTCCTTCCTCAGCAAGTTCATAGCACAATGCCAGCATTACACACTGTTCTCGCTCTCTCCAAGCAATGCACTGCCATCTTCCCCATGGTGTCACCCTTTATTTACTTTTACCATAGGACTTGGACCCAAACCAAACACACAACACTTCTTGCAAAATGTAAAAAAATCATACTCCAGACAAGTAACTGTTATGTTTAATCAACAATGTCTTTATATGCAATAATTTCCTCTAACCACCATGGGCTTCTTAGCTGTGAAATTGCTATAATTACCATCAAAAGTATGCATGAATAATATTAGACACTCCCTGCGCTTTTTAATTTGGCTGATTTGCATGAAAAATATTTCCTGCATTTCCACTGTACTTGCTTTCTCTGAATATGTGCAGTTTGGTTTATACCTGAAGTGCCATGTTTCCCTAAAGTACAGAATGGTAACAGCCACCTAATAACCGACAGCAGCCTCCCACAATGTGATGCTCACCAGATGTTTTGGAGTACAACTCTCCTCATTTGCCAGCCAACATGCTATTTGGGGTGATAGGCATTGTAGCCTTAGCACATTTGGAGGTCACCAGATTGAGGGATGTTAGTCTATGGCAAAAATGCCAGTCTGGCATCCATTTAAAATTTCTGAAAGGGAACAGTTGTTCTCAAACGCTATATTCAATTTACTGGGAAATAGGTTTATTGCTTCTCTTAGACAGGCTCTCACTGAAGTGATTATGGGCATGTTGGAGAGGTACATGACAATATCCAAACCACCTGCACATACCTATCATTCCTAAAATAGACCCATGTGAGTTTCCAAGTTAATTTCATCCCCGAATGAAGAGTTGTTCTACACCAGTACACTGCAACAGGACACAAGGCTACATGGAATGCATTTTATTGACAATACAGAAAGGCCACAATACCTGTTCTTTTGGCCATGCAGGTTTTTTAGGGGACATATTGACAAGTTTTGCCTAAAGTTCTGCTTAGTGATCAATAGAGAGACAAGAATGAAATTATTCAAACTAAAAACAGTTATGTATAAGAGCTCTATCACACCAGCGATTTATCGCACACTCGCCATTCCTGGTATGTGGTTTTGCAGCGCTGAGCTCACATGACGTCGTTCCTGTCCTGCAGTTATCTCGCCCCTTCCCCCCTCCCTTGTTGCATTTTATTTTGGTGTGGGGAAAGCCTGGATTATTTTCCCCTCTCGCTTTTTCCTTTGCTGGGGTGTGTGTGCTAATGGAGTCTTACTGATGAAAGGGGAGGGCGGGGCAGTTTTCCTCATCTAGCATATTGTCGTAGGGACTTGTTAGTCAGTTGAATTACCATTTTAGTGCTCCACCCCCACCCACCCCCATTGCCTCCAGAAATGGAGCCCAAATGAAACCTTAAAAGTAATCACTAGATAACAAAGCCGGAGCAAGGGGGGAAGAGGCCACGTCCATCAGAGTACCACAACCAATGAATTGAAGGAGGAAGGAGAAGGGGTGGGGTGGAGTGCAAGAGTAAACAAGTGAAAACACACATGAAAGGGACCATGCGTGATGGAGCCCTTGAAGTGCTTATGAAATGGAGGTAAAAAATGTGGAGACAAACCAGAGGGGGTGGGGTGGGGGAATGTGTGTGATGGAGCCCTAAATGCCAAGTTTCTGGAATACATCTGGGAAACTGTGCAGAAGAGATAGAGCAGTCCAGGCCAGAAGTTAAGAGATAGTTCACACTTTACTTTTGGTACTTGATATTCTCTTGGATCCCTGAGTGCAAAATAACAGCACTGTAGCATATCCATTATGAATGGCCTTATGCAATTATATACGAGGCTACTCAGTGGTATGCCCCACTGAATTCAATAGCACTTACTCCTGCATGTTTATGATTGCAGTCCAAATGGTTATGTTTTCCCACCATGTCTAAGAACGAAACCCAAAGAATCACCAGTTGTTTGATGCCCTAAGATCTATCTGCTGGACCAGAACAGCTTCCTCCAAAGAACTCTTCCACTATGGAAGGAAATACCTGCCATCAATGCATGAAGCTCCTTTGTTAGGGGATGCCCCTGTGCATCCAACACTATGGCTTTATCTACTTGGCCTGGCACCCCAGGTGTAGCGATGGCCATCAATTTGGATGACTTTAAAAGGAGATTATACAAATTCATGGAGGAGAAGGCTATCAATGGCAACAAGTCATAATGGCTATATGCTACATCCAGGATCAGAGGCAGTCTGCCAATGGTTGGACTGATGAGAGTTGAAGTCCAAAACATTAGGAGAGCTCCAGGTTGAGAAAATCTGGATTAGACAATGCCTTCTAAGAAAGCATCCAAGCCAAAGAAAAGGCCAGTGCAGACAAGGTCAGCTTCCAATATATATAGCTGGACAAGGACACCCTAGGCCCCTCTGCATGATCACAGAGGTCCCTGGCATATCCTCCCCTTAGCCCAGGGAAAGTTCTTCAGCCTATGGGGCCAGACCCTTTACTGGCTTTATGTGTCATGCATATGTGACCAGCGACGTTACAGTCTGGAAGGATTCTGGCCCCCAAACAGCTTGGTTGAAGAGTGTCTAGCCCACCAGGCTGAAAAGGGTCAGCCTCAGCTTCAACTTGGCATCATCTTAGACAGTATTAATTCATTCATTCAGAATAAATACATTACCAAATAGCTTTCACGCTACTGTCCTAAATCCAATTGTTTGGAAGTTGAATCAGTTTTGAAAGACTCTGCTTCTGATTTGAAGCATTACATTCTCAGCAAAAGGAGGAGGAGGAGGAGGGTGAACCTTTTTACTCATTAACCGATTTACTCTTATTTATTGTCTTTGATGGGCAGACCTCATTTGAAATCAGGCCCTAGAAAATTAATCTGGAACTGCTGCACCTTGATCATTTTAAAACAACAGATTGATTGTTCCAATAGTTCATAACGTTTCATTCTCACTGTATTGACAGAAGATGTCCTATTTGTCTTCTTGTAGCATAGCTTCCCATGACCAAATGCTCTACGGAGGCAGGAGTGAGCAAATTCATTTATGTTATCAACATTACTCTGGCTTAGTTTTCTGCACACAATGCCAAACTAACTGTAGCATTACAGATGGATTGGCGGCTTGCCACCCTCCACCTTACCAGTGTGCAGGCAGTGCTAGAGGGAGAAATGAGTGCTATTTACAACTATGTCATCAGTTTGAATAGTGAAAGCTTGAAAAAAAATGTGATTTGTTACTGACTGGGGATGACCTAAATACACCAAATGCTTTAGCCAGCAAAACTAAGCTGAAAATCTAACCAGAAATGACTTCTATCTCCTGAATTTTCAGTGTTTCCAGCATCAACCAGAAGAGATGCATCTCTGCTGGATATTATTATTATTATTATTATTATTATTATTATTATTATTAGGTTTGTCAAAACATTTCAGCTTTCTGGAGTAGGCTCAATAGGAAGGACATTGGTTCTAAGAGCATCGTCACACAGGGGAAATCACATTTGCTTACCGTCGCTTCTCTGCCTGCACATTTGTCCCTTATTACTTCCTCTTTTGAAAGAGGAAGTAAACAACGTGCATGTGGCCCATTCAGTGGGCCGTTTTGATTGTGCTGCTTCTCCTGCACACTGTAGGAGACAGCGGCAACTTCCATCTTTAAAAACAAGTCTGACTTACTGGGGTGTTTCACACAAAGAAGGCTAGAAGGGGTGGGAGGCATGGAAAGGAGACATGCGCATTGAGATTGTTTTCAACTAATAGATGACTTTGGTGATTTTCCTAATATGGTAATAAGTCCCTGTTTTACTTGTTCCTGCTATCAATAAAAACTAAAGGTTTTGTAACGACCAGCATGTCATTTCCAGGAAGTGATGGTCCGTATGTGCGGTGGAATAAAACAAAAGCAAAAACGGGGGGGAGGGGAGAAGCATCCAACAAAGGCGAAAAAAGGGGAGAAACAAGTTCTCAAGATGCTGAACTTATATATATATATATATATATATATATATATGTTGAGAAGCCCGATGCGTTTCGGACTGTATTTTTGCTAGGCCTTCTTCAGGGGGCTGTAAGTAATTAAAATATATATTATAAATACATATTGTAGAACATGAAAGGAATAAAACAAAACCTGTGTGAAAGAGAGTCATGTTTGATTCCTCTACAGTGCATTGTGCCATTATGAGTATGGGAAAGAATACTTAATTTCCAGCATCATTGATAGACTAGGATTTCTAATGACTTCCCACACCTTATGGTATTGTGCGAATAGCTGAGGCAAAGATTCCCATGCTCAGAAAATCCTAAATATCAAATATTAGTTGTATGCTTATATAGGAAATAATAGTCAATGCTCTAGAATTTTCAATTTAAGTTATGTAATTCTACCTGATTTTATTCCAAGGAATGTTGGGAGCTAAAGATAAGAGTGACACTTCTAATGAAAAGGGACCAGAATGGTTTCTATTGCATTTAATAACCACTTCATCTCTGTCACAGGAAGGAAGTAGTGTGCTGGAACTGCTTTGCTGACAGCATTGGGGAACTGGAGGACAGTCTTCAATTAGGAAGATAATGCCCTTTCTTTTCCCAGTTGAGGAAGGATGGATTATGCGAGTCAAATGGAAAGTGGAGCAGGCAGTCCTCATAACGCTTGAAGTTGCCTCTGTTCTCATACACTTGTTGTATGCATGTTCCAACAAGTTAGTTATTTTCATATCTGTTGCCAAAACAATAAATAAGGCAATAGTCCTAAACTCAGTTACTTGAGAGTATGCGCCATTGAACACAGTCAGCCATGATTCCAAGCAAACATGCATAAGATTGCATTGTAAATGGCATGCAACGGGTCTCTGGAATCTTGGGACTACACTTCCCAATAGCCCTTGCTGTGACCTGTCTGCCTCTGACCTAGGGAGGAGGGTTCTCTTTCTGTGAGGAAAGAGCAAAAGAAGCAGACAGAAAGCGATGATATAGCCTGGAAGCAAGGCTCATAGTGCTCGTGAAATCACTGGGGTGGGGATGGGGATAGAATATCTTTGCCTAAACTGACTCAGTGGAGAAAGTGCTAGAAAAGGAAGCCCATAGCTAATGGTCAGGGATGCTGGGAGTTGTAGTCCAAAACACTTGGAGGTTGGCTGAACCTGTGCAGACCTACTGTTCAACTGGTTATTATTATTATTTATTTATTTATTTATTTATTTATTTATTTATTTATTTATTTATTTATATAGCACCTTCAATGTACATGGTGCTGTACAGAGTAAAACAATAAATAGCAAGACCCTGCCGCATAGGCTTACATTCTAAACACAGAAGCCTGGTAAACACAGAAGCCTGAATTGTTGCATTTTGAACCCAGTTAAATTTTCAACCCAACCTCCTCTGTTTGCCTAGCCTTTTAAATTGCCTGCTACTTCTTCACTATATATCTGTCTGGTTGTTGGGAGCCACTGGGGTTAGTATGGAGGTTGCTAACACTAAAGTGCCTTCGGTGCTTGCTTCTAAACCAGGTTACCCAGCCACAATAAATGTGCTGCACACATTTCTCAAAAGGCCTATCAAATGCCACGTTTGTTGAAAAATGAAATTGCCGGGGCACCGTTGAAGGAAAGAAAAAGGAACCCACCATCACTCATGCTCCTGTTTCGTGCTCTGCACATAATGACTCTAAAGGAGTAATAACATGGAAATGGGAGGCTGCTGTTGCACCTTGTCCTGCTTGTGAGTCCCTGGTCAACAGCTGTTTGGCCACTGTGTGAAAAGAGTGCTGAACTAGATAGACCCTTGGTCTGATCCAGCATGGTTCTCCTTACATTTGTATTTCTGGCCAACTATACACAGGCAGAGAAATTAAGAAAATAAGAAGTACTATGCTGGATCAGACCGAGGGTCCATCGAATACAGCACTCTGTTCACACAGTGGCCAACAAGCTGTCAACCAGGGACCAACAAAGCAGGACATGGTGCAACAGCACCCTCCCACACATGTTTCCCAGCAGCTGGTGCACACAGACGTACTGCCTTGGATAATGGAGAGAACACATAACCCTCAGGGCTAGTAGCCATTGATAGCCTTCTCCAGGAATGTATCCAACCCCTTTTAAAGCGATCCAAATTGGTGGTCATCACTACATCTTGTGGTAGTGAATTCCATAATTTAACTATGCGCTGTGTGAAGAAGTACTTCCTTTTATCTGTCCTGAATTTCCCACCAATCAGCTTCATGGGATGACTCCAGGTTCTAGTATTTTGAGAGAAGGAGAAAAATGTCTCCCTAGCCACATTCTCCACACCATGCACCATTTTGTACACCTCTATCATGTCTCCCCTTAGCCTCCTTTTATCCAAGCTAAACAATCCCAGCTGTTGTAACCTTCCCTCATAGGAGAGATGTTCCAGCCACTTACTCTATTATTATTATTATTATTTATTTATTTATTTATATAGCACCATCAGTGTACATGGTGCTGTACAGAGTAAAACAATAAATAACAAGACCCTGCCGCATAGGCTTACATTCTAATAAAATCATAATAAAGCAATAAGGAGGGGAAGAGAATGCACCAAACAGGCAGTATAAAAGTCAGAACAAAATCAAGTTTTAAAAGCTTTCGGAAAAAGAAAAGTTTTTAGCTGAGCTTTAAAAGCTGCGATTGAACTTGTAGTTCTCAAATGTTCTGGAAGAGTGTACCAGGCATAAGGGGCAGCCAAAGAAAATGGACGGAGCCGAGCAAGGGAAGTAGAGACCCTTGGGCAGGCGAGAAACATGGCATCAGAGGAGCGAAGAGCACGAGCGGGGCAATAGTGTGAGATGAGAGAGGAAAGATAGGAAGGAGCTAGACCGTGAAAAGCTTTGTAGGTCAACAGGAGAAGTTTATATTGGATTCTGAAGTGAATTGGAAGCCAATGAAGAGATTTCAGAAGTGGAGTTACATGGTCAGAGCGGCGAGCCAAGAAGATGATCTTAGCAGCAGAGTGGTGAACAGAAACCAACGGACTGATGTGAAAAGAAGGAAGGCCAGTGAGAAGAAGGTTGCAGTAGTCCAACCGAGAAATAACCAATGCATGAACAAGAGTCTTGGCAGAAGAGACAGACAAAAATGATCGAATCCTGGCAATATTATACAGGAAAAAATGACAGGATTTAGCTACTGCCTCAATATGAGGAATAAAGGAGAGCAAGGAATCAAATATAAAGCCAAGACTACGAGCTTCCTTGACTGGAGTAAGTGTAACATCATTGACAGTAAGAGAGAATGAGAGATGAGGAGAAGGTTTAGGAGGAAAAACAAGCAATTCAGTCTTTGCCATATTGAGTTTCAAACGACGATGAAGCAACCAGTTTTAGTTGCCCTTTTTAGTTGCCCTTACTCGTTTTAGTTGCCCTTTTCTGCACTTTTTCCAGCTCTAATATCTTTTTTTAAGGTGTGGTGATCAGAAATGTACACAGTATTCTAGGTGTAGTCGCACCATAGATTTGTATAAAGGCAGTATGATACTGGCAGTTTTATTCTCAATTCCTTTTCTTATAATGCCTAACATTGGGGTTTGCCTTCTTTACAGAGGCTGCACACTGGGCTGACATTTTCATCGAGTCGTCTACCACAACCCCAAGATCTATTTTTTGTTCAGTCACCACCAGTTCATAACCCATCAGGGCCAGATCTACACCAAGCAGGATATAACACTTCAAAAACGGTTTGAAAACAGTATTTGGAATGTGTCCTGGGCCCCAACAATTGTCAATATTGTTATAAACCGTTATAAAGTAGTAGTGTAGATCCTGCCCAGGTTAAACTTGAAGTCGGAGTTTTTCGCCCCAACATGCATTGCCTTATGCTTTCTTACATTGAATCGCATCTGTCATTTGGATGCCCACTCTCCCAGGTTGGAGAGATCCTTTTGGAGCTCCTCACAATCCCTTTGTGTTTTAACAACCTTAAATTGGTGTTACTGGCAAACTTGGCCACTTCACTGTTCACTCCTAAGTCCAGTTCATTTATGAGCAAGCTGAAAAGAAATTCCAAGTGGGTTTGGGGGAGGAAGCAGTCAGATCGACTATCATATCCAAAGGCCTGCTGGTTCACCCCAGCCAGGGTAGAAGGCACTGGGGGTTGTTTTTTTCCAACCTAGCAAATTACTTCAGTTTACACTCCATCCCCTTAGAAAGCAAGGAGTGAGGAAGAAATGAGCTTCCCCTGTTCCAGGCTGGCATAGCTGAGAGACCCAGATTGGCTCCAAAAGCCAGCTTTTTCCTGCCCCTAGAGCTTCCTCGCACTACCACTAGCAGTAGCATTCTGCCTGTGGAACTCTCCACTGGTGCAGTGGATGCCTCCATGGTGTAGAGCAGTGGTCTTCAACTAGTCTAGACCCCAGACTCACCTTGGATTCCCAACCTGCAACATGGGATCCATTTTCACAATTGCCCATCATGGCAGCAACAGCTTTGCTGTGAGCCATCTGGGCTGAACTTGCGACCCACTTTTGAGTCCTGACCCACCAGTTGAAGACCACTAGTGTAGAGCACACACGACTGTCAGAACTCCTCTCTGCCAATGGGGGGCCAGTGGACTGGCATGACTGTCAAATCCTATCCCTCTCCAGCAGACAGCACCAGGGGATTAGGATTTCAAGGGCCACTGTACATGGCAAAGTCATCAGTCCCTTTGCTTAATAGGGGAGAGGAGACTGTTTGACCAGTGCTGATAAAATGACTACAATTATTATGTGTTTTTAAGATATCCACAAGAAAAGCTCATAAAACACATGGCTTTTTAGCCTATTATTATTATTATTATTATTATTATTATTATTATTATTATTATTGCACTATCAAGGGTGCAAGGCACTTTACAGAGTATAAGAAGAGAGGTTCCTGCCCCAAGGAGCTTGCAGTCTAAAATTTGATACAAAGGAAACAACAGAGGAAACCAATTAAATTCAAGAATTTAATCTTGAATCCTTCCCAGAGTGAGCTTTTCAATCTTGCCGAGAATGTGTTTGTTTGTTTATTTGTTTGTTTATTATTGTTTGGCATATTTATTTGCCACCCTGCATGTTGTAACAAAACAAGAAGTACAATAAAAATAACAAGCTTTATGTTAAACAAACAAACAAAAGCAACAAGGCATGAAAAAGTGATTTTAAAAATCTAGCAAAAACTTAAAATAATGAGCTAAAAACCAGTTACAGTAAACATGCTGGAATAGCCTTGGAAACTAAATAAAGCCTTCACCTATCACCAGCAAATTTCAATCCAGCAAAGCCATTTCATATATGCCACCTATCTAGGGTGACCATATGATACAGGACAGGCCTCCTGTATCTTTAATAGTTGTATTGAAAGAGGAACTTCAGCAGGTATCATTTATATGCATGCAGCAACCGGTAAAGTTCCCTCTTCATCACAACAGTTAAAGCCCTGCCATCTTTTGTATCTGGTCACTTTAGTATAGCTCATGCAGCTTTAACTGTTGTGATGAGGAGGGAATTTCACCAGTTGCTGCATGTATACAAATGACAGCTGCTGAAATTCCCCTTTCAATACAACCGTTAAAGATACAGGAGCCCTGTTCTCGTTTCCATACGGTCAACTTGCACCTATCCAAACCAAGAAATATAATCATCTGCAAAACTTCAGAAGATGGGGGACCTGTAGGTGAAGGCCTCTAATGATGGATAAATCTTGTGGGGGCCCAACAAATAAAAATAAATAAATAAAATAAATAAAACCTATTAAATCTTCTTTGCCACCTTCCACTAAAACTTGAAATAGCACTCCTAAAACTAAGAGCATTTTCACATAAGACACTAAGAGCTTTTCCACAGGAGGCTATTAATAACATTTAGTTTTGTAGCAGAATTGAGCACTACACGAGGAGCATATCCATTGCTGCTTTCTCACTACATAACCTCTAGGTGGCACTGTGGTATAGCAGAATTGTGCAAATAACAAGAGGAAATCGTGCTTTCTTTCGCTTTCACAATTAAATGCTGCAATTTCCCTTTTATATAAAAAAAAGTTCACCGAAAGAGCTTGTTAGACACAGAAGTAAAACTGGATGGTCATAAGGGTTTAATGAACTTGTAAACAACCATGAGTAGGGAATGACAAGCATATGATAAATGCCTTGTGTAGAAAAGCCCTAAATAGAAGCCCAATATCCTGGTATTTGTGCCACACACAAATGTTGTTAATGTGGTATTAAATATGGAAGACAAAGAGAATGTACCTCAATGCCAGTGTCAGTTTATATTCATACAACACATACTGATTTAAGTCCCACTTGAGAAAATGCCCTAAACCAGACAAGAGAAGCAATAGATTGCATCACAATCTATTATGATGCTTCTTTGAAGAATGATGAAGAGTCAATCCTGCAATGCTAGGTACCTAATTTAAAATAATAAAAAAAAATTGCACAGTGACCTCCCACTGCTGGCAAGGCACTCAGAGACCCATCAGACTGATCTCCGCTAACGATCTGATCAAAACCCTCAACTGCAAGAAGAATGAAAATCCCTGCACACTCCATCAAGGCAACATGCAGAAACTGCCTGAGATTCAGGAAGATTACAGCTATCAAATGAGTAAGTCTAGCATGTGATAGATAAAATAAATACTCATTAAAATATAAATCTCTCAACGCTGAAAAGAGGGGGACAAAATATTCCCAATCTATGCACAGAAGAAGCAAATATCTGGCAGAAGAACAGATGGAGAGAGACAAACAAAGTAATCTGTTCAAATTCAACTACTCCCACAGAATAAAGAAATGCAGGACCTGATGTGACACAGATATGCTCCAAAAGAAAAGAATGGTACAGAGAGAGAGAGAAATACCTCATCTTGTTGCTGGTGGAAACAGGCAGCAATTTCCAATTTTGAAAGTAATTCATTGAAAAGTAACCCAGAGTGCTGGAGATCAGCCAGTAGCTTTCTTGCTACTTTTTTAAGTCCCTGGTTTAGATCCAAACAACAGAGAAGCAGGTTCAAAACAACTCTGGATGATTTGGTGGGAGCTGTGTTGGAACATGCACAGAACACCCACTACAAAAACACCATTCCTTGTGCACAAATAAATAGGGTCACCACATTTTGGCCTGAGGCCAATGGCAGAAAATGGTTGTATTTCAGAGAGCTGAAAGAGGCTTAGCAGAGCCCTGCTTAGTCATGCAGCCTTCCCCAACCTGGTGCCCTCCAGAGGGGTTAGACCAGTGGTTCCCGAAGTGAGCAGTACCGCCCCCTTAGGGGCGGTGGGATTGCATAGGGGGCGTTTAAAGGCAAGGGGGCGCCGGGGTGGCGCTAAGAGGCAAAGGGGCGACAGGGGGGCGCTCGAGGTGGTCTTTTCCATACCAGGAGTTTAGGAGGGAATCTACACGTCGTACTGAAGGCGCTTGCATGCACCCCCAGTACGCTCCCAAAACGATGGTGTAGATTCTGCCTACCTGCAGCCCAGAAGAGACGGAGGAGGAGGCGGCTGGGGAATCCGGCTGCGTCCTTGCTGCCGCCTCCCCGCCGGCCTCTTGCTGCCGGGGTAAGAGCGACCCGGTTCGGAGAGCTCGGCGGAAGCGGAAGCCAAGCTCTCCGACCCGGGTCGCTCTTACCCTGGCAGCAGGAGGCCGGCGGGGAGGCGGCAAGGACGCGGCTGGATTCCCCAGCCGCCTCCTCCTCCATCTCTTCTGGGCTGCAGGTAGGCAGAATCTACACCATCGTTTTGGGGGCGTACTGGGGGCGCATGCAAGTGCCTTCAATACGACGTGTAGATTCTCTCCCAGTTACAAAAGGAAATTTCTGATTGCTATCCTGCACTATGGAGAGTGGTTCAGAAGCTCCTGGTTGCATTTCCAACATCATATTTGGTGGAATGTGGTTTTAGTGTGGTCTGCCTACTTCTCTCCAAGCAAAGAAATTGACTCCAGACTAGTAAAAGTGGTGATTTAAGGCTCATGTTAAGTGACTTTAAACCAGACATTGGGAAACTGGTATCACTTCATCAAGTCCATCCATCAGAATTTACAGAATAGTGAGGTACTCTACCCTAGTTACTAAATGTGATATCTAATATTCTTACTAAATGACTATCAGACTTTGAAAAGATGATTTATCTGGATCAAGTTCATCAATTATGTTTATTGAATAAACTAAAAAAATGTAATTGGATTTTGAGTAAATATTCAATTAATTGTTACTGTTTTGAATTTTGTTGTTATTATCTTTCTTAGTGGGTCGTTGAAAACTGCTATTCTAAATAATGATTTGTATAGTGTAGGGTACTGGGCATGAGTTTGTGGAACCAAGGGGGCGGTTACCTGAAAAAGTTTGGGAACCACTGGGTTAGAGTACAACTTCCATATCCCAAGCCAGCACAGTCAAAGAAGGGAATTGTATTGCAACCCACCTGAAGAGCACCAGGTTGGGGAAGGCTGATCATTTTCTTTCTCACTAAGGTCACAGGTCCAAAAAAATTAGCCATGGTGTGTGTGTGTGTTTTTGGTAGCACTTCAAACCCTTGCAAAATAGGACGGGGTAAAATTTGTGTGTACTCAGATATCTCTCCATCACAGTAGTTTTCACAAGCTGAATATGAGCCAACAGTGTGATGTGGCTGCAAAAGAAGCAAATGCTAATTTGGGCTGCATTAATAGAAGTATAGCTTCCAAATCGCATGAGGTACTGGTTTGCCTATATTCAGCATTGGTTAGGCTTTATCTTAAGTATTGCATCCAGTTCTGAGCACCACATTTCAAGACGGATGCAGATAAGCTGGAGCGTGTTCAGAGGAGAGCAACATGGATGATCAGTGGTCTGGAAACAAAGCCCTATGAGAAGAGACGAAGGGCCTTGCTAGACCTGGTGGAAAATCTGGGGGAGAGGAGGGGAGACCTCGCGTTATGAATAATGCGAGATCTCGCCCTTATTCACATGCAAGCAGCTGTTGTGGCCGCCATTTTTTTATTTTTAAAGCAGCAGCAGCAGCGCAGGTGCCAGGAAAGGTAAGTAGGGGTTGTTGTTGTTTTTAATTCTCCTTTCTCCACCCCATCCGCGATCTCCCCCCCTGGTCCCGTTCTCCTTCTCCCATCCACCACCCCACCAGCGATGTCCGATCCCCCACCTGCCCCCCGGCCCTGTTCTCCTTCCCCCGCCCGATGTCCCCCCCACCCGTGATGTCCGATACCCCCCTGCCCACGATGTCCGATCCCCCACCCGATGTCTTCTGCCCGCAATTCCCCCCCCCAATGTCCCCTGGGCCGCAATGTCCGATCCCACGCCCTATGACCCCTGCCTGCAATTCCCCTCCCCCCCGATGTCCCCTGGGCCGCGATGTCCGATCCTACGCCCAATGTCCCCCAATTCCCCTCCCGATGTCCCCTGGGCCATGATTCCCCCCCAATCTCCCCGGCCTCTGTTTCCCGCCCCCCCCATGCCCCCCCCATAGCCCTGAGCACTGCGGCCTGTCCGCCTCTTTCCCCAGCTACTCGGTAATAATCCGGTAGCTGGGGAAAGCGGCAGACCTGGCTACACACCTGTGGTCTCAAGCTCAGCCCGAGACCGCAAGAAAAACTGGGCCTCAAGCGGTGCCGGTTACCCGGGGCCCAGGGAGGGTTCACCACTGCCTGAGCCCGGGATACCCTGTGTGTCATCTGGATGCACAGGGGTGAGCCCGGGGCTCGCATCAGCCTAAAGCCCCATCTAGGAAGGCCCTAAGAGAAATGGGCAAGTTTAGCCTTGAGAAGAGAAGATTGAGGGGAGAACTGATAGCACTCTTCAAATACTTGAAAGGTTGTCAGAGGAGGGTCAGAAGCTCTTTTCGATCATCCCAGAATGCAGGACACGGAATAATGAGCTCAACTTACAAGAAGCCAGATTCCGGCTTCAGGAAAAACTTTCTGACTGATAGAGCAGTACAGCAATGGAACCAATTACCTAGGGAGGTAGTGAGCTCTCCCACCCTAGAGGCATTCAAGAGGCAGCTGGACAGGCATCTTTCAGGTATGCTTTAAAGTGAATTTCTGCATTGAGCAGGGGGTTGGACTCGATGGCCATATAGGCCCCTTCCAACTATACAATTCTATGATTCTTAAGAACCTCAGAAGCTGATCAGGGGTTGTTACCTATGAAGTTTGATCATAGCATACAAGCAGCCTTAAACAATTTGCCTATGGTTAGAGATAAGGTGGCCAGCTCTCCTATTTTACAGAGGACAATCCTTTGTCGGAAGGGCTGTCCTCTTCTGTCCTCTCTATGGCTGATGCATTTGCTCTTTTTTGGCAATGCATACCAGGACACTCAGTGGGAATCTACACTGATGTTATTCTAACGTTTTGAATGGGTTACTGTGACGCACAGTGTCACACAACCCTGTATCTCTAACGTTGTAAATGTTGGAATTTACTGGTTCTATTTCGTTATCCCCTTTCTTGTTACTTAGTTGTAGCGCTGCTACTGATCCATGTGCCTCATTCTACCAGTAATTTTCCTCTTCCTCTTCTCTGAGAGTAGCAGAGCTGCTGGGTTTGCTCCGCCTACTTCCTGTTCTCCTTCCTTTGCCCCGTTTGCTATCTTATCTGCTACAGCAGTTGGAGCTTTATCACACCAGCGTTATACTGTGCAATCACTGAGAATTGCATGCAAAGGACTCAGAAGTTTTCCAACTTAAAATCTGCTTTTATTGTGAAGTACTCCCATGCATCCTGCCTTAATTGTGCTCCTTTTGCAAAAGATTCGCCCTAATTCCGAGCCGCTGTTGTGGGCGCAGGAGCAGGATTTTAAACAAATGCTTACATTTGCGTAAGCTTTAAAGATAAAGACACCAAAATTGGCACAGTAATAGATATTAGGGAGAGCTTTAAGCATACCAAATTTGAATCGGATTGGGTCATCCATTGATTTCCATGTTTCCCAGCAACTGGCGTTCATAGGTATACTGTCTCTGATCTTGGAAGTAGTATATAGCCATCAGAACTAGAAGCTACTGACAGCCTCTCATCCAGGAATTTATCTAACCCCCTTTTAAAGCCATCCAAAATGGTGTTGTCATCATTACGTCTTATGGTAGCAAATTACATAATTGAACTATGCGCTGTGTGAATCTGTCCTGAATCTCCCAGCAATCAGCTCCATACAATGACCCCAGGTTTTAGTATTATGAGGAGAAAAGTGTCCCCCTATCCACTTTCTCCACACCATGCATAATGTTGTGCACCTTTGTCATATCTCCCCTTACTCACATTTTCTCCAAGCTAAACAATCCCAGCTGTTGTAACCTTCCCTCATAGGGGAGCTGCTCCAGCTCCTTGAACATTTTAGTTGCCCTTTTCTGCTCTTTTTCCAAAAATTTTTAGGTGCAGTGGCCTTCACCTGCAATGCACAGTCGCCAGGCCCAAAAGCCTTCTCCAGCCTTCCTCGCGTTCGGAGGGTCAAAGAATTTGCTCTGGAATCCTCTCCAGAATCCTTGGATCCTTCATTGTCAGATGTTCAGGCGGGTTTCTTCACATACAAATTGATGTGAAAACAATTATCTAAGAATAGGAAGTTAGAAAGCCCCTGCTCTGTCACATTATCTTCAGGTCTGTTAAAAAAAATTTTTATCTGCCTGCAGCCAGATAATCCAATCAGCAATTTCGGACCACTTTGCGCATTCCTATTGCCCCAGGAAATTGCATAAAATGGGGCATTGCCATCAGAATGATTTGTGAACAGTACAATAAAACTTACAGGGTTTGGCTTGCTTGCCCACTGAGCAAGATAGTCACAGGAGGCCAAGAGCTATACATCACAGTCCATAAGGGTTAATCTGATCTTTTACCAGGAAACAGTACACATAAATAGAAGCAAGGATAACACAGAGTCATTCATTTCTATTCAGAGAACCTGAGGCATGTTCATATAAAGACATCACAGGTGCTCTAACCCCAGTGGTCTGCTGGTGAACAAAGATTAAAGGTGCTAGTCCTCATACCAATTTAACCTGGAAGTGTAAGTTTACTATTTGAAAATCACTATTAGGAAAAATCAGAGCCAGGCTGGTTAATGTTGACTCCTTTTTGAGAGATCAAGCCCAGCGTGAAGTGGTATAGCTCATGCGCTCAAGCTGTTCTTTTATGCCTGATTTATGGCATGACAGCCCTTGTCCTAACCCATAACCTTGAGCTTGTAAAATGCACACGGGAAAATTTACTAACTACAGTCACGTTGATCTTAATGCACTATTGGGAATTATTGTACAGAAAAAGCAAAGGCAGAGGCACAAGGGGTGCAAACACCTTAACCAGTAAATTATGAACAGCCGTCCTCTCACAGCCTGGGTCATAGATCATGCAGTCCGTTCTGTTTTTCATTTAATTCAATCTTTATTTATACAGGCAATTTACTGAAAGTATCTGCATTCCTCTGAAGCAAATAAATAATGAGAAATGTGTGATGGACTAATCATGCAAGTGCAGAAGGACCCAAAATGATTTTTATCCCATTATTAGACACAGCATCATTGAAATATATCTGAGTCACTTTTCCAAAAGATAATATATTTTTGAAACATGAAATCAAAGTTAAAAGATTCGACATTCATAGAAATAAGTCGTGCAGTATACTCCTATCTGTCTTTCCTAAGAATTAGGTCTTATGGGGTAATTGTGAATAGAGTTGTAGCCCCCAAATTATTTAAAAGAATATTCAAAAGAATAAAT
This sequence comes from Elgaria multicarinata webbii, assembly GCF_023053635.1. Classification (NCBI taxonomy): domain Eukaryota; kingdom Metazoa; phylum Chordata; class Lepidosauria; order Squamata; family Anguidae; genus Elgaria; species Elgaria multicarinata. The sequence goes on along the minus strand of NC_086173.1, from coordinate 92,607,897 downwards.
CCTGCATAAATATGCATCAAAGGAGTGGAAAATATAACCAACCTGTACCATGTTTGATTTCCTTTCTAGGAATGAGATTTTAGTTAGTTAAGCATCCATTTATCTTTGATATTTTATCTAGAAAATGAAGCATTTCCGGAAAGTTTTTCAGAACACTGCACCATGGATCAAATGGTTTTATACATATATACACTTCTAAATCATCTTTGAAAATGTTTATCATTTAAAACAATGCTCGAGGAGACAACAATAAAAAAAAATTCAGGTTGAAAACAAAATCTTAATTAAAACATAACATTGTGACACACTGGCAAGGCCCCAAATTCTTGTTGCTCTATCCACACCCTAAAACATGTTGTGCAATCAATTATACCAAGGTAACATTTAGGACTGCCAGATGACATAATAAAAAAAGAGTGACTCTGTGTATTGGCTTACATGATTTTGCGCTAAAATGTTCTAAAAATAAAAGATGATATTTAAAAATAAAAGGTTATACCTAAACATCTGATCTTTATCCCAGGACTCAGAGAGTTATTGGTCCTCCAAGGACCTGGGTCTAACAACCTTATCTTCTGCATTGGTGTTTCAGCTAAAATGCTCCAAGGATCCTTAATGCATCAAAGCTCCCTACATTAGCACAGCGGAACATCATAACATGTGGTTCTTCATTGGCCCAAATAACAGAATAACCATCTCCACTGACACTGCTGTCCAAGTCCTAAAATCTAATTGAAAGTTACCTTTCTGCATTTTGCCACAGGCTGATGCTAGGTTGGCTGGAATGCATTAGAGGGGTTTTTCTATAGCTGCACCCCAGGTTGTATAATTCTCTCCCACAGCAGGCTGGCCCCTTCACTTTTTAATTTCCATTACATGATGGAAATGACTATTTACTAGCTTCATTTTTTTATGTTGACTGATGTTTCTAATTATCTGCTATGTTGTCTTTTTTTGTTTCAATTTAATTTTTGTTTTACTTGTTTTAATATTTTGGTTTGGATGTTATTAGCTGCCTTGGCTGCCATTTTATAGTGGAAAGGTGGGAAATCAACCAACTAACTGTGGCTGGTCCATAACCCTGCAGGCCATACACCACAACAGTGGCATGGTAAGAAGATGCAGGGTCATGGATGACCCTCAGATTAAACAAGTTATGTGCTTGTGGGCTTCCCTTGGGCATCTGATTGTCTACCGATGTTGAATTCTCTCCCCTGGAGCTTCATGTGTCTCCCACACTACAGGCAGACGTACCATTTTATTTTGCCATGCTTTTGGTTTGGAACAATCTATTTCTTGGTTGTTCCTGTTTTATTGATATAGTAGTTTGTGCCTTTTGCTTTGTGGATTTTTAATGAGTTGTGTTTTGTTTGATGTTTTATTAAGGTGTTCTGGATTGTTTTACTTTGTAATCTTTAGAGGTCCTTGGGTCAAAAAATGGTTTAAAACTATTAATAGAAACAAATAATAAAAACAAACACAAGCTCTTAGTGTGTGTGTGTGTGTGTGTGTGTGTGTGCGCGTGCGCATGTATACAAATTGAACAACAAACAGAATCTCTAGCCGCACTTCCTGACTGCATCATTTCCAGTCACATTGATCGATGCTTCAGGTCTGGAAAAATCAGCCAAGATGTGCTTAGACAGAAATTATTCTCCTCAGCGAGACATCTGAGGTGGATGGCATACTTAGACCACTAAGGAGAATGCACAGCTGTCCTGTGCCTGATCTTTTCTATGGCAGTCTGCCCTTTATATCTGGGCTTGAAACAACAAGAGATTGTTGATGCTGTCAACAGAATATAAAATTAGGCTTGTTGAAGCAGTACACACCCTTGAGATATTCCAGTTCTTATTTATGTGTTAATGTTCAACAAATCAGTCTCTGGCACCAGTTCCATAGACTTACATTTTTTGTTTCTCTCCTTTTAAGTCATTTTCCTTAGGGACGGCTCCAAACAGAGAGTTGGTTAAAGACCAAAGCTGCCATGATTATTACTGTTATTATAGGCTCACTTTTATTTCTGTTTAATTAGTAATTATTTTAAATTACACATAGTTGAAGTGCAGCTGGATTAATGTGGCTCAGTAATCAAAATTTTGTTCTTGAGTAAGCCAGCGTTATAGGGGAATGTTTTCTGCAAGGCTTAGAAAATGTGTTGAGAAGAATGTCATACTTTATTTCTGTTGTTCATTAAGGATATTTGGATTAACCTTAGTTCTCTAGTATAGGGGAGAAGTGAATGTCAGGGGGCCCATGAGGAGCTGAAAGGCGAAGTATAAATATTTTAATTAATAAATATTTTAATAATACACATTGAATAAATAAACACTGAATGTAAAATGAATTGCCTTTAATGCCCCAAGATTGCCTTCAAGGGGACACAGGGAAACCTGCAGTTTCTACCAATCTTGAAACTAAGAATTTGAAATCATACATATCTCACATATTACAAAGGTGGTAAGATAAATAAGGGAGCAATCCTATGCATGTTTAAATAGAAAAATGGCCTGCAATACCCAGCATTCCTACCCAGTCATGCTGGCTGCGGAATACTGGGAGTTGTAGGAGTTCATTTATTTATTTATTATTATTTATTTAGAATATTTATATACCACTCCGCATTGAAAAATTTCGGAGTTGTGTACAAGATAAAATGAAAATAAAAATAGAATAAAACAGTTAAAACAAAATTTAAAAGAAGCAAAAACAGAGACTCGAGGCTGCATATTAAGCAAAGGCTTTTTGGAATAAAGATGTCTTTCTGTCTAAACATGCATAGTGTTGGGCCCTAATGAGTTTATATAGCACTTTTATCATGTTTGGAGCATGTCATATTCATTACAATAAGTAGTATCACTATTTTTTAATTGAGAGCCTAATTATCTGTTATGTGAAATGGCTGCCTGAAGCATCATGTGATTGTTGTTTTTAAATTAATAGTTCGTTGGAAGTTGGGAATCTTTGAATTGGAACCGGGGGCCACTAAGGTGGCAGCCTAGGGCGCCAAGCTAAGAGGGGCGCTGGGCACAGCGCAACACTCAGCCAAGTCTGAGAGAGAGCGTGGCAGCATGGGGCTCAGTTCGTTTGCTGCCCCAGCCGCTTGTGACGGCGAGCGAAGACGGAGCCCCAGCCTTTGCCTTGTGTCGCCCTCATGCTCGTCAGAATGAGGGAGACGCGAGGCAGGGGGCGGGGCTCAGTTCACTCGCTGTCGCAAGCGGCTGGGCCTGCCCCAGCCACTTGCGATGGCAAGTGAAGACGGAGCCCCGGCCGTTGCCTCGTGTCGCCCTCATGCTCGTCAGCATGAGGGTGACACGAGGCAGGGGGCGGGACTCAGTTCAGTCGCTGTTGCAAGCGGCTGGGCCTCCAGCACCCCCCCAGCACTGAAGAAGAGGGGGAAGAAGAAGAAGCAAGCAGCAAGCAGCAGGAAGTGGAGAAGAAGAAAGAGTAAGGTAAGACTGAGGTGTGTATGCGTGTGTGTGTGTGTGTGTGTGTGTGTGTGTGTGTGTGTGTGAGAGAGAGAGAGAGAGAGAGAGAGAGAGAGAGAGAGAGAGAGAGAGAGAGAATGTATGGGTGAATGGGGTGCATGGGGTCTTTGAGTGAATGCATGTGTTCATGCGTATGTTTGTTTGGAGTGAGTGAGGCTGAGTGTGTGTGTGTGCGCGCGGGTGTGAGTTGGGGGTTTGATTTGGAGGTGATATTCCTATTAAATAATGCATTTTAGACCCATAGACGTTCCTTTCCAATTCGTTTGCTACAATTGGCATGACGTATATTTTGTAACAATAGGTGATAATTGTTCATCCTTCTTAAAACCCTTTTAAATAATTAACAGGGTTGCTATTATTATTGTCATCATCATCATCTATCTCTCTTTTCTTGCTTGTGGTGGTTTTTCTAGATGAACATGATGGGCTTTGCCAAGCTGTGCTGTCTTTGACTGATTCAGAAATGTTGTGACTATTGAACATGTTTTAAGTATAACTGCTTTCTTGATGTTGGCGTGCATGTATTTTGGTAGGCCTAATTTCTGAAGGTTTTTGTTTGTTTCTCTATCTGAATGTAAGCAAAATATTCTGTTAACATGACGGGTTGGTTACGCCAAGTTACCTTAAATAGTATAAGTCAAAGGTTTTAATGTTGTGTTGCCAATGGCAGAGGTATACTTTTTACCGAGTGCCCTTTAGTTCAAAATGATTTGTGTGCCAAAATATTTTCTTTTGTATTTTCAAAAAATAATCAAAAATTGATTATTATTCTTGCACTTTAAAATAAATTTAGCAGTTTCAAGTTTTGTGCTTCTTATTTTTTCTACAAAACATATGTTCTTAAAAATCAAAGTTGGCATTTGGGGGGTGGGGTGAAAGTAGCTCACCTTGCCTAAGGCGCAAAATAGTCTGGCACCGGCCCTGATTGGACCCTCTGTGTGCAGGGACAGGCAGTTTATCCCTTCCCTCCACAGCCCTTACAAAGTTTGCCCTAGCTAGCATAGCCAATGGTGAGGGATGATGGGAGTTGTAGCCAAAACATCTGGAGGGCCATAAATTGCCCACCCCTGACATAAAACAGTGCATGTGAGAATGTATGATTTGCCTAAAGCTGGGTAGGGGGAAATCACAAGAAAACACCATCAATTGGTCTCTTTCCAATAGACATGGCAGCCTTCCCCAAGCAACTGGTACTCTCCAGAAGCTTTGGACTTCAACTCCCACCAGTCCCAGCCAGCAAGGCCAATGGTCAGGAATGCTGGGAGTTGTAATCCAAAACATCTAGGTTGGAGATGGATAGATTAGAGCAGGAGGTCCCCAAGCGGCACCCATGGGTACCATGGGGCCCTCCAATGGCTCCCACACAGCTCATAACAACAACAACAACAACAACAACAATGAACAATTGAAAAACGTTACAGCTCCTTCCTGTTCCTGAACCTCTTCAGCATGCAGGATGAGAAAGCAAGGCAAAAGGGTAGAGTTGAGAGAAAGAGCAAGGCTATAGGACAGGAAGGGAGAGAAAGAAGAAGGCTAGTGATGGGGAAGGGAGAGAACTAGCGAGGAAAGGGGTTGTTGGAGAGAAAGGCCTCATCTACACCAAGCAGGATATTGCACTATGAAAGTGGTATATAAAAGGCAGGAGCCACACTTTGTATTTGCATTTGTATTGAAATGCACTGACAACTGTTGGGGCCCATTGACACATACCATATACCGCTTTCCTATCGCTATATCCTGCTTGGTGAGCAAGGAAAAAGGTCTGTGTGTATGGAAAAAGATTGGGCATGCCAGGAAGTAACTCTTTCCATTTCCCCCTCCCTCTTAGCTTCTAGCCTCACTATTTCTCTTCTCCACCTCCCCAACACTTAACTAGCCAGGCCCCCTCAGCAGCCATTAGGTAACTGAAAAACAACTACCCACATCCTCCATGGGAGTCATTTTATGGTGGTGCACACAGTAAATTCCCAAACATGCCTACAAGCCCAAAAAGTTTGTGGACCCCTGGACTTCAGGAAGTCATACTAGTTCTCATTACTAAGAACCCAAGAAAATGGGGAATCAAACCATTGTTCCATCGTGCTTAATATATTGTTCCCATGCTGGCTGGCAGTGGCTTTCCAGAGTTCCTAGCCTTACATGGAGATACCAGCTATTGAACCAGGGAATATTTACATGAAAAGCATACACTTTACCACAATTCCTCAAAATTGTACCAAAACACTGAATATTACATGAATTTACATTCACAGGTTCATATTAATACCTGGGGACAGGAATGCGGGGAGAGATGTATTTGATTTAGAAGGATTAGTACTGTCACTCTTGCAACTCTGGCAACCAACCACTAGAATAGATATAGAGCTATGCCCTTCCTCTCTCGTTGCGCTTCCCCTCTTCCATTCCAGTCATTAACACTTTCTATCCTTGGACTTTGTTCCAGTCACAGATATGAGCTATAAGCAAGTAAGCCAAAGACCACTCATAAGGCCAGTTCACTTAACCAAAAAAATCAGTGCTGGCTGCTGAGTGAATTCCATGTGCATCAGAGCTTGCTGCACAGCTATCTGATTACTCCTTTGTTTGGCCAGATTGGTTTTCAGCCCATGATGAAGTGTGTGGAAAACACAATCAGTGTGGGTGGGGGGGACCAATCCAATGTTCTGTAAAGGGCTTTGGTTTCTCTGTGTGTGCAGATTGGCCCTTAATTAGACAGGCTCAGTAAACTTGAACAGGAGCTGGTCCCTATCTAGCTTATTTGGGTCACAGCTCTGTCTCTTTCTCTTTTTTCTTTCTTTCTTTTTTTACAGAGAACAGTCCTCTATTTTACAGAGGACAGTCCTCTATTTGAAGGGCTGCCAAATAACTGTCCTCTCTTTGAAGGCATCCTGTATTTGAAGGGCTGTCTTGTCCAATTTTGGTTTAAAGATATGAGAATGGTTGCCCATCAACAGCACCTGAACAAGTGACTGAACAGGCAGGCACGTAGGTCACCTAGTCACAGTTTTCCACATTATGGTAAGATGTACTGTCTTTCTTTTTAAATTACAATTATTATTTCTAAATCTGCATCTATACATATAAATTAGCATATGCAAACATTATACAAATCAGCATCCTCTTTTGTCACTTTTTTGACAATGCGTTTCCTCTGGTTTGGTGATTTGTAAGTAGCCATACTACAGTATGTTGTGGTAAACTGGGGAGGCACAGGTTCAGTTCCTTACCATCATGTTCTCCGCTGTGACCGTGGGTCAGTCATGATTTCTCAAAGCTTCATCAGATCTAGTCAAATGCATGGCTCCCGTCGCTTCTTCTGTCGCCGCTCCGACGTCGCTTCCTGAAAACAGGAAGTAATTAGCCCCATTCAGTCCGGTAGGAGAGAGCAGCAACCGGACTTAATGAGGGTTTTTTTGCAGCACAATAATGGCCAGAAGGGGCGGAAGACAGGCGAGAGGCAGACAACGTCATGTGAGTGATTAACAAGTGCCCAATAACAAGCGTGCAGTAAAATGCTCTTTGGATGTGTTCCTCAGCCCAACTGATTTCAGAGGTTGTTACGTTGAGGGGAAAGTCTATATAATATACAACTGCGACATGGGTGTCATGGTAAGGGAAGGAGGGGTTAGAAGGGTGTGGCAGCTGGGAGAGAAAGGAGAGAAGGAGGCGGAAGAAAAGGTTAAGGAGGAAAGTTTTCAAGGGATTTTATTTATTATTTATTTATTTGTTACATTTATATACCACCCCATAGCTGAAGCTCTCTGGGCGGTTTACAAAAGTTAAAAACAGTAAACATTAAAAGTATACAAAATTTAAAAACATAAAAACAGTATAAAAACAACATATTTTGGGAAGATAAGAAAGAGAAGGTGACATTGGACAGAATGGCTGTAAGGAGCAGGGAATTAGGCAGCCTGCCAGAGTGAACAGTGTTTCAGGAATGGCATAAGAAGTTTACCCGGGCAATGTGCAGTGCCCTGCAGGAATAGTTGAACAGCTATTTAGGAGTTGAGACAACTTAGGGACTCAGTGTGTTAATGGTTAAGTTGTTACTAATACATTTTTAAGTTTAGTAAAAAGAAGGGCTTCCGTGTTTGACTAAGTACTGGTGCCTTACCCAGATTTCTTACTTCCGGTCGCACAACCATGGGCATCTTGAAGAAAGGATGGGTTTTTAGATGCACAAGTAGCATTTGGGATTATAACTCAACCCACCCTAAAAGCGGTGTGGTGTGATGAACTGAGTACTGCACCTCTGCTCAGCAGAAAAGCTCACTAGGTGGTCTAACCCCATAGTTCTATTTTGAACATTACCCTTTCAGCCCAACCTACCTTATAGGGCTATTGTGAGGATAAAAATGGGTTAAATCTTATGTAGACTATTCTGAGCAACTTGGAGCAAGAATTTGATAGTCATATAATATATAATAATGATAATCATTTAAGAATTCAGACTTGACCACTGAAGTTAAGAAGTTTCTGTTGGCAGGACGCACAATTCTACACATGTCCACTAAGAAGTAAGCCTCGTTAAGTCCAATATTTATTTATTGCACTTTGTAATGTCCCAGTAACCCACATTGTCTGGCTAGTGTGCAATACATTAATTTTATTTATTTATTTATTTATTTATTTATTTATTTATTTATTTTATATACTGCCCAACTGATAGATGCCCTCATGGTGGTTTGTAACAACAACAACAACAACAACAACAACAAAATAGCATATTATAACAACCAAAAAATAAATAGAACAATGAAAATATTAAAACATTAAAATATTTTAAATATTAAAGAGCCAGTAGTAAAGTTAATTATCTTTAGTTTGGTGGTGATCCAAGACAGGGCCTTTTTGGTGGCAGCTCCCAGGCTATGGAACTTCTTCCCAAGGGATCCTACATTTGCTCTCTCCTGATATATGTCTCCCAGCAGGCAAAAAACACTTTAAGAAGACTTTTCACCTATTAAGTGGGTCTGGTGGGTTGGGTGCTGTTTTTAATTTTAAAAAATTGAAATTATTGTGTTTTTATTGCATTTAATGTATTGTTTTAATCATTTTAGTTGGTTCTGTAGGCTGGAACATAAAATGCGAACTATGAAAAAATGAATAAAAACAGCACATCATAAAACCAAGATTAAACCAGACGCAACAAACAAACAAAAACAAACACTACTGCACATTGGATTTTCTCCCACGTAAGTGTGTTTAGGATTGCAGCCTAAGCACCTTGATCTTTTTCAACTAGAAGTATTTCAAAGTATTTCAAAGTTGGAGGCAGACTTGAATGAAAGTTTCACTGTACTTCATTTTTCCTAGTATTAAACTTCATTATACCAAGCACAGCCTACAGTCTTTAATCTGTCCCTGCTCAAAGCTTAGTCTTCCTTTACGCATGCTTGCTCTTCCTTTTTTGTATCATCAGCAGATATAGATAATGCTGAATCTACGTTGTTCTCTGCATGTAATTAATACAATTAGTAGGTGGTAGAGACCCAAAACACTGACCCCGGTGGGATCCTTCTCAAAATAACTCCGTAATTGGAGGTCAAACTATTAATGATCACCCTCTGCTAAAGGTCTGTTACTGTTCTTACAAAGGATTTTTCTTCCATAATACTCAACCCAAATACAGGTAAAAAAATGACTGGGAAATCAAAACTCTGGGAAACTTATTGGTACACTTGACACTACAGTCTAAAGTATTTCCCTAACCCCAGTGAAATTAAATATGATAAATAAGACGAACTTGGCATTATGTTGGAGAGGTTGTCAAGAGAAAAGATCGTATTTACACATGTGGTGGGAATGTAAATTTGTACAAAACTTATGGAAAATGGTGTTTAATGAGATAAAAGAAATTATAGGAATGGAGATAGAAGAGACACCAACTGTGGCATTGTTATCGGTGTATGGAGAATTGAATTGTAATCAAGAGATAAAAGAATTGATAACGAATTTGTTAACAGCTGCAAGATTAATGATATTCAGGAACTGGAAGGTTCAGGGGGATTATCATATAGAACAGCGGTTCTCAACCTGTGGGTCGGGACCCCTTTGGGGGTCGAATGACCCTTTCACAGGGGTCGCCTAAGACCATCGGAAAACACATATTTCCGATGGTCTTAGGAAACTGTATTGACTGAACTATGTCATGTATCATCTTTTGTATTATTGAAGCTATTGTTATGTATTATTTTCATTAGCAAACCATCCCATGACAATGGATCGTGTAGAGAAGAACGAAAATAATTTTATGGTTGGGGGTCACCACAACATGAGGAACTGTATTAAAGGGTCGCGGCATTAGGAAGGTTGAGAACCACTGATATAGAAGATTGGTACAAAGAAATATGGGATATTGCTATTAATGATAAATTAGCATGTAACATGAGAGTCAGAAGAGGAATGATAAAAACGAATGATTTTGAAGTAATATGGAAACAGTTTTTGGACTTTGTATTATTAAAAGGGAGAGGGAAAACACCTCCAGAGGAATTAATGAGATTTTGGAAATCAGAATAAGATCCCTGGGTTGAGGGAGCACGTTAATGTTAATCAATGATTAGACTAAACAGAATTAAGTTAAAAATATATGTTTATTAATTTGTTTAGTATGTATTATTATATATTATGTATTATGGGGTATTATTTTATATTGTATTGTTTGTATTGTTTGGAAGTTTGGTTAATAAAAAATTAAATAAATAAATAAATAAAGTATTTCACAAGGGGGTAAAGTATCCAGAATAAGATTCGGGATTGCTTCACTTAAAATCAGCCCTGCAAACACATTCAATCTACTGCCAAATTGACTTGTGCCTTGTTATTAATATTTCAGATCTTGCATATAGTTGTTCAAGTTATTTTTTCTTACATTGACCAGCTTTTTATGCCTTGCAGGAAATAACATATTCATACAAAGATATACAATTTACAAAGTGACATGAACATTCTTGCCACATTGAACAATCCTTTTTTAGTTCAACTAAGGGTAATAACCTACTAGTTAATCAAAGCTAATTTGCCCAACAGATTTCCAAAACGGTGCTTTTCAGATGCACAAGAAGCATTTGAGATGACTTTTCTCCCTTGGCTAGAGTATATTTAGGCCATTGCTAGACCAGGCTATATCCCAGGCTGATATCCGGGATTGCCCCCGTGCATCCAGATGATGCACAGGGGATCCCGGGCTCAGGGAGGGATCAACCCTCCCTGGCCCCAGAATATAGCCTACCCCTTTCAGCCCGATTTTTCCCACAGTCTCAGGCTGAGAGACCGCGAGCGTGTAGCCCATTCCACGGCTCTGCGCAATTACTCACGCATAGCCGGGAGAAGCCACGCACGGGGCACAGAGCTCCCTAGGAGTGCTGCGCCCATTGGGGGCAAGGTAGGGGGAGTGGGAAAATCAAATGAATTAAAAAAAAACCTTACCTGAGTGCACGAGCATTCATGAGCATCGCCCCTTTAAGAAATTTTTTAAAAATGGCGGCCGTGATGGGTCTTTCCTTTAGCTCTTTGTGTCTGACGTCTAGACTAGGGTGACAGCCCATGATAGTTGCATCATGGGCTCTCCCCTCCTCCATCGCAGATTTTAAGGTAGGTCTAGCAAAAGCCCTGGATGCCTTAGGCTAGATGGGTTGGGTCATTTGATGAATGTGACCCTATTCCTCAAACCACATCATGCTGAAATTTCTCAGAGGGGTAAAGAGAGAACTGACATGAAGAAGGTTGGAGTTTCCATTTTCCATTTTTAAATATGTAAAATTACAATTTTGGGTAGAAGTATACTTGTGAAATATATATTAATCACATACACAAGGCAAATATTAAGGCTGCAGCCTATACACTGCAGCTGTAACTAGGACCATGTTCTCGTGAACTCAGTGGGTCTTTCTTCTGAGTATAGGATTGCACTGTAAGCCTGGAATCAGCAGCTGCTGACTATATAGTAAAATGTATATACATTATCCTGATAGAACCTACCCATGTGACAGGAACATTATAAAAGATCCCTGTTGTGTTTATGTTCAATTTATGCAAATATCAGCGAAAATGGTTGACTCTTCTGATAACAGCTTTAAAATACTAGATGAAGGAAAAATAAGAATATTGACAAGCACTTCTTTGCCAAAGTTTACTCTTTCCACTAAAGCACCGAAAATAAGAACAAATAGAATGTTTTAAAGCATCTAAGCTTGAAATGAGCTTACTTGTAATTTCTGTGTGTGTGCTTGAAATACATGTAGATTGTTTTACATTTCAGCAAAATGCCTGCGAATAAGACCTAGTTGAGTTTGTGGCTGATTATGAGAATAAAAGTGAAAGGGAGAGAGGATCTGTGAAAATCCACAATATTCTCCACGGCCATTAGCCTTTGGTAGTGAAGCTGCTGCTTTTGTGGAGGAGGGGAGGGGAGGGATTTGGGCTCCAAGGACACACCTCCAAGCTGCATTGAATGACATTTTTTGGTAGAAAGGTGGAGTGTAAATCAAATAAATAAATTATCCCTATCATTTCGGTGGCAAAGGGTGGTGATGATCTACCCACATTCACTGCTGAAAGGATCTTTGGGTGGGGTGGTGCTGGTAGGATTGGACTCTGGGGACATGCATCAGAGGGCACATATCTTCAGAGACCAAACTCCTTGATACCGCAGGATCCTTTGGGTGAGAAACAGGGCAAAATCCCCCTTCCATGTGAACCTTTTGCTGGAAACCAGCAAGCCGCAGGAGTAGGGCCCATAGAACTCCACCTGATAGCTCCCCCTGTTAGCAGAGTGGTAAATGTGCACTACTTGGCCAGAACAATTCCCACACCCTCTTGGTTACAACAATTCCCACACCCACTTAGTTCCAACATCTTCTGCATCTTGGGATATCTTGGAGTTCCAGACAGGTGTGTGTGTGTGTATATCTATATCTATATCTATATCTATATCTATATCTATATCTATATCTATATCTATATCTATATCTATCCAAGGGTAGGAAGTTTCACCTGAATCAGTGCTGTAGTTGTGCCTGGAGTCAGTAACAGACTGAATGAGTTCAATCCAGACATGACATAGTAGCTGGCAGATTGTTTGATGGGTGGCAGAGGTGATGTTCAACCCATTCTTGATGGGGCTGCTCTCCCCAAGGATCAAATAAGGGAGTCCTGTTAGAGCTGTCCATTCTTTTGGATACTGAAGGGACATCCTTGGCATGAATTGCCTCTTACCAGCTTAGGCAGCTGCCCCTCTTGCTTTCAATTACCTATGTCCTGGTAACATCCAGACCTGATTACTGCAATATAGTTTATGAGGGAGAGGCTATCCTTGAAACTTATTTAGAACTTTCAGCTGGTTCAGAACATGTCGGACAGATTATTAACTGGAACTGGCTGCTTGGAACAAACACATCTTGCCAGTATTAAAATATCTTCCCTGACTTCCAGTTTGTTCCTACTATAACTCATGATGCTGGTTTTGTCACATAAAGCTGAAGGACCATCAACTGCATATGAACCTGCAGGCTAGTTAAGATCTCCAGATGACACCACAGATGGGGCCTTGCCAGTGGTGCCTCAGCTGTGGAATGCTCTCTGCAGAGATGCATGGCTGGCATAACTATGGGCTTCTATAAATGAGTGATTTATTGCACACTCGTGACTGGCCACTCACGGAAGTTTGCAGTTCTTTTAAATGATGTTGTGAAGAACCAGGATATCTCCCGCAACAACTGTTGCAAATTTTGCCATGAAATGAACCACCTTTAAAAGGGGATTTTCTGTCACTAGATGGTGCTGCTTCAGTTGAGGGGAAGTATTCAAATCAAACCATGTGATTATCCCTCTCCATGTAAATAAGCCTGTAATAATTGTGCCCCAAAGCAGGAAGGACAAACGCCCAGGGTAAGCAATGTGATTTCCCCTTAATGAAAAGATATCTTTGCTTATTGGGACCAAGTAAAGATGGTTATTTTTTTAAATTTCCCAGGGCTCTTAATATATAGTTTTCCTTCTGCTATTTATTTTATTTCTTAAGTTGTTTTTAACTGTTGGCTTTGCATTTTTTTATGTATCTTTTGAAAATTCTTTTATTGTATTGCTTTATTGGTCGCCTCGGAAACTTGAGATGAAAAGCAGCCTAAATATCACTTTACATTAAATTGTCAGTGGAGATTCTTTGCTACCCTAGCTTCCCCACTGTTGAGGAAGCAGAAAATCTGCATGCAGACATCACACTTTACTATTATAGTAATTTACAAAAAGGACTGATTTACACTCTCCCAGTGTGTACCAAGAGCCTGGCAAGTGGCCACTTCGTTCACCTCAGATCTGTAAGCTAAGGTAGATTTTTCAGGAAACATGAAGTTGATATGGGACACCTGACCATTTGGGGGGCGGGATCTGTGTTTCGTAGGAACCAAGGGGGGCAGGTGGGAGATGGTCTAGCATTGAATAGAAAGGCTTTCTGTGGAAGGAAGTATTCCAGCTAAAGGCCCAGCAAGGTTTATGGTAGCAGGATGAAGCCATGTGTATTGCCATCCCTAAAGACCTTTTCATTTGCGATCTTTGACAGACTGGCAAATCAGGGGGGGACTTTGAAATCTTCAAAAGCCAAGTCCATGATTTTACTAATATTTTGCTATAAACTGGTTAAATATCACTGCCTACAATGACCCATTTGCTATAATTCACCCAGTATTCATAAATTTGAACCTACAGTAACAATAGATTACCCTATCACCTAAAACAAATGGTATCATCACTATTGCTTCATTGTGGGAAGAGAATTTACAGCTAAGAATAAAATTAAAATAAGTTGTTTCCCATTAAAACTAATAAACATTTAAATTACCTCGTTTGGAATCTAAGCGCACACGGTCTGTAATCACTGCAAAGCATTTTACTTCCTCAGAGGTTAGCTGGCTTGTGCACAGATCAGGGCATGTTAGTGCAATTGTGAGTGCCAAAAGGCAACTTTAGAGGCTTGTAAGTTTTCCATATTTCTTTATGTACTGCCAAAAAACGAACAGTGGTGCCATCTGCAGTTACATTCTACTGAACTGAAAATTCATCTCATTGCTTGTTTACTGTGTAGTTGCTTAGAAACATTATCCTCCCTTCTGGAATGCATGAGAAGTTATCAAGAGCAATCATCAAACAAAATGCCAATTATTAGCAGTGAACCCAAGCAATTGGTGCTTTCCTCCTCTTTAATGATTTATTATGAATGCTGGGTTAGTGAGTGGGAAAACAGCAGCCGTTCAGGACTTGATCTTGAATGAGAGTGCCAATCTGGCCTGTATCACGAAGACCTGGTTCGATGAGACTGGAGGAATAAACCTTTCCCAGCTTTACCCACCTGGTTCTCTGTGTAACAGCAGGTAAGACCTGGGACAGTGGGGAGAGATGGCACCACAGTGGTCTACCATTTTTTTATTGCATTTCTATACCGCCCAAAAGCCAAAGCTATCCACCTGTCCAAGTGCTCCATCCCGCAGTCTTCCAGTTTCAAGTGTGTGTATCTGAAGATGAGCGTTCAGCACAGAATAGGGATTCTATTGGTGGACTGCCTGCCCCACTGCTCAATAGTCTCCCTTCCTGAGCTAGCCGAGGTGGTCTTGGCGCTAGTGCTGGAGACTCCGTGGCATGCTGTACTGGGGGACTTCAGTACCTTGTTGGGAGTGACTCAGGATTTCATAGCCTACATGACAACCATGGGTTCTTTTTGTTTTGTTTTTGCATTCACAGCATATACTATACTATACTTGCAGTTTAAAAGTAAAAGTAATACTGGAATAGAAGTTCAATCAAAATTTTAAGAACCAAGATATAAATCAGACTGCAATCTCCTCAGCAGAAGCACCTCCTGCCATTTTATCAAATATCATCTGAGGCACTGCTCTTGTCCAATGCTGGCCCTTCTCTCCCAGTCATCATATACATTATATGATTCTACCCAGAAATCTGAGTGCAGTTCAAAAGTTCTTCTTAAAATGTCCTTTTTATTTACACGTTTATCAAAAAGGAAGATATACACAGTGAGGGAAATATTACAGTGTGTTAGTAATGGTTCGGTTACGAAGCTGCTGAACATATTCTTTCGCTTGATCAAATCCAGTCTTGGGTGGTTCTGGAGGTGGAGGTGGGCCTTCTACTAATTTCACAAAGTAATGACATTTGACTTTGTCCATAATGCCAAAAAAGCCTTTGCCATGGTAGCGGATCCTTTTCAGATAATGGCCTTTTCCAGAGAAGGACCTAGCTGAAAGACAGAAAATAAAATTAAAATAAGAGGAGAATCCTGGCTGAAGCATCAATTTAAAGAAACCATTACCTGAATGTGCAGCTCACTCGATGCATTAACAGAACCGTATTATCTTTTTAATGTGTCTCACCAAAAATTACAAAATGGTTCAGGGCTGAAGGCAGCTAACCAAAGCACCTGTATGGACTGGTGTAGTTTAAAAAAAATGGGGAAGGTATGACTTGAGGACAGGGGTAACATTTATGAATACATCTTAACACACACAGTGGCTGCAATCCTCTACATTAAACAAGCATTTCAGACTGTGTCCAGATCAGGCCTTGCTTAAGAATCCGGTGTAGCTTCCCCTCAAGAGTGCTGCATCTTGGAACATAGGAACCTCATATGCCAAGTCATATTATGGGTTCATCTAAGTCAGCATTATCTATGAAGACTGGCAGTGGCTCTCTAGTGTTTCAGGCAGGTTTTAACCAGTCCTACCTGACGATGCCAGCAATAGAAACTGAGACCTTTTGCATGCAAAGCATATGCTTTACCACTGAGCTACAATTCACCCCATTTTAGGGCATCCAATTGCCCACTCTTGTCCAGGCCCTCCATACAGCTCTGCTCATACTTCTAAGAGAAGCAGCCATACATCAGGGCCCTGAAGGAGTGGGCTGCTGGATGCCCTAAGACAGCCTTCCCAAACCTGATGCCCTCCAGATGTTTTGGACTATAACTCTCAGCATTCCTGACCATTGGCGATGCTGGCGGAGGTGCTAAGGGAAGTTGAAGCCCGAAACATCTGAAGGTCGGGGTAAGCTGCCGTAATAGGAGGGAATCTCCATTTAGAAGGATGCGTCAGTCAAGACAATGCATTTGGCACAAGAAGCAGCACAATATGCATGGGGGAAACTGGGTAGAGGAAGAGGAGCTCCATAGGCTCCATACAGACATTGCTTTATACACAATTGAGAGCCACCATCATGAGCAAGAGGTGTGGGTACCTCTGTGTAGCTATTACCAAAGGATTATCTATTGCCCCTTATTCTTAGAAACCTGTGTATAACATCTTAAGTCATATTGCACACAACAAAAAAACAACAACAAAATCTGAGACTAGCCTGAATGTCTATGTGTGTATAAAAAATAAAGACATCAAAAAAGTAGCAGATGCGAATACAATTCTATAATGGAAACTAGCTCATTAACCAAATGCCTTTCTTTCTAAAATCCCTGAACTGAGCCTGTCTGAGGTTGGAACTAGATGTTAGGATAGTAGTGTGACTGCTACAGAAGACACTGGTTCTGTAGCTCCTTTTTCATTCCACAGTAACATCTAGCAATACAAAATGTGTGATATGACACCACTGTGTTGTGAGTTTCCCCACCCCTAGTCTACTTCACTGGCCACTGCTTGTGGGGGACAGGAAAACTCACAAAATGGTGACGTTGTTACTTCTGATTTATCAAGTTTTATTGGCAGGAGAAGCAGCACCACTATTAAAAAGCTGCTGCTTTGGTGGCAGCCATGCATGTGATATAACACAAGACAGTATACTCCACTGGTCAATTCCAAGTGACCACCTTCTGCGTGCTAGCTGCAAGAATTCTTGCAGTGAATGCTGGACTAGGTGACCTTGAACTGATCCAGCAAGGCACTCCAAGACAACTTATTGAGGACCACTCAACACAAATTAGCTAGGCTTTAACTGTTAAGGAGATATTGAGTATGTACTCTTGAAAGTAAAATTAAAACAAGTTGGCTAGCTAGGGGTACCCTACAGTGTGTGTGCATGTAACCTAGGCAAGACTCAAGTTAGCCTACAGCTGCCTTAACATATACTTCCAGCCTTAATAAATAATGAAAAAGTGTCGAAAGATTTTAACATCACTGGTGCCCAAATTATCGAAGTGTCATTGTATGCTACTAACCCAGCTTGCATTTATCAAGACTTATAATAAACAATATGTAACTTGAGGAATTTAAGGATCAAGTTTTGCACAGTCGGTGTTAACTGCCTATGGACTGTGAATAATTTTTACTACTGCTGCATTCTTTCTTCTTGCTGCTGTTTTAGTGTTAACATTGTGAGGGAGTTTTTTTTAAATTATCACATTATGGTTTTATCTTTGGGGGTAGCTACTTTGAGCTCTCCAAAGGAAAAGCAGAATAGCAACGTTTTAAATAAATAAAGTGCACAGCAAGTAAGCAAACAGAAGAATCTTTCTGAAGTGGTTGAAAACAAGACCTATGTCAACTGGCAGCAAAAGACTAGAAATTACTGCCACTGTCCATTCATGCCATTATTTCAGCTAAATGTTTCTTCTAATACTATAATGGTGTAAGACCCACCCACCCAATCCCATCTCACCCCCCTCCTCCTTTTAAAGCCTTTCCATGGAAAGCATAATTCACTAAGCTGGTCAATCACTTCCCACCAGAATGCCCACTTGAGGTGCTTTGAATCATTATGAAGTGACATTTTATTTCCCCCTTTGGTAGAAGCGATTTCTATAATGCTTTTTGTCAGAAGTTTAAAAGAGAAATGAGCTTCCTATGGTGGCAGCGATATAGTGGAAAGTTAAAAGGATCAATTTGATATGGGGAAGTCAGAAGGTTGTACCTAAATGCCAGATCTAAATGCACTTAATTTAGAACCTTTTTACCGCAATTAAAGGCTGACAGATGAGAGGTTGCTGGAAAGTGAAGTGTAAACTGCTGGCTAGCCTTCCATAGAAAAATGAGCAACAAGCTATTGAAATGGGCCAATGAAAAATGCCATTATCATTTTTAAGATTTATATGAAATAATACAGCTGCTGGGGCAAGTAGTGTCAAAGAACAAAAACTGGAAGGACAGAAGTTACAGTTCCTCATCATGTTGCTTCAGCTACTTTTTATATATACTCTATTGGTATATATAATAGACATTTACTCTTATTGAAAAACTATACTCTATTGACATTTAAAGCCCTAAACGGTTTGGGGCCAGGTTATCTGAAGGAACGCCTCCTCCCATATGTACCTGCCTGGACCTTAAGATCATCTTCGGGGCCCTTCTCTGTGAGCCCCTGCCAAAGGAAGTGAGGCAGGTGGCTACTAGGAGGAGGGCTTTCTCCGCTGTGGCACCCCGGTTGTGGAATGAGCTCCCCAGAGAGGTCCGCCTGGCGCCTACACTGTACTCCTTTCGTCGCCAGCTGAAGACCTTTTTATTCACTCAGTATTTTAACACTTAATTTTAACTTAAATTTAAATTTTATTGTTTTAACTCTGTATTTTAATTCTATATCAATTTTGCTGTGTGGTTTTTATTCTGGTTGTGCTTTTTATATTGTATTGTGTATTTGTGCTTTTAACCTTTTGATTGTTTTACTATGATTTTAATTTTTGTGAACCGCCCAGAGAGCTTCGGCTATTGGGCAGTATAGAAATGTAATAAATAAATAATAAATAAATAAATTTCTTATGCAGCTATTGTTAAATCAAGTTTTGCACTGGATGGTTGGTGGCAGAAGTTGCAGCCATTAACAATGCTAGGAAGTTAGGAATCAGGTTACCAATCTCTTAGAGATGGCATCCTGTAACTCTATGGTTGAGCTTCAAGAATAAAATATATTTGCTCCAATGAATTTGGAGTTCATACAGCAAATGGCTAATATGCTGATCTCCCTTTGAAGTTGGATGCATTCAAATCACTTGTGAGGTCCTATTTATGCTCCTGAAGAAGGACCCATCTTCTCCGAAACGCGTAGAGCACAATAAATTTTCTTTCTTTGAGCACCGGAGTTTGCCTCCTCCTTTTTCGTTAGTTTACAGTGCCTTTCCCTCTACATCCGTGCCTATTTATGCAGCATCAGAGTATATGATGCTTTACATGTGGGATTGACATGAAATATTTTCCCAGTCTAAACACAGGTACTATAAATCCACACAATGAACCTAACGGACATCCTCGTCTTAGGCACATTATATACTGCCTTTCCCAAAAAATAGTGCTCGAGGTGGCTAACAATAATGAATATTAAAATTTAAATCTTAATTGAACACAAAATTAATTAAAAACACAATAATAAAAGAATCAGACAGGATTCAATAGTCTTTCATTGGGAGGAAAGACTCACTGATTTCAAAACAACATTATATTTCATGGAATTTTGGCATTACTCTAAAAAAGAGCATTCAGAACTGATTATAGAACACAGACATAGTTTTTCAAGCTTTTGTGCATTTTTACGTGATTTTTCAAGGGGGGGGGGAATGAATAGAAAACTTTCTGATGTCCTAAATCAGCATTCCCCAACCAGGTGTCCTCCTGATGTGTTAGTTCAACGCTAATCGGTATGGCCAATAGTCAGGAATCCTGGAAGTTGCAATCCAAAATGTTGGGAGGGCAACAGAAAAGGAATTGAGAATAAAACTGCCAGTATTATACTGCCTTTATACAAATCTCTGGTGCAACCGCACCTAGAATACTTTGTACAGTTCTGGTGACCACACCTCAAAGATATTATAGAGCTGGAAAAAGTGAAGAAAGGGGCAACTAAAATGATTAAGGGGCTGGAGCATCTCCCCTATGAGGGAAGGTTCCAACAACTGGGATTGTTTAGCTTAGGAAAAATGAGACTAAGGGGAGACATGATAGAGGTGTATAAAATTATGCATGGTATGGAGAATGTGGACAGAGAGACATTTTTCTCCCTCTCTCAAAATACTAGAACCCAGGGTCATCCCATGAAGCTGATTGTTGAGAGATTCAAGACAAATAAAAGGAAGTACTTCTTCACACAGTATATAATTAAAGTATGAAATTCACTACCACAAGATGTATTGATAGCCACCAATTTGGATGGCTTTAGAAGGGGATTGGATAAATTCCTGAAGGAGTAGGCTATCAATGGATACTAGCCCTAAGGGTTATGTGCTACCTCCAGTATCCAAGGCAGTGAGCCTGTGTGCACCAGTTATTGGGGAACATGGGTGGGAGGGTGCTGTTGCACCATGTCCTGCTTAGTTCGTCCCTGATCGACAGCTGGTTGGCTACTGTGTGAACAGAGTGCTGGACTAGATGGAACCTTGGTATGATCCAGCAGGGCTCTTACGTAGGTTAGGAAAAGCTGCCCCAAATCAATTGGGATCTGACTTGACCTAGTTAGTTGACAGAATAGGGCTTAGGGATTGAAGAAGCAACATTTAGCTAATGGGGTTTGTATATAAGATTTCAGAAGGGTTGGAGTAGGTAAGGAAATTAGGACCAAGCATTGATTAATCTTAATATACATATCTTTGTATTTTAAAAAATCTTTATTTTTTTAAAAAATACAAACTCCCATGTGTTGACTACCATTATTAAATCAATTTCCTTGTTACTTCTCCTGTAGTGGGTTGAGGGAACTAATAAGGCATATTGGGTGTCTCTGGAACCCAGAGAGAGGGAAAGGCTGAAGCTTGGGTGTCAGTGGGGACAACTGATCCAAGCGAAACCTGAGGGGTTTGTTTCTGTTTCTGAGGCAGAAACTGGAGAAGAGCGGAACCTGGGCATGATTTTTTTAAGACATGATGACTTAGTAGCAGAATTTTCTTCGAGAAAGACTATTCAGACATTATGCCAAACCATCATGAGTGTTCAACCCACCCAATCCTGGAAAACTACAGCTTGGATAAGTAAGTTAACTAGAATAAATTAATTTAAGGAAGTGCACTGAAGGAAAGCTTCCTGTCTCATCCTTCTCCCTGCAGTCATTCCCACCCACAAAAAGCCTATATGGACAATATGGGATAGAGTGCAGAAACTATAGGAAATCTCCCTTCGTTACACTTGCTTAGGTTAACCCAACTTAGGACCCAAGCTTATTTGGGGTCAATTCCCCCCCTGCCCCAACAACCCCTCACATTATTCAGAAGGGCTCCTTGACCTACCAGAAAGGCTTGAAGAGGAGAGGAGGAGAAGGCAAATATTCCTTTCAGAAACTCCCTTAGGTTATCTTGTCTTGGGATTCAGTTTGTGTAAATCAGGATTGAAAACTTTTTCAATCTTGGCAAACAAGGTGAACAGGAAGCAAGTGAACCCATGGCTCATGTGTATAACACCAAGCTATGATTTGACACATCTATGAATAGCCCATTGTTTAAATCTTAAGAAAAAATAAGGCACTAAAATATTTAACATACTAGTTTTAGTATTCCTAATGATCTGTGCATAACGTTATATATGAATATATGCTTTCTAGAGACAGTCACCTGAAAAAAAGTTAATTACAACTTTGAAACTGTCCAATTTAATTGGCATTATATAATAATTTTCTGAAATAATTCATTTTTAGAATTTTTCTCTGGAAAAATACAATGGAAGATATTCTGTTGCACATTACAGATTAGTATGTATAATCATGGTACTTACTACAACAGATGTGTATTGTATCAGGATTGTACACATCAGTTAATATTCTAATCTGGTTCATACTATTGCTACGCTAGATTGCAATCAGTTTTTTCCAGAGAATGTTTTCTATGATAATAAAAAAAACACTATTTACCAATGTGTAAATTGGATTTAAATTCTACATTATTATTTCTCACCGCCATTTCTTGAGCTTCTAGAAGGACCTATTATGGAAGAGGAAAAATAAAATCAATTACAAATGAAGACCACGTATGCTTTTAATCCCAGAATTTTATAAACACAGTAATAGCTCATCACCTTAAGAAACAAAGCAATGTGTTAGTAAGATGTTGTACATGGTGAAAGCCTATTTTTCTCCTTCACAGTACAATCTTAAGTATGTTTCCTCAGAAGTAAGTCCCATTTTATTTAGTGAAGCTTGCTTCCAGATAGATGTACATGGTATTTACTGCCTTAGTTAAACTTTTTGCACTTCCAAGGAAGTTCTGTACACTAGGAGAATGTAAGCCAAAATGCACCAATACTTCACCAAGAGAAGATGTGAGTATTATGCACAATGAAAAGATCTGAATTCATTGAGTGATAAACTTCAGAAGAGTTCTCAAATGAATGGATCTAACAGACACTGGAAAATGAAATTCTAAAGAAATATACAACATACCTCTTTGATCACTTTAGCTCCCTTTTTATCACTGAATTCCAACTGAGCTAATGCCTGATCAATGCTCATTCCCCGTATCTGAAATAAAAAGCAACATGGAGAGGTGGGAGGAGCTCTCAATATAATCAGTGTAGGGAAAGAGATATCAGTAGATTTGCCAACTGTCAACAGTAAGTATGTCTCTCTGGTTTCTACAATTTTATGTTACTGTACAGAACTTTGGCAAAGGGCATCATGAACTCCCAGATTAATACAGAGGAGAAGGGAATTCTCCTAATTTGAAGTCATGGAAATAGACTTTCTAGCCACCACTGACTGGAGGGAAGCTTCCTACCATTAGGGGTCTCAAATCTATTGTACACACTTAGGTCTTCTTCTCAAGATGCAGCCACTTAGAGGCGATCATCCTGTAACACCCCTCCAATGCCTGGTTCTGAGTTAGGACCCCTTCAAAAACAAGCCTTTTAGCCTGTCTGACTCTCTTGAGGAGTTGTCCAGAGAGCCCGCCTGCCCACTGGCATGACATGCCACTGGCAGTAAAGGGGGGCACGATGCGGTGGTAAAGGAGAAAGGGGAGGTGACACAGTGGCACTGCATGTGTTCTCTGCTTCAGATAGCGAGAGACTGCATATGGCTGAGCCTAGTATACCATTCAGACAGCATGTTATCAGCCTCCAAAATGAGATTTGTCTTCACTTGGCATGAGCCACCACCAAAACTGTTTGGTACGCAAAAACAGCAGTTTGCTGCATGGAGTTTCAAATGTCTTCCACATGGCAGCTGGATAATGGGAAGTGGCCTATAGGAGACAGAGGACTTGACGATCCCTGCAAATGAACCTGAAATGCTGAATGCTTCCCAGGAGAAAATCTAAACCAGCCATTCTTCTTTCAGTGTTTGCTATGCAATGCATTCCAATCAAAAGTTTGTCTTGTCTAAATGTTCTCCTTTAAATGGTTTAATTTTTGTTTGTGGGAGGGGGAAAAAAGCAAATCAAGACCTTAATGCATGAAAGTGCAAAACATCCTCCTGTTGCTTTAAGCAGAGTTACATAAGATTTTATCCAGGACTTACGCAAGGGAAGGTATAAAAAAAACACAATTTCAAACTCAACCACACGTACGTGTTAGAAGGATACTGAAAGAAAAGCTTCACATATGCTTAAGAAAATGAAGCTTACAAGAAATACTTCTCTTACCAATTTTGCCAGGTACCACATCTTGTCCTTGCTGTATTTAATCTCTCTTCGACAGTGGTATATTTCCTAAAAAGAGAAATGGGGGTTATGCTCTAGAATTGCTTTAGTAAAATGGTAACAATAAATGTGAGGGGGGGGAGATGAAGGATTTTATCATTAACCGAATACATTGGATAAGGATATCAATGGCTACTAGTCCTGATGGCTATGTGCTATCCCCAAAATCAGAGGCAGCCTGCTTCTGTGCACCAGTGGCTGGGGAACCTGAGCGGGAGGGTGCTATTGCACTCGTGGCCTATTTGTGAGCCTCCCTCATGCATTTGGTCAGCCAACGTGTGAACAGAATGCTGGTCTGGTCTAATCCAACGTGGTTCTTCTTATGTTCCCATCCTGCATTGCTGTTTGAAAATACAGATACCCTCATCCCCACACCCACAAAGACTGTGTGTGGCATAAGAGACCAGGCAAGGCTGGGAACCGGAAGCCCAACTATTTGGTACTATATGTATCACACCACATAATGGAAGAAGTTTGGTGTTTTAAGGGAGCAGTTTTATGGTCATCAACAATCGCCTGGCTGATTTATTAGTAAGTTTAATCTGCTGCAAGGCATGAGGCAGTACTGTGCAAAGTGAACATATGAGACGGCCTTACGCTGAGTTACACAATTGGCCCATCTAGACCAATACTATGAACCCTGACTGGCAGGAAAATCTCTTTTGAACTGGAGATACCAAGGATTAATTTAGGGGTCTGCTACATGCAAAGCATGTATGTTACCACTGAGCTATGGCCTCTCAAGTGGGCACAGATCAGTATTATGGTGCACTGATGCAGTGAATTTTAACAAAAGCTTGGAGAAGACATAAGGATCAGTTGCCCTGCACTTTTCTCTGCACGCCTGCAGAGCTGATGTGCTTTCTGCTACTGCTATCTTCCACTGCTTCTCTCTACTACACTGGTGAGTAGGCCTGCTTTTCCTTCCCTCCGAAGGGTTGCAATTGGTCAAGAAAAGAAGGGATCCAAGTCTCGCACACACACTCAGCTTAGCAATGAAGTGCTTGCATGCAGAGTCCTTACCCTGCCATCTTCCCCCCAAAATAAGTAATCACTAATAGCCTCTTGAGACCAGGAAAAGAAGGGAGAAGGGAGCAATGCCCAAAGTGTTCTGGCATTGCCCACCACAAGGCAATTCAAGTTCTATACCCATTCATAGCTATGCCTCAGACTCCACAAGTGAGTGAGATGCATTTAATGAAATTAATGCACATAATGTGCCAGTGCAGGTTAAGTCCTCAGCATATGACTGATTAAAAAGCTGCCCTGAATAAGCTCTTCATCACCATTGCTTCACGAGCCAACACAAAGGCTAGGGCCAAACAGTGAAAGTCAATGCAATTTTTGAAAAAGATAAAATAAACGCTTTGAAAAAGAGAAGCAACATCCACACAGGCACATTAATCATTTGGTAACTGAAGTTTCATATGTCCTTAGTTGCTCAAAACTACAGCACATATACTTCAAACCATATTGCTGGCAGAGCTGATGAGTGTGCATAGAAGACAAAATGAGGGACTTTTTAAAAATATATATATATATAATGTATTTGTCTGCAGTATAACCATTTTTCATTTTAGCTGACTTAACAGCAAGCCAAACTATCTGACAGTAAATTATTATTATTGTTTTTTTAAAAAAAGACATAAAAAATTCTAGACTAAGATTACTATACCTGACAGGAAAACCCGAAAGCGTTCTCATACAAGTCTTCCAAGTTTTCCCATACATCATGCTACCAGCTAGCAATTTCAAGCATTTTCAAAACTAGCATCTCTTTCCTGCAGTCACCAGCCTTTACATTTTTAGTTTATCTAGTTCCATGTACAATACAAACTGACAAAGGATTCTATTGCTTCAGTTTTCTAAATACACTTCCAGCCATAAAACAGCCCAAGGGGGGGAGAAATACGATGTGAATGCAGTGAAATTCAGGCCAGAAAAAATATAAACCTATTAGCTGAACAGAGAGGATAGAGCAAGGCTCACTTCCTACAGACTTAAGACCACAGAACCTTTATCCTTTCAGGTTTATTCAAGATTCAGCATTTATTTTGCGTAGCAGAGAGGGAGGGAGGGAAAGAGAGATGATGACTCAAAACTCAGTATAATGTGCTTGGCCACCTCATATCTGCATTAGACAAGGGAACACAACCTATATACTTATAGCAAGCTCAATTCTGGATCCTTATGTAGGCAAAGAGCAAAACATAACATAACAGAGAGGAATTAAAAGACTAAGGGAAACCCTAAATGTTGCATAACTACAAACATTTATGGGGGAAACCCATACATGGGGGAAAACACACACAAAGAGCCCAAAGAGGACTGAACATGGTCAAGTTGGGATGGAGAGAACAGAGGTGGAATACAAGGGGTTAATCTGAAAGAGGTCATGGGTGGCTGGCTGGCAGCTAAAAACGAGCTCTTGACATGGCAACATTTAGTTGCAGGTAATACTTCACTGTGCGCTTCCCCCCACCCCCCACCCCCCTCATTCGTTGTGTCAAAGAGCTGCTGGGATACGGGCAGTGCTTCCGGGAGTCACTAAATGGCTCCCCATTTCAAATGCTTACCTTGTCCTCAGAAACTGCTGCTTGCAAAACTAGACCCAAAGCAATGGCTAATTACAACCCTACAATTTTGTAACATTTAGACAAGAGATTTAGGTGAGTTCATACCGCAGGTCTTCGAGGTTCTCCCGGTTGCTGAGGAGGATAAACGATTCTATTCTTCTTCTCCCATTTTCCCATGCGCGCAACAGATGCACTTGTACGGATATTTGACAGGAGAGGAGCACTGCAGGATGCTAGTACCCTGTGGGACAAGATTTTGTCATTCCACGGGAGCTGGATCTTGTGGTTGATTGGATAACTTAAGATGTTGCTTGCTACATGTTATTCATTCCAATTTAACATGCATGTTTATTATAGCCTTATAACATAACACTCATCCAAACATACAGTCCACCTCCAGGATGACAGCTACACTCTCACTTCAACAGGGATGTAACCACACATGCAGCCACCATAGTGCTGCATGTGCAGCTCTTTTATTGTTCCTTCTAAAAGACATGGCTGGCAGAGTCATGCTGAGAGTTTCAGGGTTTTTTTCTGTCTAAACATTCATAGGATTGTGGCCTTACAGTTTCTTAAATTAGAAGGGAATATGAGCTATGAGTCAGGACACTCCCCAAAACATACTGGAACTTGTACTCTCAGCTGGCTCATTCTCCCTGCTGGTATAAGAAGCAATAGGCCTAGGACTAGAAAGCAGGCAAAGATAGGACAGACTGGATCAGTTCTCACATCACGATAAATCATTTGAACTGCAGTTGTAACCTTTATGTTTAACTTCTTTTGTACATATGTCTGTTTAGAATATTTTAAAATAGCGCTTTGCAACAAAATGTTGCAGTATTATAGCTATCACACACCCCACGGTAAGCATTTCATGCCCACTGAATGTGCTCAGTGCTCACTGGGCTATTTATGGTTCCCCCCTCTACTTTGGACCTTTTAAAGGGTGAGGTGGAATGGACACACTTGTCCCCAATCCTAACTATATATTTCTATGATCAGATCTTACTTCTATCTCTCGAGACGCTTAAAAACAGCTTCTCGGTATGAACCAGAAAGTGTCCTATCCAGGCAATGAGATGATTCTCTCTCAGTCGGGATTCTGTGACGACCAAGTCCTTAACAGATTGTAAAGTGATAGCACCCTCTAGTGCTCAAAGCTATTTATTCATACACATTCTTCCTCACTCGCCCACTCTCCTGCAGAATTTAGGAAATATATTTGCTTATTACTGTCGATACTTGCAGGTACATTTCTTTTAAAATAATTTCATCATTATAGAAATGTATTTGACAGAGTTTGGGGCAAAAGTCAGTTTTTTAAAACTTGTATTATCAAATCGTATTACAGACAGGAAAAAAGAAAATATTTTATAAAGTTTATTTTTTTATTTTCAATTGTCCCAAAATAAATGTGTGTTTTTTCCCATTTGAGGTATGTCTGAAAAGATACAAGGTGCATTTATATTCTGGGTCTTCACATCACTATTCAAACATAAAACTAAGGGCTCATCTACACCAAGCAGGATATTCCACTATGAAAGCAATATATAAAAGGCAGGAGCCACACTACTGCTTTATAGCGGAATTGAACTGTTGGGGCCCATTGACACATACTATATACTGCTTTCATACCACTTTCATAGTGTTATATCCTGCTTGGAGTAGATGTGTCATGGGCCCCAACAGTTGTCAGTGCACTTCAGTACCACTATAAAGCAGTAGTGTGGCTCCTGCCTTTTATATACCGCTTTCATAGTGGAATATCCTGCTTGGTGTAGATGAACCCATAGTCTGGTCTTTGAACTAACTGCAGGAACAAGCTGCAACTCTGCCTGTCTCCTAGCTTAACCCAAGCCTGTTAAAACTATTAGTTTGGTGGGAACGTTATGAGCAGCAGCAAATGAAGGAACTGCAACTCTAGAATTAGCTTCTCTAGAGAAACAAATTAAGTATATTGCTTATATTTGCCATTAAGTTGTGAAATATAGGCTTTTGCATTAAAACTATTTTAGATCACAAATAATGCTCTGATTCATTCACCATACACACACACTGAAATCAAAGACTATACATCTATGTGTATTATCCCCAATGTGCCCTGTGGCATTTTAACGTTAACGGAGACCAAATTTCTGCAGTTCCTCCAAAATATTGTACTGAGAAATCCAGTTACAATAGCTTATTAGATGGTAAAAGTATGCCCTCTCCTGGTCAGCTAATGAGACACTGACCCAAATTTTACTTTCCTATTAACTGCAGAGTTGAGTCAAAACATGGAGCCATGTTTCACACCCAAAGATTTTTGTGCCCCAATCCCCAATTCTGGGCTTTTTTGTTGTTATTGAAGGGGACAGAAAAGGTGTCCTTTCCCCAGTAGCTATCACTGCATATCACCTGTTAGACGCACTCAGCGAAGGGCCTGTGATGAAGGCCTTAGGCACATATGGGCACAGGTGATCCTCTATGAACCCTAATTCCAAGCCACACAGTCAGAACTAGCATTTTAGGTGGAGCCTGGAAACGGACAGAGTATTTTTGTAACATGCCCGCAGCTCCTGGTCCCAGTTTGCAGTCTGGCAGCTGTATTGTAAACTAACTTAAGTTTCTGGGTCATATAGAACACATTGCAGTGGTCCAATCAGGAGGTGACCCAGGGCATGGTATCCAGGACATTTAGTCAGATGGTGAAGACCTGATTCATAGAATCATGGAACAGTAGAGTTGGAAGAGGCCTATAAGGCCATTGAGTCCAAACCCCTGCTCATTGCAGGAATTGTGTTCCTTCATTCATTCACTCAATACTACCTGTGCTCTAGACTGGATTCAGGTACTATCTGCCCTCTCAAGAGAGGACTCACTTCTCTGCTTTCATGTCACCATCAAATGAAGGCATTTCTATTCAAGAAGGCATTCTCTGTTTCCTTTTATATTCTAGTGTGATGTAGTTTTGTATTTATAAACAGACTTCGGCTGATTTTGGTTTTTAAACAAGCGGGTTGCAGTCCACAAATGCTTATTCCCCAATAAATCAGGTGTCTCAAGTTTTTAATTTGATTGCAGACTATTTTATAATTGAGGCTCACTTGATAACGTTATAGTTTTTTAATTTATCTTTGATGTTGGTTTGAGTACTGTGGTCAGGGACTGCAAATAATGTTAATTAATTAAGGCAATAGGGGTAACATAAAAAAAATCCAGTCATATTCTATAACCGTAGAGCTTCTTAGGTCTACTGTTAATACCACTGTTTCAAGTGCCAATTAATGTTATTTGATTACTTGATAAGGTAAACTTAAAAACAAGAATAAAAGATGTCCCTAGACAGTAGGAGGTGATATTCTGAAAGCATAAGAGCAAGCACTAGAACAGTGAAATTACAAACAAATTTGTGTAAGGGACCTTCTATCTTAAGGGAGCACAATGTTGGCCTTTGCTTCTAATTAGCATCACACTGATTTCTGATTTGTTTGGTTTTTTGAACTAATACAACTAAAACTTTTTACCTCCAGCTTCAAAACAGATGCTTAAGGGGAAGAACAACAACACCTGACATTTAAAACTTGGATAAACAAACAAAATCTAGCAATCAGCCTGTTTCACTTTTTTTCTGATGAGTGTTTTTCTCTTTAAAATATAAAGCAGTACTCACTTTAAAAATGAGCAGAAGGACAATTTTGTTTACAATGATAATAAATCAAATAACAGAGTAAAAGAGTAAGTCAAGCAAAAGAAGAACAAGACTATGTAAATACATTAAGCACACCCTCCCTGATCTATCGACTTTGAAGTCATGGAATTTAGAGCAGAATGGTAGTTCAGTGGCAGAACACACAGCTTTCCTGTAGAAGATCCCAGATTCAATCCCAGGCATCTCCAGTTAAAAGGAGGGTGTTAGCAGGTGATGAGAAAGTCCTCTGACTGCCTAAGGCTCTAGAAAGCTGCTGCCTGTCAGAGTAGACAATACTGAATTAAAAAATAATATGACCATCTTCCTATGAAAACAACAACATTTATATGTAGCAAGAGGCATGCACAACTGGAGAGTGAGCATGCGTGAGAGTGTAGTTTGGAGATCTGGAGCAACAAGACGTGCTGTGTCCCCCATGGAGTTAGCTGCCTTGAGCACTATTTTTGTGGAAGGCTGGGTATAAATTTAATAATTCAATCCAGTAGTAACTAGCTTGGGGCCCAAAGATTTTCAGGCCAGATGATCTAGTAGGTACAGAAAGCACCTCTTTCTGCCCCATCCAAAAAGAAGGCAGACACAGAAAGCAGCAGGTCTGGGCTTGGACCATGGTAATACAATGGCTTAGCGCTCTGTCTCTCAGGCAAAAACATCAGCATTCAACAAGCCACAGCACCAGTAAGGCTACTGAATCTAGTGATCTGTCCTCAGAGACTGATAGAGCCAAGTGAATTTCAGAAGCCTTTGGAAGTTTTGTTTATTGATCTCAGTAACCTCTATTGATGATCTGGTTTATCTCATATTCTCTCCTGCTACGATGTCCCTAACAGTAGAGTGACCATATAGAAAGGAGGACAAGGCTCCTGTATCTTTAACAGTTGCATAGAAAAGGGAATTTCAGCAGGTGTCATTTGTAGGGTTGCAGCACCTGGTAAAATTCCCTCATCACAACAATTAAAGCTGCAGGAGCTCTGCCTTCTTTTATATCTGGTCATTCTAGTATAGCTCCTGCAGCTTAACTGTTGTGATGAAGAGGGAATGTCACCAGGAGCAGCATGCATACAAATGACACCTGCTGAAATTCCCTTTTCTATACAACTGTTAAAGACACAAGAGCCTTGTCCTCCTTTTCATATTGTCATCCTATTACTGCGCCATAACCTCATCGCATTGTTCCTATACCACCACAACAGTCAATGAGACGTTAAGGCAGGGGTGGGGTACGTGTGGCCCTCCAGACATCCTTGAACAGCCACTCCCGCCAGCCCTAGTCAATGGAAAAGGATGATGGGAACTGCAGTCCAACAACCTCTGAAGGCTCACAGGCTCCCCAACCCTGCTTTAAGGGGCCACAACTCCCTCTAGCGTAGACTCACCTGCCGGCCCGGACCCAGCTGCTGACGCTCCATGCTCGGACAGCCCCTGCAAAGAAGGAAAATATTAATGTTGGGAAACCCAAACAAACACGCATCGCCTTGGCCGCCGCCGTCAGACTCACCCCAAAGCATCGCCATTTTCGTAACCCTCCCTAAGTACTCGGCGGTCTTTACGACCTTGGCCGTAGAAATGCATTAGTTCGGGGGCTGTCCTAAAGCGGCCACCGTACCTTTGCGTGAGCGACAGCACGTGGGCTAGGGTGGGCGCTTTACGGCGGCGCGCGGTAACAGCCTCTGCCGGCCTCAGAGAAGCAAAACGTGCGAGTGAAGCGGCGCTAGAGGCGGGCGGGATGGCGACGGCGGTGTTCGGCGCTGGGGCGGCCGAGCGGGTGCTGCCGGCCTCCCCCAACTGGTACTGCAGCCGGTGCAGCGACACCTCCCAGGACGGGCGCCTCTTCGGTTTCGCGGCGCGTCACAACGTGTGTCTCCTGGAGATCCGCCCCGCCGCGCCCGCCTTCCACGGTACTGATGCTTCGCTCCATCCTGCGTGGGTCGGTGGGCAGGGTTCCCTTCCTCCTCCTTCTCCTCCTCCTCAGCTTTGGGCTTTCGATGTGCAGGCAGAGCAGCCTTCCCTACCTGCCCAGGAAAGATGGGAGTTGTAGTCCAGCCCACCTGGAGGGCACCAGGTTGGGAAAGACTGAACGAGACAGTTTTTTTTTTAATTGACAAAGCTGGAAATTATTCATTTTTTTATTGACAAAGCCAAAGATTATTGAATGGCGCTGAAGGCGGACTCAGTTGGTGGACTAGTAAAAGGGAAAAAAGGCCAAATTGGGGAATAGTTTTTTCTAGTGGGTGTGATGCTTTTCCTCCACCCCTAGTTTATTTCTATAGGGTGGGCTCAAAGTGGCTGTTATTTCCATGATAGCTGAAATAGAGCCTCTTTATTTAGAAGTATACCAGATCCTAGGAGCCATCTGTCATCAGTGGATGTCTCTCTCCATCATGCTGTACTTGTGAGGTACCTGCTGGTTCCTTGAATATATGGACCAGAGTTGGGGAACCATTTTTGGCCATTGGGCTGAATTCAGTTTTGGAGAAACTGGACCGGGTGGGGTGGAGCTGCATTCCAGTGGAGGGGACAAGGGTAAACTCAAAAGGGGTGGGACCAAAATACCACGGTTTTTTTTTTTTTTTTTTTTTTTTTTTTAGCATAGAGCTCTAACTAAGCTTTAGGAGAGGTGTTTCAGTCTTATAGAACTTGGGGCAGGGTGGGGAGAGGAACATGCAAACCCTGGGAAATGATTGGTGGTTGGGTTAAACACGGTAGGACCCAGTGGAAGGGCCCATTAGGGGACCCCCGGAGGACTGGATTTGGATTGTTGAACTGATCAAGTCAGGCACCCCTTAGTTTCTCATGAGTGACTACATAATGTTGCTATACTAGGCTTAGCAGGCTATCTTTGGAGGTAAACAACTGTGAACAGGCAGATACTACAATTTATATGCTCAATAACTAATACCTGCTCTTCTCACATCCTCCATGAATGGGCAATATGTATAGCCTGCCCTGTGCAAAAGTAGCATTGGGTTAGATATAATTTTTATATATCTAGAGTGACCATATGGACAGGACAGGGCTCCTGTATCTTTAACAGTTGTATTGAAAAGGGAATTTCAGCAGATATCATTTGTATGCATGCAGCACATAGTGAAAGTCCCACTTCATCGCAACAGTTAAAATAGCAGGAGCCCTGCCCTCTTTCGTATCTCGTCAAGAGGGCAGGGCTACTGCAACTTTAAGTGTTGTGATGAAGAAGGAATTTCACCAGGTGCTGCATGCATACAAATATCACCTGCTGAAATTCCCTTTTCAATACAACTGTTAAAGATACAGGAGCCCTGTCCTCCATTTCATATGGTCACTCTAGCTATATCCCCTTTATCTTTAGGGAACTGAGGCTAACTCTCAGCGTGATCCCATGAATGTTTATTTGAAAGTAAGCCTCGTTGGGTTGGATCCAGAGTTTCCTTCTGCCAGCAGTGGCGACCCCCTGGATAGAGTTCTGGTTGGAACACTCCTGGCAGGGGAAAGGAAAAGAAATTGACGTTTGCCCCTCACACTGAAGCCCCCAGTGCCACTTTCCCCACTGTTCCAGAGGGGTCTCCAACTCTCTGGAGTGAACTTGTAGGGAGCGGGAGGAATCACTTTAAATTGCCTTCTCCCCTCTTCTGCCAGCAGAAACGTTCCATTGAGTCAAAAGCCTGTGATGAAAGGGACCTTTCCATCCACAGGAGGCAAATGCTGGATCCATCTCATTGAGTTAAATGAGACTTGCTTCCAAGTGTGTGTGTCCATGAGTTTCTAATCAAATAAGTGCAATTTAAATGGTTGAGCTTGCATTTTTTTTCTAGAACTAGAAAATGCTATTTTCTAACGTGTCCTTTTTCCTGCTTGTTAACAGGGAATATGTGCATGTTCTAGTAGGACAGGGCAATAAATGCAGTCAGCATCTCTGGTACTTAGAGCTTAATGTTAGCTGCCACTGGAGGGCAACCACCCCTAAAATATGTCTTTGAGAAACTTTGGCTGTGTGTGTGTGATAACAGAATAAAAGGAACTGTCGTATACCAAAACAGACTGTTGGTCCATTGAGCCAGTATAGTCTATTGTACACAGAGTGGCAACAGCTCTTCAAGGTCCTGGGCAAGGTCTCTTGCATCCTCACTACTTGTGACTTGCCAGAAACAGAACCCTGGCATATTATGCATGTAACACATATGCTCCTAGCCTTGAGCTACCATTCTTCTGCGTAAGGAATGCTTTCCTTAAATCTAGGTAGGATGGAACTTCTCTATATAGAATTATTTTAATCAGTGAGTAAATGATTAAAATACATTGTGTAGAGAGTCAGTGATTCCCCTCAAATAGTTTCAAGAGTAACAACATACTTGCACCTTCATTAGCAAAGAGGTTGTAACAATCTGCATGTAATATTCTAATAGACATTAAGACAGAGAAGTGAAATTTGGACGTAATGCTAAAAGTGTGTAGACAATGGGCTAAACCCAGTTAGCATCTCCCACAGCAGATAGACTTCTTTCAGCAGAAAGGGACGAGTGATTCCCCCACCTCTCGCACTCCCCCAGATCTGCTCTGCAGGATTGGGGGTCCTCTAGAGCAGATTTTGGGAGGTTACAGGGGGGAAATCAGTTACATTGTGTGAGTGGAATCCCACCTAATACGGATTGCTTAATGAGGTTTTTTTTAAAACCAAAAAGTTGACTTATTTTACAGCCATGATGCTTTCTCATCATAGGGGAGCTAGTTGGCCACACCGAAAGAGTTTCTGGTTTTTCGTTTTGTCCCAATCCTGGTCAGAACTACTACTGTGCCAGCAGCTCTGATGATGGAGCTGTGAAAATCTGGAATACACAGACATTGACTGTCGTGATGGAACATATGCTGCATCAGGTAAAACAATTGGCGGTATGGCTGCAGCATGGGAACTCCTGTGATGTGTGGTTGCAAATTCTCTGGATTCATGGGCAGCTTTCCAGTGACTTGTTAACAATGCAGACTTTAGTTTACGGACACTGCAGTTTTGGGAGACTACTGGATAGGAAGAGCATGGAAACAAACACTGTTTGATTTCAGCAAGATTTACTTCCATGTAAGTGTGGTCAGGATTGCAGCTATTAATATGAACTAAGAAATGTCATAATGCTAGTTTGTTCATATTACTCCTTTCTGTGTGTCTATCTTTTTCTTTCTTCCTCATTTTCCCCCCCTCTGGGGATATATTTAGACCTCTATTAGTTGAGATTAATTTTCAGTTACCTTTTCTTTTAATGGAGTTCTAAAATCATGCCTCTGTGAGATGTAGAGCAATTTGGATAGAAAAGCAGAATATATTGCAATACAAAGCTAATGAGGCTTTTTATTTTACTGTTAAAAAGTTTTTACTCTTAAAGGCAGCCTAAGTGCTCAGTCCTTATTGATTGTATTCTCAGTGATTGGAAGTCCCCAAACCTGAAGGGATGAATTGTCCAATGCAGAGTAGCAGGAGGAGCAGAGACAATCTTTGCTTCCTTTCCCTACAGATCTTGCTAGGCAAGCTTTTTAGCTTGTCTGGAATGGGCTCTTGGGAGGGGGAGAGAAGGAGGCTGGAGGAGGTTCAGTAACACTCATATCCAGGCATCTCTGGTCTCCTGCCCTCTCCCCCCCCCCACTGGAACATCCCCTTTCCTCTTCCTCCGAGGTTGAAGGTCAGCTTCTGCGGTTCTGCCAGGGGGTGGGGGAGGAGGTCAGATCTTCAACTCTCTATTCTGAGGTTTGAGTGCTGTCTCCGACTTTGGAAGGGAGAATCCAAACAATCCTATGATCACTGGGACACTTGCCCAAGGCCATAGGATTGCTCTGTAAAAATAATTTAAATAAATAAAAGCTAAGTGTGGAGGAGAGGGCTGCTACTTGGAAAACTAAAACTAAAAGCCTCTGCGTGTGCCAGGTTTTTGGTCCATATGGGCAACAGTGATAATCTGAGAGCTTCATCTCCCTTGCTGGACTTTTAGTGTTACACTTTAAAGAAGCTTCATATGTTATGAAACTTTAGCCCTGGGAATAGCTGTTATATATTGTAGAGTTGAAACTTGGTTTTGCACCTTGAAAGGACCATAATGCCATTTGGATTGAAATAGTAAGTAAGGCTGCAATCCTAAATGCATCAGGTTAAGTCTCATTGAAGTTAATTAGACTTATTTCTGAGTAGACAAGCATAGGATTGTGCTGTTAAACAATCTTGTTCCTGTTAGCTTCTTCTGAATGGTAGAGTTGCAGTAGAAGTTGGATATACTGTCCTTAAGTAAGATGTGTGAGGATTATAACATGTATTTTCATTTTCATTGCAAAAGCAGTTTTTAAAAACCAAATAGTACTTGTTCATTCCTTGGAGTAAATTTTCCTTTTAATTGTCTACACTCTAGACAACTAATTCCCTGGCGAGCCGCTTCTAAAAAGAAAATGAGAGATAGCGGACCAGGACATCAATCGCTACCCCTGAAAGTGGTCACCCCGGAAGTGCAAATACCACTTTTTCTATACCTCTTTTGCCTCCAGTTTGGCATTCCTCAAGGAATCAGGTGGCCATTGCTGAGCCCTACTCTAGATCTGTAGAAGATCTTTAGAGAACATCCATGATTTCTTTTCATTGTTGTTGCTTTTTTTCAGAATACAATTTCTGCATTGCACTGGTCACCCAAAGTGAAAGACTTGGTTGTGTCTGGTGATGAGAAGGGAATAGTAATCTGTTACTGGCATAATCGAAATGACAGCCAGCAATTCTTCCCAGAGCCTAGAACCATATTCTGTCTCACTTGCTCTCCGCACCATGAGAATTTGATAGCCATTGGGTAAGTATTACTAAGGTTACATACTTGATAGAGGCTGCAATCCTATACATGCTTACCTGAGAGTAAGCCCATTTGTACTCGGTGGGACTTACTTCTGAGTACACTTGAATAGGATTGTATTGTTAGATTATTTTGTCCCCACAGAAAAAGGAACAGAATATATATAAAATGATCTGTTGTTTACTGATATTTACATTAAAAGAAATTTCTAAGTGATATAGAAACAGTACAGTATAAAACCATAATAAAATACTGCATGATAGCAAGGAAGACAAGATCACCATCTAGGAAAGCTTTCTAGAACAAGTGCATTTTCAGTAGGTACTAAAAACTCAGAAGGGTTGGCGACTGCTTAATTTGTAGTGGTAGGGTGTTCCAGAGAGTAGGTGCTGTGATACCAAAGGCCTATTCCAAACCCTCATGGGCTGGACCTCTGATACCTTAGGCACCACCAGGAGGGTGATTCCTGAGAAGTGCAGAAACCAAACAAGCATGTAGAGGTTCAGGTGACTTCTTAAGCATTCTGCTCCTGAGTGGTTTAGGGCTTTGTAAACAAGTACCAAAATGATGAACACTTGCCGAAAATTACTCTCTGAAACTGACCCTGCAGATAGGAACAGAACCACCAAAGAACCGTGCCTCCAATGCCCACCTCACAAAGTCAGTTCAAGAGGATATTGTGGTCAATTACTGGAATAACTTGATATTTTATGTGCCAGTCTTCCAGCAGGATAAGTGAATGTAACAGATCCTATTGTATATCCAGGCTGATTGATCCTCTGCTAGGTTTGATCATCAGTCCCTGAATTTAAGACATCAGCTGTGTTCTGAGCATTACCTGACTGATGAACACAGTTTTTGATTGCCTTCATTGTTATGTCCACTAGACCTGACACAGAAACATGATAAATGACTAATGATGGCAGAAGCAAAATAAAAACAAACAAATAGAAGGCAGTAGTTTTTAAATGACTAATATAAATAAGGTGCCAGAATGAACACAACTGCTCAAACCACTAGTGGAGAAGGATGATTAACAAGAAAGCCATTTATTATTATACAAAAATTACAAAAAAGCTGATGTATCCCATAGTTGTTAGGCAATAGTGGTGTTGGGTACTATAATACAATAAACCAATAATTGGAATGCTATTCCTACTATAAGACAATACAAGTCTATAATATAGCCCAACAAAGACACACTAACACACTTTAGTCTATTAAACACATTTGGCAATACATCAGTACGTAAACATACGTTCACGGATATATTATAAATAAGGTTTGTTCTTATTATATTTTATTCTTTCCAGCGTTGTAAGTTGTTGACAGGATTTTGCAATAAACTTCCCGTTTTCGCTGCTCAAGCTTCCTCGGAACAAACGCCATATCAGGTTAAACTGTCAATTATAGGATATTCATCCTCAAACTTTCTTGTGGGGGAGAAAACCCCTCCAGTTGAAGGCGGCCAGTCTGTTTATGGTCTGAAAAAACCTGGTAGGCCGATTCTAGAAAGTGGGGCTGAGGATTACTTTTTGGCCTCGTGGCATTTTTGATATGTGATCCTATGGGCTCTGTTGTTCCCATCCTTTTAAATTTCTGCAAGACATTGAGGTTACCTGATGATGCAGAATGAGGTATCTGATTACAGCCAACTCTTATCAGGTCTGTTTCCAGATGTACATAGGTGCTTACTTTTAAAGGATCACATACTCCAGTGTGAACTTGTCCTTGAACATAGCATTTTTTCAGGCCCTCATCTTGGAGCCCTGAAGTGTGTGTGGGGCAGGGGGTGGGGGACTGGAGAGAGGACCGTCTCATTTGGGGCACCACTTTTATGGAATGCTTTTGCTAGGGTGGCTCCCCTGGCACCAACTTTTCTTCAGGTGAAGGTATATTTAATATGTGCTAGCAATTATTTTGATTGCTGCCATTTTAATCCCTTTGTTTTATTGTGCATAAGAACATAAGAGCCCTGCTGGATCAGATCGAGGATCTATCTAGTCCAGCACTCTATTCACACAATGGCCAACCAGCTGTTGGCGGGGACCCACAACACCCTCCTACCCGTGTTCCCAGCAACTGGTGCATACAGATTTATTATGTTGCAAACTGGAGGTAGCACATAGCCATCAGGGATAGTAGCCATTGATAGCCTTTTCCTCCAGGAATTTATCCAAGAAACTTGCCAAAACCAGAAGACACTTGATGTATGTGTTGCTCCAGATTTGCATATGTTACAGTTTTTTTCAAACTGATTGAATTCCAAGAAAGCAGATTCTTGATGTTCAGTAGCATCTGTCTCTCCCCCCCCCCCCCCCGGCAATATGAACTGAGTATCTTCAGCTTTGTACTTTTATATAGCACTTATTTTTCAGACAGGCTGGGAAATATTCCAACCAGCTAAACCAACTGACTCTTGATATTAATTCAAATTCATTAGATTCATGTAGGAATCATTAAAGCTTAACATGCTAAGATGATTCTTAATTGTTTTCTGGTTATGGAGCCACTAGGAAAGATTGTTAATGTGTTTAGAATTCATATTTGTGGAATCTCTTTCAGCTGGTAGCCTGCATAATGCTTCCTGGCGTAGCTCTCTAGACATACGTTGCCCATTCCTTTATTGCAGAGTAAGAGACAATTTGGGGCAGGGGGCGAAGAACATGGAAAAGATTGCATCAAAAATTAATGAGCTGTATCTTGTACAGGCATAACTCAGTAAAGCATTATTTATTAGCTAAGAATTCATAACTCCTTTTATTTTTAGCTATAAAGATGGAATCGTGGTCATTATCGACACCAGCAGAAAGGGAGATGTTGTTCATCGCCTGAGAGGCCATGATGATGAAATACATTCCTTGGCATGGTGCCCTGTTCTTGGTGAGGAAGGTATATTCAGTCGACAAGAAGAGTTCCAAGGTACGTACAGTGTGTTCCTGGAGCATGAGAAGAATGTGCACTCTTGTATATATCAGCTGCTCTAGGGAGTCCAAAGATTTAATGTAGCTTTCATTTGAAAATAAACTACTACCATTTTAATTTCATTTTATGGTACTTTTGGAAGAAGACACCACTACTGGAGGTGTGGCAGAAGATGCAGCTGTAGCAAAAGGGTACTGCTTGGCCTCAGGAAGCAAAGATCAGACCATCCGTGTGTGGAACTGTACTAGAGGCAGAGGTAAATCTAGAGAATTTTGTTTTGGTATTTTCCTTTGGTAATGCATGTTAGAGAGCGTTGTTTTCCCCCCTCAGTTTCTTTACTTCGTGCTTCACAATCTAGTCAACTGTTTGTAGAATAGTACTAACAAGTTGTAACTGCAGTAGGTACCCTAAGCAAGTATGGAAAAAGTCTCTTCTGTTCTCATCTAATTGCTGGCAGAGGTGTCATCCAAGGCTGAGAGAAAGAACAATGCCTTTGTTGAAATGGAGGGAAATCTGTCTTTATAGGAAAACCACCAAGTCAGAGGCAAGCCTCATTGAGTTCATTGGTATTTAGTTCGATGTAAGTGTGTGTAAGATTAAAGCTTAAGAGGTCCTAGGCAGTCCTAAGAATTGATGGCTTGTTTTATGGAAAGTCAAAGGGTGTGTTTGGACAATACAGTAGTCAACCATGTGTTCATAGTCAACTCCACGGATGGCTAGGAGGTACTCCTCACACAACATGATAATTGACTGTGAGTTAACTATGAACACATGGTTGACTATTGTAGCTGACCCCTGCCCACCCACCCTGTCTCTGCCCTCCCACCGAATGGCACCGCTTGTTCTCATTAGGATTTGCTTCATGGGACTGGCACATACCGTCCCTGGATGGGGTGCTGCGATCAGCGGCTCCCCAGAATGTGCAGTGCCGTCCCTGGGTAGGACGGGGCACCACGATCGGTGGCTTCCCTCCCTGAGCCATGCTCCTGTTCAAAGGATTTGTTCCCTAAAGCTACATGAGAGATGCTGCAGCTGCCCTGCTTTGCACTTGCAAAGGGGGGCAGCTGCAAGCATCTTTTGTGTAGCTTTAAACCTCAGGGTTTTGGGGGGTATGCGGTGGAACGATCTCTCCTGTAGCTTGAAACACCAAGCTACAGGAGAGATTGTTCCACTCCCCAAATCCTTAAGGGTTAAAGGTATGGGAGAGATCCTTCCATGCCTCCCGCCCCTGCCCTGATATCCATTTGTGGATATTGGGCCAGAGGGGTCAAAAGATCTCTCCTGCGGCTGTCGAACCCTCCATCCCAATATCCACAAATGGATTTCGGGGCAGGGGGACAGATGGATCTCTCCTGCAGCTGACAAGCCACTGAAGAGATTGTTCCACCCGCCTGGCCCGTCTCCACAACTTTGTGGAGAAGGGCAAGTGGGGCAAAAGGATCTCCTGTGGCTGTCATGCCGGGAAAGAGATCATTCCACCTGGCTGGCCCATTCTCCACAATTTATGCCAGGGTGGGGTGGGGCGGGCCAATCAGATCACCTCAACCAGGGATGGGATGGGCTCTTCCCAGGAAGCTGACAGGTCTATAGAGCACCGCTGGGCAAGAGTGCAGGGCTTCCTACCACTCTTGCCTAGAGATGTAAAGTTTCCGGAAATTTTGAAGCCGGGGGTGGGGGGTGGGGTGGGAAACCCATTTTCTTCCAATATTTTCAGGAAAAAACTGAAATTTTCAGAAAAATTGAAATAATGCAATATTAGCACTTTTCACAGATTGAAAGTCACTTTAGGAACATAAAATGTTATTATGTCCAAATTGGTTTGGCATAAAAATATTACATTTGGTATATTAAAAGTACAGTGTATTCAAACAATTATTACAAATTGAATTTTCTTTTTATTTTTTTTTACTTTTTTGGGGTAACAAATGGACCTGCAAGCTCTTGAACTGTTAGAAACACCTGAACTGTAAGGAACCTCTTTGGTTTTGCTAGTTTATGAGAAACAGGCAAAAAACAATTAGAACAACAACAGAAGAAACCATCAACATTAGTAAGAAA
This sequence comes from Elgaria multicarinata webbii, assembly GCF_023053635.1. Lineage (NCBI taxonomy): Eukaryota > Metazoa > Chordata > Lepidosauria > Squamata > Anguidae > Elgaria > Elgaria multicarinata. The sequence continues at coordinate 92,565,814 of NC_086173.1, read as the reverse complement.
GAAAATTATTTATGTCTCCGCTAGTCCTCCACAGTGTCAAGCAGACATAAAGCACCCATTCCCATAAAAATAACTGAGAAAAAGGGGGGGAGGGGACCAAGATTCAATGAATATGCATGAAATTTAATCAGACTCATTTTCTGAGCTACAGCTATCACTATCAGTTTCAGTCTTTGCTTCAGTGGCAGTGCCCCCTAGAAGCAGAAATGCATCTTGCTCTTGCATTTGAGAATTGTCTCAGTTTGCAACCTAGGACTTGCTTGTCCTTGGTGCACAAAAATTGTAATAATCTGATACTTTACATATTTTTGTGAACCACCCAGAGAGCTCTGGCTATTGGGCGGTATAGAAATGTAATTAATAAATAAATAATAAATAGTTTTTAGAAATTATTTGGAGAAGTAAATACCTGAACACCATCTATTAAACATTTTATTTATCATGCTAAAATAAAACATCCCATAATCCACTTTTTCTTCATTTTTTTTCAATTTTTCAGAAAAACAAACGCTTTGGGGGGAAAAGGGGGTGGGACATTTTTTCCTGAATTTTTCCATCCTCCCCCTCCCGCCGCGAGCCTTCACATCTCTACTCTTGCATCGCAACTCTGTAGGCATGTGAAATATCATCAAACATTCATAATGAAGCCTGCAATAAGTTGGCATCCATTAAACATTCATGACAAAAATCAATGATCTCATAAATATACGTCTAATAGATAATTTCATAAAGCGTCTAATATAATAAACAGTAGTCCGGTACATGTTCTGTTTCGATAATTCTTTGTCAGCAGGACGCTGAAAAATGATACAAAAACACCTTACTCAGCATTTTGTAACCAATCACATACATTGGTTTGTCATTTACTACATACAAAGCAAGAAAACAGAGTATATTGGCCTCACCAAACTGGTTCACAAAAGGAGCCACGGCTATACATTTAGAGTGGAACCCTCCAAGGTTTATCTAAAGAAGAAATAGTGAAACTTTTAATTATAATTATAAACTATCCAAAACCTAAGTTGATTATACAAAATTATACTAAAGACTCTCAAGGCTTACCACCATATCATTTTCACGTCTTCAAGCCGTCAGGTAACGCTCTCAATTTCTTGACGAGATTTCAAAAAGGCTCCCAGTTCTTATAGAGTGTAGTTAAAGTAGCTTAATTGGCTAATAAATCACCTTAGGGGAGGAAAGCTGTAAGATCTAAACTGGCGTTTAGTCCGAAAGGTTGAATACAATTAAGTCGATGGATCCACTCAGCTTCCCTTTGAAGAAGTTCCTTGTTCAAATCACGATAATTATACTGAAGGGGAAAGATCCTGTCAAGAACAAAAAACTGAAAATCATAGTAATGATGATGATACTCAATAAAATGTTGGACTAGTGGTGCCTCCGTTATCCCATTTCTAAGTTTAGAACGATGTTCAATGATTCGTGCTCGTATACTCCGCATAGTTTTGCCCACATAAATCAAACGACAAGGACAGATAATGATATAAACCACCTTCTTCGTAGAACAGTTAGAAAAGTATCTTAAATCAAAAGTTCGATTATCTGTAGGGTGTTTGAAGTTCTTAATTTGTAACGCCAGGTCACATACTGAACAACCCCCACACCTATAATGTCCTTTAATATTATGTGTGAGGTTTCTTGGAGGATCTATATCTGAACGTATAAGATAATCTTTAAGATTCTTAGCCCTTTTCCAACCAATCCGTGGTGGTACCGCGCATCCTGGAAGATGGTTAATAATGTGCCAATGCCAATGGATAATTCTCATAATAGCATGTGCAGATGGTGAGTACTCAAATGCACATGAGAGTCGGTCACTGGTTGGATGTGTAGATCTAGTTAGTAGAAAGTTCCTAGAAACAGCATTCACACGTCGTTCAGCCTCCGTAATAACCGTATGAGGGTATACCCTATCTGCTAGTGATTGACGAAATTTTAGTTTTTGATTATGAAAATTTGAATGATCCGTTGAAATGCGTTTGAAGCGAAAAAGTTGACCCAGCGGAAGATTATTACGTAAGTGGGGGGGATGGAAGGATGAAAAATGAAGAAGGGAATTCCTATCCGTAGGTTTTACAAAAGTCTTAAAACACAGTGCATTATTTTTCCGATATGTAATTGTATCCAAAAAAGATATGTACCTAATATCACTCTGAAAAGTAAATTTAATATGATCATGAAGTGTATTAATCCAGGTTTTGAAAGCCTCGAAGGAGTTTGGGTTTTTATAGATCAAAAAGATATCATCTATAAAAAGCTTATAGACAATTAACTCTTCGTAAAAAGGATTTGTTAAAGGATCTTCTTCATTTTTCATCCTTCCATCCCCCCATCTTCCGGTGGGTCAACTTTTTCGCTTCAAACGCATTTCAATGGATCATTCAAATTTTCATGATCGAAAACTAAAATTTCGTCAATCACTAGCAGATAGGGGATACCCTCATACGGTTATTACTGAGGCTGAACGACGCGTGAACGAAGCAGAACATGTACCGGACTACTGTTTATTATATTAGACGCTTTATTATATTAGACGCTTTATGAAATTATCTATTAGACGTATATTTATGAGATCATTGATTCTTGTCATGAATGTTTAATGGATGCCAATTTATTGCAGGCTTCATTATGAATGTTTGATGAACATCTTGTAAATGTTATCTATATGCCTGTCTTTTGTACATTTGTGATATCTTTTGAATTATTCGTCTATAAAACTTTCTTAGTACCTTTGTGGTTGAGTGTTATCACTCATATTGTACTATTGTTATTTTCAACCACAGCCTTCTATTTTACTTTATTTTGGCATGTGAAATAGTCAGCAGAGCCTACCACATGACACAGTAATCAACAGCTGTACAAATAGTCAACTCTGTACACCATTGATTATTTGCTTTGGTTATTTTGGGGAAATAACCAACCGTGATGTGGAAAAGTGTCATGCTCCACCAGAGTCCTCAACATCAGAGGACGAAGGGGAAGAGCAAGCTACAGCAGATCATGGGGAAGGGACTAGCTGCCAAGTTGAGCAGGACCTCTTACTTGCAGGAGGCAGGCAAGATTGGGCTGAAGCCCCTCTAACAGAGTCTGACAATGATGAAGGGTATCACGAGGCTCCTCCAACCCCAGCTGAGAGCAGGTTAATGAGAGTGCGGGATCAGCATCAGCAGGCCAGAGCTTGAAAGATACAGAGCTAATTGCCAGACCTGATGTCAGGAATTAAAAGGCTCAGAGCAGCCCAGGGAAGACGCGGGAAACGTGCAACTATCCCAGTGTTCGGCCCATCCAGCTATCTGTGTGTTTGGACTCCCTAGTGAGCCTTGACTGTTTGGACTGCGACCCCACTCTGGGATTGTCTGAAGTCCTACTCGGTGACTGTGTTAATCCACTCTGTTGGCGCCCCCAGCTACTGAGAATTTCCAGCTGCCGTTTTTCTCGCTTGGCCTTCACATTGATAAGAACGGTCCTAAATCTCTGCTCTCAGCTGGCAAACCCAGACAAAAAGACTTGCCAGATGACACAATCATCAACGGTTGACTATTTAGGCTACAAGTGACTATTTAATCAACCGTTGATTATCATGTCCGAACTGAGTCAAAGGCTAGGAAATTGGGTTCTAAGAACTGGAGCCAGAATAGTTCATAAAGAAAAAAGACAGAAAATAAGCAGATACAGGAATATCAGAGCAAAAAAAATTTCCACCACTAAAAGAACAGAAATAATGTTTAGAAGCTCAGATAAAAGAAGAAGAAGAAGAGATAAAAGAAGCCATAAAAGAATTAAAAAGCAACAAATCGCCAGGTCAGGATGGATTTACGAGTGAATTTTATAAAGTATTTGCAGATGTGTTGGTACCACAACTGAAGAAATTGTATTATGAAATACAAGAAGGGCCCACCTCCCAAAAACGTGGACACATACTATAAAAACGCTTATTCCCAAGCCCAATAAAGACAAATGCAACCCAGATTCATACAGACCAATATCGTTACTGAACATAGATTTTAAGATTTTTACTAAAATATGGGCCAAACAGTTAAAGGAAGTCATTAATGAATGTTTAGGCCCAGATCAATATGTGTTTTTTTTAAAAAACAAAACAAAACAAAACCCAAAAGATCATAGAACCAATTAGGAAAGTATTCGGCATGATAAATATATGTAAGACTGCTACAGTAATAATGACATTGGATCTATATAAGGCCTTTGATACTTCTAATCCCAAAAGCCCGCCATATGACAGGTGTATTAATTTTGTTAGGTCTTCTTTGAATACAATATTTTTGGTATACACTTTTCAAAGATTTTGAACCAGCTATAACTGGTGAGGAGGTTAGCCATCTATCAAATTTACCCTCATGAGACAAATTAGTTACTAAGAGTGGGTTTTGGCCCATCTGCTAGGCCGGAAGGTCCTGACATTTATTTTTCTGGAACTTCCCTAGAAGGCTGCCGTTCCGAGAAACATCACTAGATGGCGCCAAAGGGCAAAAACTAACTGGTGAGGAGGAGCACTCTGGCATTTTATATATAGGATTTATTATTATTATTATATTTATTTGTATCCCGCCTTTTGCCCAATGCTGGGCCTCAAGGCGTCCTTACAAAGTTTAAAACATACATTGGGGGGAGGGAAAAACCATAAATATTTAAAATACACAACAAAATTATAAGACATTAACATAGATGGAGGGCCAGATTATTCTCCAAAGGCCTACTGGAACAAAAACGTTTTAGCCTGCTTCCGAAAGCCCATCAAGGAGGGAGCCAGCCTAGCTTTCCACTTATATATAATTTGGGAAGTAAGTTCAAACATATAATAGAGGCCATATACGCACAATCAGCAGCAAAAATAAGATATAATGGATTAGAAACGGAATAAGACTAAGCTCAGGTACAAGACGGGTGCCCTCTCACCACTTTTATTTACAATGGTAATTGAATTTCTTGCAGACAGAATTAGGAGAAATGTAGATATTAAAGGAATACATATAGGTGGGAGAGAATTTGAACATCTATATGCAGATGATATTTTATTTACATTAGGAGATTCAAAAAAGGATTGAAGAATTGGTAAGAGAACTAATGGAATTCCAACAGTTAGCATGTCTTAAGGTAATTACAAAGAAATCTGACTTGATGTGTATGAATATAGGACCCCAAGAATCATAGACTAGCAGAGTTGGAAGGGGCCTATAAAGCCATCGAGTCCAACCCCTTGCTCAATGTAGGAATCCACTTTGAAGCATCCCTGACATCCACTTTGAGCATCCAGCTGCTTCTTGAATGCCTCTAGTGTGGGAGAGCCCACAACCTCCCTAGGTAACTGGTTCCATTGTCGTATTGCTCTAACAGTCAGGAAGTTTTTCCTGATGTCCAGCTGGAATCTGGCTTCCTGTCACTTGAGCCCATTATTTCGTGTCCTGCACTCTGGGATGATCAAGAAGAGATCCTGGCCCTCCTCTGTGTGACAACCTTTCAAGTATTTGAAGAGGGCTATCATGTCTCCCCTCAATGTTCTCTTACCCAGACTAAATATGCCCAGTTCTTTTAGTAGAAATTTCAGAAATGATAGGTATTCCTTTACTAACAAAATCATTTAAATATTTAGGAGTTCAGATCCCTAAAAGACAGAAGAATGTACTGAAACTAAATTATGGAAAACTTTGGAAAGAATTAAAAAAGGATATAGCCAGATGGGAAAGGATAAACCTATCACTCTTGGTCCAAATAATGAATATTAAAATGATGCTATTACCAAAATTCACTTTTTTCTTTATGTATCACCACAAGAAATACCACTTAAAAGGTTTAAAACATGGCAAAATGAGATAGAAAAAATATCTTTAAGAGCAAAAGACCCAGAACAGCAAAAGCCGTCAAATACAGATCATGACAAGAAGCAGGGTGGGGTATACCACATCTAAAAACACTATGACACTTATCAATTAAGATATTTGTTAACAATAATAAAGGAAGGGGTGGGTCCACAATGGATAGAAATAGAAAAATAATTGATGGAATTGAAGGAAGAAGAAATACAGGATGTTTTATGTCAAAATAAATATTAAACAACAAAATAAGAAACAAAAACGTACAATAAAAGGATTATTGAAAGTATGATATTTTTGGAAAGAGAAATTAATGCCAGGGCTCTCACTGTTTACACCAATTTGGGCATACCTGGACTTTTATTACACTGCGCACTGTTGTGCGCAGTGTAGTTAAGGTTGGTAAGTGAAACGAACATTCCGCCATGTTAAATGGAGTTACTGGGAGGAGGGTCAACCTAGCAGCCTAAAATGAAAAATATTTCAGTAATCTTTCTGAAACACAGTACTGCCAGAAAGCTTTACATACCCTGCGCATTTCAGGAAGATTGGTGAACTATTGAGGGCTGGATGGGAGTTTAAAGCAGAAAAGGGGGGGGAAGCATGTCTGTCTCAATCTGATCATGCACACTTCTGGGTTGGCGACCTCTTTTTTGCGCACTTATAGCGCTAAAGGGGAAGCCTCCCCATGCAATCCATTAGTAGGATTGCATTCCCCTGTCCAGCCCATTGATGGAATCGCCTTTCTTTTTTCAAAAGACCATTCCATCAATGTTTAATTAATTTTTTTAAATCCCCATGTTTCCCTATGGGGAATCTGATAAGCTAACGCATGCGCGTCAGCATCAGATTCCCCGGAGGGAGGGGGGAGAAGCAGGGAGAGCGCGGCCGGCGCTCATCCCCGACGGATAAGGTAAGTGGGGAGAGGGGGCTTACCTGGAGCCGCCGCTGCAGTTCGTGCCTGGGTTGAAATGGAGTCCCCGGCTTCACCAGAAGTTAGGCCTTGGCCTAGCTTCTGGTGAAGCCGGAGGCTCGAATTAAACCTGGGCCGGCTGGAGGACGAGGGGGTAAGTGACATTGTGGGGGGGTTGAGGTTGGGCGGGGGGAGTGGAGGGGTTGTCTGGGGGCCACCGCTCCGGCGGGCCCAGGCCCGGGGGGAGCGGAGACTTATCTCCTCCACCGGCCGTCCCAAGATTAAATTTAGCCCCTGGCTTCAGCCGGAAGTTAAGGCCAAGGCCTAACTTCTGTTTAATCCAGGGGCTAAATTTAATCCCGGGACGGCCGACGGAGAGGAAGATAAGTGACGTTGGGCGGGGTGATTCCCTGGCCGGGGCGTGCCGGGCTGCGCCAGTGGGGGTTGGGTTGGGGGCTTCCCTGGCCCCGCCGCCGTAGATACTACGGCGGCAGCGGCGGTAGGCCAGGGTGGGCCGCGCCGGTGGGGTGTGGGGGGATTCCCTGGCCCAGCTGCTGCTGCAGTTCGGGCGGGTGGCGGCGACGGTAGGCTGGGGCGTGCCGGGCCACCCCGGTGGGGGTTGGTTTGGTTTGGTTTGGTTTGCTTTCCTGGCCCTGCCACCGTAGGCCGGGACCTGCTGGGGGGGGGAGGGATTCCGCACGATCACTTACCTCCTGCCGGTCACCGCCTGCTTCATTCTTCGAAGCCAGGACGGTGGGGTTGGAGGCGGAGGCTTTAGAGCGGCGCACCAGGAAGCGGCTTCCTGGTGTGCCGCTCTAAAGCCTCCGCCTCCAACCCCACCGTCCTCACTTCGAACCCTGGAGCGGGCAGTTAGTGAAGGGAGGTAAGTGAGCACGCGGCGGGGGGTGGGGGACGGTGGGGAGTGGGGATTGGGGGGCCCTGGCCGGGGGGGGTGGGGGTAGGAGAGGAGGGACTTACCTCCTTCGTTGCAGGCCCGGCGGGAAATGGGAGTCCCTGGCTAAACTGGAAGTAACGCCTTGGCCTCACTTCCGGTTAAGCCAGGGCTCGATTTACCGCCGGGCCTGTCAACGGAGGAGGAGGTAAGTGCGGGTGCGGGTACGGTGGGGGGTTTGCCGGGCCTGCTGCTGTCGGCACAGTTCGTGCGCCGGCAGTGGTTTGCCCAGGCCGGGTTGGGGGTTGGGAGAGAGCGATCGGGGGAAGGGAGTGAAGAGACGATAGCGAGCATCGGGAGTGGGGGGGCCGGAAGTGGGGGGGCGGGAAAAAGCGGGGAGGGGAGCGGGAGTGGGGGGCGGGAGCGAGCGAGCCGGGGGGTGGGAGAGCTTAGGGGCTGCGGGGGCGGGGTGAAGACGGGGTTTGGGGGATGGGGTTTGGGGGGCGGTGTGTGGGGGTCTTCCCATGGCCCGCTGCTGCTGCCGCCGCCACATTTCATGCGGTGGCGGGTGCAGTCAGGACGGGACGGTGGGGTTTGTGGGGTTGCGGTGCGGGTGGGGATGGGGGAATTTCACCAGGTGCTGCATGCATTACAAATGACACCTGCTGAAATTCCATTTTCTATAAAACTGTTAAAGATACAGGAGCCCTGTACTCCTTTGCATATGGTCACCGTAGCTATATGGAAAGGAGGACAGGGCTCCTGTATCTTTAACAGTTGCATAGAAAAGGGAATTTCAGCAGGTGTCATTTGTATGCATGCAGCACCTGGTGAAATTTCCTCTTCATCACAACATTTAAAGCTGAAGCAGCCCTGCTCTCTTGACCAGATACAAAAGAGGTCAGGGCTCCTGCAGCTTTCACTGTTGTGATGAAGAGGGAATTTCACCAGGTGCTGCATGCATACAAATGACACCTGCTGAAATTCCCTTTTCTATGCAACTATTAAATATACAGGAGCCCTCTCCTCCTTTCCATATGGCTAGGGTGACCATATTCAAAGGAGGACAAGGCTCCTGTATCTTTAACACTTGTATAGAAAAGGGAATTTCAACAAGTGTCATTTGTAGGCATGCAGCACCTGGTGAAATTCCCTCTTTATCACAACAGTTAAAGCTGCAGGAGCTATACTACAGTGACCACATTTAAAAGAGGGCAGGGCTCTGGTCATCTTTTACAAAAAGCCATGAAATTCAATAAACAAAAAACCTACGGTTTATAAAACAACATTAAGGATGTACACTTTTCCACCAAGCACCAAAAAGCAGGGAAATTGGGAGTTAAGGCTCACCAGCCTTAACACCACATCCTCCCTAAGGAGGCAGAAAGTACCGGTGAAATTCTCATTCTGCCAAAGCAGATAAACCATGAGGACAGGGTGGAGAATAGGATATGCAGAGGTGACTGTGGGGTTGTGGAAAAACCTTGAATCTGGGTGGACCCAGGGGCTCTATTCAAGCCTGAGCCAGGCGACGATGGAACAGGTAACCCCTCCCCCCCGCCTGGCCCCTTACCTGGACCTGCCACTGCTGCAGCACAAAGTGTGGCAGCTCCAGGCAACCCCCCTCCTGCCTGGCCCCTTACCTGGAGCCGCCACTGCACAAACTGTTGCGGTGGCAGCTCCAGGCGAGCTCCCCCGCACCCCACCACTTACCTTCTCCATCATGGCCTGGCCCGTGCTTGAATCGAGCCCCCGAGTCCACCCAGAAGCAAGGCTGCAGGTGCAGACTTCCTTCCCGGTGGACCAGGGCGCTCGATTCAAGACCGGGCCCAGCGACGACGGAGCAGGTAAGTGGGGTTGGCTGGGGTGGGGGCTTGCCTGGAGCCGGCGCCGCAGTTCGCACAGCAGCGGCAGCGGGTCCAGGTGAGGGCCCAGGCGGGAGGGGGGGTTCTTACCTGCTCCGTCATCACCGGGCCCAGGCTTGAATTGAGCTTCCAGGTGGACCAGGGCGCTCAGTTCAAGCCCGGGCCCAGTGGCGATGGAGCACGTAAGTGGGTTGGGGCTTACCTGGCAGCAGGGCCAGGCAGGAGGGGGTGGGGTTTCTTACCTGCTCCGTCGTCGCAGTCCAACACCCTTGGAGGGAACCAGGTTGGGGAAGGGCTGCTCTAAACAAAAAAGAAGTAGGTGGCTCTAAGTTGTTCGTCATCAGTTTTCCACAACCCCACAGTCACCTCTGCATATCCTATTCTCCACCCTGTCCTCATGGTTTATCTGCTTTGGCAGAATGAGAATTTCACTGGTACTTTCTGCCTCCTTAGGGAGGATGTGGCGTTAAGGCTGGTGAGCCTTAACTCCCAATTTCCCCACTTTTTGGTGCTTGGTGGAAAAGTGTATGTCCTTAACGTTGTTTTATAAACCGTAGGTTTTTTGTTTATTGAATATCAAAAGGAAAGCAGTAGGCAAAAACAATTTGAAAGAAATAGGATTGATACAAATGAGATTTTTTTTATGAATGGCAGTACCCAATAACACAAGAAATATGAAATAATCATACCCTAAATATGGGAATGTCATGACTTGTATGGATGCAAATCAGTCAATTTATAAGGACCAGAAAGATAATAAGGCAAAGTACAAGAGAATTAACAGAGTGGGGCAAAATCATGTATAAATATGAATTGGGAGATAAGGGTACGATAACACAAATCTCTACAATGTTAATGGAAGCAGGAGATAAGGGGGAATGTAACAGTTAAACATATATGGGAAAGGGACCCTGAAGAGGAAATAGAGGAAGGGGAATTTTGTTTTTGATAGATTCCCCTTTCAAACAATATATACAAGAATAAGAGAAGGTGAACTGAAATTAGTACAGAAGTGGTATCTGACACCAGTAAAACACAAAAATCAATAAGAATATATCACCTTTGTGCTGGAGGGGATGTCAAATCAATGGGACACAAATTCATATGTGGTGGGAATGTAGGAAGGTCAGGAAGTTTGGAGGGAAGTTTTTTTCAAGAAATAAGAAAAATGACTGACACCGAAGCTAGCTTTACTGAATATGTATGTTGAACAAAATAGAGAGATAAGAGAAAAAATATTAATTGGATTTATGTTGACAGCCTTGAGGAAATTAATAGCAAGCAACCTCGGATGCTGACAGTATCACTGTGGAAAAAGAAAATTTGGGACATAGCAATAAACGAAAAGTTAGCACAAAAGTTAAGAATACATAGAGGGATAAAGAAAAGACATACTTTCAGGATGGACACTCTCTCTCTCTCTCTCTCTCTCTCTCTCTCACACACACACACACACACACACACACACACAAACACACATGAAAAAGTAATAAAATAGAACGACTTTGGCCGAAGCTTACAGAAATCTTTCGGATTCATAAAAAGCAGATAATCAATAAATGAAATGGAAATTTAAAATACCACCCTGGATAAGGAAATGAAATGAAAGATGTAAGAAGGAAAACTCTGTAATCAACCAAGTACCGTGAGGGATATAGAATAAGCATTCATGTGTGTAATTTTATTTTATTTTATTTTTTGAGTTCAATGTATTTTAAAAAATACTAATTTTTTTTAAAAAAGTTTCTAGTTATCCACAAGTGTTTCCTGAGTATGTTGTTTTAAAGAGTGGGTTCAGGCAACATGATAGGGTGGTTTAAATAGTCTATAGTTGGTTACTTAACCCACCATTGGTTATGTTGTGTTGAGGGAGTTTTTTAACCAACGGTTGGTTTTTTGGCCAAAATAACCAATGCAAATAACCAGCACTGTGTAGAGTTGGGTTATCATTTTGTATGGAGGACACCATTGGTTATTTTCTCAGCCATCTTTGGTTATTTCGTCAGCCACAGAGTCGCAAGCCAAGAGCGGTCAAAGGATAGATTTTCAATAGCAATGGCTGATGGGATATTAGCGGGAGAACTGAGTGGAGAGAGAGGGCAGGGGAATGAATGGATTACTAGACAACTCAATGCTGATCCTAATCCACATCACAGTGGATTACTATCATGATATGTGGGGCTGACGAGGCTCGCCTGGCGCCAACGCTGCTATCTTACCGGCGTCAGGTTAAGACTTTCCTCTTTGCCCAGGCATATGGCAGCACATCTTAATCACCCACATGTTTATTTTTTTAACAGTTTTTAATGCTTTATGTATGTATGTTCTGCATTTTAGAATGTTAAATTTTGTATATTCGTTTCTATCTCAATTTTAGAATTTCTGTAAACCACCCAGAGAGCTCTAGCTATGGGGCGGTATATAAATGTAATAATAAATAAATACCACATAGATAAACAACTGTCAATTTTATTATTTTGACACCATTGACTATTATGTTGAGTACAACCTTTAAGTGGAAAACCCAGTTTGTCCTGATGTCAGTGGAGCCTGGCAGCCTCTAGCGTGCTGGGTATTTGGTAATAATTCCTTCTTTTTTCGTGCAGTGGTAATGACTCTGAAGTTGCCTTTTTTGAAAAGAAGAGGTGGAGGTGTTGAATCAGCTGTGAAAGAGCGCCTCTGGTTAACACTGCACTGGCCTCAAAGTCCGCCCACACAGATCTTATCCAGCTGCTTTGGGTGAGTAGCCTGAATGCAAGGCAACAGTAATGGGGAGATAAGTATGCATTAGATTGGGGAATTATTTCCTTGGCATTCCATAACCTCCCTCTTACTGGAGACTTAGGGCCTTGCTAGACCAGGCGTTAGCGCGGTGTGAGGCCCGGTTTCCCTCCTGTGCATCCAGATGACGCACAGGGGAATCTGGGGTCAGGCCGCACTGAAACCTGCCTTAAGCCGGCATAAGCGAATTCGCTTATGGCCTGGCTTTTCCACAGCCCCGACCTGAGGCCGGGGCTGCGGAACGTCTAGCAGGGTCCGTGGCTTTTTGCAGCTGCTCGCTTACTCGTGAGTAGCCGGGAAAAGCCACGGACTGGGCACAGCGCTCATCGGGCCGGGGGGGGGGGGAGAGAGGGGCGGGGGGAAGGCCGGACATCGGGGATGGCGCGGGGGGGGAAGGCATCGGGGATGGCGCGGCGAGGGAAGGAGAGCCGGGGGGAAGGCATCGGGGATGGGGGGAGGACGGGCGAGCAAGGGGGGAGGGGGGCATTGGGCATTGGGGGGAATCAGGGGCGGGGGGGGCTTCCTGTTGCTCCGTCGCGTCGTGCATCTGGAAGCTGGCGACGGCGAGCGCTAGCTCTAGCGCGCCGTCGCCCCTCCTCCCTGCCGGCTTATCCGGCAGGTCTAGCAAGGCTCTTAATCTCAAAATGCAAGGTTTCCCATTTCTAGTCAGTTTGCTTCATATACAGAATGTGATGTGTTAATGCTTTGTGTGGTGCATTGTTTCTGGTCCTTTAGGAACGGACTCCATGTAAATTGGCATTACAATTCTGTGTATGTGTGTGTGTTCCTTATATTCCTGATTTCTGCATGTCTTACTGTTCTTCTCTTCACAGAGGTGAATTGCTGCAATGGGATTTGACACAACCTGGGAAGCGGAAGTGGGAACTCCTGGGAGCTTCATCTGAAGGACAAAATCACTCCAGAATAGTGTTCAATTTGTGTTCCTTGCAAAGAGAGGGCAGGCAGCTACTTCTCTCCATATCAATGGACAGAGATGTAAGAACTGCACGTCTCTTAAAACACTCCGGAACCATATTGGTTTTCAGGATGCCACAACCATGGCTGCTGGATTGCCATCAGTGGCCACAAATCTTTCCCATCAACCCCCTGCCAATTCTAGAATGATTTGAGAGGGTCCCCATCCCCAGTTCTCCACATATTGCCAATAACTTTGAGAAGAGAGGACTCTACGTGCTGTGTGTATGTATGACATATCGGTCAGAATGGTTTGGGAAGGGAGGGCCTTCTACACTTGATGCCTTAGGGCTGCTTATTCCTTGTTCATGGTGCCCCCTATTTCAGTGACTCACCTTCCAGCTTCTTTCACAGCCTGTGGAGCTTCCATGATCCATTCCAGTCTTTGCTTTATCAGCTTTCGGTTGTCTCAGCTCTTGGGCAATTGAAAGCATCGCTTCGGTGACATCTGCAGCTCTTACTATTTTTAGTAACTTCAGAGTAGGGTTGTTGGAGAAATCTGCAGCAGAACCAAATGAGTTCCGACCCAAGGATTCCACAATGGACCGACTTTTCCTTTCAGGTGGATTCTGCAGACTTGCAGACTGTTTTTTCAACTGTCAGGAATTTTGTGCAATTTTTTTTTCATGGAAAAATACACACACACTCCAGACAAAAATGTGATAAAGTGTGACAATTTGCATTTGGGGAGAAATTGTGCATTTTCGCATATGCAAAATTGGGCACATTCGGAAACGTCAAAAAATCAGATTCCGTTGGTAGGAGAAAAATGAAAGGTGCCTGAGAATCCGAGAAACACAGACGGAACGGATTTTACACAATGTGTACATCCCTACTTCAGGGTGTCATTTTTATAGAAGCAAAGAGTGAATGGAAATCCTGTAAACTTGAGTCTTGGAAATAAGCAGAACCAGAATTCCAAGTGGACCATCTCATCAGCATTGGAGCAGATACTCACTCAGCTGCCATGCTCCGCTTTGGGAAGTAGTATGCTTCTGGAGAAATGCTTCAATAATTTCCCCACCCACCCTAACGTTTTCAATAGCTTTGTTTTGCCATATACTTACTTTACCTTCATCAGCACTTTTCTCTTTCTTTAGGTGAAGTGTTGGGACCTGGCAACTTTAAATTGCTGCTGGACTATGCCCTCTCTCGGAGGTTTTGTTTACAGCCTGGCCTTTTCCCCAGTGGACACGGGCAGCCTTGCTGTAGGAGTTGGAGACAGCATGCTCCGGGTGTGGAACACCTTGTCCATTAGCAATCACTATGATGTAAAAACCTTCTGGCAGGGGATTAAATCCAAGGTCACTGCTGTAAGTGTGCACTTTTCGGCTTTCGTTTGTTCAGCATGTGTGTTTAATTTCTTCCGATTCCCAGACTGATATTGATGGTGACGTGATCTTGCTAATGCTTACTGTACATTTCGCATACAGATTACTGCTTGTGCTGTGGTCACCTAGTAGGAGAACACTAACCTTACATCCCCAGCAGTCCTGGGAATAGTTTGAACCCAGGTGGCACTAATAGAAAACAACTTTTAACAAACAGAAATGCTTTTAACAACTTACAAACAGCAGTGGGAGCTGCTATTTAAAGATAAGAAGGTAACAAAATGTCACAAAGTAGAACACTGCTCAGTAGGACAAAACTCACTATTTTGAACTGCGAACTTGGCTTTGGCCAAGAATAATTGGACTTATTTCCCACAGTCAATAAATGACTGCTTTGTAGGTGGCAATGGCTTATACCATCAAAGTCCTGTACTGGAAAAATTGTCTGCACCAGCAAGTCCAACCTAAGAGGCTGCAAGCTTTGTTTATTTTAAATTGGTGCTTGAGTTTATACAGTGCTTCTTTGCTGGTCATGTGTGCAAGATCCTTTCCACGCATGAAGCTGCAATGATATATAGCACTAATAGCACTTATAACAAATGTTCACTTGTATAGCTGAACATTTTGTACTTTCTATTGAAATAGATTACTTTCTTGACATCAGTGAATATCAAATAAGTTAAGAGAACCAGTGTGGTGTAGTGGCTAGAGTGTTGGACTGGGAGTTGGGAGATCTGGGTTCTAGTCCCACTCAGCCATGGAAGCTTACTGGGCGACTTTTGGCCAGTGACAGACTCTCAGCCCAACCTACCTCACAGGTCTGTTGTTGAGAAGATAAAATGGAGAGAAGGAGGATTATGTGTGCTGCCTTGAGTTCCTTGGAGGAAAAAAGGTGGGATATAAATAATAAATCAATAAAATAAATAACATTAATATCAATAATGTAAAAGTATCATTCGGAATTGCCTTCATGTTCCCAGTATTAAAAAACCTTTGCCACTATGAATATTGTTACTCTTACTGGAACAATTAGAGTCAGATGCAGTAAAAATAACTACCTTAAAATTCCAAAATGAATTAAATTGTTTTCAAATTGATGTTCACCTTTTGGTAAGTGGAGGAATCTAGATAGCAGCACATGAAAGCATATACATTAATCCCAGGCATCTACAAAGTGTTGAAACCCTTATATACCAGACAGAGATGTCTACTCTCCCCACTGATACTTGATTTATGCTGGCATGTGCCATTAGGTAAAGCAGTAGTATTCACAGTTTTGTACATTCTGGCTCAGTTCAGACAACATGTTAATCAACGCAGTGTGAAAACTCCACTCAGCAGTTGAGTTTCTAGCGGGTACTCCCTACACAACATATTCTAACTCCACTATTGTGTGACTGTGGGCTACCATGGAGTTGAGTAAAATGCATTGCGATATTTGTTTTACAGTTCCTCCACCCACTCTCCTCCCCCGGTCCTCCTGATGGTATCCCATCAGCCATTGATGCGAAAAAACAATCCCGGCAGCTCTCCTAGAGTGGTACTCCCTGCTTTCACCCCTCTTGCAGAGAACTCTGTAGCCAGTGGGAAAAGTCAACCCAACGCAACGGAAAACTCCATGGAGCCCACCCCAAAACACACAACACAACAGTTATGCTGGAACTCTCCTCTGTACAGCGTGGATATTCTGTGTGGAGTATTTTTCAAAAAAAAAAAAAAAACTCCACTGTTGTGTCTAGTTTTCCCACCAGACACCACATTTTTCAACGGTGGTGTAACAGCTCCACCATGGAGTTCTAAAACCACTATTGAGAAACATGTTGTCTGAACTGAGCTGCTGACTTAGAATTTAAAATTATTCTGTATGCAGATGATAATTTATTATTTCACATCTCCAGTAGTTCCGGCTCTAATTAATACTTTAGGTGATTGGTTTGGCTATTCAATTAACTTGTCAGAGTTGGAAATAATGTTGTTTAGAGGTAATGTACTTTCCAGTGTATTAGGTAACTGGCAATTTTGCCAGTGACATGATTCCATTACTTGTGAATATTCCTTGAACCGTATCTCAAATGATTATGTTAAATCTAAATAAGTTGGCTGTGAGGTGGGTTGGGCTGAGAATGTGTGACTGGCCCAAAGTCACCCAATGGGTTTGCATGGCCAAGTGGGGACTAGAACCCAGATCTCCTAACTCCCAGTCCAACACTTTAGCCACTACACCACACTGGCTCTCTGGATGTACATGTAATTTTAAATTATCTACTGGCTTCTTGGAAAGTAACACACAGTCAGCGTAAATGGATTTTTCATGCCCTCTTGACTGCCAAAAGACTGATACTACAACATTGGAAAAATAAAACCTCACTACCTATAATGGAATAGATTGAAGACTTAACATTAGCAACATTTGAAAGAGTGGTATAAAGGTGCCATTTACGGATGAACTTATATTTGTACATTTGGTCTGTGTTCACGAATGTTTATGTGTAACTTCTGCTATTTTCCCTTTCTTCTTTTTTATTTAGAACGTTGTGATATTTGAAACAGGTTTTTGCATAGACAGTTTTATGTCTATTTCCCCCCCTTAATTTTTCTTTTATGGTTTTTTATTTTGTTAAAATTCACAAAATATTTTAAAAATGTTGAAACCCTTGTGGTTTTTTCTGTTGCTTGCAGTTATCTTGGCACCCAACAAAGGAAGGTTGTTTAGCCTTTGGAACAGACGATGGGAAAGTCGGCGTCTACGACACCTACTCCAGCAAGTAAGATTTGAGTGTTTTTGTTAATCATTGTGAGGGGGCTAAACCAATATTTAAAGAAAGCAGTATGCTTTGCAAGGAAGTTATAGAATGTGAAGACAATACCTTATTGCAATACTCTAACATAAGAAGAGCCCTGCTGGATCAGACCAAGGGTCCATCTAGACCAGCACTTTGTTCACATAGCCAACCATTCAACCCACAAACAGGACCTGAATGCAATAGCACCCTTCCACCCTTGTTTTCCAGCAACTTGTGTGCATACGCATACTGTGTCTGATATGTAGCCATTGGGACTAGTAGCCATTGATAAACACACCTCCAGGAATTTGTCCAATCCCCTTTTAAAGCTAGCCAAATTAGTGGTCATCATTCTCTGTTGGCATCAGACAAACTTCATGGGAAAAGTAAAAAAACAATGAATTAAAGGAAAGACTTGAAGGCACTGAGGTGTGAGAGCCAGTGTAGCATAGTGGTTAGAGTGTTGGATTTGGACTCGGGAGACCCGGGTTCAAGTCCCTTCTCAGCCTTGTAGCTCGCTGGATGACTTTGGACCAGTCACTGACTCTCATCCTAACCTACCTCACAGGGTTGTTGTGAGAATAAAGATTGAGAGGAGGCAGATAATGTAAGCCACCTTGGGTTCCTTGCAGGAAAAAAGGCAGGGTATATATATATAATATATAAATAAATTTCCAGTAAACCCATTAGTTACCCAGTTCTCCATCATTTGTCTTGAACGTTAACACAATTGGACCTGTGTACCCATGTTAACCCATAGCAGTGGGTTGCCTGTTAGTAATGTTGGCATTAGTATTAACAGTGAAAAGCAAACAAATCCGTCCTCCCTTTTTCCTGCAGTCCAAGCTTTGGGAAATGTTTATGGATTTTGATGTGGTGTAGAGCCTAGTATTGCTTTTCTAAGTGCACTTGTATTTATTCTGTGTGTCCATACATGTCCTTTAAAAGTAAACAAATCTGGGTAAAATAGATCTTGGGAAGCTACCAGTCGTACTGTTATTTCCTCTGTTGGAAACAGACATAGGAAATTGCACATGCAAATTGGGTATCGACAATTTGTCCTAGAATTTGCAATGGAAGAATGCAGAGGGTTTGTGTGAAGTGCTGCTGTTCTAGCTTCTGCCTCCATGTTCCCACTTCTGTTAGAACTTTTTTTCACCCTTGCTTTGATTTGATATCAGGTAATGCATGATCGAAGTGCTTTCTTTAAAAATGATACTCATTCTTCCTGATCATCCCTAATAGGCCTCCACAGATCTCCAGCACCTATCACAAGAAAACGGTGTACACGTTAGCCTGGGGACCTCCTGTTCCTCCATTGTCTTTTGGTGAGTCTTAGGAGTACAGATGCTTTGGTGATACTGTAGAAATAGCATGGTCTGGCCCAAGAGTATGTTTATCAAAAAGGCTGGGGGTATCCTCAGATATGGAACAACACCTGTTCTTAGTGGTTCCTGCCACTCTGGCATTCACTTACCGCATTTCAAAATGTTGGGAAAGTACTAGACCAGGGGTGGGGAACTGTTTTCTCTCAAGGACTGCATCTCCTCTGGGGTAACCTGCCAAGGACCACATACTGTAGTGGTTCTGTAGTGGCCAGAACCAGAAGGGGCTAGGGATGTCCTTTCTTTTTGGCCACCCCTTTTTATCCTCTCTCCTACCAGAGGCCTGAACTGACTGCTTGCTCCACGTTGTATGTATATTTTGTTTATATGCCACACATTCAACATAAACCCATTTTCCCAAGGTGGCTCGTGGATTAATAACATGCAATAAAAATAGAGAATAATAATATGAGGCATATAAACAGCAAAACGCTATTCAAATAGACAGTAAAACATTTAACTCCACTAAATTAAAAAATGATAAAAGTGTGTTTTTCCCTGACAACTGTATCATAGAACCATAGAATAGTAGAGTTGGAAGGGGCCTATAAGGCCATCGAGTCCAACCCCCTGCTCAATGCAGGAATCCATCCTAAAGCATTCCTGACAAATTGTTGCCTCTTGAAGGCCTCTAGTGTGGGAGAGCCCACAACCTCCCTAGATAACTGGTTCCATTGTCGTACTGCTCTAACAGTCAGGATGTTTTTCATGATGTCCAGCCGGAATCTGGCTTCCTGTAACTTGAGCCTATTATTCTGTGTCCTGCACTTTGGGAGGATGGAGAAGAGATCCTGGCTCTCCTCTGTGTGACAACCTTTTAAGTATTTGAAGAGGGCTATCATGTCTCCCCTCAATCTTCTCTTCTCCAGGCTAAACATGCCCAGTTCTTTCAGTCTCTCTTCATAGGGCTTTGTTTCCAGACCTCTGATCATCCTGGTTGCCCTCCACTGAACACGCTCCAGCTTGTCTGCGTCGTTCTTGAAGTGTGGTGCCCAGAACTGGACGCAGTACTCAAGATGAGGCCTAAACAGGGCTGAATAGGGAGGAACCAGTACCTCACGTGATTTGGAAGTTATACTTCTATTAATACAGCCCAAAATGGCATTTGCTTTTCTTGCAGACACATCACACTGTTGGCTCATATTCAGCTTGTGTTCTACAACAATTCCAAGATCCATCTTGTTTGTCATATTGCTGAGACAAGTATTCCCCATCTTGTAACTGTGCATTTGGATTCTTTTTCCTAGATGTAGAACTTGGCATTTATCCCTGTTAAATTTCATTCTGTTGTTTTCAGCCCAGCGCTCCAGCCTATCAAGATCACTTTGAAGTTTGTTTCTATCTTCCAGGGTATTAGCTATCCCACCCAATTTTGTGTCATCTGCAAATTTGATAAGTGTTCCCTGCAGCTCCTTGTCCAAATCATTAATAAAAATGTTGAAGAGCACTGGGCCCAAGACTGAGTCCTGTGGTACCCCACTCGTTACCTTCTCCCAGTACGAGAAGGTACCGTTGATAAGCAGTCCGATTCTGCAGCCAACTGTGAATCCACCTAATAGTTGTTCTATCTAGCCCACTTTTAGCTAGTTTGTTAATCAGAATATCATGGGCACTTTGTTAAAAGCTTTGCTGAAGTCAAGATATATTATGTCCACAGCATTCCCACAGTCCACAAGGGAGGCTACCCGATCAAAAAAACGAGATCAAATTAGTCTGGCTTCTAGTAATCACTGCATTGTTTTCAAGGTGCTTACAGATTGACTTCTTTATAATCTGCTCCAAAATTTTCCCAGGAATGGATGTCAGACTTATGCTGTCCAACTTGTTTGGCAAGTCATAGCCTGCCAAACAAAATAGACAAACAGCATGAAGCTTTGTACACCTCACCCTATCTTCCAACCAAAAGTTCTACATCAAGAAATCCCAAATTCTATCCTGGAGAAGTGAATTCACTGCTGAGAACACTCTTACAGACTGTTTTGTTAAAGTCCTGGGGGAAAAGTTCTGAGGCATGAAGGGTTGGGTTAATAAAATGGCTTCAAATCCTGTAGACAGAATTCCTCTAAACAGTACCCTGATAATCCATGTCAACATATAGAACAAGAATGACAGAAGCAGTCCTCTACCTTTTATTATATCAATTATTTAGTTAATTTAAATAAAAGTGCACACAACCAGAAATGTTTTGGGGCGATACTGAAGAATAAAGGTAGCATCAATTATTATTTTTAAAGAAGCAATAGGTATCACTCATTTTCAGAAGGAAAAACCACTTTTAAATGTTCTTTTCATTCATTATTATGGGAACAAAACGGCTAGGGTGGGGGGGAATAGCTTCCTGAAAGAATTACATGTGTGCCTAATACCTGATCAATGAACCGCCCAGAGAGCTTCGGCTATTGGGCGGTATAAAAATGAAATAAATAAATAAAATCAAACTAAAGCTTTAGCTCGTTAAAATGCACGTAATAAACAGATTGGGGCTGCAAGCCTAGACCCAATTAGGAAGTAAGCCCCACTGAACATAATGGAACTTGCTTCTGAGGAAACATGGATAGGATTGCACTGCATAGCTTGCACACCTTCTCAAGACTTAACTGGATGAGCAATTATGTGATAAACCAACCCTGAGAGGCAAATAAACACCTAGCATGCAAGAACCCATGTTGCAAGAGCACAGCATCCCAAGCATGCAGTTGCTCTGGCATTGTATTTCACATGAAACATGGAAGAAATACTCAGACACAAAGTTTTATTTTCACACAGACAAGTGTGATATACTACCTCCTGGTTTGCAGCCACATCACACTGTTGGCTCATATTCAGCTTGTGATCTACAACAATTCCAAGATCCTTCTTGTTTGTCGTATTGCTGAGCCAAGTATCCCCATCTTGTAACTGTGCATTTTATTTATTTATTTATTTATTTCATTTTTATACCGCCCAATAGCCGAAGCTCTCTGGGCTGTTCACAAAAATTAAAACCACGAAGGGCATAATAAAACAACCAACAATTTAAAAACACAAATAAAAAATACAATATAAAAAGCACAACCAGGATAAAACCACACAGTAAAAATTGATATAAGTTAAAATATGGGATTAAAACAGCAGAGTTTAAATTTAAGTTAAATTAGGTGTTAAAATACTGAGAAAATTTAAAGGTCTTCAGCTGGCGACGAAAGGAAAACAATGTAGGCGCCCAGCTAACCTCTCTGGGGAGCTCGTTCCACAGCCGGGGTGCCACAGCAGAGAAAGCCCTCCTCCTAGTAGCCACCTGCCTCACTTCCTTCAGCAGGAGCTCACGGAGAAGGACCCCTGTGGATAATCTTAAGGTCCGGGCAGGCACATATGGGAGGAGGCATTCCTTCAAATAACCTGGCCCCAAGCCGTTTAGGGCTTTGAATGTTAATACCAGCACTTTAACCTCCCCCAGCGGCTTCATGTATATGTTAAACAGCATAGGGGATAAAATAGAGCCCTGTGGAACCCCATGGCTTAGGAGCCACAGCACAGAGCAATAATCCCCCAGCACCACCTTCTGGAATCGGCCATCCAAGTAGGAGCGGAACCACTGCAATGCAGTACCTCCAACTCCCAGCTCAGACAACCTATCCAGGAGGATACCATGGTCGATGGTATCGAAAGCCGCTGAGAGGTGCAGGAGAACCAACATGGTCTCACTCCTCCTGTCCCTCTCCCAGATTCTTGTTCCTAGATGTAGAACTTGGCATTTATCCCTGTTATATTTCATTCTGTCATTTTCAGCCCAGCGCTCCAGCCTATCAAGATCACTTTGAAGTGTGTTTCTGTCTTCCAGGGTATTAGCTATCCCACCCAATTTTGTGTCATCTACAAATTTGATAAGTGTTCCCTGCACTTCTCGTCCAAATCATTAATAAAAATGTTGAAGAGCACTAGGCCCAGGACTGAGCCCTGCGGTACCCCACTCGTTAACTCCCCCCACTATGAGAAGGTACCATTGATAAGCACTCTTTTGAGTCCGATTCTGCAGCCAAATGTGAATCCACCTAATAGTTGTTCCATCTAGCCCACTTTCAGATAGTTTGTTAATCAGACTACCATGGGGCAATTTGTTAAAAGCTTTGCTGAAGTCAAGATATATTACATCCACAGCATTCCCACAGTCCACAAGGGAGGTTATCCAATCAAAAAATGAGATCAAATTAGTCTGACAGGATTTGTTCCTGACAAATCCATGTTGGCTTCCAGTAATCAGTGCATTGTTTTCAAGGCGCTTACAGATTGGCTTCTTTATAATCTGCTCCAGAATTTTCCCAGGGATGCATGTCAGACTGACTGGTCTGTAGTTCCCAGGTTCCTCCTTTTTGCCCTTTTTGAAGATAGGGACAACGTTAGCCCTCCTCCAATCGTCCAGCACCTCACCCGTCTTCCATGATTTCGCAAAGATAATAGACAGTGGTTCTGACAGTTCTTCTGCTAGCTCCTTCATTACTCTAGGATGCAGTTCATTGGGCCCTGGAGATTTTAACTCATTCAAAGAAATTGGGTGTTCCTTGACCATTTGTTTATCAATCTCAAACTGCTCCCTCATCTTCTGCTTCACTATTTCCAGGTGGATCATAGAGCTGCTTTTGGGAGAAGACTCTGAGCCAAAGTAGGAATTGAGCACTTGGGCCTTTTCTTTGTCATCTGTTATCAATTTGTCATCCTCATTAAGCAGCTGAACCACCATTTCTTTCCTCTGTCTTTTACTACTCATGTATCTGAAGAAAGCCTTTTTATTGCATTTAGCATCCTTCGCTAATCTCAGCTCATTCTCAGCTTTAACCTTCCTGACGCCATTTCGGCACTTCTGTCTACCTGTCTCTACTCTTCTTTTGTAGCCTGGCCTTCCTTCCACTTCCTATATTTATCCTTTTTTTTTGTTTTCAGGTCATCTCTAAGCTTTTTGTGGAGCCCCATACTATATGATAGTATCAAGGTCACCAGGCAAGACCTGAGGAAGGGTGTTCAGAAATGATGAGTTACCACTGAAAAGGGTGCTCTCCTGCATTTGTACTCTGAGGCCTTTCTCAATGAATGGGTTGATTGATGCAAGCAAAGCTTTTGGGGTCTTAAGCTGGGTAGGGTTTTTAAGGTTAAGACCCACACTTTGATTTGGTAGAGAGAGGTTCTATATTGGGGAAGAGGAGGCTTCCTTATTCTGCTCTGCATATTCTACTTTCTGGAAATGGGTCTCCCCTGATTAGCCTTGGGAAGAACTTCTGCATGCTGCCTAGATCTGGGAAAAATACAAAGGGATGATGGCCACGGAGTGATTCTGATGGGTTTGAGAGGATTAGAGGCTGCGGGGAGGGTTGCTTATAGTACCTTTTTTTCGGTATAGACCTTATACCGAATGGCACTGTATAAATATTATTTGATCAAAGTACACGGGAACATAAGTTGCCTTAATACCATCTAGCTCAGTATTGTCACTGCACTGACCAGCAGTGGCTCTCTGGAGTTTCAAGCAGAAGTTTTTCCAGCCTTACCTGGAGATGCCATGGATGGAACTGGGGACTTTTTGCAGTCAAGCCACATGCTCTGCCACTGACCAGTACTAGCTAGTAAATACTATGAACATATGTAAGGTTCTTACCTTGAGGATTCAAGTAGTTCTTGTGAACCGGCCAGAGGGCTTCAGCTATTGGGCGGTATAGAATTGTAATAAATAAAATAGTGCTGAATAAGCATGAGAAGAGCCCTGATGGAGCAGACCAAGAGCTCCGGCTATTGGGCGGTATAGAAATGTAATAAATAAAATAAATAAATAAATAAATAAATAAATAAATAAATAAAAATCTAGTCCAGCACTCTGTTTACATGGAATCTCAAGTTAAAGGAAGCCAGTTTCCAGCTGGACATCAGGAAAAACTTCCTGTTACAGCAGTACGACAATGGAATCAGTTAGCTAGGGAGGTTGTGGGCTCTCCCACACTAGAGGCCTTCAAGAGGCAGCTGGACAACCATCTGTCAGGGATGCTTTAGGGTGGATCCCTGCATTGAGCAGGGGGCTGGACTCGTTGGCCTTGTAGGCCCCTTCCAACTCTGCTATTCCATGATTCTACACAGTGGCCAGCCAACTGTTGATCAGGAACCCACAGTTTTTCCAGTTTGTTAACATGCTTTAGAGAAGGATTAGAAAGTCCAACTAGCAGGCAAAAAGTATAGGATGGAGGGGTGGGGGGTGGAGGAGGAATTGGTATTTTATTTGTTTTAAAAATAGATAGCAAAACTATCAGCTTCTTATCCGCTATTTTCTCATCCATTGCTTTTAAGTTGGTCATCTCACTGCAAAAGTCATATGATCTTTTTTCATCTTCAGAATGTTAACAGGAAAAGGATATTGTGATTGGTGAAAATGGTACATGAGCCAGGGCAACTCTCTTTCTATGCCCTATTAATTGAAAGCAGAGGTGTAGGGCATGATTTCTGACCAAAGGCTTTGATCTGTGTTTCATTTCATGGGGCATCTATTTAACCGAAGGAAATGTGCATTAAAGTATAAAATCAAAGGCACCGATAATGTGGAACTACAAATTGTACTACAATAATATACTTCTCAGTATATTATATTATCTGTCTTTCTCTCTGTTCCCCTGACTTGCTGTATACAAAGAGAGCAGTGTTTGAATTGGAAAAATCTCCACTCATTATTCTGTTGCTTTGCTGGAATAACACTCATGGGCCACATCTCTAAATGTTGCTATGCGCTGTAGATCTCTAGTCAAGGAAATGACCATTCTCATTAAGAATCTAGGGCACCAGTTGTACACCAGTTGTACATTCTTCCTCCTCAGGTGATTTGGTGATATAATTGTTGGTGTGATGACACTTTGGAGCGTGAACGAAAGACTTGAGCTGTAGTGGCTGCATGCTTGGATATCCTAAGATAGTTTCATGCTTTAAAGCTGATTCATATATTACAATTAATCCCATACTATTCATGAAGTCACGAAGAGTCGGAAGCGACTGAACGAATAAACAAAAAATTCATAGACTCATTAGTGGACGTATTAAAAGTAGTCTTTTGAAGTATAAACCTACACCATATTTTTAACTGCATCAGCTGTGGGGCAATATAAACATGTAATGAATGAATGAATTGTGAGGATCTGGGATCTATTAGTCCTAGCAGTTACACAGAACAGATGTAAATTGAACATCTACCCAATTAAAATCTTGATGTATGAGGGAACTTTCGGGTTGGAAAAACACTTTCTTCCCATTTTACATAAATGAAAATTTAAAAACTATACTGTTGAAGGCTCTGCAATCCTATGCATGTTTAGACAAGGGGGAAAATACTAGAACTCTGTGTGTTCCCCCAGCTAGACATGTGGGTTGGGGAGTGCTAGGAGCTTTTTTCAGTCTAAACATGCATAGGATTGTGCCTTTAAGGTTTTGAAGCATGTGCCTGTATTGGGCACACTGAGGTACATAAGGTGGAGGACATTCAAAATGACACAAAAATTTGAACCACTGTGTGTTAGAACCATAAACAATAGGAAGCTCCAGTTGGCCATGGTGCTCTGGAGCATTAATATCAGGGGATTTGTGTCTTGAGCTGCTTTAAGCCTGTAAAGCAGGGATATCAATCCTCTTTCTGCCCAAGGACTGAATTCAATTTTGGCAAAGCTGCCAGAGGGCATCGTCCAGTGGTGAGCAGGGCCTAAGGCAAAAAGGAGAGGCCAAAAGAGCAGTGTGTTTTAGCTTAAAGCTCTTATTGCCAGTAGCTAAGGCTTGGGAGAGGACTTTCAACCTTTTAGAATTCAGAGGAAAACTGCACAAAGCCAGGAAAACCCCAAACTATAGGTAGTATGGAGAAAGGAGTGGAGCGAGGGTGTTAGACAAGTTCTTCACCCCAGGGACGGGATCCAATCAGCCCCTAAGCACGACTCCACACTTCAGCGACAGAGGGTTCAAAAGCGCTTTTATTGATTATTAATCAAGGTCTGGTCTCTTGAAAGGCGAGCAGTCAGACAAAGAAACAGGGAATTTGGCACAGCATTTGTAGCCAGCAAAGGGCAGTGCCTAGTAACAGCATGAACCAATCAGAACGTAACACTGGGGCATAATGGTCTTCTTAATCTTTGCTAAACAATCTCGTTGCTCAACTGTAAACTAACCTTCGTGTTGGAGACAGAGGTTCCTGTTTTTGGTAGATAAGGCAGACACAAGACGACACCCTTGAGTACGTGGTGCCTCGCTTGCTACATAATGGCTACTTCATAGTTTCCTCCAAAAATGGAGTCACTTATGCTAAGAAGGGGGTGGGCGTATGGGCCCCCTCTGGGCGGCCTGGCTTGGGCCCCTGGGCCTGAGGTTCTGAAGCCCTGCTCTAAAGGGTGATAGAACCATATTGCAAGAAAAGCTTTACAACTAATATATTCTGGTAGGCCAGTTAGTCCACGTTTTTTTCCTGCCAATTGTGTTCAAGGTGTATATTTGAAAAAGTAGCTAGTTGGATTTATTTTTCTCTTGCAGGAGGAGATGGCGACAGGCCTTCTGTAACCTTGTACAGCTGTGCTGGAGAGGGAATAGTCTTGCAGCACAATCCTTGGAAACTTAGTGGAGAAGCCTATGACATCAACAAGCTCATCCGAGAAACTAATTCAGTCAAAGTGAGTATGAATTCGTAAGTCACAGATGGGAAATTGCTTGATACATCTTTTCTTCTGTGTTGTTGGCATTGAAGCCTGTGACACTGATTGGTTATGCTGGTTTCATTGAATGTTCAGCTGCTCAGGAAACTGGTCTGTTTGCAGTCCATCTTCTGTAAGGAAGTGGAAAGTTGTCAGTTGGGCAGGGATTAAAACCTCACACAGAAGCAAACTTTAGGCTGGAAAGAGGTTCCAGGTGGTTGGGAAACTGTCAAACAAGTCCTGCTGCCTGGGTTTACATGACAAAGCAAACTGGGTGCCTAGCACAGCACAGTAGCCCCTGAGGGTATATAAAGCCACAAATGAGCTATTGTGTCATGTGAACCAGGTTGTTGAGACAAAGTAGGCTAGGGTTCCCCAATCTTTTTGGACCCATGGACACATCTGGGAATTTGTGAAAATGCTGTGGGAACCACCACAAAATGGCTCCCATGAAGGATGTGGCTAGTCATATAACAGTTGCTAGTCAAAAGTGAGCTAAAGGGGTGTGTGAGGAGGGAGGAGAAATAGCAAAGCTAGGGCCTGGGAGGGAAACAGTAAAGCAATGGGATGGAGAAAAAGCAAGGCCAGACACTAAATGGGGAGAAACAGAGAGCAAAAGGGAGATGGGGTTGAAATAGTGAGGCTAGAAAGGGAGAGAAAGAAAACTGCCCTAACACTTCCCAAGTTTTTGAGGGGTCTTTTTGAAGGGAGAGGGAATAGAAAGCTTTACACAGAGTTAAAGAAAAGAGGAACAATGGACAAACTAGGATTGGAGAAAAATAACAGGAATGAGAAAGAGAAGAACTACTAGTAAGAGTGTAGTGGGCAGAAAAGGAGAAAACTTAAGAGATCATAAGTTTGCCAGGTCTTGATTCCAGATCTGGTCAGATGAATGCTGCCAGTTTTGCCTTCTCCTGTCACTGTAATGTTGTGACCTAGTAATCCCAAGAGGACAGTGAGAGCAACGTAATACCAAAAGGGTGCTGACAGAGGGGCTGAATTTTGCACTGTTTTGAACTAAACAGCCAGCCAATTCTTAGGTTGCAGGGTACTAGTTTAATTTCTAGACTTTCCTTGATTGCGCATCTGTGGTAAATTTAAAACACTGGAAATTCCCACCCATCTATTATAATTTCAGAGGCTGTTTTTAAAAAGGCTCCAAGTAAATACAGTTCTGAACACATCTGTCCTTTGCTGAATTCCCTTTCTCTGTGTTGGAAAGCTGCAATTTGTTGTTGCAAAGCTGGTATCCGCTCTTTCAGTTCTGTAACTTATTTACACAGGAAAGCTTAACTGAACAACTGCCTTAGTGCTGCGTTTGGTGTCTGGCCTAACGCTTTTCATTGTCTTACACACATACATACACACACACACACGTTTAATTTAACGGAATGGGTACAGTATACACCTCCTCCCTGGGGTAAGCAAATGTCTCCAATGCCATTCTACAGAAGTAAAAGCAGGGAACAAGAAGAACACAAAGAGCTGGAATATAACAGAGGTTCTGATCCCCACGCTGAGATGAGATTTGAACTGTCCCATATTACATGTCCCCCGAATGCTGTCCATTGACCTTTAGGATGATTATCATGTCTTTTCTCAGGAAGATGTTGTAGTTGCCATACAACAAAGATAAGGAACCTGTGTTCCATCAGATGTTGTTGAGCTGCAACTCTCATCCTACTCACCATTGGCTATGCTGACTACGGCAGGTGGGACTTCTGAGTTCCCAACACCTGGAGGGCCACACATTCCCCCAACTACAACTATATAGATTTCATATTTATTTTATTTATTTATTATGGCATTTATATTCCACCTTTTGTCCTCCAAGGAACCCAAGGCAGCATTCATAATCCCCATCCTCTCAATTTTATCCTCACAACAGCAACCCTGTGAGGTAGGTTGGGTTGAGAGTCTGTGACTGGCCCAAAGTCACCCACTGGGTTTCCATGGCTGAGTGGGGTCTAGAACCCAGATCTCCCGACTCCCAGTCCAACACTTTAGCCACTATACCACACTGGCTCTTTATGGTAAGATGTATGCCTCTATAATCGTTCAGAGGGGTTGTTTGTTGTTCTAGTCCCCTGAATGGTTTAATAGTTCAGAAAATTTGTATCCAGCTATGAACTGAAAAATATAAGCAAATGGATTCAAGAGACTATAGGCAGATGGGAGTTTTTCCCTTTATATCTCACTTCTTCCTGTATCATGCTAGCCTAGCAGCTTCTGCAGACAACTGCACTAACGTTATAAAGCCCTGAGGAAGAACGCAGCCGCGTTCGAAATGCATAGGCACCTGGCACTTTAATAAAACTTTTACTGATAATATTATTGTAGAAGATTACTTGGTTCCACCCTTGCCTTTGGCTATTTTTTACTCCCCTACGGGGTTTTCCTTGCTTTCGCACTGGGAGTTATATGGTGACAAATATTTTTTCCCATTTGTCAGGGCATGCTAGCTGCTGGAATGTTGGCTGATCTAAGTCATTCATTACAGGGACCCCTATTTCTCCCTCTATTTTTGCAAGACCTGTGAAAATGGGTGTCACAACTCTTAAGGTTCCAATTTCCCCCCTCTATTTTCTTTTAGCACAAACTACCAGCACACACAGAGATCAGCTGGAAACCAGATGGCAGTATCTTGGCTATTGGTAACGAAGATGGGTATGTGCTAAAGTTTAAGTAAATATTAACTTGACATTTGCGGTAGGCACAATGGTTTAGGATCCGCATGGTGTATTTAACTGCTACAGCTTGTTCTCATCACACTAAACTATGATTGAGTGTGATGTAGACCAGGCCACTGTGTACCATCAAGAATAACATTTATGAAGTGTAGTTCTGGTTGAGGCCTAGCAACCTGCTAAGAGTACATAAATTAAACAGCAGGAGAATACATAGTAGATGGATGGAAGGGATGTGTCCTTGACTTACCACTTTCTTGTATCCAGCTGGATTCTAAGCTAGCTAGATGATGGGTCTGACATTATTGCTATTTTTATTGCTTTCATTTACTCTCTTAAGACATGCTAACATTATAGAATGGCCAACCAGCCATCGGCCAGGGACCAACAAGGCAGGACATGGTGCAATAGCACCCTCCCACCCATGTTTCCCAGCAACTGGTGCACATAGGCTTACTGCCTTGAATACTGAAGATAGCACATAACCATCAGGGCTAGTAGCCATTGATAGCCTTTGCCTTCAGGAAATTATCCAACCCCCTTTTAAAGCCATCCAAATTGGTGGCCATCACTACATCTTGTGGTAGTGAGTTCAATAATTTAACTCTGCGCTGTGAGAAGTACTTCCTCTTATTTGTCCTGGATCTCCCACCAATCAGCTTCATGGGATGCCAGTATTTAGTATTTTGAGAGAGGGAGAAAAATGTCTTCTTATCCACATTCTCCATACCATGCATAATTTTGTACACCTTTTTCATGTCTCCCCTTAGCCTCCTTTTTTTCCTAGTATTCTGTAACGTTAGCATGTCTTAATACTCTGAAGCAAAATTTCTTGGGCCTTTGTGCTAAGAACATAAGAAGAACCCTGCTGGATCAGACCGAGGGTCCATCTAGTCCAGCACTCTGTTCACACAGTGGCCAACCAGCTGTCGACCAGGGACCAACATAGAATCATAGAATAATAGAGTTGGAAGGGGCCTATAAATCCATGGAGTCCAACCCCCTTCTCAGTGCAGGAATCCACCTTAAAGCATACCTGACAGATGCCTGTCCAGCTGCCTCTTGAATGCCTCTAGTGTGGGAGAGCCCACAACCTCCCTAGGTAACTGGTTTCATTGTCGTACTGCTCTAACAGTCAGGAAGTTCTTCTTTGTGGTCTCTGTGCATCACACAATGGGCTCTGCACCGAGCAGCATCGGGAAACTTCTAAAGCTGAGGTGTTATGGGCGGGAACCCCTCCCCCAAGGCGGTGTACACATGCTCAGAGGGATTCTCGCCCATTCCCCTCAGTTCTCTTCAACTGCCATCGTGGCAGCATCGTTAGAGAAACTTCTATGATTATCAGGCGTTTTTTGTCATAAAAAAATGTTGTTGTTATTATAGAATAGTGTATATAGTTAGTATTAGTTTTTAGTTTTTAGTGAGTATTACCTCCTTTCTTTACTCGGGTCGCAGCTGCGTCTGAAGAATACGGGCAACCCATATGGCCCAAGGGGCCCCGTTTCACAAATGTTCTGCTTGCGAGAGTAAGCTTCTTCCATCGTACGGCCACTCCCTCTTGTCTTTTGTGCTTAGGCGAAGGCCATCTGGTTGAGAAGTGCAGATTCTGCCAAGCCTTTTCAAAGCAGACTCGCAGACATCGCTCCGATCGCCTAAAGGCTATTATGTGGACCAAGACCCTTCAGGTGGTTGATACCTCAGCCGAGCCACAACGCTCAAATACTACGTCTCGGCCATCTCTTCTTGAGGAAGCATGCCCAAGCAGGCAGTCGGTATCACCGATATAAGCACTGACTTTAACCATGGCAAAGAAATGATCTAAGAAGGCGAAATCTGCTAAGTTGGCTTCTCTTGAACAAAAGAAAAAGTCGGTAGCCAAGATCCTGTTGTCTCATATGGCACCGACACGGTCCCCTCAGCGACAAATGGATTATGAGGCCGTCGATGCTGAAGATTCTCAGCCACTGCGTGCCGAAGATACTCTGCAGCCACAAATGAGAACAGTCTCGAGAGGCTGGTATTGACACCTCAGTACCAGCTCCAATACTGAGCACAATGAGGCATGTGTTCCGTCCCTGTATGCAACCTTTGGGGATACCTTCACTATCGCCTTTGCTTCAGTCACCGACACCAATGGTGCGACCTAGGTGTGAGCAAGACCCTCACCCTCTGACTTTGACTTCTGAAGGGAAAATTAGAGGTATTTCCCTATGCCGATCTCATCCTCCTTCTTGGCATCGGGAGGATTTTCAGCACCATCGACTGCGACATTCGCCAGAGTCGATATTTCGGGAATGTCGAACAGAGGTGACAATTATCCTCCATCTTATTGTTGATACTACTCGAGATCTCCCCTTGAATGGGATACGCCATCAGATTTTGGCCATAGTTATCGGACTGCACATCACGATTATGACTCACAATACCAATACCAGGATAGCAGGGACTGTTATGCTTATGATCACTGTTGCTATGGAGACAGAGAATGCAGACGACAGCAAACTCATGAAGAGATGACAACAAGGGACTTAGATGTTTTTATGCCCTGGACTAGAGATGATCGTGTGAGGCTGCCTCGTCAAACTCAACAAATACAACCTGTTCCACAACTGGAACCACATTTGGACATTGTCTGCCATCAGTCCTCTATTGTCATGTCTAACCCTATTGCCCCTGTTTTGGGAGAAGGTGTTTCAGGTAATAAATCAGAATCAGATTCGGACCTAGAGGTGGCGGCGCCAGATTCCAGCCAGCCTGTACCAGTGGGGGAGGAAGCTCTCACGGGCGATTCCCCAGCTGGGAGTCAGCCTTCTCCAAAGCTTATCTCCTCAAGACCAAATCCTACACACTCAGTGAAAAGTGAGCTTTCTTCCGGAGGAGAGCACCCCGACAAGCTAGCTAATGCTAGGGTCCGCCGGAAGCTAAAACGCACAGAGCGGAAGGAAGGTGTGAGAAAGTCGGTCCAACTAGGATTGCGCCAGAACCTGCCTCCACACCAGGCTCTCTGAAGTTACGGGCGTTCCTGTTCTCCTTGGTTGGACAATTGTCTTTGCTTAGTTTGCATAGTTTTGCCTAGGGGGAAATTTCCAAGAGATTAGACTCTCTTCAGGTAGAAGAGATGTTTGCTGCTTAATAAAAGCTTTGTAGATTACCTAGCAGGCCTCATTTGTCTCCCATTGAAAGCAGGAGATTTCTGAGAAACACGACATCTATGGGGCATCTGGCTCGGGAGCTCACCCCACCACCACCTCCCCATCAGACTTCAGATGTCGAGGACTATTGCTCAGCATCTTCTTCTTCGCCGTCTGTTCATTCATCCATCCATCTCATCCCCTGATGCAGATGTGGCGGCTCAGGGCTCTCTTTCTCCTTCTGAAGACCTTGGACAATTTGCGGACCAGGTTATGCACATGGCCCAAGCCCTTGGAATTGCAGTGCAGCAGACTGCCCCGACCATTCAAGATCCGGTCTTCGACTCTGTATCATCCGATATATCCTGTCCGGTCGCCATACCCATGCATCTAGTTCTGTTAGATACCATAAAACACTCTTGGAACACACCATCATCGATGTCACCCACGTTGAAAAGACTGGATAGTCTTTATAAGGTGCAATAGGAAGGAGCAGCCTTCCTTTTTCAGCACCCAGCACCGAATTCGATTATAGTAGAGGCAGCACAGGGCAAAACATTGCTTCTGCATACTACGCCTACTGATAAGGAAGGGAGGCATCTGAATCTACTCGGTAGCCGAGTTTACTCTTCCATCAGCCTGGGCTTAAGGGTGGCCAATTACGAGGCCACAATGTTGGGCTATCAGCTCCTGTTATGGGAGCAAATAGGAAAGTTATCACCTCCCAGACAAAAAACCCATTTTAGCCCACCATCTACATAATGAAGCCTTTAAGCTATTGCGCCAGCAGATTCACACTTCGAAGCACGATGTTGACTGTGAATCAAAAGCGCTTGTTGCCGCTATTGCCTTACGCAGACATAGAATCATAGAATAGCAGAGTTGGAAGGTGCCTACAAGGCCATCGAGTCCAACCCCCTGTTCAATGCAGGAATCCACCCTAAAGCATCCCTGACAGATGGTTGTCCAGCTGCCTCTTGAATGACTCTAATGTGGGAGAGCCCACAACCGCCCTAGGTAACTGATTCCATTGTTGTACTGCTCTAACAGTCAGGAAGTTTTTCCTGATGTCCATGCCTCTCTGCAGTCCTCTGGTCTTTCTCAGGAAATGAGAGCAAAAATTGAGGACCTACCTTTTGATGGCCTGGGCCTGTTTAATTACAAAACTGACGATGCGTTTGATGCTGTTCAAAAGGCACAGGCGACGGCAAGAAAAATGGGCTTCCAGCAGCCATATATCCCACCGCAATGCAGGTGGTCTTGACCGCGATCCTCCTTTTCACAGGATCAATACTGGCAACAGCCTTCCTTTTGTCAGAAACCGCCACAGCAGAGGAGACAATTTCCAGCTCCCAAGGGAAGGGTTTCTCAAAGAAGAACGGCCTTTCAAACAGGGGGCGCTTTTGACTCATATCAGACTCAGTTGATGGACCACCCTGGTTCTTTCAAAGAGCGTCTGGCCCGTTTTCTTCCAGCCTGGTGGGCTATCACCAATGACTGATGGATCCTTTCTAGTATAGAAAAGGGCTATCGTCTGGAGTTCGAAGACTTCCCTCCTCTGGGCACCGTGAAGTATACTTCAAACAACAACACCCTATCTTCGGAGGTGGCGTCGTTGCTCCACAAGGGTGCCATAGAATGTGTACCAGCACATGCCCTTCACAACGGGTTTTACTCAAAGTACTTCACAGTGCCAAAGAAAGATGGAGATCTTCGTCCAATTCTAGACCTGCGTGAACTCAATACCTACCTCGATGTCAGGAAGTTTTGAATGGTCTTGTTGGCCTTTCTGCTCCCTCTTCTCAAAGAAGGCAATTGGTTCGCATTGATCGACCTTTGCGACGCCTATTTCCATGTCTCCATAACTGTTCCCATTGCAAATTTCTGTGCATCATCGGGGACATGGCTTACCACGCTCCTTTTTGGACTTTCCACCGCACCGAGGGTGTTCTCAGTGCATGGTTGTTGTTTGTGCGAACCTTAGGCTCACTGGAATCGAGGTATATCCTTACCTCGACAACTGGCTCCTCGTTGCCAGAACGAAGTCACAACTGCAGGGGTCCATCGACGTCACGTGCAATCTTCTCCAGGAGCTAGGCCTATATATAAATTACAAGAAATCTCATCTCAAACCACAACAGCAAAGCTTTCCTACCACAAGAACAAGCCCACAAAATAATGTGCAACATCAAAATTGCAGGTCCCGTCAGGGTGTTCAACATCCAGCGCCTTCTCGGACTCATGGCTTCGACGACGGCTGTCATGCAGCAATCCAGGTTCAACCCGTCCCTTGCCAGCAGTCTATTTTCCAAATAACACAGTCCATGGTCCCATAATCCAAATCTCTCATGTCCACTCCACCTTTGTAGCCAGTCATTCACTCAGAGTATTCTTTTTTCGCTTTCTAATCCTCTTCCAAGAACTGGGAGGATGGATGAGAAAACTATCTGGGCCCCAAAGTTCTTGAGTTTCCTTCCCAGTGCTTCAAAGTCTGATGTGATTTTTTCATAGCTCCGCTTGGCAATATCATTTGTTCCCACATAGATGAGAAGAAAAGGGTATGTGTCCATGGGCTTTATGAGCTTTAGCAACCCTTCAGTCGCATCTCTAATCTGTGCTCCAGGGAGACAGCATACCTGGCGAGTCCATGGGTCTTCACGACATACTTGGGTTTCATTCCCACACAGCAGGGAGTCTCCCACAATGACAACTCTTTTCTTCTTGGTCGGCTGACGTTCTGCCTCTTGTTCACTGTTGCATGGGGTTCCCTGTAATTCTTCCTCTGCAGGCTGTTCTCCAGTCTCATCTTCCAGTAGTTGAAAGCGGTTACATAGCTCTATTGGTTCCACTGGTGCAGAATGCCTTCTAGTTCTTCTGCTCCTGTCACTCTTTTCCAGGGAGCTTCCTCTTCATTGGCTTTCCTCACCTCAGCTTCTCCACTTCTGCTTCAGCTTGCTGTTGCTGTTCAATCTCTTGAGCTTCTTGTCTCTGTTGCAGTTCCACCTTTCGGTCTAAGAACTCCTTGCCTTCTCGTATTCTTGGAGGGTGGAAACTTGCCACTCAAGTCCTCTGAGTTTTTCTTCCAGTAGTGTAACCAGCTTGCACTTGTTGCAGGTATACACCATGTTGTTCTCAGGCAGGAATACGAACATTGCACATGCTTTGCAGGTCACCACCACTAGAGACTCCTTTCCATCCATATTCTCTATTTCTGTTTTGTCTCTTCCTTTCCAATTGTATTGGAATTGCCTGTGCTTTGTCCTGTCCTCTCTGAAGGTACACAATAAAGTCCCCTACTATATGAGTGTGACTTAAGAGATGAAAATTTGTTAAGGACCTCCCCTGCCGAACTCCCCTTGACAAGTTCCTGTTTGCTCCCCCTGTTCACTCTCTCTCTCTGGGAGCTGGCTTCCTTTTGTAGCTTCTAGTCCAGCTGGGCAGCTCCTCTTCTCTGCTTCTGTTCAGCTTGGAGTCAGGAATCAGAATGCAGAACATGGTGCAACAGCACCCTCCCACCCATATTCCACAACTGGTGCATACAGGCTTACTGCCCCAGGTACTGGACCCATCTTAACTCTATTTAAGCCAACTGTACCTACTAAAAATTAGCACACCTTGCATGCATATATAACTCGCAATAGGAATTTTTGAAAATAGAGATGGTTGTGTTATTACACTAAGCTGTTCAAATTTGTAGGATGATGTTAGGAGTTACATAGATTGTTTTGAGGCAGATAGATGGCAAAAGTTCTTGTATGCCATGTGATATACTCTGTGAATTGATCATTCCATATTTGTTAACATTCCAGATCAATTGAAATATTTCTGGCTCCCGACTTGAAACTATTGTGTACCATCCAGCAGCACCACAAACTCATCAATGCTATTCGTTGGCATCATGACCATGGGACACAACCAGAACTGAGTTACATGATAGCTTCGGGCTCAAACAATGCTGTCATTTATATACATAACATCAAGAGTGTCATAGGTGACTATTGTTTATACTTTTAGATCTCACCAATCAATCACTGTCTGTCCAGACAATAAACTGACAATGATGATGCTTCTCCCCTTCTAATCCATGGCTTCAAACACTGCAGAATTCTTCCTTTTCTGTTTGATATGGGTGATGCCAGAAGTGTGCCATTGCACAACCCTGCTGTTACTAAAGTGTTCTCGAAGTTTGGTTTTCAAGGAATATGGCAAAGAAGTCTATGAACTATGATAAATTGCATTGTTTGTATCCAGATTTAAGCTGGATCAATCAACTGAGCTGGTGGAAGTGGACTTCCCTGCCCCCTCCTTCCCATGGCAGCCCCCTAAAAATGCTACACAGAAGTGTGGGAAGGAGGAAAGATCCCCATATATACAACTCTCACATAACCCTAAAACAGAATATGGGTTATTCTTGCCAGGTTCACACAACACGACAACCCCAAAATGTGGTGCAGCATCACCATGGGTTATTGAAACAACCCACAGTGTCATGTCATATGAAAAGCCGCTCTCATCCTGCCCTCTCTCCCTTCCCCTTCTCTGTTGTAACCTTGGATCCCAGTAGATCCAAATGATTTGATAGATGGAAGTATATTGCATCACCGTTGGCTGTAGTAATATGTGCCTTTTTCCTTATGTTGTAATGTGAGTGCCAGTGGGTGGAGGAGTGTATAATGTGTTTGCGATATAACGCCCCACAGATTTAAGCCTTCATTAACTCTGAAATTGAAGCAGGTTATTATAATTCTCTGTCTTCCGAGAATGGGTTGTGTAAGAAAATTGTCCTAAATACTCTTTGAAAAATACTTTGCAAAGCAGAGGCTATGCAAAGCTCTTGGTTGGAACCTAGCCTTGGTTGTTTTGACAGAAGCATTACTGTTTACACACACACAACACACAAATCAGCAACACACAAATGTCAGTGGGCCTGTTCAGATGACACTTCAGGCTCTGTGGTTAGTGAAACTGTGGTTCTCTGGGTTAGCACTAACCACAAGCCATGCTGTCGCACACAACACTTTAAGCCACGGTTAGATCCGCTAACCCTGCTGCAGATGGTCTGACAGTGGTTAGTTGAGTGAGCAAGGTTTAGCAAAATGCATCACACAAGATTCCTTAAACCCTGTTGCTTAACCAGCAGCCTTAACCAGTCAGGGTTCTTGTGACGTAACAAACCCTTATACTAGGCCTGTCACATAAACCCTTCTCAGGCCAAGCACCACCACTTGAAAACCTGAGGAAGGGTTAATTAAAACCTTTCCCCCAGCTATGAGGAAAACAGGTTTAATACAGGATCTGCTCAAAATATAATACTTTCAATCCTGCCTAATCTAAACTCTCCACACACCAACCACCTCCCTCTCTTTACACCAATCCTAAATCCCTAGAATCTAAATTCTTCCTACTTTACAAATAAAAAACGCAAGAAAACAAAACCTAAAACACCCTCTCCACAAACTCCAAACACACACTTTATATACTCTTCTTTCCCCCTACCTATTACATCATAAACCATGCCCACTCAGTTCTAACATTCCCTCGTTACCAGACATACTAATCCAGACATAGACAATATAATCAATTGTGGGATAATGCCACATATTCTCTCCTTTCTTTTAAAACCCGAGTGAGGAACTTGTTTAATGCTAAGTTCTTGACACAGGGTTTTAGGAATGTAAATGGGTTAAAAAAACTTAAATAACAATAATAACTTCGAGGTATACATAAACAACCTGTAAAGGAGGGGAAAACATGTTGATTGGTAATGTCCCAAAGTTGGGGTTATTAGCTGCAATTTCAGTCCGAGAGCACAATAATGAGACCCAGGAAAACATCTTATTTGCCTGCTGCACTCGAGGATTCTCTGCGAGACAGTCCATCCGCTACAACATTCTCACGATCGGCCACATGCTGGATCTCTGCATGGAACTCCTGGAATCGCCACGACCACCGCTGCAACAGTTGGTTGTGGTTCCGCATCGACTGAAGCCCCAATGATCTGTCTGCAAGATGAATCTCTGGCCCCACACTTACGGTCTAATCTTGTCCAGGGCCCACATGTTTGCCAAACATTGTACCGACAAGTAGTTCTTCTCCCGTTCCGTTAGCTTCCTGCTGAAGTAGGCTACTGGATGCTTAACTCCTTCCAAAGTCTGCATCGAAACAGCTCCAATTCCAACTTCTGAAGCGTCTGAGGCTGGAATGAACTCTTTATCAAAGTTTGGTGCTATCAGCACTGGAGCGGTGCGCAGAGCTTGTTTTAAGAAATCAAAAGCCCTCAGACACTCCTCTGACCATTGGATCTTTTCTGGTCCTTGCTTTGTAACTAGGACAATTGGAGAAGCCCAGGGACTATCAGATGGTTGAACAACCCCTAGTTGCAACATGTCCTGTACTTCTTTCCTAACCGCCTCTAAAACCGTTCCATTCACCCTATATGCAGCTGATCTAACAGGGGAATGAGACCCAGTTTTGATTTCATGTTTTATGAGGTCAGTTCATCCAGGTGTGAGTACTGCTGCAGTATTTCCCAAATTGCTTCCATTAACACAGGAGAGGTGTCATTGTCCCAGCTTATACTCCCAATGCCACCCTCTTCCTTACTTTCCAGCAATAGATCAGACTCACTCACATTCTCCTCTTGGATATAGAATCTGCTCTAAATATACTGTGGGTATATGGGGTGGGTGCTTAATAACTGTAAGGCAGGTAAATAATGCCAAGCTGACGTATTTGGTAGCTAACAAAATAATAAGTTTATTGTTATTTAAAAACTTTAAATCAAAATATAATACTTTCAATCTTGCCTAATCTAAACTCTCCACACACCAACCACCTCCCTCTCTTTACACCAATCCAAATTCCCTAGAATCTAAATTCTTCCTACTTTACAAATAAAAAACACAAGAAAACAAAACCTAAAATACCCTCTCCACAAACTCCCAACACACTCCATATATACACCTCTTCCCCCCTACCTATTACATCATAAACCACGCCCGCTCAGTTCTAACATTCCCTCCTTACCAGACATACTAATCCAGACATAAGCAATATAATCAATTGTGGGGTAACGCCACAGTTCTCTGGCCAAATAACAATATAGTGATGTTTATTCTGTAGTAATGTTTATTTGTAATGTAGTGATGCTTACTCTATGAAATGCATTTAGTGGTATTTTGTCTGGCTGCTTCCAATGTCCGTATATTCTGTCTCTAGAGAACTCCGCAGAGAGGCCTGTGACAATAACTGAGCCCTTTCGGACTCTGGCGGGGCACACAGCCAAGATCACTAGCTTGTCTTGGAGCCCCCATCATAATGGAAGACTGGTATCTGTTTGCTATGATGGCACTGCCCAGGTATGATGATGAAGCTGCTGTAGTTTTTATGCACTGTCACTATTAATCAGATGGATATGGGAGTGAGGAGTGCCTGTTTAGTTTTAACCAGGAAAAGGAAGTGCTGCATTTTGTACATGGGTGAAAATACAGTGCTGTATTTTGTACTTCAGTAAGAACACGGAGTATACAGTGTATTTGTGCCTTATTTGATGTTTACGTAGCATGTGTGTAAATTGTCAAGGTATAGAATATGCCTGCTCTTGTATGTTTTCTAGAATAAAGAACTAGTGCGCACTCTTCACATCTTGGCTTGCCTGCAAAAAATTTAAAAAACAGTTAAAGGGTGTGTTCTGACGACACAGTAGTCAGACGTGTTAATAATGAACTCCATGGTTGACTATTTAGGGGGTACTCCCCACACAACATAATAGTCAACCATGAAGTTGACTATTAACACATGCTTGACTATTGCGTACACCCACCCTCTCTCTGCCCTACCTCCTGAATAGCGAGCGGCACTGGTTCCCATGAGAATCCCCTTTCATGCTGGGTCCCCCCACTGTCAGGACCTGGCATGAAGGGGGTTCCTCATGGGATGTGCCGTACCTGGGGGGTGGAGTGGGGGACTGTGATCAGTGCCACCCCATGTGCTTCCCAGGATGTGCTTGTCCCATCCCTGGATGGGGCACCGAAAATGGGGAGGGTGGGGCGCAAGCATCTCTCCTGTGGCTGCGAAGCAGCAGGAGAGATCTTCCCCACCCCCATTCCTGTGGCTTGCACCCTGCCCTCCCCGTTCTCAGTTCCCCACCCAGGGCTGGGACATTCATGTACTGGGAAGCGCATGGGGCATTGCCAATTGCAGCGCCCCACCCAGGGACGGCATGTGCACATCCCAGGAAGTGCATGGGGAGGCATCGATTGCGGCGCCCCATCCAGGGGCTACCACCATCGGTGGCTACCCATACGCTCCCCAGGGCAGCTGACACATGCCTCTAGAGCCCTGCTTGGCAAGAGCAGCAACAGTTCAGCTGTTCTTCCCTTGTGACTCTGTAAGCATGTGAAATAGTCAACAGAGCTTTCCACATGACAATCAACGATTGTGCAGATAATCAACTGTGCACAGCGTTGATAATTTGCATTAAGAGGGAATGACATGATTTATGGAATAAAGGTTGGTGGATCCGAACATCTTAACAGTCTCTATGCGGATGGCATGCTCTTAATGCTAGGAGACCCATTATGAGCCGCCCCAGCTCAACAATTAGAATCGAATAGATTTGAACAAGTCTCAGGGCTAAGGGTTTATTGGGCCAAATCGGATTTAATGTGTTTAAATATACCTCCATATTTTCAACTTAAGATATCTAAAGAGATTGGCGTTCCCTTAACAAACAAGCAGTTCAGATATCTGGGTGTGTATCTGACTAAGAATCCGGGTAAGGCACTGGGAACTAATTATGGAGTTGTTTGGAAGAACATTTTAATTGATCTTAAAGCATGGTCTAAACTAACACTATCCTTAACTAGTCGCATAGCATCAGTTAAAATGTCAATATTACCTAAGCTGTCATACCTATTCTATGTGCTTCCTATCAAGGTCTCTAATCAAATACCTAACTCATGGCAGAGGAAGGTGGAATTTTTTATATTTAAGAGTAAGCATCCCAGAACTATTAAGGTGCATCGGTACAGACCTATGTCTGAGGGTGGATGAGGTATTCCACTATTTAAAATATATTATGAAGCATATCAACTCCAACATCTGACATTTTTTCTTTTACAAGATGGCCATCCGCATTGGGCACAGATAGATACACTTCTTTTAGATATAGAACCTTCTGAAAGCATCCCATTTTTAAAACGACTATTACAACAAGTGGCTAAGAGCCCAATATCTACTTTTATGGGACCATTTAATGTTTGTAAACGATGGTTGAATAAGTTAATGCCAAATCTTTCTCTACTACTCCCATTATATTGTCATCCAGAATTTATTAGCAATGCAAGGCAAATTAGAGTAGAAGCATTCAAGAGAGCAGGGCTGTATAGAGTGCAGGATTTTTATTATGATAACGCTCCTCTCTCTAGGGATTTGAGGAGAACCCATCTGAAGGCCTCCACTATTACATGGTTGGAGTGATGCCAGGTGGGCACATTTATACAACAATTACATGTTAAGGAATGCACCACCCATCCTTTTACACAGTTCAAACTTTTAATTAAGTCCGCTACAGGTGTCTCAACTATACTCCATCCTTCTTAATTTAGAGATGGGCGGTTCTGAAGGTCTAAAGAAAATATGGGAGTTGGACTGGAGGGCGCAGATTGGTCAAATTTGCTGAGCAAATTCCCATTCAAATCAGTTTCAATGTCAACAAAGGAAACCATGTAAAAGATTTTGCAAAAATGGCATTTAACTCCAGTAAGGGTGGCACGATTAAACAAATCTAATTCGCAATACTGTTGGAGGGGATGTGGAGAGGTAGGCTCTTTTCAGCATATGTGGTGGCATTGTGCTAAAATAAAAGTTTAAAGAAATTGAAAAGATAATGGGGCAAAAAGTTATTAAATTACCAGAATTAGCATTGTTAGGATTATTTCAGGAGGAGAATAAAA
Source organism: Elgaria multicarinata webbii (assembly GCF_023053635.1). NCBI lineage: Eukaryota > Metazoa > Chordata > Lepidosauria > Squamata > Anguidae > Elgaria > Elgaria multicarinata. The sequence goes on along the minus strand of NC_086173.1, from coordinate 92,522,594 downwards.
AAGTTGAATCTAAACAATTAATAGGATTTCTTTTAGTTGCTGCTAGATTGGTTATAGTCAGCTATTGGAAAGCTTTGGTTGGCGCTACGCTAACAAATTGGTATATTAAGGTTTGGCATGTAGCCTTAATGGAGAAACTGACAAATAAATTGAGATTAGTAAGAGGAACAAGATTCAAAGATACATTTAATAAAGATTGGTATTGTTTCAAAGTATACACAACCTCGTTGGAATGGGAGAATAAAATTCCGAAAGAATTCAAATCCTTTTGGTTGACATAATGAAAGCTACATCTGTTGTGATGGGTTAACTTATCTTCTTTTTTTATTTTTCTGACTTACAAAAAAGAAGAAAATGTTTAAGAGATGAAGAATGATACATATGTGCTTGTATATTTATATATGCATATATTGTAATAGATCTATATTGTAACAGATATAATAGTATCATTGATTTCCTATGAGGGGAGGAGGGGTGGGATAATTATGACCGTTTGTATTTTTATTTCTGTTTCTTATTTCTGCATGTTATAAAAATAATATATATATAAAATTTGCATTGGTTATTTCAGGGAAATAATCAACCGTCATGCAGAAAAGGTTCGCCAGATGACAATAGTCAACAGTTGACTGTTTAAGCGACTGTTGACTATTGTGTTGTCCAAACCCAGTCAAAATGTAGAATTTGTACCCAAGAACAAAATACTATTTATATTTTGTTCTTGCCTGTGTATATAGAGAGTAAGAAGCTAATGTTTCTTTGGCATAGGTTTGAACTTTGCATGAGCCTTGCAGAACCATTGTTTACTGTGTGTGTCCCCATCCCCAAAGTAGAGCTGGGATTGGATCCAGCTTTAAGCTTAATCAACTGTGCTGTGGAAGTGGACTTCCCCAGTCCCTGAAAATGCTTCATGGAGGTTCAGGAGACACTCCTGAATGGGGTGGCGGGGGCGGGAGAATGCCAAAAAAGTTAATAGGGTTCTTCTGTGAGTAGAGCCCTTCTTCTCATGCAAGGCAGGTCCAAGATCCAACTCCTGAACCAGGTTCTCAAGCACTACTCCTCTGAGGGGAGCAATTTGCATTGACCCCTACTTCTTATTTATTTACGTATTTATTTATTACATTTCTCTACCATCCAGTAGCCAAAGGTCACGTTTCACACTGGACAGATTTCTCTCATGATAAGATAGAAGTAAGAAAAATGCAGTAGAAAATGCAACTGACCATTACTGATGGTCTAAATTAAGATTACCGTTCTAGAGTCTCTTTAGAAGCCATAGTTGAGATTTTGGTGAGGAAATCCTGTAGAATCTTAACTGATTTCCTTTAAAAAAAAACACACACACCATGATTTTGTTTGCAGGTTTGGGATGCTCTAAAGGAAGAGCCCTTGCACAATTACCGGGGACACCGGGGACGGCTACTTTGTGTACAGTGGTCACCTGTGGAAGCTGACGCCATTTATACCGGAGCCGATGATTTTTGTGTTCATAAATGGGTAGCTATAAAGCAGGAACACAGCCGTCCTCCCCAAGGTCAGTATAATGTTGATGCTTTGACTGGGGTGTCATGGGAAAAACTAAAACTTGCAATGACGTTTGTCCCGGTGTTTAGATCAGTGTTTGTTAAACGTAGCTTTAGTGATCATCCCTAAGTTAGCAGAAATTGAGGCCTCCTGCAGTATAACAAAGATAAGGGGGTTCTTGTGAGAACATTCCTCCTTTGGATCATGGGTAAAGATCCAAGGAATGGGGCAGCATGTTCCCATAGCATTTCTCTTGCGGGAGAACTCCTGGAAAATTCAAGAACCTGGTTGTGACTACTACCTATTAGTATGATGGATTTGGTTCACCATCTCTTGTATTGCACTGAAATATCAGGAGATTGTGTGTGTAATTCCGGAAGTTTATTTTAAAAACAAGTGGCTCTTTTCAGAACATTGCTGTTTTTAGCAGGTAAAAAAACCATTGAGTTGGAGAAAAAGAGAAGCACTCAAATCAAACTAAAAGCCAAGAAAAAAAAGAAGCCATCAGGGAAGTTGCCTTCAACGCAGGATATGAGTGATTGGCTGAATGGTGGGGAGAACGTGAAAGAGTCTCCTTTGGAGGAAAATGGAGTGTCAGACCAAGAGGGAGTAAAGGAGCAACAGGAGCAGGAGACAGTTGAGAGAATTTCCATAGAAGGTATTTAGCAGATCCCTGCATTTCTATGTTTTACCTGAATCGTCTTCCCAAAGATTTCTCTTGAGTCTTGATTAAGAAAACAAAGCCCCTTCTAGTCTGCAAATGTAAGAATGGACATTCTTACAATTTCTTTACTGGTTTGTACAGCAGGGTTTACCTTTTTGAAAAGTTTTAAAGTTGTTATGAGTAACAGCTACCATGCTTTTATTTTTCTCTCTTAGAAATATGAATACTTGACTTTTGGCCAAAGAATGTTTTGGCTTTTAATTTCAATAGCTATCAAATGAGAATGCATGTTTTTGAAGCAAACTCTGAGTTTTATCTGGTACAGCAAGATGAGCTTATGTGCTCTCGCTACACTTTTTTCCTGATTCTGAAACCAGACAGACTCTTCAGCCTTTTTCTCAGCTCTCTTACAGTTTGTTTGTTTTTAACCAACCTTGAAATCAGAGATCATGAAATGTTTAATAGCCAGTGAGAAGCAGATGAGCATCAGTGCTGTTTTTGCCCAGCATTCTACTTTGGGTTTTTGTGCAGCTTTTGTTTCTGTTTATAGCATGTATGGGGGTGACCATTTATGTCAGGCATAAACATCCTTTTCTTCACTACAGTTCACAAAGATTCGCCTGCAGGTCCATCACTTGCCCACGGGCCAGACGTTCAAAAGCCATCTATGATCCTCAAAACCCCACTTGTGAGGAGGGATCAAATAAAACCAGGTTGGTAAGCATCCTGTGTAAGTATCTAGGTTGATTCTGTAGAGTACAAACAGGTTACTCCTTCTTGGCTTTAAAATGCAAATGCTCTTTCTCCTATTACTAACTCAGCTTTAGGACACCTGAGATGCTCTGTAACTTAAGAAAACCTAGGAAATGATTGTGAGTAAGCATTCAAACATAACTTCACAGGCTCATATATTCTAAGGACACAATCCAGCCAAATGTAACCTCTTTGAAGCTCCATTTATTTCAGTGGAATATATTTAAGTGCTTGCTCCTCTCCCATCAAAATGAGTAGGACATAAAAAGTGCTGAATGTGGGCTAGATTGTAAACTAGGAATTAGAGGTGAGATCCAACATAACATCTAATTCTATATTAATATTTTACCATTTCATGTAAAATGCTACAAACTCTTTTTGTAATGGGCATGTCTTTGTTTATTTGTTTGTTTATTTATTTATTACATTTTTATACCACCCAATAGCTGAAACTCTCTGGGCGGTTCACAAAACTTAAAACCATAATCATAGAATCATAGAATAGCAGAGTTGGAAGGAGCCTACAAGGCCATCGAGTCCAACCCCCTGCTCAATGCAGGAATCCACCCTAAAGCATCCCTGTCATTCACCCTAAAGCTTCCCTGAATCCACCCTAAAGCATCCCTGACTAATAAAACAACCAACAGGTTAAAAACACAAATACAAAATACAGTATAAAAAGCACAACCAGGATAAAACCACGCAGCAAAATTGATATAAGATTAAAATACAGCGTTAGAACAGTAAAATTTAAATTTAAGTTAAAATTAAGTGTTAAAATACTGAGAGAATAAAAGTCTTCAGCTGGCGACGAAAAGAGTACAGTGTAGACACCAGGTGGACCTTTCTGGGGAACTCATTCCACAGCTGGGGTGCCACAGCGGAGAAAGCTGTAAAATATTTCTAAGCCTTTATCAAAGTGAGTGGTGTGCAAAGGCATAAATAAAATAAATCATGCCAATGGAAATACAGTAGGTTAACTAGAATAAACAAGAGGCAAACAGTAGGTTATTGTTTTGATATGGGGTGCCAGAACTATATCCTGTGTTCTAGGTTTTAGAAGTACTGGTCGCCCAGAACTAATCAGGATAGTTTTTGTCCTTTTTCCCATTTTCTTGATTGGCCGAAGTGTTGCTTTTGCTTTTTTAAAAAACATCTGCTACATTTAGGCTGCCACCCTAATCGAGGGAGTTCTGCATTCTAATTCTACCTTCTAATTCTTAAATGATGATATTTAAGATGTTGTAGGAGGAGGTTATTTTTTCCGTCATACGTGTGTCTTTCTCCTAAACCCTGTCATCAACGTGCTTTGAAAATAGATTACTAGAAGCTTGTGGACGGAAATCGCCACTGGTGGCCTAATATGAGATTATGGCAACTCTCTCTACAGGATCAGATGCTTCTGTGAAAAGAAAAAAGTCTCGCTCCATCCTACCTCTCAGCACATCTATGGACCACAGGTCGAAAGAGGAGCTGCACCAAGATTGTTTGAGACTAGCGACTTTCTTACACTCAAAAGGTACAGTTAGAAAAGTAGTAGCTACTCTTTTCCATGCCCGTTTAGAATGTATGGCTGTTGGGACTTTAAAGTGACCTTAAACTTAGGCACCTCATTATACCATCAGCCTGACCCTGAGTTTTCTGCATTATTATTATTATTATTATTATTATTATTATTATTATTATTTATTTATTTATTTATTTATTTATTTATTTATATAGCACCAGACTGAATATATCCATCAAGTGCTTATGCCATGTCACAATCCATGTTGCACACATGTTGCAGTCCGGAATGTGGATGTGATTGTGTAGGACTTGGATGCTAGGAAAAGAAGTTCTGTGATGGTGTATGTGGTCATTAAGAGCTTGTCCACATAGAATATCTCTTCTGTGCAGGGAGTCAGACCTCTCGATCAGCCTTCCCAGCTCGGTACTCTCCAGAGGTTTTGGACTTCCAACTGCTGTCTGCCTCAGCCAGCATGCTCAGTGGTCAAGAATCCTGGGAGTTGTAGTCCAAAACTTCTGGACTAAGTTGGAGAAGGCAGCCCTAGTTTATCATTGGCAGCAGGGAACACTCCCCAGGTCCAGTGCACATCCCCAAAGATCCCATATCTTCCTGTTCATTTATTCTTTGACCCCTGCAGTGGTAGCCTCAAGGGGACCATTCTCTTGATCTCCTGAGCCAAGCAAGCTAGGCCTATACCACTTCCCCCCACCCCTCTTTTTTGTTTCTAGTACTTTTTCCCCTGCCCACAAAAGGGCATATTTGTAGCATAATTTTTGAAACAAACATAGGAATTCGAATTTGAGCAAACACTAAAGAGGAAGGAATTCTATCTTGGCTTCTATGTTTTCCTTTAAGCTGAAAACTAACCCTTGCTTACATTTTAATAAAAAGGTAATCTTGGTTTTTATTTAACATCCTTGTAGATCTGAATGAGGATTTACCCTCTCGTTCAAGGGATCCTGTCCATTTGGGGCTATTCACAGATAGGCCTGCCCTGTACAAGATGATGGAAGCAGAAGGTTAGTCCTTGATTTCGGTTTTTCCGCTTACTTTAGAGTAAAACTGAATGGAAAACATTATGTGATACCTTGATATTTGTGTGGCTGTAAACATATGCTAAGGGTTCAATCCCATGTATATTTAGACAAAAAAAAGTCCTACAACTCCCAGCATTCCTCAGCCAACTAGTTGTAGGACATTTTTCTGTCTAAACTTCCATAGGATTGCACCTAAATTTTGGAATATGGTTTGTAACAAAATTTGATCGCTTCTACTGAATCACTGAGCTGTCAACAAAAGAAACAAGTTCCTCTAACGCTTTCTCTTTCATAGGTTAGTTAGGAGGTTGACTGAAGTAAGTTGTGCCGCCACACAATTAATGGCTTTGTAGATGCGAATCAAAGTACTGTTTCGATCGGTGTCTAGAACTCTGTAAAATCCAAAGTAGACCTTGAAACACCAATATATATTTGCTAGCAATCCAACTCATTCAAGCCAGACTGCCATAATCTTAACTGCTGGAGCTTCTGGGTAGCTCCTTAATGAGAGCGGTGCCGTATTAAATGCATGTGAAATTATCTAATACACATTCTAGTTACAGAAAGTAAGTGGTGGTTGGTTTGCTATATAGCATGAGTTAGCAGGGAAATCTAGAAATGGTCACTATTAAACCTGTATTTTGACAGCACAATATATACAATCACTCTGAGTCAATAGTACTATGAAACTGAGGAGCTGACAATTGTCAGCCAATGTAAACTCTGTTCTAAAACAGTTTTATGAGGATTTTATCTTTGTTATTGATCTTTTGTTGTATGCATTGTTCAAAGCATATTATCCGTAACGCTTGCACCAAACCAAGAAGCATCTTTTGTTTCCCAACAGGAAAAAGCCACTTAGAGAATGGACACCCAGAGTTATTTCAGCAGCTCATGGTGTGGAAAGGAGACCTGAAAGGTGCCCTCCAGACAGCTGCAGAAAGAGGAGAGTTAACAGATCAACTGGTGGCCATCTCGCCAATGGGTAAGTCTAGCATCCACAGACTCTTGTACTTTGCTGTGAAACAGGCACAGCAATACCTGGTCACCCAGTTAGTCTAGTAGATAAAGGTATGCTGTAGGGTGGATTCCTGCATTGAGCAGGGGGTTGGACTCGATGGCCTTTTAGGTCCCTTCCAACTCTACTATTCTATGATTCTATGAGCTCTTGGAATAGGAAGAGCTGGGTTCAAGCCTCTAGCTCAGTAATGGACTTGCTGGATGGTTTTGTGGAATTGATGCCTTTTGCACCTCTATGATAATTCTAAAGCATTTCCCTTGCCCCAATTACTAAGAATCCTTTATTGGTTCTGCACTGCAGGACAAGAATGTTTTTATTATTATTATTATTATTATTATTATTATTATTATTATTTATTTCTTCTTGCAGGGAGTTTTTTCTCACATGTGCTCACTTCATTCTTGTTGTATTCTTGTTTATTGTTACTTTCCTCCCCCCCCCCCCCTTTAGCTGGCTATCAAGCCTGGGCATGGACAGTGGAAGCCTTTGCAAAGCAGCTGTGTTTTCAAGAACAGTACGTCAAGGCTGCCTCCCATCTCCTCTCTCTCCATAAAGTGTATGAGGCTGTGGAGCTGCTGAAACTGCATCACTTTTTCAGGTCATCACTCTCCTATTGTTTTTATCCGTTTCGGAGTACAGAGATAAGAATCTCTCTGTGTGTAGGAGGAAGCACTGGGGCTGTAGCATCAGTTTGCCTCCTCTTACAATTGAAGAAGTGGTAGGGAATTGCAGAATCAGAATATTGAAACAGCAGAGATCGTGATATAAAAAATTACCTCTGTTTTGATACCTGACTGACATTTTTAAGCATGTTGTAAATTTATTCTACAGTCTCGTTTACTGATATGAAAGATGTGTGTGTGTCTGTTTCCTAATAATTGCTTTTTGCATAATACTCAGATCCATTTCTTTATTCCAGCTGTTTTTATCTTAGAATCAAATTCCATCCTACTCTTTTCACTTCTGTTTGTGGTACATGTGTTCTGTTGTAGTACATTTTCCAGTTACACAAAGCCAGCCAGCTTCAAATGTAGGGCAGGGAAATTATTTTGAAATGTTGGAAAATGTAATTATGAACTAAACCAGGATTACTTCAAATGTTAGTATATAATAGGGCTGTGCACCATTTCGGATCCAAACCCTGAATCCGAAACGGATAGGGGTGTTTTGGACCGATCCGAAACGGCACAGCAGAGCTCCGAAACGGTTTGGAGCCATCCGAAACTCTTCGGAAGTATTTGGAGCTTAGGATGCGTTTTTAGCTCAAACCGTTTTTTCCTATAGGGTTTCATTGGTTTTTAAAGACGTCTAGAACTTTGTTATTTTTAAAGATACTAACCTCAGAGTTGGTCAGGTTATAGATGGCGTTGTGTATGTCCTGCGTATATAATGTTCATTTATATCTGTTCAGTGGTTTTCTCGGCATAATTCTTTTTAAAAAAGGTTTAAAAAGGAGGGGGGAGAAGGAGTTGGCAGCGTGATGGACAGCTTCATCTCCCAATCGCCCTGAACACTCCACTACTGTATCCCCCAAGCCTGCTCATGTTTTTCCAGCAGCCTCCAATCACAATGTTGGAGGAGGGCTTAACAAAGGGCAGATCATGAGATATTTTCCTCATCCCCTCTTTGTGGATTTAGGAGTTGTGGTAGAAAGACTGGTTTTGTGGAGCTATTGGTGAAGGAGGATTTTTTGGAGAGTAGTTTGCTTTGGTCTTTTATTCTTCGCTTTTGCTTTCCCTGTTCTCTCTGTTTTGCCTTTCTTTTATTCTGCTCTTTATATTATATTAACTTCAGTTTTTTCCTCTTGAGTGTGTGTCTGTTTGCTGTCCCCCTTATTCCAGCCAGGCCTCCTTTCCTTTGTAAACCCCTGTGTTTGTGTGTTGTTGATTCTTTCTGCTCATCTTTCTTATACAAACAAAACAAAAAATATATTTTAAAAAAGTTTGAGCCTTTCTCTCACTGTGTGTGTGTTTGTGTGTGTGTGTTCAATTGTTATCCTGTTCTTTAAAAAAAACAAAAATATAAAAAATATTCCATCATCCTCTTTCTCTTCATTCTGATCTTTCTATCATTCTCTGTGTGTGTGTGTGTGTTTTGTTGTGTTGTGTTGGGCTGGCTGTGTATTATAAAGCAGGCTGTTTACACAAGCATACAAGACACAAGTGTGAGGGCAAAGCACAACACAATTACATTACAGAAATTGTGATAAATATTAATCAAAAAATGAAACGCAGCAACAGACCTATGTGCTTGAAAATTGCCATGCATCAAGCTCTTCTGAAGACCTACTATGGTGCTAATTTCCAGGTCTGTATCTGTAATTTCATTTCTTTTTGGGGGGGAAACTACCTTTCAAGATACTAGTCCTTAATGAAGTTTGAGTTGTAGAAATTCACTAAAATTCAGGGGATGAATCAATATGCTTCAAACTTGGGGTAAATGCTGTTAGGGCATGCCTGAAGGAAGGGTAAAATCTTGGGTAGACATCTGGCAACCCGGGCATAAATTTTGTAGGACGCCATTTTGTTTTGGGCATATATGGGCAGTAGCTAATACTGAATTTCATAATATTCTGTTCTTGTCAGTATACCTATACTAAATACAGCAAAAAAAATTTGGATTCCTTATACAATTTCCTATATAAGACTATTTTTACTTCTCTGGGACCTTTCACTGTGAATATTCAAGGAGAAAACACAGGGGAAAAACACACGATGGTAATAGAATACAATGTATTGAAGCATGACAATGAAATTATAATACATAAAAAAGAATGGTCATTTTAAGTACTTTAAACATGTTCCTGAATGTCATAAGACATTTTGCATTTGCAAAAGGTTGTACAAGAAACATTGTTTTTGCAGCACCGGCATCGTTTGGTAAGATAGCTTTTGCAACTACAGGTAATAATCCCATCTTCAGGTAGCTCAATAATGCAAGGGTCTGGCGTGAGTGTTGAGTCATCAGCACATATCGTCCATCTGAAATCCGTTGGGGCTAATGATTTGTCCATCGTCAGCACTGTAGAGAGCATGAGTATACCATGTAAAATGATCTTTTCATGTGACCTTGCAATGAAGAGCTTGTGCAAGGTAAGCCTTGTATGTTTGGAATAGTAGCTTTGGTCATTATTTCCAATCGAAGTGTATCAAATGTCTTGCACACTGAACGTGGTTTTAGAACCTTCACCAAGTATTCCTTGGCTAGCTGAAAGGATTCAGTGCTTGGTGGAAAACGCCAAGCAAAGTTGTGCAGATATTTTTCTGGTTCTGCTTTGAGCAATGACACTTTGGTGCCTATCTCACTGGTCACATCAGACCCTCTCAGAAAATGGGCAGCAAGAAGGATGTTTGTGGTAGTACCTATCTTGTCCACAAGAGTATGAATTGGTATAATATCTGTTGATGCCTTTCTTATCCACAGTTCAGAGAGTCCATTATCATTAAGAAACCTGTAGAAATGAATGAGTAACACAAAGACATCTGTGTCGTTTGACAACACAACAAAACACTGCAAGCCTTGTTTAACGGCATGGAAAACGTGAGGAATAATATGGAAGTCGGCCTCCTCAATAGTTACTTGAAGAGTATCCTTGATTTCTGTGAAGCTTCCACCTTTTATTGCTAACACAGGAGTAGGTCCACTTTCAAGCAACAGACCACTAAGGATAGTTTCCCATTGTCGATCAGATACCGTCTTCAGAAACTTGCTCAGAGCATCTTGAATAAAACTTTTATTGTCAGCTGACGCCCAAAATCTTTCCATCTGCTCAGGAAGTTTTGTATTGGTAGCAATGGAAGTCAACTGTAGTGGTTGCACAGAAGATCCTCTTTCTCTCTCAGCAGTTTTTATTGACGTTTGAAGGTTGCTGTCAAAAACGTAATCAACACGACTGAATATACAGATGGCGTTCACATTATTGTCAAGGATTGTAAATAGGTCTTCAAATGTATCACTTCCCTTAACTGGCAAGTTTCACAACTGATTCATGACATCAACAACCACACAGGTTTTCAGGGTATGTTCTTTTTGGAAATTTCTGAGATCTGGGGTTTCTACTTTTTTTTGCCAACTCAGACATGAGTTGAGATTTCACGGGCTTGGTAGTAGCACCATTCTCATCTAATAATGAAGAAGGTGACAAATCGTAGGTTAGAATTTCTGCCATTGTCATTCCTCTCTCTTGGCAATATCAACTTTTCTCTGAACCATCAATTGATCTTTGATGACATTTTTCACAGTTTTTTCTTTTTTCTTCATGTGTTGTGTTAGAATTAGAAAAGTGGAGAGTTTTTGCTGGTGAACAACTGCCGATAGTGGTTTTGAGCGGGTTATAAACCTTTCCTCTCGAAACAAGAAGAAAACTTCTTGTGCAGTTGTCAGAAATTGGAGCATCTTCTGGGCGTTCAATGCTGGAACAAATTCATTGGTTAGAATGTTGTGAAGCTTAACTTCACCTTTAACAAGGTATGGGTTTTCTCTGCTTTCAACATACTGGAGCATCTGTTGGATGTTGGTTTCCATTCTACTTCTGAGGCTTCCTCTTAATTCATGATGCATTATCAGCTCATAGTCAAATGGTTTAATGTTCATCAGCCCTTGAAATGTTTTTCTTATGAGGAGGATTTCATGATAAGCAAGCAATTTTACTTCTATATTTGTAAGTGAATCTTCTCCAGCTTGTTTGTTCGCATAATCACAAATCTCACTAAGTGTTAGACCATAGCCACGATCCAAAATGTCTTGAAGAAGTGGTTCCATATCCTCTATTCTGTGGCCTTTGTTTTGCGTTTGTTGTTCATTCTTCAGCTGACTTTGTCTTTGTATCTTTGGAGATACGCTTCAAGACAAAGCTTGTGGTAGTATAAATCTGCTCCAAACACCGAAGATCTTGTATACATCATCCTTGAATAACAGAGTGGCTTCAAGAAATGTTTGAGCACGATTGGTTCCACTTATTCTATTTTTTTCTTTGTTGTTCCTGTGTTTCTGTTTTCTACAAATAATACACAGAAGATTTGTAGGATCCACCTTAGGCGATGGCTGGTTATGAGAAACAACATCACCTCTCAATATTTTGCATGGCTTTAGTGCTGAATCTTCCACTTTGTCTACATTTGATTGTTCGTGTTGTTTGGCTTCATTTTCTTTCTTTTTCTTCAGTAATGTTTTCTTTAGTGTGTAGGATTTATAACACTCATTTGAACAATGGTACACGAACTCACAATCACGTCCAACGAGACTGATGTGTTTAAAAACATCATCTTGTCGTATTTCAGCTGCAGCCAAGATTTTTTGTCTTCCTTCTGTTGTAGTTGTTGTCTTCCCCTTGTTGTGTTTTTGGCATATAATACATTTTGAAATGTCCGCATCTGTTGAAGTTCCACTCGCTCAGCACAGAGGTAGGCCAACAATTTGCTTGTTATCCCCCATTTCATTTAGTCAGTCTGAAACAAAATTCACATGAGTTAAATATTTTGTACATGGAAATTCATACAGACGGTGACCATAAGACCCGTAGGAATTTTTAGGTGGACTTGTTTTCTCCTCAAATGCTGTTATATTATAGTTGTACATCAAAATATAAATATCTTTTGTCGGGAAATAACTAGATAAAATTTTAAAAAATGGTTTTAATACTAGCAAAGTAGAGTCAAAACAGTCAAAATATTCACAGTGGAAGGTCCTAGAGGAGTAAAAATAGTCTTATCTAATAGGAAATTGTATAAGGAATCCAAAAAACATGTCGTATTTAGTATAGGTATACTGACAAGAACAGAACATTATGAAATTCAGTATTAGCTACTGTGCGTATATGGCCAAAACAAAATGGCGTCCTACAAAATTTATGCCCAGGTTGCCAGATGTCTACCCAAGATTTTACCCTTCCTTCAGGCATGCCCTAACAGCATTTGAAGAGAAAACTTATCCAGCTCAAAATTCCTTCGGGTCTTAGGGTCAGTGACTGTATTATAAATTGATGAATCTCTCACAGCAGGCCATTCCACAGTCTGGGGGTGGCAGAAGAAAAGGTCTTCTGGGTAACAGTTGTCAGCCTAGTTTTGGCTGACTGGAGTAAATACTTCCCAGAATGTGTGGGGCAGATTGTACAGGGGAAGGCGATCCTGCATCTAATCTGGACCCAAACCATGTAGGGCTTTAAAGGTAATAACCAACACTTTATACTTTGCCCAGAAACTAATTGGCAGCCAGAGGAGTGATTTTTATGTGGGTGTAATATTGTTACCTATATAAGTCTTTTATATTATCTTATATCTACTAAGACACATTTTTTTCAAATGAAATCATCCACTTATTCATCAAGAAGTCAACAGCTGTTAAGTAATCAAGGGATGTGAGACCAGTATGTATGTGTGAACTGAATCTATGCCTGTAAAATGCACTCTGCCTGTAACAGTACTGCTCCTAAGATCAGGTTAGAGTACCGTTCTTAATTAGGATGCTGAGAGGTTCAACTAATTTGGTGAAACCAATTCCAGATCATTATTGGGGTCAGCTTCTTTTTGAAGTGAAGCAGAAATATGCTTGAACATCCTAGTTTATGCACTTGAAATCTTAAAAGATTTTTCTCTTCTCTCATTTGCCTCAGGGAAGCTATTGGAATTGCCAAGGCTAGGTTGCAACCTGAAGATCCGGTTCTGAAGGATCTGTACACCAGCTGGGCAGCAGTGCTGGAGAAAGATGGGCATTATTCCATGGCAGCCAAATGGTATTGGTGCTAGCAAAATGTTTTTGTTTCAGTGATCCTGTTCAGATGACACACTAAGCCACTGTGGTTAAGCATTTTGAGCTAAACATTATGGCTTAGCGGGTCATGTGAACCATTCCTAACCATGGTGGCTACATAACCACAGTTTAAACATGCTCACCAACCATTTGCTGCAAAAGGGTTAGTGGCATAACCATGGCTTAGTGTGTTGTCTGAACAGGCCCACAAAAAGCTGTTGTAAAATTAATAACCAAAGTTCCCTAAAGAATTGGAGGTGGGGACCCTTCCCTTGGCATCCCACATAAGACTCTGGAGCAAGTGATCAGTGGATGTTGCAGAGTGCTATAGAGCTATAGAGCTTTGGAAAATGATGGTGCATAGATTTGGGAGTGTCGTTGCTAGCTAGTGCTGTTTATTTGCACCATTCTAGAAATGCCTAGTCTTTTTCTATCCTCATGAGATGTGGCCATGGTGGATATTGCTCTTCTTTGAATCACTTGATTGGATTTATGCCCTAAGTAACTCACCATGAGTTTCCCTCTAAGGTTTAAGGTAGGCATAGAGAACCTCTAGCCAGCGGGCCAGCCTACCAACCCCAGTCTCTTCCCTATCTTCAGGCAGGGAGAAGCTCTCACCTTTGAGCAGCTGCTGATCAGAGATAAAAGTTTAATTCTGAGTAGTTGCTCCCAAGGCCTTTTCCCAATTGGAAATTGGCATTTGGACTGAAAAAAGATTCCCCACTCCAGATTAGAGGGATGATAATGCCTTGTTAGCATAGCCAGATGATATTTATCTTTGTCTGTAAACAGTCCGGTTTGTATATATGATCTTAGATCTCATTTTGACATTTGGAATTGGAGATATGTTAGCAGCACTCCTTAGTGTATAAGCAGTAAGTGATTTCTTTCTGGCTGCGTTCGGACGACATAATAGTCAACGGTTGATTAAATAGTCCACGGTAGACTAAATAGTCCACCATTGACTATTGTGCCATCTTTCGGGGGGAAACCACGGCACGGTTGGTTGTTTCCCATTCAGTGGGGAGGTCGGAGAGGGAGAGCAGAGACAAATAGCCAACTGTGTGTGATTAGTCCACTCTAGGGATGACTGTTAGCATGTTGCGTTCAACACAACATGCTAATAGTCATCCATGAAGTGGACTATTCACACAGAGTTGGCCATTGCATTATCCAAACGCACCCAATAGTCAATGGTGAGTTAATAGTCAACTCCACAGTTGATTATCGAAGATGTACTCCCCAAATGACATGATTATAATCAACCGTGGTATGGATTAAGGCCAGCGTTGAGTTGACTAGTAATCAATGGTGTGTTTGATCGACATATCTGCCACCCTCTCTCAGTCCTCCCATTGGTATCCCATCAGCCATTGCAAGTTCTGCTGGCTGGATTAGAGTATCCAGCCAGTCACTCTTGGCTGGATCAATCTTGAGTGGATTGGTCACTCTTGCCAGGGGACCCTATAGTCACCCAAAATAAACAACTATGTGATGAAATAGTCAACTGTGCCCGACATACGACATGATAACTAACAGTTGTTGAAATAATCAAGTCTGCACAGTATTGGTTATTTATGTTGGTTATTTTGGCCAAATAACCAACCATGGTGTGAAAAAGTCCCGACAGACGACTATTTAACCCATCGTTGGTTATTGTGTCGTTCGAACCCAGTCTTTGAGTCACTTAGTACCTCCTAAACCTGCTCTGATGTAGAAGCAAGTACTTTAGAGATTACAAATAGAGCAAAAAGGACTTAGGATGCCAAAAGGTCTTGAAAGGCAGTGTATTGAACAAGCTTTGAACTGAGAATTTCCTTCAACCCAACTTTTTGTATTAATGGTTCCTTTTCAGTTACCTGGGAGCTGCCTCTCCCTATGATGCAGCCAAAGTACTGGCTAAAAAGGGAGACACCACATCCCTTAAGGCTGCTGCTGAATTGGCTCTGATAGCTGGAGAGAAAGACCTGTCTATGACGTTTTCCCTCAGATGTGCCCAGGAGTTTCTGTCTTCCAAAAACTGGATAGGGGCACAAGAAATCCTCCAGCAGCAAGACAATTTGTTGGTCAGTGGGCATAATCATTATTATTATTAATATTGTAAAATTATTGTTACTGTTACTGTTATTAAACTCCTAGCTACTAACTCATTTGTTACACATCCCTTGCACAATCCTAAGGATGTGTGTTCAGAGGGAAGGGCTGCTGACTAATTAAACGTTGTAATTGGGTGAGCGATAAGCAGGCATTGAAATGCCCTTCAGGCTATAGGGTGAGCTTTCCTTTCTCCTTGCCTGACTAGCAGTTTGTGGCGGTTGGCCAACAGGTAGAGCCAGGGAGTACATTCCTCTTCCTTCAGCAGTCCTTCTGTCCATCGGAGCCAAGTGTTCTTTCTGGCACAGAGGGAGAAATGAGCTCCCAGCAATTGCTCCTTCTCTGGCCAATGGATGGGTCAGGCCGGTCTCCCCATTGGCTTGATGTTGTTCCTGGGAAGCAAGAGGTGCAGCCTCCCAGTGGCCCTAGTTTCCCTGGTGGGTGGCAGAAAGCCAGAGTCTGCTTCCCACCTGCTCTCTGCTCCCAGGTCAACTCAAATCATTTACACTCAATCATACAGCATGGACACCTTCTTCCTATATCAGCTATTGGGCAGGATAGAAATATAATAAATCAATACATTTCAAACTGAAACTTGTTCTGGCAACTGTTAACATTTGCTTCTGAAGTGTTCTAGGCACTTATTTCTGTTATCAGTGCCTGTTTGTGGGACCGGAGAGAGAGAAAGAGAGACAAGCATGAATGGCTTGTTCAGTAAATATATTACTATTATTAATAATAATACATTTATTTATTTATTACCCGCCTTTCCCTTTGGATCGAGGCAGGGAACAACATTAGTACAAGAATCAACACATTTAGAAATTCTTGATTAGAACATTGGTAACTTGATTTTTAAATGGATATTTCATTGTGTCGTTTTTCTTCGTGATCACAATTTGAAGCCGTCTATCTGGTGGAGTATCTTTCTTGGATGAGCAGAGATAATTTTTTTCTAAATATCCTGAGGCTCGCTCTTTCTTTCTTTCTTTCTTTCTTTCTTTCTTTCTTTCTTTCTTTCTTTCTTCACTTTTACAACCTTACATTTATACTTTCAACCACTTAAACACATTTGAATGTATTGTGTCAAGTGTTACGAGGAATATTCTTTCTCAATCTAGGTTTGTTTTCGTTGTTCTTGTTTTAAAACTTGTTTATGTTTTGGTGTCCTGTTCGTTTACAGGGGCACAGATTGGTGTTCTGTCTGAACGAATTGCTTCACAAAAGCCTTAGTGAACAGGATCTGGTGGAAAATCGAGGCCCGTCCGCACCTTGCTATCACAGCTGGGCAGCGAAGCAGGACTGTTCTTTCATAGAAATGGTGATCAGTGTGTGGCAGAGCATATTTGGTGTGAATACTGCTGAACAGTCACAAAACTTATTTGAACAGCTGAGAACTCAGGAATATCCTACTACGACTAGCAATACTCATCCCAGGCAGGTAATTTGTCCACGAGCTCTGAATATAGTCTTTAAATGGGGAGACTGGGTGAGTGAATATGGTGTCAACTTAATTTGTGGTTGGATGGCTAACAATAGTTCTTCATTCATTCAGCAGTGCATTCTTAAGAAGTCCTACATATCGCAATGTTGAATACATTATGTGCTTTGAGAAAGTTTGCATCAATATTCGTAAGAGCAACAAAATGGACGCATTTTCACTTTAAAACATGGTATGTGCCTTGTTTTAACGTGAATTTGCACTCCCCCAGAGCTTCTGGAAGCACAATTATCCATTAAAACAGGCCGTGCCTTGTTTTAAAGTGGAAATGCGGCTTTCTTGCCCCTGCGGAACTGCTACCAAATTTTCACAGCAATTTAGCAGCACCAGTTTCAGGCAGGGGGGAGGCTACGGTCCACAGTTAGTTCCAGGAAGTTGCCCACTCCTGATGTAGACAATGGGCCACTTCCCTGTAGTCCTTACAGCAGGCAGTGGTTGGTAGCTAGTCTCAGATGTTTATTTGTTTGTTTTCCCTCCTTGTGAAGCGTGATCTATGGAAACCTTTGCATTTTCACAGTTCCTTTCCTTTCGTTCTCTAGCTCCTGTTCCATATTTCTCATGAACTGACCCTGGCATTTCTGAGCCTTCAGGCAGCTTCATGGGAGGAGGCCGTGAAAGCTATGCTTGGAGCTGTGACCCGCACCTACAATGCTGGAAACTTCCGTCTTATGCAAGAAATCTGCAACCTTCTCCTTCCTACAGGTAAAGCCACATTCCTCCTTTGACTCAGTTTTCACATAGGTCCATGGAAATACATCAAGAGCTGTATTCTCCAGCATGCACTGACTCCATCCCACCCCCTCAGAAAACCTGCTTCAGAGAAGACAATCTGATGACATTTTAGGGCAACTTTTTGTTTTTCTTGGATCCAACCACCTTTCTTTCATCACTTCTGTCTCTGTTCTGTGTGTGAAATGGCCTGATGCTGGTAGAACTTTGTCCCTTGACCAATGCTGTGGCACAGAGACTCTGCACTCCTTCCTCTTGCTTTCACGTACAAGGAGAGAGGACATAAAATCTCAGCTTTGGTATTTTCCAGCATCCTGTCCTCCACTTTCTATCTGATGGCAGCCTAATAATATGTAGGACAAAGGTGTTTGTTGTCACAGGCTACCGGATGGCAGCAGAGGATGATTTATCAGGAGCCTCCATGTGGCAACACCGATGTGGCACAACTTTTCTAAGAATGCTTCTGGGCCAACATGGGGCTCAGACACGTTCTTGGAACTAAACATGGTACTGGAGCCCAGTGTGTCACTCTGCAGAACCACCAGTTCACTGTTTGTTTTTCATATATGAAAAACAATTATAAAAACCTCTCTTAAAAAGAAAGACCGGATCAGAGGACCTGGTGGGCACCAATGAAGGTCACCACTGGGTGGGGTTCCCAGGGCTAGAGGATCTCTACAAGATCTCTATTTAAATCCAGCAAAACTATGTAGAGTCCTCCCAAAAGTTTCTAAAGCTTCTGCTTCCATAGTAGAATACCAATTGCCACCCAGAGCTATAGCCATTGGCATCGTCCCCAGACACAGTATTTGGCTGAAGTGCCCCTTCCTTGGGTGGACCGGCCTCTCCCATGCTACCTGGTCCTCAGCAAATGCATTCATAAAACCCTAAACCTTAGATTTCTGTTCCTCCTCATAAACAACCTTTGGGAGTCGAGTGTCGCCGAACACTCTCCATAATGAAACAACTGCTCATTTGACCCAGTCTCTCACAATGCTTTTTTCTCTCCTGGCCTGGAGACCCTCCCAAACCAACAGACAAAGACATACTGGCACTTACTCTGAAGGTTTCTTCTTACTAGGGGTCTCCAGTTCCTGCCATTGCTTACCTTCAATGGCTCTATTCCCCAAGGAATGTCTCCCCTCTTATTTTCCTATATATCATTGTTAATTCCTGATTTAACCTGCCCTTTACCATAAGCTTGGTTGCGTTTCCAGGGGGCAAAAGTACCAAAACTTAAATGATATAATTCTTGCTTCTTGAGCTGGCAAGAGGTATAAAGGCTGGCATGGAGGCCCTCCACACCCTAACAAAAAGAAACGGTAACGGTAAGTGCCCACGTTTCTTTTCCATGTTTGGGACACAGCAGTTTCCCATTTTATCCATATATGTCAGCTTGTTCCGAACCATAAATAGAAATCTGAAATCTCCCCCCCTTGTATGTGAGAGGGGACAGAGAAGCACTCAAGCCCATGACTTGCTCTGGCTTGTTCTTTTTCACAACAGACATGGTCTTGATTTTAAAGGAAGCAAAAGCTGAGTGTACTCCGGATTTTAGGAAAGCTGATTTTAATAAACTCAGAACTATGATAAGTAAAGTCCCATGGCAAGTAGCCCTAATGAGAAAAGGAGTCCAAGATGGGTGGGAGTATTAAAAAAAGGAAATCTTAAAGGCACAATTACAAACAATTCCAACAAGGAAAAAAGATAGAAGACAACTGAAGAAACCAGTGTGGCTCCACAAAAAGTTTAGAGATGACCTAAAAACAAAAAAGGATACATATAGGAAGTGGAAGGAAGGCCAGGCTACAAAAGATGAGTAGAGACAGGTAGCACTGAAGTGCTGAAATGGCATCAGGAAGGCTAAAGCTGAGAATGAGCTGAGGTTAGCGAGGGATGCTAAAAGCAATGAAAAGGCTTTCTTCAGATACGTGAGTAGTAAAAGACAGAGGAAAAATGGTGGTTCAACTGCTTAATGAAGATGGCAAATTGGTAACAGATAACAAAGAAAAGGCCCAAGTGCTCAATTCCTACTTTGGCTCAGTCTTCTCCCAAAAGCGGGTCCATGATCCCCCTGGAGAAAGTGAAGCAGAAGTTGAGGGAGCAGGATTGCAGTATGAGATTGATAAACAGATGGTCAAGGAACACCCAATTTCTTTGAATGAGTTAAAATCTCCAGGGCCCAATGAACTGCATCCTAGAGTAATGAAGGAGCTAGCAGAAGAACTGTCAGAACCACTGTCTATTATCTTTGCAAAATCATGGAAGACAGGTGAGGTGCCGGACGACTGGAGGAGGACTAACGTTGTCCCTATCTTCAAAAAGGGCAAAAAGGAAGAACCTGGGAACTACAGACCAGTCAGTCTGACATCCATCCCTGGGAAAATTTTGGAGCAGATTGTAAAGAAGTCAATCTGTAAACACCTTGAAATCAATGCAGTGATTACTAGAAGCCAACATGGATTTGTCAGGAACAAATCCTGTCAGACTAAACTGATCTCATTTTTTGATCGGGTAACCTCCCTTATGGACTGTGGGAATGCTGTGGACGTCATATATCTTGATTTCAGCAAAGTTTTTGGACAAAGTGCCCCGTGATATTCTGATTAACAAACTAGCTAAAAGTGGTCTGGATGGAACAACCATTAGGTGGATTCATAGTTGACTACAGAATCAGACTCAAAGAGTGCTTATCAACGGTACCTTCTCAAACTGGGGAGAGGCAATGAGTGGGGTACCGCAGGGCCCAGTGCTCTTCAACATTTTATGAATGATTTAGATGAGGAGGTGCAGGGAACGCTTATCAAATTTGCAGATGACACAAAATTGGGTGGGATAGCTAATACCCTGGAAGACAGACGCAAACTTCAAAGTGATCTTGATAGGCTGGAGCGCTGGGCTGAAAACAATTCAATAGGGATAAATGCCAAGTTCTACATCTAGGAAAAAGAAACCAAATGCACAATTACAAGATGGGGGATACTTGGCTCAGCAATACGACAAACGAGAAGGATCTTGGAATTGTTGTAGATCACAAGCTGAATATGAGCCAATAGTATGATGTGGCTGCAAACCAGGAGGTAGTATATCACACTTGTCTGTGTGAAAATAAAACTTTGTGTCTGAGTATTTCATCCATGTTTCATGTGAAATACAATGCCAGAGTAACTGCATGCTTGGGATGCTGTGCTCTTGCAACATGGGTTCTCGCATGCTAGGTGTTCATTTGCCTCTCAGGGTTGGTTTATCACATAATTGCTCATCCAGTTAAGTCTTGAGAAGGTGTGCAAGCTATGCAGTGCAATCCTATCCATGTTTCCTCAGAAGCAAGTTCCATTATGTTCAGTGGGGCTTACTTCCTAATTGGGTCTAGTTCATTGATCAGGTGTTAGGTGCGCATGTAATTGTTTCTGGAAGCTATCCCCCCCCCCCCCCCCCGGGTTTTGTTCCCATAATAATGAATGAAAAAAACTTTTAAAATTGGTTTTTCCTTCTGAAAATGAGTGATACCTATTGCTTCTTTAAAAATAGATGGTACCTTTATTCTTCAGTATCACCCCAAAACATTTCTGGTTGTGTGCACTTTTATTTAAATTAAATAAAATTGATTTAATAAAAGGTAGAGGACTGCTTCTGTCATTCTTGTTCTATATGTTGACATGGATTATCAGGGTACTGTTTAGATGAATTCTGTCTACAGGATTTGAAGCCATTTTGTTAACTTAACCCTTCATGCCTCAGATCTTTTCCCCCAAGACTTTAAAACAGTCTGTAAGTGTGTTCTCAGCAGTGAATTCACTTCTCCAGGATAGAATTGGGATTTCTTGATGTAGAACTTCTGTTTGGGAGAGAGGGTGAGGTGTACAAAGCTTCACGCTGTTTGTCTATTTTGTTTGGCAGGCTGTGACCATCTGGGAGACAAGCTGGACAGCACAAACTCACAAAGCATGGCCACTTTCAGAAGTTTAGAGGCTTTTGTGGCTTATGGGCAGCTGTACCACCTGTGGTGGAACCTACCTGCGGATCCTCTGGTCTCAGCTTGCTCTCCCAAGGGGTCCCCACTTAGCCAGAGCAACACTGAAAGAGCCTCTTTGCCTGCCGAAACCGCAAGTGATGTTGAAGTGAAGATGGAAGATCCCATTTGCAAAGGGCACAATAATGACACTCTCTCGGAAACTGACTCAGCAGGCAACTCCAGCCTCTTAACAGAAAGACAAGTGAAACTAAGGGGCTGTCGAGTGCTCCTTTCGGAAGAATATGCTTTAATCCAGAGTACACAGAGGGATATCTCTCAAGTTCAGCAGACTTTGGCAGACTTGATCTGCCAGCATCAGAAAAACAATTTCCACCAAAGTGTCAGCAACAAGCAGGATTTAGAAGCGGAATCCCTGATTAGTCAGAGTCAGAAGTAAGACTTATTAAACATTTACTGGGGGAAGTGGTAATTAGTATAATTATTGATCATGATAATATTCGCTATGGAATCACTGGAGTGTGGCTGCAGTTCATAACTTCTCTTATGTAGTGTGATAGGTGTGGGGGGAAACACCTGGACTATGTATTTTTATTTATTTATTTAATAGGTTTATATACTTTAAAATATTTCTAGCAGTATTGCATGGTCGGGAATCTCCATCCCAGCAATAATACCTGCAACCTACATTGTATGTTTGGCCTCTGTGTGAGGCTGCTGATGTGGATTTGGGTTAAACTGCATGCATTGCCTGTATGTTACTGCTGCACTGTAGAACACTGATAGCATAGAAGCTTCTTCAAGTGGTTACTACATCACAGCATTATGTACACTACAGATACTTTGCAAAATGAGAGTTCCTATTCCAAAGGGTGGATTAACTAAAGAAATAGCAGGTGCTGAAGTGGGCCTCCCACTGCTGGCAGAAACATTTCCTCTAGTCTGGGAGCCAGGGTGGATTAAATCAAGGCAATTGAACATTAGCAAGGCAAAATGCTGATTTAAAATCAAACTTCCCATTGATATTCATAGACAGTGAGGCAAATCCATGATAATTTACAGCTATATAGACTGTGTTATTTAGACTTTCATTATTACAGCCAGGCCTTGTATTTCTTCAATGCACTGTACACAATTCCAGTGAACCTGTAGCCCTCCAGATGTTGTTGGACTACACTTCCCATCTTCCAAGCTGACTGGAGTGAACAGGAACTTTGAGTCTAGCAACATTTGAAGGATCACAGATTCCCTTCTTTAAAGTATTCCTATAACAGATATAGTCTAGGTACACATAACATGACAACCTACACTTAAGGTTGAGTATGAGTTGTCATTGAATCGTGGGTTGTTGTGTTTGAACCCAGCTGTACTAGTAAACCATGGTTTGTTTTTAACCACAAACAATCCACAGTTCACAACTCCAAAACAAACCATGGGTTCTTTACATGGGTTGTTCGTTATTAACAAACCATTAACAAATCATAGTTTATTAACGTGTCTGGATTCACACAACACAACAACCCCCAGTTCAACCTTTAACCTTGTGTCATGTGAACCCTTTCATAGGGTCTTTCTTATGACCCATCATCCTTGATAGTTTGTGAGGTTAGGTATGGGACTATAGAAAAATAGCCAATTTTGTCTTCTCTTATTTTCAGTCTTGCTCCTTTCTGCTTGGCCCATTCCCATATATATATATATATATATATATATATATATATATATATATATGTGTGTGTGTGTGTGTGTGTGTGTGTGTGTGTGTGTGTCCCCGTGTGTCCATGAATGATCAAAGCAAGGTCTGCTGAGTTTTACTATTCATATTTAAAAAACAATCAAATTGGTTTTTCATTTACATAGAAATGCTTCCTTTACCTCATTTTTAAAAATCTGTTCGGGTTTTTTCTAAAAAAAAGAAAAGAAAATGTTTGTATCTGGCCTGCTAGGAGTACATGAGGAAGTGGAAGATCAAATCTTTATCTATTTGAAATTATTTTAGGCCACTTTTAAAGGGCAGCACTCTGTTAAGGGGGCATGCAACATGAAAACAGTACAAAACAATGTGAAGCAAATGCAATACAACTCAATAAATATTCAATTAAGAATCTATAAAAACAGATATCACTGATAGAGCCTATAGACTATGGAAAGGCAAGCAAAAACAGGTAGGTCTTCGGAGCTTCCTGAAGTCCTGCAAAGAAGGGGGCTGGTGAACTTCTAGAAGCAGATTCCAGAGATGTGGCGCCGCCACTGGCAAGGTGTTCTCCCTTGTACTCTAGCCAAACTGCAGTTTGTGGTGGGCAGATGACAGTGGCATCTACCGATGCCCTCCAAGTGTGGGCAGGCTGGTATGGGAAAAGGCGGTCCTTCAAGTAACTTGGGTCCAGACATTTAAGGCTTTATAACCAGCACTTGCTATTGAGCATAGAAACGCATTGGCAGTCAGTGCAGCTTGTGTAGTATTAGTGTCATATGAGCCGACAGCTGTTAGGGCGAAATCGAAAGTCAGTGCTCATGCAATGGAACTGACTCCTCCTCTCTTCCCCCAGAAATCTGGAATGGAGGGTCCTTGACAATCCAAAGCAGATTTTGAGGGGATGTGTGGATGGGGAGGGCTGCAGTGGGGAGGCGAGGACTCATTCCCTTCTTCCGATGGAAACAATTCCCTTGGTTGGAGAACTTCGCTGGATACCACCCAAAGGATCCACAAATATGGCTTGGCTAACTAGCTAGCTTGTCACCAATTCTCTCCCGTCTTCTGGCACATGCAGAGGCCTCATGGTATTTTCTGCTTTGCATTGGGATAATGGGAAGGTGAGAAAGGAGGCGTGGCTCCAAACCACAACTGAGCGCTTAGGGGAGGAGATATGTTCCGTTGGGCATCTTTCTTGCCAGAGTTCTGAGGGCACTTGCCCCTGGTGAATGGATTTTTAGATTTCTGCTCATAGTGTATGTTGCATTGATTTAGAAAGGGGACAGTACATGCAGTGCCTCTTGACCCAACTGAGACAGACATATGGAATGGGAGTTCATGTTTGCAAGTCATGGACCTGTGCTCACTTGGTGTTGCTTTTTAGGGGGATTTCAGCTCTAAAGATTCACTATACTTACCCTGTCAGAGAAACCTTTGAAGCTCTTAATACTCACTGACAAGCCTTTAAAGAATGCAGTTGATCCCAGCGTATGGCTTCAGACATCATTTTAGCTGGACTGCTGCTATAAGTTCTATTTATTAGAGAAATACTTAATTCCATAAAGTTGACTAGCCTCAAGCATGGTCTTATAATGCTCTGTTTAATTTCTGTCCTCCCTTCCTATAACTTTTAATTGGTGAGTGGCAGGTAGGAAAGATTTCACTGTTTGAATGTATCCTTGGAAATGTGATTTCTTAAACTTACATCTTTACAGTAAAGAACAAGTGAGTGAACCAATTACTCTGCCAGATCTGACGAAACAACTTACAGAAGCAAATAAGAAACTAGCAGAGTTTCCAGAGTGTATAATGGTAAGATTTCAAATTGGAGAGTTTCTGTTTCAGTGGGAGCCTCCAGGCTTGAAGTTAAAAGCAGGGGAGATTTGAGTCTCATGAAGGTTGTTTATAAGCTGACTTGCTTCCTTGCAAAATGGTCTTTTCAGCCCTTTCACGTTTTGTGTTCAAATAGCAATCTGTGTTTTCAAACCCGTCCTTCAGTTTGGAAGTTCTCCGTGATTCTGTGGTTGGCAAAGAGCTAGCTTGCAGCAAACACTGCAGGTTTCTATCCTCCTAACAGGAGTACAACCTCTCAATTTAGAAAAGTGAAATATTAAAATAGGACAGCTTTAGACCTTGTTTGCAAGTAATGGCAGTGTTCCGTGACAAATCATGGAGATTGTGGGGATGCAAGTTGTTTCGGTTTCCAGCAGCAATGTACTCTTACTGCATTCATAGGTTGTTACCATGACATCCGAACCTGGACACTTCAGGTTGTTATTGAATTAAACAACCCAAGGTTAACCCAAAAACAAACCATGGCTTAAATTTGGGTTGTTTAACCTACAAACAACCCAAAGTGCTCAGGTTCGGATGTCATGGTAACGACATTCATACGTTGCTGTTGGAAACTGACATGCACACAGCAGCACACCACACATACTTCATGGGTTAATTAACCCACAATTTGCTGTCAAACAGCGCTGTTACATGCAAACAGCCCTTTAGACTATACAACTTTGATAACTTTCTAGAGAAAGTTGCTTGTGAACAGGCTTTGCTCACCTGGCCCTTGTAGCTTGGTCATCAGGAAAGATGTATACAGTTGAAAACTTCATCTTATTGTGATGGTGGGTGTAGGTAATTTTAATTTCATTTTTGTGGGGCTGCTTTTTAGAATAAATACTAGTCATTATCACTAATGTCATGCTAATATATATATATATATATATATGTATATTATCAGTTCAAATGAGTGAACAGTACAGTGAGATACCACCTCTGCCTAGAGTTACATAGTTTCCATTAAGCAAATATATATATTTTCTTTACAGGTTTCTCCTTTTCCTGATGTATTGGAGTGCTGCCTTGTTGTGCTTCACATGGGTATCCACTGTCGTGTGGAGATGGTTCCAGAATTACAGGAGCAATCATTAGAACTACTTAGAAAATATAGCAGAACTCATATATGTAAAGAAGCTTGCAGAAAATTCTTTATGTGAATCTCCTGCTTTTTTTCTCTCAATGTGAAAGACTTTAATTTGAAGTATGTTTCATTCTAGAATGGATGAACAAGGGACTACTGTTATACAGTCATGCTGGTCAGTTATTTGGGTTTGGAATAATGGGGGGAAAGCCGCCAAACCAAAATGACCAACTTTTCTTTTGTCCGATCAACATATTTTCTACTTGGAAGGAAAACTATGCAGAGGGTCTTTCTAATAAACAAAAACTATAGAAACTCGTTTGTGCATCCCTCCCTTTGAGGGGTAGGATTGTAATAACTAACCAATTAAAAACAATGTACACTATAAAATTGAGATGCAGTCATTTTTAATCATTGGTTTTATCAAGTTTTGCAAAAACTGAGGAGGGACACTGGGCCACTGTGTTCAAGGAAAATGCAAATACCATAACGTGCTAGTATGAATGATGTTTAGCTAACCACTTGGCATGTGTTGCATGCTCTTATTGCAACTGTATTTGAAGATGTTTTGTACCAAAGTCGGGAGTGGGAAGAAAAAGTACCCAGGTATAGTTGAAATTACTTTATTATGCTACGAACAGCAACTAACCTTCTTTGTATGAAGAGATTTGATAAGTAAGTTGTTGGCTTTCCTTGGGAAAAAATGACTTAAAGCCACCCTTTTTATCCATGCCTTTGAACAAAACAAGCCTAAGTATTGCAGTACACATTCCTCCATGAAAACTCCTTCAGAAGATGAGGTCTTGCAGGGTTACATCTACCTTATAATGGCCCTCTTCAGATGTAGCAGCAATACAAGAATGAACCTGTGAGCCTTGTGTGCAAGTACTTCTATCCCTCTCCCACGAGAGGAAAGAATTGAAAGCATTTGCTTTTGAAACATGCACAGAGCTCTGTTACACCTGAGCTTGGAAGGGCATTTTCAAACTAGTTAACAAGCCAGGCTATTAAAACACTTAATCCTTTTTTAAGTAAGAGTAGATAGAACAAACCACAGTTCCAAGTCTGGACATAACACTGGCAGTTCAAAAGTGAAAGCTTTCAGATGATCGTGTGAAAAAGGGAAGAGCCTGAGAGCCCCCAGCCTATTCTTTTATATACCTGAACTGGACTGGACCCAAAGGTACCCTTCTACTCTCATAAAGGCTATTTTATACCTCTGGGGCTCCAACATGGTACCCATAGGCACCAGTGTGCATGGGAACACGTCCCTTGATACCCGCCAGACTCCCTGCCCTTCCTGATTTTTTAACTGGCATGTTGGCATGCTACAAAGCACCAGTTCTGTGGCCAATCTTATTTCTAGCAATGCCTCTAATCCCCATGTCGCGCCCAGAGGCATGCTTTGTGGTGGGTGGCTGCAATCCAGCCACTTTCAAGAACAGGTGTATGGGTGTTTTCCCTCTGTGTATGTGTTAACTGATCAGTTGGTTTTTCCTTTTTTGTGGGGTGTGTTCAAGAAGGGTTGTATTTCTCTGAAACAGGTATTTTGTGTGCTTTATTGGGGAGGGGGGACATGTGATTGGGCATTTGGGGCTCAGACCTCCCACCTCTGCCTTGTATTCAGTTTCTAGGCCAGGTTACTTCTTTATGAGCTTCATCCATTTGTTTTTTGTGAAATGGATTTTGGAATAGCAAACTAAGTTCAAAAAAGTGTCTTTGTATTTTGGAGCCCACCTCTGGCCTTGTACTTACAGTTTTTTGGCAAATTACTTTTTTAGTCTCAATAGTTTGTATTTGGCAGCCATTTTGTAAGAGCCCAAAACACTTGAAAATACAAGAGTTTTCACTGACCCCAAACATTTGTGGACCCCTGCTCTAATTCAATATAACATAGTAATGTGAAACAAAATTCCCATAACCTCCTTGTGAAAGAGGTTATACAAAAAACTACTCTAAAACCCTCTGTTATTGTACTGTGGAGCTTGTTAAGTGTTTGCAAAATGAAACTAGTGCCCTTTTTCTTTCTGCTCAAAGTTCTTTGGATAAAAGCGGTTTTAATATCCTTTCAAAAGAAGTGAAGAAGCCAGTGACTCATGCCTTAAGAAAATTCTTTATTTTACAAAATTAAGAACCAATGATATATACACAAGCATATAACAGCAGCTTGCAATACTTTACATAATGGAGAGTTTAAGCTTGTTAAAATACCACACTATCAGGATTCTGTCTCTCCCTCAACAGGATTTTGGTTTTTTAGAATTATGAGACTTGCAAAACTATTAAATGCACTTTTTGTCTATAACGATTAACAATTTAGGGCTCCTCTTCAAGTAGTATAAAAGGGAAATCTAAAAGCTTTACTAGCCCTTCATTGGTAGATACACTTGTGATTTTATCCACTTGCTGAATATCTTGTTGCCAGAAGAGCAAAGTATTTCACTCGAAGTGAAACCAGTTTTGGTCCCAATTATTATTGCAGTCTCAAGCATGCAGATAGTTTTATTCCATTCTACAGTAGTTAAGATTAAACTTACTGATATGATACATGGCCCAGCAATCTAGAGGAAGGAGGAGCTAGTTGTAATACTAGCCAAGACAACCATTATGGCTGCTACTAGGACAGATCAATGCGGTTCATGCATTGTCTCCACCACCAGGGCTGAATGGATCACTTTCACAGATTAACTTACACAAAAGATAAAAACTAGCAGAGGGCTTAGGAACACATCACCCTCACAGAGAGCAAAAGAAGTTTTAAAATAAGCTTTCAAAAGCTAAATCTGCAAGTGCATGAGAGAACCTCAGCTCTGCTGAAAGTTCTGAAATGACCTACTCCTTGCAAATTCAGTAAGGTTTAAAAGAAAAGTAGTATATATACACTGTAGTTTGTATCTGGTTTTTACATAAGGGCAAAACACTCTACCAGCCATTATGGAATCGCTTGATTAGAATCTATCAAGATTCAAAGTGAAGACGCATTCTGCCCTTTGCAAAAAAAACACTAGTTCTTCCACCATTTGTTTGAGAGATGTGAAGAAGGTGGTTTACTTCCATGGACCCATGTCATACTGAATGCCATCTAGTTGTCACTGCTGCATATTGTTGATAATAGCCAAAATACTCATTTTCTCTTGGGCTGTTTCTACATCTTCACTCTGTTTCTGAGCCACTCCTGTACCAAGGCCATATAATCTCCCACAGTACTTTGCATCATCAATTGTATCCTCAAAGAACAACTGCAAAAAGAAAAAAAAGCAGATTGAAGATGCTAAGATTTAGAGGGTCAGGCCACAAGCTACTGGGCACTCTCACAATTCGGGAGGAGGCAAGATAAACGTACCTCTTTCATTCTAAAGAACGCCATCCCGGTGAGTAGCGAGTCTGACCCAGCTTGGTGCTGCCGTCCAATCCGCTGTAAGTCTAGCTGGTCAGCAACTTCTTGAAGGCCTCCCTGCAATAGACAAAAAATGATGAAACCCAGAAATCTCTCTAGCTGGGCCAAGTTCCATTTGCCTTCCTCTGGCTTTGACAATTTGGTATAGACCAAAATCTTACAATAATTTCAAATCATCATGGCTAAGTGTCAAGTTCATGTTTATGAACAATTAAACTTGGGAAAGAATTTAGTAATCACAGTAGTGAAAAAACAATGTCATTATAAGTATAGAATGATTTTTCTTAAGCAAAACAATGCTTTGTTTGTTATTTATCCAATTTGGGTAAATAGCCAAGTTAAATATAGGAACTACTACTACAAAATTAGATGACTAGTCTATATCAGTAAGCTTCAGAAACGTTTAGCATTACATGCTAGATCGTAGCCCTAGTCTGAATACACCTAGTTACAGATCCATCAAACGATTTTATTTTTGCTATATGCACATCATTATATGCTTTAAGCTTGGCATCTGGCTTGGTCTATTGGTCAGTCAAGAGATAGGTGGTTAAAGCATGAATTTATGTGAACACTAACAACAGAAAACAATGGTAATTACAATAATTACTTCTTTCTTGAAGCCACCAGAGTCCAGTCCCTCCCTGATGCTTTTCAGAGCCCCATGCCTATTCACATGGAGGTTCCTTGCTCCAAAGCAAATGCAATGGACTCTATGATCATCCTGATTCCTGGGCACTTGTGAAGAATTTGTGCCAGTATGAAGAATTTGTGTGTTTGCTTTATGCTTCTCCGTCTTGAATTTTGTTCCTGTTTACAGATGGCTGCAGTTACAGCTTATTGGGACTAAGAGACTTGAACAGGAAAGAGAAAAGGCAGTCACTCTGGAAAGAGCTGCCAAGACAGAGTTGAGGAGCACACACTGTTGCAATGGGTACTGGATGATACTATGATGCAAATTAAAACATTGGCTACCACTTTACACAATGACATTTGGTTTCAGGATTACGTGCCTACAATCATATAATGGGCAGTCCATTAATACATCCCAGCCCTAACATGCACAGAGAAAGCTACCAAAATATAAATTAGTTATACAGTTCATTTTAAAAAGCCATGATCTACAGCATAATCCACATTTTAGCTGACTGCATTTTTGCAAAAATATATGCCAAGCAGCCTTCAACCTATCTAAATTTTGCAATTATAATGGTAAAAGTATTGCACCTTCAGGTTTTTGCAGCTCTTCATTAGGTACTTAACATCATAGATGGATGGAAAGAAAAGGTTCAAGATATGAAAGAACTCGTGTTCTTCTTCTGGAAGCCTTGAATCTGTCAGCAATTTCACCATATAACCAAAGTCGTAGCCACTGATAAGGAAATGATGCAATGACAGGTCAGTCAATGGCTGTTTCATCAACGACAGCTGGGAATACTGTTTATTGTTTACATTATTTATATTTTAACACACCCTTCAAACTCAGCAGGTAGCTACTACTATTGGGAGCCAGCCTAGAAATGGCTCCCAGTTAAGTACTAAAATAACTAAGGGAGATTATTAATGATAAAAAGTGTTTGCTTAACACTCCTCACGTATTACAGGGATTTGTGACAAATATGAAAGGATAAGTCACAAGAATAAAATGGAAAAACGGCTGGGACTCATAACAAGACGCCAGTTGGACTGAATTGTCTGCTTCCACCAAGCAGCTGAAAACGGGTAGTTGTGAAAAGTAAAATAAGTCACAAACTAATACCAATAAAGTGTTCATTGTTTCAACCACCATCTTATATAACAACTGCTAGGTTCATGGACATATGAGGGGGAGTCCAGTATTTAAAAGTTACAAGCTATTTGAACTTCCCCTACCCTATTAATTTATTATTTTATTTATTTATTTAAAACATTGATATCCCACCCTATATCATTAAGATCTCAGAGTGGTGTACAGATAAAAGCATACAGTATAAAACAATAAATATAAATGCAAAGTGTCATTATTGTACTTTCTGTCCCTTTACCTAGATCAATGGGACTCCCCAAACTAACAACTGCATGACAATCAAACTTTCAGGATACAGTGATGACTTTTTCTGCTGAATTTATTGGTTGTGTTACTGTTAAAATCATAGGGGGGCTTGCCAGGAAAAAAGGTTGCTGAACTTACTTCGACTGCAGTTCTTTTTGCTCTATAAATCAAAAAGGCAAATGAAGCCTATTAAAGTGTTGTGCATGACCATAGTAAAAGAGACTATTTGACCAACCTGTGAAATGAAAGCCACTTGACATTATCACAGAGCACCACACCAGAGGTCATAAGTAACTCCGCAAAATGTAAGGTATCAATCCCTTCCTCCTCATGCTTCTGGAACTGCAGTCCGGAGCTTGCAAGAAGGTCTATTGAATCCTGAGAATACATATCTTCCCTAACGAGAAAGAGAAATGCTAAAAATCAGTCTTCATCATGCCTAAATCTCCAATAGGCCAAGCAATTCAACTTGTACCTTCACTTTGCAGTTTACCATGCAAAATTATTTTTAGTAATATATTTGTGGAACTGTGTTTTGGCCTTCTACATAGTATGTCACCAATACAAAAAGGCTAAGTAGCTCCCATTATCTTTTCATGGGCCTATCTGTATGCAGGGATATTTAGGCATACATATACCTAAAAGAGGTGCTATGCCTTTTTCTATTTTCCCTATTTGGAAACATCAGGCCATTTTCAGCACTATTCTACTACTACTTAACAAAAAACAGTGTCAGCACTGGGGGCGGGGGGGGCACAGCAGGGGCCAATGTATATTTCTAGGTGGGCAGGCGGGTGGTGTCCCTCATTTTAAGATCTCTGAAAGAAAAATAGTGTTATATCTCACACTGAAACGGCCATCCTAACCATATATTCTGGAATAAATCATATATTTAGGGTTTTTAAAAAAATATATAGCATGTATTAACAAATTCAAATTACAGTAAGGAAAAGGGGCTTTCAAACAAGGTAGAGTCACTACACAAGCGTTTCCTTAACATACAGACTAGACAGACAAAACACTTTCTTTAGAAAACAGTTACTTTTCAACCAGTGCAGGCAGAACCAGGAAGGTAGACTTTCGGTGTAAGGAAAGTAAGAGCAAACATACTGGGCCTGTACACCTAGGAAAACCAATGCACGTTGTGCATCTAAATTATAGCCCTCGCCAGCTGATCAGATTGAGAAACCTCTTCAGAATAACAAAGAGAAAGCAGTTTGTGGCAGAGCCTATTCATTGAAAGTAAAGGGAGGTGGGAAAGGAAGAAACCCATTTCACACATAGGCAAACTGAGGCAGCAGGCAAATAAGAGTCAAGGACAGCAAGAGTGAGTGAGTTTGGGTTACATAATTGCAGCATAGTAAGTTCCCAGAACCAATAGAAAGTGTCTTAGAAAAACACAATTTATCCAGGGGATCTCAATTATATTGTGAACATGTGGTTTTAAAAAATCCTTTCTTTCCTTTTCGTGGTGCAAGTTAACACATATTACTGTCTGTTTTTGTTTGTATTTTATGCTTTTTATGGTTTTAAATTTTGTATATTTCTTTTTAATGTTCACTGTTTTAAACTTTTGTAAACCGCCCAGAGAGCTTTGGCTATGGGGCAGTATATAAATGTTAATAATAATAATAATAACAACAACAACAATAAATCCTCCTGTTCGATGGGGCACATTTCCCTCCCCCCCCTTAAACATGTGGTTATGTAACCCAAACTCTCTCACTTGCAGTCAATGACTCTTATTTGCTTGCTGCCTCAGTTTGCTTATGTGTGAAATGGATTTCCTGGTTTCCTATTCCCCTTTAATTTAAATCTTGGACAAGTTCCTAATACCCATTGGCAATAAATTGGGACTTACTTCTGAGTAAACATGCATAGGATTGTGTGATAAATCCTATAAAAAATTTCCTTTTTAAAAAAAAATCAGGAGAGATTTGTGTTAGAGAGGGAGCATACAGCACTGAAAAGAACTAATGAAGGAAGAAAGGCAAGAAGTTCACATAATTCTGGCACCCGAATAGGAATATATTTGTGTTTGTCTGCTTC
Source organism: Elgaria multicarinata webbii (assembly GCF_023053635.1). Taxonomy (NCBI): domain Eukaryota; kingdom Metazoa; phylum Chordata; class Lepidosauria; order Squamata; family Anguidae; genus Elgaria; species Elgaria multicarinata. The sequence continues at coordinate 92,488,947 of NC_086173.1, read as the reverse complement.
AGTGATGGAGCACTCAGCGTCTACAGATCCGTTTTAAGATTTTGTTTAAAAAACTGTAGAACTTCTTAAAAAACATTCATGTAGTGGTATAGCCGTAGCTCTGTCACTTGTCACAGCAATGTCCTAACACTATGCGATCATTAACACATGCTGCTCAGTTCACTCATGCTACCATGTACTATAGCGCATTCACTATCACACTATGCTATCTACTTAGAATGGAGGCTGTGATTTCCAAACAGTAAAATACTGACCTACTAAGTGAAACAACTCGAAACAAGAGGCCCGGATTGCACATACACAAGTAAGAGTGAGTGAGCGCACTGCCTCCCTGCTCATCACCTCAACTACCTACAATCAGCCAAGCTGTAGGTTTTGAGCGTAGGTTCATTTATAGGCAGTATCTACACTACTACTTTAAAATTTTCTAACTGTAGCGACAACTCTTGGGGCCCAGGACACACACAGGCCGGATCTACACTACTGCTTTAAAGTGCTTTATAACAGTTATAAAGTGCTTTAACTGTTTTAAAGCGCTTTAAAGCAATAGTGTAGATCCGGCCACAGTCAATATAGAGTTTTCTTTCCTCCAAGGAGCTCAAGGCAGCATGCAAAGCTCTCCCCACCCCCATTCCATCCTGACAACATCCCTGTTAATATTAGGAATAATTCCAAATAGGTTATGAAGAAATTAATCCATCAAGTCTGAAGAATTTTCAGTCTGCGCAGAACAGGTTGATACCAAAAAGCAACATGCAAAAAACAAACAAACAAAACCACCAATATAAAGGAAGACAATGTGCTGAATATTAAAAACCCCAAAAAGCATTTTGCAACCAGAACAGAAATATTCTACGAACCAGACAAAAAGGCTAAGGGGGATTCTTGTTCTTCAGTGAAGAAGTTTTGAATAGTGTGTTGAGCATTTTCCTATATTCGGAAGTGTTTATATAAGGGAGAGAAATAAATATAAATGGAATGCTAGATTAAGTCAGTAAACTGTCTGAAGGAATGAAATAAGCTAACAGTAACTTAAAGAAAAGATGGGGAGAATCTTTTAAAACATACTTGATTTAAATGGGGCGCAAAGTTGGCGACAGCAGGTAAAGCAGAGGCAGCGACCTGGTCCTGGTCCCTCCTTGTCCCTTCCTTTCTCCTCTCGCTTGCTTTTTCTCTTTGGTTGGATCTCGCTCCCACAGAGATGCCGAAAGGAGCGAGTGAGCAAGAAAAGCGTCGGCAGCGTCCGCTCACCGTTTGGGAAGCCTGGCCTGCCTGGCACATACTCACTCTCCTCTTTGCTCTTGCACACTCACTCCTTCCAAACTTTCCCACCCTGCCCCACATCTTTCTAAAATAAGCCACGCGGTATGCGCTTCTTCCAGATAATCGCCATGTCAACAAGGCAATCGCAGGAGATGTGGTTACTGCAGCAGGGCCTCAAAGCCACTGCTCAAGCAGTCGCCCAGCAGCACGCTGACCAAACAGCCCCGGAACTGGCTTCGGATCAAACCCCGCCTCCACTGCCGCTGCCATCTTGGCCTTTGCAGAATGCGAGCGATTACCATTAGAGTGGAAGGGGGTTTCCTTCCACTCTAATAGTAGTAACAGGAGTCCAACAACTAGGGTGGCAACTGCCGTGGCAAGCTCCTTGGTTGGGGGGGGGCACTTGCCCCCCTCTGCCCACCTCCCGCCACTGAACACAAATTTTAAAAAGACCAATCATTAACAACTTCTGTGATTGTGTATTGACTTGAAACTTAATCCCTTCATGCTGAGATGGGAATTGAAGCTCTTGTTTCAGCCGGCAAGAAGCTCTTGTTTTTACTTGATGACAACTTTGTGTAGAACAGGGAAACTGTTCCTCCAGTTGCAAAGACTTACGTAAGGTTGAATTTGAAGTTAAACTGCCAGGTGTTGATTCCAGAAGGATATTCTCCTTTCTCATTTGTGAAGGTCAGGCCTAGCTGGATAATTTTCAGGAGGTCAACATTACACCGGAGAAGCTGATACTGATAGTCTATAGAGCTGCGAAATTCACCTATTGGTCGAACAACAACTCCAGGAAACTCTGTGTCCTAGGAAGGAAGAGAAAGGGGGGAAATTAACGCAAAGCTTGTTAGCAACAGTGAAATCTGACTATTATATCAAAATGATGTGTTTTCCCGAACTTTCAAGGAAGCAGGCAAAAGAACAGAGCTCCTACTTACGACTACTACATGCTCTTCTTCACTGCACACTAATAAGTCATCATCATAAAGCATGTGTCAAAGATGATTCCTGGGATTCTGCATTTTCCTGCTTCCTGGTATTAATGATACAATAAGCCAGGTCTACACAAATAAGGCCTAGAGCCAAATGCAGTCCCCTCCTTTTTCCACTTCTTAAGAGGCCATGGTAGAATGTATACTATTCTAAATTATTTAAAATCCAGCTCAATATCTTCTCCATTTGTTATGCCATCATTTTAAAGGCTAAGATAATGATGATAATAAATAATAATAATAATAATAATAATAATAATAATAATAATAATAATAATATAATTTATTTCCTGCCCATCTCCCTCTGGATCGAGGCAGGGAACAACATTAAATACAACAATACAATACATAAAACTAGTTAAAAGAGCATATAGATCAGGGCTGTGCATATGCTGCAGTTCCATGACAGCACATAAAATGGGCAGAATGTGATGCTTACTACACAATTCAGCCTTCTGAAAATCTCAGATTTTTAACTAGTTTCTAATGTTGAAAGTGTGCTTGAAAACATGGAAGAAATGATCCTGTTAAACTCTTAGACACTGAGGTAGTGGCATACTTTTCTGAGATAATAACCAAATTTAATAAAGAAGAAGAGGAAATTAACCAGAAACTATATGTGATGTTAAGGAATGCCTCAATATATATTATGACAGAACTAAATTGCTCTATTTGAGAATGCAAGAATTGTCTTGCTACATCTATCAAGGCCAGCATTCACTAACAGCAGCTAGGCAGATGCCTCCAAGAAATCACAAACAAGACCTAAAATTGATGTTCAAGTCCAAAATATTAGTAAAGAAGTTTCAAATGTACCAATATTTACATATAAGTCTTCATATTACTGGAGACTTTTCTGGGGGAAAGTTAGGCACCTGTGTTAAATTTGCAGATCTGAGATCGTAAGACACTCAAAGGAAATATTAAATAGCTGTATATTAAAACACCAGCCAGATTTGTGTGTAACACTAATTCATGATATGGGTTGTTGAATTCTGTGTGAAAATGGCCACGCTAACAAACAATGACTTTTTAATCACAAGTAACCCAGAAAGAGAACTCATGGACTTGGTTTGCACGTAAAGACAACCCATTGATTAAACAACTCATGGGTTGTTCTGTATGAGCAGGAGAGAAAGAGCACGCTATCCTCCACCCAGCCACCACTTCTGCTTTTACTCCACAACCAGCTATTTTGTAGGTTCTTGAGCATGATGTCCAAACCCAGACCGACAGGTTGTTTAGAGATTAAATCATTGGTCCAGGTTTCAGCGTCACACTCAACGACCTCTGAAGAAATTAATCGTAGGTTATGGAGTAAAAGTGGAAGTGGCTCTCTCCCACTTGTCTCCCAACAGCCCATGGTTTAAGTGATGGGGTGTCGTTACTTTTGAACAGGCTCATGGATTCTAGACTCTGGATAGTTTAAACTATGGGTAATCATTACATTTGAACCCAAAGCTGTGAATTATTCAAGGACTGTTTCACCAGGCTACAGAGGTGGTGGGCAAGCATGAAAGAAAGAAAAAAACTAGTTGCTCTAAAGGCCTTTACTAGAGCACAGCAAGTGCATTTAGGATACAGGGAGGGAATAGCCGAAGGAGGAGGGAAAAACACAATCCAGGGACAAAGCATTCTGGTGGAGGACATGGACAGATAAGATTTTTATAGGCCCAGACGATGAGTTTTGTCGTTTTCTGATTTAAAGTACTGCTTTTCAGCCTGCTACAGCTGAATTCCAATACTTGCAATTGCAAGACTCGCTGGAATCTAGGTTTGGTCTGGCCGCTTTTACAGCTTCAGAGCCTCCATTATTGTTAGAAACACTTATAGCAGCTGAACAGACATGTCAACCAACGACCCATATATACAAGCATTTAGTAGTAGTAAATAAATAGGATACCCATGCTTTAAGACTGGATTCGAATAGAGAATTGGAGTGTCCTATTTTGCCTAATCAATGGATCTATATCTGTACCTTCTCTGTATCTGAAGCTTCTATGGCTCTTAGGAAACGTCTTATTCAGCAAAGAATCTTGTTTCAGGTGTGCTGGACTCCACAACGCTTTTTCAGTAAGGGTCTGTCTAGCTTGCATAACTGTTGGAGATGTAATGCACCTAATGCTTCTTTAATTCGTATGTTTTGGCAATGCCCACTACTTGCACCTTTTTGAGACGAGATCATAGTAAAGATCAACTTTGCACTTAAACAATCTTTAATATGGAACGATGTGCACGTCTTCCTAAACTACCTACCGGCTTCATGGAAGTTAACACATGATCTGCGCAAATAGATTTCCAGAGCCCTTACGACAGCTAAAAGACTTGTACTATCACATTGGAAGGATAAATGCTCATCTCCCACAATGCAATGGATTGAGGACTTAACAACACTATCAATATTTTAAAGGGTATTATATAGGTGTGACTTGCAAGTGAATAAATACATGGATATATGGTCTGCTTTTCTTGAAACCTATGCATAACTCTCCCCCACCCCCTTTTTAAAAAATGAATGGTATACCTAATGGAAAAAATAATATTCCTATATATGTAATGTTTCTTTCTTTTGGTTTTTCACAATGTATTTTTTGTTCTGTTTTGTTAATATTCACAATAAAAAGGGTCAGAGAAAACAAACACAGTTTGTTCAATCATCTGTAAACAAACTCTGGGTAGGACAACAAACAATGAGTTAATGTTCTATAAGAACCAGGCCGCTGAAAGAGGTACCTTTAAAATATCAAGTAGTTTCCAGTTTAACACCTAACGTAGTGAATGCATTGACTTAAACAAAATGACCTGCGTCAAGAGCAAAGCTCTGGATTTAAAAAGGGAATTGAACACTGAAGTACATATTTACCATTGCAATATAGCTGTAGCTAAGAACGATTTCCCGAATTTTTCTCATCTCTTCTTCTAGATTGTTTGCCCATACTTCACAGATCACTTGACTATTTTCTGCAAGCGCTGCTGGCATCTTGAAGGATTTGCACCGAAGTCACAATGCCAAGGGGGAACTCCAAGATGTCAATATAAACCACCCTAAATATGTGAAAAGGGCATAGTGCTTTATTCCATCACAACATTCATTACAGCCAAAAACATCACACTCAACAACATGCTAGATGAGCAGCTCAACCCTATGCATGTTTAAGTCCTAGAGGTTTTAACAAGATTTACTCTCAAAGTGCATAGGAATTCCTGCCTTAGGTGTTCATAATTCAGTGAAAAAGCTGTGATTAGCATATTTAACCTATACAAATATATTACAATTCCAACAGGAATTCTTGCAATATAAATCAAATTCAATAGTATCACTTAAGAGAAAGGCAAGCCAAAGTATCAAATTACTGTTTTCCTTTTAGAGCTGCAGTGAAACTCTATGTAACCTCTAGGTGTATTAATCAGCAGATGAACCACACACCTGTAATTTAAAAACATTTTAATAACAACTGGGGAAGTGTGAGTGAATGAAATCACTGTTTATGTTATGTCCTGGCAGCTAGATAGAGAACAGCACATTCCTTGAGCTAGGAACCAACACTTTTGATTAAGAAACTGTTAATAAAAAGTACAGTTGTGTGAAAAAGTACACCCTCTTAGAATTGTATGATTTTACATATCAGGACATAATAACAATCATCTGTTCCTTAGCAGGTCTAAAAATTAGGTAAATACAACCTCAGATGAACAACAACACATGACATATTACACCGTGTCATGGTTTATTTAACAGAAATAAAGCCAAAATGGAGAAGCCATGTGTGAAAAAGTAAGTACACCTTATGATTCAATAGCTTGTAGAACCACCTTTAGCAGCAATAACTTGAAGTAATTATTTTCTGTATGACTTTATCAGTCTCTCACATCGTTGTGGAGGAATTTTGGCCCACTCTTCTTTACAACGTTGCTTCAGTTCTTTGAGGTTTGTGGGCATTTGTTTATGCACAGCTCTCTTAAGGTCCCGCCACAGCATTTCAATCGGGTTGAGGTCTGGACTTTGACTGGGCCATTGCAACACCTTGATTCTTTTCTTTTTCAGCCATTCTGTTGTAGATTTGCTGGTGTGCTTGGGATCATTGTCCTGTTGCATGACCCAATTTCGGCCAAGCTTTAGCTGTCGGACAGATGGCCTCACATTTGACTCTAGAATACTTTGGTATACAGAGGAGTTCATGGTCAACTCAATGACTGCAAGGTTCCCAGGTCCTGTGGCTGCAAAACAAGCCCAAATCATCATCCCTCCATCACCGGGCTTGACAGTTGGTATGAGGTGTTTGTGCTGATATGCTGTGTTTGGTTTTCGCCAAACGTGGCACTGTGCATTATGGCCAAACATCTCCACTTTGGTCTCGTCTGTCCAAAGGACATTGTTCCAGAAGTCTTGTGGTTTGTTCAGATGCAACTTTGCAAACCTAAGCTGTGCTGCCACGTTCTCTTTAGAGAGAAGAGGCTTTCTCCTGGCAACCCTTCCAAACAAACCATACTTGTTCAGTCTTTTTCTAATTGTACTGTCATGAACTTTAACATTTAACATGCTCACTGAGGCCTGTAGAGTCCGAGATGTAACTCTTGGTTTTTTTGCAATTTCTCTGAGCATTGCATGGTCTGACCTTGGGGTGATTTTGCTGGGACGTCCTCTCCTGGGAAGATTGGCAACAGTCTTGGATGTTTTCCACTTTTGAATAATCTTTCTCACTGTAGAATGATGGACTTTAAATTGTTTGGAAATGGCCTTATAACCCTTCCCAGATTGATGGACAGCAGCAATTACTTCTCTAAGATCACTGCTGATGTCTTTCCTCCTTGGCATTGTGTTAACACACACCTGAATGCTCCAGACCAGCAAACTGAAAAAACTTTGGCTTTTATAGAGGTGGTCATACTTGCTGATGATCAATTAATCACGGGCATTTGATTAGCAGCACCTGTCTGCTACTTAGCATCTTAATTCCTATGGAAGCAGTAAGGGTGTACTTACTTTTTCACACATAAAGCCACATTTCCATTTTGGCTTTATTTCTGTTAAATAAATCATGACACGGTGTAATATGTCATGTTGTTGTTGTTGTTATTATTTATTTATTTATTTATTTATTTATATAACACCATTAATGTGGTTGTTGTTCATCTGTGGTTGTATTTACCTAATTTTTAGACCTGCTAAGGAACAGAAGATTGTTTTTATGTCCTGATATGTAAAATTATACAATTCCAAGAGGGTGTACTTTCTTTTTCACACAACTGTATATTAATTTCTTCACTATTAATTAGCTGATTTCCAAATACGTGACCAACCTATTTTATTTATTTATTACATTTTTATACCGCCCAATAGCTGGGCAGTTCACAAAAATTAAAACCATAATAAAACCACCAACAGATTAAAAGCACAAATACAAAATACAGTATAAAAAGCACAACCGGGATAAAACCAGGCAGCAAAAATTGATATAAGATTAAAATACAGAGAAAAAGGGGGGGGGATTAAGGAATTTGAAAAGTTTCTTAGAATCCATTTCTTTTTTTTGTAATTGGATTTTTGATTTTTTGAAATATGTTTTTGCTGTTTTTCATGAGTGTGACTTGCTTTCTGCTGTCTTCTTTATTGTGCATCTTATTTTTTGGCATATTTATGCCTTTTGTAGGCAATCTGTTATAGTTAGTCACCAAACCAAGGGCCTCTTTTCCAGATCCCAGCCAAAGATTTTTGAAAATTTCCGCCAGAATAGTTAAAAGTTTATTGCACTCAGCCAGAAAATATTTTATATTTTCAATGTCCTCTGTTAGCGTAAAAGACCCAAAATTAATGAGGTTTGTGGTTGCCTGAGAAAGAGCTGTCTGACGTAGATGGCAGGGGAGAAACATTATAGTGCTTCTCGCCTGTGTGGACAGTTGTGCTTTAAGATGCGCGCGCTGAGTGAAACTCTTTCCACATACTGTACAATGATAAGGCTTCTCGCCTGTGTGGATTCTTTGATGGTTTTTAAGGTTCATGCTGCAACTGAAACCCTTTCCACACTCAGAGCACTGAAAGGGCTTCTCACCTGTGTGAGTCCTTTGATGCAGCTTAAGGTGGCCGCTCCGACTGAAGCTCTTCCCGCACTCTGAGCATATTTTGCACAAGCTGCACAACCTATTGGAATTCTGTTCAATACAGTGGTGCTTATCAGCTTAGGATATAGGAAGAAATATTGACAGAACTGAAGGAAGGTGGGAAAGAGAAGCTGTATATTGTTTGAGCTTTTTTGTTTCTTGTTCACTGTACAAATCCAGAATAAAATTTAAGTTTGCAGAATAAAATCAAGAAACACATCAGAAGAGGAGAACTGAATATATTCTAATACCACTTGGTACAATTCCAAAGTCCTAAAATTAGTGTTATATGTTAACAAAGCTTCAAAACATATTTCGAATTCTTAAGCATCAGCTGCATGCAGGGCTTCTACCAGCTTCAGTTGGTGGCCCAGCTATGCCCTTATCTGGACAGGGATAACCTGGCTTCAGTTGTCTATGCCCTGGTAACCTCTAAGTTAGATTACTGCAATGCGCTCTACATGGGGCTGCCTTTGAAGACAGTTCAAAAGCTGCAGCTTGTGCAAAATACAGCGGCCACAGTGATAACAGGGACCAGAAGGTTTGAACATATAAGATGTGTTCATCTGGCACACTTGCATTGGCTGCCTGTATGTTTCCGAGCCTGATTCAAGGTGCTGGTTTTAACCTATAAAGCCTTACACGGCTTGGGGTCACAATACCTGACAGAACTCCTCTCCAACATGAACCTACCCATACACTGCGCTCAACATCCAAGGTCCTCCTCCGGGTGCCTACTCCGAGGGAAGCTCGGAGGACAGCAACAAGAGAGAGGGCCTTTTCTGTGGTGGCCCACCAATTGTGGAACAATCTCCCTGATGAGGCCCGCCTGGCGCCGACATTGTTTTCTTTTCAGTGCCAGGTCAAGACTTCTCTCCCAGGTATTTAGCAATATGTAATTAGCCTGGATTTGTTTTTGTAGTTTTAAATTGTATGTTTTTATGATTTAAAATTTTTGTATATTGTTTTTAAGTGTTTTTATCCTATGTAAACCGCCCAGACAGCTTCGGCTATGGGGCGGTATACAAATGTAATAAATAAATAATTAAAAGGCCATTTTGTAGATAGAAGGTTAGATTCATTGCAAGGCATTAAACCTGTACCAAAAAAGCAATTCCTATGACTGATTTGTTGTGTTAGGTCGACCTAAGGTACAATGCTACTATTCCACAGATTGCTTTGATTAACTGATATCCTTCTGCACCAAGGATCCACCTCTTGAGGTATGAGGTGGGGGGGGGGGGGCGGTTTCCTGGTACTGGTTAATTTTATGTTTAGGAATGCAGAGAAATTAATTTGTAATTTTATTTATTTTACAACCTTTCCACCAAAATAATGCGGATCAAGGTGTGTAGGCCACATAACAACCTGAATTAGACATTGGTCATGTCTACACCAACCCTATATCCTGGGGTAGTCCTTGGATCGTCCCTGTGCATCCAAACCCGGGACGAACAAGGATTTTCCCCAGATTAGAGGGAACCACGAAAAACATGAATTTTCCAGTCCTGGGACCATCCCGCGGAGTGTGGCTGCTCCTCCTGGGTCCTCCCATCATCCCCACGGGTAGCGGGGACCATAAAATGGGCATGGAGCTGCACAGGGGTAGTCTGTGCCCATCAGGGTTGGGGAGCGGGCTCAGTTTGTTTTTTAGCCTTTTTGTGGAGGAGTGCAACTGTGCTCCTTCTCCATCTACAGAAAAAAAAATAGCAACCACAATGTTCTTCCAGGATGTCGCACAGATGTCAAGATGCTGGGGAAGGATCGCGGAAGCCGGTAAGTCCGTGATCCTACCCCCTCCCTCAGCCCATTGGTTGTGGACATCATACAGGCTATAGATAGGCTGATGGACAGTGCAGAAGAGGTGTCGGCAGTTGTGTATAGTCATATGATCTTGAAAGCAAAATTTAGGATGCTAGGATGTTTAACTCCAGTATCTCCAAGATGAATTCTACAAAGTCCTTTCTATCCCAAGTACAACCATCTACACAGGCAGAACCAAGCAATCTCAATGCATGACCATAGACCAAAGGGTGCAGAACTCTTTTCAGCCCAAGCACTGAATTCCATTTTGGAGGGACCATACTCCTTTGATAGGTGAGGCCAAAGGAAAAAGGGGCAGAGCAAAAATACAAACCACATATTGTAGTGTAAAACTCTAACTACTGGTAATTAAGCTTCTCAACATTTTTGAATGGGGAAAAATTGTACAACAGCTGGGAAACCACCAATCCTGGGGAAAGGGCTGGAGCCAGGGGAAGAAGTCATGGCCACCCAGAAATCCTGAATGGCCTTATTTGGACCCCAGGAAGGCCTGTGGTTCTACTCCCCTGACTTAACATTTTAAAAGGTTCTGAATAAACTTAGTAGTCATGGGATAAGAGGATGTGTACTCTTATGGATTACTAACTGATTAAAGAGCAAGAAGCAAAAAAGAAAAAAATTAGCAATAAATTGGCAGTTCCCACAATGGAAGGCTATAAGAAGTAGAGCCCCCAAGGATTTGTATTGGAACTGGTGCTTTTTAGCTTGCCCGTAAATGAACTGGAGTTAGGGGTGAGCAGTGAGGTGGCCAGCTTTGTGGATGACACCCACTATTTAGTGTGGTGAAAGCAATTTATTTATTTATTGCATTTATATCCCGCCTTTTTTCCTGCAAGGAACCCAAAGCAGCGTACGTAATCGTCCTCCTCTCCATTTTATCCTCACAACAACCTTGTGAGGTAGGCTGGGCTGAGAGGCTGTGACTGGCCCAAAGTCACCCAGTGGGTTTCCATGGCAGTGTGGGGACTAGAACCCGGATCTCCAGACTCCCCAAACTGGTTGAATGGCAAATGCAGTTGAATATTAATAAGTCTACAGCGATGCATCTTGGGGTGCAAAATCCTACTTTAACATATACACTGATGGGATCAGAACTGGCAGTGACTAACCAGGAAAGAAATCTTGTGTCAAATTCTGTGAAAAAAAATGTGGGGAGTTTCCCCCACCCTGGCCTTCATGGTGTTTCTGGGGTACACTAAAAAAAAATTCTATGAAATGTCTTACTTTTTGGAATAAGTGAAATGTTGGTGTTTTTTTAACAAAAAAAAAGATTTTGCTTATTCCAAGATATGTACTATGAGAATTTTTATGTAAGGCAATTAAAATTGCTCACAAAATTCCTGTGTATACTGTAGACGGCTACATCTACAGGGTGCTGCCATCTTCATGAGAGGACCACACAAGGACTTAATTGACTGTGAATTGCTCCTTGCTTTTTTCTGGTGATCTTGAATCTAGTTTAGAGATACTAGGAACAAGTATCTATATGCTGTTTTTTTGACATGGCCCCTCACATCTGGCCAACCTTTTCACTCTTGCACCAGACACCCTGGAAAGCATAGGGTGTAGCATTTTTACAGTTCACTCACTTGAATATTGGGTATATTCCAAATTTTGTGTGTACAAACTAAGAAATGTATACTTCTGAGGTGTAAGCTCCACAAAAACAGTGGGTTTTACTTTTAAGTAAACATGCACAGGATTGCTCTACAAATTTTATAAATATAATAATTTCATATATGAACTAAGTTATAAATGGTGCCTTTTATGTAGTTAAAGCAGTAAAATAAGTGTAGATTTGATTATATACAATTTGCATATATACATTTTTCTCCAAATGTCCATTCCTTCATCCCCTAAGCTTCAAAATTTCCTGAAATGTTACATCTTCATGCATCACAATTATGATTTTGTCATTTTCCCAAGCTTTTAAGACAACTTCTGCCTTCTCACATATGCTTCAGACCACGCTTTCCAAAGTATGCCACTTTCCCTCCCAGATGTTAAGAACTTTGTTTATATAGAATTATAATTTTTAACATCTTATATGACAATTTAGACCTCATAAGTTCTGAAAATATGTTCACTGGATTTAAGTGATCACTTTAATCACTGAGGAAACTGAGTTCTCAAGCTCACCCAGAATGACCAAGCAGCAGGATATTTCTCCACACCCTACCCCACTTAAGACACTTCATGACCTGTTTTCAATGATGGCATTAAATCCAGACTGCCAAACACAACAGCAGGATTTCCAGGTTGTGCTCTGAAATGGAATCTGCCTTCACTTCCCCTTCACCAAGTAATCTGCCCCAAAGTTGCCCTGTCAGAAATCAGCTGCTCCTTGCCCTCAACCTCAGTAGCAAGAGATTTCGCTTCTCTCCAACATCATTCTAATCTAGACCCTCATTTGCTGCCTTTTCCTTATTTAGTTTTCTTCTTACCCAGGAAACCCGTTTCTCTCTAAGGGTCATCACACAAGTGTGGTGTAGTGGCTAAAGTGTCAGTTGGTAGATCTAAGTTCTAGTTCCCACTCAGCCATGGAAACCCACTGGGTGACCTTAGGCCAGTCACAGACTCTCAGCCCAACCCACCTCACAGGGTTGTTGTTGTGAGGATAAAATCGAGAGGAGGGGGATTATGAATGCTGTCTTGGGTTCCTTGGAGGACAAAAGGCAGGATATAAATGCAATAATAAATAAATAAATAAATAATATCCTATCCAATATTTGTTTAACAAGTCCCATATATTTCAAACGGTCTATACTCTCAGTAGGACTAACATTGGATACAACCAATGTTCCCGCTTCTAACCTCTCTTTTCGGAACGGTGTAAGAGCCGGAATGGTACAGGCCAGACCGACCCCTTTATATTAAAAAAAAAACATGCCAAAACCAGTGGCATGTGCTAGAAACACTTGGGAACAATATTTTAGGGCTAAAACGCTTTTATATCACTAAAATGCATTATATCACTATTAACCCGTTACTCCCAGAACATCATCCATCCCAGAATGGATGGCCTGGAACGGCCCCTTCTAAATGACTGAAATCAACCAAACCCACCAGCATAGGTGTGCGCAAGGGGTGTGTCCAGGAACACCTTAATGTCTCAAGCAATAAGCACCATTTTCATTGTACTAAATGGAAAAGTCAACAAACTTTCACAAAATCCAGAGCGAAGATCTGCAAAGAGTTTCCGACAGAAGCCCATCCTAGTCTTACATTTTAAGCACTACACCACACCATACAACTATGGGTTTCTGTAGGAAACTGTCTTTGCAGATCTTTACTCTAGATTCTGTGAGTTTAACGCTTTCATTTAGTACAATGAAAGTGGTTTATTTGACTGCCTTCACACACAGAGAAGTTCTCGTTCTGAGCTGTTTCCCCACAACATTTTGTGCCTCATTTTGCTCACTCTTAATTGCTTTTCACGCTTATTTGACGGAATATTAACTATGGCCCGGAACAGGTATTGGAATATGGTTTTCATGGAAGTTTTGGTGCTTATTAAATCTGTCCCACCTATTAATGTGAGTGTGCTGGATTTTTTTGAGTTGGCTCACTTGGAAGCTGCCGTTCCGGCTTGTTTTTGAGCAATATGGACTATGGCTCAGAACAGGTAACGGAACATGGTTTCAGTGGAAGTTTTAGAGCTTATTATAGCTTTCTCACCTAGTTAGGTGTGACTGATGAGCTTAGTTGAGTTAGTTCAGTTGGAAGCTGCTGTTCCGGCCTGTTTTGCACAATATGGACTATGGGCCAGAACGGGTATCAGAACATGAGTTTCATGGAAGTTTGGGTGCTTATCACATCCCTGCCATGAAGTTATGTGTGACTGGTGGGTTTGGTTGATTTCAGTCATTCAGAAGTGGACGTTCCAGGCCATCCATTCAATTCCGGATGTTGTTCTGGGAGTTATGGGGTTAATAGTGATATAATATTGCAAGGGTTTTAGCCCTAAAATATTGTTCCCAAGTACTTCTAACACATGCCACTGGTTTTGGCGTGTTGTTGTTTTTAATATAAAGGAATCATTCCTGCTTGTTCCGTTCTGGCTTTTACACCACCCCTCTCTTTTCACATATACACAAATCCTTTGCCAAACTATCTACACAATAAAGCCCAAACTGGTGGAATCCTACATCCGTGTACTCAGAAATCCCAATGAATTCCATAGGGCTTACTCCCAGGCAGATGGGTATGGGGCAGCAGTCTAAGATACCTAGTTCCCGATTATGTCTGAGATCTCCTTCGATGTCTCTTGAGCATGGAAAAGCGCACTGTGCTTGGATCCAAATGAATCCTGGCAGGGGTGGTTGAGGGGCGAAGGAGGTGGCACTTTACCTAGATTGGCCAGGGCCCCACTAGACTTATGGAGGCTGAAGGAAGAAGCCACTCTCCGCCTCAAGGCGCACGCCACATGGGGCCAACCCGTGATAGGGTCGTCTCTCTCAGCCGCATCCCTGCTTACCCATCGCAATAGGGGGATAACCATACTGGGCCGTTTGTTTCTCCGCCTCCTCACGCAAGAAACATTTGCAGGACAACGTTTGCATTATTATTAATAGTAATAACCTGAGATTTCACATGTTCCTCCCTACTGAGGAAGAAATGAATTTGAGCGTATGTCCTCCTCGCTTCTACTTGTTGAGAGAAAGAGAGGGAGAGAGATCCAGGAAGCCACCAAATCAGTGCAGCGACGGCTTAGGAAGGCCCCGGGGGTGGGGGAGTGGGGCTTTCCCACGTTGCCTTCTGGAAGCCGCCGCATACGCGAACGAAAAAGGGCGAGCGCCCAAAGGAGGGAAGGCGGCTTCAGGAATGGCCAGGAAATCCGGTCTGCTAACAAAAGGGCTGCCCCGCCCCAGGGCCTCCCGCCCTCCGTCTCCGGCCTCCCCTCCTGCGGTCTAGATATGAACCCGAACCCGAGCCCGCCACCTCCTCACCAAGAGCGCAGGAGAACCGAGCGCTCGGGCCGTTAATCCTTTGCGCCGCCTTCGTCTTCCTCTGGTGGGGGGCGCCGCTCTAGCCTACTTCTTCTCCATCGCTCGGTGGGGTGTTTGTTTGTTTGTTTGTTCCCCCTTCCTCCCCACACGCATGCGCTTTACGAAGCAACAACGAGCCTGCTCAGAGCAGAAAAACATTCAGCATCCCGGAAAGACGGAGGACGCGACGGAGGACTCACCCGATTGCGCATGCGTTTAGGCGAGGGTGGAGTCTCAAGAGACTTTACTCCCGACTGCGCATGCTTCAGTGGCGAAAGTTCGCTGAACCAAGGGGACACGCCTCTGATGACGGTGCTGCGTAGCGTCCGCAGTACCAAAGGCATGGTCCAATAAGAAGGGAGGGGAGGCAGCTATGGAAAGGATCCATTTATTTCCGCCGGCAGTTTCTACTACAAAGGCTCAATCCTATGCAAATTTAGACCAAAAAAATCTACAACTCCCAGCATCCCCCAGCCAGCATGATTTGGGAACTAAGTCACATCTTTTCCTACTGAACATGCAAAGGATTGAGCTGTCTACGTCAATACTTAACACACTTGTCACTTAATTGTGCGTCCTTCAGCCTTCCCCAAGTGGTGTCCTGCAGACGCGTTGGACTGCAACTCCCAGTAACTCCCAGCCAGCATGCCCAAATAGTTGAGGGTGATGGGAGTTGACTACCCTGCTATCCTCATCTAACTCCACCATGTGTTCCCTTGAGCTATACTCTCCCTAGTTGCCAGCTCCCCAGCTATTATCCTCATAAAGTTAACAACTTGACTTTACATTCTACATTCCTGTATTATAATTTCCACCCACTTTTCCTTCTATGTTTTATCTCCAAGACAAATGGATGCTGCTTATTCCTGTTATCTTGACATTGTGTTCTTCTCCAACTCTGCTTACATGCCCTCCAATCTGGCTTCTGCCCTCCACACTATTGATACCACCCTACCAAAACCATAGATAATTAAGTCCTGTGCATGCATACTTGGGATAATACATTATTATTATTTACCTGGACAAACACTAGTTAAGAGATTACACATTTGCCAGAACCAATAAATCACCTTATGAGTATCTTGATGCATGAGACTGGTGGAAGGAAGTAGGTCACCTGCTTATGTATACACGCCTCCTGCTTTGCCAGCAGCTGTGATAAACTTATGGAAAGCAGCAGCAACAACCACAACAGAAGAAGCAGAAGGCAGGCACTGCAATTTCGATAAGCATCCTTGCCAGGAACACAGTATACTCACCTACACTGTAAATAAGCAAAGATGAGACTGATAAACAATTCGTGAGTAGCAAGTGGATTGCAGAAAGTACAGTTAAAATAGCTGATATCATTCTTGATTTCCTAAATTAATTTTATGAATAAAAGAACATGATAGCCAATCAGAGAGGCTAAAGTTCAACAGGAAAAAAGAGACATGGCAGAGACATCGGGGGAGGGGCACTGTGTATAGGTTTTTCTATGCAAATGCTAGAAGCCTCCGAGCCAAAATAGGAGAATTGGAGTGCTTGGTTTCAAAGGAGAACCTGGACATGGTGGGCATTACAGAAACCTGATGGAATGGAGAGAACCAAAGGGATACAGTCATCCCTGGATACAAACTTTACAGAAAGGACAGGGAAGGGCGTACTGGGGGCAGTGTTGCTCTCTACGTCAAAGAGAGCATTGTGTCTAGCAGACTAGACCACCTAATGAGGAAGACTCTTCCACAGAAGTGCTGTGGGTGACAATGCAGGGCCCCAAAACTAACATAGTGCTAGGAATGTGCTATTGTCCCCTAGACCAAAATGCCCAGAGTGACCTTGAGATGGAGAATGAAATCAGGGAGGCCTCCAAATGAGGAAGTGTTGAAATAATAGGTGACTTCAATTATCCTCGCATTGGCTGGACAAATTCATATTCCAGTCATGATAAAGAGGTTAAAGAGCTGGTGTGGGCAGAGATGTGGGGTGGAAAATTTCCAGTGCTTTATTTTTCGATGGAAAATTCTCCATTTCCTACATTTATTAGTAAAAACGATTATCATCATCATCATCATCATCATCATCTTCATCTTCATTATTTATTACATTTATAAACCACCCCATAGTCTGGGCAGTTTACAAAGATTAAAATGCTGAACATTAAAAATCAATAAACAAAATTTAAAAGCATAAAAGCATAAAAACAGACAACAGACAACATGCAAGGACAATAGATGCCTATTACAAATACAATATTAGGCAAGCATTCCCTAATAAGATTGTACCATTAGTATGTCAACAGTTCTCAGTATCTATGTTTTTCCTTGGATTAAATGATGTAGGAAATGAGGAAGTACATGCTATTGTCTTTAAATCTTTATAGGTATTCCCATAAAAGATCTACATAACATATCATTTAACTCGCTTTAAGTGTGCTTTCATTATTCCCCTCACATATCAGGTCAAATACTGGGACAAAAAATTACACAATGCCACATAATGTAATAATCTCTGTCCTGGAAGATATGCAGCAGGTGTAGAAACAGGACGAGAGAGGGAGAGAGAGATCAGTACTTATGAAATTGTATCCTGTGATAAAAACATTTCTAAGTGGTGTGAATCAGTCTGTCTCATGTCACTGAAGGGTTGACAATTTCCTTATTAGAACAAAGAAAGTATTTCTTCTAGATAATACATTAATATTATCTACCTGGACAAACACTAGTTAAGAGATTACACATTTGCCGGAACCAATAAATCACCTTATGAGTATCTTGATGCATGAGACTGGTGGAAGGAGGTAGGTCACCTGCTTACGTATACACACCTCCTGCTTTGCCAGCAGCTGTGATAAACTTATGGAAAGCAGCAGCAACAACCACAACAGAAGAAGCAGAAGGCAGGCACTGCAATTTCGATAAGCATCCTTGCCAGGAACACAGTATACTCGCCAGCACTGTAAGTAAGCAAAGATTATGCTGATAAACAATTAGTGAGTAGGAAGAAGTTGATTACAGAAAGTACAGTTAAAATAGCTGATATCATTCTTGATTTCCTAAATTAATTTTATGAATAAAAGTAGCAACATGGTCAAGTATAGGAAAGAATAGGATAGAAAATGTTGGTAGTGAAATAGTGGTTACTATAGATTTGTAAATAGTGAATGATATTATGAGTTAAGTCCTGTGCATGCATACTTGGGAATAAGTAGCTCTGAACTTGGTAGGACTGAGTTGTGAGTAAACCTGCATAGAGTTATACTGCATATCCCACCAAACATGCAGTGAAATCCTATACAACTCTATTCAGAAGTGAATCCAACTGAGTTTGATAGAACTTACTCCCAGGTAAGTGAGTGTAGGGCTGCAGTCTTACTGACACATATTTCTAACTAAGCTGCACAGAGTCAGGTTACACGCCATGTTTCTTGGGTCTGTTGTGTTTTTCAGCACTGGAGACAACACAGGTCTGTGGCCAATGAGATACCTGAGGGTGCAATGCGTGGACGAATAATTATCATCTGCATGGCAATTCCTTATAAATTTGTTCTCAGAATTTCTCTCCTCCTTAACATTGGCTTTTATTAATACATAAAACATAATACAACACAATCATTGTATACAATAAATTATATTACCTACTCAACAAAAGCACCCAGCATAACACCACATATAAACATCTAGGAATAAGTTTAGTATCAAATAGATTAAATTCTCATAACACCACACAAAATCAACCAAGAATGAGTTAAATATCAAATAAATAGATTAAGTAGTATGTAAGATCAAGTTTCACACATCTTCCAAAGTTAATAATTTACAAAATAGCAAGATAAGAATATGTTAATTTCTATATTATGGTTATTTTTCCGTTATTCAATAAAAGGGTTCCATTACTCCATAAATTTGGGGTAATAGCTTCGGCTATTGGGCGGAATAAAAATGTAATAAATAAATAAATAAATAAATAAATAAAATGCTATTAGTTTTCTATTTTTTCCAGTTCTTGGCTATAATGATCTTTGCTGCTGTTAATTTAATTCAATTGGCTAATGAATTTTTGGGACATCGGATTAAAAAACTCTAATAACGTTGTTATTAACTTATTTCCTCTTAACTTGTTTCCAAAAAACTTGAACTTTTGAACACATCCACCACATATGCAGATAATCAGCCGAGTGCATCCCACCTTATTTAATTTCAAGCTTTTTACTACCCCCACTCAACATGCATTGCTTACATTGAAGCACATTTGCCATTTGGATTCTTCTTCTTATTATTATTATTATTTATATAGCACCATCAATGTACATGGTGCTGTACAGAGTAAAACAGTAAATAGCAAGACCCTGCCGCATAGGCTTACAATCTAATAAAATCATAGTAAAACAATAAGGAGGGGAAGAGAATGCAAACAGGCACAGGGTAGGGTAAGCAGGCACAGGGTAGGGTAAAACTAACAGTATAAAGTCCGCACAACATCAAGTTTTAAAAGCTAAAGGAAAAAGAAAAGTTTTTAGTTGAGCTTTAAAAGCTGCGATTGAACTTGTAGTTCTCAAATGTTCTGGAAGAGCGTTCCAGGCGTAAGGGGCAGCAGAAGAAAATGGACGAAGCCGAGCAAGGGAAGTAGAGACCCTTGGGCAGGCGAGAAACATGGCATCAGAGGAGCGAAGAGCACGAGCGGGGCAATAGTGTGAGATGAGAGAGGAGAGATAGGAAGGAGCTAGACCGTGAAAAGCTTTGAAGGTTAACAGGAGAAGTTTATATTGGATTCTGAAGTGAATTGGAAGCCAATGAAGAGATTTCAGAAGCGGAGTAACATGGTCAGAGCGGCGAGCCAAGAAGATGATCTTTGCGGCAGAGTGGTGAACAGAAACCAACGGACTGATGTGAGAAGAAGGAAGGCCAGAGAGAAGAAGGTTGCAGTAGTCCAACCGTGAAATAACCAGTGCATGAACAAGCGTCTTGGCAGAAGAGACAGACAAAAATGATCGAATCCTGGCAATATTATACAGGAAAAAACAACAAGATTTAGCTACTGCCTCAATATGAGGCATTCCATTTTCAAGAGATACTTTTGGAGCTCATCACAATACTTTTTTGTTTTAACCACCTTAAATAATTTGGTGTTGTCAGCAAACTTCACCACTTCACTGCTCTCTCCTAATTCCGGATCATTTATGAACAAGTTGAAAAGCATTGGTACTGGTGCAGTGTAGTAGCTAAAGTGTTGGACTGGGAGTTGTGAGATCCGGGTCCTAGTCCCCACTCGGCCATGGAAACCCACTATTTACTTCCCCCTTTTTACTTCCCCCTACTTCTCCCCCTATTGGTGAGAATTTCCTCCCCGCTCACATAATTCAGGTCAAATACTTGCATATTGGAACAAAAAAATTACACAGGATACTTTTTGTTTTTCAAACTCTGCTGTTTACTAACTACAAATAAAATAAAGGTGTTAAAACATATCTTTCTAGGGCATCAGATTTTTTTCTGAAGCAAACTGAACTTTTTCTTATGCAATCATTTCCCAGTTCAAAGTTTTCTGTAAAACTCACGTTACTGAATGTGGGATACTTTTAGATCCTTGTTATGGTTTGAAAGGAATCTGTTAAATTGCAGCTGAGTTGACAATTTCCCCAAGTGGAAATCATCCTTGACACTTTCTCTGAGATATTCATCAGGGGACAAAGTTAGGCTTCAGAAGAACAAGACACTCAAACTCCCAAGTTATCTGCTAAATTTGTTCTTTTTGAAGCAAACAGTTTAGCTAATGGGCGTGATCAGACAAGCGTTTTATCACACGCTCGCTACTGCCCACTTAAAGATGTTTGCCACGTGGTCTCTGTTTACTTCCTCTTTCCTCTCCTGAAAGAAAGAGGAAGGAATGAAGGACAAAAGTGGTGGCGGAGAAGCGATGGTAAGGAAACACAATTTTCCCTATGTCTGGATGTAACTTTCTTGATTGGATATTAAAAATGGGAGGACAGAGAATTTTTCTCTTCAAATTACACCCCAGGGTGGGAAGCGTGGTATATAAAACACTGAAATTTTACAGTTTCAGAGCCAAAGAATAATTTCTTCTTTTT
This sequence comes from Elgaria multicarinata webbii, assembly GCF_023053635.1. Lineage (NCBI taxonomy): Eukaryota > Metazoa > Chordata > Lepidosauria > Squamata > Anguidae > Elgaria > Elgaria multicarinata. Next base: position 92,467,708 of record NC_086173.1, on the reverse strand, counting down.
CCTTGACAGTTTGTTCCATTTCTTTTCACATTTGTGGGAATCATCACTTCTAGCTTAACGATATGAGGACAAAGGTAACGTACTACACTCGGTTAGATCATTCATTATGTCCGTATACTTTCTGCCTCTTGCTAGAAAGTTCTTCTTGGTGCTGCCTGCTGTCTTATTGTGTAGCTTTCCACTAGCATGTGGATGTCAGAATATTTGCAACTCTCAATGGGATGAATGATAGAGTAATGTGTTACTCTAAAAATCTCCACATTGCCCAGAAGGATTGATCATACAAGAATTAGGACCAGTTACAACAAAGAAGCTTCCATTGTACTGGATTCTCTCTAGTCTAATTAAATCACTAGAGTAGTATAGAAAAGTACAGGAACTTTGGGACTTTGGAAAATGTACTATTACTTAGGCAGTAGGCTAGTCATGCTAGCCAAGCAAAATCCTTAATTGCTCAATTATTGCCCTGACAAGGAAAAAATGCCACCCCCGAAGTGTTGCAACTAGGGATGTGCGGATTGTCAGGCACCTTTCATTAGGTCATTTGCTCATTGTCAGGTACCTGACAATTAGGTCAGGTACCTGAAAATTAGCACCATTGAAGGTCTTCAGAAGGGCTTGATGCATGGCAATTTTGAAGCACATAGGTCCATCCACTGATTTTTAGTGATTTTTAAGGTTTTCAGGCAAGTTCAGAAAGTTCTGTGTGCATTGGCAGCCGTGATTGATAAGTTCTTACCTAAATTGGCAGGAGGAAGTACAGGCTATCCTTAGTATTGCCTGTGTTCCTTTGAAGCCCTGCTTAGGTTCTATCACGATGCAAAGTTATATGTGTGTTTCTTGAAAAATGAGGAAGTTATAGCACTTTGAAATGACTGGAACTCAATTTTTTAAAAATTCATTGCAAGAAACTCGATGTACAGATCTGTCTAAAACTGGGCATGCATAAACATCTCCAAAGTATCTGTAAGCTCACCAAATCTCATTGTTCTATCATTAAAAATAAAAAAGTTATAGGTAATTTTTCAGACAATGCATGTCAATGGGGAAAAAATGGCGTGTCCTCCTAAATTACCTACTGGCTTCTTGGAAGGTGACACATAGTCAGTGCAAATGAATTTTCAGAGCCCTTATTACAGTAAAAGGACTTATATTATCAGATTGGAAGGATAAATGCTAACTTCCCGTTGCAATGAATTAAGGATTTAACATTATCAACATTGGAACGGATGTTATATAGGCTTGACTTGCAAGTAGATAAATACATGGATATATGGTTGGCTTTTCTTGAAACCTTTGCATAATTTTCTCCCCCCCCCCTTTTTTTTTTGAATGGTATACCTGATGAAAAAATGATGATGTTCATGTATATATTATGTGTGTGTTTTTCTTTTTCACTATTTATTTCGTTGTTGTTGTTCTGTTTTGTTGATTTTCACAATAAAAGGGGGGGAATCAAAACTCATTTGATTCCATTACGAATTTGACCAATATTTCTAGTTGCAACTACTGGTGAACACATTAGCAATGGCTAATTACCATTAAGGCATAGTATTCAGTGTTAATCCTACTTAAAGTAGACCCATTGGAATTAATTGGACTAAGTAACTGGGTCTACTTTAAGTGGGACTAACATTGGACACTGTCCAAGGTTGGGATTCTCCATCCAGGGTTTGCATGTGAAATTCTTTTTTTTTTTTTTTTAATAAATTTTTACACATTTACATTCACATAAAAAACAACAACAACAACAACATACTACATAATGTTCAATTTGAATACAATCTTATCTTAATAACATAATCAAAATAACCTACAAGTGCACCCCCCACCTCGGGATCTCATTCCTGATTCCAGAATCTCATACTTTCTTCTGCTGGTGGTTTCCCACTTCCTTTTGAAAACACAAATATTAGGAACTGTTTCCAAATTCCTTCAAAATCATTTGATTTAGCTATACCTCTTCTCCATTTAATATTACTTGTTAATTTATCATTAATAGCTATATCCCATACTTCTTTATACCATTCTTCAATAGAATATTCCCCTTGAATCTTCCAGTTCCTAGCTACAATCAATCTTGCTGCAATCAACAAATTCGTTATCAGTTCCTTAGTTTCCTTTTTACATTTAAAATCTTCTTCAAATAGTGACAGCAATGCAACTTTTGGTGTTCGTTCTATCTTCATTTCCACAATTTCTTCAATCTCCAAAAACACCATCTTCCACAATTTCTGAACATAGTTACATTCCCACCACATATGCAAATACGTTCCTTTAACCCCACAACCTCTCCAACAATTTTCTGATTGCTGATTGTTTATCTTATTCAATCTAACCGGAGTTAGGTACCACCTCCATACAATTTTATAATAATTCTCTTTTATTCTTACTGACATATTTCTCAACGCTCTTTGTTTCCATAATCCCTCCCAACCCTGTTGTCCTATTTGTACCTTCAAATCTGTCTCCCAAACCATTTTACCCGAATTATCCACCGTCCCTTTCTCTACCAATATTCTATATAATTCACTCGTCAACCCTTTTAACACTGTTCTTTTCTCCCTTTCATTATATTTCTTAACTATTAGTTCCTCGAACTTTGTTAATTCTCTACACTCTCCATTATCTCTTACCCACTTTTTAGTCCACTGTTCTAATTGCCTATAATTTAACCAAGTTAATTTTTTATCCTTCAAAACCTCTTCCATATCCTCTCTTGTACTCATTCCTCTTAACCAATCCTTTAATTTCATTTTATTTTTTTCTATTAAAACTTTACTTAATTTACTCTTTAATTCCTCCGGGAAATTCTTCAACATTATTACCGGTGACAAAGGAGAGAAGCTTGGAAGCAGCTCCCCTTTATATTTACTCCAAATTTCCCAGTGAAACCTCAAGAGCGGGTTATTTATACTTTCCACCCATTTTTTTTTCCCTTCCATAAAAAATACATTTTCCAATTTAGTCTCTATATTACTCATAATTTTTTCTTCCATCCAATCTAATTCCCCTAATCCTGTAATTGCCTCCACTATATATCTTAATCTATTAGCTACATAATATAATTTAATATTCGGGAGACCCAATCCTCCCTTTTTTTGGCTCAAATACCATTTACTTTTATTTACCCTCGCTTTCTTATCACCATTACAATAATTATTTATAATCCTTTGCCAACTTTTTAGCTCTAATTCTGAAATTTTTATTGGTAGCATCCTGAACACAAAATTAATCTTTGCTAAAATCTTCATTTTTATTAATGCTATTCTTCCAAACCAAGATAAATTTAACCTTTTATATTTTTCCAATTTTGCTAAAATCTCTTTTTTTAACACATTTAACTTCTCTTTCTCTAAACTCTCTAATTTCTGCGTAATTTTTATTCCCAAATATCTAATCTGATTCTTAACTCTAATTTCTCTTCCCTTTTCTTCCCAATCCTTCTCTTCCTTTTTAGTATAATTAAACAACATCAATTCTGATTTAGACCAATTTATTTTTAACCCCGTAATATCCTCAAATTCTCTCAATTGTTGTTTAATTCTCCCCATCTTCTCTATTGGATTCTTTATCGTCAACAACGTGTCGTCTGCAAACATATTCAATTTAATTTCCTTCATACTACCTATTCCTTCAATCTCCTCATCTTCTCGTATTGCATTCGCCAATAATTCCATTACCATTACAAATAGGACTAGTGAGAGCGGACAACCTTGCCTTGTCCCTCTGGCTAGTCGTATCTTATCTGTCACACCATCATTCACTACCACTACGGCTGTATTTTGAGAGTATAACTGTTCTATTATCGCTTTAAATTTATTTCCAAACCCCATTTTATTTATAACCATCTTTAAAGCTTGCCAGCTCACACAATCAAAAGCCTTAAAAATATCCAATGCCAGAATTCCCGCTTTAACCCTAGACTTATTTATCACCTGTATTGCATTTAATACTCTTCCCACTAAATTAGGCATCTGTCTACCTACCACAAATCCACATTGATCCTCCCCTATATATTCCTCTATAAATTTATTCAACCGCCTTGCTAAGATAGTTGAAAAAAGCTTAGCATCTTGTGCATGTGAAATTCTTGTTAAGGAAGAGGAACAATTTTGCTCCAAGATCTAAAATTTCAGATATGAGTTGAGTACACATGTACATATATGAACACATGAATGTTTGACCAAGGACACTCAGTAATACATAGTTCAGATAAGGAGAAAAGTCCAACAGAAAGCAATTAGACCTGTTACTACTATAAACTGCAGGATAAACTTCTTTTTAAACTACTAAAATAGGCAAAGCTATGGGAATTCCAGCTCTTCATTCGTGTCCTCTTTTGACCCTTTAAAGCAGTCTTCCCCAACCTGCTGCAAGCATGGCTGGGAACGGTGGGAGGTCTGGAGGGCACCAGGTTGGGGAAGAACATAAGAAGTGCCATGCTGGATCAGACCAAGGGTCCATCTAGTCCAGCACTCTGTTGACACAGTGACCAACCAGCTGTTGGCCAGGGACAAACAAAGCAGGAGACAGTGCAACAGCAACTGGTGCACACAGGCTTACTGCCTCGAATACTGGAGATAGCACACAACCATCAGGGCTAGTAGCCATTGCTCTCATCCTAAGTCAATAGGCTGGCATTGCCATCTCTCTTCCTGGCTGTGCTCGTGGGCCTGAAACAGCAGAACTAATTCACAGCAATGTAGCACACAATTTTTTTTCATTCAGACACTTTGATGGCAGGAAAAGCTTCGTGTCTGCTTATATAAAAACATCAGGCTGTATCCAATGTTAATTCTACTTAAAGTCTTTGAAATGAATGGGACTTATGCACTAATTTGGATATGACATTTGGGAGGAAGCGTATTCAGTGCTTCCCGTTTTCCATTGTATTCTTTCCAGGGCAGGAAGGAGAAGGTGGGCTGAGAGGAGCTTTGTCTGGGAGAAAGAGGTGGTCAAGTCCATCAGTGAGGGATGGACATTGCGGCCGAGTTTTTGAGGAGTCACATGATTTATTTTTGGTCTTTTGTTTTTGTTATATTCCTATCTCCTGTTCTGCTGCTTCTTTTCATTCTTGTTCTGTTGACCACAGAGATATTTTCAGTACTGTTTCTTATTCTCAGGCATGGTTATCCTGGCTCTCAGGGAAGAGATTGCCCTTTATACTGGGCCTCGGCCTGCTCATGCTGATTGCTTTCCAGAACTCATTCACAGGGTAAGCCCACCAGTTCACTGTAGCTTAATGACAAATAATTATTCTCGGGAAGTGGAGTAACTGCCGAGTCACTGACTTGCTTTGCTTTACAGGCAGCTGCAGAAATCCAGGAAAGCTTCTGGCTTCTTCTTGCAGACCCAGTGGGAGAATGTGTACCACCGCCTAGGGGGAAATGAGTCATTGATTTTCTTTTGCTGTGAGTTACTTTGAATTGAATTCAGATCTAGTAGGGGGAAATCCTGTAATATCAACGATAGCGTTGTGAATAGAAAAGCATTACTTCTGCGCCCCCTCTCGGCTCCACAAGTCTCTTCCATATGAGTCTAATAGTGGGACATTCACCATGACTAGTAGTGTATGGTTTCTATCATCAGAAACCATATATATGATAGTGGTCATCTCCACTTCACTCCTGCTCTTCTTATCCCTTTCTTATTTGGACTGTCCTCAGACTAAAAAGTTAAGCTTCTATCTTCTCTTCAAAAGAGAAGCCATCAAGATTGGGAGTGGCCACAGATAAATCTTTCTTCCGAGAATTTTTCTACAGTAATCCTCTTTTAAACCTGTTCAAGTTGGTGGCCATCGCTACGTTCTCTGGAAGCAAATTCCATGGTTCCATTTATCTGTCCTGAATCTCCCACCATTTAGCCTCACTGGGTGACCCCAGATTCCAGTAGTGTGAGACTGGGAGGGAAAAGTCTCTCTGTCCATTTCTCTACATAGTTTTATGCACCATTATAATCTCCCCCCTTATTCACCATTTTTTAAAAACTAAATTCCCCAAATGTTGTAACCTTTCCTCGTAGGTTGCCCCTTTCTGTACCTTTTCCAGTTCCACAATATACTTTTTGAGGTGTGACAACTCAAATTGTAAACAGTATTCCATATATGTTTGCACCATATATTTGTATATTGGAAGTTTTATTTTCAGTCAATTTCCTAATTATTGCTAATATAGAAGTTGCCGCCTTCACAGCCGCCATGCACTAGCTCAACATGTTCATTGGGCTATCCCCCCAGTATCCCTTTCTTGAGAAGCTTCCACACTAGACATTTACTGTGGCACCACCATGTTTACTCATTTTTTATGGACATACGCACAATGTATAGCTCCATCACACCGGGGGTTAACACGCTCCCTACCTTCGCTTCTCCACCTGTGTTTTTGTTCCTCAGTTACTTCCTCTTTCAAAAGAGGAAGTACAGAACGAGCACAAGGCCCATTGAGTCTGCTGTTCTAACGGCACTGCTTCTCCTGCACACAGCAGGAGAGAGCAGCAATTCTGTGTTTAAAAATACATTGGCATTAACCAGTTTCTTTTTGTCGTGCAAGGAAGGCCAGAAGGGGCGGAAGGCGTGTGGGAGGCAGATGGCGTCATGTCAGGGACCTGAGCAAACTCCATGAGTGCCCAGTAAGGAGCGTGCAATAAAACGCTTGTCGGATGGAGCTTGTAGTCATGGAACCATTGTCTTCTGTTTTCCTTGTGGCTCTTCCTCCTTTTTGAAGATTTCAGAATATTTGACTTTGTGTGTATGTTTGGAATGGAACGGAAGTGCAGTCTCCCCATGTGCGGGCAATAAAAAATGCAGTTGGGGCACCTGGCAGGAGAAGTGGTCTCTTAATGATGGGGTTGATTAGGCCCCACCATTTCCTCTTTGCTGGACTACTCCTTTCCTCCATTTTTGTTTTTACCACCTTGAATAATTTGGTAAACTTAGCCAGATCACTGCTCACCCCTACCTCCAGATCATTGATGAACAAGCCATAAAAAGCACCAGTCATAATACAGAACTGGAGGAGGGGGGGGGACTTCTTACATTATTTTGATTTTATATTTCTCCTGACCCCATTTACACACACACTCAATCACTTCCTCCTCTTCCACTACAGGCACTTCAGGGGTTCCTTTATTAGTTTTCTGTATTTTAAATGGAACCTTCATGGTAGTAGATGCAACTGGGAAGCCAAAGTTCATCACACGATACCGAATTCAGTTGGGAAAGAATGAACCTGTAAGTACTTTTCCACAATAGGCTTCCTGCTTGGATTGTTGTTGTTGTTTCCTTTGTGAGGGAGAAGATGACACACTCACGTTGCCCTGATAGCCTTTCTACTATTGTCGGAGGATAAATTCTAAAGTTAATTTAAAATACAGTGAATTTGGATGGTCTTTCTCTGGGTTGCACCTAAGATTATTCATTAAACAAAAAACCCTATGGTTTACAAAACAGTGTTAAGGTTCTACAGCTTTCAACAAAGCACAAAAAGCAGGGAAATTGGGAATTAAGGCTCACAAGCCGTAACGCCATATCCTCCCTAAGGGAGGAAGGAAGTGCCAGTGAAATTCTCATTCTCCCAAAGCAAATAAACCATGAGGACAGGATGAAGAATACGATATGCAGAGATGACTGTGGGGCTATGGAAAACTGATAATGAACCGCTTAAAGCCACCTACTTCTCTCTTTTTTTAGAGCAGCCCCTCCCTAACCTGGTGCTCTCCGAAGGTCTTGGTCTACAAGTCCCATCATTGCAAGGCAGTATGTCCCATGGTCAGGAATGCTGGGACTTGTAATCCCAAACATCTGGAGAGCAGAAAGTTGGGGAATACTGTTCTATATTCTTACCAAATGCAGGTTTCTGCCCAATACTTTTCCCTCACACACATCTCCCATATAGCAGCATGACTAATGAAAAAAGGAGTACTATACATCACAGATGTAGTACCAGAGCAAGCGTCAGGCACTTTCAATATCTTGCCCTTCAAAGAGCCAATATTTTTCTTAAAATGTATTTATACAAAATATACTGATCACTCCTTACAATCCCTCCCAATACATCACCTTATCAAAGTGACAGAGGAGCAGAAAAGGTTAAGATGACTAGATATTATTCAGCTGACAACCAAGCCAATGTCAGCCTGGATGTAACTCCATATTGACATCTAATATAAAATCTAAGCCAGTGTTATGTGTTAAACCCACTTTTCAAATTAATAAATGAACCCCAGAAGTTATGCAACATGATGATACTCATTTGAACTTTTCAATAGCCAGTTTCCAGAGATAAAACTTTTTATGACTGCCTCATGAAAAAGAAGTATTTCATGTTTTGTGTGTACTACTTGAATTAAAAATCCCTAATTAATTCTAAGAGCACTGGAAGCACACAAGAGGATACAGGAAAATGTTCTATATTAGAATAAGTTACAATTTACAAGGTTTATTATTATAGCTCATTTTATGCGACGTGCTTTTTCTTCCTGTTTGGATTTTAAAGTAGCAGATTGTGGTCACGTTTCAATCCTGCACAGACTGCATTTCCATCCATGGATATATTTACTCAAAAGTAAGACTCATGGAATTCAGTGAACTCTACCCAATGCAGTGTTAACTCTGACTAAACAGATTTAGGGCACAACATTAAGCAGGTTTAAACAAACAACAACAATAAACTTTTTTAGACAGCATGGCTGGCTGGGGAATGCTGGGAGTTAAAGAACTTTTTTTCTGTCTAAACATGCATAGGATTGTACCTTTAGTTGTAAAAAGACATTGAAGTCTATTGGCTTAGACAGAATTAACTGCACCAGATTACACGCAGTGTACTATATCATTTTTGTGTGTAATATCAAACTGCAATGTCACAATCTCCTTAACAAATCTGACAAATTTAAGTTGTACAGTATCGTATGCATTGTAGATCCCAGGGGCAGACTGTGCACTTAAAACACACCTGGAAAGTGTCTAATCAAAGTGCATCATGAAGATTAGGGTGACCATATTTTGGAAACCAAAAAGGAAGACAAAATGGCCACCCTCAGGAGGCGTGGCCACCCCAACATCCCCACCCCATGGCGGAGCCAACTCAACATGTCTGGCCCCCAAGGGTGTGTGGCCTCGGTAACATTTATTTATTTATTACATTTTTATACTGCCCAATAGCCGAAGCTCTCTGGGTGGTTCACAAAAAGTAAATGATAGCAACCAATGAGTGCCAAAGGCAGACAACTTCTATAATAATATACTAAATTCTAAAAAAAGAATTAACACTTATATAAAACCATTTCTTTATTTTTTTAACATAATAAACAACCACAACAGTCATAGAACACATTAGAATAGTGGTTCCCAATTGGTGGTCCGCATAACCCACCCAGGGGGTCCACCATGGCTTGGCATTTGAAAAACAAGGGGTCCGCAGTACTTAGCTAATTGGGAACCACTGCATTAGAATAAAGATATACAATTGTAGAAACATAGAATCACAAAATCTCAACAATATTTTATCAATTGACATAAACTTCTTTCAGTAGGCTTTTAGCCTGTATTGCCACAAAAATTGAAACCATAAAAAACGTAATAAAACATCAAGACTAAAAACACAAATGCAAAATACAATATAAAATACAATGTCTAATATGCAGTTTCAGAATTTAACGTATTTTTATTTACTGTACAAATTCTAAGACTTTTCTTCCTCCTGATGTGACCTGGAATATTTTTCACCAGTTCTTATTTTTCTTAAAAGGGGTGGAGTGTTTAACAGGAAACAGTAAAAATTCTTGCAAGTCCATTTCTTGTAATTATATTTAAGCCATAAGATTCCTTTCAGTGTCTCCACAGACAACTGGCTCCTTTCTTTCGTCCACTGTGTTTGCATCATGGAGAAGATACGTTCCACATTTGCATTGTGTGAGGGAATGGCAAAAAAGAACTGTGCGATCTTCAGCAGTTCTGAGTAGTAATCTGCGGTTTTTGAACTTTCAAAATATTTTGTCCACTTTTGATGTGCCATCAAATCTTTGAAATCAATGTCATCACACATACTTTCAAAATATTTTTTCAGACTTGCAAACTGATCAAAGCAATTGACATCGTTGATGACCACTCCCCTCTCTGTCAAGTACTGCACGGTAGTCTCCACATCAGCCCATTTTGGTGCCTCAGTCAGGGCAATCCATCTGAATATTTTTTTTTATTAGTTTTCCACATTAATTAGACATACAAGATTACAATAAAGAAAACATCAAACAACTACTACATACATGTTGAATAAATATGTATTGAGTAAATATTAACTATAAAATATCATACCATAACATAATCATTCTTAACATAAAAGTGCACCCTCCACCTCGGGATCTATTCCTGATTCCAAAATCTTATCGTTTCTTCTGCTGGCGGTTTCCCACTTCCCTTAGTAAACACAAATATTAGGAACTGTTTCCAGATTCCTTCAAACTCATTTATTTTAGTTATACCTTTTCTCCACTTAATATTACAAGTCAGTTTATCATTAATAGCTATATCCCATACTTCTTTATACCATTCTTCAATAAGGTATTCCCCTTGAATCTTCCAGTTCCTAGCTACCATCAATCGTGCTGCAGTCAGCAAACTCGATATCAACTCTTTAGTTTCTTTTCCACATTTTATATCTTCAAATAGTGACAGTAATGCAATCTTTGGTGTTTGTTCTATTTTCATTCCCACTATTTCTTCAATTTCAAAAAACACCATCTTCCATAATCTTTGTACATATTTGCATTCCCACCACATATGTAAATACGTTCCTTTTTCCCCACAACCTCTCCAACGATTTGCTGAATGCTGATCATTTATCTTATTCAATCTAATCGGGGTTAGGTACCACCTCCACAAAATTTTAAAATAATTCTCTTTTATTCTCACTGACATACTTCTCAACACTCTTTGTTTCCACAGTCCCTCCCAGCTCTGTCGCCCTATTTGTACCTTCAAATCTGTCTCCTATACCATTTTCCCTGAACTATCCCCTAACTCCTTTTCTAACAATATTTTATATATTTCACTCATTAACCCTTTTAAAACTATACTTCCTCCTTTACCTTTTTCCTTATTTACAATCCATCTGAATATTGAGAACTCTTCTAGGGGTCTCGTCCACTTCTGGAGATATTCAATGCACCTTTGTACTGTTGTTTTACTTGGGCACAGAATGAGTCACACAGTGCATCAAGTCCCTCCTTGCGACTTTTCCCCAGGAGTTCCCTAACTTTAAGAGACAAAAAATTGTTGGTCTCCCGTTCATGGAGGATATACATGACAGAATCCAAACATTTCAACACTTCCACTACAGAGTTGTTCTCACGCTCCAGCTCCTCAATGTATTTTTGGAACATGCTCAAGAGTGCGTGCATGTGCCAGAGGTAGATCTCGCTGAAGCTGTCTTCAAAGAACTTCTAGAGCGTAGGAGGTGTATCGTCTTGAGAAAGAAAGAAGGACTTCAAGGCTGGAAACATCTGTAGTAGCCTTGTGATTGCAGGGAATAAGGATAGCCACCGTGTCCTGCTGTGGGAAAGCATCTGTCTATAGTCAATTTCCACAAAATTGCAATACTCCTTCAGACTCTCTATTCTCACTGTGTAAATGCTGAAGTAGTGGTATATTTTAAAAAATAATATTCTCCACATCCACATCTAGTTTCTGTGCCCCGTGATGTACACAATTGTTCAAAATGTGTGCTGGGCAACCCACACCAATCAAAGTTGTCTTCTGCAGCAGCCTTTTCAAGTTTGCAAAGACGTTATTCCCTTGCTCAGCCCGTCGTACTCCACCAAACATGGTATTGCAGTTGTCACCTGTGAAGGCAATGCACTTCTCCAACAAGCCGTTCTTCTCCAGAGTGCCCTTCACATAGTTTACAATTGTATCTGCTGTCTCATTTGGTGTGTTGCTCAGTTCGATGAGCTTGGACTGCAACCCACCATTCTTTGTCAAAATACTGAACTAGAACTGGAAATATTTTCACCGCACCATGGTTGCTTCCATCCTTTGAGACTCCACAGTATGGAATGTTGTAGTCTTTCATTGCTTGCAGGGCATTTTCCACAGACTGTGGTGCAAGCACAGAGTTCACAATTGCTTCTGTCTTGGTGCGAGCACTTGCAAACTTCCGGGCTACTTCTGAGTCAGGGAATATTGTCTTGAACAAGCCAGAGGTGCAGTCCATTGATCTAAAGGTGCTGTGATGCATCACAGTGTGTAAGGCCACTGTACCCTCTGATGCAGTGATCTCATCCCCCGTTTTGGTTCCTGGTTTCACAAAGAAATCAGTCACTTTGGCAGAAGACTTTTCTCCTCGAACAGCCACTCTGTGCTTCGCTGAGTCCACATGGTTTTGCAAATCCAAAGCACTTTTATGTGCAACAGACACGTAAGTGCCAGGCCTGCATATGGTGCACTCAGCCTCATTCTCATCATGACCCTTCTTGAAGCAGGTAAATTTGGCCCTCAGCTGTGCTGTAAACTTGCACTTCGTTTTTGGCATTATGATGTATTTATGCAGTGTTAATTAACTTGTAAACCAGAATCTAAAAGATAAGACAGTAAGGTATCACTGAGCATCTTTGAATCCTACAACAAATCTATTATTGTCGTGAAATGCAAGAAAAAGGGACAGAACTACAACAACAACACTTCCCTTAACATAGATTTCAACTTTGAAAAACTGAATAACTTCTTGTCCAAGGCAAAAATAATCTGGACATACTGTAATTCTTAATTTTAAAGTTCAGTTGTATTGAACACCAAAGAATCCACATCAAGTGTATGTTCAACACAATAAAATAAAACCACCTTCAAAGCAATTAGCTACAATTCACAGGCAAGTTCCTTTTAAATGAAATCTCAAACACGTCACTTATTTCAGCTTACCCTAACAACAACCCTGCCACTACACAGTATAGCATAAGTATATGGATTTAAAGCATCAATTTTTCAGAAGCAGGTAAGATTCAAGACTCAAGTATATTTTACACAACTGTTTCACATGCTAAGGAAATTTTGCAGAACTGCATCACATGCAAGTGAAATGGCCCAAAGTTATTTCCTTGTCTGGAGAGCTATGTAGAAACAGTGAGTAGCAATGAAGATGCAGGGCAGTTGTTAGATATCAAGTTGTATATCACATGAAAACACTTTCAGACAACATGTAAAATTACTGGCAAGAAAGTACTAAGGTTTAGAATATGTCTAAAGTCATGAATGGCCACCTTTGTAACTTTGATCTTGCATTTGCAATGGACTGCATAGCTACTGGGTTTAAAGGCCCAGAGCAGTTTCCATTAAAGATAATGGTTTTCGCAGGTTCAAAGCTAATCTATTATCTCCATGGCACAATGAATTATATTGGGGTGTGGAAAAGTAAAGGACAACCGGCATTATTAAAATCATATTATCAGCATCCATTATCACCATCACAAGTAGGAGCATTATTAATATTAACATCAGCATCCATTATCATCATCACCAGCAAGAGAAGGAGCATTATTAATATTAACATCAGCATCCATTATCATCATCACCAGCAAGAGAAGGAGCATTATTAACATTAGCATCAGCATCCATTATCACCATCACTAGCAAGAGAAGGAGCATTATTAATATTAAAATCAGCATCCATTATCATCATCACCAGCAAGAGAAGGAGCATTATTAATATTAACATCAGCATCCATTATCACTATCACCAGCAAGAGAAGGAGCATTATTAACATTAGCATCAGCATCCATTATCATCATCACCAGCTCTTTTTACTTTCCCATACTTGTTTGCACCTGACCTGAGGCATTTTCCTCCTTCGTCTACTTACCTCCTGGTAACCAAGGTTAATTTTTTTCAGGGACTCTTTTGAAAACTTGCAAATAGCCAGTTTTAAAGTGGCTGAAGAAAAGCCTATGGTTAGCAATGAAGCCCCCCCCCTCAAGCTCTAGCCTCCCCCCCCGCCTTTCCCTAGTCCTATGTCCCAGCCTCTCCCTCCCCCTCCACCACCTGCCCCTGGTCTGGCCTCCTCTTGGTCCGCCTCCTCGCTGACCCGTCGCAGCTTCCAGGCACGAGAATCGCGTGAGTTCTCGGCTGCCAGCTGGGTCTCGCAAGAGTTCCCAGACCCAGCCAGCAGCTGATAACTCACGCAATTCTCACGAGAGTTCAGGTTCTAAATCAAGATGGCCGCCGCCACCACTTCACCCGAAAAAACGGCTGCAGGCAAGTAAGGCTGGCCACGGCTGAGTCTGCAAAAAAAAAAACCCACCCCGTTGTTTTGGTGGCTCACTCCGGTTTCTCTGGTTCCCGCGTGCCCCCCGGAGGTTTCCAGAATTTTCTGGTGCCGATGGTCACCCTAATGAAGATGCCTTGTGCAAACCTTTCTACTAAACTCCAAAAGAAGAAGGCTGACTGACAGCCCCATAGGCATATTTATGTCTTATGGGACCTATAATTTCAGTATATGAATGAGTCACCCTATCACAGCTCAATAACCTATCAATGCACACATGCTAATACCTAGTGGGTATTCTGTTTAACAAGTTTAACATTTTAACTTGTTAAATCAATGAAAACATGCCACACAAGAAGTCTTAAGATGTGAATGGTTTATAAAGAAAATTAAATGCAAAAGAATATCAGATACAGAAGTGAAATGTGAAATATGTAATTATTAGAAAGAAAATACATGTGTATACTATGCAAAATACACCAGAGTTTAACTGTTGCTTAGGCCTATTATTAGCCCAAAACAATGTTAGTAAGCCAAAGTAGGCCCAGAAGCACTCTGGACTGGTGGACTTTTAAGTACAACTTAGAAACATTTCAAACTAGTTAAATGAAGTGTTTGAGCATTTAAACTTTATAGCAATTTGGTCAAAACTTCTAGAAAAAAAGAAAGGGGGCAGTGTGTGTGTGTGGAGGGGGTGGGGGGAGATTAAAAGGAATGAATAGCTACCTATCCCAAGGAGAGATCTGAGGACCAAGCTTCATGGATTCAGAGAATTCTCCTAGAATCTGGGGTGTAGAATTCAGCAAAGTCCAGGGAGGGAAAATGAATCCAGGTAGAGAGTGAGGAAAATATTTTAAAATGACAAGTGCTGTGAAGCCCAAGTCAAATAAGAAAAATCAAATATGGGGTAAAAACTACCCCAAGCTGCTCAGGAGCCAGGTTCCTGGCTCAGAGAAACTGGGCTTGGGGAAAGATAGCCCCAAATAGTCTCAAAGCCAAGGGAAAACATATTCCAAAAGAGGGCTCTGTTTCTCCCCAAAGGGAGGCAAAACCAGGCTGAGCCTGCTTCTCAGACTTCAGGCAGCAAAACTCTCTGCCCTCAAGGAAACACAGGCCTGCTTATGAAACACAGTATCACTCCCATTCAATTCCAATAGCTCCCTTGTGGTAGGTCTGGTCACACTGAGGGGACTACTTGTTCACAGACATGCGCACACCCCAGAAATTCACAGTTGCTGATGCTTTCAACATTGCGAGTGCCATGTTATGAGTTTCTATAGGCTTTTCTTAGGAAATAAAAAAATATTTCAAAAATAAGTAAATTGAATTTTTAAAAAAGGAAATTCCGTTCTACCAGCTAGAGTAGAGAGACAATAAGAAAACACCAATGCTTAACACATGGCGACTATACTGGCTTAACTAGAGATGAGCACAAATAGGTAGCCAATCAATTTTCAGAAATATTTTTGCTTGACTGAGGATTTTTTCCTCTTTTTCCCCGTTAACTGTCCCTTTGCCCTCAATCTTTAACCAATCTTCCTGAACTTTTCAGGCTATGTAAAATAAGCATTTCTTCCTGGCTTGTCTAAATTTCAGAAAAATTGGTGTAGACTTTTCAGTTTTATTAAGGTTAGAATGACCAACCTCCCACTGCCCCAACTCCTTTTTTCAATGGTGGAACTTGTTTTTTTGTTTGTTTGTTTGTTTGTTTGTTTGTTTTCCTTTCAAGCCTTAACTAAGGACATGCAGAGAATGACAAATGACTAGCAGAACTAGCACACAATTCATGGCAACTTCATTAGACTAGGGGCTGTTAACATGCTAATCAACACTCAGAGCTTGGAACTGCATTTCCTTACCATCATTTCTCTGCACTTCCTCATGATTCCTGGAGGGGAAAGAGGAAGTAAACAAAAACCACGTGGCCCATTCAGAGGCCGTTTTTATGGTGCCACATAAAAATGCTAGCCCAGCATTCTGTTCATATAGTGGCCAACCTTCTACCGTGGGAAACCCACAAGTAGGTCTTGAATGCAATAGCACCCTTCCACTTGTGTTCCCCAGCATACCGCCTCTGACACTTAAGGTAGCATGTATCTAGTAGCCATTGTCAACCCTGTTTTGACAACTGTTGGGGCCCAGGACACACTCCATAGACAGTTGTCAAAACTGTTATAAAGCGCTTTAAAGCAGTAGTGTTGATCTAGTCACTGTCTTCTCCACTATGGTGTTTTCTATTGTCTTTGAATTTAAATTGTTATAAATTTGCAGCTATGCGTATGCCAATGTTATACAAATCAGTGTCCTCTTTTTCAGTGATTAATTTCCTGTTTCTTTGGCCACACTAAAGCTAATTGGGATAGAATTCCACGTTCCCTTTCCCTTTGCATTGCAGGATCCCTACGGCCACAGTGTAATATGAAGTTTGCTCCTCACTAAGTTGTAGCCTTATTTGCACAGGCCCTGGGAATGATTTTAGATCCAAATTAAACAATAAAATGAAGTTGGGGAAACAATAACTACTACTACTACTACTGGGGTGGGAGCAGGGACAGCTTTGCGTTGGTTCAGATTCTCTCCCTCCCACCCCCCAATACAGGGAAACTTCTTTTGGGATGGCAACGGCTTCTACCACAAGAAGAAATGTTGGTTCTAGTGCCCTTGTTCTAAGGGGGAGGGGCAGCTGTGCTTTAACATGCAAAACTAATCTGAGGATTAAATGCAAAGAACTAACTGCCTTCTAGGAGAGAGGGAAAAGCCACACATCTAGCCTTTGAGTCAGTAGCCAGGGAGCTTTCAGGGGTTGCAATAGGTCCCTCTTGCAAAGGCAGTGTTGATCCTCATTTTCATACAAGTTCATTTTGTGTCTCCCTTAGGCTGACCGACAAAAAATGTACAATGCCTTCAAAACGGTCATGTTCAATCTAGTTTTCATCTCCCAGCCCATGTTGTCCCTCATGTTTCTCATTATGAAATGGAGGACTGAGCCGTGCAGTTTGCAGCTGCCCACTTTGGAATGGTTTCTTCTTGAGATTGCCATCTTTACAGCAATGGAAGAAGTTATGTTCTATTACTCTCACCGGTAAGGAGCACTATACACCAAAATAACAAATTTGGCTTCCTCCTGGGTTGGTTCCACAGAGCTTTGTGTCTACTGGCATTTTTAAAATTACCCCCCCACCCCGAATGTAACAAGCAGGATATGATAGCATAGTGAATGGAAAACATGGTCCAGTGCTTCTGCTTCTTTCTATGCAGGCTTTTCCATCACCCTCTCCTGTATAAACACTTCCATAAAAAACATCATGAATGGACCGCTCCCATCAGCATATCCAGTATCGATATTCATCCAGTAGAACATGTGGTAAGTGGCATTAAATTTGAGAAGACTCAATTAAGTGGATCACCCAAGCCCAACTCAAAGCTGCAGAAATGATTCTCTAAATTGGAAGGGACATTATAAGCTTAATGTTGGGAATTTCCTAAACGTGAAATGCTTGACCCAGGTAGAGCTAAGAGGAAAAGCCCATCGTGTGTAGATCAGGTGTACTGTAGCTGCCTTTCGGTGGGGAAATAGATCAAGGGATAGCAGAGAGGAATGTATTAGCAGCCACACAACACACTAAGCTGTAATGTTTAACTCAAAGTGCCTAAACACCAGAGCTTAGTTGTCGTCTGAACAGGGTCACTGTAGTTCTTGGATAATTGTTCCTTCACTGATATAGTGATTCAGTCTGCTTGAGGAAGGTCCCTTTGGGGTAGCAATCAGACAGACAATGACTGGAATAAGAAATGTAGCAATATTAAGAGCTAGAGTCCACCAAAAGGCAGCAGAAGGTATCCCAGTTCTGGTTTGGAACCGAGAGGCAAAAGAGACATGGCTTTAAACCTGTATCTAGCAGCTATGTCCTTTTTTAAATGTTAGGTGTAGGGCCCCCAATCCAGGTCTTAAAAGCTACCTACACACACACACACACACAGGCTTCAATCCAGAATGGGCCCCTGTGCCTACTCTAGTATATAAATGAGAAAGAAAGAGAGCTAGCTGCTAGACACAGATGTAAAATAATGTCTGTTTTGGCACTGAAAAAAAGCTGTGTCTAGGGTCCTACTTTAAGGCAGTGTGTGTCCGATTGAAGTACTACCTCCAAGAAGAAGAGAACAGGTAGGTACTAAATTTCCGGTTCTCCTCTTGGAGGCAGTGGTTGAAGTACTTGGGGATACAAAAAACAATCAAACCCATACACAGTTTATTGCAAACTTGGCAACATGATCTGGTCAAGCAAAAGTTATCCTGTAAAACCCACTGCAGCACCTTCTCAAAGGCTGCTTTTGCAGAGGCAGAAGTGTCTAACTTGTAAGCCCAAGGGAACAGACATCTGTGTGGCTTCTCTCAATAAAGCCCTTGCATAGTGGTTCAACATACCCACTCAAGTCTGACAGTTTAGGGACGTGCCACCAGGCCTGTTCAGCCAACACACTAAGCTATGGTTAGGCTGCTAATCCTTTTGCAGCAAATAGTTAGTTTGTTTAAACCATGGTTATGTAGCCATGATAGTTAGGAATGGGTGACACAAGCTAAATCATGGAATAGTAGAGTTGGAAGGGACCTATAAAGGCCATCGAGTCCAACCCCCTGCTCAGTGCAGGAATCCACCCTAAAGCATACCTGACAGATGCTTGTCCAGCTGCCTCTTGAAGGCCTCTAGTGTGGGAGAGCCCACAACCTCCCTAGGTAACTGGTACCATTGTCGCACTGCTCTAACAGTCAGGAAGTTTTTCCTGATGTCCAGCTGGAATCTGGCTTCCTGTAACTTGAGCCCATTATTCCGTGTCCTGCACTCTGGAAGGATTGAGAAGAGATCCTGGCCTTCCTCTGTGTGACAACTTTTTAAGTATTTGAAGAGTGCTATCATGGTTCACAAGACATGCTAAGCTATGTTTAGCTCAAAATGTTTCGTGTGTCGACTGAACAGGGTCACCATTGCTCCTCTGGCTAATGCCAATGAAGCAAAGTAGTTGTAGAGACCCTTTGCCCTATGGATGTAGGTTTGAAGGGCACAAGCATAGCCACCGGCTATTGAAAATGCTTGATCGGCTCCCTATAAAATTTAATCCAACTGCAAATATGTAAAGCAGACCATTCTTTCTCCTTTGGGGTGAGTGGATGGATGAAAACAGAATGATGACAGTACAATCTCTTTGACCCCCATGAAAAACCTTTATTTTAGAACTAGATGTGAGTCAGGGGTTGGTGGGCTTCAGTCCTAAGGATTACATTGTCATAAAAAAATAATAAGCAGAAGTCCTTTTCTACTGCCACCCTCACACCTGGAGTTTGATATTTGCTATATAGAGATTAGCACCACCAGGAAACATTTTGAATGGGAAATGAGAGAGAGAGAGAGACACCACATTGAGATTCCATGATACAACTCTGTGCATCATGGGGGAGGGGGGTGGCTCAGGTCTGATTCCTTGACGTGAATTGGCTTATCTGTCCTCCTTTCTTTGTTGAAACACTATCAAGTAGGGATGTGATCCGCTTCGCTTAGAATCAGAGAAGCAACAGCGAATCGAGGTGATCCGCCTCCACTACAGGCGGAGGAGAAGCAAATGGGGGGTTGGAGAAGCATGGTGAAGAGAAGCGACCATAAGCGAATCGCTTCTCTTTTCGCAGAGCGCACCACCCGCCATTTTGGATTCTTTCACCCATAGGATTGCATTGCGGAAAAGATTAGTGGATAACTTTTTTGTTTTTCAAGCTATCTATTTGAAACTTGCTGTGCTTAGAGAGTCATGGGTGGGGGTCATTTTGAGCCTATTTTCAGCACTCTGCGTGCTGCAGTTTGCTTGCTATTAATTTGTTTAGAATGTTAAAAGCGGGAGGGGGGTAAGGGTTTTTTTAAGCGATGACAGGCAGATTCAACTCCCAATCCTGATGAGAAGTGATCACCTCATGAATCATAGAATAGCAGAGTTGGAAGGGGCCTACAAGGTCATCTAGTCCAACCCCCTGATCAATGCAGGAATCCACCCTAAAGCATCCCTGACAGATGGTTGTCCAGCTGCCTCTTGAATGCCTCTAGTGTGGGAGAGCCATCCTCCAATCCCAGTGTTGGAGGGGGGACTAAGGCAGAGCCACCCTGAGACCTTTTTCCTTTCTGTCTCTTTGTGGGGTTGGTGTTAGTGGAGAGAGGAGTTAGTTCTGTGTTGCTGCTGTGTTTGGACTTGGAGGAGATATTAGGATTTAGCTTGGGTTGTGTGTTTGTTTGTTTCTGACTGTTTGCTCTGTGTTTTTCCCTTACTTTGATTTTATATAAACTTATTTTTTCATTTTTGGAGTGTTTGTTTGTTTGTTTGTTTGGTTTCCCACCCACCCCCACCCCCTTCCCCTTCCCCCTCTTAAAGCCTTGTTCTGTGACTGTGTTTCATCTTCCTCCTTTCTTCTATATAAAAAAACCTACAAAAAATACCCCCAAAAAATATCCTCTCTCTCTCTCTCTCTCTCTGTTACTTTGGACTGTGTGTGTTATTGTGTGAGTGTGCTGTGTGCACTGCTTGTGAAGTGCAAAAAAGCAAATAAAGTTTGAGCATTTCTTCAAATCCAGTTTGGGCAAAGCATACACACTTGTCCCATTTCCCCATATATATATTATTATTACTATTATATTATTATTATTATTATTATTATCATCATCATCATCATCATCATCATCATCATGAGAAGAGGGAGCAGGCGCACATCTGTGGCTGGGCGTGCTGAAAGCAGTGGTGGTCGAGGGAAGGCTGGCACCAGTAAGCAGGCAGCCTCTCCTGCTGTGAAAATCAAATGGGCAAGTCCTTGGCTGGCTGCTCCTCAACAGAAGCAGGAGAAGCAGTAGGCAGAGGCACCCTCTTCTCCAACTTGCGCCCAGCGTTCTCTTTTTGGGGGTGGGAAAAGTGCCCCTTTGCAAGAGGCAGGCAGCAGCAGCATTAATGCCATTAGAGGAGGAGGAGGAGAAGTATCCCCAACTCCTTCATTATTGTTTGAGGCCATGAGCCCGCTGATGGACCTGTCTCCAGACCTCATAGACAAGGTCCTCAGCACAGTGGAGGAGCAGGAGGAAAAGGAGGCGGTCCTCAGCAGCAGGCTGAGGCTCTCTCCCCAGTCTCATCCAACCCCTCTTCCGCTGTAACCCCTGTTTCTGTGGTGACACCAGAGAGCTCAGGCGGGCAATTGGTGTCACCACGGAAGCGAAAGACAAGCATAGTGTGGGACCACTATGAGGTGGGAGTGGATCCTCACTTTGCTGTCTGTCGCCACTGCAAAGTCACCCTAAGCAGGGGTTCAGCTACAGGGCATTATGGAACCAGCAGCCTGAAGATGCATCTGCAGAGGCAGCACCAGTCGGTCTTGCTGGGGAAAGAGGCGGGCACTTCCAAGGTGACTGGTTCCAGGGGAAAGCAGAAGGCTACTGCTGCTGCCACTGCCACTCTAAGCTCTCTATCTCACATCCTGAGGGTTAGGCAGGCAACCCTCAAGGACATGGGGTGGGAGACATATGGATCTAGAAGATGGCATTTTCCAACGCCCACCCAGATCACCACCTGTATCAGTGAGATGGTGGCGTTGGACGACCAGCCATTCAGCCTCGTCGACAATGCAGGTATCAAGAGGCTGATGGTGCTTGTGGTTCCATACTACAAGCTGCTGTGTCGCTCCACCCTTAGCAGGCGGGTGGTGCCTTCCCTGTACTGTTCCTGCAGGGAGTTAGTGCTGGGTCGTCATGCCAGGCAGAGGCATGGATGGTGTACTTCACCTCGGACATTTGGTCCAGCGAGGGCGGAGTGCACGCTTACCTGTCCCTGACGGCTCACTGGTGGGCAGCCGTGGGGCAAGAAGCATCCAGCACTACAGGGATTGGCAAAGAGGGCTACTGCTAGGCCCTCCTCCATACGCAAGTGATGGACCAGTCCCACACAGCGGCAGAGATTATGGAGGTCATGAACCGCATGGTGGATGGGTGGCTAGCTGGGCACAAGCTCACCCGCGGTTACATGGTCATGGACGGAGGAGCCAACATGGTGAAGGTGGTGCACGATGGCGGATTTGAGGGCGTCCACCGCATCGTGCATGTCTTGAATCTGGTGGTGAGGGATGGCATTGGAATGGGCAGCAAGGCCAACTTCGGTCCCCTGGCAGGTATCCATTAGGGGTGTGCATGGACCCCCCCGCTCCGCTTCACTTCCAGATCCGTGATTTGCAGATCGGGCCGCTTTGCTCCACCTATGTCTGCTCCGCTCCGCTCGGAGCTCCGGATCCGGATCGGAGCTCCGTTTTCCCCCCCCCATAGGGTTGCATTGAAAGCTAAAAAAGTAAGCAACTTTTTTTCTGTGAAAGTTAGAAACCTCAAGTTTGGCACCATGACACCTCATGGACGTATACACACGCATGCCAAGTTTCAAGGGAATCCCATCATCCCCTGATTTTTGGGGAATTTATGAAAATCAGGCACCCCATTCACACCCCTTTCGATAGCTCCGTCAATTTGCACGTTAGAAACCTCAAACTCACCACCATGATAGCTAATCCATGTGTCCACATGGATGCCCAGACTCAAGGCAATCCCATCATCCCCTGATTTTTGGCGGGGCTTAAACCTTTTAACTCACCCCAAATCAAATCCCATTCTACAACTACGTCAATTTGCATGTCAGAAACCTATCCTTTGGTCCCATGACAGTTTACCCATGTGTCCACATGGACGCCAAGTTTCAAGCCAATCCCATCATCCCCTGATGTTAGGGGAAGTTTTGAAAATCGGACACTCCAGTATGTCAAAGTTGCAATGCAGGCAGCTCAATGGGGCCAGTTGAAAGGAAATCCCAACATGCCATGAGATAACCCTAAATCTTCTTCCATACTTGAAAAATGGATTTTTGAACTTGATAAAGTCTAAGTGAGCGCAGGAAGGACTTCTCCCCTGAGTCAAAGCAAGACACATACACCATCCCTGCAAGGCGGGAAGGGGAGAAGGGAGGGAAGGCAGGCAGGCAGCATGCATTATAGTGCCGTAAGGATGGCTTGAGCACTAACACATAGCAAACCAACCCGTAAGCGGGCGCAAGGAGCAAGTGAGGCAAAGATGGCTGGTTGTTTCTTTCTAAGCCAGCAGTTACGCATTGAGGGGCACAAAGGAGGACGACTGGGAGCAAGCGTGCAGGAGGGTGCTGGGCACGAACTGCAAAGCCCATCTCCCAGGCACCAGGCGGGCAGAGAGGCAGGCAGAGCAGGCGAGGAGTCAGTCCTGGCAGATGCCCCACCACAGCAGCACCCCGGGGAGGCGAGCAGGCAGGCAGGCTGGCTGCGGGCATTTCTGGGGGCACAAGGAAGTGAGGCAAGGATGGCTGGTTTCTAAGCCAGCACTGCAGTTAGTCACGCATTGCAAACGCAAACCATCCCAGCGAGTCGGTCACCAAGGAGGACAGGGTAGCAGAGGGGCAGGCAGAGTGACCTGTCATAGATCTAGTATTGGGGAAGAGTCAGTCCCGGCAGATGCCCCACCACAGTAGCACCCTGGGTGGGCGTTGAAAAACGCCATCTTGTGGGTCCATACTTCACCCACCCCATGTCCAGCAGGGTTGCCTGCCTAACCCTTGTGGGGATGGGAGATGGAGAGCTTAGAGTGGCAGTGCCAGCAGCAGCCTTCAGCTTTCCCCTGGAACCAGTCGCCTTGCCCGCCTCTTTCCCCAGCAAGATCGACTGGTGCTGCCTCTGAAGATGCATCTTCATGCTGCTGGTTCCATAATGCCCTGTAGATGAACCCCTGCTTAGGGTGAGTTTGCAGTGGCGACAGACAGCAAAGCGGGGATCCGCTCCCAACTCAAAGTGGTCCCACCAATTGCCCGCCTGTGGTGACACCACCAATTGCCCGCCTGAGCTCTCTGGTGTTGCCACAGAAACAGGGGTTGCAGCGGAAGAGGTGTGGGATGAGACTGGGGAGAGAGCCTCGGCCTGCTGCTGCTCCTCCTCAGCACCCACCGCCTCCTCCTCCTCCTCCTGCCCCTCCACTGTGCTGAGAAGAACCTCGTCTAGGAGGTCTGGAGACAGGTCCATCAGCGGGCTCATGGTCTCAAACAATAATGAAGGAGTTGGGGATACTCCTCCTCCTCTTCTAATGGCACTGCTGCCACATGCCTCTTGCAAAGGGGCACTTTTCCCATTCCCACCCTCAAAAAGAGAACGCCGGGCACAAGTTGCAGAAGAGAGTGGCTCTGCCTGCTGCTTCTCCTGCTTCTGTTGCCGAGCAGCCAGCCAAAGAGTTGCCCGTTTGATTTTCACAGCAGGAGAGGCAGCCTGCTTACTGGTGCCACCCTGACCCTTGCTGCTTTCAGCACGTCCCACCACAGACATGCGCCTGCTCCCTCTTCTCATGATGATATTATACTAATACTACTAATGATATCTATAAGAATATACTAATACTAATAATAATACGTATAAGAATAAAATATTAATACTAATAATAATATGTATAAGAATAATATGTATAAGAATATAATAATATGTATAAGAATATTACTATATGTAGGGAAATGGGACAAGAAGTGTGTGTGCTTTGCCCAAACAGGATTTGAAATGCTCAATCTGTGGCTGTTGCACTTCACAAACAGTGCACTGCACACACAGCACACTCACACAATAACACAGTCACACACAGAGTCCAAGTAACAGAGAGAAGAAATAGAGAATAATTTTTTTTTGTATTTTTTTGTATATAGAAGGAAGAAGGAAGATGAAACACAGTCAGGCTTTAAGAGAGGGGAGGGGGGGGACAACCAATCAAACAAACAAACACACGCTCCAAAATTTAAAAATAAAGTTTATATTAAATCAAAGTAAGGGAAAAACACAGAGCAAACTAAGCTAAAAGTCAGAAAGAAGCAAACAAACACACACACACACACACGCCAAGCTACTATCTCCAAACACAGCAGCAGCACCTATAACTAACTCCTCTCTCCACAAACGCCAAAACCCACAAGATGCTATGAGCTCAAAGCTGTGAGGGTGCCTCTGCCTTAGTCCCCCCCCTCGAACGCTGGGATTGGAGGATGCTTCATGAGGTGATCAATTCTCATCAGGATTGGGAGTTGAATGTGCCTGTCATCGCTTCAAAAAAAAAACACCCGGTTTACCCGCGCTGTCCCTGTTTGTTGACCCGATTTTTAAAAAAATATAGCACGTGAACCGCACCACGCAGAGAGCTGAGAGTAGTCTCAAAATGACCCCCATCCACGACTCTCTAAGCACAAGAATTTTCAGAAAGATAGCAACAAAAACAACACAGTTATCCCCCTTTCTTTTCCGCAATGCAATCCTATGGGCGAAATGTTTCAAGATGACGATAGAAGCGGAACGTGGAAACCGGAGCTCTCCGAAAATGGGCACTTCTCTTCGCCTTGCTTCTAGGGGTCTGCGGTCCGCTTCTACTCTGCCTCTGGGCAAGGCGGAGCAGGCCAATTCGCTCCTGCTTCTGTGCTTCTAATTGGAGCGGAGCACATGCCTAGTATCCGTAACCTCCTGGAGAGCTGCAGAAAGGTGGCAGGGCATTTCCACCACAGCGTCAAGGGCGGTTGATTGCTGCGGGAGAAGCAGCAGGAGTTGAATCTCCCGCAGCACAGGCTAGTGCAAGACGTGGTGACACGCTGGAACTCTACCTACCTCATGCTGGAGCGTATGGTGGAGCAACAGCGTGCCATCCACGATTTGTTCAGGGTCAGGAACATGTGCGTCCAGCCAACACTGGGCAAGCAGCAGTGGGACGCCATGTCCCAGCTGGTGGTGGTCCTCAAGCCGTTCCTTGAGGCCACTGAGACCCTGAGCAGTAGCTCTGCCCTCCTCAACCAGGTGATCCCTGTATGCAGGCATCTCAGATGGGCGAGTTTCTGGACTACAGGGATCCCGTCACCGGCAGGCACTTCAAGCCCGAGGTACGCGAAGCAGTGACTAGGCTGTGGGATGGCCTGACGCGGAGGCTGGAGCCCATCCAAACAGAGAGGGTCTATATGTTGGCAGCTATGTGTGACCCTCGTGTGAAGGATGGGCTTTGTGGGCCAAATACCAGGTAGCACTGGGTGGAAATGCTCGTGGGCGAAGTGCGGGTGGCACGGGCCAAGAGGGTGGGGCAGAGTGAGGCAGAGGAGCAGGCCACCACTCCCCGCAGCAGCAGCAGGAGCACAGGCCAGGGGTATTGGGCACAGGCTCTGCACGCCGTGGTTGGGCAGAGACCCTCCCCAGCCACCGGCCAGGATGACGCTGCAACCACTGTGCAGTGTTACCTGGCAGAGCCCATGGAGGACTGCTCCATGGACCCCCTGGCCTACTGGTCATCCCACCACCAGATTTGGCCAGACCTGTCGTGGGTGGCCAGTGATCGACTCAGCTGCCCACCCACCAGTGTTCCAAGCGAGAGGGTGTTCTCTATGGCGGGTGACATAGTGACCCCTCACCGCTCTCGCTTGGAGCCGGACTTGGTGGAGCAACTGGTCTTTCTCAAGGGCAATCTGCCCCTGCTGGGATACCCCACCTCACACTTCAACTCATGGCACTCATACACTTCACCACAGCCACTACTTTGGTTTTGGGCAATTGGTTTTGCAACGGGAACGGGACTTAAGCTCCAGCAGTGCACTGGTTGTCCTTTGGATCGTTCTGCAAGTTGGGTGCTCTTGTGCATCCTCAGCACAGTGGAGGGGCAGTAGGAGGAGGCGGTGGTCCTCCAGGATGTGGGTGATGAGGAGCAGCAGCTGGCTGAGGCTCTCTCTCCAGCCTCATCCAACCCCTCTTCCTCTGTAACCCCTCTTTCTGCTGCATCGCTGAGCGTAGTTCCTAATGGTCAGTTCAGTTGGGTCCTCCTGTCTGGAATCATGGTTCTGAGAAGCCACCTCACACTTCAACTCCTGCAACCCATTGACTCAAGTTCTTCAAGCTCCCTTGACAGAAGATGAATGCCATGTTGTCGAGATTCATGGCTTTGAGAAGCCACCTCACACTTCAATTCATGCAACTCATTGACTTCACCTGTGCTTTGGCTGCTTTTCACTTGTATCCCTCCCAGCAGGAGCACAGGCCAAGCACAGGCTCTGCACGCCGTGGTTGGGCAGAGACCCTCCCCAGCCACCTGGAACAGGAGGTAAACTCCAGCAGTCCACTGGTTGCCCTTTGGAGGGTGCTGGCTGAGGATTGATTTTTCCAGGTCATCCGACACTTCCACTTTGCACATTACTGCAATGCTATACACTTACAGGTGGATCATCCAGCAACGTTAATGCTCCAAGCCACAGTGTGGTAGATGCCTGCATCATCTTCCACACTCAAAGCAACTGCTTCAATAAGCTGTGCAAAGCAGCAGCTCCTTTGTGCCCGCCTGCCAATGCCTGCCTCTCTGCCTGCCCACCTGCCTGCCAGCCAATGCCCGCCTCTCTACCTGCCCGTCTGCCTGCCAGCCAATGCCCGCCTCTCTGCCTGCCCACCTGCCTGCCTAGGAGCCGTCCTTGTGAGGTAGCTGGATCTGCTGGGACTGACTCCCCCAGAGATCTATGGCTTACTTGTGCAAGGTACCAGCTCCCTTGTGCCCGCCCGCCTGTGCCCGCCTGTCGCCCTGCCTGCCTGTCAGCCAGCCAATGCCCACCTCTCTGCCTGCCTGCCAACCAATGCACGCCTCTCTGCGTGCCAGCCAATGCACGCCTGCCTGGGAGCTGTCCTTGTGAGGTAGCTGGATCTGCTGGGACTGACTCCCCCAGAGATCTTTGGCTTACTTGTGCAAGGTAACAGTTCCTTTGTGCCCGCCTGTCTCCCTGCCTGCCTGTCAGCCAGCCAATGCCCGCCTTTCTGCCTGCCTGCCAACCAATGCACGCCTCTCTGCGTGCCAGCCAATGCACGCCTGCCTGGGAGCTGTCCTTGTGAGGTAGCTGGATCTGCTGGGACTGACTCCCCCAGAGATCTATGGCTTACTTGTGCAAGGTACCAGCTTCTTTGTGCCTGCCTGCCTGCCAGCTAATGCCCGCCTCTCTGCCTGCCTGCCTGCCTGCCAGCTAATGCCCGCCCTCTCTGCCTGCCACTGCCTGCCTGGTGCCTGGGAGCTGTACTACGTGATGGGCTTTGTGGTTCAATCCCACAAGTCTCCGGCATGCTTGCTCCCAGTGCTACCTGTCCTCCTCTGTAACTGCCTCGCAGGGATGGTTTGCATTACTGGCTTTGAAACAATCCTTGGCTCACTTCCTTGTGCCCCCAGAAATGTCTGCTGCATGCCTGCCTTCCCTCCTCCACTTGGGTGCTGTTGTAGTGGGGCATCTGCTGGGACTGACATCCCCGTAGATCTTTGGCATAGTCGTAAATGTCTGCCTGCCTCTCTGCCCGCCTGGTGCCTGGGAGGTGTACTACATGATTGGCTTTGTGGTTCAACCCCACAAGCCTCCAGCATGCTTGCTCCCAGTGCTGCCTGTCCTCCTCTGTGCCCGCCTCACAAGGATGGTTTGTGCGTGTCTTGCTTTGACTCAGGGGATAAGTCCTTCCTGCACTCACTTAGACTTTTTGAAGTTACAAATAATTTTTTCAAGTGTGGAAGAAGATTCATACTTTAGGTTGATCTACTCCCCAATTCATGGCATGTTGGGATGTCCTTTGAAATGGCCATAAATAAAGAAAGCCCATTGAACTGTCTGCAGCTTTAAAAATCCTTGAGATACTGGGGTGTCGGATTTTCAAAAATTGCCCAGTAATAAGGGGATGCTTGGATTTGCTTGAGGCTTGGCATGCATGTGTATACATGGATAAGCTGTCATGGTGCCTAATTAAAGGTTTTTAACATGAAAATTGATGGAGTTCTAGCACGGGATTTGAATTGGGGCGAGTTAAAAGGGAAAACCCCTACCAAAAATCAGGGGATGATGGGATTGGCTTGAAACTTGCGATGAATGTGGATCTAGATGGCTTCTGTGAGGGTGCCTGCTTCCAAGTTTTTATCTGAAAAAATGTCAGAGTAAATCCCATTTCTGAAAATGGGGTGTCGGATTTTCAAAAATCCCCCAATAATCAGGGGATGCTTGGATTTGCTTGAAGCTTGGCATGCATGTGTATCCATGGATAAGCTATCATGGTGCCAAGTTTGAGGTTTCTAACATTAGCAGAAAAAAAGTTGTAGGCGTTTTGGATTTCAAAGTAAGTCTATGGGGGAAAGTAGAGCTCCGATTCGGATCTGGAGCTCCGCAGCGAAGCAGAGCAGACCATAGGCGAATTGCAGCGGATCCGATCCAGAAGTTGCAAATCTGGAAGAGAAGCGGATCGGGGGTCCGTGCACAGCCCTACTATCAAGAGCACCTTCCAGTTACTGGAGTAAATTCTATTGGCAGAAGTTGTGGGAAGCAAGGATGGTAGAAGTGAGAATTTTGAATAGGGCTGTGCACTGTCTTGGATTATAATCCTGAATCCGAAGCAGATCAGGGTGAATTGGACCTCCCAATCACTGATCTGAGGGGGGTCAGGGGGTATTCGGATAGATCCGAAGCAGTTTGGATGGATCCGTGTCGATTTGGATCGATTTGGAGATTCGGACACCATTTTAGGCCAAACCGCGTTTTTTTCTCCAATAGACTTTCATTGGGGAAAAATCGCCTATAACTTTATTTGTGAACATAGAAACTTGAAACTTGGGAACTTGAAGATGTCCTCGTGTATGTCATGTGTGTTAATTTTCAGACAGATATGTTCAGCTGTTCTGTTGCTATAATTTTTTTAAAAAAAACTTTAAAAAGGGAGGGGGAGGAGTTTTTAGGGGGGTGATTGACAGCTTGACTTGCCAGTCGTCCTGAAGCCTCTAGCACTGTATCCCCCAATCCTGCTCAAGTGTCCAGCAGCCACCAATCACAGTGATGGAGGAGGCTTAACAAGGGAGGGGGTCACCTTTTGTCCTTGTGTCTTTGTGGGTAGAGACTTAGAAGGAGAAAGACTTTTTTGGAGCTCTGTGTGTTGTTGTTGCATTTAGGAGGTGTTTGGTGGATTTTTGCTTAGGTCTTCTTTCTTTACCTTTCCCTGTTCTCTCTCTCTCTTTAGCATTTAATTTTATTCTGCTCTTTATTATATAAACTTTAGTTTGTTTGTTCTATTCCACGTGTGTTTGTTTTCTTCCCTTCCTCCCCTCCCCGTTGTTCCAGCCAGGTGCCCTTTGTGTTTGTCTTGAGTGTCTTTCCATTATAAAAAAACCAAAAAATATGTTTTAAAAATTTGTATCTTATCCTATCTCTGTGTGTGTGTGTGTGTGTGTGTGCGTGTGTGTGTTCAGTCATTCTTGTCTGTTAAAAATTTTTTTAAAAACATATATAAAAATAATTCTATCCTGTGTGCGTGTGTGAGTTGGTGGGCTGCCTGTGTTATGCAGGCTGTGTACACAAGCACACAATTTGTCTTGGCAAAGCAGCACACAAACACATATATTATAAATATAAACTTATCCATCCCTATAACTACCTATCCTCCAATTAAGGGGATGCCAAAGCAAAGCATCCCTCCCTGTCTTTGGTTTGGCACCAGTGTGCCCGCCTTGCTGGGTTGGTTTGCATTTTTAGGCTTCACGATTGAAAATAGACACACTCTTGGGCTCACTGACTTCTGTGCTCCTCAATCATCATTGATTGCTGCTTCTGACTGAGTCTGTGACTGCCTGTGTGAAGCACTTGCACAGGTGACTAGTATTACGTTCTTCTGCTTTGCGTAGCCACTAGCCACATTCTCAGTGCTGTACCTACCTAGTCCCTAACTTACAGTCCTTCACTGCTAATGGGAACACCCTCAGGCTCTGCTAGCCCAGCTTTTACAACATAAAATAACACTGAAGGGGAGATTGATTTGCACTTCAATGGATAGTGTCTGATCTTCTCTTGAATACACAGACTTTCTCCCTTTGATAAGGGAGACTGCTTGAAATGTTCCTTTGAAAAATCCAATTTTAAAAAATTAATTGCAACAAAACCTGTGAACAGACCATTTTCAAAATTTCCACAGATGACAACCATGAATCCATCTGTAAGCTCAGAAAATTTCATGTTGCTATCTTGTAAAATGAAAAAGTTATAGGCATTTATTTTTCCCAATGGAACTCTATGGAGAAACACATCCGAATCGCAATTGGGAGGTCCGAATCTTGCCTTGGATTGGGCCTGATTCGGAAGGTACAGATCAGGCTCTGAAGCAGATTTGGGGGGTGTCCATGCACAGCCCTAGTTTTGAACCTAAGCCGCTGAAATGTGGTACTCAACGCTCCACCAACCTCTCTTCGGAATATTTTCTATGACTCTTGGCAAAAACTACCTTAGGAGTTTGCATGTGTTCACCATTCTGAGTTTTGCATTTGTATTCCAGTTTAGCGGTATGTTACCTTTGATCATCGGCCCAGTCCTTTTAGGATCTCATGTTATTACAATCATGGTGTGGCTCTCTCTTAGCCTTATGACTATCATATTCGCACACTGTGGCTACCATTTTCCTTTCGTGGGCTCATCAGAATTCCATGACTTCCATCATCTCAGGTAATTCTATTTCTCTGTCTTATGGGCTGCATTTTCATTCACTCACTCACATGATGTGGGTTGAGTTAGGGAAAATAGCAAGGAGAAGGGTGACATGTAACGTTTTCATGTAATCAGCAGCAATTCTTATGGCCATCCCATTGCACTCAAGGATTGAAGGCTGAAAAAGTCAGGTTGCTTACCCATAACTGTAGTTCTTCAAATGGTCCAGGTTACCTGAGAGAGCGCCTTCTCCCTCACCAAACTGCCTAGACACTGAGGTCATCGGAAGGCATGCTCCTGGTGGTTCCACATGGTCCTATGGCCCGAATGGAATCCACCAGGAGAAGGGCCTTCAGCATGGTGGCCCCCTTCTTATGGAACTCCTTGCCTTTGGAGGGTAGGCAGGCACCAACATTGTATAGTTGTTGCTTGACCCAGGTGATACTGTTCCCAGAAGCTTTCCCGGAATAATTGGCTGTGGTTTAATCTGTACCTGTTCTTTTAAAATGTATTTTTAATGCTTTTATTATTTTACCTCATTTGTTCACCACTCTGAAATCCTCAGATAGGGAGTGGTATAGAAATATTGTAAATAAAGAAAGAAATAGTAAATAAATCTGTGCATTCACACATATGGGGTTCTGCAAAGACTCAATTTGGAAAAGGTCTATAGATGAGGCATTCCACTGTCCCAGTGCGCATGTCCCTAGAGGGTTCCCACTTATTCCCTAAGTTCCTTGAGACTATCACTGTAGCTTCCGAACCAGGAAGGAACATCTTCTGTACCTAATATCGAACTCAAGTATGACACTTAAGAGGGGTGGCGGGTTGGTCATGTGAATGTATAGATGACAACTCAAAGAACCACAGTTACAGGTAAGCAACCTGACTTTCTTCTTCATGGTCTCTTTGCATCACACATATGGGTGAGTAGGAAGCTGGCTTACTGGAGGTTGATCAATGTAGCTAGCAGTGGTTGGAAATCCCGAGTGTCCATCTGTCAGCAACAACTTAGTCCTGCAGAGGGCACATTTATGAAAAAGAGCCTTGAGGACTATATAACCTTTGGGCAATTGCCAGACTGGAAAGAAAGAAAGAAAGAAAGAAAGAAAGAACTCCAGATGAGATAGAAATATACAATAAAAAATCTCAGCTTTCTTCACTATCAGTGAAGTGATCACTAAAGTTCCCTCATGAGGCTACCACAATGGTGGCTGAAAGAGAACTGAGGGAATAAGCAGGAACCAGCTAGAGACACGGCTTTTGTAGGGATATTGCCAATGAGGTCACAGAATTATCTTAATATTGCTCCTATGTCATCATTGGTAAGTTTTAAAAAACCAGACAAGCCAGGTGAGCAGGTGGAGTCACCCCAGGTTTTTAAAAAAAACCGTCTGGAGTGAAGAAAAGGAGGGGGGCTTCAACAAGTGGGTAAATTTGTTGGCTAGTGGATGGATGGGGGCCCATTGGCAGCACTGTGCTGACAGCAGAATAGAGTCTGGCCGTGGGTAGCATTTCGTTATTGTGATTAGTGGTTATTGATTTAGTTAATGAGAGGCTCATCCCCTGTAAATTTCTCTACTCCTCTTTAAAACCATCCAAATTAGTGGCCATCACTACACCTTGTGGTAGCAAATTCCATAGTTTAACAATATCCCACTCACCCCAGTTATCCTAACATACCTTCAGGAACACCATTTTTTGTTTTTGTTTTGGAAGGCTAACAGTACACAGCTGTTTACTATAGCTTTGGAGTGATTACTTTCAGGTACAAAGCAGCTGCAGTTCGCATGAGTGATCTGCTGCTGCCAGAAATGGTGTTGGTAAATGATAGCACCATGTTCCTTATAAGCTACTTGTATCCATAATAACTAAGGTCCACATTACCTGTTAGTTAAATGTGAAGTTCAGCCTTTTTGCTACTTGGTGTGCTTAAACTTTCTACTTTAAATAGTAGTTGCAGTGATCTTGACAAAACATTACCTCTTCCCTCAAATTATTTGTTGACGAGTTGGCTGTGATCAACAACTTCTCAACCAAAGTAAATCACTGCTTTGGTGGTGGGAGGGACAATTTGAAAAAGGATTATGGCACAGGGTACACGTTTAAAACCATCCCTGACCCCACGGATTCAATCCTGATTGCTACCACCCTACCCCCAATGCAGCTATTTAAACCATGTACTTCAGAGCAGAGCATGTACTTCAGACGCACATTTTGTCCACCTTATTTTGTACCTGTTTCAGGGTCAGTTGAATTTAAAAAAACTGAATTCTAGTAAAAAAACAAAGTAAATCCTGCAAACCTAAGCGCTACACCATAGTTACTACTAACTTCCAGGTTTTTTTTCCTGTTTTTCTCCAGATTCAATCAGTGCTATGGGGTGCTGGGAGTGCTGGACTACCTGCATGGAACAGACAAATTATACAAGCAATCAAAGGCCTATGAGAGAGACCATATCCTGTGGGGCTTCACACCACTCTCAGAAAGCATCCCCGATTTCCCCAAGAGACTAGAATGATCCTTCCTGAAGTGCAGCTTACTTCCTTGTCTGTCATCCAGACAAGCTCAAGAATCAGAGGATTATATCAAATTTCTAAGGAAGCACTTGATCACTGAGAGACTGTACAAGTTTCCATTAGCAAGACACAGTGCTCAGCCTACGCTATGACCTTTGAAAGGAATCAAGATGACATTCATGCCACCTCCTTGGCTCCTCCTCCGGCTCGAATTCCCCAGTCCAAGTACTTGCCAAGTCAAGAGGAAAACCTGGTCTGGAAGGACAACAGAAGACAATATGAAGCCAGGCCTCAGTAGGAGATTGGGACAATGACCAAAGGATATTGTAGGAAAACCTTTACTGAACTAGTCAACAAATGAGGAAGCAACACCAAGTAGCAAAAAGGTGTAATGAAATAAAGTATGAGTTTATAAGTGAAGTAAGCAATAAAGTGTACCTGGAGAAGCACTAGAGAGATCTCATTCAATTTCCATCCTGTAATGAGCAAGAATGGGTGGGGATTGGAGCTACTATGGGAGTAGTCAGGGAAAAACAGCTCACAGTGTCTGAATTCGGATGACTGCGGGGGGGGGGGGGAGTAATAGGAACAGAATGGGGAAAAAACCGTTGATTAGTGTGTCATCCGAACTCAGCCAACAATATAACAGCTGCATTTTCTTTTATCTTCTCCCTACAAGCTCCAAAGGTGTGGAATATACCAAAGCTATAGCAATACAGGGTGGGAGACATCAGAAAAGAAAGGAGAAAGACCATTCTCCACAGATTCATTGAGAAACAGCCCAAAGTATTAGCGAATGAAGGCCGCCTTGGCATCTAACCACTCCTAAATACTGTAATGAGTAACAAAAGAGTGATCCAAAGCCCACGTGGCTGCCCTACCCACCTCCTTCCAGGAAGGTCTGGACTGAAGGGTCCATGTAGTGGAGGCCCTTCTAGTACAATGTGCTAAGACTCCTGGAGGCTGTTGTGATGCCTTATAGGACTCTGCAATGCAGGCCTCAATTCAATTTAATAAGGGAGGCACTCTTTTCTATGTTGTTACAGCCCCAAAAAATGAACAGGGTCTGAGGTATCCTAAAAGGCTTGGTACGGATGATGTAAACTTTAAGAACCCTGTATAGGTCAAGGGAGCGCCAAGCCTTCTCACAAGGAAGCTGAGGAATTGGTAGAAGGCAGGCAGGACCAACTCACTTTCTCTGTGGAAGTGGCCTCCTGAGCCCTCAGCAAAGTGCACTTTGCCTCCCCCATTGCGCCAATGGGGGCCTTAAAAGCCCTCTTACTGCAATGTTAAGAGGGCCTTTAAGGCCCCAACTGGCACAAGTTTTTATCTGTCAAAATGTCGGAGAAAAGCCCATGTCTGAAAATGGGGTGTCCAATTTTCAAAAATTCCCCGAAAATCAGAGGATGCTTGGATTGGATTGAGGCTTGGCATGCATGTGTAAATAAACCTTTGAAAGAACAACTTGAGCCTCTAGAGCCAGTGGTTACAGCACTAAACTAGGACTGGGGAGACATGTTACGCAGGTCCTAGTTTGGTGGTCCTGGAAACAAGGCTTACAGAGCTATGGAACTGTAGCATGGAAGGAACACTTTGGCCAAGAGAATCCTGGTTCATGGTTTAACTAACAAGGCAGGCTGGGATGTCTCCCCAGAGGGCAGAGATTTCTCTTGGCCAAAAGATTTTCTTACTGTGAGGAAAGACAGATAAATGGTTGCTGTGGGTGACCAATCCTTGGCCAAGCTACGAGACAACTGACCAGTACGGAGAAGGCGCAATGATGGATACTTCCAATGGCTCTGTGCCCAGAGTAGACCTTGGTAAAACCCTAGACTGAGAACAGTTGCCTCCAGAAAAAGAGAAGTTGTTCCTATGCACTAAAGAAGGGTGATGTAATGAACTTCCCCCACCCTGACCTGCCATCTACCAATACAGAACACAATTTACGTCACAGCTGAAAACATAGTATGCTTTAATTTAGTCTATGGACTAATGCAGTGTTTAATAAAGGGCTAATTAATTATAGCTAATTTTGCATGTTACAACCTTTTATATAAGAGCCACTTCACCCTATGTCTTAATTCAAATTGTTCCACATCTTACTTTTTCATCCAAATTTGGGAGTGGAGGGAGGTATTTCTTAAAGCAATTTCCCCCCCAGGGATTTTTAGGGTTGAGCGGCTTCATTTCCCTTTCACAGCAATTCCAGCCTTGTCCAAAGGCTTGCTTAATTACCTTCTCTGCTGTGGCCAGGTTTTAGAATGGGCTCTAGGCTGCACTCCCAGAAATAGCACCGCTGAGCTAGGGAGCATGGTGGGCAGGGAAACCCTAAAAGGAAATCCTCTGCCTGGGACCAGTAATGAGCTGTTCCTGGCTTTCTCCTAAGCAAGGATTTAGCACCCCCAAAAAGTGTTGCTCAGTCTGAGCTCTCAGCTCTATGGTGGGGAAACCACAGTCTGGGGGCTCATCTACACCAAGCAGGATATTCCAGTATGAAAGCAATACGAAAAGTCAGGAGCCACACTACTGCTTTATAGCAGTTATGAAGTGCACTACAGGATCTACACTACTGCTTTATAATGGTACTGAAGTGCACTGACAACTGTTGGGGCCCCTGACACATCTACTCCAAGCAGGATATAATACTATGGAAATGGTATGAAAGCAGTATATGGCACGTGTCAATGGGCCCCAAGAGTTGTCAGTGCACTTCAATACCACTATAAAGCAGTAGTATGGCTCCTACCTTTTATATATCACTTTCATACCACTTTCATAGTGGAATATCTGCTTGGTGTAGATGAGTTAAGTCACTACATTAACTTCTATAGTTCCCGCATAGCGTCACCCTATTCAAACACACACACACACACACACACACACACACACACACACACACACACACAGTACTTGTAGGGAATAGTTGGCCCCTTGCAGGATGGAAAGCTTCACTGTAATCCCTGTCATTTTGACAAAAGAATGGTACACCATATGAAGTTATCAGTGAAAATGTGGAACAGTAAAATCCCAACTAGAAATATTTATGGACTTCCTGTTTCATACCAGGGTGGGTATGTGGAGAGGCTGGGAAGTACAGAAAAGAAGATGCCCTTTAATCCCCTTCATTTCATATGAAACACCGTGTTGCAATGCAGATATCGTAACACCAGCAAAAGGACACTTGGCTTCTTTCCCTTCTTCACTAGACAAAAGCAGCTACACTGGTAAATACCAAGCAATGAAGAACCTGGTATAAAAAGTGACACTTTGCCCACTGCACAGAAGGTTATTCTTTAACCTGTTTTGCAACTTATTTACAATTATTTCAAAAACAGCTTTCCTTGAATTGGCAAAAAAAACCTTCCACAACCTGCAGAGCTAATGGAATGAACTTAAAATGCTTTCCCCCCTTTCTTTTAAGAATCAATCATGCTTTGATCCTGAATCCTAAATTTTTAGATGAAAGAAAAAAACAAAATGGCAAGCTTTTCTTCTAACCAATTCAAGTAACACGTAGATGATTTGCATATTAAGGCATTCATTCTCAATTGTTACAAGATCTGAAAGAAGGTTAAAAACAGTTAGCAATATAAGGTCTGCAGGTTCTGTGGTTGTGACAGTGAAAGCTGTTACGATTGCAGGGACAACTTTGTAGACAGCTTCTGCTGTAAAATGACACAGTGCTGGCTTTTGGAAACTGACAATGTCCTCTCCACCACCCTCTGGCAAATGTTCAGAGATTTCTTCAACAGCAGTACTTGTACTGTGAAAATAGTTGCCAATTTTGAGCATCTTTTCCTTAGAAGTGGTGAAGTCACAAAAGTATGTCCTTTTTATACTGCCATTGAAGAATACGAGGAGGAAGATGCAGAAAGAGCCACTTGAACCTCTGAATTGTTAATGATTGTTTTAATTGTATTTTCTAATATTTAGTGGAAAAGTGGGACAACAGCAGCAACTTTCATTTTAACCAACAGTAGTTCCTTTCTATTACCAGATAGAAATTGAGTGTTTTAATCAAATAAGTCAGTGGATACAATATGTGGTCCTGAAAGAAAGGCTTCGGAGTAGCTCAAGCACTAAAAGAGCTTATTTCCTAAATAGAGCCAACCAAGTCCCAAACCATAATTAAATTGATTCCAAGGGCGGTGCTTTTCTGTGTGTGTGTGTGTGTGTGTGTGTGTGTGTGTGTGTTTTTGGTACAAACTTGATATAAGAGTAAAGAAAACTAAAAGGGGAACTCAATCAAAATAGACACAAATCCCACAAATAAGAAAAGATCAAGTACTGCGGAGAAGAGGGAGAGACAGTTGTATAGGAAAGCAAAACAAGAGGCAAAACAAAGAGCTAAGAGAACTGCTACAACCCATAGCTCTGGGTTTGCACAAATTGACCTGCTTTATGGTGACAAATCATGAGTTATAACCCATGATTTGCCCAGCTGTGTCGATTAAGTGAGCTGCTTCTGCTTTGCATAAGTAACCCCCAATCGACCCAATCAGAGGTTGTTGTGTGACATGTAAATCTGGACAGTTTGCTACGTTAACTTCGGGTTGTTTAAGCCTGAAACAACATAAAGTGTCCAGGTTCGCACCTCACACAACCACCACCGATCAAAGGTTATTTATGCCATGCGGAAGCAGCTTGTATATGGCATGCAACCCGGAAAACTGGATTAATTAACCTTGTAAGTTAATTAACCTACAATTTGCCTTGTAAGGTTATGTTTATTAACCCATGATTTGCCACCATGATTTGCCACCATGATATGGGAATGGGTCCAATGACAACCCATGGTTTAAACAACCCAGATCTCAAAACCCAAGAACAAACCATGGGTTAGTGTTATGTGCAAACTGAGCCATTTGCAACAGTGCCTAGGGGTGACACAGTTATACATTGAGGACACAATCCTGCATACATTTAACTGGAACTAAATGTCATTAAACTCAGTAGGCCTTAACTTCCAAGTAAAGATGAATAGCCACTTCACTGAACAAAGAACCCCCAAGACCCAGAGCAAATACTCAGTTCTGGATAGAATATTTTTCCTTCAGGAACCCTCACCCATGCCAAATAACAGAAGCTTCTTCTTTCTCAAGCCAGAATGTGTGTTTTACCTGTACACTCTTGTGAGCTATTTCTCCTGGCGTTGGCCAATTTGTGGCATCTCCAAAGTCACCAACCTGGTAAGATAAAAGCAAAGATATCCAATCAGAGTATTCAACAGCAGCAGGTTCCTGTTCGTAAAACCAACACAATATTTCTCCAGCATGAGAACTTTTGACCTTCTATAAAAATACAAACAAAAGCACTTACTATAGCTATCTCCCATCATGGCCAAGAACAGGATTTCAGATGTGTGATGCCATTATAGAGTATACTGAATGGACACAGCCTCTCCTTAAGCTTCTCGAGGCCCATTCTACTTCAGTTCTGATACCTCGTGACACTAAGTGCCAGAGAGATTAATTTTTAAGATGCGAAAAATATCTGAAGCCCATTTAATTTACTTTGTATGTTTACTTCATTTAAAATGCTTCTCGCCTGCCCAAGGACCTCCACTTCCCTTACTCGGCTTCGTCCTTTTTCTTCTGCTGCCCCTTACGCCTGGAACGCTCTTCCAGAACACTTGAGAACTACCAACTCAACCACAGCTTTTAAAACTCAGCTAAAAACTTTTCTTTTCCCTATAGCTTTTAAATATTGAGTTTGTTCTGACTCTATACTGTTAGCTTCACCCTACCCGGTGCCTGTTTACACTTCCCTGTGCTTGTTTGCATTCTCTTTCCCTCCTTATTGTTTACTACAATTTTATTAGATTGTAAGCCTACGCGGCAGGGTCTTGCTATTTACTGTGTATAATCTGTACAGCACCATGTACATTGATGGTGCTATATAAATAATAATAATAATAATAATAATAATAATAATAATAATAATAATAATAATAAAATTTACCTATTGTCTATCATCGAAACTGTTCGAAATTCCTCCTAAACTACCAAACTGTAATTTCCACAGCCTTGTAAAGTACCATTTATTTGTTCATCTTTAAAATGCAATGGAAAGAGGAGCCACAACTCAGGATTTAAGCAATTACACATAAATGCAAGTTGCTTACCTGTAACTGTAGTTCTTCGAGTGGTCATCTGTGCATTCACACTTAATGGGGCTCTGCGCCTGTGCAGAGCCTCAGTCGGACTTGTAATAGCTGAGAACTTTTTGGGCGGGAACTGCTCCCTCACCGTCATGTGGTATATATATATATGGTGTTCCCGCCCACTCCCTCAGTTCCTTGAGACCGAAGTCGATCCTGGGCTTCGGGAGAACCCATGCCTCAGTACTGACAGATTACTGACACCGAAGCGGGGACGGTGGGGGGGGGGGTAGTGTGAATGCACAGATGACCACTCGAAGAACTCCGGTTACAGGTAAGCAACCAGCATTTCTTCTTCGTAGTCTCTGTGCATCACACTTAATGGGGCAATTAGCGAGCTCACTTACTGGAGGCGGGTAAGGTGTCACTGTAGCACGAATGCCAGGATAGCCCTTCCGAAACGAGATGAGGAATTGGCATGCACATCTAGCTTGTAGTGCCGGATGAACGTCGACTGTGACGTCCAGGTGGCTGCTTTACACAAGTCTGAAAGGGGAATGCCCCTGGCGAAGGCTGTGGAAGTTGCTATTCCCCTAGTAGAGTGGGCCTTAACACCTGTAGGGGGTTCTTTGCGCATGGTGCGGTATGCCAGTTGGATTGTTTGTCGAATCCAAGCTGCTAGCCTTTGCTTGGAAACTGTGGCACCTCCGTTAGGCTGTCCATAACAGACAAAGAGCTTTGGAGTGGATCGAAATGGCTGGGTTCGATTTTTGTAGAATGCGAGAGCTCTTCTGACATCTAATGAGTGTAGTCTTTTTTCTAGGTCAGATTTCGAATTCGAGAAGAAAGCCGGAAGGGAGATTGCTACGCTGACATGGAAATCGGATGCCACTTTAGGGAGGAATGAGATGTCCAGACGGAGTGAAACAGATTCCTTGTGGAATCAGGTAAGGATGGTCTGCCCTCAGGGCTGAAAGTTCAGTGACTCTTCTAGCAGAAGTGATGTCCACAAGGAATGCGACTTTCCAAGAGAGAAGTTGCAGATTACATGTTGCCATGGGTTCGAAGGGCTTAGTCATGAGTGCTCTAGCACTAGAGGAAGGTCCCATGATGGAGCCTGGGGCCTGAGAGGTGGTACGAGGTTGTTCAGGCCTCTAAGGAAGGCTCTTGCCATTGGGTGACAGAACGTGGTGTACCCTTCAAAGGTTGGCCGCAAGTTCGATATGGCTGTGAGGTAGACTCTAATAGAGGAGGGTTTGAGTCCTTTATCGAACAGGTTCGCTAGAAATGGAAGTACTTCGGATATGGGACCGTTATGCAGGTCGAGCCCATTTTTGGTTGCGTACCGAAGGAATGTTGCCCACTTGGAGGAGTAAGAGCGTCTGGTGGATGGCCTTTTAGACACGTCCAGTATCTTTTGGACCTGGTCTGAAATTTTTTTGGGGGGGGGACGTTAAGGCTGATGGATTCTCCAAGCCGTGAGCTTCAGGGTCTGTAAGTCCGGGTGGTGTACTCTGCCTGAGCTGTGCGATATCAGGTTGTGGTGTAGGGGGAGGGGGAGATATTGCCCCTGTGAAAGTCACATCAGTGCGTGGAACCACGTCTGTCGTGGCCACCACGGTGCTATAAGGATTGCATCCGTCTGTTCTCTGGAGATTTTGGCGATTATTCTCGTTAACAGTGGGAATGGTGGAAATAGGTAGAACAGAGTTCCTGACCAATGGATGGCAAATGCGTCTCCTAGAGATGCTCCGCCTCCTCCCCTGGAGCAGAAGGCTGGGCAGGCTGCATTCTGTAGGGATGCAAAAAGGTCCACCGTGGGCTGTCCCCACTTGTGGAAAATGGCTCGACGGATGCGAGGCGCCAGTTCCCATTCATGGGATGTCCTGTCGGAGCGACTCAATGCATCTGCTAGTGTGCTGGAGACTCCTGCGATGTGCACAGCTGTAAGGCGGATGTTCTTGGGTATCATTCAAGTAAATATCCGGATTGTGAGGTTGACAAGATGGGGGGAGTGTGTGCCCCCCTGCTTGTTCAGGTGCCACAAAACGGATGTGTTGTCCGTGCTCTTTAAAACACTTTTCAACCAGTGCAGGCAGAACCAGGAAGGTAGACTTTTAGTGTAAGGAAAGTAAGAGCAAACATACACCTGGGCCTGTACACCTAGGAAAACCAATGCACGTTGTGCATCTAAATTATAGCCCTCTCCAGCTGATTAGATTGAGAAACCTCTTCAGAATAACAAAGAGAAAGCAGTTTGTGGCAGAGCCTATTCATTGAAAGTAAAGGGAGGTGGGAAAGGAAGAAACCCGTTTCACACATAGGCAAACTGAGGCAGCAGGCAAATAAGAGTCAAGGACAGCAAGAGTAAGTGAGTTTGGGTTACATAATTGCAGCATAGTAAGTCCCCAGAACCAATAGAAAGCAGGCTTTTTAACTGTCTTAGAAAAACACAATTTATCCAGGGGATCTCAATTATATTGTGAACATGTGGTTTTAAAAAATCCTTTCTTTCCTTTTCGTGGTGCAAGTTAACACATATTCCTGTAGGGGTATGCATGGACCCCCCGCTCCGCTTCTCTTCCAAATCCGTGATTTGCGGATTGGCCCGCTCCGCCCCGCCCCCGCTCCGCCTATGTCCGCTCCACTCCGCTCGGAGCTCCGGATCCGGATCGGAGCTCCGTTTTTTCCCCCCCATAGGGTTGCATTAAGCTAAAAAAGTATACAACTTTTTTTCTGTGAAAGTTAGAAACCTCAAGTTTGGCACCATGACACCTTATAGGGGTATACACACACATGCCAAGTTTAAAAGCAATCCCATCATCCCCTGATTTTTGGGAAATTTATGAAAATCCAACACCCCATTCACACTACTTTCCATAGCTCTGTCAATTTGCACGTTAGAAACCTCAAACTCACCACCATGAAAACTTATCCAGGGATACATACGCACACCGAGACTCAAGGCAGTCCCATCATCCCCTGATTTTTGGGGAATTTATGAAAATCCAACACCCCATTCACACCCCTTTCCATAGCTCCGTCAATTTGCACGTTAGAAACCTCAAACTCACCACCATGAAAGCTTATCCAGGGATACACGCACACCAAGACTCAAGGCAGTCCCATCATCCCCTGATTTTTGGCGGGGCTTAAACCTGCAGACATCTCAATGGGGCCATTTCAAAGGAAATCCCAACATGCCATGAATTGGGGAGTAGAGATAAACCTATGAAATCTTCTTCCACACTTGAAAAATGGATTTGGAACTTCCAAAAGTCTAACTTGAGCGCAGGAAGGACTTCTCCCCTGAGTCAAAGCCAGACACACACAACATCCCTGCGAGGTGGGCAGGGGAGGAGGGAGGGAAGGCAGGCAGGTAGCAGATATTTCTGGGGGCATAAGGAAGTGAGCCAAGGATAAGCCAGTAATGCATATAAAATGGAATAAATAAATAAATAAAGGAGGGGTGGAATTAAAAGCAGCAGTGTTGCTGAATAAACAACAAGAAGAACTTTAAAAAAAGGCTATATCTGTCTTTTACCAGCAATAGGGGGACGTGCCCAGGGGAGGGGGAAGCAGCTGCCAGTTCAGCTCATGAAAGCCATTGCTTCACCAACAGCTCTGAGGAGTAAACGCTCACTTCAACTCATGATAGGCATTGCTCCACCACTAAGAAAAGTAGAACGCTCACTTCAACTCATGATAGGCATTGCTCCACCGGGTTACTCTCTTTGGAAGGCTCTGATGGCCTTCCAAGTACAGGAGAGAGTGGGGGCATGTCCACAATGAGATGCCCTAGGGGAGCTCATCCCCTTGCACCACATCTTTTCAGTTGTTCCCCCAAAGTTAGGGTGGGTAGCAGTGCTCTCTTATAATTGGCTTAGTATATGATTTCAGGTTGTGTTTGTGCATTTGGTGGGGCTACTGTTTTAAAAAACACTGGGAAAAGTCCGTTCAGATTAAGAAAGAGAAGTTTCCCAGAATCCCAAGTTACCCGTTTTGCCTATCCCCTCCTCCAACTTTGGGATCATGTGATCATGACCGGGAGTTGACTCTGCCCCTCAGCCCTTCGAAAAAGGTATTTTTCCCGCCGATTTTTTAAAAAATTCTAGCGCGCAACCTGCATGACGCAGAGAGCTGAGAGT
Source organism: Elgaria multicarinata webbii (assembly GCF_023053635.1). NCBI lineage: Eukaryota > Metazoa > Chordata > Lepidosauria > Squamata > Anguidae > Elgaria > Elgaria multicarinata. Next base: position 92,423,138 of record NC_086173.1, on the reverse strand, counting down.
AGTCTCAAAATGACCCCCATCCACGACTCTCTGAGCACAAGAATTTTCAGAACGATACCTTCAAAAACAACCCAGTTATCCCCGATTCTTTTCCGCAATGCAATCCTATGGGCGAAATGTTTCAAGATGGCAATCGGAGCGGTCCGCCTGAAAGAGGAGCTCCGAAAAATGGGCGCTTCTCTTCGCCTTGCTTCTAGGGGTCCACGGTCTGCTTCTACTCCACCTCTGGGCAAGGCGGAGCAGGCCAATTCGCTCCTGCTTCTGCACTTCTAATCGGAGCGGAGCACATGCCTATATTCCTGTCTGTTTTTGTTTGTATTTTATGCTTTTTATGGTTTTAAATTTTGTATATTTCTTTTTAATGTTCACTGTTTTTAACTTTTGTAAACCGCCCAGAGAGCTTTGGCTATGGGGCAGTATATAAATGTTAATAATAATAATAATAATAACAACAACAATAAATCCTCCTGTTCGATGGGGCACATTTCCCTCCCCCCCCTTAAATATGTGGTTATGTAACCCAAACTCTCTCAATTGCAGTCAATGACTCTTATTTGCTTGCTGCCTCAATTTGCTTATGTGTGAAATGGATTTCCTGGTTTCCTATTCCCCTTTAATTTAAATCTTGGAGAAGTTCCTAATACCCATTGGCATTGGCAATAAATTGAGACTTACTTCTGAGTAAACATGCATAGGATTGTGTGATAAATCCTATAAAATTTCCCCCTTTTTTGAAAATCAGGAGAGATGTGTGTTAGAGATACAGCACTGAAAAAAACTAATGAAGGAAGAAAGGCAAGAAGTTCACATAATTCTGGCTCCCGAATAGGAATGTTAGACAAGTTCTTCACCCCAGGGACGGGATCCAATCAGCCCCTAAGCACGACTCCACGCTTCAGCGACAGAGGGTTCAAAAAGTGCTTTTATTGATTAATCAAGGTCTGGTCTCTTGAAAGCGAGCAGTCAGACAAAGAAGCAAGGAATTCGATACAGCATTTGTAGCCTGTAAAGGGCAGTGCCTAGTAACAGCATGAACCAATCAGAATGTAACACTGGGCATAACGGTCTTTCTAATCTTTTCTAAACAACCCCGTTGCTCAACTGTAAACTAACCTTTGTGTCGGAGCCAGAGGCTCTTGTTTTTGGTAGATAAGACAGACACAAGACGACACCCTTGAATACGTGGCACCTCGCTTGCTGCATAATGGCTGCTTCATAGTTTCCTTTTTAAAATGGAGTCACTTATGCTAACAGGAATATATTTGTGTTTGTCTGCTTCAGTGATGGAGCACTCAGCGTCTACAGATCTGTTTTAAGATTTTAAAATTTTAAAACTTCTTAAAAAACATTCATGTAGTGGTATAGCCGTAGCTCTGTCACTTGTCACAGCAATATCCTAACACTATGCGATCATTAACACATGCTGCTCAGTTCACTCATGCTACCATGTACTATAGCGCATTCACTATCACACTATGCTATCTACTTAGAATGGAGGCTGTGATTTCCAAACAGTAAAATACTGACCTACTAAGTGAAACAACTCGAAACAAGAGGCCCGGATTGCACATACACAAGTAAGAGTGAGTGAGCGCACTGCCTCCCTGCTCATCACCTCAACTACCTACAATCAGCCAAGCTGTAGGTTTTGAGCGTGTGTTCATTTATAGGCAGTATCTACACTACTGCTTTAAAATTTTCTAACTGTAGCGACAACTGTTGGGGCCCAGGACACACACAGTCAATATACAGTTTTCAAACCGTTTTCAAATCCTGCTTGGTGTAGATCTGGCCACAGTTTGCCTTTCCTCCAAGGAGCTCAAGGCAGCATGCAAAGCTCTCCCCACCCCCATTCCATCCTGACAACATCCCTGTTAATATTAGGAATAATTCCAAATAGGTTATGAAGAAATTAATCCATCAAGTCTGAAGAATTTTCAGTCTGCGCAGAACAGGCTGATACCAAAAAGCAACATGCAAAAAACAAACAAACAAAACCACCAATATAAAGGAAGACAATGTGCTGAATATTAAAAACCCCAAAAGCATTTTGCAACCAGAACAGAAATATTCTACGAACCAGACAAAAAGGCTAAGGGGGATTCTTGTTCCTCAGTGAAGAAGTTTTGAATAGTGTGTTGAGCATTTTCCTATATTCGGAAGTGTTTATATAAGGGAGAGAAATAAATATAAATGGAATGCTAGATTAAGTCAGTAAACTGGGGAGAATCTTTTAAAACATACTTGATTTAAATGGGGCGCAAAGTTGGTGACAGCAGGAAAAGCAGAGGCAGCGACCTGGGCCCGGTCCCTACTTGTCCCTTCCTTTCTCCTCTCGCTTGCTTTTTCTCTTTGGTTGGATCTCGCTCCCACAGGGAAGAGAAAGGGGGGAAATTAACGCAAAGCTTGTTAGCAACAGTGAAACCTGACTATTATATCAAAATGATGTGTTTTCCCGAACTTTCAAGGAAGCAGGCAAAAGAACAGAGCTCCTACTTACGACTACTACATGCTCTTCTCCACTGCACACTAATAAGTCATCATCATAAAGCATGTGTCAAAGATAATTCCTGGGATTCTGCATTTTCCTGCTTCCTGGTATTAATGATACAATAAGCCAGGTCTACACAAATGAGGCCTAGAGCCAAATGCAGTCCCCTCCTTTTTCCACTTCTTAAGAGGCCATGGTAGAATATATACTATTCTAAATTATTTAAAATCCAGCTCAATATCTTCTCCATTTGTCATGCCGTCATTTTAAAGAAGGCTAAGATAATAATAGTAATAATAATAATAATAATAATAATAATAATAATAATATTTATTTCCTGCCCATCTCCCTCTGGATCGAGGCAGGGAACAACATTAAATACAACAATACAATACATAAAACTAGTTAAAAGAGCATATAGATCAGGGCTGTGCATATGCTGCAGTTCCATGAGAGCACATAAAATGGGCAGAATATGGTGCTTACTACACAATTCAGCCTTCTGAAAATCTCAGATTTTTAACTAGTTTCTAATGTTGAAAGTGTGCTCGAAAACATGGAAGAAATGATCCTGCTAAACTCTTAGACACCGAGGTAGTGGCATACCTTTCTGATCTAATAACCAAATTTAATAAAGAAGAAGAAATTAACCAGAAACTATATGTGATGTTAAGGAATGCCTCAATATATATTATGACAGAACTAAATTGCTCTATTTGAGAATGCAAGAATTGTCTTGCTACATCTATCAAGGCCAGTATTCACTAACAACAGCTAGGCAGATGCCTCCAAGAAATCACAAACAAGACCTAAAATTGATGTTCAAGTCCAAAATATTAGTAAAGAAGTTTCAAATGTACCAATATTTACATATAAGTCTTCATATTACTGGAGACTTTTTTGGGGGAAAGTTAGGCACCTGTGTTAAATTTTCAGATCTGAGATCGTAAGACACTCAAAGGAAATATTAAATAGCTGTATATTAAAACACTGGCCAGATTTGTGTGTAACACTAATTCATGATATGGGTTGTTGAATTCTGCGTGAAAATGGCCACGCTAACAAACAATGACTTTTTAATCACAAGTAACCCAGAAAGAGAACTCATGGACTTGGTTTGCACGTAAAGACAACCCATTGATTAAACAACTCATGGGTTGTTCTGTATGAGCAGGAGAGAAAGAGCACGCTATCCTCCACCCAGCCACCACTTCTGCTTTTACTCCACAACCAGCTATTTTGTAGGTTCTTGAGCATGATGTCCAAACCCAGGCCGACAGGTTGTTTAGAGATTAAATCATTGGTCCAGGTTTCAGTGTCACACTCAACGACCTCTGAAGAAATTAATCATAGGTTATGGAGTAAAAGTGGAAGTGGCTCTCTCCCACTTGTCTCCCAACAGCCCATGGTTTAAGTGATGGGGTGTCATTACTTTTGAACAGGCTCATGGTTTCTAGACCCTGGATAGTTTAAACTATGGGTTATCATTACATTTGAACCCAAAGCTGTGAATTATTCAAGGACTGTTTCACCAGGCTACAGAGGTGGTGGGCAAGCATGAAAGAAAGAAAGAAACTAGTTGCTCTAAAGGCCTTTACTAGAGCACAGCAAGTGCATTTAGGATACAGGGAGGGAATGGGCGAAGGAGGAGGGAAAACCCCAATCCAGGGACAAAGCATTCTGGTGGAGGACATGGACAGATAAGATTTTTACTTTGGATCAATTAATAGGCCCAGACGATGAGTTTTGTCGTTTTCTGATTTAAAGTACTGCTTTTCAGCCTGCTACAGCTGAATTCCAATACTTGCAATTGCAAGACTTGCTGGAATCTAGGTTTGGTCTGGTCGCTTTTACAGCCTCAGAGCCTCCATTATTGTTAGAAACACTTATAGCAGCTGAACAGACATGTCAACCAACGACCCATATATACAAGCATTTAATAGTAGTAAATAAATAGGATACCCATGCTTTAAGACTGGATTCGAATAGAGAATTGGAGTGTCCTATTTTGCCTAATCAATGGATCTATATATCTTCTCTGTATCTGAAGCTTCTATGGCTCTTAGGAAACGTCTTATTCAGCAAAGAATCTTGTTTCAGGTGTGCTGGACTCCACAACGCTTTTTCAATAAGGGCCTGTCTAGCTTGCATAACTGTTGGAGATGTAATGCACCTAATGCTTCTTTAATTCATATGTTCTGGCAATGCCCAGTACTTGCACCTTTTTGAGATGAAATCATAATAAGGATCAACTTTGCACTGAAACAATCTTTAATATGGAACGATGTGCACGTCTTCCTAAACTACCTACCGGCTTCATGGAAGTTAACACATGATCTGCGCAAATAGATTTCCAGAGATCTTACGACAGCTAAAAGACTTGTACTATCACATTGGAAGGACAAATGCTCATCTCCCACATTGCAATGGATTGAGGACTTAACAACACTATCAATATTTTAACGGGTATTATATAGGTGTGACTTGCAAGTGAATAAATAATCATGGATAAATGGTCTGCTTTTCTTGAAACCTATGCATAACTCTCCCCCACCCACTTTTTTTTAAATGAATGGTATACCTGATGGAAAAAATGATATTCCTATATATGTAATATTTCTTTCTTTTTGTTTTTAACAATGTATTTTTTTGTTCTGTTTTGTTAATATTCACAATAAAAAGGGGGGATCAATCCAGGGTCAGAGAAAACAAACACAGTTTGTTCAATCATCTGTAAACAAACTCTGGGTAGGACAACAAACAATGAGTTAATGTTCTATAAGAACCAGGCCGCTGAAAGAGGTACCTTTAAAATATCAAGTAGTTTCCAGTTTAACACCTAACGTAGTGAATGCATTGACTTAAACAAAATGACCTGCGTCAAGAGGAAAGCTCTGGATTTAAAAAGGGAATTGAACACTGAAGTACATATTTACCATTGCAATATAGCTGTAGCTAAGAACGATTTCCCATCCTGTCCTCATGGTTTATCTGCTTTGGGAGAATGAGAATTTCACTGGTACTTTCTGCCTCCTTAGGGAGGATGTGGCGTTAAGGCTTGTGAGCCTTAACTCCCAATTTCCCTGCTTTTTGGTGCTTGGTTGAAAACTGTACAGCCTTAACGTTGTTTTGTAAACTGTAGGTTTTTTGTTTATTGAATACATTAATATTATCTATCTGGACAAACACTAGTTAAGAGATTACACATTTGCCAGAACCAATAAATCACCTTATGAGTATTTTGATCCATGAGACTGGTGGAAGGAGGCAGGTCAGCTGCTTGCATATACACGCCTCCTGCTTTGCTAGCAGCTGTGATAAACTTATGGAAAGCAGCAGCAACAACCACAACAGAAGAAGCAGAAGGCAGGCACTGCAATGTCGATAAGCATCCTTGCCAGGAACACAGTATACTCGCCAGCACTGTAAGTAAGCAAAGATTATGCTGATAAACAATTAGTGAGTAGGAAGAAGTGAATTACAGAAAGTACAGTTAAAATAGCTGATATCATTCTTGATTTCCTAAATTAATTTTATGAATAAAAGTAGCAACATGGTCAAGTATAGGAAAGAACAGGATAGAAAATGTTGGTAGTGAAATAGTGGTTACTATAGATTCGTAAATAGTGAATGATATTATGAGTTAAGTCCTGTGCATGCATACTTGGGAATAAGCAGCTCTGAACTTGGTAGGACTGAGTTTTGAGTAAACCTGCATAGAGTTATACTGCATATCCCACCAAACATGCAGTGCAATCCTATACAACTCTATTCAGAAGTGAATCCAACTGAGTTTGATAGAACTTACTCCCAGGTAAGTGAGTGTAGGGCTGCAGTCTTACTGACACATATTTCCGACTAAGCTGCACAGAGTCAGGTTACACGCCATGTTTCTTGGGTCTGTTGTGTTTTTCAGCACTGGAGACAACACAGGTCTGTGGCCAATGAGATACCTGAGGGTGCAATGCGTGGAAGAATAATTATCATCTGCATGGCAATTCCTTATAAATTTGTTCTCAGAATTTCTCTCCTCCTTAACATTGGCTTTTATTAATACATAAAACATAATACAACACAATCATTGTATACAATCAATTATATTACCTACTCAACAAAAGCACCCAGCATAACACCACATATAAACATCTAGGAATAAGTTTAGTATCAAATAGATTAAATTCTCATAACACCACACAATTCTCTCCTAATTCCAGATCATTTATGAACAAGTTGAAAAGCACTGGTACTGGTGCAGTGTAGTAGCTAAAGTGTTGGACTGGGAGTTGTGAGATCCGGGTCCTAGTCCCCACTCAGCCATGGAAACCCACTATTTACTTCCCCCAATTGGTGAGAATTTCCTACCCGCTCACATAATTCAGGTCCAATACTTGTGTATTGGGGGGGGGGATTACACAGGATACTTTTTGTTTTTCAAACTCTGCTGTTTGCTAAATACAAATAAAATAAACGTGTTAAAACATATCTTTCTAGGGCATCAGATCTTTTTCTGAAGCAAACTGAACTTTTTCTTATGCAATCATTTCCCAGTTCAAAGTTTTCTGTAAAACTCACGTTACTGAATGTGGGATACTTTTAGATCCTTGTTATGGTTTGAAAGGAATCTGTTAAATGGCAGCTGAGTTGACAATTTCCCCAAGTGGAAATCATCCTTGACACTTTCTCTGAGATATTCATCAGGGGACAAAGTTAGGCTTCAGAAGAACAAGACACTCAAACTCCCAAGTTATCTGCTAAATTTGTTCTTTTTGAAGCAAACAGTTTAGCTAATGGGCGTGATCAGACAAGCGTTTTATCACACACTCGCTACTGCCCACTTAAAGATGTTTGCCACGTGGTCTCTGTTTACTTCCTCTTTCCTCTCCTGAAAGAAAGAGGAAGGAATGAAGGACAAAAGTGGTGGCGGAGAAGCGATGGTAAGGAAACACAATTTTCCCTGTGTCTGGATGTAACTTTCTTGATTGGATATTAAAAATGGGAGGACAAAGAATTTTTCTCTTCAAATTACACCCCAGGGTGGGAAGCGTGGTATATAAAACACTGAAATTTTACAGTTTCAGAGCCAAAGAATAATTTCTTCTTTTTCCTTGACAGTTTGTTCCATTTCTTTTCACATTTGTGGGAATCATCACTTCTAGCTTAACGATATGAGGACAAAGGTAACGTACTACACTCGGTTAGATCATTCATTATGTCTGTATACTTTCTGCCCCTTGCTAGAAAGTTCTTCTTGGTGCTGCCTGCTGTCTTATTGTGTAGCTTTCCACTAGCATGTGGATGTCAGAATATTTGCAACTCTCAATGGGATGAATGATATGTGTTACTCTAAAAATGTCTCCACATTGCCCAGAAGGATTGATCATACAAGAATTAGGACCATTTGCAACAAAGAAGCTTCCATTGTACTGGATTCTATCTAGTCTAATTAAATCACTAGAGTAGTATAGAAAAGTACAGGAACTTTGGGACTTTGGAAAATGTACTATTACTTAGGCAGTAGGCTAGTCATGCTAGCCAAGCAAAATCCTTAATTGCTCAATTATTGCCCTGACAAGGAAAAAATGCCACCCCCAAGTGTTGCAACTAGGAATGTGCGGATTGTCAGGCACCTTTCATTAGGTCATTTGCTCATTGATAGAGTCAGGTATTTGGTTTTTGTTTCTGAATTTGCGCAAATTCTCACTTACACAATTCTCACTTACCATTAAGGCACAGTATTCAGTGTTAGTCCTACTTAAAGTAGACCCATTGGAATTAATTGGACTAAGTAACTGGGTCTACTTTAAGTGGGACTAACATTGGACACTGTCCAAGGTTGGGATTCTCCATCCAGGGTTTGCATGTGAAATTCTTGTTAAGGAAGAGGAACAATTTTGCTTCAAGATCTAAAATTTCAGATATGAGTTGAGTACACATGTACATATATGAACACATGAATGTTTGACCAAGGACACTCAGTAATACATAGTTCAGATAAGGAGAAAAGTCCAACAGAAAGCAATTAGACCTGTTACTACTATAAACTGCAGGATAAACTTCTTTTTAAACTACTAAAATAGGCAAAGCTATGGGAATTCCAGCTCTTCATTCGTGTCCTCTTTTGACCCTTTAAAGCAGTCTTCCCCAACCTGCTGCAAGCATGGCTGGGAACGGTGGGAGGTCTGGAGGGCACCAGGTTGGGGAAGAACATAAGAAGTGCCATGCTGGATCAGACCAAGGGTCCATCTAGTCCAGCACTCTGTTGACACAGTGACCAACCAGCTGTTGGCCAGGGACAAACAAAGCAGGAGACAGTGCAACAGCAACTGGTGCACACAGGCTTACTGCCTCGAATACTGGAGATAGCACACAACCATCAGGGCTAGTAGCCATTGCTCTCATCCTAAGTCAATAGGCTGGCATTGCCATCTCTCTTCCTGGCTGTGCTCGTGGGCCTGAAACAGCAGAACTAATTCACAGCAATGTAGCACACAATTTTTTTTCATTCAGACACTTTGATGGCAGGAAAAGCTTCGTGTCTGCTTATATAAAAACATCAGGCTGTATCCAATGTTAATTCTACTTAAAGTCTTTGAAATGAATGGGACTTATGCACTAATTTGGATATGACATTTGGGAGGAAGCGTATTCAGTGCTTCCCGTTTTCCATTGTATTCTTTCCAGGGCAGGAAGGAGAAGGTGGGCTGAGAGGAGCTTTGTCTGGGAGAAAGAGGTGGTCAAGTCCATCAGTGAGGGATGGACATTGCGTCCGAGTTTTTGAGGAGTCACATGATTTATTTTTGGTCTTTTGTTTTTGTTATATTCCTATCTCCTGTTCCGCTGCTTCTTTTCATTCTTGTTCTGTTGACCACAGAGATATTTTCAGTACTGTTTCTTATTCTCAGGCATGGTTATCCTGGCTCTCAGGGAAGAGATTGCCCTTTATACTGGGCCTCGGCCTGCTCATGCTGATTGGTTTCCAGAACTCATTCACAGGGTAAGCCCACCAGTTCACTGTAGCTTAATGACAAATAATTATTCTCGGGAAGTGGAGTAACTGCCGAGTCACTGACTTGCTTTGCTTTACAGGCAGCTGCAGAAATCCAGGAAAGCTTCTGGCTTCTTCTTGCAGACCCAGTGGGAGAATGTGTACCACCGCCTAGGGGGAAATGAGTCATTGATTTTCTTTTGCTGTGAGTTACTTTGAATTGAATTCAGATCTAGTAGGGGGAAATCCTGTAATATCAACGATAGCGTTGTGAATAGAAAAGCATTACTTCTGCGCCCCCTCTCGGCTCCACAAGTCTCTTCCATATGAGTCCAATAGTGGGACATTCACCATGATTAGTAGTGTTGCTAGTACATAATGATCTTATGCCCCCCTCGCCCTTTTAGATGGCCATATCTACGTATTTCTTCAGAACTGACATCTCTCTTCCCCTTGCCACTGCCATTCCATGCTTTACAGTTGCTTCTACATTTCTGATAGGTTAGAACAACAACAAAACTCTTTGCCAGTCTTAATTTAAAAAAGAAACTCCAGGCATGTGTAGTTTTGCATTTTAAACTCATTTAAATCATAGCTCCACCAGACAGAAATAAAATGAAGTTTGCTTTTGCTGCCCTGATGCCCTTATCACCTGCCACTCTCGGGGTAATCAGTTGGGGTGGGGTGAATGGTGCAGGGCCCTGGACATTGGTTCCAGAACCTGGCTATAGCTGCACCAATGATGATAAGCTGTTTTCTGTTTATAACTAGAAAATGTTGACACAAGGGTAGGTCTACACTACTGATTGATAACGGTTTATAAGGGTTATGACAACTGTTCAGGCCCAAGACACATTCCATATACTGTTTTCAAACTGTTTTCAAAGTGTTATATCCTGCTTGGTGTAGATCTGGCCAAGGTTGGGGCCACTTTCCTGAACAGATGCTTCCCCTGTCCCTGTCTCCCCCAAAACACCTGGGACCATGTAGTGATGATTAAGCATGTGGGGTGTGGAAAGGGACCTGCATATTTGTAGTTCTCTACAGTCTACTTTAGGCATTTTTATTTTTATTTTTTTAATTAATTTTTTATTGTTTCACAAACATACGTGACATAAAAGCATTACATAGAGACATTACATCCAAGGAAAAAGAAAAAAAGGAAAGGAGGGGGAAAATACACACACAAAGATTAAGATGTATTTTCTGCTCTCTACATATCCCAAATGTGAATTATATTATCGCTGTAAGTTTTGCCATCTCTGCCAACATCTTCAATAGGCATTCTTCCACTGTTGGCGTTGCTTCATTTCCCCACTTCTATGCCTATAATAGTCTCACTGCCATTGTCATGTACAAAAACAAAGTCCCCCCCACACACACACACTTGTCTTTCAGTTGGTTGTCCAGTCCCAATAGAAAGGCTTCTGGTTTCATTTGTATATTAGTCTTTAATTTTTTTTGGATTAAAGAATGTATTGGTGTCCAGAAGCCTTAGCTTTTTTATAGGTCCACCAGAAATGATAAAAAGTTCCTTCTTCTTCCTCCCATTTCCAACATTTGCCTGAAGCTCCCTTTTACATTTTAGCCAGCTTTGTAGGCGACATCTGCCATCTATACTTCATCTTATAAAAATTCTCTTCAAGTCTTGAACATAATGTAAATTTCAAACCCTTCCCCCACATATACTCCCACTGTTCCATTAAAACATTATATCCAAAGTTTTGAGCCCATTTTATCATACAATCTTTTACCTGCTCATCCTCCATCTCATACTTTAATTAAAGTTTATATATCTTTGAGATAACATGTTCATCATTTGTACACAATGCCATTTCAAATCCTGATTTTGATTGCTCAAACCCACCATTTTTTGGGTCCATTTTAAAACTTTTCATAATTTGAACATACAAAAACCATTGACATATGTCCTTTCAACAACTCCTCCCTTGGTTTTAATTTACATTCATCTTGTGACATTTCTAATACATCATTGTATGTTAACCATTTATGCATAGATGACAATTCCCTCCTAAGAATAGTCTCCTGGGCAGATACCCAAAGTGGTATTTTCTGACCAAACCTTTATTCCATACTCTTAGGACAGCACGTCTCACATAATGATAATTAAATTCTACGTTAACTTTAACTTTGTCATACCACAAATAACCATGCCATCCATATCTCAATTCCTGTCCTTCCAGTTCCAACAGTGTCCTATTTTTCAACAGCATTCAATCTTTCATCCACATTAAGCGGCAGGCAGAGAAATACACTTTGAGGTCTGGCAAACCCAGTCTTCCTCTTTCTTTTGCATCCTGCAATATTTTCATTTTAACTCTTGGGTTGTTGTTGTTGTTTTTGCTTGCCATATATACTTAGATATATTGCTCTGCCACGGCTTAAATGGTAAATCCGATGGAACAAAAAACATCCTTGGTAAGACATTCATTTTAATTGTTGCAATTCTCCCCTCAAAAGAAAACTTAACTTTTCCACCTCTTGATAAATCTTTTTTTACTTCATTCCAAACCTTAACATAGTTATTGTAAAATAGCATACAGTTCATATTTGTCAAAACAATTTCCAAGTATTTTACCATCTTTTCAATTTGAAATCTTGTCTTTTCTATCAGTTTTATTTTTTTGTGGGGGGGGGGTGTTTGATATTCTTTCTTAGCATCTTCGTCTCTTGTTTATTAACTTTGAAACCTGCTACTGCCCCAAATTCTTTCAGTTTTCTCATCAAGATTTCAATGCCCTTTAAAGGGTCTTCCAGAGTAAAAAAAAAAACAAATGATCCGCAAATGCCCTCAGTTTGTAGGACTCTTTTTAAAATCTTTATTCCTCTAATTCGCTCATCTTGTCTTATATCTCGATTCAGCAGTTCTAACACCAAGATAAACAATAACCGTGACAATGGGCAGCCCTGTCTCATCCCCCTTTGTATTTCACATGGTTTGGACACATCTCCATTAATAATTATTTGCACTTTCTGAGAAGTGTAAATAGATTTCACCCACTTTATGAAATTTCCTCCAAAATCCAATTCTTCTAGCATTCTGAATAAAAAACTCCAATTAATATTATCAAATGCTTTCTCTGCATCCAGGAAAATCAAAGCAAGCTGTTTTTCTGGATGTTTTTCCAAATATTCCACAACATTTAAAACCATTCTTATATTGTCCCTCAACTGCCTCTTGGGTAAAAAGCCACTTTGATCCTCATGTATAAATTCTTGTAGGACTTACTTAAGTCTTTCCGCCAATAGCTTATAATCATGGTTTAGTAGTGATATTGGTCTATAACTCTTTGTCAAGGTCATGTCCTGTCCCTCTTTCGGTATAAGCATTATATAAGCCGTCTTCTAAGTATCAGGTATCTCCCCACTGCTCAAAATAGAGTACTTTAGGCATTTTTAGAAACAATGGATGATGATGATAGTTCAGTTGATTGATAGGATGAGCAGTACTAAGGGCTCCTGCTGCAACAGCATAGGCCCAGGTTCTGTTACCAAAACTACTGCAATGCCATTGGTAATGGTACTGCATCTGCAAGGTGACTCTGGCAGAGTGCAGATGCAAGGACTGGGGTATAAAGCCTCAGGAGTATTCATAGGGGTTCTTGCAATCACAACTATTTACTCAAGTGATAGCCAGGTTAAAATGCCATCTTCCACATCTTATCTAAATCTATATAAATAAAAATGAAAAAGACCGTTCGTTACTGTCGTTATATCTCCGAAAGTTCTTCACCGATTGCTTTGAAATTTTGACACAGCGTTGCGTTCGAATACGCGAGCGTTGTTATGTAACTATGTTCTCTATGGGGTCAAAGGTTTGTCTTAAAATCGAAGAAATAGGCCTCCTCAAAACCAGTCCTGCTGATCATTGTGACATCACCAACCAGTAGGCCAATCCGCTGCCTCTGCCTCCTCTCCTATTTGCATGTACTCTCGCAATTGGCTGAGTGAATTGGCTGATAGATGTCACACCTGTGACAGTTACACGTTCTGAAGAAAGGTAACTGCCAGGAGTTTCCAGTAACCTCCTCACCGTAAAAACATGCTTTTATATCTCCGAAAGTTCTTCACCAATTGCTTTGAAATTTTGACACAGCGTTGCATTCGAATACGCGAGCGTTGTTATGTAACTATGTTCTCTATGGGGTCAAAGGTTTGTCTTAAAATTGAAGAAATAGGCCTCCTCAAAACCAGTCCTGCTGATCATTGTGACATCACCAACCAGTAGGCCAATCCACTGCCTCTGCCTCTTCTCCTATTTGCATGTTCTCTCCTATTTGCTCTTATAGGTCATTGTGACATCACCAACCAGTAGGCCAATCCACTGCCTCTGCCTTCTCTCCTATTTGCATGTTCTCTCCTATTTGCTCTTATAGGTCATTGTGACATCGCCAACCAGTAGGCCAATCCACTGCCTCTGCCTCCTCTCCTATTTGCATGTTCTCTCACAATTGGGTGAGTGAATATAGATGTCACACCTGTGACAGTTACACGTTCTGAAGAAAGGTAACTGCCAGGAGTTTCCACTAACCTCCTCACCGTAAAAATATCCTTTTTAAAAAACCAAACAGCAGGCCAATCCACTGCCTCTGCCTCCTCTCCTATTTGCATGTTCTCTCACAATTGGCTGAGTGAATATAGATGTCACACCTGTGACAGTTACAAGTTCTGAAGAAAGGTAACTGCCAGGAGTTTCCACTAACCTCCTCACCGTAAAAATATCCTTTTTAAAAAACCAAACAGTAGGCCAATCCACTGCCTCTGCCTCCTCTCCTATTTGCATGTTCTCTCACAAAACTTTGCAATGGCACGCAGCTTGCAGTAAAAAAATTACTGAGCAACGTCATAGAAGGAACAATCTTGACAGGACCTTTCAAAGGTGAAGATGTCCTCATTCCTTGCATTCCTATGATTCCAACAGATATGCCATTTCAATTTAAGAGATTGCAATTCCCAATTCGATTGGCATTTGCAATCACCATCAACAAAGCTCAGGGCCAATCTTTAGAATTGTGCGATTTAGATCTAGACACAGATTGCTTCTCACATGGACAATTATATGTTGCGTGTTCTAGAGTCGGCAAACCAGACAATCTCTATATCTACACAGACAATGGAACAACTAAAAATATTGTATATCCACAAGCATTGTGAAATTAAACATATTAGAAACATCCACTTTGTCTTTTCTTTCTTTTCAATTTAACCAGACTGAGCCACAGCAACGCGTGGCAGGGTACAGCTAGTGAGCAATAAATCCTCACAGTGGTATTGTCTCACTGGCAAAATTTCAGTCCCTTCTGCTTGTCCATTCAGAAACCATACATATGATAGTGGCCATCTCCACTTCACTCCTGCTCTTCTTATCCCTTTCTTATTTGGACTGTCCTCAGACTAAAAAGTTAAGCTTCTATATTCTCTTCAAAAGAGAAGTCATCAAGATCGGGAGTGGCCACAAAAAAATCTTTCTTCCAAGAATTTTTCTACAGTAATCCCCTTTTAAACCTGTTCAAGTTGGTGGCCATCACTACGTTCTCTGGAAGCAAATTCCATGGTTAAATTATGTGCAGAATGAAGTGCTTCCATTTATCTGTCCTGAATCTCCCACCATTTAGCCTCATTGGGTGACCCCAGATTCCAGTAGTGTGAGACTGGGAGGGAAAAGTCTCTCTGTCCATTTCTCTACATAGTTTTATGCACCATTATAATCTCCCCCCTTATTCACCATTTTTTAAAAACTAAATTCCCCAAATGTTGTAACCTTTCCTCGTAGGTTGCCCCTTTCTGTACCTTTTCCAGTTCCTCAATATACTTTTTGAGGTGTGACAACTCAAATTGTAAACAGTATTCCATATATGTTTGCACCATATATTTGTATATTGGAAGTTTTATTTTCAGTCAGTTTCCTAATTATTGCTAATATAGAAGTTCCCGCCTTCACAGCCGCCATGCACTAGCTCAACATGTTCATTGAGCTATCCCCCCAGTATCCCTTTCTTGAGAAGCTTCCACACTAGACATTTACTGTGGCACCACCATGTTTACTCATTTTTTATGGACATATGCACAATGTATAGCTCCATCACACCGGGGGTTAACACGCTCCCTACCTTCGCTTCTCCACCTGTGTTTTTGTTCCTCAGTTACTTCCTCTTTCAAAAGAGGAAGTACAGAATGAGCACAAGGCCCATTGAGTCTGCTGTTCTAACGGCACTGCTTCTCCTGCACACAGCAGGAGAGAGCAGCAATTCTGTGTTTAAAAATACATCGGCGTTAACCAGTTTCTTTTTGTCGTGCAAGGAAGGCCAGAAGGGGCGGAAGGCGTGTGGGAGGCAGACGACGTCATGTCAGGGACCTGAGCAAACTCCATGCTTGCCCAGTAATGAGCGTGCAATAAAACGCTTGTTGGATGGAGCTTGTAGTCATGGAACCATTGTCTTCTGTTTTCCTTGTGGCTCTTCCTCCTTTTCGAAGATTTCAGAATATTTGACTTTGTGTGTATGTTTGGAATGGAACGGAAGTGCAGTCTCCCCATGTGCGGGCAATAAAAAATGCAGTTGGGGCACCTGGCAGGAGAAGTGGTCTCTTAATGATGGGGTTGATTAGGCCCCACCATTTCCTCTTTGCTGGACTACTCCTTTCCTCCATTTTTGTTTTTACCACCTTGAATAATTTGGTAAACTTAGCCAGATCACTGCTCACCCCTACCTCCAGATCATTGATGAACAAGCCATAAAAAGCACCAGTCATAATACAGAACTGGAGGAGGGGGGGGACTTCTTACATTATTTTGATTTTATATTTCTCCTGACCCCATTTACACACACACTCAATCACTTCCTCCTCTTCCACTACAGGCACTTCAGGGGTTCCTTTATCAGTTTTCTGTATTTTAAATGGAATCTTGATGGTAGTAGATGCAACTGGGAAGCCAAAGTTCATCACACGATACCGAATTCAGTTGGGAAAGAATGAACCTGTAAGTACTTTTCCACAATAGGCTTCCTGCTTCGATTTTTGTTGTTGTTTTTCCTTTGTGAGGGAGAAGATGACACACTCACGTTGCCCTGATAGCATTTCTATTATTGTCAGTGGATACATTCTAAAGTTAATTTAAAATACAGTGAATTTGGATGGTCTTTCTCTGGGTTGCACCTAAGATTATTCATTAAACAAAAAACCCTATGGTTTACAAAACAGTGTTAAGGTTCTACAGCTTTCAACAAAGCACAAAAAGCAGGGAAATTGGGAATTAAGGCTCACAAGCCGTAACGCCATATCCTCCCTAAGGGAGGAAGGAAGTGCCAGTGAAATTCTCATTCTCCCAAAGCAAATAAACCATGAGGACAGGATGAAGAATACGATATGCAGAGATGACTGTGGGGCTATGGAAAACTGATAATGAACCGCTTAAAGCCACCTACTTCTCTCTTTTTTTAGAGCAGCCCCTCCCTAACCTGGTGCTCTCCGAAGGTCTTGGTCTACAAGTCCCATCATTGCAAGGCAGTATGTCCCATGGTCAGGAATGCTGGGACTTGTAATCCCAAACATCCGGAGAGCAGCAAGTTGGGGAATACTGTTCTATATTCTTACCAAATGCAGGTCTCTGCCCAATACTTTTCCCTCACACACATCTCCCATATAGCAGCATGACTGATGAAAAAAGGAGTACTATACATCACAGATGTAGTACCAGAGCAAGCGCCAGGCACTTTCAATATCTTGCCCTTCAAAGAGCCAATATTTTTCTTAAAATGTGTTTATACAAAATATACTGATCACTCCCTACAATCCCTCCCAATACATCACCTTATCAAAGTGACAGAGGAGCAGAAAAGGTTAAGATGACTAGATATTATTCAGTTGACAACCAAGCCAATGTCAGCCTGGATGTAACTCCATATTGACATCTAATATAAAATCTAAGCCAGTGTTATGTGTTAAACCCACTTCTCAAATTAATAAATGAACCCCAGAAGTTATGCAACATGATGATACTCATTTGAACTTTTCAATAGCCAGTTTCCAGAGATAAAACTTTTTATGACTGCCTCATGAAAAAGAAGCATTTCATGTTTTGTGTGTGCTACTTGAATTAAAAATCCCTAATTAATTCTAAGAGCACTGGAAGCACACAAGAGGATACAGGAAAATGTTCTATATTAGAATAAGTTACAATTTACAAGGTTTATTATTATAGCTCATTTTATGCTACGTGCTTTTTCTTCCTGTTTGGATTTTAAAGTAGCAGATTGTGGTCACGTTTCAAGCCTGCACAGACTGCATTTCCATCCATGGATATATTTACTCAAAAGTAAATTTTGAATTCCATAATTCAGTGAACTCTACCCTATGCAGTGTTAACTCTGACTAAACAGATTTAGGGCACAACATTAAGCAGGTTTAAACAAACAACAACAACAAACTTTTTTAGACAGCATGGCTGGCTGGGGAATGCTGGGAGTTAAAGAACTTTTTTTCTGTCTAAACATGCATAGGATTGTACCTTTAATTGTAAAAAGACATTGAAGTCTATTGGCTTAGACAGAATTAACTGCATCAGATTGCACGCAGTGTACTATACCATTTTTGTGTGTAATATCAAACTGCAATGTCACAATCTCCTTAACAAATCTGACAAATTTAAGTTGTACAGTATCTTATGCATTGTAGATCCCAGGGGCAGACTGTGCACTTAAAATACAACTGGAAAGTGTCTAATCAAAGTGCATCATGAAGATGCCTTGTGCAAACCTTTCTACTAAACTCCAAAAGAGGAAGGCTGACTGACAGCCCCATAGGCATATTTATGTCTTATGGGACCTATAATTTCAGTATATGAATGAGTCACCCTATCACAGCTCAATAACCTATCAATGCACACATGCTAATACCTAGTGGGTATTCTGTTTAACAAGTTTAACATTTTAACTTGTTAAATCAATGAAAACTTGCCACACAAGAAGACTTAAGATGTGAATGGTTTATAAAGAAAATTAAATGCAAAAGAACATCAGATACAGAAGTGAAATGTGAAATACGTAATGATTAGAAAGAAAATACATGTGTATACTATGCAAAATACACCAGAGTTTAACTGTTGCTTAGGCCTATTATTAGCCCAAAACAATGTTAGTAAGCCGAAGTAGGCCCAGAAGCACTCTGGGCTAGTGGACTTTTAAGTACAACTTAGAAACATTTCAAACTAGTTAAATGAAGTGTTTGAGCATTTAAATAGGGTGACCATATTTTGGAAACCAAAAAGGAGGACAACATGGTCGCCCCCAAGGGGGCGTGTCCAGTAACAAGGGGGCGTGCCCACCCAAACATAGCTTTGGTCACATGTCTGATTTTACAGCACTTATTTAAGACAAATCTGTTCTACATAACATCTTAATGTTAAAATCACTGAAATAAAGAACAAGTGAGAGATTCAATGTATCTGAAATTAACTTCACTCACTCCTACTTTTGTAGGTTTTGCTGTACTTGGAAGCTTTTGCTATACTCTTTGTGTTACAGTCTCCCCTTCCCTCAAATATCTTTTCTGACTGTATCTTCACACATTGCAAGCTACTGTTGTTGTTAACAGGGTTTGCTACTGGCCCCAGATCTGTTTCAAATTTGGTATGGCTAAAGCTCTACCTAAAAGGTATCATGGTGCCAACTTTCAGCTCTTCATCTTTAAAAATGACAGATTTTAAAAATAATAATTTTAAAACCTCATTTTTAAAAAAAATCCTAAAAAATCAATGGATGAACGGATCTGTTTCAAATTTGGTGTGGCTAAAGCTCTACTTAAATCAAAGTTTAATCTCTTTATCTTTAAAAATGATGATTTAAAAAATAATAATTTTAAAACCTCAATTTTTTAAAAAATCCTAAAAAATCAATGGATGAACAGATCTGTTTCAAATTTGGTATGACTAAAGCCCTTCTTAAGAGCTACCATTGTGCAAGGTTTCATGTCTTTATCTTTAAAAATGATGGAGTTATAAGCATTTTGTTAATTCCCATTAGAGCTGCTCTTTGAAAAAATCTGGATTTCCCCTCCCCCTCCCGGATTTGCCATCAAAAATCCAGGCATATCCGGTCATATGGTCACCCTGATTTAAACTTTATAGCAATTTGGTCAAAACTTCTAGAAAAAAAGAAAGGGGGCAGTGTGTGTGGGTGGAGGGGGTGGGGGGAGATTAAAAGGAATGTATAGCTACCTATCCCAAGGAGAGATCTGAGGACCAAGCTTCATGGATTCAGAGAATTCTCATAGAATCTGGGGTGTAGAATTCAGCAAAGTCCAGGGAGGGAAAATGAATCCAGGTAGAGAGTGAGGAAAATATTTTAAAATGACAAGTGCTGTGAAGCCCAAGTCAAATAAGAAAAATCAAATATGGGGTAAAAACTACCCCAAGCTGCTCAGGAGCCAGGTTCCTGGCTCAGAGAAACTGGGCTTGGGGAAAGATAGCCCCAAATAGTCTCAAAGCCAAGGGAAAACATATTCCAAAAGAGGGCTCTGTTTCTCCCCAAAGGGAGGCAAAACCAGGCTGAGCCTGCTTCTCAGACTTCAGACAGCAAAACTCTCTGCCCTCAAGGAAAGACAGGCCTGCTTATGAAACACAGTATCACTCCCATTCAATTCCAATAGCTCCCTTGTGGTAGGTCTGGTCACACTGAGGGAACTACTTGTTCACAGACATGCGCACACCCCAGAAATTCACAGTTGCTGATGCTTTTACTCCAGATGGCAGTTATGCCCTCCTCCTCCCCCACCCTTCAACATTGCGAGTGCCATGTTATGAGTTTCTATAGGCTTTTCTCAGGAAATAAAAAAATATTTCAAAAGTAAGTAAATTGAATTTTAAAAAAAGGAAATTCCATTCTACCAACTACTGTAGAGAGACAATAAGAAAACAGCAATGCTTAACACATGGGGACTATACTGGCTTAACTAGAGATGAGCGCAAATAGGTAGCCAATCCATTTTCAGAAATATTTTTGCTTGACTGAGGATTATTTCCTCTTTTTTCCCGTTAACTGTCCCAATTGTTAGAAATAAGATTTGAAATTAAGATTCAAGAACAATGGTGAAAGCACTCTGTTCCTTTTTATTAATACAGAATTGCAAGTCTGGGTGCTCCAGCAAAGTAGGCACACACCCCAAGCACATGTGAAACCATTTTATACCTTACGCCCGGCCGAAGAGGTCCCTCCCCGGTCTCTTCATTGGTCAGAGACTCAAGGGGTTACAGCCTATCCCGGTACGCCTGCTGGTCCCGCCTCTGTTTACCTGCTTGCTCCCCTCATTTGATATTCCACCCACTCTTATTTACTTACTTCCATATTAAGAATTAATTCTCCAAGATCCCACCTCTTTATTGCTCTAATTATTCATTCCCCCTCCGTTAGCTAAACCACAAAGACATGAGTTCAGAAAACAACAGATGTGTTATCAACTGCTGTTTTCGGTTGGTTCAATTTCTCCTTTCTCCTGACTACCAGTCCTAACCACAAGTTCCGTGTTATTCTCTTTTACTTCAACTGAACAGTCTAACGGCTCTTGCACCTGTTGGGGCAGTTTCCTGCCCATTAGTTATGCTTCAGTAAAGATAACAGTATTTTGGGCTGGCTGCTATCAGCCATATATTATTAGTTATATTGAATATATTTCTTTATAGCATCCTTATAGCATATAGCATCCTTATAGCATCATTGATTATATTTCTTTATAGCATCCTTATAGCATATAACATCCTTATAGCATTATTGATTATATTTCTTTATAGCATCCTTATAGCATCACTGAAAAAGTAACATGCTTATCCGTTTCTCACAATCCCTCCTCTTTATTTATTCTGTGTTGTCTTTTTCACTGCAGTATATAAAGACCCTTTCTTGTGTTGGACACATGTGTTTAGAGCGTTGTTCATTTCAGTGTACATGGTCTCACTGTCTTCGGTTGGAAATTTTTCACTCACACTCTCATTGTCCTCGAGGTCAACGTTTATGGACATACTGTCAATACTCGATCTCTCTACTTCTACTTCATCATACACTCTTTCTCTGTTTTCTATGGTCTCGGTATCCACAAACATCATTGCTCCATACCCACTTCCTCCTCTACTAAGACATTCGTAAGGGTGTGGGGGTAGGGTCATTTTTTTAGATATTGCAGTTTCTATTAACCTCTGGGTTAGTCCTCACACACAGGGGATTATACAACAACCCAAACTGACCAAAACTCCAGCTACTATTATTAGAGAAGTAGCTAAGGAAACAAATAGGTGTTTCCACTTTCCGAACCAAGATTCAACCCATCCGGTAAGGGATGTATCTATACCAGAATTCTCGACCAATTCATGGGCTAGAATACTGAGCCCCTCTAATGCTCGGGTAATGGTTCCATCTGGCGCTGTATTGTTGGGAATGAAAGTACAACAATTCCCATTCCCGATCATTACACAGACTCCGCCCTTTTCTGCTAGGATCATGTCCAAAACCATTCTGTTTTCCCACGCCATTTGACTGGTAGAATCTAGCTGTTCCGCTATTCCCTTTACGGCATCCCTTGTATAGTTTATAAATCTCTGTTGGTTGTAAAAAATGTAGTTTATCCAATCTACATTTTTATTAACTGTGATGAACAAAAGAAGAGATTCCCAACCTGCTGCTATTTGATTTCGAGTTTTGAATTCATCTGGAACCCCTCGGGGTACTCCAATAGCATCTATGTATATTCCTTGATCGAATGATGTTGCTATTGTATCCCTCTTGTTTCTGTTGATTGTTCTGGGTGACTTCTCAAATGCCCGGGTGAAAGGGATTACTAATTGTACCACAGCAGAAGTTCCAGACCAATTGGGAGGCAAACTGGGTCTCAGGGTTTTCCCTCCACAAAACCACCAAACATCTGCTCTGATTAATCTTAAACTGGAGTAATTTTGGCTATTGGCATGGTTTGTTACATTAAGAATGTCAGTACAGGCCTTAAGTGTCCCCACACTCTTGGCATTCTCTCCCACCCATCTAGAGAGACAGGCCGTGTGATTGCCGGATGTGGCGGAGAATACTGGTGGATTCTTTAATCCTTTGGCCTGACCACTGGGAAGAGGAGGCTGAGGGTTTTACAGGACTCATTTCCCCAAGCCTCTTTCTCTTGAAAGAGAGCCATTAGACATTCCATGCCTTGTCGGTTATTACTTCATCCAAAAGGGAAAGGGACCATCCGAGCCACTGGTTTCCCAGATGCACAAGCATAACAATTACTTTTGTTTAAACTTTGTGCTGTGTACTTAACCCATTCCAACCAGGCATTGACGTCTCCATATCCTGTTTCTATTTCAAATGTTTGACGTAAGTCAGTAATCTCTACTAACTTTATCTGTTTATAGGTTGGAGGTTTAAATGGTTTTATAACTGGCATAGTAATTTCAGCTAACTGTTTTAGATCTCCAATTTGTATGTTAAAACAACAGCCTTCAGGACCCCCATTGATCCCTATTCCAAAAGTCCAATCAACGTTATCCACTCCTGCTTGATTCTTTATAGTTAGCAGGACTGGGTTACACTGTTTATTGGCACAAATATGGATGGATTTTCCTTTAATTAATGTGATCATACCTTTGGGTGGTCCAAAATTAATATTACTGGTCCACCCTCTTCTTCCCTTTGTGTCCCAGGCACAGTTTTTCCAATAATCACATGGCCCGAGACACATGTATTTATGGGAAGACCCCAATTTTCGTTGAGCTTCTAAATTTCCACAGTCCACTAGATTGCACACATCAAACCCCACAGTATATGGTTTATTATCCTCCGGAAGTTTGATTGTGAATTTTGTAGTGTGGTGGACTGGTGCAGTTCCTGACTTCCTTATCTGAGCCATCACTTTCCAATTTAGGAGAGGAAGGAGGAGTTGGAAGAACATTGAGCAGTATGTTTTCATGTTGCTCTGTATGTTCGGTGTCTAGAAAGAAGGTATTTTTAAACATACAGCAAACAATGATTTTTCCAATCAAACTTACCACCAGTATCCAAACAACAATCAGACTTTCTGTGATTTCCACAGTGTCTGCTATTGGTAAGGTGGTATTCTCCATCCAGGAAATAGAGGAGGTGAGTAGTGAGAGGGCCAGACACAGGTACAGGTGATTTTATCTAATTCTGAGGGTTTTCCTTTTTGTGACTTTTGTATAATAATGACTTCCTGTAGTCTAGGGGTTCTGATTGGGAGTGGTTGTACCTCTATTGTGATAGGAATAGGGCCTCCCATATAATTCAGAGGTCTGCCCACAATCCTTCACCACAGTAGATGTATCCTTCTTTAGTTCCTTCAAAAATGTCTGTGGTTGTGTGTATGTATCCATCTGAATCTTCTGAATCACTAGTGTCAGGGACATAAAATCTCTTTAACGCTCCCTGTCTTCTACACCTCTTACACACTTGTTCATGGAAATTATTCAACTCAGGAGGGTATTGGGAGATGAACTGATTTGCCCACTGTTGTCCCAGGTCCGGTTTTGCTTGCTCTTCCTGTATTTCAAACACCTCTATGGGTTGGTTCCCTCTTACCCTAAAGAAGTACCAAAGATCCCAGTCCTCACTCCTTTCTCTTTTATTACCAAACAAGACCCAAAACCGTACAACTTCGATAGGCTGTGGCCCCGGTCTCTGGAGAAGAATATCTCCTCTCTCTAATTTTACATTCCAGACTGGGCAAAGGGGCCTTTCCCAGACTATGGAAGTTCCTGGTCCAGTGGTCGAAGTGTCCAATAAAGGATAACACAACCGATTAAACCTTTCTTCTGGTGTCCACGTTGGATTGTCTTCAGGGCCTGGGTCCCATCCTGCAACTGAAAGGATTATGGAAGGTACATTCATATGCAACACTAGACCTTCCTAAATACCACCTTAGTGGGGTTTCCTGTGGGGGAAGAAACAGTCCACTGTTCAAGGTTAGGGGCATCCACTGGACCTTTAACTCGAGTGTGGTGAGTCCAGTTCTTTTCGGTTGTCCTTACTGCTGTTTCGGTGGTTAATAAGACTTGATATGGCCCGTCCCAAACCGGCTGAAGTTTGGCTTCCTTTGAGGCTTTGGTCCAGGTCTTGATCAGGACCCAATCACCAGGTTTAAATTTGTGCACCGTGAATTCCAGTGGTGGGGTCTGGGCCAACAGTCCTTTTTCCTTTAATTGAGACAAAGAAGATAACAGTGCCAGTATATATTTCTTAATGTACATATCGTTTGTTTCAAAAGTAGGTATTTCCCCAGTTCCTCCCATGAAGGGGAGACCATATAACATTTCATAAGGTGAAACCCCAATATCCTTTCTAGGAGCCGTCCGCACCTTGAGCAAGGCTAGAGGGAGGCATTTGGTCCATGGTAGTTTAGTCTCTATTACGAGTTTAGCTATATGCCTTTTTAGAATCTGATTCATCTGTTCTACTTTTCCAGCGGAGGATGGGTGCCAAGGGGTATGGAATTTCCAATTGATTCCCACTCCTTCCATCACACCCTGTAGAACTTTGGCAGTAAAATGACTGCCTTTGTCTGAGTCAATGTTTATTATTAAACCAAATCTGGGCACAATCTGTTCTAGGATAACTTTTATTATTGATTGTGCTGTGCAAGATCCCACAGGTATTGCCTCCACCCATCCAGTCAGATGGTCAACAATAACCAACAGATATTTCCATCTTTGGACTGGTGGTAATTCAGTGAAATCTACTTGTATACTCTGAAAGGGCCAGAGACTAAGCTGTCTTCCTCCTGGCATTGTTTTCTTTAACACCTTTTTGTTTATTCTTTGACAAATCATACATTTTTCGCACATTTGTTTGGCAATTGTATAAATTCCTATACATCTATATACTCGGAGTACAGTTGCACATAATGCGTGAGTACCCCAATGACTACTCTGATGTAAGGCAGTTAAGATTTCTCGCATTAATGACTTATTCAACATCTGCCTTCCATCAGGTAAGATCCATTCCTTTGTTCATTCTGTATTGCTCCAATTTTTGTTAATTGTTCTTTTTCAATGTCAGTAAAATATGGAACAGATTCAACTGAGGGCAAAGAAGGAATGAGAGTTTGCATCTGGATTACTTCTTTACCTAAGGCAGCTTCTTTAGCTGCCTCATCTGCTAAGTTATTGCCTCGAGCCTCAGGAGAATTAGTTCTTTGGTGTCCTGGTACATGGACTATAGCTATTTCTCGAGGCCACATCAGATGTTCCAGGACTTCAGTAATCAGGTTTTCATGTATTAATTCTTTCCCCCTACTATTAATCATTCCCCTTTCCTTCCAAATTTTTCCAAAAGTATGCACCACCCCAAAACAGTATCTAGAATCCATGTAGATTGTTCCGTCTTCGTGTTGTAGTATCTGTAAGGCCCTGTCTAAGGCATACAGTTCACAAGTTTGTGCTGACCAAGTATTAGGTAGTCTGCTTGCTTCCAACACTTCAGTGGTTTCTCCATCTATTACTGCATAACCACTATATCTTTTTCCTTGTATACAACGAGAGGATCCATCTATAAAAATCTTTCTTCCTCTGTGTAAGGGTAAGTCCTTTAAGTCTACCCTTACTTTGGTTTGATATTCAATAATATCTAAACAATTATGTTCTAGAGTTTCTTCTTCACTTTCTCTTTTTTGGAGGAAAATTGCTGGATTTACACAAGGTTCAGTGGTCAAGACTAAATCATTTCTTTCCATTAGAATAGCTTCGTATTTGAGGATTCTAGAATCAGTTAGCCATCTGTTAGCTTTCTGTGTGAGTATTGATCTTACTGAATGGGGAGTAGTCACTATTAGGGCTCCCCCAAAAGTGAGTTTTCTACTTTCTTCTCCTAAACTAGCTGTTGCAGCTACTGCTTGGACGCAATTTGGCCAACCCCGACATACTGGGTCCAACATTTTAGATAGGTAAGCCACGGGTTGTCGTTTTCCCGCCCATTTCTGTGTCAAGATTCCAAGAGCTACTCCGTCATCTACAGTGACAAATAAGTGAAAAGGTTTGTCCAGAGACGGTAAAGTTAAGGCCGGAGCCTTGGATAGATCTGTTTTTAATCTCATTATTAAGTTCTGTTCCTCTGCATTTAACTTGATTTTAGTATCTCGTCCTTCTATTAATTTGGCATATAGTGGTTTGGTTTTCTGGGCATATGAATCTATCCATAATCTGCAATATCCGACCATTCCCAGAAAACATCTTAATTCATTTTTAGTTTTGGGCAGTGGGGTTTCCAATATTCCCTTTATTCTTTCAGGATTAATTCTTCTCTTTCCTTTACTTATTAGGAGTCCTAAGTATTTAACCTCTGTTTCTACATACTGTAATTAAGACTTCGAGACTCTCAATCCCTTGTTTCCTAAGAAGTTTAACAACTGGTTAGTTGCCTCAGTCACCCTCTTTTTGTCTTTCCCGGACAGCAAGATGTCATCCACAAACTGGGTAAGAGTGATACTCTGTGGAATTTCAAATTCCTCCAGGACTTGTTCCAGGGCCTGTCCAAACAAGTTTGGGGCTTCCGTGAACCCTTGGACGAGGACCCGCCAACGGAGTTGTTGTTTCCTTCCGGTATCTGGGTCTTCCCACTCGAAAACGAACAAGTCCCGACTCTCCTCATCTAGAGGGCAGGCCCAGAACGCGTCTTTCAGATCTACCACACTAAACCATTGATGTTCTGGGGGTATTTTATTCAGGATTGTGTATGGATTTGGTACCACTGGATGCCTAACTTGAATAATCCTGTTCAGGTCTCGTAAGTCTTCCACCAGCCGTTAAGACTTATCCCACTTCCGGATCGCAAGAATTGGATTATTGTAGGGTGACATGCAGGGCTCCAATAATCCATCTTGGATTAATCTCCTGATTACAGGTTGTAATCCTTTCCTACCTTCTAAGGAGATAGGATATTGTTTTCTACATACTACCTCTCCTTCATGTTTAAGTTTTACTTTTATAGGCTTAATTTGTAGTCCTCCTCTGTTATTCTCACCTGCCCACACTATGGGATTAATATCTTGCTCATTTTCCTCAGTTAACATTTTCATTCTGACTGCTAATTGTTCGTTCTCTACTTGGATTCCAAGACCGAGTTGGATTATGAAATCCCGGCCTAAAAGATTACACCCTGCTCTGGGGATATAGAGGAGAGTGCCCTTTGTCTTAGTATTCTCACTTTGTATTATTGTTTCATTTATTTCGGAAACCAAAAACTCTTCTCCACTTACTCCTGCAACTGAAATTTGTCGTCCTGAGGGTTTTACACCCTTAGGCATTGTAATAATTGAGGATCTGGCTGCTCCCATATCCAATAGGAAAGTGTATTCCTCTTTTTCTGGTCCAACCCATAAATCTATCAAGGGCTCTCGGTGGGACTTTAAAATAAATAGCCCCTGACTCCCCTATACTTCATGGAGTTCCCCCATGAGAGAGAACATTTGCTCTTCTTTTCTCAATTTGGGGCATTCCCGTTTGAAATGACCTTCCTGTTCACATTCATAACACCTTGCTCTAGGTTGCCTCTCAGTTGTCCATCTAGTTGGAGACTGTGTTCTCCTGGTAGATGGTCCATCTTCTCTGTCTTTCTCTGATTGTCTTCAATCCTGACTCCTTCTGTTGTCCCTTCCTCTAGTTCCTTGACCCCTCCTGGTATCTCTTCCTCTCCCCCTGCCTGTCCAATCTCCTTTAGGTTTAATCATTCTTGTATCTAGTTGTTTCTTAACTATCTCATCCAAGGTGTTTATCATGATTTTGGCTTTTTGTTTATGTTTTTCTTCTTCTCTCCTGACAAACACTTTCTGCGCTTCCCTCAATAATTCTTCGAGAGGTTTCTCATTCCATCCTTCGAGTTTCTGTAATTTCTTAGCCACATCTGGCTAACTCCTAGTGACAACATTTATTTTTAAAAGGCCTTGTGCCACCGGATCGTCTGGAGACAATCCAGAATATTGTCTCATTCTTTCTCTTAAACGATGGAGAAAAACAGAAGGGGTTTCCTCCCTCTCTTGTTGTATCTCAAACGCTTTGGAGAAATTCTGGTTTTTTGGTGTGGCATTTTTTATTCCTTTTATTATCAGATTCCTCAAGTCTGACATATGACCTCTGTCAACTTCAGTATTATTATTCCATGCAGGATCTACATTTGGGAATTTATCCTCTGCTCTCACTAGGCCTGCCCCTGGAGGATGTTCTGTTTCCCAGAGTCTCATAGCAGCTGTTCGTATTAGTCCTCTTTCTTCTCCTGTAAACAGGATACTCAAAATGGACATTAATTCTGTCCAAGTGTAAATATTAGGACCCAGAAATTGGTCTAGTTGTTCAGCTAATCCTTCTGGGTCGCTTAATAAACATTTCATATCCTTTTTAAAATTTCTCACTTCTGTACTTGTAAGAGGGCTGTTCACATACCCAATATCTCCATTTCCAATTGGGACTTCCCTTAAAGGGAATTGTTTAACTGTATTTTTTCGTCTGACACTCTGACCGTTCTGAAACCCATTTGGAAAGGGAAGATTCTGTACATCTGTCTTCAACTGTTCTAATTCTTTGTTCAAGGACTTATGTTCTTGTTTACTTAGAGTTTTGGGTTGGGTCCTTGGTTCTCTTATTATTTCCTGTAGTTCTATTCCTTCTGTTTCATCATTGTCTTCCTCCTCCTCTAGCCCCTCCGCTCGTGGTGCATTTGGCACTATGCCACCAGCTTGGTTAGGTAGAGGTACATAGGGAGGAGGCAGGCAATTTAAGGGTTCCCATTTAAATTCCTCATGTGTCTTCGGTATTTTGATTGGTTTCTTCTTCTTTTGGATTTTTAGGGACATTAGTTGCACATTATTGTCACTACCTATCCAACAAGAGGCATATTCAGACTCCTCTTGTGATCTTGGACTTTTATTGTTAACATGTATGTTTAAAGTCTGACACAACCAGGCTTCATCAGACCCATATTTTGGCCAGAAAACAGTAGGTGGTTTTATGGTTTTCTTTGGCCATTCAAAACAACAATATTTAATCATTTTTTTCCTATCCTTCCCTCTTGTAAAAGATAAATATTCCCAGGAACTCAACATCCTCCCCAACGGACTATCAAGAGGAATGTTATGGGCCAGGATCAAAGACTCATCATTACATGGTCTTTTCCCATTCTTGGCCACTTTATTTCCCATTGTGGGACCTGGGGCTAAGCAATTATTGCAAAACGTCTACCCGGGTTGTGGATACTTCTTGGGGCTAAGCATGAACCACAAAACATCTACCCAAGATGTGGATGTGTCATTCAACAGGCAATTTCTCAATCGCTTCGTCTGTCTCCGGCCATTCTCCTCGCGGACAAAATGGAAATGCGGATTCGAGACTCCACACTCACTTCGTGCCTCTTGGGCACATCTCAAACATCAGTCAACACACTCCACTCCACAGTCCACCACCCCCCCGACCACCAAGGAAATACTTAATAGTCAATTTTCTTACCTTGGTTCGTGCACGAAGTTGCCTGGTCGGATCTGTAAAAGAAGCATGCCCCAGCAAAAGCTGGCTTTTTTGACTGGATTTAGCACGGATCCCCAGGACAGACACTCACGGCTCACACTGGAGGTTTAAGACCTTTATTTTAGGAAACGGGTAAGATAGATGGGATTAGCAGACTAAAAACTATAAAAGCATGCATACATATGTAAGAACCCAGAAGGAGCAAGCAAGAGACTAAAACTACATATCATACGTCACCCAACCTTGGTGTCCAGCCGAACCCAATGTTTCCCCCCCACCAAGTAGACTTTATACTTTCTTTTCATGCTCCTTCCCCCCTCCCTTTGGCTTTGATGCGTAGATCCATTCACACCTCTGCCTGAGATGTTAATTTCTCTCAAGGCCAAGCGGACATGCCACAACGGTCCTTGGCTCTGGCCGTCTCCCACATGCAGCTGGGCTGCTTATCTCCCTTCCTATGGACCATAAAATTTACACATTAAAAGATGCCAGCCCCAAGTTCCAGTTAACCCTTACATTACCCTTACAGGATCCAGTGCCTACTTGTTAATTCCCTGAGTGGTTTCACTAGTCCAAATGATCCAGGAATTTGGTCAGTCACCCTACTGGCAGCCGGTGTCCCCAAGGGACTGCCAGAACTCGGCAGGATGTGTCTTCCCCGTATCTGGCACCGGCCAACAGCGGTTGTGATGGCCTTATCCCGAACGAGCCCCCAGATTGTTAGAAATAAGATTTGAAATGAAGATTCAAGAACAATGGTGAAAACACTCTGTTCCTTTTTATTAATACAGAATTGCAAGTCTAGGTGCTCCAGCAAAGTAGGCACACACCCCAAGCACATGTGAAGCCATTTTATACCTTACGCCGAGCTGAAGAGGTCCCTCCCCGGTCTCTTCATTGGTCAGAGACTCAAGGGGTTACAGCCTATCCCAGTACGCCTGTTGGTCCCGCCTCTGTTTACCTGCTTGCTCCCCTCATTTGATATTCCACCCACTCTTATTTACTTACTTCCATATTAAGAATTAATTCTCCAAGATCCCACCTCTTTATTGCTCTAATTATTCATTCCCCCTCCGTTAGCTAAACCACAAGGTCATGAGTTCAGAAAACAACAGATGTGTTATCAACTGCTGTTTTCGGTTGGTTCAATTTCTCCTTTCTCCTGACTACCAGTCCTAACCACAAGTTCCGTGTTATTCTCTTTTACTTCAACTGAACAGTCTAACGGCTCTTGCACCTGTTGGGGTGGTTTCCTGCCCATTAGTTATGCTTCAGTAAAGATAACAATATTTTGGGCTGGCTGCTATCAGCCATATATTATTAGTTATATTGAATATATTTCTTTATAGCATCCTTATAGCATATAACATCCTTATAGCATCATTGATTATATTTCTTTATAGCATCCTTATAGCATCATTGAAAAAGTAACATGCTTATCCATTTCTCACACTTTGCCCTCAATCTTTAACCAATCTTCCTAAACTTTGAACTTTTCAGGCTATGTAAAATAAGCATTTCTTCCTGGCATGTCTAAATTTCAGAAAAAAATTGTGTAATCTTTTCAGTTTTATTAAGGTTAGAATGACCAACCTTCCCTCCCCGGCCACCCAATTCCTTTTTTCAATGGTGGAACTTGTTTTTTTCCTTTCAAGCTTTAACTAAGGACATGCAGAGATTGACAAATGACTAGCAGAACTAGCACACAATTCATGGCAACTTCATTAGACTAGGGGCTGTTAACATGCTAATCAACACTCAGAGCTTGGAATTGCACTTCCTTACCATCATTTCTCTTCACTTCCTTATGCTTCCTTGAGGGGAAAGAGGAAGTAAACAAAAAACACATGGCCCATTCATAAGCTGTTTTTATGGTGCCACTTTTAATGTACACAGGAGATCGTAGCACATTGGTTTTTTTAGAAAAAGTCAGAATAAAAGGGGTCTATTTTGCTATGGAAAAATGGGCGGAAGGAGCAAGAGGCATGCAGGAGGTGGACAACGTCATCTAAAGGATGCACGCACATGTCCAAACCATCTTCAAAGGCTGCTCCACGTAGAGGGCATTGCAGTAATCTAATTTGGAGGTTACCAGAGCATGGACGGCTGAAGCTAGGTTATCTCTGTCTAGATAGGGGCATAGCTGGGCCACCAAATGGAGTTGATAGAAAGCACTCCGTGCCACCGAGGCCACCTGGGCCTCAATTGACAGAGATGGTTCTAGGAGAACCCCCAAGCTAAGAACCTGTTCCTTCAGGGTGAGTGCAACCCCATCCAGAACAGGTTGAACACCCACCATCTGGCCAGAAGAACCAGAATAATGTTGAAGACATGAGGAGAAAATGTCCTTTTTTACACAACCAAGAACATAGTAAGAACAGTGCTGAATCACATCAAGAGTCCATCTAGCCCAGCATTCTGTTCATATAGTGGCCAACCTTCTACCGTGAGAAACCCACAAGTAGGTCTTGAATGCAATAGCACCCTTCCACTTGTGTTTCCCAGCATACAGCCTCTGACACTTAAGGTAGCATATATCCATCAGGACTAGTAGCCGTTGATAGCCTTACAGAGGAGAATTCTCTATTTGAAGGGCTGCCAGCGGACCATCCTTTAGTTGAAGGTGTCCTTTATTTGAAGGGCTGTCCTGTCCAATTCTGGTTTCCCAATAAAGAACCATCAGCACATGTGACCCATGAGCACTGAGCAGCAGAATGAATAGGCAGGAACACAGGTCACCTAGGCAGGATCTACATTAGTGCTTTAAAGAGCTTTAAAGCACTTTATAACTGTTTTGACAACTGTTGGGGCCCAGGACACACTCCATAGACAGTTGTCAAAACTGTTATAAAGCGCTTTAAAGCAGTAGTGTTGATCTAGTCACTGTCTTCTCCACTATGGTGTTTTCTATTGTCTTTGAATTTAAATTGTTATAAATTTGCAGCTATGCGTATGCCAATGTTATACAAATCAGTGTCCTCTTTTTCAGTGATTAATTTCCTGTTTCTTTGGCCACACTAAAGCTAATTGGGATAGAATTCCACGTTCCCTTTCCCTTTGCATTGCAGGATCCCTACGGCCACAGTGTAATATGAAGTTTGCTCCTCACTAAGTTGTAGCCTTATTTGCACAGGCCCTGGGAATGATTTTAGATCCAAATTAAACAATAAAATGAAATTGGGGAAACAATAACTACTACTACTACTACTACTGGGGTGGGAGCAGGGACAGCTTTGCGTTGGTTCAGATTCTCTCCCTCCCACCCCCCAATACAGGGAAACTTCTTTTGGGATGGCAACGGCTTCTACCACAAGAAGAAATGTTGGTTCTAGTGCCCTTGTTTTAAGGGGGAGGGGCAGCTGTGCTTTAACATGCAAAACTAATCTGAGGATTAAATGCAAAGAACTAACTGCCTTCTAGGAGAGAGGGAAAAGCCACACATCTAGCCTTTGAGTCAGTAGCCAGGGAGCTTTCAGGGGTTGCAATAGGTCCCTCTTGCAAAGGCAGTGTTGATCCTCATTTTCATACAAGTTCATTTTGTGTCTCCCTTAGGCTGACCGACAAAAAATGTACAATGCCTTCAAAACGGTCATGCTCAATCTAGTTTTCATCTCCCAGCCCATGTTGTCCCTCATGTTTCTCATTATGAAATGGAGGACTGAGCTGTGCAGTTTGCAGCTGCCCACTTTGGAATGGTTTCTTCTTGAGATGGCCATCTTTATAGCAGTGGAAGAAGTTATGTTCTATTACTCTCACCGGTAAGGAGCACTATACACCAAAATAACAAATTTGGCTCCCTCCTGGGTTGGTTCCACAGAGTTTTGTGTCTACTGGCATTTTTAAAATTACCCCCCACCCCGAATGTAACAAGCAGGATATGATAGCATAGTGAATGGAAAACATGGTCCAGTGCTTCTGCATCTTTCTATGCAGGCTTTTCCATCACCCTCTCCTGTATAAACACTTCCATAAAAAACATCATGAATGGACCGCTCCCATCGGCATATCCAGTATCTATGTTCATCCAGTAGAACATGTGGTAAGTGGCATTAAATTTGAGAAGACTCAATTAAGTGGATCACCCAAGCCCAACTCAAAACTGCAGAAATGATTCTCTGAATTGGAAGGGACATTATAAGCTTAATGTTGGGAATTTCCTAAACGTGAAATGCTTGACCCAGGTAGAGCTAAGATGAAAAGCCCATCGTGTGTAGATCAGGTGTAGATCAAGGGATAGCAGAGAGGAATGTATTAGCAGCCACACAACACACTAAGCTGTAATGTTTAACTCAAAGTGCCTAAACACCAGAGCTTAGTTGTCGTCTGAACAGGGTCACTGTAGTTCTTGGATAATTGTTCCTTCACTGATATAGTGATTCAGTCTGCTTGAGGAAGGTCCCTTTGGGGTAGCAATCAGACAGACAATGACTGGAATAAGAAATGTAGCAATATTAAGAGCTAGAGTCCACCAAAAGGCAGCAGAAGGTATCCCAGTTCTGGTTTGGAACCGAGAGGCAAAAGAGACATGGCTTTAAACCTGTATCTAGCAGCTATGTCCTTTTTTAAATGTTAGGTGTAGGGCCCCAATCCAGGTCTTAAAAGCTACCTACACACAGGCTTCAATCCAGAATGGGACCTTGTGCCTACTTTAGTATATAAATGAGAAAGAAAGAGATCTAGCTGCTAGACACAGACAGGGCTGGTGCCAGACTATTTGGCGCCCTAGGCAAGGTGAGCTATTTTCACCCCCTCCCCCCCGAAAAATTGCCAACTTTGTTTTTTAAGAAGAGATGTTTTGTAGAAAAAAATGAGAAGCACAAAACTTGAAACTGCTAAATTTATTTTAAAGTGCAAGAATAAATAATAATTAAATTTTGATTATCTTTCACAAATACAAAAGAAAATATTTTGGCACATAAATAATTTTGAACTAAAGTGCACTCAGTAAAAAGTATACCTCTGCCATTGGCAACACAACATTAAAAACTTTGACTTGTACTATTTAAGGTAACTTGGCATAACCAACCCATCATGTTAACAGAATATTTTGCTTACATTCAGATAGAGAAACAAACAAAAACCAGACAAACAGAGTTAAAAACGTCTCTTTAAAGTTTCAATTTCAGGCACATCAAAATCTCACTTTGCGTGCCTTTTCCTTTGCAAATTTTGTCACCAATTCCACCAGATCTACTTTTTGTGGTAGCATAGAATTTGCAAGTCTTCGAGCTATTGCTATAAGTTCACTACACAGATCTTCAGCATCAATGTCTTTGTTTCCATTATGCATTAATGCTTTTTCCAAATTCTTACAGTCCTTAAGTACATCTTCAGTAGATTTTGTCTTTATATTGTATATATCATACAGGAAGCCAAATAGGGAATTATATTGTTGGAGCTGTTGGAATCTCTCTTCAGTTGATTGTATGGCCACATCTAAAACAGCATAGTAGAAACCTACTTTGAATTTCTGCTTTGGATCTTGTGGTGCTTCTTCTTGGGCCTCATATGCAAACTGCCTTTTCCTTCTCCTGTTTCTAAGTTGTTCTGTCTCAAAGTTTGGTAGTATCTCTAGTTCCTTTGCAATCTCAGTAGCATCTGTCAAAACTTGTTGAAAACTCTCATCACACCTGCAGTCCACAAGGTAATTCTTAGTCACTTGCAATTGTCTTGTAGCTGAATTTAAATCTGCTTCTTTATTTTGTAGAAGCTTGCTTGTAAGATTTACTTCAAAAAGGATGTTGTATAGGGTGACCATATAAAAAGGAGGACAAGGCTCCTGTATCTTTAACAGTTGTACTGACAAGGGAATTTCTGCAGGTGTCATTTGTATATATGGGGAACCTGGGGAAATTCCCTCTTCATCACAACAGTTAAAGGTGCAGGTGCCCTGCCTTCTTTTAAATCTGGCCACTCTAGTATAGCTCCTGCAGCTTTAACTGTTGTGATGAAGAGGGAATTTCACCAGATTCTCCGTATATACAAATGACACCTGCAGAAATTCCCTTTTCTATGCAACTGTTAAAGATACAGGAGCCCTGTCCTCCTTTTCATATGGTCACCCTAATGTTGTACCATGTAACAAGGGATACCACAAACTTGAACTTACTAATTGCACCAGCAAGGGCCTTAGCTTCAATTCGGGAAGTATTTCCAGATGACCCTGTTAGGCTTGTATCATCAAAGATCTCAATTAAAGCATCATATATATTACCAAGATGATATCTCAGTGGTTTCAAAGCATCGATCCGACTCTCCCATCTTGTTTCACTCAATGGCTTAACAGTTATGCCAAAGTCTGATATATGGCTAGTTAGAATTTGCCAACGCTTAGTCGATGCAGAGAAATAATTGTAGATCTGTTGGACCAAACTAAAGAAACTAGTTGCTTCCAGACAACACCTAGCAGCAGCATTGACTACCAAGTTTAAAGAGTGTGCATTGCAGGGCACAAAAAAGGCACGTGGGGTTATGTCCAGGACTCTCCTTTGCACACCATTTTCTTTGCCTTTCATATTACTCCCATTATCATAACCCTGACCATGCAGATTTTCAATTGGTAATCCCATTTGCTCAAGCTGTTCAAGAAGAGTTTCTGCTATAAAGGCACCTGTAGTCTCCTGTAGTGGAACAAATCCCAAGAAATGTTCTCTTATGATAACGTCAGGCTCAGATATCTCATTATCTGATGGTTTGGTTACATCAACAAAACGTATAATCATTGTCATTTGCTCAATATAATTAACATCAGGTGTTCAGTCCACAATAATTGAATAGTATTTTGCTGAGTTTGCATCTGTTAAAATTTGCTGCCTTATAGCACCGGCTAGAAGCTGTATAAGCTCATTTTGGATACCTTTTCCTAGGTAGCGAACCATTGTTTCTTGATCTTTAACTCTACGCACATGTTCATTCATGATAGGATCAAAAAGGGCTAGATATTCTATAAACTTTAAAAAAAATCCATTGTTAGCACTGTACAATTTTTCATTTGTACCACGGAATGACAAGTTTTGCATGCCAAGTACTCTGACCAAAGCAATCAAGCGTTGCAAGATCTGTCGCCAATACTGTTCTTCTTCCTTAATTTTCTGCAGGTTAATAGCATCAATTGTTTTTCCTTTAGATAAGCGCAATTCAAGTTCACGCCAGGCTTGATAGTTTTCTAAATGGTCAGTATTCCGCTCATGTGAAGAAAGAATTGCTCCAATGTTCTTCCAGTCTTTTGAACCTGTTCGTTGTAACAATGATGCATTATTTTTTTTCATGAACAACTTACAGCAAAAACAAAAAAACACATCTTTTGAGGTTGAATATATCAACCACTGATGGCACACTTCTTCACCATTTGCTAGTCTCCTCTTGTAGTGCATAGAAGAAAATCTTCTGTTTCTTGAGTCTTTGGGGAAATCATGTGATACAACCTGCTGTGGTCCGTGTTGTATTATAAGCTGTCGCAAATTATCACTGCAACAGTTGGGCCATTTGGCAGGGTCACTGTAATTCAAGTCAGGCATAATATCATCTTCTTCTGCAGACTTTGCAGTACTCTCACTTTTCTTGACATCTTCTTTTTCCTCTGTGTGTTCTCCAGAAATATCTTCAATTTTTGAAACGTCTGTGTTAATATCACTTGTAGTAGGAGCACTACATTCAGTTCCCCCAGTGCTAGTTTCAGCTTGCTCTTGATCTGTTTTCTGTGTACGAAGGTATTTCAGGAACAACCCCTCTTGCTTTGCTTGCTCCTTAGCTTTTTCTGCCTTTCGTTTGCGGTACTGGGCTCCAGAAGGTTTTTTTTAATCAGCCATAGTTCACTAGAAAAAAGAAAAAAATGTATGCAGCACCTGGTGATAGTCCCTGTTCATCACAACAATTCCAGCTGCAGGAGCTGTGACCAGATACAAAAGAGGAAAGGACTCCTGCAGCTTTAATTACTGAAATCCCGTTTCAATACTACTGTTAATGATACAGGAGCCCTGACCTCCTTTCCATATGCTGATGCTATCAACAACAGCTGCCCCCAACCTGGTGCTCTCCAGATGTTTTGGACTTCAATTCCTATCAAATCTATAAAACAAGGCTTAAATGCACACAGGCTTAAATAGAACATCTTTAAAATTTAAATGTACTGCTTCAAAAGGAGTCCTACTGAATTAATCAGCTTTGGGACTGACATAATTCTGCTACTTGACTATATATGAAACCCTACACAAGAGCACATTATTACACGCACACTCTCAATTTATTTACAGACAAATGGCACATAAAACAACAACAAACAAACCTGGGGTAAACACCCTTCAACCGTAAGCTGTGTTTGTAGTATTTCCAACCACCGCCTCCTTCTATTTAGGTAATGTTGTACATTAAAAAAAAAGACAATGTTTTCATTTTCATCCACAATGGCCTCTTTGCAAGCACATAAAAGGCTGGATATAAATGTAACATCAATAAACCAGACATAACAGTCAAAAACAACCAAGAAAAACACACCTACTTCATTGAAATTGTAATACCTAATGACAAAAATGTTACAGAAAAGGAAAAGGAAAAGAGAAAAATATACACCACTGGCTATGGAAGGTAAAGAACTATGACAACAGGAAGAACTTACAATTATTCGTTAGTCGCATCAGTCAACAGCATGACATCATTGGTTTTTTTTTACAGAAAACCTTCAGAAATTAGGCCTACCAAAATACATGCACGCCAACATCCAGAAAGCAGTCATACTAAAAACAATGGACTTACTGTCAAGTCAATGTGCACAAAATAGTACTGACAAATCACCTCACATTTAGCAAACAATTGGCTATATTACGTCTTAATGTAATTCTGCATGCATGTCAATATTTACTCTGACATATGTTAGTGCTCAGTATGAAAAAGTCATTAAAAAAGGAAGAAAAAAACCCATCAGTCAGACACATCACACCTGAACTGCAACCCCACGTGTAACCATGTTTGTCAGTTTTACTACAATCCCACAGACACACACACTATCTGGGAGTACACTCAATAGGACTTTCTTCAGAATAGACGTTTATAAGAGCTTACTGTAAAAAACCCTATGAAACCTTAAAAGGCTAACAAATGTAAGGCTAAATTTATGCCACAATGTGTTAATCTTTAAGCTGCCACAAGGGCTCTTTGTTGTGCCAAAGGAGAGTATTAGTACAAAGCATAGTGTGGCACCTTAGAATCCATAGAATTTCTTTAAAGTATTTTTAACCACCTCCTTAGACAAAAAGGCTCCTAGAACAGCAGTAAAACGAGACAGATCCTGCCTACAGACGTAACAATCCAAAATGCCACAACACACAAGGAGATGAAGAGGGAAGAGAAATGTTTAAAATTGAATTTATTACAGTGTGAGTTTTTGTGAGCAACAACCTGCACCATGAAAACTTCAGCCACAATAAATATCAGACTTTAGGGTGCCCCAGTTCTCTTATTTTGTGATTACTGTAACAAACTGAGTGCTCTGCTTGTGTCCTTTTCTGTAACTTGGTGCAATTAACAATGCAATTACTCGCTGTTTAGCCATATCATTAAATACGGAGTTACACACAAAAAAGGACATAGCAGAGGATTAACACTAAAGACCCTTTAAAGGACACCCATCTCCTCTGCCTTCATTAGCCTAAATTGATTTTCACCATTCAGGATTTATTTATTTATTTCATTTATAATACTGCCCCTGGGCGGTTCACAAAAGCCAAAAACAGTAAACATCAAAAGTATAAAAAAAAATTAGAACATCAGAGACATAAAAACAACACTATACAGCTAATAGGATTGGCTAAAACATCACAGAGCCCCTCTCTGCAGCAAGTTCAGGCACCGCCAGAAAGAAACTGGCAAAGTGAGGGGGACCAATGGCTACTATTAGCAGAGCCCACAGCAAAGCTAATGAGGAAGAAACCAAGAAAATAGCTTACTTTCACGAACGACGACGGCTGGTTGCTCTCGCCTCGCCTGTCGCCTCGTGTTCCTCGGCTATTGCAGCTGTGGGAGGGACGGGCAGCTTCTGGGCACGTTCCGGAAGCCTGAATGAACGTGTATCGAGTGGAGCCGCCCCTCCCCCCCCCCAGCGTCCCTGCTTTGCTCGGCTGGGCAAGCGCAGGGGTGGATCTCTTGCCCGCCCAGTCGTTTCTCTCTAGAGCTGATAGAGTGGCTCTGGGAGCAGGGGGCGGAGGGCGGCTTCCAGGCGCATTTCAGAAGCCCAATATGGAGCGCCGCCCCTCCCCCAGCGTCCCCAATTGAATCCTCAGGCCAGGCAGCTGTCCTCAGTCACAGCCAACACGCAGGTGAGTGCTGCGCGCGCTGCGCCCAGCCGGCACTCTAGGCGGCTGCCTTAGTGGCCTCTATGGACGCACTGGCCCTGGACACAGATGTAAAATAATGTCAGTTTTGGCACTGAAAGAAAGCTGTGTCTAGTAGGGATGTGCTCTGCTTCTCCTCGGACCGAAGAAGCAGGAGCGGATCGGGGGGGGCTTCGCCTCCCATAAAGGCGGAGGTGAAGAGAATCGGGGGAGCTGAGGAGCGGATCGAGGTGAAGGCGGATCCTTCGCCTCGATCCGGAGCGCCGCAAAAAAGGTGAGGGGGGTTTACTTGGCCCTGCCAAGGTCGCTGCCGCCCATGCGGCGATGGCAGCAGAGCCAGTAAGGGGGCAAGGGGGAGGGGGGGTCTTAACTGCATCCGTCCATGGTCCCGCGGCTGCTTCAACTGAGCCTGAGGACTCAAACAGGAAGACTAGGCCGCGGCCTAGTCTTCCTGTTTGAGTCCTCAGGCTCAGTTGAAGCAGCCGCGGGACCGCGTACGGATGCAGGTAAGGGAGAGGAGGGAGGGGAGGTTTACCTGCATCTGTCAGGGTCCATCCCAGCTTCACTAGAGCCCGCGGCTCGACCAGGAAGTGTAGGCCGCAATC
Organism: Elgaria multicarinata webbii; assembly: GCF_023053635.1. Taxonomy (NCBI): domain Eukaryota; kingdom Metazoa; phylum Chordata; class Lepidosauria; order Squamata; family Anguidae; genus Elgaria; species Elgaria multicarinata. The sequence goes on along the minus strand of NC_086173.1, from coordinate 92,382,217 downwards.
GGGGCCTACAGTTCCTGGTTGAGCTGCGGGCTCTAGTGAAGCTGGGATAGGCCAGGACGGACACAGGTAAGGGGGAGGAGGGAGGGGGGCCTTACCTGGCACCACTCCCCGTCACTGCAGAGCTCCGATTCAGAGCCGGAGCTCCGCAGCGGAGCAGAGCGGCCCCTAGACGGATCGAGGTGGGGCAGAGCGGGCCCGATCCGCAATTTGCAGATCGGGCACGAAGAGGATCAGGGGGTCCGTGCACACTCCTAGTGTCTAGGGTCCTACTTTAAGGCAGTGTGTGTCCGATTGAAGTACTACCTCCAAGAAGAAGAGAACAGGTAGGTACTAAAATTCCAGTTCTCCTCTTGAAGGCAGTGGTTTAATCTCCTTGGGGATACAAAAAACAATCAAACCCATACACAGTTTATTGCAAACTTGGCAACATGATCTGGTCAAGCAAAAGTTATCCTGTAAAACCCACTGCAGCACCTTCTCAAAGGCTGCTTTTGCAGAGGCATAAGTGTCTAACTTGTAAGCCCAAGGGAACAGACATCTGTGTGGCTTCTCTCAATAAAGCCCTTGCATACCCGCTCAAGTTTGACAGTTTAGGGACATGCCACCTGGCCTGTTCAGCCAACACACTAAGCTATGGTTAGGCTGCTAATCCTTTTGCAGCAAATAGTTAGCGTGTTTAAACCATTGTTATGTAGCCATGATAGTTAGGAATGGTTGACACAAGCTAAATTATTATTATTATTATTATTATTATTATTATTATTATTATTATTATTATTATTTTATTTATATAGCACCATCAATGTACATGGTGCTGTCATGGAATAGTAGAGTTGGAAGGGACCTTTAAAGGCCATCGAGTCCAACCCCCTGCTCAGTGCAGGAATCCACCCTAAAGCATACCTGACAGATGCTTGTCCAGCTGCCTCTTGAAGGCCTCTAGTGTGGGAGAGCCCACAACCTCCCTAGGTAACTGATTCCATTGTCGTACTGCTCTAACAGTCAGGAAGTTTTTCCTGATGTCCAGCTGGAATCTGGCTTCCTTTAACTTGAGCCCGTTATTCTGTGTCCTGCACTCTGGGAGGATCGAGAAGAGATCCTGGCCCTCCTCTGTGTGACAACCTTTTAAGTATTTGAAGACTGCTATCATGTCTCCCCTCAATCTTCTCTTCTCCAGGCTAAACATGTCCAGTTCTTTCAGTCTCTCTTCATAGGGCTTTATTTCCAGACCCCTGATCATCCTGGTTGTCCTCCTCTGAACACGCTCCAGCTTTTCTGCGTCCTTCTTGAATTGTGGAGCCCAGAACTGGACGCAATACTCTAGATGAGGCCTAACCTGGGCCTAATAGAGAGGAACCAGTACCTCACGTGATTTGGAAGCTATACTTCTATTAATGCAGCCCAAAATAGCATTTGCCTTTCTTGCAGCCATATTGCACTGTTGGCTCATATTCAGCTTGCAGTCTACAACAATTCCAAGATCCTTCTCGTTTGTAGTATTGCTGAGCCAAGTATCCCCCATCTTGTAACTGTGTCTTTGGCTTCTATTTCCTAAATGTAGAACTTGGCATTTATCCCTATTAAATTTCATCCTGTTGTTTTCAGCCCAGCGCTCCAGCCTATCAAGATCACTTTGAAGTTTGTTTCTGTCTTCCAGGGTATTAGCTATCCCACCCAATTATGTGTCATCTGCAAATTTGATAAGTGTTCCCTGCACCTCCTCATCCAAATCATTAATAAAAATGTTGAAGAGCACTGGGCCCAGGACTGAGTCCTGCGGTACCCCACTCGTTGCCTCTTCCCAGTTTGAGAAGGTTCCATTGATAAGTACTCTTTGAGTCCGATTCTGTAGCCAACTGTGAATCCACCTAATAGTTGTTCCATCTAGCCCACTTTTAGCTAGTTTGTTAATCAGAATGTCATGTGGTACTTTGTCAAAAGCCTTGCTGAAGTCAAGATATATGACGTCCACAGCTTTCCCATGGTCCACAAGGGAGGCTACCTTATCAAAAAATGAGATCAAATTTGTCTGACAGGACTTGTTCTTGACAAATCCATGTTGGCTTCTAGTGATCACCGCATTGATTTCAAGGTGTTTACAGATAGACTCCTTCATAATCTGCTCCAGAATTTTCCCGGGGATGGATGTCAGACTGACTGGCCTATAGTTCCCAGGTTCCTCTTTTTTGAAGATAGGGACAAAGTTAGTCCTCCTCCAGTCGTCCGGCATCTCACCCGTTTTCCATGATTTTGCAAAGATAATAGACAAAGGTTCTGAGAGTTCTTCCACTAGCTCCTTCATTACTCTAGGATGCAGTTCATCGGGCCCTGGAGATTTGAACTCATTCAAGGAAATTAGGTGTTCTTTGACCATTTGTTTATCAATCTCAAACTGTAATCCTGCCCCCTCAACGTCTGCTTCACTTTTTCCAGGGGGGTCATAGACCCGCTTCTGGGAGAAGACTGAGGCAAAGTAGGAATTGAGCACTTCAGCCTTTTCTTTGTCATCTGTTATCAATTTGCCATCCTCATTAAGCAGTTGAACCACCATTTCTTTCCTCTGTCTTTTACTACTCATATATCTGAAGAAAGCCTTTTTATTGCTTTTAGCATCCCTCGCTAATCTCAGCTCATTCTGAGCTTTAGCCTTCCTGATGCCATTTCGGCACTTCTGTGCCACTTGTCTGTACTCTTCTTTTGTAGCCTGGCCTTCCTTCCATTTCCTATATGTATCCCTTTTTGTTTTCAGGTCATCTCTAAGCTTTTTGTGGAGCCACATTGGTTTCCTCTGTTGTCTTCTATCTTTTCTCCTTATTGGAATTGTTTGTAACTGTGCCTTTAAAATTTCCTTTTTTAAATACTCCCACCCATCATGCACTCCTTTTCTCATTAGGCTCATTTGCCATGGGACCTTACTTATCATAGTTCTGAGTTTATTAAAATCAGCTTTCCTAAAATCCAGAGTACGTGTATGGCTACACTCAACTTTTGTCTCCTTCATAATCAAGAATTCAAGTACGACATGTTCACTTTCCCCCAGAGTTCCCGTAACTGCCACTTTATCCACTAAGTCATCCCTATGGGGGAGGGGGGTGGCTCAGGTCTGATTCCTTGACATGAATGGGCTTATCTGTCCTCCTTTCTTTGTTGAAAGAAAGTATCAAGTAGGGGTGTGATCCGCTTTGCTTAGAATCGGAGAAGCAACAGTGAACCAGGGGGCTGGAGAAGCATGGCGAAGAGAAGCGACCATAAGCAAATCGCTTCTCTTTTCGCGGAGCACTCCGCCCGCCATTTTGGATTTTTTCGCCCATAGGATTGCATTGCGGAAAAGATTAGTGGATAACTTTTTTGTTTTTCAAGCTATTTGAAACTTGCTGTGCTTAGAGAGTCATGGGTGGGGGCCATTTTGAGCCTATTTTCAGCACTCTGTGTGCTGCGGTTTGCTTGCTATTAGTTTGTTTAGAATGTTAAAAGCGGGAGGGGGTAAGGTTTTTTTTAAGCGATGACAGGCAGATTCAACTCCCAATCCTGATGAGAAGTGATCACCTCATGAAGCATCCTCCAATCCCAATGTTAGAGGGGGGACTAAGGCAGAGCTACCCTGAGACCTTTTTCCTTTCTGTCTCTTTGTGGGGTTGGTGTTAGTGGAGAGAGGAGTTAGTTCTGTGTTGCTGCTGTGTTTGGACTTGGAGGAGATATTAGGATTTAGCTTGGGTTGTGTGTGTGTGTTTGTTTCTGACTGTTTGCTTAGTTTGCTCTGTGTTTTTCCCTTACTTTGATTTTATATAAACTTAATTTTTCATTTTTGGAGTGTTTGTTTGTTTGTTTGGTTGCAGGCAGCAACAGCATTAATGCCATTAGAGGAGGAGGAGGAGGAGAAGTATCCCCAACTCCTTCATTATTGTTTGAGGCCATGAGCCCGCTGATGGACCTGTCTCCAGACCTCCTAGACGAGGTCCTCAGCACAGTGGAGGAACAGGAGGAAAAGGAGGCGGTCCTCAGCAGCAGGCTGAGGCTCTCTCCCCAGTCTCATCTCTACAGAAGAAGACACTTGGCACGTTCACTTTGCTGCACATAGTTCCAGTTCAGTTGGGTGCTCCTGTCTGAAATCATAGCTTTGAGAAACTACCTCACACTGCAAGTCATGGCAGTCATTGACTTCACCACAGCCACTACTTTGGTTTTGGGCAATTGGTTTTGCAACGGGACTTAAGCTCCAGCAGTGCACTGGTTGTCCTTTGGATCGTTCTGCAAGTTGGGTGCTCTTGTGCATCCTCAGCACAGTGGAGGGGCAGGAGGAGGAGGAGGAGGCGGTGGTCCTCCAGGATGTGGGTGATGAGGAGCAGCAGCTGGCTGAGGCTCTCTCTCCAGCCTCATCCAACTCCTCTTCCTCTTTCTGCTGCATCGCTGAGCGTAGTTCCTGATGGTCAGTTCAGTTGGGTCCTCCTGTCTGGAATCATGGTTCTGAGAAGCCACCTCACACTTCAACCCCTGCAACCCATTGAACTCAAGTTCTTCAAGTTCCCTTGACAGAAGATGAATGCCATGTCGTCGAGATTCATGGCTTTGAGAAGCCACCTCACACTTCAATTCATGCAACTCATTGACTTCACCTGTGCTTTGGCAGTGGGCTGCTTTTCACTTGTATCCCTTCCAGCAGGAGCACAGGCCAGGCACAGGCTCTCCACGCCGTGGTTGGGCAGAGACCCTCCCCAGCCACCTGGAACAGGAAGTAAACTCCAGCAGTCCACTGGTTGCCCTTTGGAGAGTTCACTTAGCTCTCTTGACAGAAGATGAATGCCACGTCGTCGAGATTCATGGCTTTGAGAAGCCACCTTACAATTCAATTCATGCACCTCATTGACTTCACCTGTGCTTTGGCAGTGGGCTGCTTTTCTGCAACGGGAACAGGAGGTAAACTCCAGCAGTCCACTGGTTGCCCTTTGGAGGGTGCTGGCTGAGGATTGATTTTTCCAAGTCATCCAACACTTCCACTTTGCACATTACTGCAACGCTATACACTTACAGGTGGATCATCCAGCAACGTTAATGCTCCAAGCCACAGTGTGGTAGATGCCTGCATCATCTTCCACACTCAACATAACTGCTTCAATAAGCTGTGCAAAGTACCAGCTCCTTTGTGCCCACTTGCCAATGCCCACCTCTCTGCCTGCCTACCAGTCAATGCCCGCCTCTCTGCCTGCCCACCTGCCTGCCAGCCAATGCCTGCCTGCCTGGGAGCCGTCCTTGTGAGGTAGCTGGATCTGCTGGGACTGACTCCCCCAGAGATCTATGGCTTACTTGTGCAAGGTACCAGCTCCTTTGTGCCTGCCCGCTCGTGCCCACCTCTCTGCCTGCCTGCCTGCCAGCCAGTGCCCACCTCTCTGCCTGCCTGCCTTCCTGCCAGCCAGTGCCTACCTGCCTGGGAGCTGTCCTTGTGAGGTAGCTGGATCTGCTGGGATTGACTCTCCCAGAGATCTATGGCTTACTTGTGCAAGGTACCAGCTCCTTTGCCCACCTGCTTGCCTGCCAGCCAATGCCCGCCTCTCTGCCTGCCAGCCAGCCAGCCAATGCCTGTCTCTCTGCCCGCCTGGTGCCTGGGAGCTTTACTACATGATGGGCTTTGTGGTTCAACCCCACAAGCCTCCAGCATGCTTGCTCCCAGTGCTGCCTGTCCTCCTCTGTGCCCGCCTCGCAGGGATGGTTTGTGCGTGTCTTGCTTTGACTCAGGGGATAAGTCCTTCCTACGCTCACTTAGACTTTTTGAAGTTCCAAATAAATTTTTCAAGTGTGGAAGAAGATTCATATTTTAGGTTTATCTACTCTCCAATTCATGGCATGTTGGGATGTCCTTTGAAATGGCCATAAATAAAGAAAGCCCATTGAACTGTCTGCAGCTTTAAAAATCCGTGAGGTACTGGGGTGTTGGATTTTCAAAAATCCCCCAATAATCAGGGGATGCTTGGATTTGCTTGAGGCTTGGCATGCATGTGTATACATGGATAAGCTGTCATGGTGCCTAATTTGAGGTTTCTAACATTGAAATTGATGGAGTTCTAGCATGGGATTTGAATTGGGGCGAGTTAAGAGAAAAACCCCGCCAAAGATCAGGGGATGATGGGATTTGCTTGAAACTTGCCATGAATATGGATCTAGATGGCATCTGTGAGGGTGCCCACTTTAAAAAAAAATTCTGTAAAAATGTCAGAGTAAATCCCATTTCTGAAAATGGGGTGTCGGATTTTCAAAAATCCCCCCAAAATCAGGGGATGCTTGGATTTGCTTGAGGCTTGGCATGCATGTGTATACATGGATCAGCGGTCACGTTGCCTAATTTGAGATTTCTAACATGAAAATTGACGGAGATATCGAAAGGGGTGTGAATTGGGGTTAGGGGTGATGCTTTAAAGGTTAAAAAACCCTGCCAAAATTCAGGGGATGATGGGATTGGCTTGAAACTTGCCATGAATGTGAATCTAGATGGCATCTGTGAGGGTGCCTGCTTCCAAGTTTTTATCTGAAAAAATGTCAGAGTAAATCCCATTTCTGAAAATGGGGTGTCGGATTTTCAAAAATCCCCCCAAAATCAGGGGATGCTTTGGATTTGCTTGAGGCTTGGCACGCATTTGTATACATGGATAAGCTATCATGGTGCTGAGTTTGAGGTTTCTAACGTTAGCAGAAAAAAATGCAGGCATTTTTGGATTTCAATGCAAGTCTATGAGGGTGAAAGTGGAGCTCCGATTCAGATCCGGAGCTCCACAGTGAAGCAGAGCAGACCATAGGCGGATTGCAGCGGACCCAATCTGGAAGTTGCAAATCTGGACGAGAAGTGGATCGGGGGTCCGTCCACAGCCCTACCATCAAGTGAGCACCTTCCAGTTACTGGAGTAAATTCTATTGGCAGAAGTTGTGGGAAGCAAGGATGGTAGAAGTGAGAATTTTGAATAGGGCTGTGCACCTTCTTGGATTGTAATCCTGAATCTGAAGCAGATCAGGGTGAATTGGACCTCCCAATCACTGATCTGAGGGGGGTTGGGGGGTATTCGGATTGATCCGAAGCAGTTTGGATGGATCCATGTCGATTTGGATCGATTTGGAGATTCGGACACCATTTTAGGCCAAACCGCATTTTTTTCTCCAATAGACTTTCATTGGGGAAAAAATCGCCTATAACTTTATTTGTGAACATAGAAACTTGAAACTTGGGAACTTGAAGATGTCCTCGTGTATGTCATGTGTGTTAATTTTCAGTCAGATATGTTCAGCTGTTCTGTTGCTATAATTAAAAAAAAAAACTTTAAAGAGGGAGGGGGAGGAGTTTTTTGGGGGGTGATTGACAGCTTGACTTGCCAGTCATCCTGAAGCCTCTAGCACTGTATCCCCCAATCCTGCTCAAGTGTCCAGCAGCCACCAATCACAATGATGGAGGAGGGCTTAACGAGGGAGGGGTCAGCAGAGATCTTTCGTCTTTGTGGGTAGAGACTTAGAAGGAGAAAGACTTTTTTGGAGCTCTGTGTGTTGTTGTTGCATTTAGAAGGTGTTTGGTGGATTTTTGCTTAGGTCTTCTTTCTTTAACTTTCCCTGTTCTCTCTCTCTCTTTAGCATTTAATTTTATTCTGCTCTTTATTATATAAACTTTAGTTTGTTTGTTCTATTCCATGTGTGTTTGTTTTGTTCCCTTCCTCCCCTCCCCGTTGTTCCAGCCAGGTGCCCTTTGTGTTTGTCTTGAGTGTCTTTCCATTATAAAAAACCAAAAAAGTATATTTTAAAAATTTGTATCTTATCCTCTCTCTCTCTCTGTGTGTGTGTGTGTGTGTGTATGTGTTTGTGTGCGTGTTCAGTCATTCTTGTGTCTTAAAAAACCTTTTTAAAACATATATAAAAATAATTCTATCCTGTGTGTGTGTGTGAGTTGGTGGGCTGCCTGTGTTATGCAGGCTGTGTACACAAGCACACAATTTGTCTTGGCAAAGCAGCACACAAACACATATATTATAAATATAAACTTATCCATCCCTATAACTACCTATCCTCCAATTAAGGGGATGCCAAAGCAAAGCATCCCTCCCTGTCTTTGGTTTGGCACCAGTGTGCCCACCTTGCTGGGTTGGTTTGCATTTTTAGGCTTCACGATTGAAAATAGACACACTCTTGGGCTCACTGACTTCTGTGCTCCTCAATCATCATTGATTGCTGCTTCTGACTGAGTCTGTGACTGCCTGTGTAAAGCACTTGCACAGGTGACTAGTATTACGTTCTTCTGCTTTGCGTAGCCACTAGCCACATTCTCAGTGCTGTACCTACCTAGTCCCTAACTTACAGTCCTTCACTGCTAACTGGAGTCTGAATGGGAACACCCTCAGGCTCTGCTAGCCCAGCTTTTACAACAGAAAATAACACTGAAGGGGAGATTGATTTGCACTTCAATAGATAGTGTCTGATCTTCTCTTGAATACACAGACTTTCTCGCTTTGATAAGGGAGACTGCTTGAAATGTTCCTTTGAAAAATCCAATTTTAAAAAATTAATTGCAACAAAACCTGTGAACAGACCATTCTAAAAATTTCCACAGATGTCAACCATGAATCCATCTGTAAGCTCAGAAAATTTCATGTTGCTATCTTGTAAAATGAAAAAGTTATAGGCATTTATTTTTCCCAATGGAACTCTATGGAGAAACACATCCGAATCGCGATTGGGAGGTCCGAATCTTGCCTTGGATTGGGCCTGATTCGGAAGGTACAGATCAGGCTCTGAAGCAGATTTGGGGGGTGTCCATGCACAGCCCTAGTTTTGAACCTAAGCTGCTGAAATGTGGTACTCAAAGCTCCACCAACCTCTCTTCGGAATATTTTCTGTGACTCTTGGCAAAAACTACCTTAGGAGTTTGCATATGTTCACCATTCTGAGTTTTGCATTTGTATTCCAGTTTGTCAATATGTTACCTTTGATCATCGGCCCAGTCCTTCTAGGATCTCACGTTATTTCAATCATGGTGTGGCTCTCTCTTAGCCTTATGGTTACCACAGCCGCACACTGTGGCTACCATTTTCCTTTCGTGGGCTCATCGGAATTCCATGACTTCCATCATCTCAGGTAATTCTATTTCTCTGTCTTATGGGCTGCATTTTCATTCACTCACTCACATGATGTGGGTTGAGTTAGGGAAAATAGCAAGGAGAAGGGTGACATGTAACGTTTTCATGTAATCAGCAGCAATTCTTATGGCCATCCCATTGCACTCAAGGATTGAAGGCTGGAAAAGTCAGGTTGCTTACCCATAACTGTAGTTCTTCAAATGGTCCAGGTTACCTGAGAGAGCGCCTTCTCCCTCACCAAACTGCCTAGACACTGAGGTCATCGGAAGGTATGCTCCTGGTGGTTCCACATGGTCCTATGGCCCGATTGGAGTCCACCAGGAGAAGGGCCTTCAGCATGGTGGCCCCCTTCTTATGGAACTCCTTGCCTTTGGAGGGTAGGCAGGCACCAACATTGTATAGTTGTTGCTTGACCCAGGTGATACTGTTCCCAGAAGCTTTCCCGGAATAATTGGCTGTGGTTTAATCTGTACCTGTTCTTTTAAAATATTTATTTATTTTATTTATTTATCATACTTATACCCCACTCCTCAGCCAAAAAAGGCTCTTGGAGCGGCTTACACTTAGCAAAAAAGACAGTATTAATGTATTTTTAATGCTTTTATTATTTTACTTCATTTGTTCACCACTCTGAAATCCTCAGATAGGGAGTGGTATAGAAATATTGTAAATAAAGAAATAGTAAATAAATCTGTGCATTCACACATATGGGGTTCTGCAGAGCCTCAATTTGGAAAAGGTCTATAGATGAGGCATTCCACTGTCCCAGTGCGCATGTCCCTAGAGGGTTCCCACTTATTCCCTAAGTTCCATCACTGTAGCTTCCGAACCAGGAAGGAACATCTTCTGTACCTAATATCAAACTCGAGTATGGCACTTAAGAGGGGGTTGGTCACGTGAATGTATAGATGACTATTCAAAGAACTACAGTTACAGGTAAGCAACCTGCCTTTCTTCTTCATGGTCTCTTTGCATCACACATATGGGTGAGTAGGAAGCTGGCTTACTGGAGGTGGATCAATGTAGCTAGCAGTGGTTGGAAATCCCGGGTGGCTACTGGAGGGAGAATGACACATGTGCCCTCATCATCCAGCAGCCTTGACATCAAAGATAAAGGCTGATGGTGGTACCTATGGGTGTTTTAGTTGTAAGAGGCCAGATGTGGTAATACTAATGTTGACCATGAGAATGGAGGAGTGGGAGAGAGCGATAAACACCAGTGATCACGGCCAGTCCTGATCTGACTCTGCCAACTTTTAGAAGTATTTTTCTTCTTATAAAGGCAGGAGACCAGCCAGTTTAGAAGCCTTAGCTTTCTTTGTAAGCTTTTTGGCCAACAAAAGCATCAAATATCACCCCAGGGCCTGTTCTGCTTAGAGACACTTGCCTTCAAGTTTGAGTGTGACGCTGAGGCGATTCCAACCTGACATTTGTACAGGCTTTGGCTGGCAGTAATGCCCCAGGGAGAAATTAGATGACTGAGCCATCGAGATTGTAGGCTCCTGAATTGCCTCAAGCGCCTTCCTCCACAAGACAGCCCTTCAATCAATCAGAACAATTTGTCCTCGCCTGCTAAGTAAATGGGCCTGACAATGTGGGCAAGATTCAACAACATGCCCCTCTTCCAGACAGAAAAGGCAGAGCGAGTGTCCATCTGTCAGCAACAACTTAGTCCTGCAGAGGGCACATTTATGAAAAGGAGCCTTGAGGACTATATAACCTTTGGGCAATTGCCAGACTGGAAAGAAAGAAAGAAAGAAAGAAAGAAAGAAAGAAAGAAAGAAAGAAAGAAAGAAAGAACTCCAGATGAGATAGAAATATACAATAAAAATCTCAGCTTTCATCACTATCAGTGAACTGATCACTAAAGTTCCCTCATGAGGCTACCACAATGGTGGCTGAAAGAGAACTGAGGGAAAAAGCAGGAACCAGCTAGAGACACGGCTTTTGGAGGGATATTGCCAATGAGGTCACAGAATTATCTTAACATTGCTCCTATGTCGTCATTGGTAAGTTTCAAAAAACCAGACAAGCTAGGTGAGCAGGTGGAGTCACCCCAGGTTAAAAAAAAAAAGTCTGGAGTGAAGGAAAGGAGGGGGGGGCTTCAGCAAGTGGGTAGATTTGTTGGCTAGTGGGTGGATGGGGGCCCATTGGCAGCACTGTGCTGACAGCACAATAGAGTCTGGCCCTGAACAGTATTTAGTTATTGTGATTAGTGGTTATTGATTTAGTTATTGAGAGGCTCATCCCCTGTAAATTTCTCTACTCTTTAAAACCATCCAAATTAGTGGCCATCACTACACCTTGTGGTAGCAAATTTCATAGTTTAACAATATGCCACCCACCCCAGTTATCCTAACATACCTTCAGGAACACCATTTTTTGTTTTTGTTTTGGAAGGCTAACAGTACACAGCTGTTTACTATAGCTTTGGAGTGATTACTTTCAGGTACAAAGCAGCTGCAGTTCGCATGAGTGATCTGCTGCTGCCAGAAATGGTGTTGGTAAATGATAGTACCATGTTCCTTATAAGCTACTTGTATCCATAATAACTAAGGTCCACATTACCTGTTAGTTAAATGTGAAGTTCAGCCTTTTTGCTACTTGGTGTGCTTAAACTTTCTACTTTAAATAGTAGTTGCAGTGATCTTGACAAAACATTACCTCTTCCCTCAAATTATTTGTTGAAGAGTTGGCTGTGATCAACAACTTCTCAACCAAAGTAAATCACTGCTTTGGTGGTGGGAGGGACAATTTGAAAAAGGATCATGGCACAGGGTACACGTTTAAAACCATCCCTGACCCCACGGATTCAATCCTGATTGCTACCACCCTACCCCCAACGCACTTCAGAGCAGAGCATGTACTTCAGAGGCACATTTTGTCCACCTTACTGAGCCACTATTTTGTACCTGTTTCAGGGTCAGTTGAATTTAAGAAAACTGAATTCTAGTTAAAAAAAAAAAAGTAGATCCTGCAGACCTAAGTGCTACACCATAGTTACTACTAACTTCCAGATTTTTTTCCCTGTTTTTCTCCAGATTCAATCAGTGCTATGGGATGCTGGGGTTGCTGGACCACCTGCATGGAACAGACAAATTATTCAAGCAATCAAAGGCCTATAAGAGACACTGTGTCCTGTGGGGCTTCACACCACTCACAGAAAGCATCCCTGATTTCCCCAAGAGACTAGAATGATCCTTCCTGAAGTGCAGCTTACTTCCTTGTCTGTCATCCAGATAAGCACAAGAATCAGAGGATTATATCAAATTTCTAAGGAAGCACTTGATCACTGAGAGATTGTACAAGTTTCCATTAGGAAGACACAGTGCTCAGCCTACACTATGACCTTTGAAAGGAATCAAGATGACATTCATGCCACCTCCTTGGCTCCTCCTCCGGCTTGAATTTCCCAGTCCAAGTACTTGCCAAGTCAAGAGGAAAACCCGGTCTGGAAGGACAACAGAAGACAATATGAAGCCACGTTCCCCCTCCAAAGTAACTGAGCCAGGCCTCAGTAGGAGATTGGGACAATGACCAAAGGATGTTGTAGGAAAACCTTTACTGAACTAGTCAACAAATGAGGAAGCAACACCAAGTAGCAAAAAGGTGTAATGAAATAAAGTATGAGTTTATAAGTGAAGTAAGCAATAAAGTGTACCTGGAGAAGCACTAGAGAGATCTCATTCAATTTCCATCCTGTAATGAGCAAGAATGGGTGGGGATTGGAGCTACTATGGGAGTAGTCAGGGAAAAACAGCTCACAGTGTCTGAATTCGGATGACTGCAGGGGGTGGCGGGGGAGTAATAGGAACAGAATGGGAAAAAACCGTTGATTAGTGTGTCATCCGAACTCAGCCAGCAAGTATAACAGCTGCATTTTCTCCTATCTTCTCCCTACAAGCTCCAAAGGTGTGGAATATACCAAAGCTATAGCAATACAGGGTGGGAGACATCAGAAAAGAAGGGAGAAAGACAGATTCATTGAGAAACAGCCCAAAGTATTAGCGAATGAAGGCCGCCTTGGCATCTAACCACTCCTAAATACTGTAATGAGTAACAAAAGAGTGATCCAAAGCCCACGTGGCTGCCCTACCCACCTCCTTCCAGGAAGATCTGGACTGAAGGGTCCATGTAGTGGAGGCCCTTCTAGTACAATGTGCTAAGACTCCTGGAGGCTGTTGTGATGCCTTATAGGACTCTGCAATGCAGGCCTCAATTCAATTTAATAAGGGAGGGGGCGAGGCACTCTTTTCTATGTTGTTACAGCCCCAAAAAATGAACAGGGTCTGAGGTATCCTAAAAGGCTTGTGCTAGAAAGGCTAGAGACTTTGGGCGAGTTTGGACAAGACAATAATCAACCATGTGTTAATAGTCTACTCCACAGTTGACCATTTTGGGGGTACTCCCCACACAACATGATAATAATCAACCGTGAGTTGACTATTAACTGTGCATTGACTAGCAAATTCCCCCCCCGTGCCCCCCCCTCTGTCCTCCCACTGAATAGTGGTGCTAGTTCCCATGAAAATCCCCCTTTCATGCTGGGCCCGCATGGTCAGTACTGGCAGCATGCCAGAGCCTGCACAGGTAGGGTGACCATATTTTGGAAACCAAAAAGGAAGACATCATTGCCAACACTCAAGGAGGCATGCCCATCCTGACATAACCTCCCCCAAGGGGGCATGGCCTTGGTCACATGCCTAATTTATTGAATTGTAAACCAGAATCTAAAAGACAATACAGTAAGGTATCATTGAGCATCTCTGAATCCTACAACTAAACTATTACTGATGTGAAATGCAATCAGAATTTGGAAAAAGAAGGGGCAGGATCATGACATCACCACTTCCCATGTTTATTTTACAAACACATCTCTCAAAAACAAAAGTGGGTTACATCACCATCAAAGAACTCAAATGCTAAGATTTCAGCAAGCTTTTTGACACACTTCCAATGACATCTTTGCAACCACAACGGCTAGAATCCTTTTTTAAAAAAAGAAAGCTCAGATTCTCAGGTGGCTGAACTTTGGGTCCAGCAGTATCACATTTTGCATTTCTGGCTATTATAAAAACAGGTCAAATCAACAGTCCAATTGCTAGTCCCCACCAGAGCAGACACGTTGAAGCAATGGAACTTAGATAAGTGGGGACTTACCAAGTTTCCATTGATTCACTGTGTCTACTCCAGTTGGGAGTAACAATTGGATCTAGGCCATTATCTCCCTTTCAATACAGAAACAGAATAAGGATGTTTCTCTAATGTGCAAACAGCATTACTATATGGAGGTTGCTTACCTGTAACCGTAGTTCTTCGAGTGGTCATCTGTACATTCACACTTTATGGGGCTCTGCGCCTGCATGGAACCTAGGTTGAAAACTTCCAATGGCTGAGAAGGATTTTTAAGCAGGAACTCCTCCCCCACCATCATGCGTATGTACACTGTGTTCCCACCCTATCCCTCAGTTCCTTGAGACCGCCGTTTCGATCTCGAACCTCAGGATAGCCCAAGCCTCAGTATCGACAGTGTTACTGACACTGAAATGGGCATGGGGGGCGGGGTAGTGTGAATGCACAGATGGCCACTCGAAGAACTATGGTTACAAGTAAGCAACCTGCATTTCTTCTTCGTGGTCTCTGTGCATCACACTTTATGGGGCGATTAGCGAGCTCACTTACCGGAGGCGGGTAAGGTGTCTACTGAAGGACTGATGAGAGCACAGCTCTTCTGAATTGTGAGCTGGATCTGGCTTGTATATCCAGTTTGTAGTGTCGAATAAAGGTCGACTGGGATGTCCAGGTAGCAGGGAACACCTCTGGCAAAGGCTGTTGACACTCCTTGGCGGAGTGGGCTTTAACCTGGGGTGGGAATTCCCTGCTGGGCACTCAATAGGCAAGTTGGATTGTTTGTTGACTCCATGCTGCTATTCGTTGTGACGAGACTGGGGAACCTTTTTTGGGTTCACCGTAACACATGAACAGTTTCTGTGTGGATCTGAAGGCCTGGGTTTTGGATTTGTAGAAAGCAATGGAACAGGAGGAGCGGAGCATGGCTCCAGCTCGCTGAGGGAGTCACGTTACCAGGTAGCGACCCCCTTGCACTGACACGTCTATGGAGCCCCACTGGGCAAGTGCGGCAGGGGTTTCTGCTGCTCTTGCCTCGTGACTCTGTAGGCATGAGAAAATGTCAACAGAGCCTGCCACGTGACCCAACAATCAATGGCTGTGCAAATAGTCATCTCTCCACACTGTTGATTATTTGTGTTGGTTATTCTAGCGGAAATAACCAACGATGGAGTGGAAAAGGCATGACGGATGACACAATAGGCAACGGTTGACTATTTAAGCAACACCTGACTATTTAAGCAACGGCTTAGTACTTGGTGAAAGGGGGTGGTGGAACCTGCTCCGATGGGAAGGCCTCTTTCAGCCCACGTAGACAGGACAGGACTGTGTCATCATAGTTTCAATGCTGTGTTGATGAGGGCCTCCAACATAGTGAGCATCTTTGAAAGGCTGGGGACTGAACCTGGGTCATTCTGCATTGGAGGCAGGTACTCTGCCACGGCCCGTTAAAAGGGGATATGCCTGTAGCGAGAGGCAGGCCAGGCTGGGGTGATATCAGCCTTAGACAAAGCCATGGTCCTTATTTCCGTGTGTGTGTGTGTTGTCTTTGACAGACTGAAGCCTAATGTAGGGCTGGAGCAGCAAGCAAAAGCTACTCCTGCATAGCTGGGTTCATTTCCCCTGTGCCATACTGGCTGTTTGGAAAGAAAGTTCAGGAGCAGTTGCCCATTCAGTTACTGCCCAGGCTTAGCCCTGCTAGGTCAGCCAGGAGGCTGCATCAGAATGTCCTCATGATTTTGAGCTAGGAACAAAGTCTGAACAAAGCATCATGGCAGGAGGCGGCACATAGGAGGCAGTGAGTAGTGCGTCTGAGGGAGGGAAAAGGGGTTTAGCAGCATGAGTGCCCGCTCCATCCCTTCCAAACTGCTCCCGGAAGACAGGAAACTGGCTCCCCTCTTAGTAGGGGAGTCTGGAGTCTGGTGCGGTCTGGAGGCTCTGGCAGGGCTGGTCCTTTAAAAGTGGGTGAGAGAGCCCTCCTGCCGGGCAGGGTGGACAGCCTTTCCCACTGAAAAAGAGCCAACTCGGGTCCCCTCTGAACTAGGGAGTGTGGGTGGCATAAAAACAGATGGGCCTTCCTCCAGCATGGAGGAAGCCTGGGGAGACCGAGTCCCTCTTAAATTGGTGGCGTGGGATGAGGGAGGCTACTTTGCTCCCTTTCAGGAGTTCCTCCCATGTTTCTCCTCTTGCAGCTTGCGAGCTCCAAAGACAACATCTGACCTCAGCAGGCAGAAGAGAAAGACTGGGGGATTCAGGCCAGAGGAGGAGCCAAGGAGGTGGTAACTGACCACCACAGAAGCCCAGATTATGACTCACATAAATTCACCCTAATCAAACCCAAAGAACCAAGAGCAAGGACTCTGAGGATTTACTTCCAATCTCAAGAGGAAAGCAGGTAGATGGTATCTTTTGGCCTCAGATAATCCACAATGGCACTGTTCGCATATAATAGCTGCTGCAACATTTGCTGGGAACCTTTCTGCAACCTTTTTGAATATTCAACCCTATCAGGCCAATCGAGGGATGCCATGTAACGTCTGAACCCAGGCACTATAGTTTAATTGTAATTAAACAATGACGATGTAAAATATTAAACAATACACTGCAAAATAAATCACACTTGTGCAGCACAACAGCAGAACCATAGAAAATGAGGAAAGGCAGAAATCTTTAGAAGGCCATGATGGCAGAGCCTAGAACTAATTTGAGCTTTATCATGCCCATCTCCTCGTACCAGGAAAAGAAGTACCTGTTTGGTGACTGCAGCGTAGGAGGTAAATGGATCTAGTAACCCATCTTAAAAACATTCAGTTTGTTTTATGATGGCCTGCATGCTTCCATGTTTCAACACAAACAAAAACCACACATGAAAAAAACCCAGTCCTAACACATAGAAAGAAAACAATTAATTCTGGGAGTTGACATAAAAGTTTCTATGCGAAATAAACTTTATTTTTTATGGAGGACCATTCAATCATGTTGAGTCTCCAGTTACTGTCTAAAGTAGCACAGGCAGATTTATTGCCTCTTGATTTTTCATTCTTTGGAAAACAGTCAAAGTAGTAATCTTGCTGAGGTGAGAATGCAACGAGACATTAAAACATGGAGTTGCCAATCTTGCTGGCATAATTTAGACCGACTTACCGTTGTTGTTATGTATCGTATCATCACTTCTCTCTGCCCTGCGTACTCCAGATCTGGCTGCAATTGGTGGAAATAGTCTCGAAGTAAAAATGAAAGAGTGCTAACCATATGGTCTTTTGAGGTTTTTATTTTTATACATTTTTTGTATTAAAAAGGAAAAAGCATAATTACCACAAATTACAAAGGACTAAAGCACTACTAGAATAATGAGTCACATCAGCCTGGAAAGCAGATACTCTGAATAATATTACTGTTTATAATACAGGCTCTCATTCAAGTATTTTACAAATTTTTTCCTCTTCCTTCCCCTCCCCCCTCCCCCAATGTGATGATGATCCTAGCACATGGGTTAAGAATTACATACCATTAACAGGAGATGGGATTGTGTACGGTGGGCCATATTAACAAGATCTTTCCCTCCCAGGTGATATATGGTAACAGTTGGTTTAAATTTTTCCCAAGAATAAATACAGCTGAAAGTGATTACAAACACTTCTGGGTGTTTGTTTGGTTTTTTTAGTAAAAATGGCAAAGGTCGGAGCACACGCAAATGGACATATACACGCACACACACAAACTTGCTCAGGGAGAGCAAGAATACCAAACAAACAGATGTTCTTTTCTACTGTGACTGAGTTATCAGACATCTATACAAAACAATCATTGCATCTTTTGCAGGTTGCTCATCCAACATTTTTAGCAGCTTAATACAGACTCCACACTAATGAAACTCCAATCCTCACCATTTAAAGCTCAGTGTTGACTTCTGAGTCACAGTTTCACAGGCTGAAAATCCCAGCCCTCATGGTAGTCCACTACTACAGGGACAAAGCCAACAATGAGAGAGGTTGAGGAGGATACAGCCATTCCTGTTCCGCAGCTGCAAAAAGCTCCTGCAACAGGAAGGCTTTGGTGGGCAAAAGTTTCTGCCGAGGCCATTGATATCCCTTAGCCAAGGAATGTCAGTGGCGCAGGCCACCCTGTTTGAACCAAGGTATATATTCTGGGAGGGAGAACAAAAAAATGCAGGAATCAATTCTGGGAGGGAGGATGAATAAATGCAAGAACCAATATCATCAAGGAAATAAATAAAAGGAGGGCAACAGAAGGCCAGACTTGGAAGAACAAGTCTAAAACCATATAGGAATGGTTAAGCCCATCCCCTTTTCATGCTTCCAATCATAGGGTGTCCTCATCACAGATACATCGGTCCTATGTTCAAGTGTCTTCAGAAAGTGAAAATGTAAACTAAGAGAAATGTTATCCTTAGAATTTCTTTTTTTTTTAAAAAAAAAAAAACTTTGTCCAAACCCATGTTACTGAGATGAAATTGCCCGCCACCCACCCACCCATAAAACCACTCATATATGAAATTGATTTAAAAAAATAACTGAGGCATTTAACAATGTTACTACCCATCCCTTCTAAAAACCTAGCTGATTTTTAAAAAGTTATTGACAAATCCAAGTTTTAGAAGAGGATCCATATGGAGAGATTATTATCGGCAGAGTCTGCTGCATTAACAGATTTGATTGTTTATGCTTAACCAAAAGAAAAATAAGCAAGGCATAAATGATGCCTCCCATCCCATCCCTCTACATATATATTTTTTAAAAAAACTGCATGGCAGAGTACTGAGGTTGCTGTGTCATGTGTTAACCAACCAGAAGCAAAATGGGCAAGTACATAACTTTGAAGAAACACAACTGCAAAGATGGGAGGAGGAGCAGGAAAGGGGTAAAAAGGGATAGGACAAAAACAGAGCACCAACACATAGTAATAAAAAAGGTCACTTTCAATGACAATCCTAAACCAGATTTCACACCCCTCCTTAAGACCTGGACGTAAGGATGTAAGGGCACCAGCTATCCAAAATGACAAGATTTTGCCTATGATAGAAAGCGATTTGCTTTCCCAATGGGAAACACAAGCTTTCTGTTTTTAACAGTAGCCTCAGGCATTAGGCAACAGCAGGTGGCTTCCAAAGCGCAACACAACTGAGAAACGCTCTTCCCAGGGGGTATTTACCACTGCATGCTATGAGAGCACAGGACACCTACGTCTGTTGAATTTAGTTAAGTTTGAAAACAAACTGAAACAGAATTGTTACAATGCAGGGAATTTCTTCAACATTTGTTTCTTCTCAAAGAGATATAATGGCAAGATCTGTCTTCTCTCCGGGAGAAACTTGAGCCAGAAACCATCTCTTCCCCATATTTTTATATACATATACATAAAAAATGGGGGGAAGGGAGAAAAGACTACCAATAGCCATGCAGAGCTACACAGTACTCCCTTAACAGAATGCAAGGTAACGAATACCATCTTTACAGGATCTATGCTGTACTCTTCTGGCACTGGGCAGTCAAGGCACTGGATAAGCACGCTAATGGCTACACGACCACAAGCACATGTTGCTACCACCATCTCAAGATGGTGCAGGAGATTCTGTGGCCTAAAGTCTCCAAAAGGCTAGACTTCCTCAAGTAGCAAGTATCTTCAGCTTGTCAAGAACAGCAGAAACAGGTCTTGTGATCCAACTTTGGGGACAGCCACTGAAGAATTAATGTGCCATTGTTACAGGGATTATGGTTCTGTGTCAGTCACTGTCTCTTCCTATAATCTATGTCCCTCCTTTAAGTGGTCTCCTAAACTTTGCGAGAATGCTCCTTTGCACCACCAGTAATAGCTCTTTCCTTTGCTCTCAAGCAGCATGTACTCAGAAAAGAAATGGTTCTGGAAGTTCTAAGAGGAAAGCTGTAAACTCCCCTGGTTAATCTTGTTAAAAAGCCTGAACACTTGCTCCTATTTCACAAGCAACAGTTCCTCCATACATGCTTTGCCTCATTTCATATCTGAGTTGTGAAGGTACAAGACTAGCATCCCAGTCCATTTGACTGTCCCTACAAACAGAAATCCTGCCATGTATAAAAATTTCAGCATGTAGAACTAGAGAAAATCAAAAGCCAGCAGCAGAAGTCCGGACAATTAATTCCATGTTAGCATGGCTCTGCTCTTGCAACAGCGAGCTCACAGTGAGTACTTTGCCACATCTCGTGGAACAGTGGAATGCTTGGTGTATTTTTTTTTTTTTTACTCATGCCTTTTAATGGTACACACAACACGCCAAGGGTCTGATATAACGCAGGGTCACAACTGATGCAGCAAAAGAAAAGAGAGCAGCTTGCCGCTATTCAGCCACACTAGAACTACAGGGCGTGCTTTAACTGCATGGTCACTCCAGACGGCTCCATAACAAACTCCCATTAACAGCATGCTTGACACAGCTAAAAGGCAATAACGTTAGCTAGACAGAACAGGCTGTAAGCAGTAAGCTCCCACCTCCTTAATTATCTACATCTGTAGTACCAAAAACACACCAAGAGGAGTGATAAATCAATGGCCCTACCATCACATCCCCTAAAGTAACAAATATTTGCTCCAAATAGCTAACTGCAGGGCATACAGTATCCTTTACTGACACAGGCCTCAAGACCACACCTTGCAGCATGTTAAAGATCTGAGCAACACGCCTGGAACACAAACTCTAAAACACCGTGTACTGAAGACATATTGCCCCCACTCCCCCCAAAATGGCCTTGGATACAAAGTAGCATGAGGTTATTCCTGTTCACCCTTCTGCAGCAACCTCCACACCTCCAAAAGTTGTGGGATCCTCTATAGCAGTCTTTCTAGGAGTTGAGAAGCAGTAGGCAGAGGAGGAATCAGCCTTCTACTGGAATTGCCTTCTACTCATGCATTATGTGGAGGGGGGGGGAAGGGAGAGAGAGAAGAGGATCATTTGGAGCCTAGCCATGGTGTGTGTAGAAACAAATAAATGGTATTGCACCCTTTTTGCCACCATTCATCCCTTTTGAGAGTCACATGACAAGCTGCGGTAGCACAATGGCCAAGTAATCTCAGGTCTGCCCTCCCCTCCTGAAGTCTCTGGTTTGCAGAATAGGGATAGTACACTAGGGAGGTAACAAAATACAGGAAACGACAAAGCAGGTTGCCAGAAACAAGTTGTCTGTACACATATGCTTCCATCTTCTGATGTTCACTCCCATAGCTCCAGTACCAGATGCTTTTAAGTGTTAAGAGCCATGCAGGCGTACATTGTGAATAGTCTCAGATTTAGTTCCAGCCGTTAACCCAAGAGCAGCCAAGTCAAGCATGGTGCTTTGTCTAAAGTTCTATGACACAGGATGAGAGGACATGAAGTGATTTCGTGATGCAAGACAGTCAAGGTGTCTGTAGCTAGGGAAGAATCTAAACAGCTGTGCCCTCCTTGGCTACATGGTTAACCCAGGGAAGGAAGGCAGGTTAGCATGCCAGTAATTAAAAAGAGTCTACAGAAAGGGAAGCCTGCATAGGAAAGTTAACACTTAGCAAGCCGCCTCTGATTTGGAAACTACCACACAAAAAATCCCATCTTGTTTGCTTTAAAGCTGATTTTTCTGTACACACATTCTTCAACCACATGTTAAGAACAAGGATACGCGCCTGTGGATCCTCTCTGTGCGTTACCCATTTCTTGGTAAGCCTGCCTGCCTGCCCTGGGATAGGAAGAATTCATGAGCTCAACAGGCTGGTTCCTGGCCTGCCCTGGTGGAAGAGGGAAGAAAATGGCAGTGCACCTGGAGGTCTGAGTGAGGCAATAGCGTGTGTAGTTGCTGTAGCAGGAAGGGCACTAGAACAGTTGATACATTTACGTCAGCATCAACTACACAAAAGCAGAAGTCTTAGACTTAAGTGCCCCAGTACCCCCTGCTCCAGAGATAAAAGTGTCCACGTGGTTTGAACCAACATTCACCTAGATGTCAATAGTACTGTTCCAGTCGATGCCGATCACAGAGCTGGGTCAAAGCGGAGATCGCCAGCAACTGCAGACAGGAGTCACTGAATAGGGGAAGAGAGACTTATCACAGCCTGGCCGAGTCCCAAGCAGATGCCATTTCCCAAATCTGCTCAAGAAGTCAGGGATGCCTCCAAGTTCCCAACTCCACAATAAGGCAACTTATTATTTTCAAGGAAGGAAGCAAAGAAAGACATTTTTTTTTAAACAAGGTTTTTGTGATTTTTGTTTTGTAAGAGAAAGCTGTTTTAAGCAAAGTCTCAGCATTCCTATGTGAGGGGAGACACTGTGCAAGTTTATGTTCTACCCATCACGCAAAAGGAACTGGGCGAGCCCAATGCAAGGTGGGGCCCAGCATTCGGCCAGGGTCCTTTGGTTGACTTCCAGTAGTCAGTCTATGATGGAAAGGTGAGCAGCGTAGGAGGAAGCCATAACAGAAGTGACACTTGTGATGGTGGGCAGAGGGACTCCTTGTGCATTGTCGTATCCGGAATGGGAGGAGCCTGCTGGGCTTGGAAAGCCAAAGGACCATTTCCAAATGGAACCATATTGTCCGGCCCACCCCTCCAGCTTACCAGGTGGGCTGCATAGTTGTTCAGAGTTCAGTGGGATGAGAAGGAGCTGGATTGCATGGGCTGCATGATGCAGAATTATTTTGGTTTATCCAAACAAACTTCTATCAATAATTTAAAACTTGATATATATATAATATAATATATATATATATTTATATTTATAAAAATCTCTCCCTTCCCAACCCTACCCCTGAAAGGCGCTAAGACGTGAAAATGTGAGGATCTGGCTCCGATCAATGACTTAAAATCACAGCGAGGAAAAGGATGCTTTCAACTTGGATCGCCATCTTGTTTTTCCAGCCAACAAGAGAAATCGTGTGCGCTGTAGTCTCCCACCTCCCGCAAGCAGCCTGGTCTTAGACACCCACATTCCATCTCCCTTGTGTGTCCCTGCCCCCTTTCCATGGGAAGTTCTGGCATGTCTACTTCCCCATTGTTTGAGTTTCCACAGTTGCTGTGGAAACTGCATGTGGCTGGCTCAGGTTTTTGGCATCCTCCTGCACAGGCTGGCTGGATGAGGTGGGGACTTGGCTGGATGGTGTCTGGCTGATTGGTTTGCTGGAAGACTGAGATGGGTATCGCTTTCTTCCATCTACTCCCAGTGCTGCTGGGTATCTCTTGTGGCCACCTTCTTCTCCTATAGGGGGCTGAAACAGAAAACATAAAAATTTAATGATGCAGCACTTGGGCATCTCTCGCAAGCATTCTTCATTCTGAATAATGTAAGCTGCTTCTTTTTTCTTTAAAAGTAAAGCTATCCCAACTGCCCAAATCCTGCTTATTCACCAAGTGTGCCCCTAAGCTGCTGCATGGGCCTATGATTAGGCTTCATGGATACTATTGTGTGGTAACTAACATCCCTCTAACAAGTTTTGTTTTCCAGTCAGTTCCTATAGGAGATGCCTAGGAAAAGCAAGGACAAGACCGGGGGGGGGGGGGGGATAGCTGGCACGAAAGCAACAACCTTAAGGTTGGTGGAGCCAACCTTAATAGTTATAGGTCTATCTATGCTTTCGCAACTGGGATCCTAAAGTTCTGTAAAAACCAACTCTCTCAAAACTCACAATCTTAGCTACAGTTTGGTGTCCCAGATTGAAAGGAAACTCAGATTCCTGCAGCTGTTCTATCCTAGATGGCTCTACTATTACAATCATGACATATCAACCTCAAGCTGCTGGTTGTTAGAGGGTGCAGGGGCACAATACCGAAATACTTGGTTTATATGGGGAATTCAGGTTCAAATGAAAAATGAGA
Organism: Elgaria multicarinata webbii; assembly: GCF_023053635.1. Taxonomy (NCBI): domain Eukaryota; kingdom Metazoa; phylum Chordata; class Lepidosauria; order Squamata; family Anguidae; genus Elgaria; species Elgaria multicarinata. The sequence continues at coordinate 92,358,158 of NC_086173.1, read as the reverse complement.
CCGGAGAATTCCAAAATACACAGTGAAAACAGGCTACAGAAAATGGGTAAGTACTTGAAGCTTTAGTTTTTTTTCTTATTCTCAAGCAAGCATAGCCCCCCCCTCCCCCATCTAGATTACGACCCAGCCTGGGGCAGGAGGGACTTAAACATCCCCTCCCTCGGTCCCAAACCAGATTGGGACCCCATGCCTTTAATTTAATTATCCACAACCGATCGTATTTTGGTCATTTAAATTGCAGGCACAGCCTCTCTGCCAGGGTCCTGATCTAGATCAAGCCCCCTGAGCTTACTTCAGAGTAAAAAACCAAGAGCCGTAGCTATTAGCTACTTCCTTCAAGGAACATGTAATCTGGCTCCTAGTGAGCTGTTGTTCTAATGAAGTAACGGTTTTACAATGAACATTCCAAAAGGTGTCCATTGTTGTATACTTGTTTTCAAGGTGTTCTCCCCCATGCTGTGAAGATCTGGCCAACATTCAATATTTCTGTAGGAGATATTCAAGAACAGCCTTTTTTTTTTATTTAAGTAATAGCTCCAAGATGCAAGTAGTTTCCTACTGGTCTAACATCTGGGTAATACTTTTTCTTCTAGTAAACTACAAATCTGATGAAAATAAAAAGGTAAACGGAAAAAAGAGACCCCTGGTAGTTTGTGGTAAAAAAGGATAAATTTTCTGAGGAGTCAGTGGCATACTGTATCGAATATGAAGCAGCTATAGGGAAGAAAACATTAATGAGAACTTCTTAGCTGCAAAAGCAGTTTTAGTACTAAATTCACCTCCCTAAGAGCCTGTAATATCATCCTCTTTGGTGATTTTAAAACAAAGATTACATAACCAATTGAGCTATAGGTGGACATTAAATTGGCATAGACTCATGGATACTCACCCTCTCTACCTAACTGCAATTGATCACTAAGCCAGTTGGGGGTGCTGTTACTTCACCTTTATTTGAGCTTCAATTAATCTATACTGTGACCAGCTATTTCCAGCCACATTACAGATTTGCGCCTGGTGGCCACTGGGAACATGCTTCGGAATTGAACTCCGTCTCCACACTAATTTATCTACCTCACTTTCCAGTTTGCAGCAACGGTATACTTTGCCATGATGTCCGAATTGGACGAATTGCAGTTAGCATAGGTCATATTGCGCCTCCAAACTGGAATTGCTAATCCAGTCCAAACCATGGTTTCCAATTCTGGTTTGGAGGTGAACTATGCCCAATTCTTAGTTTGTTCTGATGTCCAAGTTGGGCAAATTATCGCTACCATGGCCCAGGAAGTTTGGAGAGAAATTGAGCATGTGAGGGGAGGAAGAGGAGAGAGAATAAGTCTAAAGTATGACTTCTGAACCAGGTATTAATAATGACAGTGTAGTAACTAGGGGTTGGTTCATCGAAATATGCAATACTTCTCCCCATGCTCCACCCCACCCCACCACTTGGCATCATTGTATTTTCTGATACAATACTATGCAGAGGAACTTAAGACTGCAACATCCAAGTGTCAGTTCTCATATACAAACAGGCCATCAGAGGTCCATCATAGATAGAACTTCAAAATCATTGGAGGTCATCTCAAATGCCATGCTTTTTTATAGAGACTGCTGACACATTCAACTGCCAGTCACCAAAAGAGATGTACATGCCACGAAAAGTAGGACAAGATGCCCTAGTAGAACAGTTTCTATATAATGATGAGGAAATAGCTACTTCTACTCACATCCACTCTGAAGTCTTCAAGACGTCGGAATTTGCCGAGGTATTCTTGCAGTTTGCAGTCAATGTCCAAGTTTTTGGCTTTGGAATATTTCAAGAAGGCCCAAAACTTTTCAAGCCCATAAAGCTGCCCTATTACGATGAGGGACAAGAAGGCACAGGTCAATCCTGCCTATAAATGGGTTTCCAAAACTGTGATTTAGCAATGATGATGGGGTAGGGGGAGCCAGGGACACCATAGCAAATTAGTTTCAGTAAAAGCTGTAGTAAGGAAATACTGGCAACCGAGCCAAACATCTGAACAAGCACTGAAAAGCACCACTTGGAAGCTACAAATTTCTGCAAGTTAGTTTTATCTAACAAGTTGCTGGGAAAGCGGAAGAGGTAAGAGAAAGGAGGGGGACAGGAACGGGGATGGTCCTTTGCTGGAAGGGAGACACCCTTCCAGCAAAGGTGGGCAACATGAGGCCTGTGTGTGTGTGTGAGTGTGCACCTGCACTTGTAGGGGAAGGTATGCGTGTTCACGTGTAGTGATGGTGCAGCCCCTGGGAAGCTGAAATTGCTCCCCAGAGCTCCAGACACTGTCTACTCCTGATCTAAGAGCATAATGTTTAGGGAAGTCTCCCTCAACCTGGTGCCTTCGGGGAGTTGGGACTACAACTCCCAGCATGCCCCATCCATCCAGGGTGGCTTGGGTAGGCTGGAAACTGTAGCCCAGCACATCTCAAGGGCACCAGGTTGGTAAAGGTTGGTTCAGCGTGATCTTGGGCCCCACAAGAGAAAGGCTGCTCTAGTATGCTTTTATGCACAGCCTAAAGATCCCTTAATGCAGATTTATGATTTAATTTATTCAACCCTCTGCCGTACTAGGGTTCTAGAATCGCAGTGCATCCCTTAAAACACACAAGCCTTTGAGTCCAAAAATGGGCTGCATGCTTCTTGGCAACAGTAAGCCATCAGTATCAGTCAAAGTACGCAAACTGCAGACATCACTTACCAGCTTCATAATCCTTTATAGTTTCCTCTTGGAAATCTTTAAATATGTCTGGTCGGAATTTCTTCTCCAGTCCATAGCTATAGTATCTGAAAAGGCACTCCAGTCCATACCTGCAAGACCATGACATCCACCTCATCATTATCTGCCCCAGACAATGTAATGTTCCTCACCAGCTTTCCATGTTGCATTCCTGCTCTTGATAAATTGCCCGGCTAAAGTTCCCTTCAAAAGGCAACAGTCTCCCGCATATTCGCTCCCTGATCAAAGCTCAATTTGCACCCCTCTTTCCAGGCTTAAAATGCAAACCATCTGTTGTTGGTGGAGGAATGAAGAGATATGGGCCTACCTGTACCCTTCTTTTGCATCTTCCAAGGACAGTTGCTTGAACTCCTCATACATTTTCTTGTTAAAGTGATCACGAAGGAAAAATGACCAGAATCTGAAGAGCGTATTCATCTCCTGGGACTGACCAATGCCCAGTCGCTTCCGCTCTGGTTCAGAAGGAAAAGAGGCGAAACCATAAGAATTAGTTTTGGTGGCAGCTAGAAAACCAGCCACTAGACTCTCTTATTCTCAGAAATGGGAAAAATTTCGGGCCTTTGCTACTGTTAATTCATCAAGTTTCACAGTTCTCAACAGTAAGGATATCTTGGCGGTAAGGACTAGTCTGACTGTCTATCCAAATCTGATATTGGGGAATGGGGTTGATGTCTAGGGCAGTAAAATTGTTGTGGTTCCAATCTTCAGTCCCAAGAGTAGCCAGCAGGCAACACTGAATCTGTAGAGTCTCTCTGTGATCGGTCCCAAGATGATCTGACATCACGGAGCCATTCCCTTCATCTCAATGGCAGAGAATTCCATATCTAGGCGGGAACCTGCACAGACATGTGCAGTGGGACAGTGGGGGAGTATTTCTGCCCAAAACATTCTCAGATTTTGTGAACCGCCCAGAGAGCTTCGGCTATTGGGCGGTATAAAAATGTAACAAATAAATAAATAATTAAATAAGCTATAGAAGATTCCCAAAGTGAAGCTCCATGCAGACAACAGAGCCCATATGCACAGAGACCACGAAGAAGAACCTTAGATACCATCCTATGACTTAATGAAAGTACTTGGCTTTAAAATTAAGGAAAAAATTGATTTATGAAACTGATAAATCACATTCTTGCCTATGATTCTAAGTTAGTGAACAGGGAACTGGGGCTAGCGAGCTGTCACCAGACCAATGCCACTGTAGCACATACAGATGCTGCCCACAGTTCATTAAACTTCTCCATAAAACTGGTAAAGAGAAAAACACTGCCAAGAAGACCACACTTGCCACAAAATATTCAGCAAACTGGCTGCTGTGTTCAGTACCAGCTGCTCTACTGTCAAGGCCTGCATGAAAGCCAAGTATGTAACCAATTCAGTTGTATCTGTTCAACTTACCATTAAGGCAGCGTCGGCGATATTTGTGGTAGACGTGTTGTGTGAAGCCATTCTCCTTGAGGAGTTCGTGGGAGGGGTGCTGGAACTTGGGCAACGACTGTGGGGTGCAGCCATAGCTGCCAATGGCTGGGGTGCCTTCCGAGGGGCTGGAACTGAGCAAAGTCAGTGAATGAGTCACAGCAGTATTGTTCAAGTTTTCAGGAAAAGATACAGAAATAACCGTGGGGTCTGAACTAGAGATTTTCTTTGATGTTCATGCATGTTTCTGAGACAGTGCTAAAAGCAATTGAAGAGTTACTCTAGGGAAGAGGGGACCATATGGAGAGGAAACAGAAGATTTGTACAATCCTCTGATTTTGTCCAACTCTAGCGTTAATCCCTCACATCTCTGTTTCTCAGCTTCCGTAGAAACCCTTACCTGATGGATGCAGTTCGAGGCCTGTGCTCCCGGGAATCCATCACCCAGCCAACGTGACATTCCATTGGAGGATTTGAACTGTGCCGTGTCTTCCTTTTCCGGGGTGTCTACAAAAAGCAGGGGCTCAGATAAGATTTCTATACCTCAGGTCCCCAAGTCAGCACACTCAGGAAAAGCAGCCACAAACACTCCTGATCACCCACCACATGCGTATATGCATAGGACACATCTCCAGCATGCAGGCCTCACCTTGGCATCTATCAACCTGCCTTCCTTTACCACTGGGTAAAACCGGGGCGTCTGCGTTGGGTCTTTCAGCTGAGGTGTACGAGGGGTTCGGGGGGTCCTGGCATTGCGGTAGTTTGGAGATTCTGGCACAGTTGTTGGCAAAGATCGGGCAATGGTTGAAGGCTCTGGCACACCGAAGAGCTTATTGGCCAGAGCATCTGTTGGAACTATAATGGGAAAGAAGTCTCAAACTCTGTTTCTTATACACAAGACAAATGCATAACCTTCCAACAGCCATGCAGAACCACATTTCTTCCTAAGCCTCCACTTAGTGGCCTGTTCTCAGGGGAAAGAGGTGGCTGCAAGGAAGCTTCATCAGGTGTTGGTTTTTTTAAACCACAACAAAATGATGGATTAGAACTGCATGATACAAAGACAGGAAGTCATTCCACCTGCTATGCAGACTTCAAAATGTTAGTAGTAAACATTAACGAATTCTGGAAAAATGGAGAGTAGAAGAGAAAGCAGAAGTGGAGGCTGAATGGTCAGAAGTGTCACTGGGTGAGAATCACGTCTACTGAAACTTGGCAAACCAGCCTGCAGCAGAAAGTTTGGCCTCCTACCTACCTTGCTGGAACCTGGGTGGCCCAGGAGGGACTTCCTGATTTGGATCAACGGGAGGCTCAGGTGTCAGCGTGTCAAATTGCTCTCGGCTGATCATATTCACCTTCTTGAAGTTCTCTACTTCTTGCTGCATTTCAAAACAGCACACACAGAAATTAACACTTGTGTCTAGAGCTGTCTGCACCCACACACCAACTAGCACCAGCTAGACCACTCTTATCGAGAGAGAAAGATTTAATTAAGAATCCCGGCCATGGGAGAAACAATAGGTCACCCAGAACACAACAATAAAAACAGGGTGTGCCTCGTAGATTTATTAGAAATAATTGCAACTTAGAAATTCTGCCAGATCATGTAACTCAAGGCTATTGTATATTGCACTGCCTCAAAGCACTAAATCGCTACAGAATCGTGTCAGAGGACTCAAAGGAACCCAGAAATGCAGCCTCCATGTGTGCAGTTTAGTAACTACACAAGGGGTTAAAATAGATGTGATGGCAGTGGACACGTTTTTCTTTTCATACATCTGTTCCATTAACATAATGCAGGGAGTAGATGGAAGGACTTTCACAGGTGTTGGAACGCACACCTGCTGTTTCAAACTACTTTTCTGTATTCAGGCCTAGTATCAGAACCACAACCAGAGGCAGTGGCTGAAGCAACTGACTGTGGGGAGATGAGGCACAGGAGGATGGATGGTTTAGCACCCTTACCACATAGACTCACAGAATTTCCATCCTCCCCCGCTTCATATGTGAACAGAGCAGACATGTAAGGGATGGGCCCCATCATGTCCTGTTTGGCCCACAGTTAACTTGCCATTTCAAATGCCCAAAGTGAACATCCTCCAGCAATATGCAATTACTCCACAAACCCTCCTCATTCAACCATCACATACTCTCTCTGTCAAATAATAAGCAATATGCAAGTTAGTTCTCTGAATTGCTCCAAATGTCAGCCAGAACTGAAGAGTTACTGCCCTTACAGCAACTCAACTCTAGCTTCCCATCTGAAGTATCTGCCACTAGAACACCCAAGTCCATCCTTAAAAAGCACTGCAAATTCAAGTTGGAGATGTATGTTTATTGGCTGATCTTTGCATGCCCTTAAACACTGCAAGAGCTCCTTCTGGGAAGCAGTTGTACAACTGCCCCTGGCAGTCTTTCATTTCTGAAAATGGGAGGCGCTGTGTTCACAAAGATAGCAGAACTGGCCTGAAAAATAGATGTTGAGGACACCACAATCTTAAAGAACTGCAGATTGCACAATTCAAGTATGATCTCTGTGTGGTATAATGTAAAGGTATGTCAAGAGTGGGAATGCTAGATTCGAACTATATGTCAGCAGCTATTTGGTCCTCCAATTACATTCTCTTTCCCAAAAATGAAAGTAGTGAGTTCATTTAGCAATGGGGGTTACACCAATTATTTCATGTCTTTACACGCAGCCCTAGGGGTCTACAAAAAAGTGCTCCAAGCTGTGCCCAAGCTGTGAGCAAACAACCCAAGTGTGGGAGGGTGACACAGAACAGTGTGAGAACAAAGTCTTAAAAGCAATTACTTTTGAAAAAAGGAAGAGGTGGAAAAGTGCAAGCATTTACGAGGCAGAATGCATTGCAAGTACAAAGGCAGCCGGAAAACTAGGCCCCTGTTTAAACATAATGGTAGAAGTGTTTGGGGTGGAGTGTGGGGAAACTTGCCTGTTAGGAATTCCACATGCTCAGAATCGCAGATCAACAGAGTCATTGCTGCCTGAGTGTGCCAAGTTAGCATGACATAGGCCACAGAACATGCAATGCCAGTGTGCTAACATTGCAGGCAGAGGCACATCAGTCTAGACTAAAAGTAACACTGAACATGTGGAAATCTGTGGGAACCAGCTTTTAGTAACTTTTTTCATTGGCAGCTTCCATACAAGAAGGCAGCAACAGATAAGGGAAGTCTTTGAAGTTAGCCTCATACCCAAGGCACACAGCAGTTTACCCAAGGCATACAGCAGTGTTTGAGACCCACATACGTGTAGGTGGGCTGGCAAACAGTTTTGAACTTGTATACAAAGCACAGGCAGTTTGAGGTAGGTGTTTGAGGTAGGTGTTTACTACCTCAAACACAACTGCTGCCTTAGAAATATGAAAGAAGCACAGTAAACATGCTCAATTGCCTGTTCCCATCTCAAATCACACCCATTTTTGTTTGCACCAGGGTGGTGCCCCTGGTTCTTACCTTTATCTGAGAGTACTCTGGCTCAAATTGCTCTGTCCACAGATCCTGCTCATAATAATACAGTCCGTCATTGATCACTTTGGCCAATTCTGAGCTCATCTTTGCCCGGGATGTGTGATTGCCTGTTCTGTCCCCCCCTGGGTGCCGGCGCAGATAAGGGGGTGTCTGTGTTACAATCAAAATCTTATTCACATCCCTGTCATCGATCTCATAGTCCGAATCCTCATCTGACCAATCAGTGAAGGTGTTTTTACGTCCATCCATCTGTTCCATCTCTTCATCAAACAGGAAGTCTAGCTCCTCAGGTTCATCCTGATCCTTCTGCTTCAGCGGTGTTTTGGACTCTTCTGGTTTCTAGTATCAAAATAGATATAATATTGGCAAAAGGGAGTTGATGGGGCACTAGACTTATCTAGGGATTTGATAATACAAAACTGGCAGAGAAAAGGCGGTGCAGTTGCAAGTACAACCTCGAGAACCATCAGTGCCTAACAAACTAAGCATTGCTTGACAGCCTAAAAGCCCAGTCCATCACAAGTTCATATTGTGCAATGTTGCATTTGGCAATTCTCTAAGCCAGCAGTGGGCAGACTTCAGGCTTATGAGAGTTACTTTGCTTTTTGCTAAAATCCTAAGATCCACCAGCTGGAGTGTGGTGCAAAAGACATTCGCTTAGAAATAAAGAATTCTGAGCCCTGGAATTTGTTCTGAGTGACAGGTTCTGAGCTTACAGCACTTCCACTACTAGTTGCCCCATTTCAGTAGTGCAATTTAGAGGGACTGGGAAAGCCATTTCGTAGCTGCTATTGTTAAGCAGTTGGGAATTGAAGATCTTTATTTATTTATTATAAATAAATGTTGACCTATTGCAAATTAACCAGAGATCTAGTCATCAATACAGATATATGGTTTGCCCCTCTTTTCTAAACTAGGAGTGGGGTGACCCCTTAGAAGCTGGTGGACTGCAACTTCTATCAGCCCTTGCCAGCATCACCAATGTTCACCAACATCGGAAAAAGGCCACACATTCCCCAACACTGCTCTAAACATAGTGAACAACCTTGTAGCACTGCTGCAATTCATAGTTAGGTTCTGTGAACCAACAACTATAAATCCTGGAGGAAGAAACATGCCTCATCATATAATTCAATAGAACGAGTCAGAAAATCCAAACATATAAATTGGGATTAACGTTGCTGGGGGGTGGGGGGGAATCACCTCCTCGCCCAGCATGATTAATAGAACTGAGGTAAGAGAATACTTCATGAACAAACTTTCTACCACCTTCATGTCTTCCACCTAGCATTTAACATTATGTCCGTTTGGAGATCTGACCTATTTGTGTTCCAATAGTGGAACAATCTCCCTGACGAGGCCTGCCGGGCGCCGACATTGTCATCTTTTCAGCGCCAGGTTAAGACTTTTCTCTTCTCCCAGGCATTTAGCAATATATAATTAGCCTGGGTTTGTTTTTGTTTTTGTATGTTTTTGCGATTTAAAATTTTTGTATATTGTTTTTAAGTGGTTTTTATCCTATGTAAACTGCCCAGAGAGCCTCGGCTATGGGGCGGTATACAAATAATAATAATAATAATAATAATAATAATAATAATAATAATAATAATAATAATAATAGAGGATGTCAGGCAAAGCTATTCACCAACTACCTTAGGTCTGACTGGAGAAGGCCTGGGCCTCTTCTTCACTTCAATCCACGCTTCAGAGTCCAAGTCTGGCAGGCTGGCCGAAAGGCCTTTGGGCATTGTCTTCAGATTGCTAACTTCTTCAGTCTTGATTGGCACAGGACTGGCAGAGCGGGGAGAGCCAGGAGCAGATTCTTTAACATAGATTTTAATAAAAGATAAATTATCAGTACATGCAGGAAAGAGCGCCCTTTATACAAACAAGGATAAATTCCATACTGTGAATAGCACATATCTTGCTCATGAATATAAATGCAACTGAATAGGGGTGGCAACTTTTTTCCCCTTGAAGAGCCATCATGAAGAACCAAATTAAGAGGAAGATAAATTCCGCTTAATCTAAAAAAAACATGATAAGCGCAAGATGAATTCCACTTAATTTATATCAAGTGTGCATGGAAAACAGCAGGTTCTTATTTATTTATTTATTTATTACATTTCTTTCATGTAAACCATATGTAATTTCTGTCTTGAGTAGCATTTCATTTTGGGAAACCACCTCTGGATCATTTGGACATCCAAACATTTTCTTTTCACCAGGTGAGACTTCCACTGCTCCGCAATGAAGAAAGTGAGAAGTATTTTTATTTTTTATTTTATAAAACATTTCACTATAGCCCTTCAGCTCTAAAACCAAGATGTTAAATAATACAGGGGACAAAATTCAATCCTGAAGGACCCCAGAGGCCCATTGCCAAGGGGTTGAAACAATAGTCCGTCCCCCCACGAGCTCTACCTTCTGAGGATGTCAAACCAGAAAGGACTGGAGCCACTAAAAATGGTACCCTCAAGCCAGCCAGACACCCCAGAAGGACACCATGGTTGATAGGATTTGAAAGCCACCAAGATATCCAGCAGAATCTACAGGGACACACTCCTTCTATCTAGTTCCTGGTGTAGGTCATTCACCAAGACAACCAAGGAGAATTCAGTCCCAAACCCAGGCCTGAATACACATAGGAAAGTATTTAAATAATCAATCTCATCCAAGAAAGCCTGAAGTTGAGTTGCCACCACTTGCTCTTAACACCTTACTCAAAAACAGTAAGGTAGGATTCAAGGAGAGCTTTTTCAACAGAGGTCTTATCTCCTTCTTTTAATGGAACACATCCCTTCCAGGGAAGCATTCACAGTCTCCACCACCCACATGGCTAGCCCCACTCTGGTGTTCTTATTCAGCCAAGTTAGACATGGATCTAAAACGCAAGTAGCTGGCCCTAATTCTTCAAGCAAATTATCAAAATCCTCAGCCTGAACAAGCTGAGAACACATTGATCAAAATAAAACAAGCAGAAACTTCAGTCACAATGTGGACTTTATGTCAGAGCAGATGTGACCAACTTTATTGGTAAACAGTTTTTGCAAAAGGGTCATAGGAGGGTTCCTCCACACTCTTTGGAACTAGGTATGTAATAATCATGTCACTCCACAGAACAGCTCCACTGGCTGACAGAATGGTAGCGGAAAAGTTGAATTTTTTCATTGCCATGAAACAGGCCTTAAAAATCTGCTCTAACCCCTTTCCTTTTGACCCCTTGGGGGTCAGCTCGCTGCCCATGACAGACCCTCAAAGATATCCTCTGTGACCAACAGATGAAAAGGTCATCGTCAGCTATTACAATCTCAAAGAGCAATGGAATTCTTCAGCAATTGAGTGTATGCCAAGAAACAAACACAATACTGAATGATAGGTAGGGCTGGTAAAACTCCTGCCTGACACCCTAGAGAGTCACTTCCAGTCAGTGTCAACAATACTGGGCTAGATGGACCAGCACTCTGGCTTGGGATAAAACAGCTTCCTACATTCCTACAGCACACAAAAGTGCTCATTCAGCAACACGCTCATAGCAACAGAAGTGGGAAGAGTTAATCTGTACTTCCAAAGGCTTGATCAGTTACAATTTCAAAATTAGATGCTTTCAAAGACAGCATACTAAAGATATTCTTTCCTCTAAAAACCTGTCTAATGGATAGAAACTACCCCCTTCTGCCTGGCAAAAGGTAGGGAGAACCATTGATATTTTGATATTGTGCCACAATAGATGGCACGTTGTAGTACTATTGCATCATAACTATAAGATAATTAGTTCAAATGAATCTGCTACAATGAGATAGCAACAACAGAAATGAAGGATGCACACAATATATGGCCCACAAGGTAATTTATAATGGTCCAGGGACTCTGCAATCTACTACTTTTTTTTTTTTATAGTAAACTGCTGTTTTGCTAACCGGCAGGGGGACAGGGGACGACAACACAGTAAGAAGGAAGGAGAATGAAGAGTCTCAAATTGCTTGGATACAAAAGCTAACTACACACTTCATCAGTACTGACCTGTCTCCTTTTGGAAGCTTTGCCTGGGCACAAATTCTGGGCAGTTGATTAGCTGCGAAAAGTCAGTTTGTGCATAATCTGTCATGGGAGGGCCAGGTAAAGGCCATTTCTCTGGTTCTTCCTTTCTCCTGATCTTCTGGTCCACAATCTCTACCACTTTACTGTCTTTTAGTGCCTGGAAAACAAGTCCTTACTATCAGGATTAATATACCAAAGCAAGGCCTGGAGGACTGCCACATGCATGCAGCAGCTTGTTCTATGCCAGGGACACACCTGTTCTCTACTTACTAACCTTGGGAAAGGGTAGTAAGTAGAGAAGACTAATTCAGGACAGTGAAACTCCCCACTGACTTGGACATTTAAAAGCTTTTTCCTGGAGGCCAAAATCATGAAGCCACAATTGGATTGGACATTTAATGGACCCCCAGTATCTCAACATACGGACTTCTATTTTCTAATGCAGCCTCCTGGTCATGCCCTCCAACTACCCAGTACTCATCCCAAAGCTAACCTGTAAAAGAAGTACGTGTTAATCTCTTACCTTAATAATAAGGCCAACATCTGTTGTCAGGGCCTGCACCCGATGGAAACTAGCAATGAGAGTGATGGGAAGAAAGCCTTCTGTGTCCATCTTCCGCCTCAGGAAAAAGTCTCTTTCCAAGTTGTCAACACTGAAGTAGTACTCTCTGAACACAGTAAGTAATAGAAGATGAAAGATGCACACATTCCTCAGTCTACATCACACAGGTATCATTTTACTCCGTTCTGGAGAATATATTCATTTGAGCATAAATAAAAATCTCAACTCATCCTTTCTTGTCTATTGTCACCTAGAACTGATCGAAACCAAGACACTCCTACTGAGTAATGAAACCAAAATATGGGTAATGAAACCCAAATGGCATTCTAAGTAATCAAATTTTCTAAATATACAACCCTAAATCCAACTGTTCTCAAATAATTCCTGGAGTAGCCCAGATTGCATCCTCATGCTCTACAACAGGGACTGCCTATTTCTTGTTCCTGAAGCCTGCAGGAACAAGACACTTCAACCCTAATCCGCTTCCGTGTGTGTGTGTGTGTGTGTGTGTGTGTGTGTGTGTGCAGGTGCACAGATGCCACTGAAGCAACAAGGAGCTCACACAGCAAAGGATTTCCCAGTGGGCTTGGCAGTGCTATCTTTTGAAAAGGAAACATAGCAGCTAATCCCACTAAGGGCAGCCCTTCTCCACAATTTATCCAGCACTCATGGTATGAAGAATAAGGTGAACGGGCCCACTTCCTCTATACATCTGGGCAGCTTGTTTGCAGTGGTGTTGCAGAGTCAGCTATGCTCCTCCATTCCTCCTCTCAAGGGAGGCACAACTACTAGTGACCCAGCAGAAGAATAGGCTAATTGCCATCAGGGGCAACAATGCATTTCCAGGGTTCAGCTTAAGCTAGAGGCTACCCATGTCTCCTGGTAGAATTTCCGCTGAGCGCAAGGCATGATTGTGTCCATTTCCACTAGGGGCCAGCCTGGTTATCCTGGTTGTGCTTTTATATTGTATTTTATACTGTTGTATTATACTCTGAATGGTCTTAATTTTTGTGAACCACCCAGAAAGCTTCGGCTATTGGGCTGTATAGAAATGTAATAAACAAATAAATAAATAAATAAAATCTTTTAAGTTTCCAGCCAGCCACCCGTATTTGGACCAGTGGACCCATTGGAGGTATTGGAACACCATAATGGACTGCGGTGATGGTACGACAATTCCCATTCTACTTTTATTGGCTGGCACAGAAAGTCTGTATAAACTATAACATGTCCATAGTTTTTATTGGCAGAATTCTGACTTTTCAGCTGCCTGCCAGAGGGATAAAACTGACTGATTCTTCAAAATTGCAACTGGGCTTTAAACTCGTTTGGAAAGCTACTCCTAGAATCAGAACAGATACGTACATCTGCCGTTTGATATAATCCTTGAGCAACTCTTGGTCAACACTGTAGAGCTCAGTGCTGCTGATGTTGTCGAAGTAGTAGGTGATATTACTGGTGTACTTCTGAGCGCGTGAGCCGTCAGAGCCATCAAACTTCCGATAACCGTAATGATAATCAAAGTGAGCTGCAGAGGGGGAAAGAACAAAAGGAGATTCCTTAAGACTTCTACTTTTCAAAGGCCATTTTACACTCTACACTGTCAATATTCACATTATGTAGACCAGATTTACAACAGCCTAATTTGGAGTTGAGCAAAGTAATGCCCTACTGAAACACATTTTCTGGAGATTAATTTAAGCCAGAAAACTGCAACACAAGCATCAAGAGAGAAAAGTGCATGTGGCACTGGCCAAACAAAACCAAGTTGCACTATATATCCACAAAGCTCTACTGATGGGCCACTTCTTCACTCATTATTGCACACAAACATAGGCTAGGCAACCCCAGAAACTACAAAATTCTGGCTTTAAACTTTACTTGTTTAACAGCTTTTTAGCTGAAAATATTCAGGAACTAGTATGGCCATTTCCAACATTTGCAATGACTTTATGGAGAGATGAAAAACGCTGTTGTTTAATGGCACATTTATTTTAGTGCATCAACTCAAACTGTGCTGAATCACAGCCCAGCCAAAACAAATACATTATGGTTTTATACGTACATCGAGTACCTCCTCTTCCTCTCCCTCTCCCTCGTCCACGACCACGGCCTCTGCCCCTGAAGGCACCACGCACAGCCGCCCCTTCACTCTTGACACTAGAAGTTTCATCATGGTCAGGCCAGCTCCGTTCATGCTTATTATCTAGATGCCAACCTGCAGCAGGATGGGGCAACAGCAGGAAAGATGTCAGAGATGAACACGCCAGAAGAGCTGTAAAAATAGTTGACTCCCACCAAAAAGAAGTATCAGCAATATGCAGTCAGCTACTTGCAAGGGAACTTCCAAGTCGCTAAAGTATTTGTGACTATGCTGCAAACCAGGATTTGGAGTCTCCTCTACAGATTGAAGGTGCTGGACAGCCTCAGCATTATCAAATGCAACATTAAAAAGCGTTCTGTTGCTGCCTTCACAGGCATTCCAGTCATACCTTTGGATTCACTCCGATTGTTGGAAGGGTGCCGGTGCTGCTCATTCTGTCTGTTGTTACGAGAAGCTGTTTTGTCCCTTGGCACCTCAGACTTCACATCTATTTGCAGAGGGACCCATTTATGTCTGCTGCCTGCAAGACAAAAAGGACTAGTTATTACAACTCCTAATGTGGAATTACAATATGTTCAGTCTTTCTTCCCTGTCCCCAAATAAACCTTTGAAAGAACAACTTGAGCCTCTAGAGCCAGTGGTTACAGCACTAAACTAGGACTGGGGAGACATGTTACGCAGGTCCTAGTTTGGTGGTCCTGGAAACAAGGCTTACAGAGCTATGGAACTGTAGCATGGAAGGAACACTTTGGCCAAGAGAATCTACCAATACAGAACACAATTTAAGTTACAACTGAGAACATAGTATGCTTTAATTTAGTCTATGGACTAATGCAGTGTTTAATAAAGGGTTAATTATAGCTAATTTTGCATGTTACAACCTTTTACATAAGAGCCACTTCGCCCTATGCCTTAATTCAAATTGTTCCACATCTTACTTTTTCATCCAAATTTGGGAGTGGAGGGAGGTATTTCTTAAAGCAATTTTTTCCCCAGGGATTTTTAGAAAATTTGAAGGGCAAAATACTCCCTTCTGCCACCGATTTTTTTAAAGGTTCCTCCCACCTCCCGGTGTTTCGAACCCTTTACATCTCTACCCTTGACAAGGTATCCTGAGCATAGGGAATAGAGTCCTGCTCATCTGTTCCTGTTCTGGGTCTTGAGCCTCCTGAGCCCTCAGCAAAGTGCACTTTGCCTCCCCCATTGCGCCAATGGGGGCCTTAAAAGCCCTCTTACTGCAAGGTTAAGAGGGCCTTTAAGGCCCCAACTGGCACATGGCGGGACGATGATGACGACGTGATTTCCCCAAGGCTGGGGAAATCACATATTTTCCCCCTCAACTCTAACAGCAGCCACTACCGTTAGAGTGGAGGGGGAAAACAAGCGATTTCCCCAACCTTTCTCCCCACCCTCTTGCCAATGGGCACCTTAAAGGTCCTGTTAATAGGGCTTTTAAGGCCCCCTTCAGTGGGGGTGAGGGGAAGGAGAGAAACACAATTTCCCGAAGGCTGGGGAAGTTGCATATTTCCTCCCTCCATGCGCTTTGGGGAAATTGAATATCCCCCGCCCCACTGCGTTATTGGCAGCTGCTCGAGAACAGTTGGGTGCAGGCCTGTCCTGATGCATCTGCCGGGGCCCGTGACAAGGGGATGTCCGCTGCCCTCATGGGCCGAGGCGGATTTTCACCCCAACGCTACCTGGGACAATCAATGCAGATGTGGCCAAAGTAAGAAATTCTCTTCTGCAAATGCAACCCCCCTCCCATTTGTTTCTGTAGTTTTTCAGTGGGGAGGTACGTGGCTCATACTCCAGACATAGTCAAAGCACAAGACACAACCCAGCTTCAACTTGTCTTCACTAATGCTGTCAAAGCAGTAGCAGGTTTACTTTTAAGAAATTGTGGTTTTTCAAAGAGAAGCACATGTTTCTTTGTTATTTCTCTATCAAAAAAATGAAAAATAATTATGGCTGCCCTCAACCTGAAACCTGATATTAGAAAGCCCACACAAATGGCTGCTGAAGTGTAAGCATCCTGTAAGTCATCCTCCCCCAATGCGGCATCCTCCAGATCTGTTGGATCACAGCTCCCATCATCTGTAACCAGCATGACAGCTGGCTGAGGGCGATGGATGTTGTGGTGCAACACATCTGGAGGGCTCCAGGTTGGGGGGAGGTGGCTGCTTTAAGAACTCAAGAGCACAGAGCCACCCACACTTCAGCCCTTCAGCACCTCTCTTCTCACCCTTCTTCTTCTGAGCTGATTTCTGGTTGTCATCATCTCCGTTCTTCTCTTCCCCTGATTCGTCCGACCGCGTTTTCATGTTCTCTTTCCCATCGCTTCCTTCCCCTTTCTCCTGCTCTTTCATGTTTTTCTTAATAGGAAGCTTCCGGAGAGAATGGGGCTTGTGTGGCAGCTGCTGGAAATGAAAAACCATACATGTAAGGTGGATCAGCAAAGGAGATGTCACAACTGACACAGTGAAGAAATTTAACCCCCTGCTGCACCCACAGCCACAGTGATATGCCCACTCTAAGAAAAGATGGACCCTCAGAGTTTGGAAACCAAGAACATTGGCCATCTTCGGGAAAGCTCCAGTTCACAAGCAATTGCAGCGTGATACTGCAAGGCTGGAAACCTAAGAACTTACGGCAGGGTTATATTGCAGCACAAGGTACTCAAAAATGAGGGTCACGAAGAAGACTTCAACCAAATTAGAGTACAAGTGTGCACTTGAGGCACACGCACCGCAGAAACAAGGTCTTCCCAATGATTTCTGAATCATTCAAAAGCCTAACAAGCCACACTTGGTGAATGAAGATAGGGCAGGATACCAAACCAGAGAGGGAGCTGGCTATCAAGAGGACACTGCAAAGCTGGGAAGCTAGTGCCAAAGGGGAGGGACACCCAAAAATAGAAATGTGCTTCAGCACTTCTGCATCTGAGCCCCGCTGAGTGCCTACATTAAAGTCCTGCAGCAGATAACAAGGGAAGTCCAAGACACCAGCTTAAGAAGCCGGGCTGGGTGCTAACCACTTGAGCGGCTTCATTTCCCTTTCACAGCAATTCCAGCCTTGTCCAAAGGCTTGCTTAATGTACTTTCTCTGCTGTGGCCAGGTTTTAGAATGGGCTCTAGGCTGCACTCCCAGAAATAGCACCGCTGAGCTAGGGAGCATGGTGGGCAGGGAAACCCTAAAAGGAAATCCTCTGCCTGGGACCTGTAATGAGCTATTCCTGGCTTTCTCCTAAGCAAGGATTTAGCACCCCCAAAAAGTGTTGCTCAGTCTGAGCTCTCAGCTCTATGGTGGGGAAACCACAGTCTGGGGGCTCATCTACACCAAGCAGGATATTCCAGTATGAAAGCGATAACGAAAAGGCAGGAGCCACACTACTGCTTTATAGCAGTTATGAAGTGCACTACAGGATCTACACTACTGCTTTATAATGGTACTGAAGTGCACTGACAACTGTTGGGGCCCCTGACACATCTACTCCAAGCAGGATATAATACTATGGAAATGGTATGAAAGCAGTATATGGCACGTGTCAATGGGTCCCAACAGTTGTCAGTGCACTTCAATACCACTATAAAGCAGTAGTATGGCTCCTACCTTTAATATACCGCTTTCATACCACTTTCATAGTGGAATATCTGCTTGGTGTAGATGAGCCCTGGGTCACTGCATTAACTTCTATAGTTCCCGCATAGCGTCACCCTATTCAAAAACACACACACACACAGTACTTGTAGGGAATAGTTGGCCCCTTACAGGATGGAAAGCTTCACTGTAATCCCTGTCATTTTGACAAAAGAATGGTACACCATATGAAGTTATCAGTGAAAATGTGGAACAGTAAAATCCCAACTAAAAATATTTATGGAATTCCTGTTTTATACCAGGGTGTGTATGTGGTTTTTTTTGTTTGTTTGTTTGTTTTAAAAAAGTCTTGCCTTCTGTTCTTCAATGTAATTTTTAAATGTAACAAAATTGTCTTTTCTAAAAGATAAACTTGGGTCTTTCTTTTCTAGTACTAAACTTGGGGGTGCTCAAATAGACATTGGGGGACCTGTTACATCAAGGAAGTGACCCCATAGGAAGTGTGCAAATGACAAGAAGCTGGAATGCAACTCCCAGTAATTTCAAATTACATAAGCATTGCGGCCTCCCAGGGACAAACTTGGCCAAGCACTGAGGACCTCTAGTGGTGAACTCTCTTTTGAAGACAGCAATGACAGGCCAGCTTGTGTTCACGTTCACAACAGGAAGAATGGGGTTAACCCAATAAGTACTCCTGGGCCGGATCTACACTACTGCTTTAAAGCGCTTTAAAGCAGTAGTGTAGATCCGGCCCAGGATTAGCACCCTATTCCCTTCCTGATGCTTACAAAAATTCAAAGTAGAGAATAGGAAAAGGAAAGTATAAAGTTGGCCTCCCTGAAAAGTTCTAAATCAAGGACTAAAAAGGATAAGAAAAATAAATCCCAAGGAGAGGCTGGGAAGTACAGAAAAGAAGATGCCCTTTAATCCCCTTCATTTCATATGAAACACCGTGTTGCAATGCAGATATAACACCAGCCAAAGGACACTTGGCTTCTTTCCCTTCTTCACTAGACAAAAGCAGCTACACTGGTAAATACCCAGCAATGAAGAATCTGGTATAAAATGACACTTTGCCCACTGCACAGAAGGTTATTCTTTAACCTGTTTTGCAACTGATTTACAATTATTTCAAAAACAGCTTTCCTTGAATTGGCAAAAAAAACCTTCCACAACCTGCAGAGCTAATGGAATGAACTTAAAATGCTTTCCCCCCTTTCTTTTAAGAATCAATCATGCTTTGATCCCGAATCCTAAATTTTTAGATGAAAGAAAAAAACAAAACGGCAAGCTTTTCTTCTAACCAATTCAAGTAACACGTAGATGATTTGCATATTAAGGCATTCATTCTCAATTGCTACAAGATCTGAAAGAAGGTTAAAAACAGTTAGCAATATAAGGTCTGCAGGTTCTCTGGTTGTGACAGTGAAAGCTGTTATGATTGCAGAGACAACTTTGTAGACAGCTTCTACTGTAAAATGACACAGTGCTGGCTTTTGGAAACTGACAATGTCCTCTCCACCACCCTCTGGCAAATGTTCAGAGATTTCTTCAACAGCAGTACTTGTACTGTGAAAATAGTTGCCAATTTCGAGCATCTTTCTTCCTTAGAAGTGGTGAAGTCACAAAAGTATGTCCTTTTTATACTGCCACTGAAGAATACGAGGAAGATGCAGAAAGAGCCACTTGAACCTCTGAATTGTTAATGATTGTTTTAATTGTATTTTCTAATATTTAGTGGAAAAGTGGGACAACAGCAGCAACTTTCATTTTAACCAACAGTAGTTCCTTTCTATTACCAGATAGAAACTGAGTGTTTTAATCAAATAAGTCAGTGGATACAATATGTGGTCCTGAAAGAAAGGCTTCGGAGTAGCTCAAGCACTAAAAGAGCTTATTTCCTAAATAGAGCCAACCAAGTCCCAAACCATAATTAAATTGATTCCAAGGGCGGTGCTTTTCTGTGTGTGTGTGTGTGTGTGTGTGTGTTTGGTACAAACTTGATATAAGAGTAAGGAAAACTAAAAGGGGAACTCAATCAAAATAGACACAAATCCCACAAATAAGAAAAGATCAAGTACTGCGGAGAAGAGGGAGAGACAGTTGTATAGGAAAGCAAAACAAGAGGCAAAACAAAGAGCTAAGAGCCAAAAATGGGAGGGGGAGAAAGAGAACTGCTACAACCCATAGCTCTGGGTTTGCACAAATTGACCTGCTTTATGGTGACAAATCATGAGCTATAACCCATTATTTGCCCAGCTGTGTGGTTTAAGTGAGCTGCTTCTGCTTTGCATAAGTAACCCCCAATCGACCCAATCAGAGGTTGTTGTGTGACATGTAACTCTGGACAGTTTGCTACGTTAACTTCGGGTTGTTTAAGCCTGAAACAACATAAAGTGTCCAGGTTCGCACCTCACACAACCACCACCGATCAAAGGTTATTTATGCCATGCGGAAGCAGCTTGTATATGGCATGCAACCCGGAAAACTGGATTAATTAACCTTGTAAGTTAATTAACCTACAATTTGCCTTGTAAGGTTATGTTTATTAACCCATGATTTGCCACCATGATATGGGAATGGGTCCAATGACAACCCATGGTTTAAACAACCCAGATCTCAAAACCCAAGAACAAACCATGGGTTAGTGTTATGTGCAAACTGAGCCATTTACAACAGTGCCTAGGGGTGACACAGTTATACATTGAGGACACAATCCTGCATACATTTAACTGGAACTAAATGTCATTAAACTCAGTAGGCCTTAACTTCCAAGTAAAGATGAATAGCCACTTCACTGAACAAAGAACCCCCAAGACCCAGAGCAAATACTCAGTTCTGGATAGAATATTTTTCCTTCAGGAACCCTCACCCATGCCAAATAACAGAAGCTTCTTCTTTCTCAAGCCAGAATGTGTGTTTTACCTGTACACTCTTGTGAGCTATTTCTCCTGGCGTTGGCCAATTTGTGGCATCTCCAAAGTCACCAACCTGGTAAGATAAAAGCAAAGATATCCAATCAGAGTATTCAACAGCAGCAGGTTCCTGTTCGTAAAACCAACACAATATTTCTCCAGCATGAGAACTTTTGACCTTCTATAAAAATACAAACAAAAGCACTTACTATAGCTATCTCCCATCATGGCCAAGAACAGGATTTCAGATGTGTGATGCCGTTATAGAGTATACTGAATGGACACAGCCTCTCCTTAAGCTTCTCGAGGCCCATTCTACTTCAGTTCTGATACCTCGTGACACTAAGTGCCAGAGAGATTAATTTTTAAGATGCGAAAAATATCTGAAGCCCATTTAATTTGCTTTGTATGTTTGCTTCATATAAAATTTACCTATTGTCTATCATCGAAACTGTTCCAAATTACTCCTAAGCTACCAGACTGTAATTTCCACAGCCTTGTAAAGTACCATTTATTTGTTCATCCTTAAAATGCAATGGAAAGAGGAGCCACAACTCAGGATTTAAGCAATTACACATAACTAAACATTGTTTTTCCAAACACAGTGCCACCTAGTGAACAACCTGATAGTTTATAACAGCAGCATTCTATCAAGTGCTTATAATGATAATGCACAATCCATACAGTGGAGGGGGAGGGGGGATTTCAAAGGCCAATCCTAATGAACCTGACCCATATTTCTTGCCTTGTAAGGATATGTTCTGAAGGAACTAATTTGGGACACAAGGGTAGCTTCACATATTTCAGGAAGTGCCAAAGGCAGATGCCAAGCGCCTCACACATAACCCCGTGTGCACATTTGGGGTAAGACATATCAGTTAAAGAGATGCACACACTTAGGGCTTCTGCACCTTCTCCTTTGCAAGCTGCTGCCCTGGAAGCACAAAATCTGGACCTGAAAATCATCTGAGTATCTGCTTCTCCGCACTTCCTGCAACACGCAAAGTAAAATACAATTTACTCATTTAACATGTTTGCTTAAACAGGTAGGTCAGGCTTTATTCCTCTTAGGTGAGTGAGTGGGGAAGCAGGTATCAGCAAGGATGGGTGATGCTCTCCAAAGAAGTGGGGGAAGAAGGAGTGCAGTCACTAGAGGCTTTACCAAAAAGGATGAAATAGAAAGTAACAATGTCCTTAGAGGAGAGGGGCACTTGCATGATGTTGTACAAAAGGTTGCTCCAATCTCTAGGAAGATTTCATCTGAAGCCCTTACACATGAAATGGCCATCCTTTTTTCTTTTGGCTTGTTTAATTGGTTGCATGAAGTTAGCTGCCACCAGCCCTCTCCCCATTTGAGCCCAGCTTTCTTTCTACTTTACTGTCATTCTGTCTTCAAATGATAGCACATTTCATCACTGGAAACCAGTGTTTATGCCTAGGAATGCTGGTAGACATGCAGGTGCAATATTCAGCGAACTTTGCCATGAATGAGTGAGCCTAGCTTGGCGTAGCCTTTGATTTGCAAGCACATCTTGAGCTTTGCCCTCCAGCAGGGCCTGTAACTGCAGATCAAATCAATGGCATATCCTGCTTCCAGCTGTTTCCAAACTCCAAACCCTTGATATTTCAATGAAATTTCTTCTGGTCTTCCTTTTGATAAAACACATTACTCTAAAGCTTCTATCGGAGCTACCATAATGTAAGCAGAAATTTGTATGTAAGGTTTTAGGTTCCCTAAAAATGATTCATATTCCATATAAAGTGGAAGGGAGAAGGTCTCAGTGACACTATTGAAACAGAACAAGGGCAGCATGAAAGTACACTTTTAGGAAGAGATGCATTTCATCTATTTAATAATGAAACTTTACTAGCTACCTCCCACAGGAAAAGTACAAGGGAAAGTACTCTGTTATTAGGGGCAACAGCAAGCTTTTCCTCTAGAGGTATAATAGATAACTCCAGACATGCTACTGCTCCAGCACTGTGGACTGAAGCATTTTCAAGAAAGAACAAAATTGTTCCATGGTCACCAAAAGGCAGCAGAAGGCCCATGGCACATATAATCCAGGAAGCAGTAGCAGAGAAACACAGAGGGTTAAAGAAATCAGCCAGTGATTGAACAGGTGCGAAGGATTATCATCTTCAGTTCACCATACATTAATGGCACATCTTCCACAACATAAAGTAGCAGATATCAAAGCAGTAATAGGCAAAGGAAGTCAAAGTTGAAAATGTATATCCAAAGGCATTCCAGACTAATTCCCTACCACAAGTCAAGACTATCCACTCACTAGCAGCTACACTCAGATCAGTCCACATACTTGCAACCACTGACAGCCACAAGCACAGAACAGGTCCACAAGTATTGATGGCTAAAAGAAGAAAAAACTAAGTACAAATGTCCTAAAAGCTGCTGATCATCAAAAGCATATATGAAGGCAGAGGACAGAAACTTAAGAGCAAGGAAATGAAAATAAAGACTCCTACAACTGCCTTGACTTTTTATGTACAAACCACAAGGCAAGAAACTATTGCTCTGAAGACTTCCAATTACCTGTGTGATCATAAAACAACAGGCCTATGACTTCATTTTGATACAAAATAAATGCCATATTAATGTGGGCCTCCACCTTCTCCCACAATGTAGGGATTCTTTCTACTATCCCCCAAACAGAACATGTTAATACGTACCTTGCTTCCTTTCCGCTGCCTTGGATTCGCTGCTTTCACCACCTTGGCTGGAGTTGAATGCTCTGGTGGGAAGGGGGGAAAAGTAAAACATTAGTATGCTAAGTTGATCACTGAATAATTAGACCAGCTCTGTAAAGAAAACACAGTTTTCAGTTCCCATTGTATCTTTCCATACAATCACACTTAGCATTTGTCTGTCTTCTAAAGTCTGACTAGGTCATCCTCTGGAAGAACCTAATATTTCTTCCAGAAGTACTGGGAAGATCAGTAGATTGAAACATGATATTCAAGTTAAATATGTAGAGCCACGGGTCTACTGGGATATTTAGTATGTTGCTCTAAGGTATTTAGTATGTTGCACCGAAAAAGCTTGATTTACTCTCAGATGAAACATTGATAGCATTTGTTTTCATATAGTTCTCCCACCTACTTTAAGAATGAGCAATACCGATGTTTTGAAGCCTGATTTGAAAAGCATTGAACTGAACAGAATCAGCTCCACAGCCCAGGATGTGAACCTGTGTCTTGCACTGTAATGGCAGGAAAAGACTGGCTCTAGGGAGAAAATGAAAGGTGCCTCCTAGTCCAGACCCCAATCAAGTCTTTCTTCAAAAGAGACTGACTCCTACTGGATGGAGCAGGAAAGAACCCCAAAGTCTGCAGAGAACATCGCCAATGAGGCCTAGAATTTAAATCCCTACTGGATACAAAAAGAATAAAAAATATGACATCAGAAGTGATTATAAATTAAGATCTCAAAATAAGGGGGGGGTCTCACCACCACAAGACAAACACTAGCCATCTATCAAGAAGAAGCTGATCATGCAGGAAACTGCAGAGTACTCCTAGCTCCGTTGCTAGCTTCAAAAGCATCCCCTTATTGTAGCTATCCCAGTAATGGACTGTGCATGAGCACTCAGGATGACATGATTCATGGGCATATAGTTTTTCTTTGCTCACGGGAAAAAAAAGGGAAGAATGGAAAGGAAGACACTTATTGTGGCCCAGCATGCTTGTTAACAAGCAACCAATGGAGAATGATTTAATACAAGTTACCATAAAGGTAGTTGAACGTGTGCTCTCTTCCATATTTGGCTAGCAGTGTGGGAATCACTCCAAGAATTCGAATAGGTAATATGGTATGTGATCTTGAAGAAACTTCCTAGAGATTGCTACCATTGCTACCCAGAGAGGTTCGCTTGGCACCTACATTGTTTTCTTTCCGTCGCCAGCTGAAGACCTTTTTATTTTCTCAGTATTTTAACACCTAATTTAACTTAAATTTAAACTTTGCTGTTTTAATGTCATATTTTAACCTATATTAATTTTTGCTGTGTGGTTTTATTCTGGTTGTGCTTTTTATATTGTATTTTGTATTTGTGTTTTAAATTTGTTGGTTGTTTTTATGTTCTTCATGGTTTTAATTTCTGTGAACCGCCCAGAGAGCTTCGGCTATTGGGCGGTATAAAAATGTAATAAATAAATAAATAAAATATATGTAATAATGTACCTCACACATATAAGGCATAAAAAAGAGGAGGGGAGAGACCACTGTATGCACAATGTATTTCTTCACAGGCTTCTCCTAGAAGACCTGAAATTAAATGGGGTTCTATGCAAGAATATTACTAAAATGTACAACTTTTCACCATGCATGGTTTTATTATATGACAATGCGTGCTATGCATGAACAGAGAATATTGCTTAGGAACACCAAGATCTATGATTCTTAGTGTTGAAAGTTAGAGACATGGCCCTGGAAGAAGCGGGCAGTAGGGTAGGCAAGTCTGAAAAGGGCAGGCAGGTGGAGAGAGTGCCAGTGTGTGTTTGACCCACATCTTCACACCCTTAAAATCATAGTGATTTCCAGCCATGGGGGAAGCAATTAGATGTCCCACTAGCATATTTTAGCAGAAGTTTTCTTTCATTCTTAAAGAATCCCCCTCCCAACCCAACCCCACCAACAGATGGGATGGTATTGCCAATACGAACATGCTGCTTCACTTGTTAACACTATAACCACGGTTTAGCCACCCACCCTACTAAAGCATTGGGCTCATGAGCTTCCCGCCCTCTTCCCTCTGGAGACTGGCAGATTTTGCTTCACTCTTAAAGAATCCCTGCTTAGTGTTACGTTGGAAAGGGGAATCATCATTTAAAATACACTCTAGTGTGTTGCTAAACAAGCCAACTTGAAATCATCCAGGCTTGTCCATATGGCACAAAGTCTAAACCATAGGGTAGTGTTACATACAAAGCAGCCCAGTATGTCAAAATCAAATTGCTAGTTTGACTTTGTTCCATACATCAGACAGGTTAGCGGCCTCTGCTTATAGATACAGAACAACTACATGCCATGCCGTGCCTCAACTGGGGGGAACCTTACTGCAGACTGAGCTGTCACTACTGATTTTCTCACGGTTTCCTATGAATTCAGCATAAAAGTAGTTTAAGGTAGGCAAGTTTTCTTCTTCCACTGCTTGTTTACATGGACTTCCAAAAGGCAGCTAACTACCCAAGTTCCACACCAAATGTGCAGGTACAGTATCTTAATACTTATTAACATTCCAGTGCCAATATTATCAGGCTTCTCCCTGCCATACAATTTTCAAAACAGTCTATCACATCTATAGAAGCTTGTGATTGGGATCAAACAGCTAAGTGCTTTGTAGAAAGAACAGAACTTCAAGAACTACCAAAGCAGCAAGTCCTCAATTAATACGCTATGAAGGGACCTAGGTCAATCTTCCTCACCCTGGTGTCCTCCAGATTTGTTAAACTACAAGCCCCATAATCCCCCAGCCAGCTGGCTGTGGCCATGCTGGCTGTGGATGGTGGAAGTTGTAGCTAGGGTGAACTAGTTTAAACCAAGGCAATTTAAATCAGCAAGAAAAAAAATTATTTGAATCACTGATTTAAATCAAGTTCCTCATTGAAACATTTTCATATATGTCCTCTACAATGATGCAAATTTGACTGCTAAACCATGTTAATTCACAAGTAAGAGTATTATTTAGATTGTTTCATTCTCACAAGCAGTGTTTGTTTCACTGTATACACTTTGCATGAATTCTATACAGGATCTTTCTTATGACCAGCGGCCATGGCACTTTGAGGTTAACAGCTCGATTCTATACATATCTACTTAGAAATAAGTTCAACTGAGTTCAGTGGTGCTTACTGCCAGGCAAGTGGTTGTAGGATTGCAGCCTACATATGGGGAATACAAGGAGATGCACACTGGGCAATTTTGCCTGAAAATGAAATGCCCATGACTGGCAAGTCAAAGCATGATTTGATAATTACTAGGGCAGACTAGAACAGATTACTTTCATCGTGAAAATGAAATGCCTGTGTTTGGTAGATAGAACGTCTATATGGCTGACATGCTTAAATTCAAATTAGTTAATGTTAACCTAGTTATTATTTCAAAGAAAAATAGTCTTTACATTTTTTTTAAAAAAATACATTTTAAAAACACGTAAGCAACTACTTGATTTTTATCCACTGTGCTATATTGTCTTTCTGTTTTAATTTCTCCACCTTATACAGGCACACATCGAATACGTACCAAATGACACTTCTCAGCTAAAGAACATTCAATTTCTTAAAAGTCTTGGCTAGTGAAAAAAAGACAATGGCAAGAGAGAGGAAAGACCTCAAGGAAGAGCACCAAACAAATCAGTGTACATTTTCTGTTGTTAATGCCAAGAAACATTTTGAACAGTAACCACTTACAAGGTCACTCACTACTTATTTTAGAATGTTTTTGGATGTAAGGATGTTTTAATTATGTATGCTATGTTTTAATCAGTTTTTAATGTGTTTTATATTACTGTTGTTCCCCGCCTCGATCCAAGTGGAGAGGCAGGTAAGAAATAAATTATTATTATTATTATTTCCATCAGTTAAATAGTATTATTCTTGATTAATTTACTCTTGTATCTGTATTTCTCTATTGTTAATACTAAGAGACATTTCGAACTGTAATTACTTGCAAAGTATACTTCTACTGGTTACAACCAGTTGTTTATTGTGCATATTTTAAAATATACTTCAATCATTGCAGTTCTACTGATTTGTTTGGTGCTCTTAAGTGAGAAAAAGGCTCCGTTGGCCTCAGGATGACCCTATTCTTCCCTGGAACTTTGCTCCCCCTCCATGTGTTCTGCATGACCCAAAGACAGACAAGTCTATATTCTGACAACTCCTGGGATAATCCTAAAACTACAACAACCAACATTAGCAGCAAAAACTTTTGCAAGAGAAAAAAGACAAACTTTTATTCGTCATTTGCATCCTTAGTATGGATTTGCAAGTTTCCCGAGTAAACAAGAAAGTGAACTAATTTTTTCCACATCAAAAAACTAGGAAGCTTTCTAATTAAGACTTTCTTTTTAAGTCAGGGAGGGAGGGATAATGCATTCACTTGCTTTGTACGGTTATGTCAATGTGTTGCATGATACTATTAGCAATACACAGCCATCAGTATTAACACCAACAGCATAGCAACACCTGTTTAGTCATAGAGATAGTCAGGTTGCTTACCTGTAACTGGAGTTCTTCGAGTGGTCATCTATGCAGTCACACATATGGGCTTTGCGCCTGCGCAGAGCTCGTATCGGGTACTTCCAAAGCTAAAGGAAACGGATTAGGCGGGAACTCCCCTCAGCGCCACTGCGCATGTGCAACTGTTCCCGCCTAAGGATCCCAGTTTAAGTAAAGAGACCGGCATTGCGGCCACTAATTTTCTGGGTATGATGTTATTGACAATTATAAACACAATAAACAAGAAGAGAAATCTTAGACGTCACCCAGCGGGGATGGTGGGTGGGTTGTGTGACTGCATAGATGACCACTCGAAGAACTCCAGTTACAGGTAAGCAACCTGACTTTCTTCTTCGTGGTCTCTATGCATCACACATATGGGCGAGTATCAAGCTAACATACCTGGTGGTGGGTTGGTGCGTCAACGTAAGACCTCTGAGAGGACTGCCCTTCCAAACGAGCAGTCTGTTCTTGCCCTTACATCCAGTCTGTAATGTTGGACGAAGGTGGAAGGAGTGGACCAGGTAGCAGCCTTACAGATGTCGTGTAAGGCCACTCCTCTGCCAAAAGCTATCGATGTCGCTGTGCCCCTTGTGGAATGGGCTTTTATCGCCTGTGACAGTTTCAGCCCTGCCAGCGAGTAAGCGAGCTGGATTGTCTGAGTTATCCACCGTGCCAGTCCCTGGGATGACAGCTGTTGGCCTTTCTTAGGGTTTCCATAACATACAAAGAGACTTTGTGTCTTTCTGAAGTGTTCAGTTCGGGATTTGTAGAAGGCTAATGCTCTTCTCACATCCAGGGTATGCAACGAGGCCTCAATTGGTGATTTTGGTTCCTGGAAAAAAGCTGGGAGCACGATGTCTTGAGAGAGATGGAAGTCTGATAGAACTTTAGGACGAAACGTAATGTCTGGTCTTAATACCACCTTATTCTTGTGAAAAATAAGATATGGTGAGTCCACTCTTAAAGCTGCAAGCTCACTAGAGCGCCTGGCCGACGTAATTGCTACTAGAAATGCCACCTTTAGTGACAGTAGGCGCAGGTCTGCCTTCGCTAGTGGCTCGAAGGGATGTTTTGTTAGAGCTTGGAGCACAACAGAGAAACTCCATGAGGGTATCAGTACTCTAGTAGGTGGTGCCATGTTCTTTAAACCACGCATGAACCGCTTCGTGAGCGGTTGGGAAAAGAGAGATTGTCTGCTGTTGTTAGTCCAATAAGCAGATAAGGCAGCAAGGTGAACTTTTATAGAAGAAACTTTTAAACCTTTGTTGAAAAGATATAGGAGGTATTGTAAAACATCCTTAATTGAACTATGTACAGGGTCAAAATGATTGATTTTAGCAAACTTAATAAAACGGTCCCACTTGTATTTATAAGAGCATCTAGTGGATGGTTTCCTGGCCTCGTTTAAAACAGATATCAGAGCGGCAGGTAAGTCCTTCATTAACTTCTCAGGCGGTAAGTTCTCAGGTAAGTTAGACTCTAACTGTGCAGCCGGAGGGTTTGTGGGTACGCTCACAGGTGAATCCTCCACGCCGTGAGGTGTAGTGTCTCTATCTCTGGGTGGAGTATTCTGCCTTGTTCCCTGGTGAGGAGCGCTGGTATCAACGGTAAGTGTCGATATCTGCCTTTTGACAGCATTAGTAGATGGGAGAACCATGCTTGGCGTGGCCACCAGGGGGCGATCAGGATACAATCGGCCGAGTCCTCCTGTATTTTCGCGATTGTCTTGGTGATGAGTGGAATGGGGGGAAACATGTAACAAAGGCCCTTGTTCCACTTTTTTGTGAATGCATCCCCGAGAGACAATTCCCCTTTGCCTGCTCTGCTGCAATAGTTCTGACACACTGCATTGTGCTGTGAGGCAAAGAGGTCTATATCCGGGTAACCCCACTCGAGGAATATGTCCTCCCTGGTACGGGGATCCAGTTCCCATTCGTGGGATGTGCGTCCTGTTCTGCTTAGCGCATCTGCCAGCGTATTGTCTTTGCCTGCTACATGGACGGCTGTAAGGAAGATATTGTTCCTGATGCACCATTTCCATACTCGGAGAGTTAGGTGGATAAGCTGCAGTGATCGTGTCCCTCCCTGTTTGTTTATATAGTACACCACAGTGGTATTGTCGGATGCCAGCTGTATATGGTGCCCCCGTAATACCGTGACGAAAGCCTTTAACGCGTATAGGGCGGCTCGAAGTTCCAGGATATTGATGTGGTCGTTGGAGTATTTCTTCTGCCAGTGGCCCTGTGCTAGCAGGGAATTGCAGTGGGCTCCCCATCCTGTTAAGGAGGCATCGGTCGTGAGCAGCATCGATGGTGTGGACTGCAGAAAAGGCATCCCTGTTATGAGGTTGCTTGTTGTTGACCACTACGTTAGGGATCGACGGACATGCGAAGGCAATTTCAGCTTCATTGTAGGCTGATGTCTGCGTAGGTCGAATGAGCGCAGGAACCAATTCTGTAGCGTTCTCATTTGCAGCCTTGCGAATTGGATTACCGATGTGGTAGCAGCCATGAGGCCGAGTAACCTCTGTATCGACCGAGCCGGTATCGAGCTCCGACGTTTGACGTAGTTGGCTGCTCTGGAGATAGTGTGTGCCCTGTTTTTGGGCAGGAAGGCTTTCCCTTGAGGTGAGTCCAGAGTGACTCCTATGAATTCCATCACTTGGGACGGTTGTAGTCTTGATTTGTCGGCGTTGATACACAGTCCCAGGTTGGTCAATAGTTTGAGTGTTGTATGCACTTCCTTGCATAGTTTTTTGTAGGAGCGGGAGGCTAGGAGCCAGTCGTCCAAATATGGGAAGATGCGGGTCCCCGACTTCCGAAGATGAGCGCACACCACTGCCATACATTTTGTAAAAACTCTGGGAGCTGGGGCAAGGCCGAATGGTAAGACGTTGAATTGGAACGGCTGGTCTCCTATCATAAACCGTAGGAACTTGCGGCTGGATGGCGCTATTGCGATATGGAAATATGCGTCCCGTAGATCTATGACGGCAAACCAGTCGTTCTTGTGCAATAGCTGGAGGATCGATGTTATGGTGATCATTCTGAATTTCCTGGTGGTGATGAATTCGTTCACCCCTCTCAAATCCAAAATCGGACGTAGCCCTCCATCTTTCTTTGGGATGGTGAAGTATCGTGAATAAAACCCGCTGTTCATTTCCATGACAGGCACTCTCTGAATGGCCCCTTTCTCTAAGAGGTTGTTTATTTCCACCATCAGCGTGGGGGATGGGGCAGTCACCTTGATCCCAGAGAAAGGTGGAGGGGTATCGAATTCGATTCGGTAGCCTCCCTGTATAATGCTGAGCACCCACGAGTCCGAGGTGATGGCTGTCCAAGTGTTGGTAAACGGGCAGAGACGGTCTGTAAAATTGGGTGCTTGTGCGTTGCTGAGGAAGTCAAAGACGCTGTCTCTTCCCATAGTCGCTCTGACGACGGGACTGTTGGTATTTCGGCGTGAATGGGTATTGCCTCTTTCTTTGTTGTTGCTGCTGTTGCTGTTGACGTGGTTGTCTGTCAGGTTGGAACCTCGGTTGGTGCGAGTATGTGTTCCTATTCCATCTACGGGGTTTATAGGCCACTTGCTGGTGTGTAGTGAAACCCATTCTCTTAGCCGTGGTCCTTGCCTTATGTACTGTGTCGAGAGCCTCATCTGTCTTAGTATTAAAGAGGCCCTCGCCGTCAAAGGGGAGGTCCTCAATTCTGGTCCTAGTTTCTTGTGAGAGCCCCGCCGACCGGAGCCAAGCATGTCTCCTTAGAGCCACTGAGCCCATCATGGCCTTTGAGAGGCAATCTGCTTGGTGTTTAGCAGTGTTGAGCTCCTGTCTAGCCATTGACATCGCTTCCGTTTGAAAAACCCTTGCGAGTTCCCTTTTTTCGTCGGGGAGGTAGTCGCACAACGACCCTACCTTCTCCCATAGAAACAGCTGATAACGTGCCATTGTGGCCTGGTAATTTGCAATTCTTAATCCCAGAGAGGTAGAAGAGTAGATCTTCTTACCTATCAAGTCTAATCTCCTCCCTTCCTTATCAATCGGTGTCGAATGTGGTCTATGTGATTTGCCCAAAGAGGACTCAACCACTATAGAGTTAGGTTTGGGGTGCTGAAATAGGAATTGTGCACCCGTATCCTGCGTGCGATACATGGACTCTAGCCGCTTTGAAGTCGGTGCAGTAGATGATGGAATTTTCCATGACAATTGAGCAGTTTGCAGGATTGTAGGAAGGAAAGGGATGACTACTGGAGCGTTTGTCTCTGTGTGTAATACGTCATACACCGGATCTTTGGGTTTCTCTATTGGCTGCTGTGTCTCCAAGCCTAATGTCTGAGCCATGAGAAGTACATGTTCAGAAAAATGACCCATGTCGTCCGAAGGCGACGGAGGTTCTGTAGGCCCTAGGATTGCATCTGGGGACGGCGTTGATGGCGCTACTGAGGCTTCCGATGGGGAATCAGATTGGTAATCATCCTCTGGAGAGATCGATCTTGCCGTCTGTCTCGTGTGAGATGCATGCCTACGGTCGGCCTGTAAGTGTGGTTCCCTAGTGGGAACAATCGGCTGAATGTCCTGGTGTCGATCAGCAGTGATCGACTGTCCCGGGGAAGTTGGTACCGCTTGTCGAGGTATTGGAGCCGGGAACTCCCTGGATACCGGCGGTGGTATGGCTTGAGGCGGTCCGTAATATCCATACGGATAAGCGCTCTGTGAATATTGATCGTAATGTCTATAGTAGTCCCAGTCCCCTCTGTCATAGGGACGTGGGGCAGTTTGCCACTCTGGTACTCTGTGCCAGTACTGGCGTGGAGAGTACACATGGTCTCGCCTGTCCACTGGTCTGACAGTTGCCGAACCCGCAGGCGATGGAGGCGGAGGCATCAGACCTTGTGTCTGGTAATCATCCATTTCCTGCCTCCCCGTTGTAGGCGGGAATCTCCCTGCCTGGGACGGTCTTTCCGCTCTAGAGGAGGTAGAGTCCTGTATCTCGCCGTCTGAAAAAGGTTCAGGTTGGGTCGGCGCCTGTAAGGTAGGAGATCGCCTCGGTATCGAGGATCTCCTCGGTGTTGGTAATTCTCTCGGTATGGAGGATCTCCTAGGCGGCGATTGCCTTGGCGCCAACGTCTGCCTCGGTGTCGAGGGCTGCGGTGGTGCCTGTAAGTCTGGTGGTGACGATACCGGGCGTGTAATGGAGGATCGAGAATGTTTAGTCTTCTTCCTCTTTTTTGTGGGTTCCCTGGCGTCGCGCGCCTTTTTGGAAATCTTTTTTGCAGTGGATACGGTCAAGGAACGACCTGGGGTTGGTGGATTAACTCTTTCCGCACGGGGCGATAGAATTTGAGATGGTGGAGACTCCCCTACACACACCTCTTGAATATATACATCTGCGTCATCGTGAGCGAGCTCCTGTAAAGAGGGCTCCTCTCTGCGGGAGATTGAGGCCGTAGGTGACGCCATTGTTTTGCGCCTACTTTCCTCCGCGTGTTTGGGCGTTTCAGTTGCCCGAAGTGCTTTTTCCCACAAAATTGCGCGGAGTCTATCCGCTCTATGTTTTCTTGTTTGTCTAGTAAAAGACATACAGTGGTGGCACGTCTCCGTCTTGTGGCCCTCGCCGAGGCAAAGAAGGCACAGGGAGTGCCCGTCGGTGGGAGGAAGTTTTCCCCCGCACCTAACACATTTCCTGAAAGGCGCCTTCGTGGCCATTCACACTTAGGATGATATCTTGAAAATACTGGAAATTCGAAACATTCGCTATGGAAGTCCCTTCATACGATGTTGCCGCAATGGCGGTCGATGAAGAACTGGGATCCTTAGGCGGGAACAGTTGCACATGCGCAGTGGCGCTGAGGGGAGTTCCCGCCTAATCCGTTTCCTTTAGCTTTGGAAGTACCCAATACGAGCTCTGCGCAGGCGCAAAGCCCATATGTGTGATGCATAGAGACCACGAAGAAGAACACAGGAATGCAGGAATCCCTCATATGTGTAGGGTGATAGAGGTGGGTGCAGAGTCCCTCCTCCCAATGGTAGAATTAAGCAAGCATACCAATTTTCACTGATGAGGGCTCCCACACCCAAAATAAGAGCCAACCAACAAACCCAAATCTTTCATTAAAAATATAGTGTGAAGATACTTAAGTTACCACAAGGGGTGTCCAATGTTCCCAAAAGCAAAGACCTAGCAAACTTCACCCAAGATACCAAAAAGTCCTACAGAACTCATTAGCCTATCTCACCAACTGGAAGAGAGCTCCTGGGTTGCTTTGCGTCAGTATCTACAGGAAATTTGGCAAAATAACCATCTGGAGAAACTAGCCCAAAGGCTGTTTCTGTTACCTTCACCCCACCCTGCATGCCAAACCTATGTTTAGTCAGCTTAAGCTGTACCAATTGCCTTACATTGTGCCCAATTTGGACAATAAAGTAAGACACAGAATCTAAAAAAGACCTTTGGAGAAAGACTTCATCTTTTGGGAAGGGGGTACAGGCTATAACTACACCAGAGGTGGGCAGTCTTCAAGCTTGCAGGATCTACCTTGTGTGTGTCTTTCCTAGAAGTCCAAAATTCACCAACAGGAGCTGGGTGCAAAAGACATACACTATGAAATTACAAAATCTGAGCCCAGGATTTGTTTTGAGCTCCAAAACCCAATGAAATTCAGTCCTTCCACACAAAAATGTGTTCCAGGTACCTACCCCGCTCAAGCTTTTTTTATTTCAGCAGTATAATGGGGGTTTGCCAATGTTGTTGCCATTGGTTTATGTGCTACTCAAAAAAGTTTGCTAACTTCCTTCAAATCACCCTGAAATCTACAAGCAGATCCTGATCTACTTTCTGCCCACCCCTGCTCTAGAAAAAGACAAAGGAGTCTTCCTTTACTGAGATTATGTTTAATTTGGAAGCCTTCAGTCTCAGTAATACAGCACCCAGATTCTCTTATGCACTAGTAACTGAGCCATAAGAGAAATTTCTATTTAAGATTGTTGAATCGGGAGATTTTGCATGGGATGATAGATCCAGTACACTTGCTTCCAAGCAGAAAATGTTAAGTGTGACACCTAACTCAGCAGGATCCATCTTCCTTACTTGAGATAATATAATGTTCTGTCCACAATTCTGCTTCTTGCAGTAACTGCCCAATGTGATGCTTTGACTGTGTCAACATATCACTTGTTATTCACGTAACTAGCACCTGTTTAACATGCAGTTCTAAACTTGTGCTTCAGCTTTTATTCTTAATTCTGCACCTAGTGAGCTTTCTATCATTGAAAGACATTTCAATGTTTTATGATGAATAAATAAATCAAGATTCAATTGGTAGAGGCAATTAATATAAAGGTGTACATATTACCTATGCCTCCTAAGCAAGAAGCATTTCTTCTTTGGAAAAGGACTCATCAATAGCTCTGATCTGGTTTAACTTGGCTGCTCTCTTATCATACCTATCAAGAAACTGAAGCCAAGGTCTGGTTCACATGTGCATGTTTATCACTTGATGGCTGCAGCATAGCAAAAGGATCTGCACGTATGAATGAGCAGTGATCTAGCACTACCATACAGACCTTTGATATAACCTCCACACAAGTACCAGTAATCAAAGTGATAAGCAATCAAGTGGTTTTTATTGAATTCTATTGCCCAGAAAAGAACATAAAGTTGTTAAAGGTTTAGCAGCAAACAAACTTGCTGCTGAAGCAATTTCTGTATACCGTGAATTTGCAACTTTAGGGAGATACATCCACAAAAAAATCCTTTGTCAGGAGGAAAAGAACTAAAATGGCAACTATGATGCTTAAACCTTTAACTATCTTCATTATTATTTTACTTATTTATAAAGGACCTAATTTTTGTGACATTGTTACTACTTCCCCTGTATTTCACATTCATATTTCTATCAGAAGTTCAGGTCCATCTTTTCCTCATGTCCACGCCTTCCTACAATATTAAGGTTTATGTAACAGCAGGTTCCATTTGATTTTGTTTCTAGTGAAATATCACACTTCACTTTTAATTTAATCCTCAAGCCACAGTGTCTTGAAGAGAAAGTGAGGGTACAATGTCAGGTAAAATAGCAAAACCAGGAGGATGAGGGAAAGGTGAAACTCCACCCTTAAGCTTCAAGATAGAACCTTCTTCAAAAAAAAAAAGTCCAGAGCCTACTTTAAAAAATGAACTACCTAAAGGGCATCTAGCAAAATGCCTCACATGGTATCAAACACAATAAAGAAAGAGCCAAGACACACAGAAATGAACATCACAAAGAGTCCTCTATTTTCTTCTCAAGAAAAATTCCCTGCAGCTTATTTCTTTTGTTAGAAATACATCTTGATTGCATATATGATACTTACATAATACATCAAAATAATGTAAAGACGCTACTTTGGACGCTATCTCATTACAGCATTCTAAAACCCCAAGTAAGTGGGCACAGTATGAAAGGAAATGTTAGAAACTCGCTTAAGTTGCAGTACCAGTAACTCTGGTGTCAGATTTTGCTTATGGGAGGGAGGGGAAAGAGAGAGTCTACTTTATTTAATCATTGTAATCTGTATGGAAGGTGTTATAAAACTCCACCTTGCCATAAAAATAAAATTCTTCAACAAAAAGTATCTACAGATCTTTTATCAACAGGTAAGGGAAGACTGTAATATATATCACCAACTATTTCATTCCTGCAGAGGTCATATACTAACATACTCAAAAACACTGACCAAAAACAAACAGAGTACTGTTTATAAAGATAAGTTTGATGCTAGTAGCAAATGGATATTTAGTGTCTATGCACACACACACACACACACACACACACAAACAAACACATTGTAGGAGTTAGATGAGGAAAAGAGTAAGGCAATCATTTACATGCCCAAGGTCATTTATTCAAACCATTACACTCCCCTTTCAAATTCAAAGGACATCCCAATTCCTTAAAAAAAAAAAAACCACACACACAGCTAGGTCACCATGCCTTCTCCAAACAGGCTGGAGACAGAAAGAAGGGGGGTGGGGTGGGGGAAGGAGGGAGGGAGGGAGAAAAAACGAACAAACGCTTAAGACCTAATTTGACAGGTGTACCTCGTTCACTTGCAGCATGTTAAAATGGAAGAGAAAGATTGTGTGTGTGGGGGAAATCCACTGCTTGATTGCCATTCCAGAAGTAGTCAGAGGTAAATTAATCTATTAACAGCTCTCTCCTGAGTCATTAGATCAAAAACCCACATTTGCAACTGTAGTCCAAGTCTGTAGTCCAATCCGAAAGCACACACTCAAGGTAAAAGAAACTGTTAAACTGAAGAGGGAGGAGGGAACGCAGCCGCAGAAATGGGCAGGGTTTTTCTCACTCCCGGAAGAGAGAGCTGCATCCCAGCTGAATGCCACGTTAGTCCTTCCACCTGCGCCTGTCTATCACAACCTTGGGCTGGGACCGTATGACAATTCTTGGGAAAAGCTACACGTTTTTTCCCCCCTGCTATCAAAGTGCAACCTTCACAAACACAAGTAGTCTGAGATCTGCTCTCACCTAAACAACTCCAAAGAGCTATGCTTACACCTAACCAATGGCCACCGTAGCTTAAGTCACTAGCAAACACTGTCCCCACTACAAAAGTACCTCTACCTGAAAGCTATGTGGATCAAGTTTTCTTTCACAGTAAAATGAATAGTACCTCTTACGAAAAATTGTAGGCCAAAAAGTTTCACTGTCAAGGAATAGTCCCTGAAACAGTATTAGAATAACTCCATCAATACTATTAATTCATGGAATAAAATTTAGAAGACGAGATTGTAGCCTAAAAACACTGCAACCCTTTTCTAAAACAGAATGAAACCAGGCTCTTACACAGCGTCTTGGCTATGCCTCCCTGCACATATGCAGTCTGGCCTCTAATGAAAAGCTCGTTAACAGTTAATTATTACCCATTCAGATACATGATCTCAGCATAGAACGGCAGCCAAGGAAAAAAGAAAATGGTCACATGACTCAAAACTTGCTCTATGAAAGCAGAGTCAACTATATTTAGTGCTATATGATGCCTCCATCCCTGCCCCCAAATCCTCCATGACAACCCAAAGAGGCTACCTATCTCTGGCCCAAGTTAAGGGAAAACCGATCTTCTCCTCTTCCGTTCTCTCTGCCAAGGTAATTGGACTGTTCCCAATTGTGCAAGGAATGGCAGACTCCACATAAGAGTGATAAGGTGCAATCCAGGATGAACTATTCTACTTCTTTATCCACAGAAATCAGAGCAATGCATTCTGGAACAGGCCATCTTGGTGAGGGCCAAGGAAAGCAATAAGAACAAGGGTGGTGGGGATGCTTTGACAACTGAACTACAGAATCTAATTTAAAATGTTTCCAATTCTCTTCAGAACCTCAGAGAGCCTGAGGGACCTCAGGCCCAGGCATATAAGACCAGTTCTGGCCCACTTGCACTGGCTGCCTGTACGGTTCCAAGTCTGATTCAAGGTGTTATTTTAACCTATAAAATCTTACACAGCTCAGGAATGCAATACCTGATGGGACGCCTTTCCCAATCGGAATCTGCTGGACGCTATGATCAACATCTTGGGCCTCCCCCGCTCTGGGTGCTGCCTCTCTGGGAGGCTTGGAGAGTGGTGACAAGGGAGAGAGACTTCTCAGTGGTGCCCCCACCACCACTATGCAATGAGCTCCCCAGAGAGGCCTGCCTGGCACCAACACTGTCATCTTTTTGGCAACAGATTAAGACTGCCCTACACTCCCAGGCATTTAGTGGTGTATGACAGGACATTTACACCAGTTGTCTAAACAGGTCTAGTATTTTATCAAAACTGTTTTTAGCTGTCTAAATTGTTTTAAATTTTGTATGTTTAAATTTTCATGCTGTATTCTATGCTGTTTTTATTACCTTATGAATTGTTGTAAACCACCCAGAGATCTTCAGCTATTGGGCAGTATAGAAATGAAAATCATCATCATCATCCTACCATGCAAGACAGCAATTCTCATGCAGGAGCTGTGCCAATTGAATAAAAGCAATCAGATAGCAAAAAATGTTCATTAGTCAATATAAGGTTTTCTCCTCAAGCAACACCATGGCTTGCAAACCCACTTTTAAATTTGTTTTTATTGATGTCTAAATTTATGAGCTACCTTTCAGCCCAAATAACATCTCCTCCCCATACTTAGCTTCTTGGGCCTATTACTTTTCTTTTAACTTTGCCTGTTTTTCATTCTGGGAAATGAGCATTTTGTGACTTGACCACACATCTCATGACAGCGTGAATAGACAGGCTCCCATGGCGGCAGTTTTGTGCCCATAACACAACCTCAAAATTCTAAATAAGACCTCCAGCCCCCAAAGTTTGGAGACTTCTGTCTTAGTGTGTAATGGCATATCTAGCTGGGGTTAATTTACAGCACAAAAACCCAACCATGACACATGAACTCTGATATCTTTTCAAAGTTTTGTGCTAGTTCTATGTTGCTTTGGGTACAAAACGTGACCGAAATTTGTGAAATTGGTCCATTCAAAAATAGGTCCTCATAATCAAAGCATTATGGGGCTTCTTTATGAATCCAAATCGATTGTGGATCTGGGATGCTATAAGCTCACAGTAAACCAAGGGCTTGTTTTTCTAGGAAATTTTTTTCCTCGCCCTGACTGAATATAGCATGACACACTAGAAGATGGCAGTATAAAACTTGAGCTTTGTAGAACAAAACAGCTCAAAACCTTCGCATAGGTTTTGAGGAGAGATCACAATGTTGGTTTTGGGATGGTTCAGTAGGACATGCTGTGCGCCTATTACTTACGTATAGGTGATGAACAAAACTCAGGGTTGGTGGCACAAAACAAGCCAAAAAGTTTGATATAGATTTTGAGGGGATACAAAATGTTGGGGTTTGTAATTAACAGAGCTAAGTAACTTATCCAAGGACAGTGACCATCTTAGCAAAGGCCAAGCAATCACAATCACAACAGCAATGTCTAAGGGGGAGAAGCATTTTTGATCCACAACATGTGGAAGCAAGAAGCAATGCTTGATAGCATATAGACATATGATGATATACTTTTGAGAAAAACTTAGCATATCAAGATTGTTAATGAGGAAAAGTAAAGACTACTGTTTTCAGAACAGCCTATTAAAATACAGAAGTAGCATTATGTATTTATTTATATGAATTTACAGGCCATCTTTTAGGACATAGCCCTTAAAAAAGCAGCTCGCATAAGTGGTTATATGTGGTGGTTGCCTTACATCAAGTCAGACTAGCATTCCCCAACTTGGTGCCCTCTGGAGGTTGGGGAAGGCTGAGTAAAGACCATTGTTCAGTTTAGCCTACCACTGTCTAGTCTGACTGGCAGCAAGTCCTCAAGGTTTCAATTAGAGGTTCTTCCTAATCCTGTTACCAGAAGACCACTGCTAGGACTTTATGCATGCTAACATGTGCTGCTCTACCATTGAGCTATGGGTCCGCCCCACAGCCTTACTTTAAATATTTTCCCTTTAGAATAACCAATATCTGTATCTGTGACTCAACTTTACAAAGAGCTTTCAAGGCACAGCTTTATGAGATTTAACACAGTAGTTTCTTCAAGTAGTCATGTTAGACTGCCAGCTGTCACAGACCTGCAATTTCTGAATAGAACCTCCCCTGGTCTCAACTAACAGGACCCCGTAGTTCGCATTCAGACATTCCAAGCTACCAAGAGATCCATGGTGGGTCAATATTGCCAAAGCTTACAAAGTTCAGCTTATTCTATTTTGTTGGAGGCCAAGATACAAAATCAAGGAAGAGTAAAGCTAGCGCTTTACTTTAAATAAATAAATAAATCCACTTTCAGTGTAACAGAAATCTACCTGTATCAACAAGGCACTTTCTCCCAAGAGGGCTAAATCTAAATTTCAATTTGGAACTGTAAGGCTTATCAGTTGAACTGGTTTTGGCAATCATCTCTTTCTGGGCAACAGCCTCACCCTAGACACACACTGATGACTTCAGGCACTCCATATTTGTTATGCAAATGTGAGGAAATGCATCCTTTTATAAACACAGCTCAGAACTGTTCACACCTTAATTTTCCTCAACCTTCTCCTTACTCTCAATTATAGCTAAAATCAAGAAATTTTGATTATCAAATCAAGAAATTTTGATTGCTATGTAACCATTTGAAAAGACATTATTTTAAATTGCAGTTGTTTCTCCTTCAGCTGCTATAAAATACAGTGGTCTTGTTCACATGTAATGACAACCCAGAATACAGGTTCAGTATGGGTTGTCGCTGAATTGTGTTTTTTTGTTGAAGCGTGGTTTTTCGTTGAAGCATGGGCTGTCATGCTAAATGGTTTAAGTATTGGTGGTTAAGCATGAAAAACTCAGGAAGAGAACCCATGGTTTGCTGTTGGGTTGTTAAACACAAACAACCTAGAGTTCATAACCCACAGCTAAACCACAGTGCAAGGTTTGCATGCAATGACAACTCACAATTCAACAACAACCCATACTCAACCCAAACTTTGGATTATTGTTATGTGTGAACCAGGTCAAGTTCTTTTAGGAATATTCAGGTTGCTTACCCGTAACTGTAGTTCTTCGAGTGGTCATCTATGCATTCACAGATATGGGGCTCTGCGCCCACACAGAGACCTAAAC
Source organism: Elgaria multicarinata webbii (assembly GCF_023053635.1). Lineage (NCBI taxonomy): Eukaryota > Metazoa > Chordata > Lepidosauria > Squamata > Anguidae > Elgaria > Elgaria multicarinata. The sequence continues at coordinate 92,316,407 of NC_086173.1, read as the reverse complement.
TGGAACCTCAAATAGCTAAATATAATGTTTTAGGCGGGAACCATCCCCCAGCGCTACTGCGCATGTGCACGCGGTTCCCGCCTATACCTCAGTTTACAGGAGTCCGACATTGTGGCCCCATAAACGTATGTACAAATAATAATAAAAAGTATATCAAAGAAACCTCCAAACACACCACCAAGAGGGGATGGTGGGTGGGTTGTATGAATGCATAGATGACCACTCAAAGAACTACAGTTACGGGTAAGCAACCTGAATTTCTTCTTCGTGGTCTCTATGCATCACACATATGGGAGATTAACAAGCTGACCTACCTGGAGGTGGGTTGGTGTGTCATCTTAGTATTTCAGAGAGGACTGCTCTTCCAAACGAACAATCCTGCCTTGCACAGACATCAAGGTTATAATGTCTGATAAACGTGGATGGGGTTGACCACATTGCTGCTTTGCATAAATCTTGTAGAGGGATACCCTTACGAAAAGCCACAGACGTTGCCACAGCCCTAGTAGGGCTGTCACAGTGCCAGCCAGCTGCAGGTTTGATAAGGAGTAGGCCATCTCAATAGTCTGAGTTATCCAGTGTGAAAACCGCTGACAGGAGACAGGGAGACCTTTACGGGGTTCCCCATAGCAAACAAAAAGTTGTTTTGTCTTCCTGAAGTTCTCAGTCCGTGCCTTATAGAAAACAAGAGCTCTTCTCACATCTAACAGGTGCAACATACAGTCCACTGGTGTTGTAGTATTAGGAAAGAAAGCAGGCAGTACAATATCCTGCATAGTGTGAAAAGCCGACACTACCTTAGAGAGAAAAGCTATGTCAGTACGGAGTACAACCTTATCTCTATGAAAGGTTAGGGAGGGAGGATCAACTCTCAGAGCCCTAAGCTCGCTTGCACGTCGCGCAGAAGTTATTGCCACAAGGAACGCGACCTTAAAGGACAATAGTCTTAGGTCGATAGTGGCCAATGGCTCAAATGGTTTCCTGGTCAGAGCATGCAGTACTACCGACAGGCTCCAAGCCGGGATTATATGTTTAGTTGTCGGTATCGAGTTTTTTAGACCCTGTAAAAACTTCTTCGTTACCGGGTGAGAGGAAGGTGAGAAGTTGTCGATGCCCCTATGTGACACCGAGATAGCTGCTAGATGGACCCTTATCAATGACAGTTTTAGATCCCACTGGTGCAAAGAAAGTAGGTACTCTAAGTTGTCAAAAATAGTGCAAGAGCCGGGTTGAAGGTTTTTGCTTTTGGAGAAAATAGAGAATCTCCTCCATTTGCTAGCGTATGATTTTCTAGTCGATGGTTTACGAGATGCTAGCAATATCTCATCGATTGTTAGTGAATTGTTGTGCCTGGACTGTGGGGAGTTATCCTCCACGCCGTCATTTTCAGTGTCGACAATTCTGGATGTCGAATCTTGCCTCCATCCCGAGTCAGTAGTGTCGGTATCGATGGGAGCTTTATGTAATTGCGGTTCGACACCCGTAAGACGTGGGAGAACCATGGTTGTCGAGGCCACCAAGGGGCTATCAAGATGCAGTCCGATTTGTCCATTTGGATCTTGGCTAGCACACGAGTTAGGAGTGGTAAGGGTGGAAACATGTAGAGCAGTATCCCCTTCCACGTCCTGGTGAATGCGTCCCCCAGAGACTTTCTTCCTCTGCCTGCTCTGCTGCAGAACTTGGGACATACCGTATTGGTTTCCGAAGCAAAAACATCAACCATTGGGAAACCCCAGTATCGAAAAAGATCTTCCCTGGTCCCAAGATCAAGTTCCCACTCGTGTTCGGTATGGAAGGATCTGCTTAAGAGATCTGCCACAGTGTTTTTCTTCCCTGCTACATGAATGGCAGTCAAGTGGATGTTTCTCCTTATGCACCAGTTCCAGATGCGTAGGGTTGATCTTGTCAGGGGATGAGATCTCGTGCCACCCTGCCTGTTGAGGCAGCAAACAACAGTGGTGTTGTCGATAGCAACGAGTATACTGTGTCTCTCTAGGATCAGTGCGAAAGCTTTCAACGCTCTCTCCACTGCTAGCAATTCAAGATTGTTGATCTGCTCGTTTTTCTGTGACCTGGACCATTGGCCCTGAACCCGGAGAGAGTCGCAGTGAGCGCCCCATCCTATTAAGGAGGCATCGGTAGCAACCGTCCTTGATGGTGTGGGGCTGTGAAAAGGAACTCCCCCCCAAGGAGGTTCTTGTCTAGCAACCACCACAGGAGGGATGACCGTACCGAAGGTGGTAGGGACAGTCGAGTTCATCGTGCATCAGTACGGAGATCGAAGGTCCTGAGAAACCAATTTTGAAGGATTCTCATCCGTAGCCTTGCAAACTTGATGACTGCAGTGGTTGCTGGCATTAATCCCAGTAGCCTCTGTATCATCCATGTGGTAGTGAAGTGTTGACCCCTGATATCGAGGACTAGTCTGCGTAGGACTATGGCTCTCGTTTTCGGGAGGTAGGCTCTCCCATCCATTGACAACAAGGTGACACCTATGAAATCTATCTTCATTTGAGGTGTTAGGATAGATTTTTCTAGATTTACCCATAGCCCCAAACTGTCGAGGACCTGCAAGGTAATGGCAATGTTCCCTTGTAGAGTAGCGCTGTCTTCTGCCACCAGTAGCCAGTCGTCGATGTAAGAGTATACAGAGATGGCTTGTTGTCTGAGGTATGCGCAGACTACCAACATGACCTTCATGAACCCTCGAGGGGCTGTTGTGAGTCTGAATGGGAGGACGGTGAATTGGAACAGCTGGTCCCCAACTAAAAAGCGGAGGAAAGGTTGACTTGACTCTCTGATGGAAATATGGAAGTAAGCGTCCTTCAGATCTATTACTGCAAACCAGACACCCTTGTGCAGTAGTTGTAGAACAGATGCCACCGTAATCATACGGAATTTCTTGGGAGTGATGAAGGTGTTCAGTTGCCTTAGGTCTAATATTGGTCGAAGACCCCCATCTTTTTTCGGGATGGTAAAGTAACGGGAATAAAACCCGATTGATCTGGGGAATTGGTACATAAGAGATAGCTCCTTTCTCGAGGAGAGTCTGTATCTCCTGGGAAAGTGGAATCGAAGGTGCCGTTATCTTTATTCCCGAAAAAGGAGGGGGTGTCGAACTCGATGCTGTATCCCTTGCGGATGATGGTAAGAACCCAAGAGTCCATGGTTATGACCTCCCATTGTTGGATGAATTGTTGAAGTCGTTTTCCAAATGGTGGCGAGTACGGGTAAGGGCAGTCAAAGGCGCTGCTTCTTCCCAAAGTCTGGTTGGCGACGGGTCTGCTGGTATCGAGGAAGGTAAGATAGCTTCCTTTGAAGCTGTTGCTGCTGCTGTCTAGGCTGCTTATCATACTGTAAGCACTGTTGTTGAGTATAGAGTTGTCTAGACCATCGTCTTGGTCTATATTGAATAGCTGGTGCCGAGAAGCCCATTCTTTTCGCTGTTGTAAAAGCTTTATGTTTGAGTCCGTTGCCTCATCTGTCTTGGAATTAAAAAGACCTTCACCATCGAAGGGTAAATTCTCAATACGTGTTCTAGTCCCATTGCTTAACCCTGCTGACCTGAGCCATGCATGCCTGCGTAAGGCTATAGAGCCCATCATAGCTTTAGAGTCACAGTCTGTCTGGTGTCTAGCAGTACTGAGTAGTTGCTTGACAATGGCCGATGCTTCCACTTGGAAGACTCTGGCTAACTCCCTTTTATCATCAGGTAAGTAATCACAGAGTGATCCGATTTTCTCCCACAGAAAAACTTGGTAGTGCGCCATAGTCGCCTGGTAGGTGGCAGCACGCAAATCTAGAGAAGTGAAATCTTACGGCCCAAAAAGTCTAACTTTCTTCCTTCTTTATCGACAGGTGCAGAATGAATCTTTTGAGATTTTCCCTGCGAGGATTCCACAACTATTGAATTTGGTTTTGGGTGCTGAAAAAGGAATTCAGCCCCCTTCTCTTGGATGCGATACATCGCCTCGTCGCTTAGAAGTTGGTGCAGTCGAGGAAGGTGCTTTCCAGGATATCTGCGCAGTCTGCAACAAGGTAGGTGGAAATGGTATAGCCACCGGAACATTAGTGTCGGTATGGAGCACGTCATATATAGGATCGTCTAGTCTCTCCAAGGGCTGTTGGGTTACGAGCCCTAATGATTGAGCCATTCTCAGAATGTGCTCAGAAAAATGCCCCATATTCTTGGACGGGGATGAGGGATCCTTAGAGTTTACCGCATCATCAGGTGATGGAATAGATGGAGTTGGTAAAACAGAGGAAATTGAATCTGACTGGTAATCATCCTCAGTGGACATAGAACGATGCTGCCCCTGTGGTGATGGTGGTAGAGGTTGAACCGTCTGATCTGATTGCAGAGGCGGCAGTACCGGTACGATCGCGGTACTCGGTACCGTGGCTGATTGTTCTTGGTACCGATGGGATGTCGGTGTCGGTGGTGGATATTGTTGTGGAGGTGCCATAGGGCCTGGAAGACTTCTTGATACCGGCGGAGGTTGAGCAAACTGGCTCTCTGTTGGCTGTCGGTATCGATAGTAATAGTCGTCTACTGGGAAGTAGGTATGCGGGCAGTAGTATTCCCAATCGCCCCATTCGTGACGTCTATAAGGGTCAGCGTAGCCTGAGTGTCTGTCCCAATCTGAGCGAGGTGAGTAAGATCACTGCTTGTAACTCATGGGTCTGGGTGACCTAGACCTGACTGGGGAAACTGGAGGCATATTTAGTTGTGATTGCCTATCAGGTTCTATAGCCGCTTGCTCACACGGAGGCACATCACGCTGTACCGATCTTGTTGGCGTCGAGTCTCTAATCTCACCCTCTGAGATCGATTCCAACGGTCTCGATAGCGAGGTCGGTACCGATGTTGGGCGACTCGGTACCATGGTGGTTGGTATCAACAAGCTGTGCGGCGAGGAAGATTTGTTAGAGTCCTTTCTCTTTTTCTGCAATTCAGCAGATTTTGGGGTCCGGGCTTTCTTAGATATCTTTTTAGCCACAGAACTCACAAAAGAGCGACCAGGCGTGAGGGGTATGCCCATCCTCTTTTCTGCCATGGTCATTTCTGAGATGACGAACGTTTGTACGCCAGAGCTCTGATCCTCATCGATACTCTGTTGCGTGAGAGTAATGGTCTTCTTTGGAATTGAGGGTTTGTCCATATCTTTCTGTTTAGGAGCGTCGGTAGCCTTGAGGGCTTTTCCCCACAAAATGGCTCTCAGTCGATCGGCCCGGTTTTTGCGCGTCTGCTTTGTAAAAGACATGCAATGGTGGCACGTCTCAACTTTATGTCCCTCGCCAAGACAAATTATGCAGAGCGAGTGGCTGTCAATCGGGGTGAGTTTAGCCCAGCAGCTAACACATTTCCTAAAAGGAGCTTTTACTGCCATAGGCCCAGCAGGCCCCAGCAACCCACGGATCGTGGCAAAATCGAAAGAAATAAATACTATTTATTTTATTTTTTTGATAGAAAGAAGAAAGAAGTCAGAGACAGGATAGCTAGGGTATCCTGTAGTTATCCAGGATAACTACAAATCTAAGGTAAGTATTAGAGAAAATTTCACAAAAAACGCTAAGAGGTCGGTTTCTAGGTCTAGCCACAATGGCGGACGACAAAGAACTGAGGTATAGGTGGGAACCGCGTGCACATGCACAGTAGCGCTGGGGGATGGTTCCCGCCTAAAACGTTATATTTAGCTATTTGAGGTTCCGGTTCAGGTCTCCGTGTGGGTGCAGAGCCCCATATGTGTGATGCATAGAGACCATGAAGAAGAACTTTCCGTATTGGCACAGAACCAGGTAACAAGAGTAATTTATAATAGCAGTGTGATTAAGTTATACTGAATTATTTCTCAAGATGTATTTAGTTAATTGGACATTCTTCATGTTAATCAGTTTAGGATAGTCTGGAAAGCAACACAATATTAAGTATCTGAACTGCAAAAATAAAAGTACATCTCTAATTGCAAACTAATAAAAAAATTAAAGTTATTTGATCCAATTACTCGTCTTCCCCTAAAGTTATGAACTAAGGTGTTCATTTGTGTTTATCCATACTAAACCTTTATCATTTGACAAGCTGGAGCAACAGTGAAGAAGACTGAGATAAGTCAGTAAATTCAAATGCATAGGAGTCCTATTTACACAAGGCTATATGGAACACCATTCAAATTAGGTAATTAATAGTAGAGTCTTGAATTAAGAGTATGATTGGTTTTGGCTTGGGTCTGGAAAATCTGGCCCAGTCCTGGATAATTTCCAGCCTTGCCTCAAAATTGGTGTTCAACCATTTTATTACGTGTAACATATCCAACCTAAAGTATAAGACAATGCGACTCAAGTGAGACTTGAGTAAATTTGCAGACCTCTGCACCATGGCATTGATTTGGCTTCAACTATACTGCATTACGGACCAGATAGTACCACAACATGGGAGAGGGAGTGAAACAGGCACATTAGCTTAGCACTGAACTTTGGCAAATACATACAAACTATCATATGTGCATCAACAAAATTTATCTATTGCTTTTTAACAAAATGCATGCAATTTTGTATAAATATCAAAGATTCTTGTGGCACCTTGAAGACCAACAAATGTATATATTAATTATTTAAAATTATTATTACAAATAACAGAATATGCCTGTGTATCCATTTCCCAAAGATTTAGAATCAGTTAACTTTCAGAAATCTCTTATTCCAGATTCATTGAAACTTTCCTTAAGGACAATATTTACAATAAAGATACAGACTTGAAATTAGCTGTTGTGGGTACAAGAAACTTTACTAAGGGGCTACCACTGCTCCACTGCAGATGAGTCTGGGTGTGCCATTGTACTACCATTTTGGTCAAAATGTATGAAGGAAATGCTGCATAAATTTGGTTTTTGTTCACATTTTGAGGCATGGAATTTGGAAATATGTACCACCACATTATACAGTACAGACAATAATAGCACTACTCTAATTCAATGTATCACATACATGGCACAGAATGTAGATCATGATACCAAGACACTGGATGGAAACAACACTTTTCATGAAATGGGTATAATTGCAGTCATGCATCACAAACTAGTGCCATGGGTATATGTAACCCTACAGCATGTAAGTACAGTTGGCTCTATTCCTATACACTTCGTTCAAAGGACCGTTCAACAGAACAAATTTAATGTCCTACCAGCAATTCCGACACCACATCATGGTATAGAGAATCTAGTGATTGTTGCGTTCTTGAAATCATACAACATCTGGCATGATGCAGGCTATAAATAAAGGACCATGCCCTGGCAAGTCTACTATTGTATATCTACAAAAATATAGATACAAGTGCAAAAAAGACATATATTTACTCAACTCTAACTTTTGTGGTCAAAGAAGCTTGGAGTCATAACATGGTCCCAATTTTAACCTTTGACCTCTGTGGTAAAAACCCAATTAATTGTACACAATGAACCTGAAACTATTTCACATAGAGATATTTTCTTTTGGATGCTTTGTTCGTTCATTTGATATCAGATCAGGACTACAGGAAGTCCTTGAGCTGGTTTACATGTCCAAAAGTGTTGCACATAAGCAATGGCACAAGCTGAAATGCATTGCCAGGGCACTTTAGGACTTCATGACTACTTCCTGAAGCAATTTAGACTGATGGTGACTGCTCCTATCTGCAGGGATAGTAGAACCATTAGGATCATCTGCCCCAGACGCTAATGGAATCCAATGGATTCCTGAATGCTCTCAAGGAGTTCCCAGACTGCATGAATTCGCTACCATGAGAGGTAGTAATGGCCACCAATTTGGATGGCTTTAAAGAGGGTTGGATAAATTCCTAGAAGAGAAGGCTATCAATGACCACTAATCCTGATGGCGGTGTGCTGCCTCCAGCGTCAGGGGCAATGGGCCTTTGAGCACCAGTTGCTGGGAGCATGGGGGGTGCTGTTGCACTGTGTCTTGCTTGGGGCTCCCTGGTTGACCACTATGTGAACAGAGGGCTGGACTAGATGGACCCTCTGATCCAGCATGGCTCTTATGTTCTTATGACAGTCACTTCTGTTGAAGCCCTAGTCTCATTGTGGAATAGAGAAATGACTCAGACAGCATCACTCCTATCTATCCCCTTTCACAGGCCAGAGCCTAGTCAGCTCTCTGGTTTTCCAGATAGATTAGGGTAATAAACAGACTATGAGATTACTAGAAAACAGGTGGCAGAAAGCTCAAAGTGAATACAACCTAATACAATTAAATCTCACTACTGAACCTATTCTGTGGTGGTAATATCATAAAGAAACATTACCTATTTGCTACTATCCCAACCTTGGGTGTGTTGCCCAGTTAAGATCTGAGTGGTTTCAGGGCCTCCTCCAACCCGGAATTCAAGAATCCTTGGAGGCCGGCTGTAACATGTTGACTGAAAATGCTAAAATCACTTATATATCTTCATCTAGATGCCACAATTATGGCACCTCAGTCTGAGGATGTTTCAAGAGACTGTTTGGTCTAGCACTGGGGAATAAATTTCAATTGTTGTGGCCGGAGGACATAAGCAAGGCACTTGGGTTGTGAGGCCTACTTCCTGTTTGCTGAGTCCCATAGCTAATTATTATAAATGGGATGGGTGAGCTCTCACCAGGGGTTTTTAACTTGGAAATTGCCTGAATCCTGTTGGTGGAAAAACCTGGAAGAACTCAGGGATACCTGAACAGCAAAATTCCTACACTACGCCATTTTATACTGCTTGACATGTTTAATGTGATCTTATATTTATATTATTCAGCAATCTGAAGGGCCAAATGATATTCTGAATTCCTCGATCTGAGGTCCCACCTCGGAAGAGTGCGACCCTCTCCTCCTCCTTGCAGCTGGAGTGGAGGTCAGGAACTCAACCTTGGAGAAGGGGGTGTTTTGGTGGGTGGGGAGGGGAGGAGACTGGAGAGGCCAGAACACAAGTTATCCTTAGGCTTCTCTAGCTTCCGTCCCTCCCCCTCCGAAGCGCCCCAACTAGATGGCAATAAAAGCCTGTCTACCAACAAATGCAGAGTGGGAGAACAGGGAGGCAAAGATCGCCTCTGCTGGGCTTTCCACCCTGCATAGGATGATCGTAAGCCTCCAAGTTTGGGGGCTTATGATCACTGAGGGTGCAACCATAGGATTGTACCCTCATTGTTTATTATTGTTTTAATATGCTGTAAACTCCTCTGGGATTAACTGCTAATGAACAGTACCCCTTTAAACCCATTAAAAGCAATATACACACAAATATATTGGGGGGAAATCTATGCATACATTTTAAACCAGCTAGTTACAGAGCAATCCTATGGGCCCTGGGGGACCATAGTATATGGTGGATCCCCCTCTTGAGGCCATAGACACTACTACTTGGGAGGAGGAATCCAATATTGGAATGTTCCCCTTTATCCTCCTGCTTGCAACCACTGCAGAATTCACCACAGCAGCCTTGGAAGAGCTTGGGAAGCGATGGTGGGTTGAGAAGGGAGGGAAGATGAGAGGCTAGGATCCTAAAGCCTCTCTGTTGCCCATGTCATTTACAAAAAGGCTCACAGCTGAAAATGAAAAGAAAAGGAGGACCTGGAGACAGTTTCACCTCTGTAATCCCTCTGCCCTGCTCAGATCCTCCTAGCAAAGCATAGGATAGTCAGACATTTCTGATCTTGGAGCCCTCAGTCAATCAAAATGCAATCCCTTAGAATTGCGTTCTTAATCAACTAAATCTTTTCTGGTCTTCAGGCTTTGCATTACCATTCAACATAAACAAACTCACCCCCACACCCGAAATCTCAGTGAACATTTCTTGCAAAACAAAATTTAAAACATGGTCCTGTTGTATAATTCTCCAGATGAAGAAAACTAAGGGTTAGATTACCAATTAATTATAGTAATTGTAATTATTATTTATCAATTTACAGTAACACTTCATGTATCTAATGAAGTGGAACCTGGTCCTCAAAAGCTTATGCGATAATAAATGTGTTAAGTCTTTAAGGTGCCAAAAGACTTTGTTGTTTTTGTTACAACAGACCAACACAGTGTTCACTGTGGAAATTAATTATTGTAAGGAGTACAATGCTTTATCAGTAACATACAACAGTGCATTAAGGTAAAAAGGGCTGGAGAGATTAATACAACATTTTGGAACAACCCATTTATACTGATAACTCTGCACATTTTTGCTGAGTCAGCCTATATCCCTAATCGCAGTGTAATACCATGTGGCACATCATAGCATTCAGCTTGTCTCTTTCCATACATAAATACCAGCTGCACCCAAGTGACCTATCTATGGGACAGAACCAGGACGCAAGCTTTGTTGTGCTGTTAGAAAATGCAACAAGGAGAAAAGGCTTGTAACAGCATTTATTTCCAACTGGAAATAGGTTGATTTAAGTATATGATGCAGAAGGATAATTTTATCTGGACGTTTGTGTTGTGTTATACACTCTCAGTACGTATATTTACTTTAAAACGTATCTCACACATACCTTCCCCCTTTCAATATATTTTAACTACCATTTTCATACTGTGTCACTCAGCTGGCATTTGCAGAAATCAAAACAATTACACACTATTCATTATGAGTCCAGATAGATAACATTCAGCCAGAGTAAACACATTGTATTACATGAAAATCTACATCAAAGCAGTCTGCCAGGGAGGCAGATCTAACGTCACCAATATAACAAGAATGGAGAAGTGTATTTCAGAGTCACAACGACAGACGAAAGTAATGCTGAGAACAAACTGATGTTGGCCAGTATCTTTCCAGTTACAAGTATTGTGATAGGCATAAAACTAGTGTATTTTTGACTCATGAAAGCAGCATCCAACTCAAAGGCTAATCAAGTGACACACAATACTAGCAGGGCACAAAATAATTGCGTAGTCAGGAATATTGCCACTCCCATTTTCCACAGAATAGTCTACCTTCCCTTTCCAAAGACAAACAATTCAGTCCCCTTCACACAGAGCTCCCATTTCCCTGTGATGCAAACCCATGCCAGTAGAGAGTGACTAATCACAAGCATGTGGATCGGGCCTGATTTTATGGGTCTTTTTCACCAGACCAGCACTCTGCTGGGAGGAAGAATAGCAATCAGATCAGGCAGATCTATGTGAGCACCTTGCAATAGCCACACACAGAGAGGGGAAGAGAGGCCAATGCACCAGGTGAGGTCATAGGTCAGTGGCAGGGCATATTCTTTGCATCTAGAAGGTCCCAAGTGCAATCCCCAGCATCTCTAGATAGGGCTGGAAAAACTCCCGCCTGAAATCTGGGAGAGCCACTGCCAGTCAGTATCAACAGTATAGGGCTAGGTGGATCAATGCTCTGACTCAGTAAAAGGCAACCTTCTATATTCTTACGAGTCTTTACATCACTGTGATGCAACTATTCCAAGGCTAAGTTGTCATTCAGAGGATGACAACAAGGGAGAGGGCCTTTTCAATGGTGGCCCTCCAATTACGTAGCTCCCCGATGAGGCTCACCTGGCACCAACATTGTTATCTTTTCAGTGCCAGGTCAAGACTTTTCTCTTCTCCCAGGCATTTAACACCATTTAACAACATATGCTAAGCTGCTTTTTTTAATGGACCCCAGAACTGTTGTTTAAATGGATACTGTTGTTTTATACTGTTGTTTTTATATTTTTGATGGTTTTAAATTTTGTATACTTTTTAATGTTCACTGTTTTTAACTTGTAAACCGCCCAGAGAGCTTCGACTATGGGGCGGTATATAAATTTACTAAATAAATAAATAAATGATGGGAACATATAAACCTGCACTATACTGAGTGTGAAGGCAGAGGTCTTTCCCAGCCCTGCTACAAGAGATGCATTTCATTATAGGTGCCTGGGACTGAAAAAGGGTTCAAGGTGACAAGTACATCCATTCTAAATGAATTTAAACCTCCCCTGCTTTCTTGGTTAAACATGTGATTATGCAAGAAGCATTTGTGAGGAATAATAAAACCTTAGAAAACCTCCTATAGGAAATTCAAAAGAAAATGGGCAAAGTGTTTGACATGCAACCAGAGGTCCTTTCGGAACAGAGCACACAGAACCCCAGCTTATCAGCATCTTTAAGCAAACACTAGCTTCAGGTGCCAACACACACTGTTGTGGCTTTCTCCTCCTTCTCAAACAGAATATTCTGACTTGTGCCTGCTCTTTTTAATGGTAACCAACTTAAAACTGTCTTGAACAGGTTATTTTGTGTTTTGAAGACCTTCCAATATGTTCCAACTTCAATGAAATCACCAGCCCCTCCCTCCCTCTCTCCCTCCCTTCGTGTGTGTGCGTGCATGTGTGTGAGAGTGAAAGAGATAAAGCATTAGAGAAACAGGACTGAGGGACCTGTAGCTCCCCAGATATTGTTAAGACTACAACTCCCCTCATGTCTTGACCATTGGACATGCTGGCTGTGGCTGACAGAAGTTGGACTCCAACAACATCGGAGAGTAAAAAATTCCCTACCCTTGGTCTAGAAGCTGCTTATGGCAATTCTGTCTCATTGCATGTTGGGTCATAGTATCCTGCCATGAGGAACAGACCTAGAGAAAATTAGACACCATAGCAAGGGTCGCCAATACAGCATTCTTGGGCAGCTCCAATGGTGCCCACAGAGCGCTCCACTGCCTACCCCCCTTCAAAAAACAAAAAAGTTCAATAAACACCTTGGAAAGTTAAGTTAGTCTCTTTTTTCTTTCCCTTTCTAACCTCTAGCCTCACTATTTCTTTTCCCTACCCCACCAACAATTTTAGCTCACTTTTGACTAGCCAGGCTCCCACAGGAGCCATTACATAACTAGCCATATCTTCTATGGAATCCATTGTGTGGTGGTGCCCACAGCAGTTTCTCAACTTCCTAAAAGTGCCCATGGATACGAAAAGGTCAAGGCCTAGGACATTCCCCGTTTTGAGGCTGTTTAAGGGAAATGTGTTTGCTTTAGTGTGTTTTATGTTTGAACTGCTGAATCTAAATCTGTCTCTACCTAAACCTAATCTGGCCTGAGGACGTTGCCCATCTGGCGTGAAGAGGCTTGGAGGTCCCTCCCCATGTCCCCACTCCCTAGCCTGGAAGCCACCAGAGGCTTCGGGAGGACACAGGAAGAAGGATCCCCTTCTAATTTTAAGTCACAGATTATTTCCAGTCCCAACCTTACTTTGTGCACTGGCAGGGGGAGCTGTGTGCTAAGTCATTCAATTGCCCCACATCATTTCCAATGGGGGAAAGCACGGTGTGGGGGAAGTCAGCCCCACCCTAATCGATGGAGAAATTTCAGACATCACTTTGGCCAGAGCACTTTGCCTGCCTCACAATCTCCCCAATGTGGGGAAGGCTGTTGAAGGTAATGTCAGAATTAGATGCTATTTCTGTAGTTCTAAACATTTCACTGTTCTAATTACAAAACAATACATACATTTCAGTTTTAATAATTGAGATTTAACAATTTGAGCAGCTATTTTGGATTTTTAAATTTCCATTGTCTCAGCATCACAGGGTCACAGATGGTTTATACATCTAAGTATGTGTCATTTAATGCTTTACAATTAACACATAACTTATTTTGTACAAATTTTGCACTGTTGGCCAAAATCAATTTTAATTGGGTCTCTTTTTCTAATTTTCCAATTTAGGCTTTTAAAAACCTCTGAGATAAGTGTGAGCCCTAAGTTTAGCCAGTTTTCAAAATTCCATCAAACCAGTTAAATAGTGTGGCTGGATGTTTAGGCTGGTATGCAGCTGGTGTGAGCCATCTTGGCTGCCACCCTTTGTTTTAGGGTCAAGGCTTATGTGTATTGCTTAGATACAGGCAAATTTGAATTCAATAGTTCAAACATAAAACATACTCAAACAAACACATTTCCCTTGAATAGCCTCGAAACCTGGGCAAATCTCCCAGACTAGGTAGGGTTAGAACAGCAGCAGTTGCTTAGGTAAGAGAAATATGTCTCTAAGTATTAGACTAGGTCAAGGATGAACAGGAATCAAGTCTAACCCTTTGAGAAATGGATGGTGAGCTGCAGAAACCCCAAATCATTACTTTACACATTTGGAGATAATAGCTCAGACTCTACTTCAAGTCCCCCCTGACATTCAGTTTTCTTGAGCAGTGAGAAGCAAAGAAGGCTTAACACCTGCATCATCTGCTGGGAACCACAGACCATAGACCATTTAATGGCAGCAATTGCCAATACATTACATGGCAGGGAATAGTGTACTTTAGTTATCTATCCCTACTTCTGTAACAGTTGCATGCTGCACTGAGATTTCCAGATACACAGATCAATATGAAAAGACTAAAGGTTAAGAAAACCAAGGTGTTACAGTTCCCGGGAATTGATTTCTGGTGCTGACTGGCTTAGCCGGATGGTTGAGATGACTCAACTCTATGAACTTCAGTTAAGAACTGTATCCTTAGTCTGAGAAGGAAAGGGAATTACACTGCCTCTGGAATCTATTGCCTGGACTACTTCTCTACGGCTCATGGTAAGACTGGACCTGACGAGACAATACATACATGGTAATGAGAAAAATCAGTTTTTGGCAAACATATATAATACCTTTTTTTCTTTTAAAGAATGTCATCATACAATCAGCCTCAAAAGCAACTTAATATCAAGTGCTGTTCAGATAAAAAGGCAGTGGGCAACATCTGGGGGTCATGGGGCCCATTGCCCAACCCACTGCAACCCACTGCAGGAATGCACCCAGGCACCAAATTTGCAGTGGCAAAAAAGGGAGTAATTTCACTTTAAAACAAGACATGCAGGAAGCTCACACCTTGTTTTAAAGCAGCTTTGGGAAGCACAATTCTGCTTCGAAACAAGGCGAAGCAATGCTTTGCTTGGAAGTAAAATTTAGCGGGGGGGCTCAAAAAAGACCAGGGGGGTTACATACAGCCCATGGACCACATGTTGCTCACCCATGAGCTAAAAGCTTCTGAATAGCTGACAAAATAATGACAAGAAAATTTTATTTCAAGGTCACTGCACTAATACCAATTTGACTGGAAGCTGGAGATGACCCAGTATTTTTCTGGTTTTTGCCTACATTTCTTCCTCGCCTCACCTCTTTTTTTTTAAGTATTGGGGAATCATACACATTTTTAACAAGGGTGTCTTAGAGCAACAGAAAAATGGAAACAATACATAAACTGATTACATTTTTTTAAAAGGCAAGCCCTGTATACCTAGCCCACAAAAATAGTATTCACATTCATCTTTCCATTCATCCTGTACAATATGAATCCCTGATTTTTCTTTGCAATCCCTCAGCAATTATATATACTAATTTGCAGACATAAATCTGACTGGCAGCATTGGAAAACACTAGAGAAAGGAACAAGTCTATTTCTTACAATCCCTTCCTCAGAATGCAATCATACTAAATGCCAATAAGATACACATTTATTTGCAAAACTGAAGAAGCTTGAAGGGTATTTCCAATCCAAACATTGGGACACACCTTTATTAGCCAAACCCCTGCAAACATAAGATTATAAAATTACTGTGCCTGTTAACAACTGTCACACTCCATCTAAATGAGCACTTCCTTTTCGACACGTCTTCTGTAACTAGAAAAGAAGTAGGGCAGCAGATGGCAACTGCCCATAGAGCTTCAGCTATAGGGCAGTATAAAAATGTAATCAATGAAATGAATGGAGAGAGAATTAAGAACTGCTCCTGAAAAGCATATGAAAAACTTTTAATAGGAGCCGTTTTAGAAGACCATAGGCAATTGTTGCCTAAGAGCCTCCAGTTCCTTTTGTTTTACTGGCGTCAATTGCAGCAATCTGATTGCATCAAGTTGGATCAGTTGCATTCCAGGCCTGGTAAGAGGCTTGCAAAAAACGAGACAGAGCCAGGACAACAAAGGGAAATGTTGGTGTTTTGGCTTTACATCCCTCTTTACTCCATACTTTTCAGCAAATAGTGAGTCACACCATGGACTTCTGTATTATTCAACCCTCTAACAAAATTAAGGTCCTCTTTGCACATACATGATTGTTCATTTGTTTTTAAAGTTATATGACACTTTCACATGGTGGATCCTACCCAAAGTGGATCACAATAGGAATAACAGCTTATACTTCTAGTGCTCTTCTGCTGCACTCCCCGGAACAACAGTGGCCCTGTTTAAAAACATTTGGGGGACAGGATCTTGCCAGCAGTCTAGATGGCTTATAGCTGGCTCCCTTGTTTCTTATTGAAGGAGGCACTGGCAAAGAGGAAACATGGCAACTAACTAATCTTTAAAGGAACAAGTACAGGTAAGCACATTATAACCTCCAAAAGTTTTGGAATGCAACTCTCATACTCCATTACCAGTGGCCATGCTGGTTGGGACTTATGGGAGTTGTAGTCTAAAGTGGTGGTTCGCGACCAAAAAGTGGTTCGCGAGATCAGCCCTGATGAGTCATGCCAAAGCTGTTGCCACCACATTGGGCAATCGTGAAAGTGGGTCCCATGTTACAAGTCTTCCCCCCATGTTACAAGTTGGCAGGTGTGTCTTGGATCTGGACCAGTTGAAGACCACTCGTCTGAAACATCCAAGTTGCCTATGCCTAACATAAAGGTTGGCTCAGACAACCCATACTAAGAAAATAAGACAAAAGAGCAAAATTTCCCATGCATGACAAATGCAAAGCCAAAGCAAGCTTCCACCCCATCCTCGTTTCAAGCTGGAAAGGGGGAGAATTGGCTCATAATGAATCCCCAAATCCAGCAGCTCAGAGAAAGTTCAATTTTTAATAGCCTTGCAGAAGCCCAAGACTAACAGCAACTTTGCTTTTAAGCTCTAGTCTGGTAGCCAGAGGTGATCAGGAATTGCATGCAGGTGAGTGAATATGCTGGCAGAGAAGGAATGAAGTGCTCTGTCCTTCCTTTACTCCAAACATAAAAACTAAATGGGCTGTACTCCCATCCTCTGCACTCTGCATAGTAATGCAGCTTTGTCCCTTCTCTGCCAGACCCAGCAAGCTAGTAAAAAGTGTTTTGCAGGTGAATAACTTTTGGAAGTGCATTTACAAGACTAGCTAACATGGATGCAAGTTCAATTAGAAGGCTATTTCCTTCACAATAGTTAAGTTCCACTCAATTGGTAGATCTATTTCGCAAATCTTAGTGTTTTTATTCTAATTTTTTTAATATGTAATTTCTCTCCTTCATTTCTGTTAGTTACATTTTTCATTAAAACTACTTACACGAAAAATGCTATGCTCTGTACTTGGAAAGAATACACAAATACAAGATATACATGTGCATGGCCCTTTAAAATTACTTTTAAGCAAGGCACAGACAGATTGCCAGAACTAACTTTAAGGTTGCCAGAATTAATTTTAAGGTTGCCAGCGCGCACCATTTTTCTGATCCCTCTATGTAAGGCCAAGCCATTTAAAGAAGTTTATAGTTTAAAAATAACACTTTTGAAGGGCGGAATAAGAGATGACGGTAATTATCAACACACAATCTGAAGCTTCTAAACAGTCTTAAAAAGTGCAGCCCCACAGAGTACGATGTGGTAGTTTAGGCTTGAGGAAAGGCAGTTTAGAATAATAGTCACTAGGGCCACATTTAGAGAGGGCCTTCTTGGTGGTGCCCCCATTTATGAACGATTTCCTTGATGAGGCCCGTCTGGCACCAAGTTGTCTGGCGTCAACTTTTCGGCACCAAGTTAAGATTGCCCTCTTCTCTCAGGCAATTGGTAGTATATAAGAAGTCTTTTTGATCAGGTCCTGTATTGTCTCTGGCTGATTATTTTAGATATATGATTGCTGTGCTATTTTATTATGTGAATGGTATTTATACTTTATATAATGTATTTTGATAGATTTTTTATTTTTGTGAACTGCTCAGAGAGCTTCAATATAGAAATGTAATAAATGAATTAATCCATCTAAATCTCCATTAGGCCCTATGATAGATGACTTTGTTAATTTAAGGACATTTCCAAGTTTTCCTTTGAGGAAAATATGTATATGAAGTTTAAAATGCAGTAGCCAGGAATAAAGTACTGATTTACAATGAGATTAAAAATAGATGGTTTGAATATTTTCAAATTAGAGCTGTTTTATCTGAGATATCCAAAAACAGCTATTTAAAATATACGATTTAGGGGGAAATGTTAATGGACACAGAAAAACATCGTCTAAGACCTATAAAATAGTTAACATTTGAGTATGAAATGGAGCAACTGAAAGACTTTATGAAAAAATAGGCACAAGATGTCAAAGATAATATCAAAATGGAAACCTGGGGAAATTTATGGTCAACTTCTGCCTATGAATGATCAGATAAAAATCCTACCAAATGTCAGTGAAGTAATGTGTTACACCAGAGTCAGAAAACATTAAATTAGTAATTTTGTGTAACTTTCAATTATAAACTAACTGTTACTGATTAGTTCTCTTCCTTTCCAGCTTGTTTGTATATATTTTTTCTACAGAGAGATATGCAAGCAATTATCTAACATACGGAATATCTGACAAAATATCCCACCGCGTTTTCTCCTGCCAAAGTGCATCCTTTTATATTCCCTCTCCACCCGCCACCTCCCTTAACCATATTAATGTTTAAATGAGAGAGAAAAGAAAGGCCAATGCAGTTTTAGGAAACAGCTGAAGGAAGCAGGAAAATCAATTTTAAGAAGTTAGGGTAAGGAGGTTATGGCCATACTTTGAAAGTGAATTTACCTGTGAGTAAACAAAGTGACATAAGTGAAACAGGTAATAGTTAAAATGCAATCGTTGCAGACAGGCCTTGTACCCATAATAAAAAAGTGCTGAATGATCTGGAAGCAAAAGGTTGAAAAGGTTTCTTCCAGCAAATATGACTGATTCTACATATACATGCACTCTGATAATATACAAAAATAAAAAGGTCACAGCTGCTTTTTCTCCCAGCTACTTATCTGAACCTAAAGGAACGGGACATTCCCTATCTTAGCTCCCACCCCTCCCAATAAGACCTTGCAAATTGGATAAGTAGCAAAATCCTTCTAGCCTGTGCCACAAGACCAAGTGCCCTCTGTCAATGCGGGGGGTTGTAAAGCCTCAGAGAAAGTATAAGATGGATTAAGAATGAACAAGAGAAAAGTAATGTCCAATTACCAACCCTTTGAAGCAGCTGGTGACCCAGTTCCTGTGCTCTGCCTTTTAATCATCAGTAAGCCTGAAGTGATACCGTTGGACATCCAGAGCCATCCAGGGGGACTGGCATGCAGCTGCACCAAAGGGAGATGATGCCTAGAAGCTGAAATGCTGCCTTACTGCTCGTCTGCCAAGAAACCCTGTCCTCTGTTGGCACTACAGTATAAAGGAAGGCAACAGCTCTAGCAGACAGTTTAAATTAAGCCTCTCGTCAGCCATACCAGTTAAAAAGTAGGCACTGCAATGAAACAAGGAAACATATTTTTGGCTTACACAATTCTTGATGGCAAATGAAGGGGGGGAAATCAATACTGTACAAGCCAGTTATTTGCACTTTATGACAGCCCTCTTTGGCTATTGTGCCTGGTCACAAGCCCTACAGTGTTTTCTCATATTCCTTCTCTTGCATCTATAAGGCAAGGGTAGAAAGAGAGCGTCAAACCAGCCCATGACATGCCCAACACAACAATCCAGTTATTTGTTTCAGAGTGGCTTGTTATGATCTCTGAACCCAGCGCAGTTTCCTCAGTGTGGTTTGTTAACCACACACAAGCCACCCTGAGAACCCATGGCTTGGCTTGGGTTTTTCAGTGTGTCTTATCATGGCTTATCACGTTGTGCAAAACCAGCAGAGTGGCTTATGCATGGCTTGTTGGAAAGGTCTACAAGCCACCTAACAAAACCAGTAAAAAAAAACCAGTTGCTCCTTGAGATCCCACTAGCACCACCGCCATCTGCCTGTTCTCCAATCCATCATCGCCTCCCAAGACAGCAATACCTTTTTATATTTTTACCCTTGGGGAGATTTGAGCATACTTTTAGCAAGATTTGCACAAATTTGCAGTAATGACTGTGTTTATTCACAGTAATGATTGTACTTTAACAAATTTGCACAAATCTCTCCAAAAGTCTTTTTCAAAATTACATTTTCGAAAAACTCAGCAAAGATGGGGAAATGGGTTAAATATGTGCAAATCTGCCCAAAGGTGGGGAAAATAACATTAAATATGTGCAAATCTTCCCAAAAGTGGAAACAAATTTCTACAGAATAAACTTTACTCTGCTAATGAACATATTTGCAAAGGGCCATGGGATAAATGCCCAGAACAGAGAGGAATACCAAGGGGGAAACAAACCACAACAAGCCACAGAACACCTGATGATCTCTTTGGACTAATGTAGGTTAGTGAGTGAGCACTGTAGCTTATTTTTAGAGTAGCTTATCGTGACATGAGAACCAGCCATATGTTAAAACGTTCAACAGCACAGTAGCAGTTTCAGTACTAACTGGTTGCACATGAAGTAACTGCAGTAGCTTATGTCAAAAGTCACTGTCATATCATGTACTGGTTCCACCAAATGTTTCCCCCCACATATTAACAGGATAGCAAATACTCTAGAATACTGAATCATGTAATAAATGTAACAAATTTAATATCCATTCAAGGACAAGCTTCCACACAATAGCTTACTGAAGAGAAAATAACTTCTAAAAAAACCTAGTTCAACCTTTGAAAATTTGGGATTTACAAATAAAGCTGTATGTCATTCAACGGGGCTGTTCATGTGACACAATAGGCCACTGTGGGTTATTTAACCGATAGTGAGGCTGCAGAATGTGCAGCTGCCATTTTGAATATGCAATCCCCACATAAACTACACTTGCTGGGTTTGCTCGACACAATTCCCAAGAGGGAGTTGCATAAGCAACCTGACACCCATGGGTGCCACAGCTCATCATGGGTTAAATCATACATGACAAGCTGTGGCATGTTATTCAAATCCAGTGAACATAAGTTATCAAAACTATAATGTTAAAGTTTAGCAAATTCTAGAAAGAGATTCATAGCCTGTAATCTGACATGTCACACCTGAAGAGTTCAACAAGCTTCACGCAATGTAAAATTAAATGATTATATGTTTTGGCTGAGACTGGAGAAAGAGCAATGCCTGACTTTTGTTCAGATATTATAGCATTAGTCATTTTGGAGAGACTGGAATAAATGCAAAATAGGATTCACCTAGTAACTTCTATTCTACCTAGGAGCTGAATGAAGCTAAGAATTATCTTATGCAAGAATAGAATAAATTGAAATGGCAGAAACACATATTGGGGGAAGGGGAATGAAGCAAGAAATGCTTTTTGTGGGACACAAACACCACTTCATGTTATGTTTGCTCACCTATTCCACAGATATTCTGGACCAAATTATTTCTTCTGTGACCTAGGTTTAACACAAATATTTAAATGTAGATTTCAGCTATTATTTTTGTTTCTCTCACTTTTTGGTTAAAACCAGAATCAAAACTTACTTTAGTCAGTATTAATTCCTTGGAACTACCTGCTTCTTTTGACGCTTCTGAAAAATGCTGAGAAAATGTAGTACCTCTCTCCAAAACATACAAAAATACTTCTTAGGCATTCTACCTATCACTGGTAAGGCTGAATTATTAATATTCTCCAAGGAAGTGTCATTACTCTAGCCATAGTAGGCAACTTATACAAGATAATTCAGAACAGCCCTGTAATTAAGTGCTGACTTTATTTATTTATTTATTGCATTTTTATACCGCCCAATAGCCAAAGCTCCCTGGGTGGTTCACAAAAATTAAAACCATTCAGTATAAAACAAACAGTATAAAACATGATATAAAATACAATATAAAAGCACTATCAGGATAAAATCAGCAGCAGTGCAGTAATACAAATTTAAATTACAAATTTAAAACAGCAAAGTTAAAATTAAATTTATAGACTGTTAAAATGCTGAGAGAATAAAAAGGTCTTCACACTTTCCACTTGATCATGTATGGCAAGTAAAAATGGCCTCTAGCCACCAAGGCTGCCTCTGCCCCCAAACTAGAAGGATTGAGTACATTCACAAAACCACTGTTCTGAAGGAAAAACTACACCCACACACTCTCCTCTAGCAGACACAGAAGAGCACCCATAATACTCATGGATGTGACCCTAGCCTACTCCGGGTAGCCTTGGCTGCTGCAGGTGCACACTCTCTCCCTCCTGGCAAAGTCGGCTTGCAAGTCTAAGTTGGAATGGGGTTGGCAAGCACACCTTCAATATATATTTCCAATGCTGTTTTGTTAAGCCTTTAGGATAGCAGCTCCTTCAAATTAAGGGTGAGAGTAGGTACTTGTTTTATGTAATTTTCTTAAAGGCATCATCATGGTTGGGCTATATTACATGGCAAAATAATTATACATGTATCATCATCATTATTATTATTAGAAATAGAAAAAAATGCAATGTTGAGCTGGGCTCCTGCTAGATTCAAATTTTACAAGAGCACAGTACTATGAACATATTATTTCAACCAAGGTATTTGCCAATAAAACTCTGTATACTAGTTAATTCTACAGAAAAGTAAGCTGGAGAGATTTGATGCTGTCCTTTCCTTTCCAACTGTAGAATCACTGCTAAAACTATAAGATAGAGTGGCAGATAACCTGGTAGCCTCTAGGTTCTGATGAGTATGTTGGTCCCACAGAAAGAGGTGTATGTTAATATCATTATGGTACACAAGCTTTGGAGTTCCAACCAGTTTTCATCAGGCATTTCATTTCTTGTTAAGATTATTGTGGATGAACACATAGCCCCAAAAGCCATTTCCTATAATGTATTATGATTCAACAGGCAAGGGTACACAATAATGGCCCACCATAAATTCTAGACTGTTTTAAAGAAGATACCCAAGTTGGTGCCTTCCAGACGTTTTGAACTGCAGCTCCCATAATCTCTGCGGACTGGTCATGCTGGTTGAAGCTTTTGGGAGTTGTAGTCTAAAACATTTGGAGGGTACCAGCTTGTCTACCCCTACTATGAGGGCAAGGCATCACTTTTGTGTTTTCCCACTAACATGAATATTTCTACCTTTATCATTATTTTAATTGTGTTTGCCATGATGCATTTAAAGTACATAGAAAACCATATCACCATAGCAGGGTGAGTGGTGAATTATGCATCTTGGCTCCCATGCTTTTAAAAATCTATATAGAAACAACAGGCCAGTTCATCTAGTAGATGAGTCAGATGCCATTATGCCCAATTCTATTTCTCTTTTCCATTTTTGCCAAGTGTAACAGTGGTAGCTTTGAATGATTGCTTGAGAACTCTAACGGGCTTTACACATGTGAGTAAACAACTGAATCCTGACAATGAGGATATTTGTGATGAGTGTAGAGATGTAACATTTCCAAAAATTTGGAAGCCATAAAAAAACCTGCTCATATTTTTTTGGGGGGTGAACAATTTTTGGGGGGTAAATGGAAAATGTGCAAACCCCTTTTTTTAAAGCACTCTTTACAGATCTGAAGTCACTTGATTATTTTAAGAATGTGAGGTGTATTACGTATATCAGTTTGCTCATAAAATCAGCATTAAAATTAAATGCATTTAAAAGAAAACTCAATAAATTTGTATTTATTGTCTGAATAAACTCTACTTTTAAATTTAATATACTAAATATGGTAATTTGATTAGCAAATGAAGTCCTGCTAGTTAATACATTTTAGGCTCCTATTTTGTGTCTGACCAAAGGGAATGTGGGAGATCCAGAACAGATAAAAGTAAGTACTTCTTCACACAGCGCATAATTAAACTAAGGAATTCACTACCACAAGATGTGGTAATGGCCACCAATTTGGATGGCTTTAAAGGGGGGTTGGATAAATTCCTGGAGAAGAAGGCTATCAATGGCTACTAGTCCTGATTGTTCTGTGCTACCTCCAGTATCCAAGGCAGTAAGCCTGTGTGCACCAGTTGCTGGGGAACATGGGTGGCAAGATGCTGTTGCACAATGTCCTGTTTGTGGTTCCCTGGTCGACAACTGGTTGCCCTCTGTGTGAACAGAGTGCTGGACTAGATGGACCCTTGGTCTGAACCAGCATCTTATGTTCTTAATGCCAGCATGTAGCTCCTGAAACATCTGCATCATTGTATAAACCAGAAGTAGCAGGAAGAACTGGAGACAGAGGAAGACTGGTGTATAATGACAACTTTTCCTCTTTGCTAGGAGTGGAATTTAAGTCTGGTCTGAAGGAAAAGCTGTTCAGAGCTTATTTAGTGGGGAGGATTTTCTTGCCTACTAGGAATGGGAACCAAACATATCTAATTTAAGAACTGTTAAGCGATCTCAACCTATCAATTGAAGAGTGACATTCTATACCTATTTGTAAATAATTCCCCTTCATAAACATCTTAATTTTTGTTCATTTTTAAAGTCTCTCCCTAGTGGTGGTGTCAGTCCTATGCCTATGACATAGGAACCAAGCTATTGAGTTTCTTTTAGGTACAGAGGGTTTATTTTGGTAGCAGTGGTTACACGTTTTATAGCTGAAGCAGCATTCCCTAATGTTAAAATCTAACTGGGAATCATAAGCCATGGCAGTGAGTTCTAAGCCCCAAGCCATAAAGTGTTGTTGCTATTGTTGTTTTTAAGAGAAAAAAAACATAGATGGGATAACTCAGACATTGTTCCATTGCATGTGGTGTCGTGGCAGCATAACTTATGTTTCTCTCACATGTGGGTTTTAGAACTATATGCATTGATTGCTACATCTAACCAGAACAACCCCCAAAACACAGGAAATACACATTTATTTCACATATTATGATACATTAATTATGTTAGGAAACTGGACATGAGTTGGAGAATCCCTAAATATCTGTCAATAAAAAATAATTTCCATAAGGAATGGAAGAAATTACTATGTAGGGAATCTTACAAAGACAATTTAAAAACATCAACAGAAACACCTTTTTCTCTCTCCATGGTTTCAACATTTCCAGAAATGTTACATCCCCAGTCTTCCTATAAAAGTATTCATATTACCTAATTTGTTCAAATAATGTTTAGGGAGAAAAGCTAAGGTAGCAATATATGAATACTTTGTCTTAAAACATTTCAGAGTGTGTCCCAGGGACCATAGGATTTTCCGGAGTCCCCCTCCCAAGGAGGTAGACACACCTACAACTTCAGGAGGGGACTCTGGACTTTGTCATAGCATCCATTACAAGTTTGCCGGAATTGCTTGATTGGGCCTTTCAAAAAGAGCATAAAGATTTTTATTTAGACAGGTCTTTGAAAAATAGCCTGCCGAGACCCATTATGCAATATTTATCTGCAGTTTGTAACTATGGTGTTTGCCAATTGTGATTTTTTACATCAATTTATATTTTTAAATTGTATTATAATCTTATGTTGAAAGGCACTTTGAGCACATTTTGAAGACACTCTCACTTGCAGAGGCCCAAAGAGCGTTCTCCTGCGTTGCTCCCAAATTGGTCCCTACTTTCTCCAAATTCAGGAAGGGGGCCAAGACACTTAAAAAAAAAAAAAAAAAACTTGGCTTCTTAAGGTGTTGTTATTGTCCTACAGGTTATTTTTAATGCTTTACTCTATTTTTATTTGACAATGATTTTTGTTTCCTAAAGTTTTTGTAAACCACTTTGGTTGGCTTCAGAAAGGCAGTTCGCTTGGCACCTACATTATATGCTTTTAGACGCCAGGTGAAGACCTTGTTATTCTCCCAACATTTTAACAATCTATAAATACATTTTAACATGGTGTTTTAAATTTGTAATTTTGCATTGCTGCTGTTTTTATCTGGTTGAGCTTTTTTATTGTATTTTATATTATGGTTTTATACTGTTGTTTTATATTATGAATGGTTTTAATTTTTGTGAACCACCCAGAGAGCTCCGGCTATTGGACGGTATAGAAATGTAATCAAGAAAGAAAGAAAGAAAGAAAGAAAGAAAGAAAGAAAGAAAGAAAGAAATACAATTAATAAAATAATAATTTTCATATATATCTTTGTTCCAGCCTTCCAATCCTTAACTTCGCTTAGCCTCTTTCCCCCTTCAGCCTGTCCTATAATATTCATGGAATCAGCCAAACTGACATTTCTTTCCTTTACAGATTCATCTACAAAAACTGTGAGAGCTTTCTTTTGTAACTATTGTATTTCTTCAATTCTAAGACACACTTCCGCCCCCCCCCCCCATATAAACATCTCTAAAAACGGAGTGCGTCTCAGAATCGCGGGTGCGTTTATTACTTCTTAGAATCAAAGCTTTTTTCCTGTTGGTGGTACTGAAATTAGTGTGCGTCTTATAATCAATGGTGTCTTAGAATCGAAGGAATATGGTAACTGGGATGTTTATGAACATCTCATGCTAGCATAGCAGCTCAGCCAGTGTCAGACCCTTATCACTACAAGCACAAGAGATGCTTTTTCTCTTAGATACCAAACTTGTAGGAATCCACAGATACTTTGTCTATGCTCAACAAATGTATCCGAGTTCTACATTGCTACACATGCTCCTGTCCCCTACATAGACAAAGTTGTCACAAACTATTTGTTTCTTCTGCTGTCATCCCCACTCACAGACTATTCAACTGTGGCTCTGAAAGTGAAGCTCTGGCATGCCAGATATGGACCTTAGTTTTCAGGTTTGTGGATCTTGCCAAGTATAAGGATTCTGGATCATATAAGGATGGTTATTACACAATCAACCCTACTATGCTAAAGGAATCACAGGCCTAACCTTACTGCCTTTGAACAACCTTTCCATAAAAAGGCTTACTTACATTGTGAAAATTAAGCAACACGTTCTTGAATATGCAAATTTCTGGCTTGGGAATTCCAAACAGTTCAGAAATATTTTCTCTTCACAGGAATATGGGAACATGACATCAGAATGCTAAAGCCATGTGGATTTTTCAAGGAAGTCCATGCTCAGACTACTTCCAAAATGTAAAAGAAAAATGTTATGTTGAAGCCCCCTTAGTTATGCTTCTGAGATCCAGATGAGTTCTCAAAATAGCTTTAAATTCACTAGTTACAGAAGAGACCAGAGGGAGAGAGTAACCAACTGTTTGAAAACCAAACATCACAGAATGCTACAGCTTAAATTCAAAGGTCCCCCCATTTAAAATATCTTAAATTCGTCTTCATTATTTATTTCACTTGTATCCCACTTTTTCCCTCTCCAAGGAACCCAAGGTGGCATACATAATCCTCCTTCTCCTCTCCATTTTATCCTCACAACTACTCTATGTGGTAAGTTGGGCTGAGAGTCTGTGACTGGCCCAAAGTTACCCAGTGGGCTTCCATGGCTGAGCGGGGGCTAGAGCACAGATCTCCCAACTCCCAGTCCAACATTCTGACCTCTACACCCCAATTTCTCTCAGAAACATTAGAAACTATAACAACTATGATACAAATGCGGTCTTTGGTCAACCAAACTGCTAGGCATTTAATTTCCATAACAAGAAGAAACTTTGTTCTGCTCAGTAACTACCACTATGCTTCTTGGCATGGTAAGTCTTCAAGTAAAAGATTTTGTTTAGCATCTCTACATGTTACTTCCCAAGCAGATATCAATTATCTAGTCAAAAAGGCATATGGGCCATACGACTAGAGGTTTTGTACTATGTGCCTGGATAATATAAAGGCTCTATTTCATGGCAAATGGTTTAAAAAGAATAGCAAGCAATTTATAATCAGTAAATATTGGAAAGTTGGAAACTGACACAGTGCAGTCCCACTTAGAAGCAACTACCAACAAGTTCAAATGAGCTTGCTACCAGGTAAATGGGTAGCATTGTAGCTTTTATCATTTATTTAAATCTATATTTGTCCTTTCCCTCGGCAATTTAAATTGACTCAAATTAAATTATTCCATCCTGTCCTTAGACATAGATCCTGAGGAACAGGTCTAGTTGCAAGAGAGGGAAAAATCATCCAATGATACATACCAATGACTCCTTTCTATTTCCATCATCTTGAGTCTAGAAGCAAATCATTCCCATACTGATGAAAACCAACACAGTAGCATTATGTCACAAGCTCTGTCTATTAAATGTATTAGGTATTTTGGAATTATGATATTCTTAAAATTCACATCTCCAAACTTCATCAAACACCATTAGCAACTCAATTTCATCTTTCCTGTATTAAGGATTAGTGTGTTACCCTATTATAGTTTGGAAATCACCATAAAAGTTTACTTCTTAAGATTATGAAAGGTACGGTCAACTTTATTTGCAAATCTAAATTTAATATCTCTCATTAGTACTTATGTACTGCTTTGGAACATTCAAAATGTTTTGCACACATTATCTCAGTGATCTTTACAATAGTTCTGTAAGGTTGGTAGGTATTTTCCCAGATAGGGCCTGAGGTATACAGTTAGTAATTTACCTAAGGCGATCCAGTGAGCTTGTGGGTGAGGAAAGATTTGAATTGGAGCATTCCCAGCTCATATACACAACACCAGCTCCTCTTCAGACTTAACAATATTTCTGGCATCAAGCAGACATTCTATCTAAACTTTCACATATAGGATTAAAAAGAGGTGCCCCGGGGGGGAAGTATCCCCATGAACTAATGCACACCTTCCCCCTTCCTTCCCTGCTTAAAGTAATCAGTGTTTATTGTGACATGTAAATCAGGGCCAAACTATGGTTAAAATTATCCATAGTTTACTTTTAAAACAGGGATTGAAAGAACAAGTCTATGCTTTAGAATTAAGCAGTTTCATTTGTTGTTTAGTAAATTTATAAGCCACCCTTCAGAACAGGACTCAAAGGGTAGTGTACAATACTATAAAAGGCCAATACAACTCACTAAAATGCAACATAAAATCAGACAAAACCATAGCTTGCCCAATTCAGATGGCATTGCAAGCTAAGAATATCTTAAAACCCTGGAAAGGAGGGAGAAAACCACTTTGGTGATGCCTGAATTGGACTGAAGACAAACTTCCTGCCTCCTCCCCTTCTTCAATCCTAACTAACTGGTTAAGCCAGTTGTTTTGCCCTACAGCACCCATAATCTCTCATCATTGGCTATTTTGGTTAGGGTTGTTGGGAGCTTCAGGTCAAAACATGTGGAAGCTCCCAACAAATTATCTACCCCTGGGTTAAGTGAATACATCCCAGATGAGAAAAGCACTGCATAATTCCATGTACCTCGAGTCTAGAGTTGGTTCACACGTTGTGCACTGTTAATGTTTACATAATGACCCAGTAGATATAAAACAGTATATAAACCGCCCAGAGAGCTTCAGCTATTGGGCAGTAAAAAATGAAATGAATAAATAAATAAATTGTATTCATATTATAGAAGTTGCCAAGTGGCTATCCGTATCCCTCTGCAGTATTGTAAGAGGTCTGAACCAAAGAACTAACTCATAAGAAACCAGAGAAACCACAAGGCTTCTCTAGGGAAAAGAACCTGAATAAACTTACAGTACTGGAAGGAGATTAGGAAGCATGGACATTACAGAAATCTACAAAAATAGTAAAATCAGAAGTACTAATGTCCCAAGATTCAACAGACAGTTAAGGTTTCTTTTCACTAACGTTAGACAAGATTCTCCTCATATCTAGGAAATGTTTATATATTTGTCTGGAAGCAAGACTCCACAAAACCTATCAAAGGCAAGCACCCTTCCAACAGGTTCTCTATGAACTTTTGAAAACTTTGGGAAAGTAATGAGATCTTTCTTCCTTCGCACTGGCTTTATAGGAGGCGGGACCAGTGCAAGAAAGTAGCACTGCTACTGCAAAATACCTTGTGAAACATAAGGCCCAGTTCCTCTGCTTAGATCCAAGGAAAACAGAAGGGGCTATTGCAAAACATGAAAGGCAGGCAGGTTGGCTCGCTCATAAACTAAAACATAATCTGTGAAGTTCCTGACTGGAAGGACTGTTGAGCAATAGACATACAGATACTGTGACTTTTAAACTTCAGAAAATAAGCTCCTAGTAGATTTGACTCCTAAATGGCCTGGAAATACAGTATATGAAGGACCACCTTATATGGAACAAGCTTTCTTCCATATTCACCCTGCTTCAATAATTCCTCACCTCTGACTATGCTGGCTAGAGTTGATAGACATTGTAGGCCCAAAATATCTGGAAGGGCCACAAGTTTTCTGCTCTAATCAGTCAGTTTGCAAAATACTTTTGAAGTGATCGACATTCTAATACAAAGTTTTAATAAATGACACCAAAGAATATAACCATGAATTTGTCTACAAACAAAAATAGTTTCTAGGCCATGATTTTTTCTTTAAAATACCTATTGAGAAAGCTGTCCACTTTTACATGTATAGGTCAGACTTCAAAATGAAGGCTGGGCTCATACCCTAATCATTTATCCCACTTTATTTATTTATCCTACATTATTCCATAGAGTCTTAAAGGAACCCAAATTACATGCTGCCCTCTATTCAGAAGTTAAGGACTCAGCCCTATCATTGTTATCAGATGGCACCAAAACATAGTTGTGCTTGTGCAGTTCTCTAATCTGCAACCAACATAGCAATTTGCTATCACCGTACAGCAGATAGGTATTTATCCATATCTATTGTGCGAATTATGTGTAAGTGTACTTCTCAAACTTCATGAACTGGGTGGTGGGGACTAAATTTACCCTATCTCCAAAAGCCCTCAACCCACTTTACTGAATCCAACTTTATGCCTTGATCTTGCACAGAGGTGCAGCATGGAGTCAAAGTCAGGACCCTATCTCTTCCCCCACAATGACCACAGGCTTTTGGCTGGCTAGAAAAATGAGCTATAATTTACGGAGCCCGCATATGCATGCAGCCCACCACTGCATGCGTGTAAAAAAGGTATGTGAATTTGAACACTACCCCCCACACTGGCATTACAGACAATTAGAACAGGGCATTCCTCCTAAGGTCAGCCAGGAAAAGAAACCAGTCAGGGGCCCGGGGGGGGGGGGGGAGAATTGTGGCCAGAGGTTCCTATCTGTTCCCTTTATCCCTGCAGTTTCCAAGGTAAGCATAGCTATTTTAGTTGCTACAATGTTAAGCCTCTGTTACGAAGAGAAGTGTAACTTTGACTGCTGCTGCAGGATTTTTTTCGTTCCTGGAACTACAGGTTCATGGCAGCTCCCACAATCTGAGAGCCATTTGTGTTTGGGTACATGCCATTGCCTTAGATGCTTGCACACACAACAGAGCTACATGTAGAGCAAGCAACATTTGTATGAAAAAATATATATGTGAATGTCTTATCAACGTTCAGCTTATAAATAAGCAGCATTTCTGAAAGAATTTGATTAAGTACAACTGCTTCATCAACACTACTGTATGTACAGAAAACAGTTGAAGCAAAAATATCTGCTAGATTCCATGAGTAACGCTTTATAAATTAAGCTCTGCAAAAGAAGTTACCTATTTATTCACAGTGCCAGATCACATTTTAAAAGTAGAATGCAAGAAATGTCAACTGTAGTTTAACTTCTAAGGCTAGCTAGCCCTCCTGATTAGTCATGAACCGTTGTCCACCACTCTTCTTTTCTGGGATGTTCCCAGTTCCTTAAAACTGTTAGTACAAACTGTTAATCTATAAACTGTGCAGGTTCACGTGGCAGCACCCTCTTTATCAATGTTTCCCTTCCTCCCCCTTCCATACTATCAAAACCTCACCAAATGCATGTTGAGCAAGGAGTTCCTGCCCCATGCAGCAAAGACCAGCCAGCCCTGTTGGTGCACAAACAAGGTTCTTTAGTTTTAAGACATACAGCTCTAACCACCACCACAAAAGATCAACTATTACAACATCCTGTACACACTTGATGACACAACTAGCACCTACCATTTGGGAAAGCAGGGCAAAGATCTTCACCATCTTTTAACTTCAGTTAGTCCAACCTTGTATTTAATCAACAGCCAAGTAGCCATAGGCGACAAAGAATTCCATGCATTTGAACAAGTGGCTGACAGAGGAAAGTTGGAGCACTCTTTCCCTCCTCTGCACCAAGCAAAGAAATCAAGTGAGCTTAGGAAAGCCCTCTCCTCTGCTGCTATCCCTCAGCAAGTTAATTAAAAATGTTCAGGATATGTCTTTGGTGAGTTAATTTACAAGACTGAACTAGTCACAACCTAAACACACCATTATATGTAGCAAGTCACATACAGGAAACTATGAACCACACAAATAAATATTCAAGCTGGTTCCAGTTGAGTTCCCTCTTCCCTGGTGGAAAATCCTAGCCTCTCTCAATGCCCTTATAAACATATTTCTATACAAATAACAATTAATTCCAGCTGTCCACAATGCCAAGAAAATGTATTCATTCAACAGTAATATTCAGGTCCCAGTCCCTATCAGGCTTTTGTCTCTGCTCAGACAAGCAAAACAGCTTGTTTAAAATAACCACACTGCTAAGCCACAATATTAACTTGACTTTTCCCTGTTATTGCTTCCCAGTCATAAGAACCTAAGAGCTGCCTTGGTGGATCAGAACCGAGGCTCATCCAGTCCAGCATTCTGCTCCCCTGGTGGACACAAGCAGGACATGAGGACAATTACAGCTCCCTTCCACTATCAATAAGATGTAGGCCTCTAATAAAGGTTCATGAAAGCAGTCACCAACATTTCAGTTATTTTCCCGTTTTAAATAGGGAAGAATTACTAAGATTTCTAGGTCAGCGGTTTAATTCTTGAATTATTGATACAGGTACATAGACCTATGTGTTCGAAGCAAATTGAGGAAATCATAGCAAATCAGAAAAGCCTAAACTCTTACTATTCCAGCTTGGACAGAGCATGAGACTAAAGGAGACTGTATAAGAACAGCAGCCTCACATTAAGTTCTCCATGAAAACTCATGTTTTACACAAAAGTAAAAGTCTCATGGCACCTTAAAAACTAACACATTTATTATGGCATAAACATAATTATTTAGGATGGTTGAAACAAAAAAAGGATTGCAAAGGGATTCAAAAGATCTCTCCAAACTGTGAGAATGGGCATCAAAATGACAGATGCAATTCAATGTAAACAAATGTAAAGTGATGTACATTGGGGCAAAAAAATCCCAGCTGACGACATCTGAGCTAGCAGTGACTGCTCAAGAAAGATCTTGAGATTGCGGTGGACAGCTCACTGAAAATGTTAATCTAGTGTGTGGCTGCTGTGAAAAAGGCAAATTTCTTATTAGGCATAATTAGGATAGGTATCAAAAATAAAACAGCAAAAATCATACTGCTCTTATATAAAACTATGGTACAACCACCCTTGAAATACTGTGAACATTTCTGGTCACTGCACCTAAAAACCGGGATAACCCACAGTTGGGAAAAAATGCAGAAATTCATTTTCACATGCTGTAGCAATGGCCACCGATTAGGATGGCTTTAAAGGGGGATTGGACAAATTCATGGAAGATAAGACATGAATTTGCCTATGTACTGGAGTGCCTATGTACTCCAGTTACTGGGCAACATTAGAGGGAAGGTCCTGTTGCATTCATATTCTGCTTGTTGGCTTCCCATGGGCATCTGGTTGGCCATTGCGTAAAGGGAATTCACAACTAGATGGATCTTGGTCCAATCCAGTATGGCTCTTCTTATGCCCAAGACGCTCAATGTATCAAGAGGACATGATTAATAATCTACATTCTCCCAACACATTCCTGGTTTGACCTTCACAACTGCAGCTCCAAAGATCTGATTTCTTAAACAACTCTACCACCCATTATGTTTTATTCCCCTTACTTCTACACCTACCTTACAGACATAAGTGGTCTTCCTTCAATTCCCTCTTTGAAACCCATCTTCTCTGAGAAGCCCTTGGCTTAATCATTTAACAAGCATCCCCTGCTCTCAACTGTAATAACTAAGCCACAGTTTATTTATGCGCTTCTACTCTTCCCCCCAAGCCATGGGTTGTGGGGTAGTTTGGAAGCCACCCCTGTCACTGAGCTCAGATAATGCAGCAAGACCCACCATGGCAAGGGTAACTACGGAAATGGCAGGCGCACAAGTGAAGGGTGGAAGCACAAGTGACCGTCAAAACCTGGCCTATTCTCAACATAATAAAGCATATCTATACGAATAAGAAAATTTAAAAAGGACCCAAAAGGTCATCATACATAGAAAGCCAATCTGGAGAGGAGGGCAAGAAGTAGGCAGATATGTTTAAGCCAATTTTGCAGATTCTCAATTAAATCTCCTACAGGTAGGGATGGGTGAACTCACCTGGGTCTGATTCATTGGTCGCTTACCCTGCTGCTGCTGTCCACCCCTGCTCTTGGCACCGTGCAGCTTGTCGTTAGCCCATCCGCCCTCGTCCCGAGCCCCCATTGTGTGCCACAATGGAGGTTCCGGAAATGCGCAATTTCTGGAGCCTCCGCTGTCACGCACAATGGAGGCTCCAGATGAGGACATACAGGTACTGGGTGTTTGTTGGGTTGCATGGACTCACGGGCCCACTCAGGCACTTGCGACATCCCTATCTATCTATATGTTCCCTTTCATACCTATACCATTTTTAGTCTGCAGGGCACTCAAAATTATATCCGCCTAATTCTTCCTTCAAATGATACAATTTTAATATTGTTGTCCCACTGACTAGGAACTGAAGCTGAAAGAGATTTAGCAGCATGTATTTAAAACCAACTTGCATAACATATGTTTCAGTTTCATGTATAGGCGCTACTATTCAAAAACCAGAAATATCCCTTGCAAAAGTTCTGGAATGGTGCCAAAAAGGCCACAGTAAGTACACAGATGAGTGGGAGTGTGAAATCCAGTTTACTGGCCCATCCTGCTACTCCAAAGAGTGGGTGAAGCAAAACCATCGAAAGTATGAGCTGATCTAGAACAAGCCCAAGTTTAAATTTCAGCTCAGACATGAAATCACAGGGTGTCCTCTAGTAAGCCACTCTCTCTGCTCACTCTCCAAACCTACAAACTGAAGATATTATCCTACCTTGCAGAGATTTTGCAAGAACTATAAGAGCACTATATTCAGGAGAAAGTGCCATGTAGATATTAATTAAATCTCTCAGCTGAAAATGCCTGAAATGCAATCTTGGGTCTCCTACATGCAGTTAGTGAGGATCCCTATTATTAGTGGAGAAAATTACACATCTAACACCTTCCATACTATTTTTAAGAAATATTTCTCTCATGCCAAAACTCCCATTAATTCTTATCATGCTGAATATCACATAGAGAACATATGATTTGCCTGCTCAATTTTTCCCATTAAAAGTAACTTTTAAAAGTTTGGGATTGGAGAGAGGTTTGTAAAAGTCACAACCTGCTATGAAATGGTCATTGAGAATAAAGTACCAAAAATGATATTTTCAAAACTTTTGAGAACGTCCATTTTCCATCTTTTATCTAAATAAAAACTGTAAGCATTCCTGAACACCTATTCCTGGGAAATGAGGTCACTTTCACATGAATCAATGTGAATTCAAGGCTGCAATCCTAAACAATAACTTTAGAAGGAAGTCCCACTGAAAGCAATGGGAGTAACTTCATGGTAAACATATTTCAGTTTCAAGGCAAGCTCTGGAACAGTTTCATAATTAGAACAAGCCAAAGAGCATAGCAGAAATAGGTGAATGGGGCACAAATACATCCTTTATTAGTTGGAACACTTATAGATTTAGGATTATTCTATGTAGGACCATACAAGGTGATATGAATCAGTTTTCACTCAAACACTACATTCCTTAGCTTTTCTTGACCAAACAGTGCACAGAGCAAAGGTCAACAATTAAACTGAAGGACATAGGCATAGTGGAGGGGGGAAATGACATTTGATGTGCTTCAGGAGTTTCACCCAACTTACTTGTGCCAAATGCTAAGAACCTAAACCACCTCTGAGGAGCAGATCATAACTAACGTTTTAACAGAACTTTTGACTTTCAGAATAAGCAGCAAGTGTAGTAGTTTTCAGAACATTTCATGGGGAGGTAAGGGAATAATTTACAACACAATTGCTTGCTCAAGATTTACTGGTCAATCCTGGCTCTAACCATACGTTAGTGTATTACAGCATTGTTCTCCCATCTCCACAGGAATCTTGGTAAACCATCTCAAGGCTCTTGTAACCCCCCAACACACACACACTTTTGAAATTACATATCCAACTGTTATATGCTGCAAGAAATTAAAGATATAGAAATTCTATAAAGATAAACTCATGTTAATCTGCACAGCAATCAGTATTTGCTAAACAAGGAATTTTGAAAAATTGAAAACAGGCTGTTTGGTGGGCTATGGGGAACCTGTTTCTGCTGGGAGGGATGGCACAACTTGTTTCCCTGCAGTGTCTATTTTCAGTAGTGCAACAGCACGCGGGGGCGGGGGGCACAGTATTCGTTATGAAACATATTTCTCTACCCTTTGTAACAACAATAAGTACAGCATTATGCTACCACAAACCCACTAGTGCAATGGGACTTTCCCCCACTCTTCTCCTTTCTGCATCCCTCCTTACCACCCAAAATCTGCTCCAGAGAGTTCCCAGCCTTCTGGAGATAATTTTGAAGATGCACAAAATGCTACAGGGCGAATGCCCCCACCCCCGCTTCCATAAGAACACCACTGTTAAGATTCATACCGTTATCATACAGAAAAGATTTGCAAAAACAAATCCTACCCTCATCTTGGCTTTCAGACTGTGGGATATCCCATCCCACACTATGAAACATAGCTGTCTTATGCCCACAAATGGCAGAAGCCATTTATTCAATTTGAGGCTACTTCCCAGAAAAGGCAACGGCATGGGGAATTCTTTTCCTGGAGCATCATAGTCTTGGTGCTAATCAGAAATAATATGTGTTCCACAAAGATGCCAATTTCACCACTAAGGGAAGGGGTTGTTCTAATCCCACCCACACAACTGTTATATCATGATATGAAGCAGAAAAACAAATGGAATTATAGTTAACATGTTTTAAGCCCTCAGCAATGGAATTCCCATGCTGCTCTCAATGCTCTCTTGCAACTAGTGAGATTTGTTTCAGGGTTAAATTGAGGCAAGTGCACTTCAGCTCTCACTTTCGTGTGTGGCAAAGTCAGCTGAGTCATGTGTTATTTTAATAATCTTTCCAAACAGTAGACAATTAGGATTGAAAAGTTAAGGACAAGTAAAGGTGTGTCCTTATAAAAGGGCAGCATATTCTACAAGATCACTGTGAAAAATGGCATGGCTGAGCAGTTTGTCTCCTTATAAGCATTAAGAGAGAAAAATATGGAGTAAAATCCAATGTCATACTTAGAGCAGACTCTTTAAATGAATGTCCCATGCATTTTGATGGGTCTAAAGGCAAAACTGAAGTACTTTGGCCACATAATGAGAAAACAGGATACCCTGGAGAAGAGGCTGATGCTAGGGAAAGTGGAAGGCAAAAGGAAGAGAGGCTGACCAAGGGCAAGATGGATGGATGATATTCTGGAGGTGACAGACTTGACCTTGGGGGAGCTAGGGGTGGCAACGGCCGACAGAAAGCTCTGGCGTGGGTTGGTCCATGAAGTCGCGAAGAGTCGGAAGCGACTGAACGAATAAACAACAAACTCTTAATATGATTTACATTGGATTTTACCCATGCTTTCCCAAAGTATTAGTCACACATAATCATTTATAATAGCATGAGATGAAACATATTTAAACCCCTGGGAAGTCATGTTCTAAACTTAAAATTAGTATATAATTAACTATGTCATTGTAATACATTCACCATCAGATGTCTCCCCAGGTGGAGCAATGATTCTTTTAAGAAACACAGAACCCAAAATGGTGCACAATATTTTTTGTAGACCAACTGCGCTGATTTTGTATTAAACTGCACAGAAACCTTCTTTGCAAGAATAAGAATGTAAACACTTTGAAGAATCCAAAAGTATTCTCTCTAGACTAGGGATAGACTGCCTTCTAACATACTTTCTCTCAAAATAGCATATTGACTGCCTATTCATTTTGAACAGTGCATGCAGGGTCTTTTAACGATTAAAGCATAACTATGTACTCTTGCTTAAAAATGTAAGTGCATCGCAATTCTAAGTTAATGCTAAGGTCTACCAAATACAGGATTCTTCACAAGTACGTATCATAATAATCACAAATCACTAGGTGGTCCACTGCAAGTTTGCCAATTATCTCTACCTTCTGTCCATCCCTCCTTTAGTTTTACATACTGTCCAAAGGACAGTTTACAAACAGACAGATGCTCAGCAATTTACTCAGTCAGTAGAGCCTAGTATTCCAAAATGTACATAAAGCTGAAATCTTATATCTATCCCAATCTAATTCTCAAGGAGTCCTAGAAAGGTGGTACTAAAAAAAGTCCTAGGGATTATGGATACTCCCCCCTAATTTGTAGGATTTATTGGAGAAAGCCATAATCATCAAACTTTTCATAAACTGATTTTAGGTTTGTATTAGCAAAGATAAAATAAGGGATAAGAGGAAGTAACATTGAATTAGTACACACAAGGAAAAGGGAGGGAACATGCGAACACAAGGCTTTCTCTGCAGCACCAAACTATGGTTTGGTATTATGTCTGAATTTTGATACAATCTCAGGCATGGTCTGAAGGGACATTATGCAGCAAACTTGCTGAAGCTAAGCAGGTCTTGATCTGGTCAGTGTCTAGGTAAAATGCTACCTTGAGTTCGATCACAAAAGTATTTTGCAAAATTTACAAGTTTTTATACAATTTTTCTGTAATCCAGCAGGTGAAGTACCAAATTAGCCACTATTGCCATTTGGCCCTACCCTCCATGCCAGTGATGGGGCATTTGTGGCCCTCCAGAGGTTTTCGTCTACAACTCCCAACAGCCCTAGCCAGAACAGCCAATAGTGAGAACTGATAGAGTTGGAGGCCAAAATATCCGGAAGGCTAAATATCCAGAAGGCTACAAGTTGCCAATCCCTGTTTCATGGCGAGCATCAAAAGAACAGGTTGTTTCTCTCTTGGATGAATCCAGCTCAAAAGACTTTCCAGACTAGGTATATAGTTGAAAGAAGCCCAAATGACAGAATTTCAACTGGTGCCAGGCTGGACCACACAATAACCCTCATTTCCCATAAATCCAATCTAGTACTAACCATCTTGATAAACATTTCTAACGTAAGGCATGATTCCACTATTTTAAGCCCCTCTCTTTCATAACACTCTAGGACACACATTATGAATATTCCTAACATGTAACTGGTTTTTCCCAATCTGTTATAGGCACTTTGTAAGCATCGTACAAGTGCAGATGCCACATCACTTTCACCACTGCACAGCTTGAAAATCAATACTACAATCCAGTGAACTTTTTATAAGCAGAGAAACTTCAGAAAGTCTGCACAAATGTATCAAAATTACTATCAGAGAATATTGGTGCAGCGAGTTCTCAGATGCCTGCCCATGAATACACAACTCTCCAACATCCGTTTTAACTTTGCACAACATATTATAAAACAGCCTTCCCAATCTAGTACCCTTCAGATGTTTTCGACTTCAGCTCCCATCAACTCTAA
This sequence comes from Elgaria multicarinata webbii, assembly GCF_023053635.1. NCBI lineage: Eukaryota > Metazoa > Chordata > Lepidosauria > Squamata > Anguidae > Elgaria > Elgaria multicarinata. The sequence continues at coordinate 92,276,905 of NC_086173.1, read as the reverse complement.
CAAGCATGGCCAAGAATGCTAGGAGTTGTAGTCCAAAAAATCTAGAGGGCAGCAGGTTGGGGAAGGCTACTAAGAAAGACAGAAACCATGTAGCAATCAAGTAACTAATTTCCCTAAATCTCATCAGATAGTTCTCAGTCACTGCTTAATCCAATCTGGTAATCTCCAACTGCCATGTTTATGTTACAAGTGCCTTTTTAAAAAGGCAGCAGAAAAAATAATGCCACAAAAGCAAAAGAGCGGAATAATTAGCCAAAGCTAGTATTGTGTGTATTATGGCCATTGCTGCCAAGTAGCAGAAATGTTTGCAGCATTTGCTTTAGCAGAAGGCCTGTTAAACAGTGAAACAAAATATTGAGCACAGAATTACACTGTGGGCATGACCCATTTGTACCGTGTATTCAGTGAATGAGAACAAAGCACTGGAGAGAACAGAATATCTGCAAACGCCCACCATATTCCTGTCCAGTCCTTCCTTTCCATGCATTGCAAATTATCGATGCTTGGAGCATGAGTACCTTGCATCAAGCAAAGAGGGAGTGTCATGGGGATATCAGTAGTGTGATCTCCTAAATACTATGCAGTGTTGGGGGGGGGGCAGGGAGAAAGAGAACAAGGCTCTATTAAGCTTGTTCTTCACCTACATGTATCACATTTATAGTGCAAGTGGATTGCACCCTTTACGCACCCACAGAATATGCAGAAAGTAACTAAGCTCTGCAGATCTTGTTTCCAGAAGCCTGAAGAATTCAGCATAGGAATTCAAGAGATACAGCTTCTTTTCATAAAGGTTACCTTTCTTATTTAGGAAGAAAACAGTGTATATTGATACCACTGTACAGTTAGTTACCTTTTGAATTTTGTTTGCTTATCATGTTCAACAACATGTATCCTTCTATAAAAAAGACTAATCAAGAAATTAAATTTAAATGAAGTAAAGCAAAGAAGTAATGTACTCAACTTCCTCAATAAGCCAAGCCTCTCAACTGCTTGTGTACACTGAATATTATACAGAGGACTCTAGAAATTATCTACTGGGGATTAACCTTCAGAATACTTGTTCCTAAGAGTGCCCCACCAAGCCAGTATTACTTTGTCTAACTATATGAGAAGTTGGCTGGGACAGATGATCAGACCGGATCCTATTATTTAAAAGCATTCTTATGTCACTGCATTTGCAATAAAGAATAATCACACCCTCATTTTGAAGGGACACAGCGTATCAGCCGGGTGCTGCAAAGCTGTGTGTCTTCCAAAAGTCAGTAAAACTTGATGATTCATCATATTACTGAGCAATCTAATGTCAGGCCCAGTAAACAATTTCAACAACTGAGAATTTTTGGAACTCCACAAAGTTATCAGTTTAGAATAGTTCATTTTGTTTTAAGTGCTCTTTTCAATCTTCCCCACCTCAATACACCTAAGTTCAAATTCCCCATCCATATGCTACCCATGTAAGATACATGAGAATATCTACTAAGTTTAGAAATGTAGTAAATTAGGTCCTCATTCAAAAGCTTGTTTTGAAGGAATGTAACTAAAGAATTGGTTTTCTGGTACTGTACTCTTTTGTGTTTCTTCAGAATTATTTATGTGAAAAGGTGTAGAGAAGTTTGTTGTAATGTTCCAAAACAAACTGAGTGGGGTGGATAAACAAGTCCCCTATCTCTTTCTCCACTGGGGGGGGGGGGGGAATCCCAACTAAGAATATACAGAGAAAGCAGTCTGAAAGACTAAATGTCAGGGTGCAGGCCCAGTATGATACAGGCGACTGAAAACCCCAGCGGTATCTCTACAAAGGAATAAGCCCACGTGGACATTTGGAAGACCTTTGTCCCACATTCATTATCACGGGGATTTTCTTGCATTCTTAGGGTGCGAGTCTCAGGGATGGGGGAAAGGGTCGGGGGAACCGCCCTCCTCGCAATGTGAAACGGCAATACGTTACAGTTACCACACATGGCAACAGCTACAAGGAGGGCGGAGAGGCCTACTCTTTCTCGGCCTTCTCCCCTTGACGCAGGCTTCGCTGTCACCAAGTCTCGACAAATATGTGCTGGGGCCCCAAAGAGGGCTCTCTCTCGGGCCCAAGCCAAAAGGAACCGCAGAGACATGCCGGGAAAAGGGTCCCGACGCAAAGCCCCACGGTGAGCTCAGCGAAATCACATGCTCGCACCGAAAGAAAACCACGTTGCTTTTACTGCAGTGGAATGCTGGGAAAGGGAGGAAGCTCCGAACGGCGACACACAAACACACACACACAGGCGCGCACACGCCTAGCGGCGGGGCGTTACGAGACGGAACGCTCAAACCGTCGCCAGCGGCACGTTCGCACCGGGGCCTCGAACGCCGCAACGACGCCAAGGAACCGCCGGAAATGCACCACTTTGCCCCGGCGTCCCTCCCCAGCAGAGCCGCGTGGCCCTCCGCCTCGCTGGAGTCGGCGCTCGGCTCTTCCCTCCCCCATCGTGTACACACATGCTCTCCCCGCCCTCGTGTCTCTCAAGGGGACTCAGCTGTCGGGTGGTCGTCTTTTTCTTCTACTCCCCTCACCCCACCACCACCACTCACACACACAGTACAAAACGAATCAAGACATCCAACTGTTTTTTTCTGGGGGGGGGGACACAATACACAAACACGTATTTTGAATCCTCGCCGGTTAGTATGAAGGCTAGCCACGGTTTCCTCGACCGAAGGCGACGTCTCCCCACTACCGCCAGTCCCAAACCGAGAGGGACTCTGTCTCCCTTGGACTGGGTTACATTAACCTCCGGATATTCTTAGACTTCACCCAATACCGCGCCATTTCACTAGGACTATTTAGGAAAAGGAAGCGGCGTGGGGGGACCTCTCCCTCACGCTCTTTAAATATTTACAATCTGATAAATCTATCGCAACAACAGGGGAGGGGTGTTTGGGGAGGGGGTCTGGCAGAACAGAAATTTCACTACACGGCCGTCTCAACTCCACAGGAAAAGCACGATTCCTTATCAAGCACGCGGAGGGAGGGAGGGAGAGGGGGGGCGGCACCCTTAAAAAAAAAAGGCAGTTCCATCTCTGCCCAGTGCGGGCGTGTTTTCCAGCGAGCAAGGCCTTAGATGTCTCACGCTCGATTTTGAAAGCCCCGTAGCATGCTTTCCACCTCCATTTGCCTCCCTTCGATTCTGGTTTTTTTTCCTTTTACGAGGGGGATCAAGGAGCGTAGGGTGAGGGAGAGCAGGGTGGGTGGTAGATGGACAAAGGCAGGGTGGAGTTCTCCAAGGTGGAGCGGGCGGGGTGGAGAAGAGAGAGGGAGAAAGGGAATGTCACCATATTGCAGAGGGAAGACTCCCCACCTCGAATGGCTGGCTTGCCGTATCAAAACGAGCGTATCACGCCGCCGCCGCCGCCACCCCTCGCCCGCCCAGGCCGCCTCCTTCCTACCCACCTGGCGGGGACTGTCCGTTGAGGGTGACCAGAGCCACCGGCGCGTTCTTAGTCCAAGGGTTCACCTTGGGCGGGGGGGCCTCGATGAATTCCTTGCGCCCAACTCCTCCCTGCTCGCCGCCCTCCTCGCCGCCGCTACTGCTGCTGCTGGCCTCGCCGAGCAGCCGGTTCGATTCGATGCCGCCGCTCCTCTGGTGCAGCAGGTTCTCTTTCTCCTGGTTGTTACTGTCCTCCTTCTGCTGCTTGATGCTGGGGGGCTTGAGGAGGGCCCCGTTCCGGCGCAGATGCTCCCCCACGTTGCCGCCGCTTTCCTTGCTGCAGCTGTCGGGGCCGCCCCCCTTGCCCTCGTCGGCGTTGGCCTTCTCTCCTTGGTGCATGAGGTGTTCGCCTTTCTCCTGAGGCTTCTTGATAACGAGCCCGTGCTCCTCGGAGGGCAGCAGAGGGTTCGCGGGCAGGAGAGCCTCCACCTGGGTCGCCATCTGCGCCCCCGCAGAGACGCCTCGTTCCCCCCGCTCCAGGCTCTCCCCGGACAACACGCGCCCGCCCCAAACTTTGCCGACTCCCCCTTCCCCAAATCACCGCGCCGAGCCCAGAGCGTCCCTCCCCCTCTCCCGCGTGCGTGCACCCCCAATCCTTTGCTCAGGTGGATGCGCACCCCGAAGCGAGGGGGGCTCGAAACGCCGGCTTCCTCCCCCCACCCTTGAAACCCAACCCCGTCGTCCCCCCTCCCCCGTCTCTTCTAATGCGGCCGCAGCAATATGGAGAAGCAAGGAGACCACGCGACTGGCCGGCGAGAGCGCGCGCCTCTCAGCCAGCTCCGCCTTAGAGTAGTGGAGTGAACGTGCACGCTCGCCCCGGCCACGCGCGCGCCTCGGAAGCGGCAGGGGCGGGAGGAGGAGAGGCCGAGGGCCGCGCGCGCGTGCCTGATGCAATTCGCCGAGAGGGGACGCTCCTTAAAGGGCCCGCGCTTGGGAAGCGGGCAGGAGGAACCCGTCGTTCCTCTACGGGCCTGGGCGAAGCGCTGCTTTTATTCCTCCTCCAGCGCAGGCACCCTGCTGCTTTCCAGCTCAAGTTGACGGAAGGAAGTGGGGCCTTATGATTACATCTCTCTTCAAAGCTCCGGCCATCCCATACGTATTTACTGGAAAACCAAGCAGTGGAGTTTACTTCCAATTAAAACATGGTCAGGATCTGGCTGAAAGTGTAACGTAACAGCCCCAGCCCATGCAGGTTTACTTGGAGGCAGGCCCCGTGGGGTTCAAACATCTCCATAGGGTTGGGTTGTGTCCCTTTCCCTTCCCGTCAGAAGCCTTCAGAACTATTTGGGGGCTCAGAGCAGGTAGGCACCACCTTTAGGGCAAAGGTAGTTGCTCCCACGCTTTTGCCCCTGGTTCCTCGCCTCTCCACTCTGCTTTTTCTCCATTGCCTTAACAGCGCGACCCCACGCGTGCTTATTCAGAAGCCCCACAGTGTTCAATGGGTTTAATCCCTAGTAGATGAGGGATTGCAGCCTCAATCTTAATCCAATTTCGGTATTTATTAAAATCCATTCTTTCCCTGCACCCAATCTTGGCAAAGCTAGCCAGCTTTATCAATCTATGTTGTTTACTTATTTGTACATCTTATCTTTGTACATCATATCATGCCTTTCTTCCAAAATGTCCCATGCATTTGATCCTCACAACAACTCTGTCAGGTAGATTAAACTTGAGAGATGGATAATGGCATAAAGCCACCCAGTAAACTTCACAGCTGAGCAGGGAGATAAGTCTTGGGTCTCTCCATTCCCCAGTCTAACCACAACACCACTCTGGCTCTCTGTCTGCCTATCTAGCACCATCAGTGTGCATGCCCCTTTACCAAGATCAGTCCCTGTCTCCAAGGTGCTTGTAATGTAAAATGTCTATGGTGAGGGAGGCAACAGGAGGAGGGAAGGGAGGAGATCTGGAATGTTTTGAAGATCAGTTAGTACAAAACAATGCTGACAGGAAAACAGCAGTGGCTTTTTACTATTTATATACTCCGCGGTTCACAGAATTTTGAAATTTCATGTAAAGCGGCCCCAAGGGTACAGCCAGTCAACCACATTTCAAGTTATTTACTCTTAAATTATTTATAAAGATTTTTTTCACATTAGCTTGGGTTTGAAGTTATATGACTCTATCACAATATAGTTGGCACATTTTTTTCCTGGCAGAACCTCTTTCTGGAAGAACTATCAGGAAGAATATATGGGGCGGATCAACGTATGCAAGAAAATTACATTACACTATTGTTGGATTTCTGTCACTCCTGTTTAAAAGAGAGCGACCAGAATAAGAAGTGGCAACTCCACCACAGTATCTCCTACCACTTTATGAGAGCATGCTGGAATAGTTAATCTAGTCTGTCCCTTTGACCTCTTGCTTCTATGATAAGTTACAATAACACTAACAAGTAATCTTGCAGGCAGTACTGACCAGGAAAAGGAAGGCTTGATTTTACATGCTTTAAATTGCTATGAACAAGCAAATCCATGGGATGCCTATAGTGAGCTAAACCCATCCCATCAATGATGAGAACAAGCTTCCGTTTGTGAAAAACTGAAAGAAAAAAGGAGAGAAAAACAAGGAAAAAATGGGAAACTCTTAAGCAAGATTCACCATTTTCTAATGGGCAGTAGATTAAAAAAATACAATGCAGCTTTGCCCCCTGCCCCAGTCTCCAAGTATGTCTGTAATGCTCCATGTTGTCTGTTTGTTAATTTTCGGTGAGTGTTTTTCTTAAAATAACTCGCATGTCAGAGATGGTTGCTGTTTTCTTCATCACATAGTATGATAACGGGCCATGTTCTGTTCCAAGCTGTTGGGAAATTTAAAGTTGTAGTAACCTGCCCAGAATGTGGTGTTGAACAGCTTCCTTTCCCCACAAGAACCATTTTCAGATACTGTATATGGTTAGCAATACAAGGGTAACATCCCTCTTGCTAAAGGCAATGAAGCAGGCACAAGTGAAGGCGACTGCTTGGCATAAGAACCTGAGAGGTATGGGAGTCAAGGATATGGATTTCCCCATATGCAGCATGCTTTGCTTTTTATCATTTGAAAACCAATTCCGAACTTATTCAGTAGATATGTTATTAAGAGAATACACCTTAAGCCCAGAATAGATTAGAAACCACCTTTGGATAAACACCATGTAACAGGGAAGGGCTGCAGCATTTAATCAATCAAATGTATTTATTTATTAAAATTGGCTGAAGTCAGGCAGATTTGTAGATGTTATTTTTAAAAATATAAATACTTGTAAACCCTGCTGGTGACAAGTGCCATGTTCAACCTTACCCTTCTCCAAAAGATTTAGAATAGGAATGCTTCTTCTGGAATGATGTCCTCTAAGTTAGAGATCTCAGAGAAATGCACAATAGATTCAAATGTTCAGCTTTCAATGACCTGCAGATTACGCAGCGAATCGGCTTTTTCCAAGTCACATGGATTCCAAGCACCTGTGGACTGTTTTTTTTTTTTTTACACTTGTGCTAATGTACATTGGCGCTACTGCACACTTGGGCAAGTGCAAGAAAATTCTCATATATCCCCCCCCCCCAAAAAAAATCTAATTCCCTGAATGAACAGATGATGGAATAAAAAATCCCTGACAATCCTTGAAAGTCAGTCAGAATGGATTTAATAAAATCTGATCATCCCCAGATAAGATAGATGTGTGTATCATTTAAATTTTAGATTCTTACAACAGGATGTATGCCTTTTTCTTCAAAACAGTTATATGCAGATTTAGCCAAGAAGTAATAATCAAATTACAGTCCTAGTTAAGAGTTGCCTTGTTTCCTTCATGTCCCTTCAAACAAAAGTGGAAAAAGTAGAGAAAATGAAGCTTTATCACACCAGCGTTATACTGTGCAATCACTGAATTGCGTGCAAAGGACTCTGAAGTTTTCTAGCTTATAATCTGTTTTTATTGTGAAGTACTCCCATGCATCCTGCTTTAATTGTGCTTCTTAACCAAAAGAAGTGCAATATTTTGCTACTAGTTTTTGAGCATATCATTTGTTGTTTTCTGAGCGGCCACTGGGACACAGGAGCAGGATTTGAAGAAAAATTAAACAAATGCTTACATTTGTGTAAACTTTAAAGCTAAAGACATCAAAATTGGCACAGTAATAGATATTAAGGAGAGCTTTAAGCACACCAAATTTGAATCAGATTGGGTCATCCATTGATTTTGTATTGTTTTTTTTACATTTCCCCCCTTAAACCCATTTCCTGGTATGCAAAGGATCTAGCCGCCTGGTAGCAACAACAACAGCGACAACTTAGTGCTGTAGGGGATAATTTGAGGGAAACAGGTACGTGGGATAAAGCTCTTAGAACTTGACCATTTGTCCTGTCTCAGAACTTTTCAGGAAATCACAACAGGTCACCCTTTAATATGCAATCAATGCTGCGCGCGCGCACACACACACACACACACACACACACACACACACACACACTGCCCCCAGTCACTGACAAGAAGTTTAATTTTTTAAAAAAATATTACCAAAAAAGTGGTGTCCGGAGCACTACAGTGCACTGAAAAGGTCACATCTAGTTTATTTGCAAGCTGGATTTGAACTTTTTGGTTCTTTGTAGAACTTTATGGCTCCAGATGCCATTTTTTTCATAATTTTTTAAAAAATCATTTTTTAGGAAATTGCTGCCTATGGTGGTGGGATCACCAGGGGCAAAAATGGCATCTGGATCTGGTTTCTTAGTACTAACACTAGATTTTGAAAGTCACCAAAAGTTGGAAACCACCAAGACCTGGTTCTCTTGGAAGTGGGAAAATCCATGTCTGGACTATACCAGATCATACTTTAGGTGGGTGCTCACATGATAGAATGTGCTCCTCTGTACAATCATTCTTCCCACACAGTATGTGTTAGGAAGAGGCAAGGCTAGATCCCCTGGTATCCAGTGTTACATGGAGAATGAATTTTGTACTGAGGAAACCTCAGTTTCAGGCTGAAGTCGAACTACCCACACAAGTTTACCACTTCAGTAAGAAATACACCTGAATCAACCAGTTCAACTAAACCAGTAGACTACAACTATAAGTGCTGGTTTTGATCTTTAAACATTTAAAACAGTTTGGGACCAAGTTACTTCAAGGACTATCTTCAGCCATGTCAGCCAGGCTTCATTGTACAATCACCAACAGAGGTCCTTTTCACTTTCTCACTTTCAAGTGTAGTTAGAAAGCCAGTACATGATAGTGACCCCACGCCTCTGGAATGGGTTGCGATCTGGAGTCCATCAGGCCCCATCATTGCAAGCTTTTAGGAAGGTGCTGAAGACATATTTTCTCTGTACTTCACCTGCTTATGTTTATTGGACTGTTCTGGTTTATAGTTGCAATAGCATTGTAGATTTTAGTATTATCTAGGCCAGGTGTTTTATTATCTATCTATCTATTTATTTATTTATTTATTTATTTTATTACATTTTTATATCGCCCAATAGCCAAAGCTCTCTGGGCAGTTCATAAAAATTAAAACCATAATAAAACAACATGTTTATTTATTTATTTTTATTTATTTATTTATTACATTTCTATACCGCCCAATAGCCGGAGCTCTCTGGGCGGTTCACAAAAATTAAAAACATTCAAAGTATAAAACAACAGTATAAAACCATAATATAAAATACAATATAAAAGCTCAACCAGATAAAAACAGCAGCAATGCAAAATTACAAATTTAAAACAACAAGTTAAAATTTATTTATAGACAGTTAAAATACTGGGAGAATAAAAAGGTCTTCACCTGGCGTCTAAAAGCATATAATGTAGGTGCCAAGCGAACCTCCTTAGGGAGGTCATTCCACAGCCAGGGTGCCACAGCAGAGAAGGCCCTCCTCCTGGTAGCCACCTGCCTCACTTCCTTTGGCAGGAGCTCATGGAGAAGGACCCCTGAGGATGACCTTAGGGTCCGGGCAGGTACATATGGGAGGAGGCGTTCCTTCAAATAACCTGGCCCCAAACGTTTAGGGCTTTAAATGTTAATACCAGCACTTTGAATCGGGCCTGGACCTGGACTGGCAGCCAATGAAGTTGGAAAAGGACTGGCATGATGTGGTCTCGGCGGCCAGTCCCTGTTAGTAATGTTAAACCATTTTATATTATGGTTTTATAATGTTGTTTTATACTTTGAATGTTTTTAATTTTTGTGAACTGCCCAGAGAGCTCCAGCTATTGGGCGGTATAGAAATGAAATGAAATAAATAAATAAATACCTCTCCCTCAACTGCCATCCACCTCAAAACAGTCATTTTAAAAATGAAACTATGGTGGTACTGCTAGTGTGACCCATTAGGCGTGGCTAGGTCTTTAGTAGTGGATCATGACTCTCCAGTTGAAGACCATTGTGCTAACCTAACCAGTCAATTCCCTATACAAGATAGTATGCATTGAGCACACTATATTGCCAATGTATACCAGTTGCCAGGGAACATGGGCTGGAGAGTGCTCGTGTCCTGCTTGTGGGTCCCTGGTCAACAGCTTGTTAGCCATTGTGTAAACAGATGCTGGACTAGATGGACCCTTGGTCTGATCCAGCATGGCTATTTTTAATGTTCTTATTATATCTCAGCAAAGATAACAGTCAAATAAACATACAGTCTTGGAATTTGATAGCTGCTTAGACTAAACAACTTTGCAACATCTCAAATGAAGAACATCTACATTCTAATACTGATAGAAATATCTCATGTCAAAACTTGATTGGGATAAAAACTAGCCTGTTGAAGACATCCATCAGAAGGTGACTACAAACCATGAAAGGCTGCCTGCAGCCTCTACAAATTATTCTAGCTACCTTCCGGGTACAATTGCTATGTTCCGTTTATAGTTACCTGTCATGTACACACCATCGCTAGACCTGTTGAAAGAATAACCTGTCAGGTGTATGTTGAGTAATTATGCCCCATGGAAACTCATCCACAGGGGTGGGGGGAAGGATGCTATCAAATGACATTTCCTGATATAGAGTAGTTAACAGGCAATGCAAGACATTGTTTTACATGTACAACTAGTAATAAGAGTTACTAATTTTGGTAATATTTTTATACATTGTGTCTGAATTATTTACACCACTCTGAAAATCTGATAATGAATGGCTAGATATTAGAACTTTTAAACATTCACAGAAGCACAAGACAGGACTTTACATGTTTATTTACTTAAAATGTTTATAGGCTGCTGCCCCACAAGCTCAAAGTTTCTTACAATTGACAAAGTAACACATAAACAAAATACCAGCAAAATGAAATCATAAAAATACACAAGATTATCTGAGGTGACAAAAAATAAGATCATCCACTGTATTCCAGCTGACCAGCTCAACTCATAGCTTCTAAGTATACAGGATAAAAGTATTTTTATTGCATTTATTGCATTTCTATACTGCCCAATAGCCAAAGCTCTCTGAGCGGGTCACAAAATTTAAAACCATAAAGTACAATTCAAGGTATAAAACAAACCATAATATAAGAACACAATATAAAAGTACAATATAAAAGCACAACCAGAATAAAACCAAGCAGTAATGCAATGGATTTAAAATACAGATTTAAAACAGCAAAGTTAGAAGTCTAAGATGGTAAACTGTTACGGTATGGGGAAAATAAAAAGGTCTTCACCTGGCATCGAAAAGAATATAGGATAGGTGTGAGGTGAAGCTCTCTAGGGAGCTCATTCCACAGCTGGGGTGCCACAGCAGAAGAGGCCATCTTCCTGGGGCTCATCTACACCAAGCAGGATATTCCACTATGAAAGCAGTATATAAAAGGAAGGAGCCACACTATTGCTTTATATTGGTATTAAAGTGCACTGCAGGATCTTCACTACTGCTTTATAGTGGTATTGAAGTGCACTGACAATTGTTGGGGCCCATTGACACATCTGCACCAAGCTGGATATTGCAGTAAGAAAGCGGTATGATAGCGTATATGGTCTTCTGTGTCTATGGGCCCCAACAGTTGTCAGTGTGCTTCTATACCGCTATAAAGCAGTAGTGTGGCTCCTGCCTTTTATATACCGCTTTCATAGTGGAATATCCTGCTTGGTGTAGATGAGCCCCTGGTAGCCACTTGCCTCACTTTGGCAGGGGATCATGAAGAAGGACCCCTATAGATTATTTATTTATTTATTTATTTATTTATTTATTTATTTATATAGCACCATCAATGTACATGGTGCTGTACAGAGTAAAACAATAAATAGCAAGACCCTGCCGCATAGGCTTACATTCTAATAAAATCATAATAAAACAATAAGGAGGGGAAGAGAATGCACCAAACAGGCAGTATAAAAGTCAGAGCAAAATCCAGTTTTAAAAGCTTTAGGAAAAAGAAAAGAAAAGAAAAGATGATCTTAGGTCCAGGCAGGTACATATGGGAGGAGGCGTTCCTTCAGAAACTGGCCCCAAGCCTTTTAGGGCTTTGAAAGTTAATACTACCACTTTGAATAGGGCCCGGACCTGGACTGGCAGCCAGTGAAGGTGAAAAAGTACTCGTTCAATATGGTCTCATTGGCCAGTCCCTGTTAACAATCTTGCTGCCCTGTTTTGGACCAGCTGAAGTTTTCAGACTGTTTTCAAAGGTAGCTCCACGTATAACGCATTGCAGTAATTCAGACAAGAGGTTATCAGAGTATGGATAACTATAGCTAGGCTATCTCTTTCCAGATAAGGGTGTAGTTGGTATATCAGCCTAAGCTGATAAAAGGTGTTCCTTGCCACTGAGTCCACCTGTGCCTCAAGTGCAGTTCTGGATCCCCCAAACTATAAACCCGATCCTTTAGGGAGTGTGCAATCCTCTCCAGAACAGGTTGAACATCACCTAGCTAGACAGATGAACCACCTGCTAACAGTACTTCTGTCTTGTCTGGATTGAGTCTCAGTTTGTTGGCCCTCATCCAGTCCATTACCATGCTCAGGCATTGATTCAGAATAGCCACTGCCTCACCTGTGTTTGATGAAAAGGAAAGGTAGAGCTGGGTGTTATCCACATATTGATTACACCTCAGCACTCTGGATAACCTCTCCCAGCAGTTTCATGTAGATATTGAACAGCATAGGGGATAAAATAGAGCCCTGTGGAACCCCATGGTCTAGATGCCATGGCACTGAGCAATAACTCCCCAGCACCACCTTCTGGAATCGGTCATCCAAGTAGGAGCAGAACCACTGCAACGCAGTGCCTCCAACTCCCAGCCCAGATAACCTGTCCAGAAGGATGCCATGGCCAATGGTATCAAAAGCCGCTGAGAGGTCCATGAGAATCAACAGGGTTGATTTCGGCAAAGATCATCCCACAGGGCGACCAAAAAGTAGGCTACAACTTCCCCCATCCCAGTTTTAAGCCACCCTATTGAAGCACATTGGTAGCCAATGCTAATGATATAAGACAGACTAAATATGTTCACACCTCCCAATATTCAGGTAGCTACATTTTGTGCTAGCTGCAGCTTTCAGGGCAGTTGATCACATAAGTAAGCCTTGCTCTGTCCAAGAAGGGGTTCAGCCTACATAATAAATGCAGCTGGTAAAAGGCTACCACAGTCATCAATGCTGGGTCTAGAAATATCCCACCATATTGGTTCCAATAGGGAATTTATAATCAGTCACAGGCAATCCCTTCACACACCCTGCATGGGTCAAGGGTGACTCACCAACATCACAAATGACTTAACTGGGTTCATTTTCAACCTGGTTGATTCATGCATCTGATGAAGCACTGATTCTGGCCAGAAACAGCAGCTCCCAGATGCCTGGTCATAGAGTTATTTAACTGGAATGCACCTCACTCCAAAGGTGCAGATGAGCCCAATTACTTCCTGTAGGTATTATATTGCATTGGTGACAATATGGAGCACTGCAGACAAAAAGTAGTTAAACCATCTAAGAGCTGACATCAGATGTTCAAGCCACTGGCAATAAAGATGAACAGAGCCATATCATCCAGAGGAAGATCATCCATCAGCAGGGCAACTTCAAAGCCATCTTCAATGACAGAAACCAGATTGAAAGGGGTGGTATGTATTGCTGCACTGATGTATGTGAATATTGATAAATAATTATATTTTTGTTTGTTTCCAGAAGTGGGGGAGGGAGTTAAGAAAAGGATGCACACATTCCATAACCTTCTTTAAAAAGGGAAAGTTAGGCCCAGGCATAAAACTGGCCAGAACTTCCTTAAGAATATAAGAAAAGCTATGCTGGATCAGACCAAGGATCCATCTAGTCCCACACTCTGTTCACACAGTGGCCAACCAGCTTTTGACTAAGGAAACACAAGCAGGATACGGTGCAACATCACCCTCCCACCCATGCTCCTCATCATCTGGTATACGCAGGCTTACTGCCTCTTACATACAAATGGTTTCTGGAGTGGCCTGGATAGGCCACTGCCTCCTTGGTTTGACCCTCTCCCATTCCTCATCCAACAAGGCAATCCCAGTTCTGGCTAGGTGTCCCCCAGTTTCACTTCAGCTGCTTTCACTAGCTACAATGGGCAAGGGTCCAGATTCACAACAACTGTCGTTGTCCTAATGTGAGACCAAGATGAACCAATCCAAGCAACCATGACAAGCAGATGCTTCTGACATTTCCTGTATAGGCTCTGGTTGAACGGTCAGATACAATTTGGATATAAGCTGTGATTTTATCAGCAACAAACCGTGGTGTAGTGGAGCCAGGGCTCACAGAGTTGAAGCACTGTACTTTTTGATGATAAGGGATGATTACATCATCTGCCACCCTCTCAAGCTTCCCGGTTCCCTCCAAGCCAGCTGCAATCCTGGCAGCAGCTGGGATGGTGGGAGCTATCCCTGTTGTAATGCAGGGTATTTTGGGGTGGCTTGGTCTTGAATGGGACTTAAGTCCTATTAGCTTTACAAAAAACTTGCTCCTGGTGGAGGAGAAAATCACTTGAGCTGGCTTGTTGACATGGATCAACTCAGCTGCCTAAGTCTTTGGATCCTCCTTTGTGGCGTGTCATGATGAGCACCTGCACTTCAAAATTTACCACTACACCACTGGCTACAAATCATGGTTAATCATCACAGGGGATTACACATCCTTCCCTTTTCAGTCAATCACTTTTAGGCCCCCAAAAATTCACTACCCAGAAGAGCACCGCTGTGTACTATTCTGTTGAAGTCATAACATATCAGTTGGTTACTTTACTGCCATCACCACCACCTCTTGAGCCTGCAAATGGGCTCCGTCATGTAGTTAGTCAGATTAACCACGAATCTTCCTTCAAGCCATCTCACAACCTACTTCTTGGTGCCCAGTTCCTCAGTCAACGAGGAAGTCAGCTGTGTAGAAGGCTGGATGCCTGTCATTTACCTCATCATTTACTATCACTATTAAACCTTTTGTGTTATATATTTGGCAGAATGAATACAGGGAGTAACAACAACCAAAAATAAACATGCCCTATGCAGAGAATACTGAGGTTTTAACAGGCTCCAGAATAACTGTTTTAAATGGATACTGCTGTTTTTATGCTTTTAAATTTTTGTATATTTGTTTTTAATGTTCATTGTTTTTAACTTTTGTAAACCGCCTAGAGAGCTTCGGCTATGGGGCGGTATATAAATGTAATAAATAAATAAATAAATAAATAATATGTCTTCGCAATGTAGAGCAATCAGGAGGGGCATTGAAAACCAATTTTCAGGCTATAAAGTCAAGGGACGGTGGGAAGCCTCGCACACAAAAGTAATAGGCAACAACAGATGAATCCAGGGAGGGTTTTTTGTGTGTGTTTTTAAAGGTAAATTCCGCTGGACAGAATGACCTGTTAGATATTAAGATGTATATTAAACAAAAGTTGATAAGAATCTGTACAAGAAGAACTTGATCATTATAGTAAAAAAAGGTCCAAGATGACATTTGTATTTGCTCTGAAGTTATCTTTTCTAAGATGACTAAATGAAAATTGAAGAATCTACTTTTTGTAAATTGAACTTTATCCAGCATATTGTTATGATTAATTGTTATTATATTATCCCACTTTCCTCCAAGGTATGTAGTTCTCCAGCCACCCACTTTTTTTCTCACAACAACCTTGAGGGGTGGGTTAGACTGAGATACTGATACAGGACATGGTACTTGGAGAATGGCAAAACAATTTTGGAAAGTGTATAGATAAATAAGCAAGTGTAATCTATAAGATAGCACAAAATATGTGATATCCCCAATATTTGTCTTTATTTGATTCAACTATCATGCAGTCAGTTTGGTGTGGCTACTTACATGAATTAAATATGTGGAAGAACAGTAATCCCTTTTTGCCTTCAAACAAACATCCAGTAAACTACCATTATAATGAAGAAAATTAAAAGACAACCATATTATGCAAAGAATAATTTTATTAACATCATATATTCTAGTGTGCCCACCATTATGTAGCCAAATGATAGCTCCCATACATGAGAGGAAGGTACTGGAAAACTTAGGGGAAGTATGAGGTTTGCAGAACTTCCAAAAAATAATAATCAGAAAAAAGCCAAGGTTAAGGGCGAAACCACAAAACAGCCCTATAAGAACTCAATAGCACGGAATGTTGGGAGACTTGAAAGTGGGGACTGACAATGAGGGGAATGGATTTATTTTTTAAATTTCATTGCATTTATATCCCACCTTTTTTCCTCCAAGGATCCCAAGGTGGCATACATAATCCTCCTCCTCTTCATTTTATCCTCGCAACAACAACAACCCTGCGAGGTGGGTTGGGCTGAGAGCCTGTGACCGGCCCAGAGTCACTCAGTGGGCTTCATTGGCTGAATGGGGACTAGGAGCCAGATCTCCTGAGTCCCAGTCCAACACTAACCACTGGAATGGAATGGGTGAAATGGGAAGACAGAGGAATAGACAAATAATGATTAAAATAAAAAAGTACAAAGAGAACCATCTCATTGTCTACCTAGGGCAGTTCCTTGTTCACACTGAAAAACTACTTCGCAATGGCTGCAGAGACAGAAGTGAGAAATGCTCATAGAAATTAATGGAGAGGCAACAACATTGACTGAGGAGGAGGAAATTACAGTGTGCTTTATCCCCTTCTAGTCCATCTCCCAGTCTCAGTAATCTTGGTGACTTACCTAGATAATGGTTTTGAGTGTTTGTACCTGGTGTTGGGCACCTGAGTCAGGATTTGGATTCTGTTGGTGTATCACCCACCACATTGCCTAACAGTCTCTCTGGCCTCATCTACACCAAGCAGGATATTGCACTATGAAAGTGGTATATAAAAGGCAGGAGCCACACTACTGCTTTATAGCAGTATTGAAGTGCACTGACAACTGTTGGGGCCCATTGACACATACAATATACCACTTTCATACCACTATATCCTGCTTGGTGTGGCTCCTGCCTTTTATATATCGCTTTCATTGTGCAGTATCTTGCTTGGTGTAGATGAGATCTCTGTCTTAGCTGACTGAGGTGGACTTTAATATTCATGCTGAGCCTATCTATATCAGGAGCAGTTTAGGATTATATGGTCACCATGTCAACTACAAACCTGTCTCATATAATATCTGGTGCAATAGATGTGGCAGAGAACACTTTGGATCTGGTTTTCTGTACTGGATTGGGGGGGAAAGTATATGTGGGTTCGGGAGCCAGGAGTCACTCCATTGGCATGGCCAGATTATTATCTGATCATTTCTGACCTTCAAGCTACCTGAAGTGGGTAAGTGGGGGAACCATGTCTGATGGTCCACCCTGGAGGCTGATGAATCTGGATGGATTTCTGAGATCTCTTGGAGATGTTTAGCCAGAATTCTTTCTGAGGCTCTTGTCTCCTCTTGGAATGATGGATTGACCTGACCTATTGAGAAGTTTGTTCTTAAATAGCCTCAACACAGTCATAAAACAGGGTCAACACCTTGATATTCCAAGGAGCTGCAGGTAATGGAATTACAGTCTCAATCATTATACAAATGGTGACTTATTGTAACTAATATGATCGGACACACATAAAAATCGATTTGCAATCTTATTCTGTAGCTGTGAAAAAAAAATCTTACTTCTCTGCCACCATTCCATCTACTCAGTATCACCCAGTGGAAACTTTCAGGTGGTTGAAGGCATCTCGGGTATAGGTTCTAGAATAAAATAGCTTGAACCTTCAAAGGCCTGCTGTGAGAAAATTGCTGAACTTTTTGCAGATAAAGTCGCTTATATCCATGCTGACTTGGACGCCATTGTTTTCACAGAGTGCGAGACTGACAGGGCTAGTGTACCATCCAGTCATCTTATGGACCCTTCAGCTTGTACAACCTGAAGATGCAGCCAAACTGTTTGGAGGACTGAGGCACTCCCCTTAAAAGGACCTAGTAATTAGTCTGGGAGTCCTCCTGGACTATGTGCTAACTGGAGAAGCTCGACAGGTATGTAAATAATGAACTTGTGGTTATGGTTGTATATTCCTGTTATATGGTGTTTTATGGTGAATAATTCTAGAGTGAGATGAGTGACAGGAGGAATGGTGGAATAGCATCTGTGTGAAGATTGTCTGAATCTCCTTCATCCTTCACCATTAACTATGCTAGGTAGGGCAGAGGGGATTTGTAGGCCAAAACTCAGGAGGGCCACAAGTTACCCACACCTGATCTAGGATGTCTACTTGACAGACAGTGGCTCTCTGGGATCTCAGGAAGGGGACATTCTAATCACCTGCTCTCAAATCGTTTTTCTTTCCTTTTTTTTAAAAAAAGACTTCAGATGCCTGGAATTGAACCTGCATAGGGTGACTATATGAAAAGGAGGACAGGGCTCCTGTATTTTTATCAGTTTATTTTTTAATAATTATTCCCTTGTTTATAAAAAAAAAATCTTACGCCTTGTGCTCTTGGCTACATAAGAGGAAAGTAATAAAGGAAACATTATACTGCAGTTGATAATAAAACTCTGTGTGTCCTTGCAAATAGAGGACAGAGTGTGGACTAGACCTGAACCTAAAGGTCCTGGTGGCAATGGAATAAAGTGTGTGTGTGTGTGGGGGGGAGGTGTTTCCTACTGGGGTGAGAAAGGCCTTAGAGAAGGGGAATTCTCACTGGAGATAGGCAGGAAGTTGCAGGTGTGTGTTTCACCAGCTGAGGCTAGTATGTCAGCAATGGCCCTTATCTGGAGAGGACGGTCTTTGCTTCAATTCTCCATGCACTAGTGACATACAGACTGTACTACTGCAATGTGCTATGTGGGGGGCTGCTTTTGAAGATAATCTGGAAACTTCAGCTGATGGGGTGGGGGCAAGGTGGTCAGATCATACCTGGGAGTGGCTCAAAAGGGCTCATTCTTCTGCTGCTTTTTCCACTATTGTTAGAGAAGAGAGAACTCTGCAATCTACTGTTTGTCATCTAAGCCAGAGAGTATTCCATCTTGTCTAATATCTGGGATTGACAACTGTATCTGAGCCCCTTTGAAGGCCATACTCTACTGCTAGCCTAGCAAGGTCAAAAGGTGTTTCACTTTGTTTTTGTTAATAATGGATTGATTGATTGATTTGGTGTTGATGTTTTATTATATAATTGTTAGGCAAATGTTCTGACTTTTCTTTAATATGGTTTTATGATTTTATACTGTTGTTTAATACTTTGAATGTTTTTAATTTTTGTGAACCGCCCAGAGAGCTCCGGCTATCGGGTGGTACAGAAATGTAATAAATAAATAAATAAATAAATAAATAAATAAATATGTCTAGGTGCATATTGCTTTTTTCATGACAATTGTGAACAGGTTTATTGTGAATAGGTTTGATAACAATTGTAAACTGGTTTATTGTGAACAGGTTTCATAACAATTGTGAACAGGTTTATTGTGAACAGGTTTGAGCATACTGTATGGTAAATGACTGTACATATTTATTTATTTATTACATTTATATCCTGCCTTTTTTCGTCCAAGGAACCCAAGGCAGCATACATAATCCTCCTCCTCTCCATTTTTATCCTCACAACAACAACATCCCTGTGAGGTAGGTTGGGCTCAGAGTCTGAAACTGGCCCAAAGTCACCAACTGAGCTTCCATGGCCAAGTGGGGACTACAGTCTCCTGACTCCCAGTCCAACACTCTAACTACTACACCACACTGGCTGGCTGGCTTGCTACAATATAATGCACTGGTTCCCAATGCATTTCTGAGCTCAATTTAAAGTGTTTGTTTTGACCTTTAACCCCTTGAATGGGTTTGGACCAAATTTCTTGAAGGAACATCTTAATCCATATCAGCCTGCCTGCACTTTATGATCAGAGACAGAGGCCCTTCTCATTTGCCCATCTTTCAAGGCAGTTAAGTGGGCAAGTACATATGAGAGGGCATTTTCCACAGTGGCCTTATACTCCAGGAATGGGTTGCCATTGGGGGCTCTCAGGCCCCATCTTTGCAAGCTTTTAGGAAGAACTTGAAGACTTGCTTGTTTTCTCTGGCCCTTTCCTGATTATACTTTATTGGACAGTTCTGGGTTTTTAATTGCAATTTTGCTTTAGATTTTAGTACTGTCTAGGCTAGATGTTTCATTGCTGGTGTTTGTTGATTTTATTAACTTTTGCTGTTTTACCATTGTGTTTTTTTTTTTTACCGTATGGGACTTACAGTGTGAGATACCAAACATCCACCTTTCCCTTTACAGAAAGAATAACAAACTTTCATAGAACTGATTGCCATTAACTTAACTGATGATGATGATGATGATGATGATTAAAAATAGTTCCCTAAATCTATTTAAAAGAGGGGGTTTGCATAATAGGCTGACCATCAAGGGTCCAGTTGTGGGGGGGGGGGGTTTGTGGTTGTTTGGCAAACAGAAGTATTTTAGTTTTGGAACATTAATTTTGAGATTTTCACTTCTGCAATATTAATCAAACCTCAATAATCTTTGCATCCTTATTTGGGTGGATGATCCCGGGACATTATTGTGTAAGCTGTCTTGGAAGGGCTGTGGGAAAAGTGCAGAACCCAGGACTGATGAAGTAACGTGGTGGTAAAGTCAGGTATCCCTAATTGCCCATTTATGTATTGCATGTGCAATGTGGAGGTCATGTTGGGATTAACCTTGCAGTTAGTGAATGATAGTGGAGTTGCCAAGGATGCTGTTGGAATGGCTTGTCAGTGTTTCAACATTAGCACTTGGTTCTTCAGCTGCTGTTGTGCTTCTGACTTTGTTACTGGCTGAGCATAAGACTGTGACTGTATCCCAGGGGTAGCATAGAGGCATGGCTTGTTAAAATGAACAATGCAATTGGGTAAATATCAGGGGCTACTGTTTTTCTATATCTACCACAAAGGGTTAATAAAACATAAATGGTCAAAGATAAGCAAGGGTGAAAGGGGGGACCAACAGTTTAAAAAAACCCCATCATTACCACGGGTGTACTAAGCCAGGGGTGGGCAGATGTTTTTGTCTTCAATTCTCAGAAGCCTCTGCCAGCATGGTAAATGATCAGGAATAGTGGGAGTTGAAGTCCCAAACATCTGTAGATCTACTTTCTGCCCACTCCTGTACTAAGCAAAAAGGTCTGGATGAATTGAGACAAATATTTTGACTTGCAATTTGTGGATTAGGCTGAATGTCTGCTCTTCTGCCAATTGTTTTCTCACTGCTTACTGAACACTCTCCTGTATCTCTGCAGAATTAGAGCTTCCATGGTGTGTGGTTGTGTAGCAGACATTACCTGAGTAACTAAGCACAACCACATTAAATACTTTCTACTAAATGGCTTTATTCTTAAATATATAGCACTCTATATATGCTAAATACTTACAATCCTTATTTATTCTTCAAAGCCACCCTTTGAAGTAGGCAAGGGTAATTCATTTTATACCAGTAGGGAAGAGACGGAGAGACGCAATTTATGCGGGCCTGTCCCAACCACAGACATTTGCAGTGGAAGAAAACGACACATGAATCAGCATCACAGGTAGTTTGGTCTACTTTTGTCTTGTGATTTCCCAGGCCCCATTAGCTAGATCCCATTAACTCTGTGCATCTGTTGCATATTTATTGCGGTTATCTTTCCCCCAATAAAATGCAGTCTCTCAGCCCCGTATTTTAATGCCTATGTGCTCTCCAGATAGATTTGTAATGATCAGGGAGTGAATGGTTATTCTTTCAATCCAAAGCTAGGACCCATTTGAGTGATCATTATACATGATGTCCCAAGATTGAACACTCTTCTATAAATGAAGGGCTGCAGTTTTGTATTTGCCATTATGTCTGGTGAGTCATAACTGTTTTTTGCGGCAAAGTAGGGCTACATGAAGTCACAGTCTACCTGGGCATAGCATCATATGGAGAAACATTCCATATGATGCAGTGAAAGTAATTTCGGCTACATGCACACAGCCTCCCTGTCACCCCCCCCCTTGCTCCTTCACACTCCCCATCTCCTTTGTTCTCTATGCTGCCTATAGGAGTGTTTTTAAGCTGTCTGCACCACCTGAAGAAAAAAAAAGCCTGAATCACCTCTCCAAGGGCACACACATATTTCTGTTGTGAGAAAACCATTAATGCCCCCATTCAACTCTGGTCCTGCCTACATTCAGTACTGTTTGAAAAACGGTACAGAATTCAATCAGTAGAGCAGGGGTGGCGAAGATTCAAAATCAGAAGCTTCTGGAGGAGAAGGCTATCAATAGCCACCAGTCCTGATGGCTATATGCTACCCCCTAGGTACACCAGTTGCTGAGGATCATGGGTGGGAAGGTGCTGTTGCACTCATATCCTAATTGTACATTTCCTATGGGCAGCTGGTTGGCCACTGTGTGAAAAGCAGGATGGTTTTCACTTTTCACTGTGTGAAAAGCAGGACTAGATGGACTTTGGTCTGATCCAGCATGGCTCTTTTTATGTTCTTATGTTTGCTTCCTCTGAATGCCAATTCTTGCAAAACTTTCCCCATACCTAAAGCTGAGTTCCATATAAGAAAACACACCTCTATAGTACATATTGTCTTGGTTGAAGAACACAGTAGCCCCATTCAGTCCATCATTCTAACCACTCCCCCACATTGACTTGACTCCCACAAACTTGGCTCTTCCAATGCAGAGGAAAAAGTAATGTGTGAAGCAAGCTTGATTGTGGCCACAGTCATAACACTCTTTCCACAGACATTACTGCCTTTATTTGGAAAGGGCACCATTTTGCTTCAGCCCATGTAATGTACTCTAGCAGCACATTAAAAACTAATAAAAAATACCCTGTGTGGCCTGCTGTGCATAGATATGCAAACTGACTGCAGTAGCCAGAGTTCAAAAATTTGAACAATTGAGGGCCTATGTGGACATGACAATGGGAAATCTGCAGTCATGTTTTTCTTTAAGGTCAAAGCAGAAATGGGGAGGAGGTTCTAACCGTTCCCCTATAAGCTGCTTTTTCTGATTTGCTTTCTCTTCATCTGCTATTTACCCTGCAAGAGAAAACATGTACACACTATACAGGTATCTATAGGTTCTAGATTCCCTCCTCCCACAGGGCAATGAGCTACTGCAAAAGGGAGGCATGATAGAGGTGTACAAAATTATGCAGGGTATGGAGAATGTGGATAGGGAGACATGTTTCTCCCTCTCTCAAAATACTAGAATCCGGGGTCATCCCATGAAGTTGATTGGTGGGAGATCCAGGACAAATAAAAAGAAGTACTTCTTCACACAGCACATGGTTAAATTATGGAACTCGCTACCACAAGATGTAGTGAGGGCCACCAATTTGGACAGCTTTAAAAGGGGGTTGGATAAATTCCTGGAGGCAAAGGCTATCAAGGGCTACTAGCCCTGATGGTTGTGTGCTATCTCCAGTATTTGAGGCAGTAAGCCTGTGTGCACCAGTTGCTGGGGAACATGAGTGGAAGGGTGCTGTTGCACCATGTCCTGCTTGTTCATCCCTGGCTGATGGCTGGTTGGCCACTGTGTGACCAGAGTGCTGGACTAGACTAATTCTCCCTTCCCCTGTTTTCTGGGCCTTTACTGAACCAACCTCCCAACATCCCCCAAATGGGATAACCCAATAATGGATCTCCTAGCATCTCATCAAGTTTGGCCCTCAATTGATTTTTTTAAAAAATCAATAGAAAACAATTAAAATTGTAATGGACAGAAGAAATAACCATCAGAATCCTGTACACAGATACCTGTACCAGAAATATAATTTAACACGGCTATATATTCAAATATATGAATGCACAAAGATACTACAACAGGAACAAATAAAGAATTTCAAAAGCTTTAGACATGTAATGTAGGTAATAGTTTGCACAATGGTTACTGCAATCAATCTCCATCACCGTGTGCAATAGACCAATAAGAGGAAACGTCAAATGAGTTTGAGTCCAAGTTTAAAGACTTGATGGCCCCTGAGGACTGGTTTGACAGGTTCGTCAGGATGCATCCACATTTCTCCTAACCATTTTAAGACTATTTCCCTTGATCTTCCTGATGCAATTATCATTGAAGTTTTAGCTGACTTCATCATGCCAGGACCATCAAGGAATGCAGCTAAACTTACAGAGCTAGGTTGTTAATTGCTGGCTGCTGCTGCAGCTCATTTGATATTGTATGTTTTTAGCTCCTCTCTCCAAATAGTTTTCAAAGGAGCTTTTAAATATATATATATATATATATATATATATATATATATATATATATATATATAAAAAAACAACTTTGGGAACATTTGTGTGGGAAAATGGCATATAAATATCATGATGATGAAAATCGACACAAGGAGAGAAGTAGGAAGCAATGTATTAGAAGGACAACCTACAGGTTTTTCAAGTCCACTGACATAACATAGGAAAAGCCGTGCTAGATCAGACCAAAGGCCTATTTGGCCCATTTATTTCTACACTTATATTCCGCCCCATAGCTGAAGCTCTCTGGGTGGTTTACAGTATTCAGTGTTCACAGTATTTTTATTTATTTATTTATTTATTTATTTATTTGAACATTTGTATCCCACCCTATTATCACTGGGATCTCAGGGTGACATACAGATATCAGAACACTATAAACATAAATACACAACTAAAAATGTATTAAATCATTAACAAAATAAAACTGGTAGAATTTTTTTTTAAAAGCAATGAAACAATAAAAATTATGTCTAATCATGGAGAATTTAGCCCTCGGAGTAGCTATCCAGATGCTGATGGGAAGCAGACAAGCAGGACATAAGCACCAAAGCACCCTCCCAGTCATGTTTATTTATTTGCTATTAATAATATTTATACACCGCCTTTCCACAAATCTCACCAAGGCAGTGTACAGCAATTATAATAAAAATGATAATGCATAATGATAAAAGGAATAACACCATATTAAAATCATACTGCCTCTGATCCCTGGAGGTAGCATATAACCATCAGCACTAGTAACCGTTGCATTGTCCTCCACAAATTTGTCTAATCCCCCTGTAAAGCAATCGAATTCGGTGGCCATATCACCACATGCTGTGGTAGAGAATTCCATAGTTTCACTTGGTGCTGCTTGAAAAAGTACTTCAAAAAGGCTGCAGAATATGTGCTGATTGTTAACTCACAGCAGCCACACAGAATCAAAGTTTTCATTGAGCAATCCACCACATTTTCAAGTTCCTTCCCAAGTCAATCACTACCAGCTCAACCACTATCCCCATCAGTATGTGAAAATGATATGTTTTGCCCCAGTGTCCATCATTTTACACTTGCTTACTTTGAACCACCATTTTGATGCCCTGCAGTTTGGAGATCTAATCCCCCCATAAAGTGATCTAATTTGGTGGCCACATCACCATATGCTGTGGTAGACAATTCCATGGTTTCATTAAGGGCCTTGCTAGACAAGGGGTTAGCCCAGTGCGAGGCCTGGGCTCGTCCTTGTGCATCCAGATGATGCACAGGGGATCCTGGGCTCAGGTAGGGGTCAAACCTCCCTGGCCCCGGGGTAACCGGCATCACTTGTGGCCCGGTATTTTCCGCGTTCTCGGGCTGAGCGCGAGCGTGTAGCCTGGTCCGCTGCTTTTCCCAGCTAACGTATTTACACACGAGTAGCCAGGAAAAGTGGCGGACGGCGCACAGCGCTCCACAGGAGCACCGTGGCCATCAGGGCAGGGTGTGGAGAGGGGGGAATCAGAGCCAGGGGGGATGCTGGGAATTGGAGATTGCAGCAGCGGGGAGCAGAGATCGCGGGGGGGGATTGCGGCCAGGGTGGGGAACCCTTTTTTTTAAAAAAACCCCTATCTTTTCTGCTGGTGCGCTTCTGTGCACCCAGCCCTTTAAGAGGGAAACAAAATGGAGGACGCGACGGGGCTTTTCTGCAGTCCGTCGCATCTGACGTTTGGATTGGAGCGATGGCCCGTGCTACTTGTAGCGTGGGCTCGCCACTCCTCCAGCACCGATTCCAAGGTAGGTCTAGCAAAGCCCTAGGTGCTGCTTGAAAAAAGGACTTTTGATGCCCATTACTGCAGTTTGGAGATCCTTCGGAAGCTCTATGCTGTTCCTATGTTTTAATCAGCCTAAATAATTTGGTGTCATTGGCAACTTGGTCACTTCACTGGCCATCCCTAACTCCAGTTCATTTATTAACAAGTTTAAAAAAACACAGGTTCCAATACAGATCCTTGAAGGAGCTAACTGTTTACATCCCTCCATTGTAAGGACTGACCATGCATGTCAAGTCTCTGCTTTCTGTTCTTTAACCAGTTTCTGATCCATATAAGGACCTCTCCACTTATCCCTTGCCCATTAGCTTTGCTCAGGAGACTTTGGTGAGAGACTTTGTCAAAAGCCTTTTAAAAGTCCAAGTAAACAATAACTACCATATCTTCCCTATCTACATGCTTGTTGACACTCTTAAAGAACTCTAAAAGGTTAGTGAGACACAACTTACCTTTGCAGGAGCCATGTTGGCACTTCTTCAGCAACAAAAAAGAATGAGCAAAGTACATCTCAGAGCTCTATTGGAGCTTCTTCCTAAATGTTGGGAATGTTTTGTAATTGTAATTGGCATGAAGCCGTACGAAGTATCACATATGTATATACCAACTGTGCCCTTACCTGGACAGAGATAGCCTAGCTACAGTTATCCATGCTCTCATAACCTCTCATTTGGATTACTGCAATGCGTTATACGTAGGGCTGCCTTTGAAATGGTCCGGAAACTTCAAGCTGGTACAAAACAGGGCAGCACATTTACTAATAGGGACTGGCCAACAAGACCACATCACGCCAGTCCTTTTCCAACTTCACTGGCTGCCAGTCCAGGTACGGGCCTGATTCAAAGTGCTGGTATTAACATTTAAAGCCCTAAATGGCTTGGGACCAGTCATCTAAAGGAACGCTTCCTCCCATATGTACCTGCCTGGACCCTAAGGTCATCCTCAGGGATCCTTCTCCATGAGCCCCTACCAAAGGAAGTGAGGCAGGTGGCTACCAGGGGGAGGGCTTTCTCTGCTGTGACACCCCTGCTGTGGAATGAGCTCCCTAAGAGGTTCGCCTGGCACCTACACTATATTCTTTCAGATGCCAGGTGAAGTCTTATTTATTATCTCAGCATTTTAACAGTCTATAAATTTAATTTTAACTTTGCTGTTAAAATTTGTATTTTAAATTTGTATTTCTGCACCGCTGCTGATTTTATCCTGGTTGTGCTTTTATATTGTATTTTATATCATGTTTTTATACTGTTTGTTTTATGATTTGAATGGTTTTAAATTTTGTGAATCACCCAGGGAGGTTCGGCTATTGAGCACTATAACAATGCAATAAATAAATTTCATTAGGGAACTAACTGAAACTTATTCTGACGTTTCAATGGGTTTACTTCCAGGTACGTCTGCATAGGGTTGTTACAGGCTTAGTACACCTGCTGTCTTTTAAAATATCAATACTTTTTTCAAGGAAGAAAAATGTTGAAAGATTGCACAAACTGTCCAGGTTCTACTGCTTTTGCAGCTAAGGTGCACTTTAAAAAGGCAAAGGTGGACCGTTGTATAAACACACTCTTGGTGCTTAGCTCTGTTTTCTAAGCTGAAATCTACTGGGTGTATCTCCTACATTCTCTTCTCCATACATGCCCATTCCTGGAATGGAGGAAGGCTGATCTGTAAAGTTTTTTGGCTGAGATCTGGTAAAATTGCACCATTGGAATCAGTAACACAGAGTCAGGAAATTATGGCCATTAAGGACAAAATTTAACAAATCAAGTTTTGCAAGCTTTTGCTCCTTTTATATTTATTCTGCTTGAGGCAATAAAACAAGTGGGACCTGCAACAAAATATTGCAGTGTAGAGTACTCTTGTTCAGTGTTACAGCCAATTAGCCATGCCCTCTTCCATTCCATTCTCCTTCTCTCCCCCCACCCACCATTTTTCATCCCACCTCCAACAATCAATCAACTTTCTGTGCCCACTGAGCAAGCTCAGGCCTCATTGGTCTGTTGTTTTTTTCCTCTAGCGTGTTTATTCTTCTGTGAACCTTGAATTTCCTTGAGGCCTGCTCATACCTCCCTCTTGTGCACAGATTGTGCCATTTTGGCTGCATACAAATACATACTCAGAGAACTGAGTTTGTAATTAGTATATATGATGAATTTGTGTTCTTACATCTCTGGCCTTGGTGGCTTGTTGCCAGATCGCTTTGCGAATAAACACAGAGCAGCTGATGGGTTTCCACACAGAGGGAAAAGCTTCAGGGTAGATGTCAATAGTTTAAATGACTTGTACAGGATCCTTATAGACCAGTAAGCAATAGAGAAGTTGTTAAAATGGAGAATACTACCAAAAGCCTGTACATTTTGACTTAAAAGTAAGTCCCAGTGATTCTAATGGGGCTTACTCTTAATAAGTGGGTATATGGATTGAAATCTAAATTTGCACATTAGATAGCTGGCCTATTAAATAAAAACTTGTTGAACTATATATGAACTGGTAGGATCTCACATTTTTCTATTAGGCTGCAATCCCATAGAACGCTTACTTGGGAGTACATCCCATTAAAGCCAAAAAGGCTTATTCTTGAGGAGACATGTAGAGGATTGCACTGAGAGTAACACCCTTCAACACCTTACAGTCATACTTCAATGTTTGGCCACACTATCATGGAAGTGATAAGGTCTTGCAGGGTGCTTTTTCATTGCGTAAGAAACTTGTCTAAGTTCAGCTTAGCTTACCTACAAAACAAAAGCACACAAAACTTGTTCCCCAAAGTGCACATAACATGGTTCACAAAGGTAGCTATTCTTTTCTAGAAAGTTTAGATCATGAGGACACACAGGTACAACAGGATATGTATTGCTCTGGAGACCTATCAAGGCTGATGAACAGTAGTGGTAGATTCACTATTTCACTCCCATTTGGTGCTTTCAATAATTGTCTTGCAGAAAGGATCCAAGATTATTGTCTTCAGGCTAGTTGAACAAATGCTACAGGGGCACTAAATCCCACAGTGGATTCAGAACCTTAAAAATGGGCATGACATTATTAGACTTTTAAAAATGTTAACATTGTAACACAAAACAGGGAACTGGACCTGCACTGAGAAGATCCTTTACTGGTCTAGATCCTTGACGTCTGTTAACATTACTGGAATACCCTTATGTACATTATATTTCTAGTAAAATACATGATCTCTGAATATGACCTTCTTGTTTAACAATGATGATCCTAGATACTTGATCTAATCTTTTTGGTAAACTGACTCCCTCTTACTGAAAATGTTCTCTTTTGTTTCAGAACTTTTGATGTGCTAATAATTAACCCACAGCGCCTGGAACAGTCCATCTTCTTTGTATTTTGTTCTGATTATTTTCCCTAATGAAGAGGTGTGTGAAGTTGACAGGGCTTACTTTGTCTCCACCAAGAGTTGGGTCCAATGGAAGATAATAATCAGTTTAGTTATATTGGCTATAAAAGCCTTTCAAGCTCATTTGCCCCACGGATTTGGATCATATTGTTCCAATCTCAAACAGCTAACAGAGCACATTAACAAATGAGGTATGCGGCATCCTTCTTTCTATTGTGCCATAGATGGATCTGCTCTTAAGTACTGCTCAGGAGATGCAACTGGTTTGGAATATGTTAACCAATTTCTAAGTGGGGGCAAATTGCTGGAGAAACACTGCACCACCTAGGATGGCCATGTGCCCCCCATTTGAAGGGCTGCTAGAGGACTTCCATCTATTTTGAAGGTGTCCTCTATTTTGAAGGGCTGTCCAGTATAGGTGGGATATATATACACACACACACACACACACACACACACACACACACACATACATCAGAAGGAAGAAGTTGCCCATCAGCAGTACCTGGACAGAAAACTAAGCAGACACACAGGTCACCTGATCACAGTCTTCCACACTATGGTGAGATGTAATGTATATCTATTTAAATTATAATATTGATGTCTAAATTTGCATCTATACATATGCATTAGCATATGCAAATTTTATACAAATAGGTGTCCTCTTTTGTCCTCTTTTTTGATTATGCATGTCCTCTTTTTTTAGTGATTTACAAGTGGCCACCCTACAGCATCGCCCTATCCACTTACGAAGCCTTTCCATTACTCTTCCCTCCCCTATTTGGTCCTTCGTGCACCCTCTACCCACAATGAATTGTATAAGAACAGATTATCACAATACTGGTGTCGGACGCAGAACAGAGCTCTTTTGTGTGTCATCTGGAAAGGCCCTAAGAAGGAAATTAGTCTGTTATCCATTAGAGACCTTTTGTGGCTGCGCTAGAAATCAGACTTCAGCACGATTGCATTAGATTAGAACAAGCACCTAACTCAAGTGTTGCTGAAGCTCCTTCACAGAAATCTAATGATTCTCTTGAGATGCAATCCATTAGGAAGCAAATCATTCCCACTGAACATTTACTAGGGAGTAAATCCAATGGTTTACTTTTGCAAAGGATTAACTTTAAATTGTCTTAAACTGCAATCCCATATACATGTATTTACCTCTGAATAAGTAACATCAAAGTCAGTGAAGCTTTTCTATGCAACTGTTAAAGATACATGAGCCCTGCCCTTCCTTCCATATGGCCACCTTAACCAAAGTGGACTACATTAGAAGAAAATATACCTTTTTGGATATAGAATCATAGAATCATAGGGTTGGAAGGGTCCTATAAGGCCATCGAGTCCAACTTCCTGCTCAATGCAGGAATCCACCTTAAAGCATACCTGACAGATGGATATGTTTTTTGTTTCCTTTGTAGCATGAAACTCCTGCTCGAGGTAGGCATTTTCAATTCAGAATGTACCTATTAACTATAATCTGGCTCAGTGATTAAACTAACAAAATTATTTCTCTTATCTCCATATCTCTTATCTTAATTATAACAGCAGCCCTATACTTTGTTGTGTGTAGCCAGAGAAATAGGTTGCACTGCACTAAGGAAGTACCTTACTTCCCACCATGGAAAGACACTCCCATCTCACTTAGTGTTACCCTGACCAAATAACCATGATGACCTCCCCATCAGCCTGCACACCTCAGTTTCACTGCACACCACACTTTCACTATTTCATGTCGGAATTCAGGGGAAAGGGCAGGCAGTTGGAAATACAAGAATTTACCGGCTCCAAAATACCATTTATTGCACGTTCTCTAATATTTGCACTCCAGATGAAGAAAGAAACACATCAAGCCGAAAAATCAAAATCCACAGAAGCAAAACCAAGGCAATTTTGCTGTCCAACCGGGTTTCTCAAGAACTTCCCTGGATTTTTGAGCGCTGTTTGGAGCCTATTTTTATTTATTTTATTTATTTCAAACATTTCTTGGTCACCTTTCAGGGCAGAAGCCCTCACAGTGCAACTTACAGCAATAAAATACATAAAAACAGTTTAAATATTAAAAGCAATAAAAACATAAACACAATAAAATAGCAATTAAAAACAATAAAAGCCAAGAATTAAATCAGCAAAAACAACAATGGCAGTGGCAGCAATAATATAAGGAGGCCAAGATAAAATAAAATGTTTTCAAGGCCTTCTTAAAAGCCTCTCTTTCTGATCTTAAAGTGTGGGCAGGCTGATATGGGTGAAGGCGGGCCTACACTTTTGCTCTCCTATTCCTTTCACTCATAACAGCTCTGCATGGTTCACATGCCCAGCAAAACAACTCACGACTCCCCCTGCCAATAACACCCTGTCAGCAACTGGTCAGCGAGTCTGAGGTAAAAGGGTTTCAGCAGTGAAGTAAAGTGCAATGCCAGCAATAGGCCACGGGCCGCTATTGTACAAGCACAGTCCATGGGGCACAGAGAAGGGATTAAAGAGATCTGTGTCAACAGCATGCTTGCATATATAAACAGTGCAGTGGAAAAGAATTCAGGTTCACACATTCATTATCACTGATGAAGTCATCTGCAATAAAAGCCAAGCTCTGCTCCGGCTGGTGCGTAGCATTATTTTTGTTAGCGATGGCTGTTACTCTGTAGCTGCTATTGGAGTCTCAGGGTGGGACTGAGCTTGCAGCGGGGGTGGGGGTGGGTGGGGGGTAGGAATGAAGCCACCCGGGGGTAGATTCTATCTCC
This sequence comes from Elgaria multicarinata webbii, assembly GCF_023053635.1. Classification (NCBI taxonomy): domain Eukaryota; kingdom Metazoa; phylum Chordata; class Lepidosauria; order Squamata; family Anguidae; genus Elgaria; species Elgaria multicarinata. Next base: position 92,244,904 of record NC_086173.1, on the reverse strand, counting down.
ATCCAGAGTTTCTCATCTCATCGAAAAAGATTCAGGGAGCAATGGGACAAATAGCACAATTTGCAAATAAAGAACGAGAGAAGTAATATACTGTAAGTTATGAAAAAGATAAGGCTCTTTATATAGCAGGCAAGCAGATTTTGATACTCTAGTGAGGATAGAACTAAACAGAGTAGCTTGTTTCTTCCAAATGGTTCTTCCCTATTAATATGCATAAAAACCATTAAGTTAACATGGATAAAGTGGCCTTTTACTCAAACTAAAATCAGAACTGGAGGGATCAAAACCCCTAGTACAGTTAGCGTGCCCATGTGTCCTCTTTTACAAAGGACAGTCCTCTATTTGAAGGGCTACCAGAGGGCCATCTTGTGTTTGAAGGCATCCTGTATTTGAAGGGCCGTCCCATCCAATTCCAGTTTAAAGATAACCCTTAAGACAGGGCCAGCCCTCCCATGAAGCAGGGTAAGGGAGCCTCTTCAGGCGGCAGAGTGGGAGGACTGATGAATTGCACGCTCCCCTTCCCCACCAGGAGGACACCTGCCCTACTTACTGCTTTCTGCTGCTTCCATTTCCCACTATGTGGATCCTCTCAGAGTGAGTGGTGGGCAGATGAGCTCTCTGAACAGCCACATCAGCTGGAAAAGCAGCCAGCAGTGCTCTTCGGAGAGATGGCCAAGCTCAAATGCCTGGTTTGAGTGGTCTTTCCTTAGCGCCAGGCATTGTGGGAGGGGATATCCCTGAAATCAGGGTGGTGGCAGGTGCAGGAGAGGGGGAGATGGATGCAGTGGTGGACAGGTGAAGACATGCGATGGCAGAGGAAAGGGGGGGAGACAAACATGGTGACGACAATGGCAGGTGATGGTGGTGTGTGTGCTCTCCTGGCTCAGGTGGCGGGAGAGCTTCACCAGAGGTGCATAAGAACTGCTGCCTATCAACAATTCACGCCTGAACAGCAGACTGAGCAAGCAAGGTGCACAAGTCACCTGGTTTTCCACACTATGGTGAGGTGTATTTCATTTCTATTTAAATTAGAATAATTATTTCTAAATGTGCATCTATAAATATAAATACTATGAAAATTGGTATCCTCTTTGGTCCTCTTTTTTGATTATCCATTTCCTCTTTCTTTTGGTGGTTTAGCAGTGGAACTCTAGCAGATCTGCTTGACAACTCCAACACCCCTTTTAGCAGTTCCACATAAGCAGCAAAACTGACAAGTTTATTGTGCCCCTTTGGGCTGCCACATATGTCTGGTGGGCTGTAATCTATCTGGCAGGTCACAAGGCATGCAGGGCTAGGGCTAGGGCAGAGCAGGAGTCAGGCCACTTATACATCATCCCACCTCAGATACATCATTCCATATTACTAGTTCCTTTCGAACCTTTTATGGTAGTATAGTGCACTTTGCAATTCCAAATGCACTTGGATAATATGAAAAACAACAGATAACACTCATAGTTTCAACCACAAGCAAGTGTAAAACACACAACTTGTAGGTAGGGTTGGTGGGGAGTATGGAGTTCTGTCATGGACTGACATTGAAGCCACCTGCAACATGCAGCAATAGGAGTGACTTAACGCATTTTCCAATGAATATCATTCTTGAGGAGCAGTGACCAGAACTGTACTCAGTACAGGTGTGGTCACACCATAGATTCTTATAAGGGAAGTATGATCTTTAATTTTGATTCCTTTCCTTATTATACCCAACAGGAAATTTGCCTTTTTCACAGCACACTGGGTTGACATTTTCATCAAGCTGTTCACTGCAACCCAACATCTCTTCCTTTTTGGGCCAGATCTACACTTTGTGTCATATCAGTATGATCCCGTCATGGTGACGCTACATCCCTCTTGCACATTTATACCTCATAGCACATACAGTGACATTTGTTGCACAATTTTGGATGATACGAAATAAAAAGCGGGAAATAACGTGAGAAAAACAGCATATGGAATGCATTTATTTATTTATTTATTTATTTTATTGCATTTATATACTGCCCCACAGCCGAAGCTCTCTGGGCGGTTTACAACAATTAAAAATGGTAAACATTAAAAGTATACAAAATTTAAAAACCATCAAAAACATAAAAAAACAGTATAAAAACAACAGTATCCATTTAAAAACAACAATTCTGGGGTCCATTAAAAACAAACTTAATGTTGTTAAACGCTGTTAAAATGCCTGGGAGAAGAGGAAAGTCTTGACCTGGCGCCGAAAAGATAACAATGTTGGCGCCAGGCGAGCCTCATCGGGGAGATCATTCTGATGCATAATGTGCCCCAAACAGTTATCAGGGAACATCAAGATGATACAAAGCACTAGTGTAGATCTAGCCTTGGTTAGTCACCACCAGCACAGATCCCATTAGTCACGTTTCTTGCATGGAAATGTTCTCTTCAATCAGCAGCTGATGGGAGATAAGAGGTGTTCCCTAATGCACAGTGCCATGGGGATCATCTACACCTGCAGCCCTTTTGCAACAGAAGAGGCATGCTCCCGAAGGTGGTTGTTGTTGTTGTTGTTGTTGTTATTTATTACATTTTTTATATACCGCCCCATAGCCGAAGATCTCTGGGCGGTTTACAAAAGTTAAAAACAGTGAACATTAAAAAGAAATATACAAAATTTAAAACGATAAAAAGTGTAAAATACAAACAAAAACAGACAATATCCATTTAGAACAACTATTCTGGGGTCAGTTAAAAAAACCTCAGCAGATGCTGTTAAATTCCTGGGAGAAGAGAAAAGTCTTGACCTGGCACCGAAAAGATAACAATGTTGATGCCAGGCGAGCCTCGTCGGGGAGATCATTCCATAATTGGGGGGCCACCACTGAAAATCCCCAGATGTCTCTTCACACCTGAAGGGAGTGTGAAGGCAAGGAGCTATCCTCTAAGCTTAATTAGCCTAACAAAGCAAGGCAGTTGCCTATCAACTAAACGGACAGTTTCCTGCAGTGCCCAACAGGCTTTTACTGAATCTCTCCTTCAGGATGGGTCTTCAGGGTGAAGCTTCTGTCAAGGGGCCAACCTAGCGGACCGCCACCCACCTTTTCTCAACTCTGCCTGCTTGACCCTGCAGTGGACTCTGGGGTCTGTCAACTCTGATGTTCCCTCTTCTTCTGACAAAGACTGAGTTCCCAGGGTGGGGAGGGTGATCTCTGAGCATGGGCACCCTGTCCGATTAGCTACTGGGAAGATTCTTCCTTAACTCTTGAAGTGTCTTGCAGAATTTCCTCCCCCACTTAGTCTTGACTGGTGTACATTTTCTTCTTCTGCCTCTGAGTCCGACTGAGACTCTGAAAAGCCATCTCCCCACACACTAGAGAGAACTGGCCTGATCCTGACAATGCATATGATTGCATCCTGTTTTCAGTCTTATTATCCCTATAATTAAGTTAGGGACTGAAGCTATGAGAGAGTAGTTTGCCTAAGGCAGGAAAGGGCAACCTGTGGATCTCCAGATGTTGTTGGAATGCAACTCCCATCAGCCTTAGTCAGCATAGCCAATGGTGAGGGATGATGGGAGTTGCAGTCCAACCACATCTAGCACAGCCCAATTTGCTCCCCCACCCCACCTAAGGTTACTCAGTGAGTTCATGGCAGGTGAGAACTTTGAAATGCAGATTTCCTCATTCAGAGCTCAGGTCCCTTAACCAGAATGGTCCACTAGCTGCTTTTGCACCAGTTTTCTCTCTACCAGCATTATTCCCCAGCAACTGGATCAGAAAGGATTAAGCAAGCCCTCCCACTGCCCTTGCCCTGTACTCAAAATAGCAGTCTCCCCATGGCTGCTTCTGGTTTAAAAGAACCACCAAGGGAAACATACATGTGGCTGTGTGTCATGTATGCTTTCTCAACTTTTATTTTTTTAACTTGTGTGGTGTGTGCACACAGGGCAAGCAAAGACCCTCAAGAACATCTGGGTTGTGAAGTCAGTAAATGTACACAAATAGTGCTGAATGGCAGCAAATGTGGCCAGGCACCAGGGCAGGTTGGCATAGGCAAACAAACAGGACGATTGTCTATGTGGGATGGGACGGATGGACACAAATTTGGCCTGCAAACACAGCCTCTACTCCTGACCTCCGTGAGGACAACAAACACAGAGACTGTAGCGTCTGTTGTGCTTGGCTTCTCATAAACAAGCCAGAGCAACACAGCTGCGTTTGTGGCAGGCATTCAGGAAACCTCTCTACCTTTTGCGTTAAGGCCTCATTGCAGGTTACACACAGATATATGTAACTGAATATGGGAACCTCCTTCTTTTTTTCCCCAGGGGAGGCTGCTCTGAGAGGGAGCAATTGGGAGCAAGGAAGCAGTCTGGTTGGCCAACTTATGAATCACCCAAAAAGAGGACACCAATTTGCAGAAAATTTACATCTGCTAATTTATATGTATAGATTCAAATTTCCAAAGCATTCAGGCCATCTCGCTATAGTGTGCAAGGTTGTTAGCAGATGACCTGTGTGCCTTTCTCCACTGGCTGTCCAGTTGCTGTTGATGGGCAACTTCAAGGGCCTTCAGCTCTTCCTTCTGATGGATATTTTATGTACAAGCAGGACTTGGACCAGACTTCATATAGAGGACACTTTCAAAATAGAGGGTGGTCCTCTGGTAGCCCTTCAAATAGAGGTCTGCCCCCTGTAAAAGATGACACATGCCCTCTCCAATCCTTTCCCTTCATGGGGTTCTATTTTTCAAGCATGCAAGGCAGTCCAGCCCTCCTGAAAGCACCTTTTAAAATCATCATCATCATCATCATCATCATCATCATCATCCATCCATCCATCCTTAAAGAGTGTCTGGATGTTTCAACTGATGTAAAATGTGGAAACTAGGCTTCCAACTGGTGCATGGTACTATGGTCACATCACCCCAATACTGAAAGATCTGCACCAGTTGCCAACTGTTATCTGGTAATGGTTTTAACCTTAAAAGTTCTAAATTGCTTAGGGCCTGGTTATCTGAGGGACTACTTGTCTCAGTATGAACCTCCTTGGTTATTAAAATCAGCAGGAGAGGCCCTTTTGAAGACACTCCTGTTGCAGAGGCCTGCTTGCCGGGAACATGGAAAAGGGCTTTCTTCTATGTTGCTCCCAAACACATGAACACTTTCCCTTTGGAGTTGTGATTGGTCTGCACTCTCTCTGCATTCAGGAATGGGAGTCAAGACACATGTTTTTAATGTGACTTTTAAAAGTGCTATTATGTTTTTAAGATTGCTTTTAGTGTTTGACTATGCTTTTATTTGATTGGGTTAGTTGGGATTAGGAAACAGCCTTAGTCGACTTCAGAAAAGTGCTGTAGAAATATCATTAATCTAGGGTGACCATATGAAAAGGAGGACAGGGCTCCTGTATCTTTAACAGTTATATCGAAAAGGGAATTCAAGCACGTGTGATTTGTATCCATGCAGCACCTGGTGAAATTCCCTCTTTATCACAATATTTAAAGTTTCAAGAGCCCTGCCGTCTTGACCAGATACAAAAGAGGGCATGGCTACCGCAGCTTTAACTGTTGTGGTGAAGAGGGAATTTCACTAGGTGCTGCATGTACACAAATGACACCAGCTGAAATTTCCTTTCCTGTACAACTGTTAAACATGCAGGAGCCCTGTCCTCCTTTCCATATAGTCACCCTAATTAATCCATTAATCAAACACTTTTGATTTCCAGGTCGGGTTCTGTCCAAGCTCTTCTCTGGGGGACAATAGCTGCAGTGTATGCTTTGGGTTGTTTTTGGCATAGGAAGGCCAAAAAGTAGCTCCTCTGATGATGAATGAGAGCCAGCAGTACATGATAAAGAGCCAGCTCTACACAATTCTGCACCCAGGCATGTAATCAGTATGGGGCAGGCACAGTTAACTTCATCTCAGGCTGATCAGGCTGGGTGGGGTTCAAGAACCAGTGAGCATCCAATGCCTCAGAGATAGCTCAGAGCACGGCAGAGTTGGGAGGAGGACAATGACGGTGCAGACAGATGGAAGAATGTCACATTGGTGGAATCCCAGGACAGAGAGATGTCAGAGGCCCAACAATGAGCAGACTGCAAAAGTGGTTTGCCCAGCGGGGGCCCTGAAGCAGCCACTGGGGACAGACATGCTGTTTTCCCAAATGGTTTTGATCCCCAGCCCTAGAACGATGAGAGCGTGCTGTGCTCTGAGAGCTGTCAATGAAGAAAAGGGGTTTCCTAGAAGGAAAAAGAAGTCGAGCGATTCTTCATTTAGTGTGCTTGGGAGAGCTTGGGAAGAAAGAGTGGGTGGGTGTACAGCAGCTTCCCCCAATATAGAACCCCCTGGATGTGTTGGACTACAATCCCTATCATCCCCAGCCACCACAATCAATGGGCATGCTGGCTGGGAGTGATGGGAGTTGTAGTCTGACACATACGGAAAGCATCCCGGTTGGCGAAGGCTGGTGTAGAGGAAGGCAAGCTGTCCCTTAGCAAATGCCCAGATGTGGTCCAAACAGGTGGCTTTCCAAGTATTAATTGGAGATGCTCCAGCTGACATCGGAATGCAAAGGCTGGCATTTGTGCAACTTTGTCTCTGCTTTTCTTTAGCATATATACTTCAACTGACAGCACTGAGCTCCTGGCTCAAACATTCAGGATCTTATTTTATTTTAATTTTATTTATTACAATAGCCGAAGCTCTCTGGGCAGTTCACAAAAATTAAAACCATAATAAAACAACCAACAGGTTAAAAGCACAAATACAAAATACAGTATGAAAAGCACAACCAGGATAAAAACCACGCAGCAAAATTGATATAAAATTAAAATACAGAGTTAAACCTTGTGAACATTCAGATGGTCTGATCAAGATACATTAAGCAAATTGTGTCAATCTTTGCATACTTGTTCCACCTCACTCATTCATTTTGGGAGCAAAATTTAGGACTTCCTTATGCAGAATTCTTGACAGAGAAGCTATTAGGAGACCTTTGTGCTGGGTTTTTATTGCTGCCTAGAATGCCTTCGGTTTTAGTGATTTCATCTTTCTTAGTTTATGTTTGTTGTTTGATATGGTTTCTTCTGTTTTATTATACATAACTTTTTTCCCCTTTTTTAAAAGAAAAGTGACTCTTAAGCTTATAAGTAACTAAATAAAATATGGATGAAAAGTAGTTTCCTAGCCTCTGAGCAGGCACAGGCTGTACAAGTGATGTTCCTAGGATAAGGCATTGCCCAGGTGTATGATGTCACCAGCAAGGTCTAGCAGGCTGGGTCTTCATTCAAGACAGAGGCAATGCTAGGCAAACATCCACTTGTCTGTGTTATGTTCGGTGGCAGCACACGTGTCCTATGAGATGTTGAATATCAGTGGAGCTTTTCTTGAGAGATTCATCAGTCACCAGACTGTGGGGGGGAGGGATCCATGACTTGGCAGAAAAGGAGTCTTACACAGCAAGGTGAGAGCCCGAGAGTGTCTGCCAAGGAGACAGTCCTTCACTTTGTCCATAGCTGCTCTGCCAAGGGCTTCAGTGATGCCAACTGCTACGAGGATAAAGCTTGAATAGAGGAGGAATGCTGAATATCCCTTTAGTGAACTTCAGTAGACCTGCTCTGGGTATCTTCAGATGTTGGTCTTCAACCAATTGATCCGACTGGATCAGGACTGCGTACTGTATCGTGGTCTTCCCTAACGTGGGCACAACAGCTGCCATACAAATATAGGGTGAATCGGGGTGCCAAGTGCATGTTGGGGGTCAAGGCAGCTGAAAAGGCTGAAGACAACTACTCTGAGAGTAACGAGATCTCAGTCTTTAGCAGACAGAGGGAAATTTGGCACCCAGGTGATCAAAGTTACCATCCTCTGGGGATAGGGCAGCAGTGCTCGGCTTGCAAGACCAACTGATGTGGGCATGCCACTCTTTCTATATTTTGGATCCAGGATCTGCACTGTGTGAAAGGCAGTCTCTGGAGAAAGGTGGCCTCTCACCCTTTCATTATTAATTATTATTATTATTATTATTATTATTATTATTATTATCATCATCATCATCATCATCATCATCATCATCATCATCAACGTTTATATACTGCCCCATAGCCAAAGATCTCTGGGCAGTTTACAAAAGTTAAAAACAGTGAACATTAAAAACGAATATATAAAATTTAAAAGCATAAAAAGCATAAAAAAGCATAAAATACAAACAAACAGACAATATCCATTTAAAACAACTATTCTGGGGTCAGTTAAAAAACTCAGCATATGCTTTTAAATGCCTGGGAGAAAAGTCTTGACCTGGTGCTGAAAAGATAACAATGTTGGTGCCATGTGAGCCTCATTGAGGCGATCATTCCATAATTGGGGGGCCACCACTGAAAAGGCCCTCTCCCTTGTTGCCATTCTCCAAGCTTCCCTCGAAGTAGGAACCCAGAGGAGGACCTTAGATATTGAGCGTAGTGTACGGGTAGATTCATGTTAGGAGAGGCGCTCCATCATGGTAGGTTTACCTCCAATAATGAGGAACAGGAACACACGTTGGCTAGTGTTTCAGTGCAGATGCAATAAACAGCTAGCCAGCCCTATTATTTAAAAATATATATTCATAAATAGTTGGAATGATTTCTGTGATCGTGTCTAGACTGCATTCTGGTAGCAGGGAGGAGATCAAAAGGCAAGAAAAATAACCCATGATTTATTAAATAAGTCTTATGGCTGGATAGAGATAGGATCTGAAAAAGCATGATTCATTGCTTCATTCCCCAGACTGTTTGTGAAAATAATAGTCTCACTGACAGTACAGGCTACAGTCAAAATATAGGCTAAGAGTACATGATGCAGCCACTTTGCAGGCAAAGAATGTGCCACTCCTGTATTTCTTCGATTCTAAGACGCCATCGATTGTAAGATGTACACTAATCACAGTACCACCAACAGAAAAAAAGCTTTGATTCTAAGAAATAATAAACACACCCAAAATTCTAAGATGCACCCCATTTTTAGAGATGTTTATATGGGGAAAAAAGTGTGTCTTAGAATTGAAGAAATACGGTAATAATGCCAGGTCTGGATTTTGGGAGGCCTTTGGGCAGGGTGACTCCAGTGCCCTCCTCCTCCTCCTCCTCTCCAAGGCACTGGTGTCCACTTGGCCTCTCTCCTTCTGTGTCCAAACTCCACAACCACTCAGAGAGAAAGCACAAGGGAACTGGAGGATGTGTTCCATCTCCTCACTCTTCTCATTGCTGGTGGCTTGTGTACGGTAAGGTGTACAGGCAGCAACAGCAAAGAGGAGGAGGAGCAGAAGACCCCAGAGAGTGGGTAGTGGGCCCCCCCAGCAGGAGCATGGGCCTTGGAAGGTGCCCAATGATGTCTAACCCTGGTGCCAGCCCTCGCTCTTAAGATACGGCCCTCTCATAGTTGTCAGAGTAGCAAGAAATAACCTAGACTAGGGATTAGCAATTTAGTGCCCTCCAGATGTTCTGGACTATAATTCCCAGAATCTCCAAACATTAACCATGCTGGCAGGGGCTTATGGGTGTTACAAACCAAAACATCTGGTGGGCGCCAGCTTGCCAAACCCTACGTTCGATGGATCCATTGGTCTGGATCAGTACAAGGCAGCTCCTTCATTGTTCCCCTAATGGCAGTCTGCCAGCAAAAGCTGGACATGGGGCAGCCGTGCCTGTTAAACAGCAAGAAGGCTTCCAGTAATGTGTGTCATATGTGGTCAGAATCTGATCACCAGGCCTTAGAACAACCTGGGTGATTTAGAAGGCCCCTGGGTGTTTTGCCCCAAGGGTGCTTCCAGACAGAGGGATCCTAGCACTAACAAACAGAGGACATTGCACAGTTATTCCATCTTTTCTTACATAACAGATGTTTCCACTGTAAGAAAATACACACAAAAGAATTGGTGAGAAAACACAGGAGGGTTATGAGTGGAAGGTGTCATCATTTGAATCCTCTGTAAAATTTGATGAAGGAGGGAGGGTGACGGTGCCATCAAAGTCTTGTCTGGAATCCCCCCAAATTCCAGAAAACACGGATCAATGGCAAGCAGGTGAAATGCCTCGCTTGAGATTGGCTTTGCTGCCACCTGTTGACCACAATGGCGCAAAGCGGTTTTGCAAAGATTTCCCCAGGCAACGTCAGTACAAACAACCACTGGGGAAGTAGATGTTTTTGTTGTTTTTTGGGATTAGGGACTTGGAGACTGTTTGTGGCTGTGTGCCCCTCCATGCGCTGTAGCTTTTGTGGCTCGTGGATAAAGGTAGGGTAGGCAGCGTCCATTCCGCACAACACAAGGCTGGATTTCCAAATGCCCCCACCCCCACCCAGTTTTTTTAAAAAACAAAGCAAGATCTCATACAAGGAACACAGGGGGATACTTGCAACCTGCCTCCATCAAGGTACACGTAGGCACACAGTAGAGGTTGAAATGCCCTGTTTTTGTCCAGTACTGACCTTATCCTTAACACAAAGCCAATCTCACACTGCAATTACAACTGAACAAAAGAAGTTCTCAAACAAAGATTTTCACTGGATTTGTAAACACTGAAATATTAAGCTGAGCCTGGACGCTGCTGCTTCAGTGGTTTGATTTTACTGTCCCACCCTTGATACAATTTTAGCAAGATCACACATGCCCCCTCATAGCCTTCTAAAACCTGCAGATAAGCGGGTGGAAGAAGGCTAATTATAGTATAATAGAGAAAAAAGAAAAATGGGCACAAAAAGCACTCCACGGGAAGCACTACAACATAATACAGAACCCACAAATAAGCAAAGAACAATCGTACGAATGGCTCAAGAAGGGTGAGCTATTTCCAGAAACAGAAGGATTCCTAATAGCTATACAGGATCAAGTTATAGCAACCAAGAACTACCAAAAATACATCATAAAAGATAACAATGTAACAACAGACCTATGCAGGAAATGCCATCAATTCCAAAAAAAAATAAACCATGTAACTGGAGAATGTAAAATTCTGGCAGGAATGGACTATACGGACAGACAAAATACAGCTGCAAAAATAATTCACCAACAACTGGCCATCAATTTCAACCTTATCAAACAACCTACATCATGCTATACATACTCACCCAAAACAATCTTGGAAAATGCAGATCATAAAATATACTGGGACAAAACAATTCATACTGACAAAACAATACATTGCAACTGAGCAGAAGTAACCATCATAGACAAAAAAGAAAAACACACACACCTCATCAACATAGCAATATTGAATGACAAAAATGCTGTTGAAAAGGAAGAGGAAAAGAGAGAAAAATATACACCACTGACCATGAAAGTCAAAGAACAATAGCAACAGGAAAAGGCCACAGTTATTCCGTTAGTCACATCAGTCACTGGAATCACATCAAAAAACTATATAGAAAACCCTCAGAAACTGGGCCTACCAAAATACATCCACACCAACATCCAGAAAGCAGTCATACTTAAAACATGCTCAATTGTCAGGAAATTCCTGAATCTGTAAAAGACAGCATGACTTGGCAATGCCCATCATGTCCGTTTAGAAAAACCGCCATGAGCGAGAAAGAGATAATAATAATAATATTTCTTAGCTGCATTTCTAAAAATAAAGAAAGAATCAAGGCAACTTACAAGAATATTAAAACACACAAAATTTAAAACAGCTAAAAATAATTATCCAAATCAACCAATACGCAGGCAATATGATGTGCATGATACAGAACTCCAAAAACAAAATATATGACCACAAGTAGCGCATCTAGTTTATAATTTTTTTATATATTTAATTTAAAAAATAAATAAATCAAAAGTTTAAAATGTTAAAGCTTTAATTTTTTTTTAAAAAAAAAAACCCGTATACATATATAAACAGAGTTTAAAATGTGAAACGTTTTTGTATAAAACACCAGCTTTAGTCAGAAACAATAGTATGCTACAATACCACTTATAAACTAAGCCCGAACCAATCAGGAACAGGTCAAACCTCAATGAGGGAACATGGATTAATGTTCAACACTTGTATTCAACAGCCAATCAATTATCCACTAAAACACAACTGCCTTGTAACACAACTAAAACATCTGTGACAGCCAATTCAACAGATGCAGTCAAGAGCCTATCACATGCCATCAAAATAGTAAGGGGGTCAGCCTCCCCTCCATCTCCTGCCCACTGTAATCTGGGCACTGATCCTGGTGCCTTATATATTGTCTGTTATATTATTTCTATACTAGCATGACTATCGTATTTTCATAAGGACACTAGCAGGATAAAATGAATCTTTTGTTCCTCTTCCAAGTTGGGAGCCCCAAATTCACTTCTCCTTTTCCTTCCCCCAATTTGAAAAGTGTAGCTAAAGTATCATACATGATGGTCTCTCTGGGGCTGCAATCCTAGGCACACTTACTTGGGAGAAAGAGCCCTTGAGCCCCTTGGGATTTAGTTCTGAGTAAGTATGTTTAGATTGGGCTGCTTGCAGGGCTCATCAACTAACTGGCTGTTTCTGACAGGGTTCTTCAACTGGTCCTCCCAAAATGTATTTTTTGAGTTTCATTGCTGCTTAGATTCAATCATCTGTGTTATGGTGCAGGACATTGGTCTGTGTGAATGTGTACATTACTCTGGGGTGACCTAAACCAGGAATAGTCAACCTGGAGTCCTCCAGAGCTTTTAGACTTTAACTCCCATCAGACCCAGCCAGCATGGTCAACAGTCAGGGATTATGGGAGCTGTAGTCTAAATTATCATCTGGAACAAATGAGGTTGGCTACCCCCAACCTAAACATATAAGAAGAACTAGTCCTACTATTTGCAGTCCTCAGTCAGAGATTACATGTTACCACAGATCAGAAGCCCAATTTAGAGGCCCAGTTATTTCCAAAAGCTTAAAAAACAGGATGGGGATTCCTTCAAATATTTTTATGTATTATTTCCAAAGCACCCATACAATAACAGTGGGGCAGGACAGTATAAATGTCAGTGGATAGAGCGGGCAGGGGGGTGGCAGCACAGTTGGGAGGGGCTTCGGTCATCTTAATTCTGCAGCACAATGGATATGTACATGGAGAGCTTCTCTAAATGAGCAATTTGTAGCACGCTCGTGACTGGCTATTGCTGGGTCAATTTCATGATGTCATAAACAGCCAGGACGTCTCACGCCCTTTCCCTCAGCAACCCTGTGTTTTTGTAACACAGAATAATCCAGTATCTATTTCTGATGGGTTTTATTCTGACACTAGATGGTGCGGTTTCATTGCAGCCTATTCTTTTCAATGACACTCCCTTTACAATTAAAAATCACGTGGTTGCTGTTGGTTGCTGTCTGAAGGAGCCCATTTTTAATGTAAGAAGATCCGAGACCAGGTAAGAAAGCAAGGTTCCCACCCACCCCCACCTCCAACGTAGAGAATCTAATAGAATAACAGTTTTACAAGATTAGATGCAATAGTGCAGCTTTCCCCAACCTGGTGGCCTGCAGATGTTTTGGACTACAACTCCCAACATTCTGGACCATTAGCCATGCTTTCTGGGGCTGATGGGAGTTCAGATCCAAAACAACTGGAGGTCACCAGGTTGGGGTATGCTGCAGTAGTGGAACAAACTGTGTTTCAGAATGCTGGTCATGAAAGCAGGGAGTGGGAGCAATTTTAAGCAAAGAAGCCATGGGTAGGAAGGGGTGCTGTAGCCTCTGCCCCCTGCAAGCCCAACCCAGTACAAAAAGGGGAAGGTCCATGGCTCAATGGTAGAACAAATATTTGCACGCAGAAGGTCCCAATTCAATCCCAGGCATCTGCAGTCTTTTTTTTTTTTTTTAAAGGAAAGAAAAAAGGATTTGGGAGCAGGTGATTGGAACATCCTCTTCCCAAGACCCAGAGAGCCACTGTCTGTCAAGTAGATATCCTAGATCAGGTGTGGGCAACTTGTGGCCCTCTGGATGTTTTGGCCTACAAATCCCATCCACCCTAGCTAGCATTGTTAATGGTGAAGGATGAGGAGGTTGTAGCCCAAAACATCTGGAGGGCCACAAGTTGTCCATCCCTGGTATAGATGGACAAATAGTCTAGAATAAGGCAGTTTCCTATGTTTACCTCCTCTCAACTGATTCCCCCCCCTCCCCGAAAGGTCCAGCACCTTTTCTTCACATGGAATCATCCTACCCCATTTTATATCTGTTTGGAAGCAATCCACATTGTGAGGTTGGTAGGTCCAGTGCCACAGCTTTCCCAGTTTCATGTAGGTGGTGGTGTGGGGGAACCCAGAAGAAGAGAAATAATAGAGGGAGCGTGGGAAATAATAGAGGGAGGGGATCCAAAATGGAAAAAAATGATGGAAAGAGGTGGGGGGGGGAGCGGAGGTCCTCTGCAAATAATCAGTTCAAACCCTCTCCTGGCAGCCTGCTTGGTAGATGAGAGGAGAGAGAGAGAGAGAGAGAGAATGTGTGTGTGTGTGTGTGTGTGTGTGTGTGTGTGTGTGTGTGTGTGTGAGAGAGAGAGAGAGAGAGAGAGAGAGAGAGAGAGAGAGAGAGAGAGAGAAGGAAGGGGTGGCCCTGTTCACTTTTGGTTACCGCCGACCTTCAGAGCCTCCAACAGATTACCTGGAAGGAATGCAGCGCTCGGCAGAGGAAAGATGCCCACCCTTGTTGTAAATTATGGGTTTCTTATTGCAGTATCTAGTTAGACACTGATAGTTTGTCGGACCTAATATCTACTTCATGTGCCGCCAATACTGCCCACTAGGTGGCACATTGGGACTTCCCAACAGACTAAAATATGATATATTTATATTGCATGACCAGCAGCAGTTCTACAAAAAGCAAAGTTCTACAAAAAGCAACTGCTCCTTTCCCTTTCTAAAAATCATGCTTTAAAATTATTCAGATTTAAAAACAAACAAACCCAGGAGAGCTAATCATCATCATCATCATCATCATCATCTATTCATAACCCACCTCTCCCTCTGGATCAAGGTGGGGTACAACACAAATGCAAAACACCATAAAATACATATAATTAATTAAACCTTATAAAACTAATACATTATGAAAAAGCAGTACATTATTAAAAGGCATCTTAATAATAATAGATCACATTTAGGAACACAGGAACCTCTCGTACACTGAATCAGAGCAATTTCCAGAGGCTAGCCTTGTTAGTCTATTGCACAGAGGGTGCCCAACCCTCCATCGGCTGGATTAGAGCCCTCAGACCAGAGGTTCCCCACCCCTGCTTTAGGTCAAGGGTCCACTGAGCTGTCCTCTCCCCAGCTTGTAGGACTGTATCTCTTTAATAAGCAGTATGACAATGAAACCAGTTACCTAGGGAGGTTGTGGGCTCTCCCACACTAGAGGCATTCAAGAGGCAGCTGGACAACCATCTGTCAGGTATGCTTTAAGGTGGATTCCTGCATTGAGCAGGGGCTTGGACTTGATGGCCTTCCAACTCTTCTATTCTATGATTCTGTGATAAAGTACCATCTGATTTGGTGAATATTTCAGCCTCAAATATAGTGCAGAGAGCTGTGGCTCTCCTTAATGCTGGAGCTTCCCCACTGGATTAAAAACAGGGAACTCTACACTCTCTTTAGCTCAGCAGGTTCTCCCTAGCAGAGAGAGCAACAGAATGGATTTTTGGTGCCGGCATCTGCATAGTGAAAGAGCCTCCTGTTTAGTGCCATCGGTGGTCGAAAAAGAAGAACATTAAGACGCAAAGTTAGAACGTCTCACAGAAATCCTGGAGGATTTGAGTAGCATCCCCCTTCTTTGAATTTCATTGCTGAGCTGCAGTCCAAAGAGTTCTCTTATCAGGAACTATTCCAAGGATTATGCTTACACTACTTACCGAAGGACATGCCACCATCTTGCATAGTACTGTTGTTTATACTAGGTGATACACATGCCTGGCTGTGGACACCATTGGAGCCTTCAAAGCCATGGGGAATGACTCAGCACAAATAGAACGCAAGCAGCATCCGCTTGACTTCATGAGCAGAGAATGTTTTTAATCCAGAAAGCGACACACCCTGGAGGTCCCCAAATTACTCCCCCGTTATTAAAAGGAGTGTCCCTCATGTAAATGTTCCAGGTACCCTTAGTGAGAGTAAGCCCATTGAACATAGTAAACATCCATGGGATTGACATCCACGTGTACTCCTTCTATCCATACATTTATTGAAGCTTTTTATTTAGAACAACACACACACACTTCTATAAAACAACAAAGACTATACTCAAGAAGACAGAAGCAACCCCTAAACAAGAGAGCGATGCAAGACAATATCCAGCATCCACAATGCCCAGGACAATGATTGAAAGTGACCCACAGAGCACAGTTTTATACCTGTGTACTCAGAATTAAGTTCCGCTGTGCTGAATGGCGTGTACTCACAAATAGGTGTGTTTAGACTTGCAGCCACAGACACTCCTTCTACCGGAAACAATTTGAGGTGGCATGTCATCCATGAAATTCTCTTCTACAATGGTTTCTGTTATACTAATCATTGGCTGGTGCTTTGTTTTATGTGTGTGTGTGTGTATGTGTGTGTGTGTTTTATCATGTATTGTTGTTGTTGTTTTAATATATACAGAAAGCTACTTTGAAAATCTTACTGAAAAATGGGGTGCAAATCAAACAAATTCTGGTGTGAAAGTCTGCAGATCCATTGATTCTGTTGAGTGTAATTACTGTGAGTCAAAATAAGGGTACAAACCTAAGCATACTTAACTGGAAGTAAGGCCCCCTGAAATAAGTGAGTGGGATTTACTTCCAAGTAAACAGCAGGGGTAGGCAACTTCATGCCTCCAAATGGGTAGGCAACTTCATGCCCACAACTCCCATCTTCCCTCAACATTGGCTATACTGGCTAGGGCTAATGGGAATTGGAGGCCAAAACATTTGCCCACCACCTCTGTCCTAAAGCAAAGGTTCATAGATATGCAGGGGAGTCTCGAAGGAGCTTCCTGATACCAGATCAGGTTGCATGTCTATCCAGCCAACCAGTATTATCGTCTCAGCCTGTCAGCTTTCTGGAAGAGTCTATCACTTCCTACCGGATCCTTTTCATTGGAGGTGCCAGGGATTGAACCTGGGCCCTTTGGCATGCAAAGTAGGCATTCCACCACTACGCTATGGTCCCCTCCCAATCAACCAGGTTAGCAGTCACATCTTTTAATCTCTTTCACTGTGCATCCTAGGATCTTTCATATAAATGGTTTGTTTGTGCATCCATATTTCACATAAAAATCTAAAAAGAAAAAGAGAAATGGCACTCACATTTTATAATCTCTTGTTGGGCGAGTCTCTCTGTGTAGCCCTTGAATCAACATTTCTGATTTGAAATGATCATCGCTGACCCAGCAGGGGAGTTTAATGGGGTTCCAATAGGGAGTAATTCTGGATACGTGGGGATAGGTTTGCAACCCTAGACATCTCCACCAGCATCAGTCCTAGCAGGAAGTCTCTCTCTCTCTCTCTCTCTCTCTTTACGTGTTTGTATTATTATCAGCACCTAGTCTCTTGAAATAGATTTCTTTGCAGCCCCAAGAGGAGCAGGGGCGGCCCTGGTGTTCTCAAGGGCCTTGCTAGCCAGTAACTGGGGCCTGTAGCTTGGATACTCTCTTTTGTGCTGCTAAGTGAAACACAGATGCTGAAAACAGAAATCTGAAGAGATGGCTTAGGTTTCTCTCTTACTGTGGGCTGTTGGGTTGAAAGTATGACCATAAAAATGACTTGCTCCACTATCTTGGACAATGAAGGCCTTTGCTAGACCTACCCTAAAATCCGGTGGTGAGGAGGGGCCAGCTCGCGCTAGAAGTAGCATGGGCTGTTGCTCCTTTCCACACATCAGACGCGACGGGGTAAAGGAAAGCCCTGTTGCGTCGGCCATTTTGTTTAATGTCTTAAAGGGGGCGGGTGCACAGGCACGCACCAGCGACTAAGGTAGGCGTTGTTGTTTTTAAAAGGGTTCCCTACTCCCCCCTGCCCCCGATTTCCCCACCCTGGCTGCGATTCCCCCCGCCCGCGATCTCTGATTCCCCCCGCCCGTGATCTCCGATTCCCCCCCATCCCCCCAACTCTGATTCCCCATCTCCCCCTGGCTCCGATTCCCGGCTTTTCCTGGCTATTTGCGAGTAAATGCAGTAGCCGGGAAAAGTGGCAGACTGGTCTACATGCCCTTAGTCTTGGGCTCAGCCCAAGACCATGGGAAATACCGGGCCACAAGCGGTGCCGGTTACCCCGTGGCCAGGGAGGTTTGACCCCTGCCTGAGCCCGGGATCCCCTGTGCATCATCTGGACGCACAGGGACGAGCCTGGGCCTCGCACCAGGCTAACCCCTCATCTAGCAAAGGCCACAGTCCCTAAAAGACCACATGCTTATGATTTATGGGGCAAAGTCTGGGATCATACGTAACAGACAAGACTGTAGTCAATGTCTCATTCCAGAACTGAAGTTGATATATCCACCTGCTCAAAAATATAAGCTGGGGACTACCCTAACTATCATGTATCCCCATCATGGGGACACTGTTCCCATCAAGATGCACCCACATTATCTCAAGTGAAGAGGTATATAAGTGTCAGAGCTCCATCACACCTACACCTTTGCCCTGGTTTGTCCTCGTATTATTCCCCTTCGTTTCCATAGCGTTTGAAAGCCTGTGGACTTACACCTGCGCACTTTGACATTTCAATCGGCTTTACACTTCGTCACTCTTTTCCCATTGCGGTGCACTCTCACCTTTTCGCTTTCACCATTTCATCCGCTCATTGATCTCCTTTGTACCTCCCCCTTCAGTTTATTGGTACAGAAACAGGGGAGGCGGGCAAGAGAGGAAAATTAGTGAAATATGGTGGCCTCTCTCTCTCTCTCTCTGCAGATTGTCCCACTCTTTGTTTTCTTCTTTACTTCATCTGTTTTGTCTTTCAGAGTACGGTCCTATACACACTTCCCTGTGAGTAAGACCTATTGAACTCAATGTGTTTACTTCTGAGTAGACATATATAGGATTTCAGTGCATGACGGTCAACCCTTCCATGCTAGCCCATGGGACAGACTTTTAGTGTAATCCTGCTCAAAAAAGTAAGTCTCACTGACTTACTCCCACCTAAGTGAGTATCGGATCGCAGGCACAATTTCTCTTACTGCCTGAAGTTCCATTTTTATAGGTGCTTAGCCACAAGCACTCTGCTCAGAAAATCATGGTGAGCCAGGAAGGGCTTTCAAATTGAATTTAAAAACACCTGCTGGAGAAAAAGTACACCCCTCTCTTTCGTCAGCAATACCTCCCCTTCAACAGAGTTTCATCAGCAACTTTGCCCCTTGAGCACACGCGCACAAAACATCATATTGAATATGATTGGCTAAAAATACACTTAGTGGGTAGAGCAGTGTCCTTTCCAGTTACAGGAAGAAACGGACTTTCCCTGCGCCAGAAAACAGCGCTAAGAGGTGTGTGTGTGGGGGGGGAAGCGAGGTCAGGGCAGGACATAGATGATGTTATCTGAGCCCTCAGGAAACAACTTACGGTGAGAGCGGGCTATAATGCTGGTGTGATGGAGCTCTCAGTTCCTTATTCCAGTTGTTCATGCAGCTCTATGTCATATAAGGAACCAGGAGCCAACTTGAAACCTTGTGTGCAATGGATCTCTTCTCTGCTGTCTCTGAATTCCCCAGATAGATTTGTAGGGTCGCCAAGGGTTTGTTCCTGACGAGGCTCTTGGGCATTTAATAGCAGTGTGGCATGCAGAAAATTCAACAAGTCAAACTCCTTCTCCTCTCCCTGGCTCCCCCAATGGAGTTATTTCAAAGAAATGTCTCCTTGCTATCCCAGAAATGTCCTTCCAATTTGGCCCTAGCTTGGCCAGCTATACCTTTGAATGTTGGCTCCTTTGCAAGGGCACTATTGGGAGGAGGTAGTGACAGTGTTTATGTTTTGTTTATGAAAATTTTGCTCAAAGATTTGATCATCAGGGCTACCAGCATGAGAATGGATGGACAAGCGGCATTTTGAGAGACACCTGCTGTTCCAGAACATCTTCTGAATTTATTCAGACTCATTAGAAAGAAGTCCATAGCTTCACTGTTTGTTTGCTTTTCAAAAACTGATAACTGCTTCCCCCACTCTTGGCTAAGGCTATAAATCGTATTTTCCTTACTTAACAATAAATCTCATTGGACTCAGTGGAATTTACTTCCAAGGAAACATGAAGATGATTGCGCCGTAAGTGCATTCAACCTTAAAAGGACAACACTGACTGTAGAAATAGCAAGGAAGAAAAACTGGTGCAACTGTCTGTAAGCCATGGAAGAGTTTTCTAAAATCACTCATTTGCACACTTTGGTTCCACTGGGGCCGTTTCTACAATTGCCTTTCCCTCTTCCACCACCCTGGGATCATCCCTGTGCATGCAAATGACACACAGAGGATCCAGGGAGCAGGCAGGGATGATCCTTCCATTTTCCTGGGATAATCCTTAGGTGTAGAAAGGGCCCATGTCCCACCTCCCTGGATTGCCACTAAATCAATCCACAATAGGAAGCAAACTAACCCACAGAATTTGTGGGAAGCCTATCGGGCTTAGGCTGTGGTTCCATAAAGCCAACCGCTTCAAGTTGCAGGCCCGGAGTTGTAAATATTCCCACCACGCACTTGACACTGATTAGCCAAAACAATCTGCACATTCACGTGTGGGTTTTCCTTGCTGACATCTGTGCTCCTTCCCCCCTCCTTTTCCTGGGGCTGGCCTGATCACTAGGCACAGGGCGGGCGGGCAGTGTGTGCCTCAGGCAGGGAGTGGTAGGTTTCAGATGGGATTACCCTCTAGTAATAGCTTGCTCAGATTGCCAGTTTTGACATTTACTAGGTGAGAGTGAAGGGGCGTGCCCCAAAGCCCTTCAGGAATGTTAATAGGCTAAAGCTGTGGCCAATGCAAAGCAGCCTGGAACAGGACAGGCCGACTTGTCTGTTTGGTATTAGGAGTATTTAGGATTTGATTCTGAATTGAGTTTTACAGAGGCTGACTGCGGCTTTGCTCTCTGGTGCCTCTTCATGCACAGGGAGGATGGCAGGGTTCACACCAACTTTCTAAAAACGTTGGGGAAGTTATTTAATTTGGTATCTCCTCCATTTTAATGGGGGTGAGTAGGTGGAGAAAAAGGTTTCTTTGCCGAGGATTTGCTAAATGTCATTGATTGAGCTGCTAGCTTGATAGCACAAATGACACAAATCAAGCTTCTAAGGAACCCTGTGAGAAAGAAAGGGGACGAAGGACAAGCCAACTCTGTGGCCAAAGATCAAAGATACCTGTTTAAAACCGAACTCTTTGAGGGCTAGATCATGCAAATAATTAACTCAGCTCTCTCCAACCTGATGCCCTCTAAGAGTGTTGGACTACCAATCAGGCTGGGGATTATGGGAATTGCCATCTAACACATCTGGAGGGCACCGGGTTGTGGAAGTCTATATTAGCTCAATAATCCTTTAAAGTATTCCTACCATAGTCTTTGTTGGTTACAGATAGAGTTAAACCTGAAGTACATTGGGTACTTCAAGTCTGGAGGATCTGACTGGAAGTTATTCATTTGAAGTTATTCTGAAGTAATCACCCATTATAAGCCAGCTAATGTCAACAGAGCCTTTTGTGGCCCTTTGTGACTGAATCAGCAGAATCCCAAAGGCCTTCCAGGCCTGGGCCATACATGTAAGCATAGCATTTGATTACTTTGTATCTGCTGAATGAATGCATGAACGAATTCCATTAAAAATGTTTAATGCTCAAGGCATTAGCACAGTTCTGTATATACTGTTTTGATGTGTGATGATGCCTCACATTCACACATGCCACTCACCACTTGTAATCATCAAACGAAGAACATGCATGGGTGAACCAGTTCTCTGCCTCTAGCAGCCACAGCCTCAGCTTTGGTTGCACATTGTTCTTACTGGGTCATTGCTAATTTGAGGCAAATTACCTCCTCATAACTGGCCATTTAAGACCCATGTCACATGGTATCCAATGTATTCAGAAGTTGATGAATACGTGGATCATCCCATGACGATCCTATAAGATTTCCATAGCATGAAGTTACAGTTGATTGTAGCTTTGCAGATCACGTCCAAATATAAACACAGTGGAACACCTGCTTGTGGGATTGTAGTATGTATGAAGCTTTTGTGTTGATTCTTATACGAAAGTGCCTTTTATGTAGGAATTTGGTAATCTGTTGAGTGGTCCTAAATTCAGGTGTGAAAATCTCACTATGTTTTCAAGAAATGCTTAAACTCAGAGCTTGGAAAGTTTCTTGAAGGTTCTAGCTTTCATCTTGCAGTGCATGAATTGCTGAGTTAACTATATGAGCTCATTCATGTTTTTAATCCTTGTATTAGCTTAGTTGGGGGTTTGTTCAGAGCATAGAATGGAACTGGAATTATGGATGGATACAAAAGAATAGGACTGTTAGCTGCATCTGGGAGTATACACAGAGATGTATACACAGCTAAACTAATTTGAAACTGCTTTAACTAGGGTGACCAACTGTCAGGATTTCCCCGGATTTGTCCTGGTTTTTGTTCTTTCCATGGTGTCAGGGGGGATTTTCTATAATTTTCAATAATGTCCTGGAATGACACACCTTCCCCTTTAAGGCTGCCATTAGCATGGCAGGAGGGAATGACATGCTTTCTTGAGGCACGTCATTCCCCCACCCCGAGCTCCAATTGAGGTCTTAAAGGGGAAAATGGGTCATTCGTGGACATTATAGAAAAGGCCCCCATTGGAGTGGATGGTGGTGGTGCAGAATGAAATCCTTTCCCCTCCTCCACTCCAATCGGGTTCGTTAAGGTGGCGGGGGAATAACGTACTTTCTGCAGGACTCAGAAAGCTGCTTCCCACACACACACTAGGTGTCCTCTTTTTTGGTTTCCCAAATATGGTCACCCTACTTTAACTGTTATAGCTCCCCAACCTACAACAAACACAGGGCCCTGAGAATTGTTATTTTGGAAGCAACCCTTAGATAGGGGTAGGAAACTTGTGGCCTTCTGTATGATTTAGATTTCATGTTCCATCAGCCCTCATCACAGGATATACTGGCTAGGACTGATGGAAGTTGTAGGCCAGAAAATTTGGAGGGCCACAAGTTATTCACCCCTGCTTCTAGAGAACCTCTTTCACAGTACTACACTTCCCAGGGTCCCCTAGCTGAAAGAGTTAATAGTTTTGAAATGGAAGATGACACTGTAGAAATAAACTGTTTGAATAAAGCCCTAACATTTAGTACATTACATAAATTCGGAAACAAGAAAATTAAGAACTGTTGCCAAATTACAATGGATGATGGAGTAAAAATAAAGAGAGGTTTACAATGTTCTTGCTCATGTCAAAAGGGAGGAACAACAAAGAAACCTAAACTTCTCAAGAAATAAATGAGTGAAAGGGAGGGAAGAGGGAATCCACAGAGAAGGTGGATCAGTGTCACAGATCTATCTTCACTGTGGTGATAAAGAAAGGAAATGTTGGGGCACAGTGTATTTGGCACAGGAGGAGGGTAATAGACTGCATCCATTTGTCAGTACACAAATTGATAGGATGAAGATGATACAGAATTCTGGTTCATACTAAAACTTGCCCCTTTTGAAGCTGCTTTTGATTATAAAACACATCTGCTGGGGTTTCACAATCGCCTAGGACTGTCATATGTCCTCTTTAACAGAGGACAGTCCTCTGTTTGAAGGCCTGCCAGAGATTATCATCTATTCTGAAGGCATCCTCTATTTGAAGTTCTGTCCAGTATATGCCTGGTATAAACCATCAGAAGGAAGGTGTCCAACAGCACCTGGACACCAGACTGAGCAAGGCACACAGGTCACAGTCTTTCACGCAATGGTGAGATGTAATGTATTTCTATTTACACTGTAATAATCATTTCTAAATTTGCATGTACATGTATAAATTAGCGCACACAAATTTTATGCAAATCAATGTCTTCTTTTATCCTCTTTTGGGAGGTGATTGATACATGGCCACCTCACCTTTGAGGCACAGAGAAATGACTTTCTAAGGGTCCCTCAGCAGAGTCAGTGGCAGAGTTAGAAATACACTTCAGGATCTCCATTGCCGTGCTTGACCATCTGAGGTCAGGTTTGTTGCTGCCTCTCAGTAAACGATTGATCAAGATGAAACAAACAATTGGGATAATTGTTTCCTACTATATCCCTAGGCAAGCATTATGGTTTTCATTTGGGTCATTAGCTGCTCATTGGTCAAGGGCAGCGATTTCTCCTCCACGGGATGCTGAGGGGTTAAAAGGCTTCTAAGTGCCTGCCCAGGTACTAAAGAGCTCTTGTGCTGTTGAAAAATTGAGTGTGCACACAACCACTCAGCAGAGAACTGTATGGCATTATATTATAATGTGCCAGGGTTTGAATTGTGCTGATTAGCACATGAAAAACAATCCCAGCAGTAAGGAATGCCAGTAACGACAACAAAGTGCTGTTTTGGGGGGGGGGGGAGGCAGAAAGAAAAGGGAGGGAGGTTATAAAAGGGGGAGCCAGAGGAGAAATATAAAGCTTGCGATTTGTTTGGTGAAAAATTTACAGCCAGCGAGTTCATAAAATCATTTGACTGCTGGGTCTGTCACTGCAGGCTGCCTCTTTTTATAGGGCTCGGTTTCATTTTTATAATTGAGAAGGGCTTCAAAAGAATCGTCGGCAATTAGGACCCGCTAGGGGGATGGAAACCAGATGCGAACGCTCCTAGTCTGTATAGGCAGCCATGTGCAGGGCCATAAAATAAAAAGCAGGGTGGGGGGATAAGGGTGGAGTCTTGGAACCAAGCCGCCAGGCCTCTCCAGCTACAAATGCTGCTAGGGCTGCCTTTGCCTCCCTGAAGCCTAGGCCTGCTTGAGGAAATGCTGAGGTGAGCACTTTATAGGCTTTGCCTCTTTTAGACCACTCTGATCACCCTTCTTGCAATTTGCTTTTTCACTGCTCAGTGGCACATACAGAACGCTGCTTGTTAGTGACAACGGTGGGTCTTAAGGCCTGCATGTTGAGTCCAATGTGCATTTCAAGGTTGCTTTTGAAAGGCTAAATATATCCGCTTTTTGTAGGGTGACCATATGAAAAGGAGGACAGGGCTCCTGTATCTTTAACAGTTGTAGAGAAAAAGGATTTTCAGCAGCGTCATTTGTATGCATGCAGCATCTGGTGAAATTCCCTCTTCCTCGCAATAGTTAAAGCTGCAGGTGCCCTCCTCTCTTTCGTATCTGGTCAAGACTGGCAGGAGTCCTGCAGCTTTAACTGTTATGATGAAGACAAAATATCACCGGGTGATACATGCATCTAAATGACACTTGCTGAAATTCCCTTTTCTATTAACTTTAAAGATACAGGGGCCTGTCCTCCTTTTCATATGGTCACCCTACTTTTCGTCGCTTATGCAATCTCAGTTCAAGACAAAACAACACTCACAAATAGAGGAGAAACATCTCAGGATGCTGATACCAAGATTCACTGGAGTCACCAGTGAATTTAATAGGAGATATTTATTATACGAATTTCTGCTGACATTTTATAACCCCCTTACAATACAAATTAGCCGAAACAAGTTGGGATTTTTATATATATATATATATATATATATATATATATATATATATATATATAATCTTTGTTTCAACCTCCTCAAATGTTTCTCTTCTATTCATGAGTCTAATTTGGATGCTGTCACTTTTGCACCTACGTTAAAACAGCAACAACAACAAACAGCAGTCTGAATAAATTTATTGTACCATCCGAGAAGAATTGGGCCATGCCAGCTGCACTTGCTGGATTACTGAATTGGCTCTACATTTTCAGAGGAGGAATGAGAAGCAGGGTGCCACATGAATCTAGAAAGGGCAGTCTTGGGCAGGATCTACATTACTGCTTTAAAATGGTTTATATAGGGTGACCATATGAAAAGGAGGACAGGGCTCCTGTAACTTTAACAGTTGTACTGAAAAGGGAATTTCAGCAGGTGTCATTTGTATATATGGGGAATCTGGGAAAATTTCCTCTTCATCACAGCAGTTAAAGCTGCAGGTGCCCTGCCCTCTTTTAAATCTGGCCACTCTAGTATAGCTCCTGCATATTAACTGTTGTGATGAAGAGGGAATTTCACCAGGTTCTTTATATATACAAATGAGGATTCTACACGTCGTACTGAGGGCGCTTCCATGCGCCCCCAAAGCGATCGTGTAGCTTGGCTTTCGAAGAGACAAGGAAGAGACGTCCTTGCCGCCGCCGCCACCCACTTACCTCCTCGCCGGCCGGCTCGGAGAGCTCGGCGGAAGAAGGCCGAGCTCTCCGACCCCGCCGGCGAGGAGGAAGGTGGGTGGCGGCAAGGACGCCTCTTCCTCGTCTCTTCGAAAGGCAAGCTACACGATCGCTTTGGGGGCGCACTGGGGGCGCATGGAAGCGCCCTCAGTACGATGTGTGGAATCCCCCCTGCTGAAATTTCCTTTTCTATGCAACTGTTAAAGATACAGGAGTCCATGAAAGTGTAATTGAATTGCAGCTCAACTGCCCTATTGAAATGTTACCCTCTGCCTCATTTGTCAAGAATCTTCTGTCTGGAATAGGAGTCAATAATATTCTTTTGCAAATGGAACTGAAGGTGAGTAGTGATAACAATAAGTGGCAGCAATCCTATGTACCCATTGAGTTCTGTAAGACTTAATTCTGTGTAAATGTGCATGGCCTGGGCTGCACAACATCACTCCAATATCTTTGAAGGGCGGGTGGAACTTTACAACTGCCTTGCCACAGTATCTCACTGGCAAGTCTCCCATTAAGGTATTTCCATTAGAGTTCTACTGCTGAAAATTTTGACTAGCAAAATATTTTATTTATTTTATTTATTTATTTAAAACATTTATATCCCGCCCTATATCACTAGGATCTCAGGGTAGTGTACAGATAAAATTGTATAATATAAAATAATAAATATACACAGCTAAAAACAAATTAAACCATTAATCAAGCTAAAACCAGTATAGAATTTAAAAGCAGTAAAAACAATGTGTGAGCTTGGTGTATTTAACCATTAAAGGCTTTGTTAAAAAGCCATGTTTTTACTTGGCGTCGGAAGAAAGTCAGCGTTGGCACCAGTCGGGCCTCCAAGGGGAGGGCATTCCAAAGCCGGGGTGCCACAACAGAGAAAGCCCTCTCTCATGTCCCACCATAGCATATGTCTTGTGTTGGTGGGACGTGGAGGAGGGCTCCTCCAACAGTTTTCAAGTCTCGGGCAGGCATACATAGGGAGAGGTGCTCCCTCAAGTATCGAGGTCCCACGCCGCTTAGGGCTTTAAACGTCATTTCCAATACCTTGAATTCTGACCGGAAGCATATAGGCAGCCAGTGCAATTCCTTCAAGACTGGTGTTATATGGTCTCTATAACATGTCCCAGTCAGCAGTCTAGCTGCTGCCTTTTTTGCCTTGTGCCCACACTTTCTGACATCTGGGGCCATTTCTCCCCCCCCTTTTAATTTTATAATCTGTACCTGTGGAGCTCCGCAGATAAATATAACAAAAATAAAAGGGAGGAAGGAATGAGGCAGCCAGAGGGAGGAGAAGTGGTTCTTCCAGTCCCTCTCGCGTCCTCCTCTGCTGCTTCATTCCTTCCCTCCCTGTTTTTATTTTATTACATGTATCTGCAGAGCTCCGCAGATAGAGATTAGAATTTTTTTTAAAGGGCAGGAGGAATGGCCCTGTTCTTTCCTCCTCCTCCCCCCATGGTTTTTTTTTCCTTTTCTTTTCCAGAGGCGGGCCCCCGGAAAAATCGTATTTGCCTTCTTTCCCGTGCAGATGCTGGGAAGGAAGGCAAGTGCGGGTGCAAGGCGCCTCGTGGTGCTAAAGCGCCTCCATAAACACGGGGGCTTGGATTCCAAGCAGTTGGGTTACCATGAGCTAAAGAAGCTGTTATGGATGCTTCATCCATGTACCAATAGATGGCGGAATTGGCCAGCTTTGGCATCACTGAAAGACTCTAAAAATACCATAGGTTTTAGGATGTTTTATTGGGGCAAATAATTTATTCTTCACCACAGTACTGAGCCTTTATCTCGGATGCTTCAGGGGAAGTGTACAAAAAAAGAAGTGATTATTCCTTGACTATAACACAGTTCCTATTTCATATATATAATATGGTCTTTTTGAGCAATAAAACGAAGCATACCCTACTGTATTTATTCTTTGCACAATAAACCTGCAAACTCTGATTTTGTGCCAATTGCACTTTTATGCAGGAGAGGGAAAATCCATAGCCTCCATATTATTAATATGATTATTAAAAAAACACACCCAAACGTTTATAAATGGTAGAATAGTGGAAAAGTAAGTCTTGCTGTTTCCACTTAAAAAAGAAAATGTGGAAAGAGATTGGGATAGATAAGCATCCCAACACTGTCTTTGCACAGCAGAAGAACTATCAAAGAAATAAATCTATATTTAAAATTCATAAAATGGTGTGAATGCAGTGAGAAGGGTGGTGGAGGATTTTTCACTCTTATTCTTAATTAAAACATAGCATACAACAAATAAAGATGCAATTAAAAACGCAACAGTAAAAGAAATAAAAAGCACCAACCAATTAAAGCCCCCTTTCTGAATTGTTTATTGCATTTATATCCCACCTTTTTTCTTCCACAGAACCCAAGACGGTGTACATAATCCTCCTCCTCTCCATTTTATTCTCACAACAACAACCCTGTGAGGTAAGTTGGGCTGAGAGTCTGCCTGGCCCAAAGTCACCCAGTGAGTTTCATAGCCAAGGGGGGAACTAGAACCTGGATTTCCAAACTTCCAGTCCAACACTCTAACCACTACACCACACTGTCTCTCTTTAAAAAAAGTGAGTAGAGTTTTGAGAGATGTCTACTGTACGACACATATGCACATTAATTGTTCAAACTAATTATATGAAAAATATTTTTTTATGGATCTTGAGAACCGGGATGCTGTTGTTAACACTTGAGAGAGGAAATGGATTCAAGAGAATGTAACTATGATAGGAAAAAGTTAAAATTAAGATTTTAATCCATCGGTGGTATATAGAAGATTAGTCTGGGAGTGAAGAAACTTTTCTCTGTTGAGAATCGCATTTCTGTCTAAACATGCATAAGATTGCACCCTTAGACTATTAACCTTGAATATGAACTCTTAAAATCATGAATAACAATGTATCAACATTTTATTCATTATTTATATTTATTTATTAAATTTATATACCGCCCCATAGCCGAAGCTCTCTGGGCGGTTTACAAAAATTAAAAAACAGTGGACATTAAAAAGTATATAAATTAAAAAACAACAAAAAATATAAAAACAACAGTATCAAACAGTATTTATTGTAGGTTACATATCCTGTCATATGTCAAAGCAAATATCAAAACTTAAAAATCAGAAGTCAAATATCTAAATAAATACAAAAACTAAAATCCTATCTATGCCAATCCAGAAGTGACTTCAGGTAAGTGTGTATAGGACTGTAGTCTAAATTATCAAATGCTATCATCTACCAAATACTGTCAGATGTTGAATATTAGGTATCAAATATCAAGGGCATACATGGGAGACTATCAAATACTGTCAAGTACTGGAGTCATTGATCATCATATATTGAATACTGATGCTGAATATTAAATATATTTGGGGATCATGTTATATAAAACTTCACAGAGGAGGATACTGAAGTGAATTTAGAGTATGTATGGGTAAAGTGTGGTCCTTCAGATTTTTAGGCAACAATACCCAATCAGCCCTAAGCAACATAGCCAAAGGTGAGATATGATGGGAGTTGTACGCAAAAAAAAGTTTTCCACCCTTGATTTAGGGGGATAAATTAATTTCCAGTGACCAGTGCTGCTATACCAGTGCTATACCCACAAGATAAGCCTGGATAATAACATTAATAAGACACCACTGGGATTTTTTTTATGTGTACAGGGAATACCAATATTGTTCATTGACATGCATCAGTATCTTCCATTCATGCATGTGAATGGCCTTGGCTAAATATTAGGCATTGGTACCTTTGAGACTGTGCACCAAATAAAGAAATGGAAGTTCAATCATTGAAGCTGTTTAGAACTGGACTGACAAAATGGATGTGTTGTAGGGAACCACAAAACCATCTTGTGCTGTCACATGAGAACTTAAAAAGAGCCATGCTGGATGACACAACATCCTGTTCTCGTAGTGACCAACCAGATGTTCATGGGAAGCCCACAAGCAGGACATGAGTGCAGTAGTACCCTTCCACTTATCTTTCCCAGCAACTGGTACTGAGAGACATATTTCCTCTGGTACTGGAGGTAATATATAGCCATTATGGCTAGTAGCCATAGATAACCTTATCCTCCATGCAGCCAGCTCACCAAACTGGGCCTTTTCCTCTGTCCAGTTATGGTTCGCCTATGATTAACCATCGTATTATACAGTAGATTAGTAGTTGGTATGTTGCTTTTGATGTATCTGGCAGGAGGCTGCAGGGGGATTATCTTCCTTCTCCGGGGTTAATCCTGTCTCCCCTATCACAGTTCTTTGATTATAGAGTCCTGCCACTCTGGCAGATAAAACACTTTATTCATGAGGCGCTGGCAGCCATGAATTGGAGAATGGCGGACAAGAAGGCCATGTTGTGGAGGAAGAGATAAATGGAGAGTTTTCCATGGGAAATCAAATAGATGGATCAGGAGAGAGAGTTGGGCTTTTCAAACACACATATAAATTGGATATCCTGGCTACCGCTCTCTAGTTACGGCTGTGTTCTTGTATCAGAAATCAGGGATTTGGGAAACTGTTCATTGCAGCTGATAGTGCTGCACACACAGAAAGAGAGGGCTGCAAGACACCATCTATAATGTAGATGCTACATAAAACAGTGGCAGCCAGTACCAATCCATAAGTCAAGTACTTTTCCAAATGGATTAGAGAGAAAATAATATATTTTGGGGATCAAATAGTAGATCGGCTTAGATCCCAAATCTTCAATTCATCCAGGATTCCCTGTTTTGTAGACATACTAATGTAGGTTGTTTTTGGTTTGGTTTCCCAAGAGTAAATAAATAGATTGGTCTTCCCTACCTCATTCCTTTCCATTCACTTTAGAGTTCCATTTTCTTTCTCAACTTGAACTGGAATCTCAGCAGCTGAAAAGGGAGCCAGTTTTAGTTTGGTGTGAGACATAGATGTGCACTCCTATGCATGATTAGACAGAAAAAAAAGTCCTACAACTTTCAGCATTCCCCAGCCAGCCATGCTAGCCTGGGCATGAAGGAAGTTATAGGACTTTTTTCTGTCCAAACATGCATAGGATTTTGCCCTAAGTTCATATGTATGATCTATCTATCTATCTATCTATCTATCTATCTATCTATCTATCTATCTGAGCACATTCAAATTAACCAAAACATACAAAACCACAGCGAGATAAACAAAAATCAATAAATACACTTTGGGTAAACTGCTAACCTAAATTAAACTAATTTACAACCAATTTATTTATTTATTTATTTATTACATTTTTATACCGCCCAATAGCCGAAGCTCTCTGGGTGGTTCACAAAAATTAAAACCATTAAGAACATAATAAAACATCCAACAATCTAAAAACCCAAATACAAAATACAATATAAAAACAACCAAACAGTTTAAAACTCAAAAACAAATAGATTGTTCCTCACTGCGTACACCAACAGCTATGGCTCCGACTCAAACAAATAAGTTTTCAGGCGTCGTCTAACTGTGTCCAACTCTGGTTCCATACAAAGGTGTAGAGGGAGAGAGTTGGGGTGAGATGGGGAAATGCCTGGAGACTAGGATTTGCCATCTTATTCCAAAGAACCATCAGACGTCTGGAATCTGCAGACCAAGTTCTCCTAAGAAGAGCGTGCCAAACAACCAGCTCCACCAAATCACTAGGAAGGGAGCAGCTCAGGGCTTTAAAAGTCCAGACAAGGAGTTTAAAATATGCCCTTGCCCTGTTAGGTAACCAACGCAATGCCCTGCGATAATGGGAAACATGGGAATAATGGGGCAAATCTAATACAGCACGTACAGCACTGTTCTATATTAGAGTAAGAGGATGGAATAAGAGTAGAGTAAGAGGATGGGGATACTTGGCTCAGCAATACTAAAAGCAAGAAGGATCTTGGAATTGTTGTAGATCACAAGCTGAATTTGAGCCAACAGTGTGATGCAGCTGCAAAAAAAGCAAATGCTATTTGGAAACAAAGCCGTATGAGGAGAGACCAAAAGAACTGGGCATGTTTAGCCTTGAGAAGAGAAGGCTGAGGGGAGACATGATAGCACTCTTCAAGTACTTGAAAGGTTGTCACAGAGGAGGGCCAGGATCTTTTCTCGATTCTCCCAGAGTTCAGGACATGGAATAATGGACTCAAGTTTCAGGAAGCCAGATTCCGACTGGTCATCAGGAAAGACTTCCTGACTGTTGGAGCAGTATGACAATGGAACCAGTTACCTAGGGAGGTTGTGGGCTCAAACACACTATAGGCACTCAAGAGGCAGCTGGACAGCCACCTGTCAGGGATACTTTAAGGTGGATTCCTGCATTGATCAGTGGGGGGGAGGGGTTTGGAGACCTTTCAGGAGGCTATTAAAATAATCCAGGTGGGAACCAACCTGGGCATGAACAGAAAGCCCTACAGTCCTGCGGGTCAGGAAACGGCAGATCTAGCAGATGTTAGTGAGATGAAAATTACATACCTTGGCTGTCACATTCACAAATGAGAGAAGCGACAGCTGATCAACTACCAGAATTGTCGACTCCTGTCCATGCAAATTACAAGAAGAGAAGGGCAGAGGTTGCTGAACAAGGCTCTGAGGGTTAAGTCTAGACTCTCTGCGTGCTATTGAACATCAGGGCCCTAAAATTAATAAGCCGTTTCATCCAAATTAGCACAGCTCGGAGTATATGGGGTTATTCATTCACTAGGCAGTTGTTACTAAGTTAAGCCTTCCAACAATATCAATCTGTCTCGTAAAGTACCTATGATTGGTGCATAAATGGAAAGAACATCCTAACCATGTTTACTCAGAGGTAAGCACAGCTTGTGAAGATGGCCTTATTCTGCTGCTCTTTGATTTTATTCTCATTTTATTGATTTTATTGTATAAAAGCTTATGCAGGTTTTTGTTGCTTGTGTATTTTATTCTTTTTCTTGCTTTTATTTCTACATCACTTGAGTGCTCATGGAATGGAGGGGCAATCAAAAAATATTTTATCTGCATTAGATAGATGTGATAGTGAGACAGAGACGTTCACTAGTTAAATATATATACTGTGTAAAGCTGTACCTAATGAATGTACTGACTTTCAGGAAATCTGAGATTTGCATCCAGGTAGCTGTTGAAAAAGCACCACCATATGATCTCACTCCCAGATCTTTATAGTAGAGGGTGACATTCATAGGAGAGGCGGTATTTGTTTATGAATGGTATTTATTTGTGACCAATCTATGAACTGCATGCATTTCAAATGCTTGCTGTAAACTGTGATAGATTCCCTTTGAAGTGCAGAATCGTTTGCTTGTTAAAGTTGTCACAGAAACATTCAGGTGACAATTGCTAATGCAGCTAGACCTCTAATTCTAAGAATCTAAATTAACTGACATGTATGGAAAGCATGCATTAAAAATGAATATTTGTTTCATCATTTCCATCTATTGAGCAGTATTCAATGTTGCAGAACCTTAGCTTCCTGGCCCTGTGAAGTCCCATGTTTCTCAGCAAGCAAGGCATATTTGCTTTATTTCTGTCCTTCAAGTTTAAATGTGTGTTTAATTCCCAGCACTGCGCTTTCTCCGCTTCACCAAGGGCTAAAGACGACACAATTTTGAGCTTTTCTCCATGAGGCATTTATTGTGTGCTCATTATTCTCCACTCACAGTTGCTTATGGGTTTGTTAGACAACGTCATGAATCTCCAGTTTCGCTTCTGTAAACAACACTTTCTGTGTATGTTTTTTGAACAGGGAAAATAGGGTATTATTTCTAATGGCAAAAGGAAGTATGATTTCCTCTTGTATTTTTGTGATATTCCACTATACCATACTGCCACCTAGAATTTTGTAGAGGAAAAATAGGCAAAGAAAGCTCCTTGTGTAGTGCTCGTAATTCTGCATTGAAACTGACTGTGTAGAAAACGTGTAGAAAACCCCTTCCTTTCCAGTAAATAATAGTTGTGGTGGGTGATCTGGATTGGGACCATGGCATGGCGCAAGTTGGGTTTCCCCCCACCCCCAACTGAGGTCCCATTCTGGATCTACCCTCTCCCCACCCCATTGTTGCTAACAAAGAAAAAATTATGCATAGGTGGACCATTCAGGTGATTAATTTCACATCTACTTTGGCATGAATTCATGCTTTAACAAGAGCATTCATGCTCAGAGGTTTTAGCTGAGTATCCAGAGAGCTCTTCTGAATCAGAGAGAATGTTAGATTGTCCATAAGATCATGTGCAGTTTACCCAGTTTCCAGACTTGCCTGGGCTTAATGGAAAATTGGGTGGGGGAAGTGGCAGTGAAACATTCAGACAGGTCAGCAAATGGAGAATGAATAGGGGTAAACAACCTGGTGCCCTTCAGATATTTTGGGCTATGACTCTCATGATACCTGACACTTGTCCATACTAGCTGGGGCTAGTAGGATTTGTAGTCTGAAACATGTGGGCACCATTAAGTCGCAAGCCTTAATGTGCGGACAGTAATACTGGCCTACTTTACAATCATACTAGCTTTTCATAAGGATTACTGAAATAATGTTTATGAAACAGGGTTATAGGCTTATTCTGGATTGGTTTGGACTGCTTGTATAACCTCC
This sequence comes from Elgaria multicarinata webbii, assembly GCF_023053635.1. NCBI lineage: Eukaryota > Metazoa > Chordata > Lepidosauria > Squamata > Anguidae > Elgaria > Elgaria multicarinata. The sequence goes on along the minus strand of NC_086173.1, from coordinate 92,210,068 downwards.
TAAAGCAGCGTTGGCGACATCTTATGGCAGCGTCACACATACCCGACAGGATGTTTGGGAGAAGTCTCCCCACCAAGAAAGCACTCTTCACCAACGTTGACTACCTTGCATTGTGCAGCAGATATCAGTCCCCTGTTGTCCTTGCCTGCCTTGCAGATAGGCAGGAGACCACCATGTGTCGAAAAAACCCACACGAAGGTTGCACATCCCATATGTATTGGTGCATCTAATTCTGCACAGATGTGAAGTGTTCCTACTTCTGTCTTCTGGTCTTCAATATTATTGGCTTATATGGCCAATTCATTTAGCCAATGGTTCCAGACACCAGTTCTTTGTTTTTACTTTCTATGTGCTGACATTGATCTGTGACATCCATCCTGAGCCATTCAGATAATGAGGTGCATGTTAATTGGTCATCATCATCCATTATTTAGCAATGCTCTAATTTCTGCTTAAAAGCTTCAAGACCATTCAAAACAATCACACATTTCTCTTCGTTTTAAAATTGTATTTGCAAACTTAAAGAGTGCATAGCAAATCATTAATGAGACTGTGAGCATGAGGTTTGGATATGAGGATAGCCATACTTTCTGAGCATTGGCCCTTATGAAGTTTTATCACATATGCACAATGTGATCATAAAACCAAGGCTGGAGGAAGAAATGGTGTTTTTGGAACAACCATTGACTTTTCAGATTTTAATAAGCTTCAGCCTTCCCCCCACCCACCTCCAGTTTTTCTCTCTTTGAAATGCTAAAAGGCACCAGAACAAAATGAGACTTAGAAAGCTTCTATAAAATAGCTTGTAAGTTTCTTAAGTGCAGCTGAGCTTCATACTAGTGGAATTAGAAGGCTGGCTCGGATCCTGAGTTGATCTGGCAAGGAATGCTAAGGCAACACTGTTCAGACCAGTCATACTTAAGATTGACTGAGTCCCAGCGCAAGCTCCCTTGAGAATATGGCCACTGCCACATCATCTTCCCCTTTCCTTTACTGCCACAGCATTGGCTCTATTGAGAGCTGCGTGGCTCGAAGAAGTGGCCGTGGGGCTTTCCAGAGCACCTGCTGAAGCTGGCAGGGCAGCAGTGGTGGACCATCCTGGCAGGGCAATTCAATGTTCCTCCCACTCTGTCACCTGATGTGGGTGCCTCACCCCGCTTCATGGGAGGGCTGGCCCCCCTGTTGGACAAGAAAAGACCCTTGTGAAACTTACAAGCTTTCTTTCTTTCGTCCGTCCGTCCTTAGATAGATTGAATGGAAATGTACTACTTTGTTTACTTCCGCAAGTCATCCATTTCATTTGCAGGCATGTGATGAATTCACTGATCTTTAGAAGATCACAGCATATTGCTAGTGTAAATGATTGCTCCGTTTTCTGTGCAAGTACAGGCGTGGGGAGAAGATAGATCTGGAACTAGGGGTAGATATCAGGGAGTTTTGCAGTAGATCAGCAAGGATTTCTGACTCCTGGTCATTTAGTAACAACAGCAACAAAATGATTCCCCTCCTGGGATAAATTATACTGATGAAATTAAAAGAGGTACTAGGGGTAATTGGGCTCAGAGAACAGCATCCAATGGGGCATTATGTTGTGCTAGCATAAGCAGCTTCTAGTCCAGCACCAATAGTGTTAGCTGGCATGCCGGAGTTTCTGGGGAAACCCATTGGGCCAGATAACGCTATGGCCATTGCGCTAGAGGTCACTTATGCTGGCACAACATAATTTACATTAGTGCTAGTGTCTCACTGCAGGGCCACCCCAAGACATTTTGCTGCTTAAGGTGAAGGATAAGAGGACACCCCCTCCTATCCCATGCAGAAAAGCCTACTGGACTGACAGATTTATTTATGTTTTATTTCATTTCATTTCTGTAGTGCCCAATAGCTGAAGCGCTCTGGGTGGTTCACAAAAATAAAAACTGTAAGGCACAGCATACAATATAAAACATGGAAGCTTAAAAAACCACAATATAAAAGTACAACCAGAATAAAACCGAGTGTCTTCAACACTGATGATGGGGCCCCATCCTGCACTACAACTGAAGACTGAGCGGGTGCAGAGCAGGCTGTACCACATGTGGGACTCTCCATCAACACCTTGCTGCTGCTTCCCAGCATCTGCCACCTGGCAGGGCTGACCCTGGGGCACATCTACACTAAGGGTTTGCCCCGGGGTTGCTTCGCAGTAGCGACACGTCATCTACATGACGCAGCTGCCGTTGTGAAGCTATCTGGAGGTAAATCCTGGAAACTCTGCTCCAAAAAAGTTGGGCAGTTACCCTGACTTTTTTGGCAGAGGAGCCTATTTTATTACCTATATCTGTGGAGCTCCGCAGATACAGATAATAAAAATAAAAAGAAATGGGGGTGGGTGGGGAGGAACGGGCAGCCAGAGGGAGGAGACATGTGGTTCGCCCAGTCCCTCTCGCGTCCTCCTCTGGCTGCCTCGTTCCTTCCCCCCATCCCTTTTTTGTTTTGATTAATTGTATCTGCAGAGCTCCAAGATACAGATTATAAAATTTAAAAAGGGGGGGGAGGAACGGGCAGCCAGATAGAGGAGAAGTGGTTTGCCCAGTCACGTCCTCTTCTGCTGCCTCGTTCCTCCCCACCATTATTATTTTTATTATCTGTAACTGCGGAACTCCGCAGATACAGATTATAAAATTAAAAAAGGGGGTGGAATGGCCCCGTTCCTCTCCTTTCCCCCCCCCCAGGTGTTTGGTTTTTTTTTTACTTTTTCAGAGGCGCAGGGCCAGAAAATTCTCACTTGCCTTCCTTCCCGTGCAGATGTTGGGAAGGAAAGCAAGTGCGGGTGCAAGGTGCCTCATGGCACCAAAGCACTGCCATAAAGATGGGGGCCCTGTCTCATTGCATACTGTCCAGAATTCTTTAATTCTAAGCGTATGTCTTTTAAACCTGGTTGGTGGATCTCAGGGTTCAAATAAATGAAAACAAAACAAAATAGATGCCCTGAACTTTAAGTCTGCGCACCCCTGTTTTAGTGTGTCCACTTCTTTCATTCTGTCCACTTGTTTCATTCTGTTTTTGTGGCAAACGTGCAGTGCTGTGAAATGCAAGTATTTGAATCTAACCATGTGCTGGAATTTTACGTGGCGGAAGGCTCCTCCCTCTCACTTCCTCTTTAAATGAAATGGTTCAGGGACGATGGAGTGGGGGGGGGGAGTGGAAAGCAAATCCCATTCACAATATTTTATTGGTGGAAATTGTGTATGTTTCAATAAAGAAAAAGCAGCACATTCATTTTAACAAGGGAGATTCATAAACCTTAAGGAGTTATTTTTAAAAATCCAGGCATCAGCATAAAAGCTTTTACATAATGAAAAGATTCAAATTGTTCACTTGCCCAGAGCCAACGCATGCTGAATGGTTTAGGGAAAGATCTCAGCTCATCCACCAATATCACTACAAATGGAATTTCAACGTGTTTTAACAAATGAATTAACCTGTTTCCTCATACGTTATTTCTTTATCTTTAACGCTCTTTTGGAAGTGGTTCAGGAAATCTATGATGGCCAATTCCTCTTAAAGAGGTCTCAAGAATGTTGTTTCGCACTAACAGTGCCATCTCTGTTCTGGAGGAAGGATAGATGTAATTCGTTTTATCAAATGGGCTTGTTCACTATGTGTCTTCTGATGAAGGGGATTTACCTCAGGCTCTGTAAGCACACAAAGAGCGTCAGCAGACGAGCATTTTATAGCACACTCATTACTGGGCACTCATGTATTTTCGTGGGTGCCTCTCACAACGCTGTCTGCCTCCTGTGTGCCTCCTTCTGCCATTTTTTTGGTAGTAAAACAGTCCAAACAAAATGCGACTCTTCTGAGTTACAACGGAATTGGTCGCCATTTCCTGCTGTGTGCAGAGAATTTTCGCTATAAAAGACCCACTAGAGGGCGCTGTCCCACTACACTGAATGGACCACATGGTTGCATCTTGTTTCCCCTTTCTCTCCTGTGTGATTCTTCTCCACGCTATAGCAGAAGAGCAGCAGGAAGCAAGAACGATGGTCAGGAAATGCGATTTCCCCCTGTCTGATGTTACCCAAAGGCATGGGAACACAGGGTGGACACATATCAATGGGCCCTGGCTCTGACTCCCCAGTGAGATTGCCAGCTTGTCTACCAACTCCTGATCCTGTGCCTTTAACAACAGTAGATTTCAGTTTTCCTTGGGTTAATGTATCACACATCTGCCATGCAAACTGCCTTACTCTTTGATTATTATTATAGTTCTCACTTGTTGCATGCATTTCACTCATGGTTCGTTTACAATATTTATATAGGCCACCCAATTCACAATGTCCTGTGGGCATGTTTAGTTTCTGGAAGTGCCCTGAGGACCGCTTATGCCAAATGGCAGGGCTGACATTTTAAATAAATAAATACCTAACCCAAATCTCTTGTGCGAGGCCTATGTGTAATTTTAGGGCATGTGTGATGTAGAAGGGGCCCTGAACATACAGAGCTCCTCCAAATGAGGGAGCATTCTGGGCCAATTGGGACTTCCCCACCCCAATGCATAGGTAGGGTGGTCAGGTGTCCTACTTTGCAGAGGACAGTCCTTTATTTGAAGAGCTGTCAGAGGACAGTCCTCCATTTGAAGGTGTCCTCTATTTGATGGGCTGCCCAGACCAAGTCTGTTTTAAAGTTGAAGAACCATAAGAAGGAAAAGGAAGGGCCTTGAAGTTGTCCACAGACTGAGCAGGCACACAGGTCACCTGGTTGCACTCTTCTTCAGTATGGGGGAGATGTGTTGTATTTTACTGAAATTATGGTAATTATCTTTAAATTTTAGTTTATACATTTTTATGAGGATAGGTAAAGGTAATGCAAACTGATGCCCAATTTTATCCTCTCTTTTGGTGGTGCATAGAGTTCCTTCTCATGTGTGTCAGATGTAATTTTGCAAAATTTGTAATTTTGCATTGCTGCTGTTTTTATCTGGTTGAGCTTTTATATTGTATTTTATATTATGGTTTTATACTGTTGTTTTATACTTTGAATGTTTTTAATTTTTGTGAACTGCCCAGAGAGCTCCGGTTATTGAGCGGTATAGAAATGTAATAAATAAATATTTAAATAAATAAATAAATGTGCGAATAGCAGAAGGTGTGGCCACCTGATGCATCAGAGTGGAGTTAGTGCACATAGTCCCACAGCCCTGACACATTCTTTGAATGCATGGCAGGTAGCCATCTGAACCCCCCGCCCCCTGTCAGTGCAACATTCCTTCTGGTGAGTGTGCACACAATTACACATCCACGTAGAGAAGCGTTAATGTGAACCAGCCTGTGCACCCAGAAGAGCAAGCAGGAATTTCCACTAACATGCCTGGACTTTTCCTACATAGCTGCAGGCATAATCATGCAGGAAGGCACAGTACTGTGAGCATATTCAAAAATATAAAGGTATATTCCTGACATGGCATAGTTTCCAGTTGCCTGAGGGGTTCATCAGATGACCGTTTTATTGCACGCTCGCTACTGCCCACTCATGGTTTTTCATGCATCCTTTAGACGCCCCCATCCACCTTCCATGCACCTCCTGCTTCTTCTTGCCTTCTTCCCGTGACAAAATAGACCCCAAAAATCTGACTCTTTTTAAAAAAACAGGGAGTATCATCACATGAGGGGGGGGGAATAGCATTTCCTTACCATCGCTTCTCCACCCAAGCGTTTGTCCCTCATTACTTCTGCCCAGAGGGGAAAGAGGAAGTAAACAAAGACCACACAGCCCACTCAGGGGGCATTTTAATCTTGTCGCTTTTCCTGCACACAAGAGGAGATCGTGCCACATTCTGGGAGTTTTTTTTTTAAAAGTTGGATTAAAAGGGCTCTATTTTGTGACAGAAAAACGATCAGAAGGAGCAGGAGGTGGATGTTGTTGTCTAAAGAATGTGCGCACATCTGTAAGTGGGCAGTAGCGACCATGCAATAAAACACTCATTTAAAACACTGATGAACCTGAGAATGTGCCGATATTTCCTGCTGTGTGCAGGAAAAGCGGCACAATAAAAATGCCCCCGGAATGGGCCACAGGGTCTCTGTTTGCTTCCTCTTTCTTCTCTGGGAAGAAAGAGGAAGTATTGTGGGACAGGAGTGGGGGCAGAGAAGCGACAGTGGAGAACCATGATTCCCCTCCCCCCCCCAGTCTGATGTAGCTCTCAAATCTCATGCTGCTCCAGTAAAGTCTATAAAGGTACTTGGTAGGCTGACCCAAAGCACTCATGCCCAATTCTCTACCTGACTCTTCTCCTGAAATCAAAAAATGTAACCCACGCCTATTGAATTCTGTAGCAAATTTAGGTGATTGAGGATCAGTTCAAATGTATACTCTAAACATCTGGATACCCAGTGGATGTTGGTGATTTATTTCTTTTACATCTTCCTGTGATTAGGCAAATTCTAGATTCTGCCTTCCATAATTCAACGCTTTGTCTAAGCCATTGTACTTGTCTTGCAACATGGAAGTTGGAATGTGTGACTTAGGTATGTGCTGCATTTGGCTGACTTGACAGAAGTCTGGATTTTAACTCTTTTGTCTCAGCAGTTACCTTGGCCCCTCCTCCAAATAATAATAATAATAATAATAATAATAATAATAATAATAATAATATATACACCACTAGTTATGGATTTTAAAGAACTATGGCAACAAGAAAAGGTCACAATTATTTCATTAGTCACATCAGTCACCGGCATCACATCAAAAAACTATACAGAAAACCTTCAAAAACTGGGCCTACCAAAATACATTCACACTAACATACAAAAAGCAGTCATACTTCAAACACGCTCAATAGTCAGGAAATTCCTGAATCAGTAAAAGACAGCATGACTTGGCAAAGCCCAACATGTTCATCTAGAAAAAAAGAGAGATAATAATAATAAATAATAATCTGAATCAGTAAAAGGCAGCATGACTTGGCAAAGCCTGTCATGTTCATCTAGAAAAAAACACCACAAGCGCGAAAAGGGAATAATAATAATAATAATAATAATAATAATAATAATAATAATAATTCTGAATCAGTAAAAGACAGCACGACTTGGCAAAGCCTGTCATGTCCATCCAAAAAAAACACCACAAGCGAGAAAAGAGATCATAATAACGTCTTCATTCTTCATCATTCCTGCAAAGGAAGAATGAGAAGGTGGCGGCCAGAGGTGCACCAACAAGAGTGCACCATGCCGGCCGCTAGACTCTTTGTCACCAATCTGATTGGTAGACTAAACAGCCAGGACCCGGTCTGATCTTTCTCTCCTTCTCTCCCCTGCGTGAGGCAAGAGCGCTGCAGAAGGAGACAACTCAGGAGGCTATCGAGGAGAAATCACCATGACAGCATTCCTGCTAACGAGAGGGTCGTGTGTGTTTTTTGGGAATGCAATGGTTTGCATCAAAACTGGCAGCCACTCACAACCGTGAAGGCTTGGCGGTGGGGAAGGGTGGGGGGTGGGGAGGGCGGAATTCATAGAACTGTGTGACTGGTGACAGGGGAGGCTGTTGGCTGGTTTGAGAGACGCAACAAAGCTGGCCACTCGTCGCGGTTGCTGTGTGCGAAGTATTTGCTAATGCTTTGCTTGAGCTGAACGTTCTGCTGCATCATGATAGATGCTTATTATCCCTTGTGGTTACAGAGCACTCTCGACGGCCTTGGATTTATTTATTTTATTTATGTGAAATATTTCCACGCCGCCTTTCAGGACAGGACCCCTCCCAAAACGGCAGACAATTAATATACTAAGAGTGATATAGTAAGCGTTCATAAAAACAACAAACACAAGCAGAAGAGAAAAACTTATAATACAATTGTAGCTACGACCCAGAACAGCCCAATAAAACATAACCAGGGGCAGGCCAGATGAAATAAGTAAATATTTAGAGCTTTCCTAAAAGGCTGAAAAGATGGGGTCTGACAAACCCCCATGGCAACCCGTTCCACAGGTGCAGGGCTACTGTGGAAAAGGCCCCGCACCTGTGTATTTGCATACCTAACTGCCCTCAAAAGTGGGCAAGTGTGATAGGACTCTGTTGCTGATTGTAAAGTGCAGGCAGGCTTATATGCGTGAAAGTGATCCTTCAAGCAATTTGGTCCCAAATGGTTTAAGGCATTAAAGGTCAAAAACAGCACTTTAAATAGGGGCTCGGGAATGCACTGGATTCATTCATAAGGGTGCTTCACAGTTCCCAGGGGCTAGAAGTAATCCACAGAATGAGATATAGCTCTCTGCCCTTTCCCACATAGTATTTTCAAGTTCATTATTAGGACATAAAGCTCTTACTGCCAGTACCCAAGCCTTAGGAGAGGCATTTTGATCTTTTAGAATGGGGGAAAGAACTGCACAGTTACCAGGCAACCACAAAATGATTGGCACTCAGGGGAATGTGGGTGGGACCAGGGGAAGATGGCATAGCCATCTGGGGAATTCCAGAGGACAAGTATGGCATCCCAGGAGGGCTGGACTTGGCCCCTGGTCCTAAGATTCTCTACTCCTGACCTAGCCCCATACCTTATGTCTGCGAAATAACTTCCGGGTCAAAATGAGCTGAGCAATGTGTGATTGTCTTACTTACTTTAGTGTAACCAGAACAGGACTGTGGTGTTTTAGAAGCTTTCCACCCTCCTGTTTTCTGCCCCAAATTCCACCCGCCTGCTGGGGGAGGGACGGGACAAAAAGCAAAAAATGACTCCATGTTGGGGTGGAGGGTGGAAGCTTAAATGCCTCCTTCTGAATTGCCATGATCCCAATATGAATTGGGCCTGCTCACGCATACGCTAAAGTAAGTAAACCAATCACACATAGCAGAGCCTTGAGTTAATGGTTTTATGATGGGGGAGGTTAGGCAGCCATATGTATTCCTTCAGTTACGAAGCACATAATGAACGTTTCTCTTCTCCCTCCCCCATACCACCATTGCATGTTTTACAACTGCTTCTACATCCCTGATACATTAAAGGAAAAAACAAAAGAGAGTATATCAACCAGAAGAAGAAGAAGAAGAAGAAGAAATACTTTGAACATGCGCAGTTTCATGGTACCATCGTGACTACAGGAATGAAATGGAGTTTGCTTCTGCTGCCCTGATGCTAAATTTTACAATGAGCACCATTTTGCTATAAAAAGGATAATAAATATTTAAAAACAGAATAATAAAAAGAGCATCTGTAAACACGTACATGCCCAGCTGGTCACCCCCAGACAATTACATGTTTTATAAGAAAGGATGCTGTGGTGACAGGCATCAGCTCTAGTGTGCCCCTGGCATGGCACGCTGGCTGTGGGGCCCTGGACTTCAGCCCCAAGGTCCAGCCCTAGCCGCATGACTGTCTGATGTCTAACTGTAAGAAGTCACAGTTGCGAAATGAACCATGCAACTAACAAGAGTGATCCGTTTTCTCCCTATAAGCTTTTAGCCCTAGACCATCTTCACATAGCACATAGCTAAAGGATGGAACTCACTACCACAAGATATGGTCATGGCCACTAATTTGGATGGCTCTAAAAGGGGGTTGGATAAATTCCTGGAGGAAAAGGCACTCAATGGCTACTAGTCCGGATGGCTATGTGCTACCTTCAGTATCCGAGGCAGTAAGCCTATATACACCAGTTGCTGGGGAACATGGGAGGGGGAAGGGAGGGTGTGGTTGCTTGTGGATCCCTGGTTGACAGCTGGTTGGCCACTGTGTGAACAGAGTGCTGGACTAGATGGACCCTTGGTCTGATCCAGCATGGCTGCTTCTTATGTACTTAACATACATTATGCGACTGCTAGCTGCGACCCTATTAAGAAAGCAGACCTTGACAGTTAGACATGCCCTGGTCATATCCAGCCTAGACTACTGTAGTATGCTCTATGTGGGGCTGCCTTTAAAGACAGTTCTGAAGCTACAGCTGGTACAGAATGCAGCGCCCAGAAGCTTCTGGTGGGGGGTGTGTGTGTGAAGGAGGGAAGCTATACTAGTATAGAAGCTATACTATACTGACTACACTGGCTACCTGTTCATTTCCAGGCCCAATTTCAAGTGCTGGTGGTGACCTGTAAAACTCTAAATGGTTTTTGACAGAGTGAATGACTGCCTGCTCCTGTACAAACATGCCTGGTCCTTAACATTAGCCTTGGAGGCCATGCTCATAGGATCAGCATCACAAGATATATTACACTCGCATGTACTAGAGACAGCACTTCTTAAGTGGTGGCACAGTTTTTATGGAGTGACACATCGCCCCTGCTTTGCCAGTTTTGAAAATCTTCCTTTCTTATTTCCAGCTGTTTTAAACTAATATTTGGAAGGCTCTGGATTGCAATCCATGTCGCTGTTTGAATGTCTATTTTAAGCAGCTTTTAATTACCATGGTGGTTTAAACCATGGTTTTGTGGTAAATTGCTGCTGTGTCAATGTTTTAATGTTCTAATATTTTAGTAGGGACTGTGACTTCTATATTATATTAGAAATGTGAGAGCCAGTGTGGCATAGTGGATAGAGTCTGGGACTCAAGAGAACCAGGTTCTAGTCCCCACGGAGCCATAGAAGCTCAGTGTGTAACTTTGGGACAGTTACTGAATCTCACCCTAACCTACTTTACAGGGTTGTTGTGAGCATAAAAACAGAGAATAGGAGGAACATGTAAGCTGTCTTGGGTTCCTTGCAAGAAGAAAAGAGGCGGGATATAAATGTAATAAAATAAAATAATGATGAATTTTATGGGATTACTTATGCTTTAGTACAAGGCAAGCTGTCCTGAGAGGTTTAGCCCCGAGAGGGGCATACGAATACTGAAATAAATAAATCTGCACAGCCATTGTGTACTTATTTGTTTGTTTATTTATTATGGAGATTGCTACCCTATCCTTCTTCAAACAATTTCCAAGGGTGGCTTGTGCCTTTTCCCATTCCATTTCTCCCTCCCTACCAGTGTTATCACATATCCCCACCCCACTTCACTTCTTTCCTTTTAGTTTTTCCTTTGTGACTGTATAAACACCATGCACATCGATGAGGCTATTAACTAAACAAACGGACAAATAACTTGATTTTATTCTGACTTTATACTGTTAGTTTTACCCTACCCAGTGCCTGTTTACCCTACCCTGTGCCTGTTTGCATTCTCTTCCCCTCCTTATTGTTTTATTATGATTTTATTAGAATGTAAGCCTATGCGGCAGAGTCTTGCTATTTACTGTTTTACTCTGTACAGCACCATGTACATTGATGGTGCTATATTAATAATAATAATAATAATAATAATAATAATAATAATCATCATCATCATCATCAAACACAACTGCTCCATAATTGTAATAATGATAGCAACGTTTATATAGTACTTTTCCTATGTGCCCAGAGTGTTTCAAATTGCCTTAATAATCCTAACAAGAATCCTTTGTTGGTGGCCCATATTAGCAACTGAAAACTGCTGCAGTTACCCAGCGGGTTCATATGAAGCTGATGTAAGATTTGGGCTAAAGACTTTCTGACTCACAATAACTACTAAACATTTTTTTATTTATTTATTGCATTTTCAATAGCTGAAGCTCCCTGGGCAGTTCACAAAAATTAATATCAAGGAAAGCAGGAGAAAAAACATTTAAGATGGTGCAAGACTTAAACAGTGTTTGCTCTTTAAGCTCAGGGGATGTCATACACAAACTAGCAATTAGTTTACTGATGTACCTAACTGCTAAGGATATTGATATCCATATCCTGTAAATTGATCTGGCATTTTTCAAACTTGGTTATGCAGTGCAGGGACCGAACTGAAACCAGATTAACATTTTGGCCATCCAGGAAATTAATTAATGGATAACATTAGCGGATATTTTGCCCATTTCTACGTATTGGTTGTTACAAGGGATCTCATGGTATTGATTCTCCATATTATAATAACCTGTATTCCCCTCAAACAATCACAAATGTTCTGGTTGCTTTTTGGGTAAGCTACAGCATATTCTGCTAGTATTTTTAAGATAGAGTAGTCAACAATTATTTAAACCTTTCTTTCTCAGGAGAGCCAATACAATTATATTGCATATAATTTGGGGTTTGTTATTCTCAGTGCGTGTCACTTAACTGAACCTTCTCATCAAGTCTATTTGTAGACATTTTTCAAGCTTACTGGCCAGGAGGCTCCCTGCTAAGCTAAAGAAGCCAGTAAGAAACAGCTGGTTGTCGTCTGGAAGTGGATGCCTTATCAGTTTCAGTTCACAAGGAAGACACAGATATCAGGTGAGGAATGTTTGTTTACCATCTCAGCCTTCAAAGGAAGATCAGCAGGGGGTCTTATCTGTTTGGGCACCTTCTTGTCTAGAAGGAACACATCAGAGATCTGGTACATTGATTTCCTGTGGATAAATGTTGGCTCCTACTGATTGTGTGAGCCTACGACACCTCTGCCACTTGCTAATATTTGGGGGTATGATCTAGCCAAAGTTAAGAACTTTAAGACTCAATGGGATCTGGTTTCATATCTTGATTAGTAAACAGGGCCTTTGGATATATCATGGAACTATGGTTTAAATGAGCCATGATACACGCACTTAAGCTAAGTGTGTGAGATGAGAAAACAAGGGACGTGTGTATGGACACGCAATTTGTTCCCAGGCTGATAAACCATGGTTTATTGGGTAGAAATTGTTGCACCTGAAGTACTATTTTCCTGGCAATAGGGAAGCCAGGTGAGTGTCTGAGCCTGCCCTATGGTAGACATACTGGACATGTCATGGTAAATTGGGGACAGAGAGCAAGAGAGCAGGGGAAAGAGGATTTGTTAAAAGATTTGTTTGGACCCCCCCAAAATCTGTTGCTGCCTTGGTACCACTTTTTCTGTTCTTTTTTTACTTATGCTTCAGGCAAGCTATTTGGACATAACTGACACCATTTATTTAATTTCAGCAACAGGGATTTGCCCATCATTTATAATTTGAGGAAAAAACCATTTCATGAAATAGCTGCTCCCCCAATTTTGCTTTTCTGAATACTTTTGCTGATTTTTCAGCACATTTGCTTGGAACTAATGTGGTGTACTTCTGATTAGACATGCATAGAATTGCACTGATAATTTCTAGTCTCCACATTCCATTCACCCTAAAAAAGAAGGAGGCTAGGACACCTTTTAAACTTTTGAGTCAGTTTTTAAATAGAAGGATCCTTGGGTTTTGTTTTGCAAGACAATTTATGGTTTTCCTATGAGCTGCTGGAGGAACAAACTGCCCACTCTGTAAAGGTGTGTTTTTTGCTGTAGATTTTCAACTGTTGTCCATCATGGACTGCTGTGAATGACAAAGGAGGCAGGGGTATTTTTGTTTTTGTTTTTGATGGCAGAAGCCATCTTAAATTTGCTAAAATTCAAAAACATCTCAGAAGAAGGCTCTGATTCTCTTTCTCCAAAAAGAATTTCACCCCACCCCTGAACTATAGTAAAAATAACCAATTTTGAGGTCAGTGAAACTGCTAAGAAATAGTCGTTGTCAATTCAGTACGGCCCTACGTTCTGCATATAGCTTATCTATTTTCTGTCACCTTCCTCCATATTATCCTCTCTGTGGAATAATTTCTAGCATACTGTATATAGTTGATATGAAATTGCCCATAGCAGCCAATCTTATGACTCCTAATTTCATCCTCAGATAACCTAGTACCATGACAGTACTGATCAACACATTAAGGGCATCTCTACATTAGAGAAAAATCCCTGCATCCTTACCAGGGTTTCATTTTCTGGCGTCTTTCCACATTTGTAACTGGCTCATTTAGATGGCGACCACATGATTTTGAACTGAAAACTTTCCTTCTTGGCAACGCTATTCTGTTATATAAAACAGTGCAGTCTAGTAGTGAAATCATAGTGCCACGCTGGCTTAACATACTGGGGAGATCCTAAAATAATTTAAATGCTGCAGTAACTCCCCCCTTTTTTAAAGTGAGATTACCTGGGAAAGCACGAGAGATGTCCTGGAGGTTGATGACATCATGTAAAGGACCTGCAAACTTCCGTGAGTGGCCAATCATGAGCATGCAATAAATTGTTCATGCAGAGAAGCTCGAAGAGGCCAATACAGTTGCTGTTTTTAAGACTCATATTATTTTTTGTTTTGAATGCTGCTGTCTGTTTGGATCCATTCCTATTTGCATTTAGGCCTCGATATGGAACAGAAACGGCCTTGGTTGCCCTATTAGATGACTTATGCTGGAGAATGGTCAGGAGGAGTGCAGTGCTGTTGGTTCCCGTGGTCCTCTCAGTGGCTTTCACTACCATAAACCAAGGTATCCTTCTTGATTGCTTATCCTTCTAGATTGTTTATCCGGGGTTGAGCATAGGGGACATGGTGTTTCAGAGCATTCTTTCCTGGAAGAATGCTCATAGAAGATGGTGTTGGATGACGTCTCTTCCACCTTATGGCCACTGGCCTGTGGAGTGCTGCAAAGTTCCATCTTTTCAACATTTATACGAAACTACTGGGGAAAGCCGTTCAGAGGTTTGGGCTGAAAAGTCATCAGTATGTAGATGGCATTCAACTTTATCTCTCGTTGCCAGGAGAATGTGTCCTTCTGGTATCTATAGCCTCATGTGTTCACACCTGAGGCTATAGATGGCTAATATTTCTCATCAGCAATTTCTGAGCTATCTGTTACATTTGACAAATAACCAAGCCAGGGTTCCTCTGCCCATTGGGAGATCCTGCTTGGTTCTTTCGACCTACTAAGAGGCAGAAAGATAACCTATAGATATGCAACACCCATTGCTCTTATCACCTCTCCCCCAGAAGAAAATGGTTTCTATAAAAGCTTTCTGTGTCTCTGGGATAACGTGTTTGCCTATAAATCAGGGCTCTCCATGATTGATACACAGGGGCACGGGTTAGGTAATTGCAGTAAACAGAAGAAACAAAACTCACTCAGACTGGATTTATGAGCAGCAGAGAGGACTCTTTAACCACCAAAGAAGAAGGCCCCTTTGTAGCTCTTTGGTGTTGTATTCAGTCTTTGCAAAATGATGGCTTAAATATTTATTCCAATCTGGAGAGTAGGAATCATGCCGGTAGTAACCACAGCCCCTGAAAAAGACATTTAAGAATTCACCATTGAATTGTTGTTGTCCTGCAAGTGATCCTGTACTTTTCTTTACAAGGCATTTATTGTGTGCTTGTCATTCCCTAATCACCGTTGTTTATGAGGGTTTTAGATGACGATGTGACCCTCCAGTTTCACTTCTGCATCTAATCAAATTTTATTAGAACAGGGAAAATTCGGCAGTTAATTGTGAAAGCGAAAGAAAGTGCAATGCCCTCTTGTGTATTTGTAGATCACAGTGCCACCTAGAGGTTTTGTAGTGGAAAAGGAAGAGAGGAAATGTTCCTTGTGTAGTGCTCTGATCTCAATTCTGCAACGAAGCTGAAAGTAGATACAGAGAATTAACAGCCGATTGGCAGCCTTGTGTAGAAAAGCTCTCTGTCATTCATCCCCCTATGGTCTAAGAGCCCATAGCATTCCAGTAATGCAGGACCAGCCCAAGACATTTTGCTGCCTGAGGTAAAGGACAAGATGGTCCCTTCCTTCCCATTCTACATACAGAGGCTGACTAGACTGGCAGCAGAATCTTCCTTCAACACTGTCAATTGGAGAGCATCCAGTCTCCAAGGGGTGCAGAGCCTGTGTTATACTGAAAATTGATCCTAAAGCTATTCTGCATTGCATGACTACATTATTCCCTGGATTCAGTTAGCTATGCACAAGAAGGACTTCCTTTTGCTAATATGCTGTTATAGCTGCTCATGGGAACCTCTTTCCATATAAGGACTAGGATTGCTGTATGTGTAGAAACATCTCAAGGTACATCATGGTAAGTACAAAATCAGAAAAGATGATACAGTCTCATGGAAAAAATGGCCAACTTCAAGATTTACAAATCTATGTGCCTCATATATATATTTCCTAACATACTAATAGTTCCCCATATTAGGTAGCTTTTTCCCCCTGTGAGGAAAACTGGAACAATCTGCCTCCAATCCATCGTGCACTTTTTTATTTGATTCTTTTTGAAGCAAAGTTACATATTTAAAGCCCCACCATTAAAATTCACAAATTGTTCTAAGTTCAGGAAAATTGCCAAAACCATTGCTTTTAATATATTTTAAAATTTCCCTTTCATCCAATCCCTAAGAGCCAAGATAGTTATTTTATTACAAGCATAACTTCCCTATTTTTTAAAGAAACATTTATAATCCTGAGGAAACCTATCCAAGTTTCTCATAGTCTGAATGAGGCTTTCCAATTAATATTTGTTATAAGTTTGTGCTTGCCAAAAAAGTATGTTACTGAGGTTCTGGGGAAATGGGGAAATGATGTTGCTAAAGCAAGCAATCCATAAACTTTGGGCTCTATGAATTCACAGTAGCATGCTAAGCTAGATTAAAAGGCTATTTGGAAAACAAAACTACGAACAGGAAAAAATCTGTTCTTGTCTGTGTATGCTGGCAGAGAAAGCATCACAGAAGAGAAATGAGAGAAATCTAGAATGGAAGATGAAAGCTTCACAGCCAGCAGATACCGTGAGGGAGTGGGATTGACTGATGTAATTAGTGTGGTTTCAGAAAGCAAGAGTTGCTCAACTATATTCTGGCAGCCATAAACGTACCTTATACAGACCTGTTGGAATGTAGGTATACTGTACTCTAATGATTCGTTTAGGTGCTTACACCTAGACAGTTGGTTATGCCTTGACAACAGTACATAATGGAGGCAAAGTTTTTGGATTTAAGCCATTCTGTCACTTAAGCAGGTTTTAGATCACACTGACAAACTCTATCTGCCATAGCGAGAAATTCTCAGACAGTGCCAGGGTAGGACACCACAGCCACAAAGGACTTGAGCTGTCTCAGTCATGAAAAAAAAAGAGTTTTTACTGTCAGTTAACTCACTTCTTCCACATGCAATGTTGAGTCATGTTGCGCACCCAAATCTCATCTGGGTAACTAGCTACCTACTAGAGCTCCTGGGATTTTCTGCACGAGGCATTTATCATGCGCTTGTCATTCCCTACTCAGGTTCTTTAGACAACGTTGTGACCATCCAGTTTTGCTTCTGTCTAACCAGCACTTTTGGCGAGCTTTTTTAGAACAGGGAAAATATGGCACTTAATTGTGAAAGTGAAAGAAAGGATAGTTTCCTGTTGTGTATTTGTGCTAATACCATTATACCACCGTGCCACCTAGAGGTTATGTAGCAGAAAAGCAGGAAAACAAACGCTCCTCCTTGGATCTCAATTCTGTGACAAAACTGAAAGTAGATACAGCAAATCCACAGCTGATTCACAGCCTCATGTAGTAAAGCTCCTTCTATTAAAAGGATATCCTCTATTTCTTCTTGCGCAGCTGGGCTGTTCCCAGAGTTCCACAGGTGTGGTTTGGCTTCTGTGGATAAGAAAGTAAGGAGGTAAAGATCAGGCACAGGTCAAAATCTGCAAAAGTACAAAAAAACCCTGATCAAAAACCTAATGGGGGTGGGGGATGGGGTGGGACCAGCCAATGAGGGCTGAGCATGTTCTGTGGCTTACTAACTTGGGGTGTATGGGATGGAATGGAGTATCTGGATTCTTGAACATTTTTTGCAGGTCCCATCAGTTTTGAAAATTTGCTTCAAAATATAATATTTGGCCAGCATTTGGGTATTTGGCCAGATCTACACTTTTTGTCATATTGATATGATCCTATCATGGTGACCTTATATCTCTCTTGTTCATTGATACCTCATAGCACACACAATGAGTGTCATCAGACAGGAGGAAATCATGGTTTCACGGACCATATGGCCCAGGAAATGGCAGCACGTTCTATTTCCCCCACACACCTAAAAAGTTGGATTTTGGGGGGTCTATTTTGTGACAGAAAGAAGGTAAGAAGAAGCAGGAGGCAGACTGCGTTGCCAAAGGGACGCACAAAAATCTGTGAGTGGGCAGTAGCGAGCGTGCGATAAAATGCTCATCTGATGAACCCCAATGTCATATGTTAAGGTATATTAGATAATACGGAATAAAAAGCATGAAATAGTGCTAGAAAAGTGGTATTCAGAATAAGTAATGTGTCCCAGACACTTCAATACCAATAAAAAGCACTGATGTAGTTCTTGCCATAGCCTTTAAAATTACCACATGGAAAACATAGCAACTTTGTGTACGTGTGTGTGCAGGTGGAGGGGAGATTTCAATCAGGAGGTTAAGAGTACAAAAAAACCCTCAGTGTTGCAGTTCTGATCCGTTTGGTGGCCCAGCTGTGCCCCTATCTGGACAGGGATAACCTAACTTCAGTCGTCCATGCTCTGGTAACCTCCAAATTAGATTACTGCAATGCCCTCTACATGGGGCAGCTTTTGAAGACAGTTCGGAAGCTGCAGCTCGTACAAAATGCTGCAGCCAGATTGATAACTGGAACCAGAAGGTTCGAACATATAACACCGATTCTGGCCCGCTTGCATTGGCTGCCTGTATGTTTCCAAGCCCAATTCAAGGTGCTGGTTTTAACCTATAAAGCCTTACATGGCTTGGGACCACAATACCTGATGGAACGCCTCTCCGACATGAACCTACCCGTACACTGTGCTCAACATCTAAGGTCCTCCTCCGAGTGTCTACTCTGAGGGAAGCTCAGAGAATGGCAACAAGGGAGAGGGCCTTTTCAGTGGTGGCCCCCCAATTATGGAATGATCGCCCCAATGAGGCTCACCTGACGCCAACATTGTTATCTTTTTGGCGCCAAGTCAAGACTTTTCTCTTCTCCCAGGCATTTAACAGCATTTAACAACATATGATAAGTTTGTTTGTTTTTTAATGGACCCCAGAACTGTTGTTGTTTAAATGGATAATGTTGTTTTATACTGTTGTTTTTATATTTTTGATGGTTTTAAATTTCATATACTTTTTAATGTTCACTGTTTTTAACTTTTGTAAACCGCCCAGAGAGCTTCGGCTACGGGGCGGTATATAAATTTAATAAATAAATAAGTAAATAAATAAAATAATTGTGCCTCTGCTCCACAGCTGCATTTGCCATTTCAAATAACTGTGAGAGATCCAATCACAAGTCTCCTGCCATTTCATCAAACCCTAAATTTAGAAGTGGAAATCAACGTTCAAAACATTCGAGGAACACTGCCCTAGCAGAATCAAGCAGAAAAGGAGGCAAATTAGCAAAATTGACCCTAAAACACAGCTACGCATGGACTAAACTCATCCAAAGTGAATGTGGTTCCTTTTGGCACTCAAAAGGCAGCGAGAGCACATATGGGGACAATTTTGAGAAAGTGAGCCCATGTGTGGATAACTCTGCTTCGCTCAAAATATCCCATACTTAGTTTAAGCTTCTTGCCAACCAATTAAGCTCCTCTGAATCCAGTACATGACAGGTTAAGGGTCTTCCTGCTCCTGCAAGGCTCTCCACACATAGCCTTGCACTCTCTTCAGCTATCAGGCAGAATGATAGCCACGGCAGGGCCCACACGTCATCACATCTGCCAACACACCTCTCACCTGTCAGGAGCTCAGGATTTCGCAGCATGTCGCAGGCAGCAGCTGATGAAATTCACGGCCCTTCCTCATTCCACTGTGAGAGGCAGGGCCAGATCTAGCAGCGTGTGGAGATTTCCAGGGATTTCAAACAAAAGACTTGGAATTTCACTCCTATGACTTATGTGTCCCTCCCCCACCCACCCCAAGACAGTAAGTACTGAATTTTGAGAAATGTATGCATCCTCCTCTTCCTCTGATCAACTACCTTCATTTTCAGCTTTGGAAATAAAGATAAGATTCATTTATTAATTCATTTTGATGTTCATATAATTCTTTATCTTTCTGATTAGTCTGTGATTAAAGAAACACACAATGATAAAGCCAGAAGTAGACATACAGATCACTTCAGGACCCCCAGCGTGGTGATTAACACAGAATAGTAAATGAAATTATTGCCGACCTGTTGACTAGTGGTTGTGCTGACCCTGATCATATGGTTTCTCATTAGAGTTGAAACATACATAAAATGGACTATAATTAGGCTGGATATAAATGTGAATGGCCTTGACCTGATTAGCTACCAATTATGATCAGTGGAAACCGCATATATGAATTTCCTTCTTTCATCTTTCCCGATAAGCTCAGGCAAAGTGGGTTATACTAAACACCCTTAGGCATTTACTCCCATGAAGTATGTTTTTTACAGCATGATCCTATGCATGTCTACCTGTTAGTAAGTTTCTTTGAGTTCAATCGGACTTACTCTCAAGTAAGTGTGTGTAGGGTTGAAATCTACATCCCTCTCACTGAAATCAGGATTTAAAAATGCTTAGTTTAGTGGGGTTGGGGCTTTGCTACAAACAACTACTAGGCCTGATTGCTTCAGGTGCCATCATTTCTGGTTTCTGTGTATCCCACGTGTGTGTGTGTGTGTTTTCCAGATCAGAAGTTTGCCCAGACAAAAATCACGTTATAGAATGGTGTCGAATTGCACCATTGTCACGGGGTCATTTAAACTATGTCATATGTAGAGAAACAGCCCAAGTCACTGTTAGCCAGGAGCGGCATGACCAGAGGGTGGGCTACTATGCTGAAAGGGCACCTTGTCAACATGTGAGCACGTCACTGTGGTAGAAGGGGTGCTGAAATCTACAATCAAAGTTTGGCGGAGGACCCATCTGGGTTTCATCTGTAGAAGGAGATAGAAGCATCTTTCTCCTCCCGCCCCCCTCCTTTTTCTGCTTTACCAGTTTCTAAACAAGCATTCCAGTGGGCTTTGGAACGGAGAGACTGTCTCGAGCTCCCAGGAAGCCATTGGGCCATAGTGGAGCCAGCCTCCTCCTCATCCATCATCCTTATCAGCACTCTCTGGCAGCACTGCAGTCCCCGGCTGCGAGGCCTGCTAGGCCGGCACAACTAGGGTAGGTTGAGAAGACGGCCCTCCTGGAGACACGGAGGGCACATGGGAGTGATAAGCCACAGCACAAACAAAAACAACTGTCCTCATTGGGAACTTCAAAGCCTACGGGCTTTAAATTTATGTGACTGAGGAACGCATGGGAGCTATAGTGATAGTTGGATAGGGGGATATTGGGAGAGAGGGTGGCAGGTAGGAAATTCTGAAGAGGTTTGAAGGCTTATCTGAGGGAGCAGAGACAGCTGGCAACCTGGCCACTCTGAAGACAAGTCCAATCTCACTTCAGATGTCCTAGGGGGGTCTCAAAGATACTAGATTTGTAAAATATATGGATTTTATTGGTTTTATTTATTTTCGAAATGTTTTGAACCCATCCCATATCAGCTGATCTCAGGAAGGGATATAATAATAAAACAATGTTAACATAAAACCAATCCATTATAACCCTCTACAGTCAAAGCAAATAAATGCAAAGCGAGCTACAGTCAATACGGCCCAAAAGCTTGGGTAAATAACCAGGTCTTAACTTGGCAGCCCCCTAGCCAACCTAAAAGTTCTGGGGGTGGGTGCCAAAAAGGTTGGGATGGGGCAGTTCATTTGGTTTGCAGACCATTACAGACAAAAATTGTAATTTTTTTTTAATTATTTCTTCGTAAAAAATAATAATTAGGAGGGGGTAGAGAACATTTAGTGGTGGGCAGGCCCACCCTAACCTACCCCTGGCTACTGGTCTGTAATGTGCTACCAAAATGAAGCCAACATTGGCAATGGCCAGGCCTCAAAGCGGACACCATTCCATAACCAGGATTCTGCAGCCAAGAAGGCCCTCTCTTGTGTATGGCTTCCAATAGTAGGGAACAAAAAACAGCCCCCTCAGCAGCTTTCAAAACTCAATCAGGTACATACAGCGACAGGTGCTCCCTTAAATATTGAGGTTCTCAGCCATTTAAGGCTTTATACGACATCAATATCACCTTGAACTCAGACAGGAAACATTTTATGTTGTCTTCAAGAGCAGCCCCATGTAGAGCGCATTGCAATAATCTAGATTTTGTCCTGTGTGCTGCATATTCCTGCAGCACTTAATGACTAGACTCAAACTAAAGCCTAAACATGATAGGATGATACCCCACTCCTCTTCTCTGCACCCTATGCCCATTTGCCCCATGAACAGCTTTGGTGGTTCCCTCAACCCTATGGAGCAGATATGAGGGAGATGCAAGGGAAAGGGATAATCCATTCTCCCAGTAGCATATTTTGAGTGGATTTCACCCACAGAGATGGATTTTAATTAAACTTAGGATTTAACTACGTTTTAATTAAACTTTAATTTAACTTAGGACTTAATCACAACTAACTTTTCATAACTTATGTCCATACTCAATAATAACAAAAAAGTCAACCCTACATTTTCCAATTTTTCTCACTTTCTTTCAGTCTTGAAAGTTTCTAGTCTGAATATATTTTGCCCTAAGCACCTTTACAAGAGATAGGAGTTGCCTCTGTGGTAGAGTGTATGCTTTATATGTAGAAGGTCCCAGGTCAATCCTCTCATTAATGAATATACAATGCTCCTATTTTAAATAGCTAAAAGTGGTCCACTCAATGATCTTCTTCTTCTTCTTCTTCTTCTTCTTCTTCTTCTTCTTCTTCTTCTTCTTCTTCTTCTTCTTCTTCTTCTTCTTCTTCTCTGCCTCTCAAAAAAATAGTGACATGTTTTGTTTGGATAAATAAATGATATCTTATTCATTATTAGATTGTAAGCCTATGTGGCAGGGCCTTGCTATTTACTGTTTTACTCTGTACAGCACCATGTACATTGATGGTGCTATATAAATAAATAATAATAATAATAATAATAATAATAATAATAATAATAATAATAATAATAATAATTGTGCTTTTGTTTTGTTACAGAAATCTTCAAGACTGCTAATCACAGTTTCTACAAACTGACACATGAGGGGAAACCGCATTTCCTTGCTGTCGCTTCTCTGCCCGTGCATTTGTCCCTCATTACTTCTTTTTTCAAAAGAGGAAGTAAACAGTGTGCAAAATGGCCCATTCAGTGGGCCATTTTGATCGTGCTGCTTCTCCTGCACACAGCAGGAGATAGCGGCAAATTCCGTCTAAAAAAATAAGTCGGACTTACTGGGATGGTTTTTTTGTCACGAGAAGAAGGCTAGAAGGGGTGGGAGGTGTGCGGGACACCGACGTCGTGGTGAGAGGGACCTGTGAAAATCTGTGAGTGCCCAGCAACGAGTGTGCAATGGAACGTTTGTCTGGTGACGCCCTGACAATCCCTTATTCTCCATATTGGCATTCAGATTTATTCACTGCTATGTTCTGATTTGCTAACTGAAATTCTAGCTAAGGGAGGAGCGTCTTGTGTCCCTACCTTGGTCTTCTCAAAGGGATAGTACTTTTCATTCCTCTCAGAACAGTTGGATTGGAGATATCTAAAATCATTGTTTGACACAGAAATTTCTTGCCCGTTCTCCGTCCTGCTCTCTTTTCTTTGTAGTGAGGATTTTAGGCTTCACATCCACGTACATAAATACAAATA
This sequence comes from Elgaria multicarinata webbii, assembly GCF_023053635.1. NCBI lineage: Eukaryota > Metazoa > Chordata > Lepidosauria > Squamata > Anguidae > Elgaria > Elgaria multicarinata. Next base: position 92,186,565 of record NC_086173.1, on the reverse strand, counting down.
TTTCCTACAACTGTAATTACATTCATGCAAATTTTCCACTCTCCTCTCTGTGCTTTATATCAGCTCTTTAGGTTTGTAATTTATCTTGGCGGAGTCTAGACTGGAGCCACTTTGAAGCTGTTTCAAACAGGATGAGAACAAACAATTTTTCCAAAGTGGCTGGATTAGAAAAAAACTGGCCAACCATTTGTCTTCCTTGTAAGGATTGGGTCACTGTACTGTCCGAACTGTAACTATCCCAGGTTGTTCCTCAATATTGCACTAGAATGGATCTCTCTTTCTTTCTCTCTCACACACTCATGCATACTTTATCTTTCTATTTCCCCATTTAGAAAGGTAGGGAAAAATCTATGAAAGATGTCAGAAAAATAATCTCTTTCTGCATGTATTGCTAGCTGCAAGGCATTTGGTGAAAGTTTATTTACAACAGTATAAAAAGACACATGAAAGCCAAATGAGTGCCTTCAGGAAACATATATCTCAAAAGTCCGAGAGAGCTGGTGATGTAGCATAGTGGCCAAGAATATGGGCCATGACATGGAAGTCTTGGTTCAAGTTAATTCAGTGGGTGGTCTTAGAGAAAGCACAGTTCTCAGCCACCAGTTTTACTGTAGTGATAATAATATTGGCATACCTTACAGGATTGTTGTTAAGGATAACTGGGATAATGTATGTGAAGTGCATTAAGCACTTAGGGCAAATGCTGTATAAATACCAAGTCATTATTATACGCAGAGGGCTCTGAACTACTGACAACTGTTTACATTTGATAATTTATTTCAGATCCCTAGGAGCCAGTTCTAAAAAGTAAACATGCAGAATGGAACCACCTAGAACACATTTCCCCAACCTGGTGCCCCCTAGATGGGTTAGACTTCAACTTCCATCAGTCCCAGTCAACATGGTCAACCAATATTTGACTGGTGAGAAAAGACATGTGAGGATCTGTAGGTCATACTAAGGTTTTTCTCCTGAGGCATTGAATTTTGTATCCCTTGTAAATCTGACATTAATCTTGAGAAATCATGCCCTTTCCATGACAGAAAGAGGCTCAGGAATAACTAGACTACAAGTGATCAGTAATTCCCTTTCCTCAGAACCCTGGGAATTGTAAGGAGGAGCCTAGAAAATTTGGAACATCTTAGCTGTAGTTCCCAAGATTATGGGATTTTCTATATGAGGCTTTTAACCTGCCACTTTACTGAGGCTTCTGCTTCTGGATTCTTTGTGGGATTAGGATTGGCTCCTTTCAACATTTTTCCTGGTTTTTTTCTTTCTCTACCTTTCTATGTGTTCCATTACACAGTCACTAGGTGGTGATGTGGTATAGCAGAATTGTGTAAATACACCAGGTTTTCATGCCACTCTTCAGGCATGTCTATACCAGGGGAGGGAAGGGGGGAGGATCTCGTGATATGCTGATCGCGAGATCCTCCCCTTTGTCCACACGAGGCGCATGACCTCCAGGGAGGAAGGAGGACATCGGGCCCACCATTTTATTTTATTTATTTTTTTACTGAAGATGAGCGCACGTGCACTCCAACGAAAAGGTCAGTAAAAAACAAACAAAAAACTCTCCCGCTCCCCCCATCCTCGATGGGCATGGAGCACATGAAGACCTCCATGCCCGGTTCCCGCCTCCTCACATTTACTCGCGAGGAGGTGAGATGAAACTGGATGGCCACCCACACCTCCAAGAGTCTTGGGACGATCCTGAGACTGCAGTAAAAATCGGGCTAAACGCCATCCCGGTTATCCCGGGGAAATGGAGCGATCTTCCCTCCCTGCCCTGGGGATCCCCTGTGCGTCACGTGGACACACAGGGATGATCCCGGGGCAATCCCCGGGATAAAGCATGGTCTAGACATGACCTAAATGGAAATAGCACCTTCCTCATTAGGGGAAAAATGCTATAGTTCTTGCAAATAATGGGAGAGGCCCTGGAGGATTACTGCAAATCACCCTGCAAATTACTGTGAGTGAGGAATCATGAACACACAATAAATGCCTCTTGTAGAAAGGTACTATCTGGTGAGAACCATGACAGATAAACAGATATAAAACCAAAGTAAGTTTACCGTTTGGATAGGGACTCCGAATCTGGACATTCTTTTCTCATGTCACGAAGATACAAATGTATATGTGTGTGGAGATGGGGAGGGAATGATAGTTATGTATCATTCCACCACCACCCTGCCCCAGTGTGGTGTGTGGTATTGTACTGCTGTATTAGTTAAAGTGTTGGACTGGGACTTGGGATACCTGGGTTCTAGTCCCTGCTTTGCCACGAAATTCATTGGGTGATTTTGGGCCAGTCAGTGACTCTCAGCCTAAGCTACCTCATAGGGTTGTTGTGAGGATAAATGGAGAGGAGGAGGATTACGTACGCTGCCCTGGGCTCTTGGAAGAAAGGCAGGATATGAATGTAACAAAACCAACCAATACGCTTGTTAAATATCTGTGTATATTTTCCCTTGCATTCTCCCCTGGCCTGCTTACAACTGCATGAGGAGGAGAGGACCGTGGTTGCTGGCCCTGGTGCTTCTGTTGAGTCCCCACTGTCTCCACCCCCTGCCACTTGTGCGTCAAGGGGCAAGGTCTGAAGAGGAGAGCCTGCTCTGCATGTTCAGGCTCCCCATGTAATTTAAAACCCTAGGTGAGGCCCATAGAAATGAACAGGGGGGGAGGCTAATGAGTATGGCCTATGCTCTTCCCTACACATGAGGAACAACAACTGAAAAGGGCTCTCTCGCTCTCTCATCAATTTAGCAATATAACCAGAGTGGCACATGGGATGTTGTGTCTTTTTTGTCTGGACCATCAGAAGATGTTATTCCACAGAGCTTGTCAATCCGAGTAGCATGAAGGCTACTTTTATAACAATAGCCTGGAGAGAATTCTGCCATTCTGTGAGCCAATAAACATCTCAGACTTTATTTTTGAAAATCAAATGCTAAGGGGGCCATCTGGGAAAACATGTGTTTCCTATATTTTCCACACAAATGCTGCATTTTAAATATTATAGCAGCACCACTTGCCCACTTGAAGCCGCCAGATTTTACGACCATTCCTTCTTTTTTAAGAGTTTGCAATCGCCTGTAAGCATGCTCTCCAGCCTACAAACAAAATCTGCAAATGAATTTCTTTTTGCTCAAGATGCACTCCCCCACACACTAGGAGGCTGCCTTAGGCCTTTGCTAGACAAGGGGTTAGCCCGGTGTGAGGCCCGGGCTCGTCCCTGTGCGTCCAAATGACGCACAGGGGATCCTGGGCTCAGGCAGGGGTCAAATCTCCCTGGCCCTCGGGTAACCGGCACTGCTTGTGGCCCGGTATTTCCCGCGATCTCAGGCTGAGCCCAAGACCGCGGGCGTGTAGACTGGTCCACTGCTTTCCCCGGCTACCGCATTTACTTGTGAGTAGCCGGGAAAAGCAGTGGATGGCACACAGCACTCCACAGGAGCGCTACCGCCATAAGGGCAGGGGGAGGGGAGATGGGGGGGAACTGAAGCCAGGGGAGATGGGGGGAATTGGAGCCCGGGGGGGATGGGGGGAAACAGAGACAGGGGGGAAGGGGGGAATTGGAGATTGCGGGCAGTGGCAGGGGGGGACATTGGAGCCAGAGCGGGGGGACATTGGAGTTAGGGGGGAGCGAGGAACCCCTTTTTTTAAAAAAAAAACACCCTTACCTTTATCGTTGGTGCACTCCTCCTCCTTCACGGATTCCAAGCAAAGCCCTTAATGTCACTGGAATACCCCCACTTTTTGGAAAAGCTTTTGCTGCTGCAGGAGGGCATCGGGTAATCCAGATGCAGAAGGCAGTGTGGGCTTTCTGGCGGCCATTCAGCTCACTGGACCGGCCCCTTGCCCAGCTTCCAGCAACCAATTGGAGGTTGCCTTCTGCCCGGGAACATCCCCCAGCTGGATGCCAGAGTAAGGTCAGACAGCGGAAATGCCATCATGACCTCGCTTCAACAGGAAAAGTCAGGTTAAGTGCCCAACTTCTTTGCTGCGCAGCATCGACTATTTGCTCTGCGGTGGCTGTGAATCAGCAGCTGCATTATATAACCATCACAGCGCTGATTCACAGCCACTGTGGGGCAAAGACGATGTTTAGACTGTCCCCGGGTGTTCAGGAGGAGCAGAAAGTCTCTCAACATTTATTATTTATCTCTAGCATAAGACATTCAAACCGTCCAACATCTCCCTCCACTTTTGCTCCCCAAAGCAGGCACTCAGCGAAACATATAAAATGTAATAATATCTCCTACCTCTGCAAAATGTAACAGTCAATAGCTCTGAACTGACTAAAGTTATAAAGTCCTATGGTAATCAGTGGGATGTATTTGTCACAACTAACTCAAGCCCTATTGATTTCAATGAGACTTAAGTCTGACTAACCTTTGAGGACTGGAATCTTTGAAGAACCCAACAATATAAAATCTGTAGGGTGATGGTGCAGAAACCCTCTTGCTAAAAGGCTTCAGAAGCACAACTCAGTCTCTTCCCAGGAAACAAACAAACAAACAAACATGAAAATGCTATTATTGGAGTTAATTTGCAAAATGCATTGATAAGGTATTAAGGTTACCATGGGGCTTCATTTTCAAAGAAGTAACATACTTGTTCAGCTTGGCATTTTGTTTGATCAATTTTTTTTAACCTTCACTTCTTTTCTAATAATCTACCTGAGTTTACACTTGATCCAGGCCAGGGCAGCTTGTGGAACTGGGAGAGACAGGCACTTGCAAAGGCAGCTTCCTCTTCCTCAACAGCTAAAGCGCCAAGCCCAGCAGCGCCTCTGCTGGGTATTGACGTTGGAGGAATTGGAATCTGTCTATTCAAGTGCCCGTCAGCTTCTTCGGTGCCTTCCTGCTACTGCCTGCTGCTCCACAAACAGATTTTTCCTCTTGGCAAGGCTAAAAAATTGGCAGAAGGCACCTGAATAATCGAATTACCCAAATGAGAATATCTGGAAACTGTTTAAAGTATGCCATGCCTAATATTCATGCATTAATGGTTTTGACTTAATTTATAGTTACTCTATTCTTTTCATAGTAATGTTGCATAACTATTTACATTCAAACTGAATGCAAATAGTTTACACTAGGGGTGAGGAACCAGTGGCCCTCCTGATGGTGTTGGACTACAGCGCCCATCATCCCTGACTACAGGCCACGCTGGCTAGGGCTGAAGGAGTCCAGCAATACCTGTAGCACCACAGGTTGCCCACTCCTGATTTACGGGACTATACAGATGGACCACATGCTAAACTGAGTCTGGCCTAATTTGAAATGAAACCACCCCATTTCAATCCCTCTCGCTTCCAGGACTGGAGAGTTGGAATTCCTTGTCCTTACCCATTCAGTTATCCTTTTAAAGCAGCGGTTCTCAACCTGTGGGTCGCGACCCCTTTGGGGGTCAAACGACCCTTTCACAGGGGTCGCCTAAGACCATCGGAAAACACATATTTCCGATGGTCTTAGGAAACTGTATTGACTGAACTATGTCATGTATCATCTTTTGTATTATTAAAGCTATTGTTATGTATTATTTTCATTAGCAAACCATCCCATGACAATGGATCGTGTAGAGAAGAACGAAAATAATTTTATGGTTGGGGGTCACCACAACATGAGGAACTGTATTAAAGGGTTGCGGCATTAGGAAGATTGAGAACCACTGTTTTAAAGTCTTTTCTGGGCCCAGCCTGGACTGACTTCAATCTGTTTAAAGTGTTTGCTGTTCCAGAGACCAAGAGGTTTTTCATGGGATTACCACACTGTTGGTTTTAAAGCAGCCAAGTCTTCAATTTTGTCTCCAAGTAAACTTTTCTAATCTCAGCCTCATTGTTAGGGTCAAACCAGATGTGCATATGTTTATTAAACACATGCACATGCACCTGCTTGGCTAAGGCGCAAGGCTGGGTGTGTTCACAATTTAGTTTAAATGGAGCAGGTGGGGGTAGGAGGGAGTGACAAATTTTACCCTTGCTTACTTGCTTCCCACTTCTGAATAGTTTTGGGTGAACTTATCCTGAGTAAATATGTTATTTCCTTAGAAAGTAACAAATTCATCTGTGTAATCTTGGACGAGAGTCCCCCATTAATATGAGATCCGCATATACAGGTTTTTGCACCTGAGCAATATCAAAGTGCATCTTGGCCACTGTAGTTTGGAATTGTGTAGTGTGGCATGGCATCATGAGTTACCGCATTTTTTTACTCCCTTCCTGATTGGCTGTTTCATGTGCTTGCATGATGTAATGATTACCAATATTGATACTGTATGGAGAAGAGAAGAAGATGGACCTGCAGAAACTTCCTTCTCCTCCTCCTATTTATTTATTTATTTATTTAAAACATTTATATCCTGCCCTATATCAATAAGATTTCAGGGCAGCGTACAGAGCAAGAGCTACAACGATGATTGTGAGCGGAGCAGTGGTTGGCACAGCAGATTGTTCAAAAATTAAAACAACCAACTCAGCATATGTTTATTTATTTTTATTATTATTGCATTTATATCCCACCTTTTTTCCTGCAAGGAACCCAAGACGGCATACATAATCCTCCTCTTCTCCACTTTATCCTCACAACAACAACCCTGTTAGGTGGGTAAGGCTGAGAGTCTGTGACTGGCCCAAAGTCACCCAGTGGGTTTCCACTGCCAAGTGAGGACTAGAACCCGGATCTCCCGACTCCCAGTCCGCAACACTCTAGCCACTACACCACACTGGCTAAGGAATGTTCAGAAATGGTATTACTTAGACGCAGACTGCACATGCCCTGAAGCTCACAATCAGTTCCAAACATAATAGCAAATTCATAATACATTGATGCAGACTCGTTACAAAGGTGAGTATTACAAATGGATGAGTTTTGGCCAATGAGCAGGCAAATTGTGAAATTAGATAGTATCACTACTTCTGGGTGGGGATAAATTTTAGGGTTATAGTGCTCACCCGGGGTTCAGTTTTCTTAGCTAGAAGGTGGTCACAGGAAGCTTGTGGCTTCTATGATTTAAGTGTGGCTTACTGTTACATCAATATTTGGCCGGATCATACATTCCCACTTAAACTGACCCAAGAGAACACAATATGAACTTTGGAATAATTTTACAATCAGTAAATATAAACAGAGTTAAAATATTTGTAGATGAAAGATAAATAAAAACTCATACCTACAAATTATCATATGGGAGCACACAAAATAAAGAAATAATCAAAGAAAAGGAAAAGTTAAGAAGGAGCTCTATCACACTAGTGAATGAATGAATAGTTTATTTGTTTGTAGCACAAAGACCATTACAAAATATAGAATTATAGCAACACACATTATTTAAAATATTCAAAATATTCGAGGTACTATCACACTAGTGATTTATTGCACTCTCGCCATGGCTGGTATGTGGTTTTGCAGCGCGGTAGTCAGTTGATATCGTCCCAATCCTGCAGCCTCTTCCCCCCCACACACACACCTTTTCCATCTTATTTTGGAGTGGGGAAAGTCTGTTTTTTTTCCTCCATGCAAAATAAAACCGCTCCTCTGAACCTGTGTAAAGCTGTCCTCGTTCTATCAGCACATCCTGATTTTTTTGTTGGGGGCATGTGTGTTGAAGGGCGTTCTGACTGACGAAAGAGGAGGGCAGGGTGGTTCTCCAGGGTGACATTTGAATTCCTTTCCTCATTCTGCTTGGGGTCACGTGTTGAGTCAGTGGAATGAACAAATGAACAAACAGTCAACCGTACTTTCGCTGCTCTAACTCCTGCTCTCTTTTGGCTTCCCTCCTTTTTCTGCTCGCCATACGGGTGCTCATGTGGAATTGTGCAACTGGGAAGGGGGAAGGAGCACGAGTGCACAAATGCCCCGCGCAGCTCAAATGGCAGAAACCGGCATGAACAATAAAGCCCCAAATCACTCATGCTGTCTCCCATTAAAAAAAAAACTTTTCGCCAAAGGCATCCACCACTGATTGCTGATGGCTAACAACCCCCCTTCACTTATATTGTTTAATACAATCCTAGGGGAAAGCATTGTGTGTTGTTTCTCTGTAATTGCCCAGTTTCAGGCTGCCATGATGGCATACTGTTGTATTTGCACAGATTTTTTTTTTTTAAAAAAAAGGTTTCTGCCCACCAGGATCCAGTTTGCGAGCAGCTGGTGTAACGGAAGATGCTGCACCCTGCACAGCTCAAATGCCAGAAACCGGTGATAAAACCCCAAATCCTTTAAATGTTAGACCGAAAAACCAGAATGGGGGTGGGGGGAGTGCCCAGATGAATTTTAAACCAATAATTTTAAGATGTCATGATTGTTGTTGTTTTTATATTGTATTGGTTTTATATGCTTTTTAATTAATTTTATGTATTTGATTGTTGTACTAATGTTGTTCCCTGCCTTGTTCCAAAGGGAGAGAAGGGTAAGAAATAATTATATTATTATTATTATTATTATTATTATTATTATTATTATTATTATTATTATTACAGTGTCCCTCACAGTCATGACAACCAATGAACTACAGGCGGAAGGAGAAGTGAGGTAGCAGGGTGGGCGCAATAGCAGAAGAGAAAACAAGTCAGAGGAGGTTTTGCTGGAATAGTAGCGATACGACAAAGTGCAAGCCAGCACAGGTGAAAAGATGCACGAGCTGAAATAGCACAACAATGCACACACGTGAAAGTAACCAGCACTTGATGTGCTAATGAAACGAAGGCGGGTAACACGGGGGCAAACCAGGACAAAAACGTAGGTGTGATGGAGCTCTCAATTTCTAATACCCACAAGGACCTCACTCACTTCACTCACCTTGTCTGATTTAACTATAAAGCAAGGGTGGATGGATTCACTTATAAGACTGAGGCTGTAATCCTATACCCTCACTCCCTTTTGTACACCGCCTTGTGATCTGATCATGAAGTATATGAATATTTTAAATCAATTACCTTTTTTAAAATAGTTTGCACTGTGTTATGTCTATCTAGAGTCAGTTTTGAAATTATTTTGTAAAAATGATTTGGCATGTGTTAGTCACATTGGAAATCCAAAATTGGAAGGAAACAAGGGATTTAAAAGTATTCAGTAACAAATAAAATGAGTAATGGTCCATTCAACTTTTGAGTTTATTTTAACTTGAATGAATCAATATATGCAAAAGAGCAGGAGTTTTTTCCCCCCTCACTTAAAAGCTGTCAACATTAACATTTGTCTTTCCCCCCTTTCTTTCTTTCTTTTTACAAACGTCAATGGACAGTGAAAATATTTTGATGTTTAGAACCCACCCACTCCTCCCCTAATTTTAAATCAACCCTTTCAAACACCTCATACTTAAAAATTAGTTACAAGCGCTAAAACTTCTGATGAAAGAATTTTTTTAGTAATAAGCTTCTGACGAAGAAGGAAAAAACCCCTCTGATGAACGTTTCTGAGGAAACGTCAACCATCTGTATTGGTTTGTGGCTTTCCATCACATTCTGATGCCTCAGATCTTAGACCCGCCTAACAAAGTCCTGTCAGAAGTGGCCATTCTTCAGCAAGAAGATGCCACGGGTACGATAAATAGTGTATAGCTCATGGTTGCCCCCTTCGGTGAGACTCTGCCTAGGCCTGTGCTGTTATGTCAATCCCAGCAGCAAGAGTGATGGCTTAGGGTGGGAAGGCCCTGTAAGCGAGACAACAATCCCCTTTATGTAACCACAGCGCTTGTGGATGTGGCTCAGTAGCAGCTCTTTGCACTGAGGGGAGCGGTTTGGTGCCCCCGTCACTAACCCACCTCTCGGCTCATTTGTTCACCTCTGGGCAGCCTGCTGACAGCATTTCCCTTTACTCCCAGCTGCAAAAACCTGGCAGCTGATTTAGGAGGGCTGTTGAGCCCCAAAATGTAAACCCTTTTTTTTTCCACCCAGAATGTATAAGCAAGCCATAAACTACAAGATTTGGGTCTGGTCACATGGGACAGCCCCCGCCTTCCATAAAATTGAAGCATTGATCTCTATTTTAGTTAACAGCCTCTAAGCTGCCCAGATGATTGAAGACCTGAGCATTAACAAACTTTGTAATCTCCTGCCATACATCTGACATGGCATGTTTGAAGTTTGAGGACGAGTTATTTATATTATTTATATAATAAGCGGTGAAAGGACATTAGCCAAAAGTAAGGCTGCAATGGCTTCTATTGTAAGCGAGGTAATGAAAACACACGTGTGCACTTGGATGGTCATGTTCCTTCTAGGTAGTTACTCATAAAACACCTTTGGGATATGTACCCCTGTATACTGAATTACAGACATCATTTTATTCAAGGGTTGCGGTGGAGAAAACTGTTAGTACTGTAAAACAACAACAACAACAGCAAAAATGTGTATATTGGTTTCAAAACGGGCGGGGGAGACAATACATGTAGCCAACATGAAATTGTCTATGGACAAAAATGTGGTTTCCCCCTCCCTTACTTGGAAGCAAAAGTAGTCTGTAGAAGTGTTTGGATGCAACCTCCAAACACATTTTACTTTGTAAAATGGCACAGTAGAGTTGGTGAAGCATTTTAAACTCTTGATTTCAGGTGCTTGGCTCCCCCACTGAGATCTATGGAACTAACAGTGCAATTTTATGAACAACTACTCAAAAGTAAGTCCAATCAAGTTTTAAGGACTCCATTGTTCTAAAACATTGTGTGTATGTGTGTGTGTGGGGGGGGGGGGTACTCAAAAATCCACCATTTCGCCCCACCGTGCAATGGAACAACATGTTACCAGGACTGGGGATTCTACATGAAGTTGACATCCATTTGTAATCCTGTTTCCCCAGAGCCTCTTAGATCTTTTTTTTTCTTATTGAACAAGTCTGACTTTTTTGATGATAGAAGAATAGCACAATCTTCACAGGTGTAGGTGTCCATAATGCTACTCTTCCTTTGAAGAGGCATGGCTTTGACAAGGGCAGGTGGACCTATCACAGTTTAGCACAGATTTACTCTAACTTTTGTAATGGGTGTTATTTTATAACTCTCTCTCTCTCTCTCTCTCTCTCTCTCTCTCTCTCTCATTCTTGCACACAATCCAAGCCTCAACCACACTCTTTTTCTTACCCAGGGCTCATCTACACAGGCGCTTTGCCCCTGGATTGCTTCGAGTGGCGGCAGGTGATCTACTTGACGCAGTCGCCACTCCGAAGCAATCCAGGGGCAAAGTCCCAAAGCTCTGCACTAAAAGAGCCGGGTACTTACCGCAACCTTTGTAGATTGGAGCAAGGCTCCACGCCTCTGCAGAGCCTTGTTAAGAAAAAATAAATACAATTTAAAGGGGGGTTTGGAAATCCCACCAGAGAGGTAGCACCCCATTCCTCCCCCTTGTTCCCCCCAATTAGTTGTAAATGCAATCCTTCGCATTTATAGCTAAAAACAAAACCATAGAAGAGGGGGCGCGGATGGTTCCAGGCACCCCTGGACCGGCCACGTGAGCGCTGGGGTGGGCGGGCGCAGCAGAGGCTCATGGAAAGCCCTCAACTGCGCTCCTTCCGATGTAGATGGTCTGAAGGACCATTAATGTGGCGGTGGCATGCCTTGTGCCGCCACGTGCAGTGTTATCGTCGGCGTCAAGATGAGGACGATATGATCTAATCCTTAATCTTGCTCTTTCCCTGTTCCACCTAAGCGCCATCCACTGAATTTTCTATGAAGTTAGTCTCTGCTGCTCACTACTTCTCTCCCTATGACATACACACTGAGCGTCATCAGACAGGTGAATTTTCGTGTTTCCCTACCGTCACTATGGCCTCCTGCTGCTTTTCCTCAATAGTGCCAGTCTTTTTACATGGGGAGAGAAAGAGGAAGCAGCAATGACCACGTGGCCCATTCAGGGGCCGTTTATATTGCTCCGCTTTTCCTGCACACAGCAGGAAATGGCAGCACATTCCAGGGTCTATTTTGCAATGGAAAAACAAGCGGGAGGCATGTAGGATGTGGACGTTGTCTAAACGTTGCATGAACATCTGTAAGTAGCGAACATGCGATAAAACACTCATTTGATGATGCTTGCTGTCTCACGGTTTCTCTCTTCTTTCATGCATGTGAAACCTTTGAATCAGATTTATGAGCTGGGTTAAAAGGTGTAGGGGATACCTTTTGATTATGTCTGTTGATTTCCTAATCCTACTGGCTGTCCCCACTCAAGAAACCTGGGACTCCAACTGTATTCCCAGTGGCTTTGAGCTTTTCTAACTGTTAATTGTTGTATCTGCCTTCAGTTCATCGCAGAACTGAGATCCAAGCTCTACACAAAGAGCTTTTCCTTTTCTGCTTTTCCGCTACATAACCTCTAGATCAGGGGTCCCCAACATGGTGCCCATAACCACCTGAATGGTGATCTCTATGTGCCACCCTTCCAAATATAGATATATAAAGTCCTCAATCCACTATGTGATAGGTAAATTTTTATCCTTCTAGTGTTCTAATATTAGTCTTTTAGCTGTCTAAAGGGTGTAGAGAATCCATTTATAGTGACCGTTGGTCAATTTCCATGAAGCAGGTAAATAATTTAAAAGAGCAGGTACATCAGTAAATATTAAACTGTTCCATCTCCCTGCAAAAAGAAGCAACTACTGGATATTGCCAAAATGTATGTTTAAGTCAAGCATTTGCTGTATTGCACTGCCAGCAATTAGCCGAATTAGACAATCCCTTATTAAAGAGATGTTGCGGTGCACTATAAACACAAAGCAAAGGGTTTTGTTGAAAAAGTTGCAGCTTAAGATCGATAGATGTGAAAGGTAAACACCGAAGCGTCGACCTACTGATTAGGCATTTTTGTGGTGGTGCCCACAGCAGCATCACAAATTCTCAAATGCACCCATGGGCCCTAAAAGGTTGGGGACCCCTGCCTTATGGTGCTGTGCTATAGCGGAATATTGCAATTACACAAGTAGGAAAATACCTTTTCTTTCGCTTTCAGAAATAATGTCTAAAAAACCCATAAGATACCATGGGTAAAGAATTGAGCAGACAATAAATGCCTCGTGTAGCATACTCTTTCTGACCTTGAGTTCACTCTTAGCCAGCATGGTACTACAACAACACTTAATTTATGTTAGTTCACTTAATAGTTAAGAGCCAATTTAAATGTTACAGCTCCCATGTGAAAGGTGATGGAAAACTCTTTTCCAATGGCAACACTCCACACAATGGGCCCATATCCCCCATTGTGACCACTGTCACTACATAGGGTGACCCTATGGAAAGGAGGATAGGGTTCCTGTATCTTTAACAGTTGTATAGAAAGGGGAATTTCAGCAGGTGTCACTGTATGCATGCAGCACCTGGTGAAGTTCCCTCTTCATCACAACAGTTAAAGCTGCAGGAGCCCTGCCTAGTGTGACCAGATACAAAAGAGGGCAGGGCTCTGAAGCTGCATCTCTTGCACTACTGCAATGAGCTGCAATTACATGTAGGAAGAGAGCAGGAAGAGAGCAGGAAGAGAAGTGCCCACATGGTCCATTCAGTTTAGTGGGACAGCGCCCTCTAGTGGGCATTTTATAATGAAACCTATCCTGCACACGGCAGGAAAACGCGACAAATAATGCTATAACTCAGAGGAGTCACATTTAATGAAGATTATTTTATAACAAAAAAATGGTGGAAGGAGCGGGAGACGAGCAGGGGACACACAGGAGGAACACGGAGTCGTCAAAATGACTTGCGAAGGTCAGTGAGTGGCCAGTCACGAGTGTACTTTAAAACGCTCATCTGAAGAAGCTCTCAAAGGTCTTGGCAGGCACAATCTGTGTTGCTGACCCCTGACTTAAACAGTGTGTGATCCCTTTGGCTTAGATTCTTTTCTACTTAAGAATAGATCAGCCTTTTTCATTTTAAATAGCACTAAAACATATTTCAGAAGCTTTGTGTTAAATTCTGAGGATAACTCCAGTTCTAAAACCTGTGGCTGTCTCAAAAGGGAGCCGCTTCTTCCTTGACAATAGAGTGAAATAACAATTGTGTTAGTCTGGATGAGCTAGCCAGGCAGATGCCCCTTCTCTGCAGCTTGTTAACTCAAAAATAAACGTTTAAAATAGTTAACTGGCTCCTTCCTGCTATATTCCATTCCATCCAGCCTACACTCATTGCTGCTTACACACACCCATCTACACCATGGCAGCAACCTCATGGCATCCATTGGTCTGTTTCCTATGTCTCGCTTTGGCATTTGACTGTTGCATACCCTTTAAGATTTAAAACAATGTGGTGATTGGCCTGTTGGAACAAATTAACATCGTGATGCTCCTTTGCTGCCCTCCGCCTGGAAATGTGGGTTCCACTGATGCCACAGAGGTGCTGTAATGGCTTTGCTTTTCAAGGCGTTCTCCTTCCCCCTGCATGCCTCATTTTCTCCCAGCCAAGATTGCAGCATGGAGGTCAATGTGTGTCACTTTGACAGCCATTCACTTTGCAGCATTGGGCCGGGGGTGGAGTGGAGATATCTGCTTTTTCTCAGTGGTGGAGCTCTGAAGTGGAAGAGACAGGGGAAGGCTGTGGAATGGGGAATGCCGACCAAAACAGTCCAGTGGTTGGCTCCTGCCAGATCCCTTGGCAGGCAAGCGAAGTAGGCCCTGGCACCAGGCTGGTGATTAAGAAATGGGGGCGGGGACACAGCGAGGAGAATTTGATAATGATCACACTAAAAATTGCTTTCTGAAACCTTGCTTTAAGCAGTACAACTGGAAAGGTTGAGTAATTAAGTAGGTGCCTCTTAAGAGAACGATTAAGTGTACAAACCAGATAAGGGCTTGGCAGAGTATCCTCCCCCCCCCCGCCCCTGCCCCTCCCCCCCACACACTCTGAGCTCACTTTTATGGTCAGATAGGATATCTAGCAATTACAAGCCTTATGGGCTGATCTAGAGAGGTGCTGAATGGAAAAGAGGAACGGATAACATTTGAATATGATCCCAAATTGTTTTTAATTGGGGAAAATGTGTTTTACTGACTTGAATGTAGAAAAAAAAAGGTTCTGAAAAATACGGAACCCCAGATTTTCTAAATCTTGAAATAACATTAAGGCAGTTTCCAGGTAATGTTTACATACACACACAGCTCAAAGGTTTTAGAAATGAATTGCACTACTATGCTGAACCTTTGTATATGGACAGTGGCTTTTGTTGAAGACATTTTTTGTCATTAACTTTATTTTAAATGTCAAACTTAATTTTTCTGAACTGAATGAATTTTTTTTACAGTTAAAAAAAGTCTTTTGTCACAAGTAGCAATGTCAAAATGCAGGGTTTTGCTTTTTATTGAAAATAAATGTTATAGGCTCCTGATTATCCTTCTTATTGAAATATTAGGACTTTAAAGTGGTTACTTTGGGTTGGATCATGTCCATTGTTTTCTCTATTATTAAGTGTCTAAAGAATCACAGTACTTTGCAGGGAAGCATAGCGTAGCTTAGAATCTAATCGTATCGGTAGGTACTCTGGCTCCAGTTAGCTAGGACTGAAGTCCTACTATATGTACACGTACCTGAGAAGAAGACCCATTGAACACAGTGGGACTTACTCCTCACTAAATATGTATAGGTTTGTGCTGCAAGTCCCTTTGAACTGACTCTTTGTTCTATTAACTTCCATGGGACTAAGGTTAGTTGCCTGCCCTCTGCCGCTGTCTTTGAGAGTTCTTTGGAAGGAGGTTGATCCTTTCCAGCAAAATGCTACAACTTTTACCACAAAGACTCAACACTCCAGCCACAAAACACAGATGTCACTGACAGATACTTGTGTTGCACTTGTGTGGTAGAGGGAGAACCATGAATAGTCAAGGAGTTTCCCCATAAACTTTATTGTGGGCTGGATCTATATGCTCCACAGTCACGGCATGGAGCATTACACTGAGATCCTTACAATCATTTTTCTAAGTTCGAAGTCTCAGCAAAACAGTTTACTTTGGAGTGATCCCACTAATGTTGTTTTATTTTTTTATTTTCATGCTTACCCCACCCTTCCTCCAAGTAGCTTAGAAGAGCTGCGTACATGGATCTGTCTTCCCAACAACTCTGGTGAGGTACTACTTACCCAGAGAGCATTATGGCTGTGCAAGGATTTGAGCCCTGGCTTCCCTGGTTCCTGTCACTACTATACCATGATAAGTAAGTGATCACCACTATGAGTAAGATCACCACTAGATCACTAAGTAAGACCACTAGATCACTAAGGTTGATTATACGCATTACTCAGGCTCTGCACCGCTGGGTGTTGCCAGTCAAAATTGGCAGAAAGGTACATCATTTACATCTCAAAGAGCAATGCTATGTGTGTATATGAGACTCATCACCCAGGGGAAAGTCGCATTTGCTTACTATCACTTCTCTGCCCACACGTTCGTCCCTCATTACTTCCTCTTTTGAAAGAGGAAGTAAACAACTTGCATGTGGCCCATTCAGTGGGTTGTTTTGATCATGCTGCTTCTGCACAGAGCAGGATAGAGTGCCAACTTCCGTCTTTAAAAATAAGTCGGACTTCCTGGGGTGATTTTTTTGTGGCGCAAAGAAGGCTACAAGGGGCGGGAGGTGCACAGGAGGCAGACGATGTCATGAGAGGGACCCGTGAAAATCTGTGAGTGCCCAATAACGAGCATGCAACTCGTCTGATGGAACTCTGTGTGTGTGTGTGTGTGTGTGTGTGTGTCTGTGAACACACACAAATTCAACAATGGCCCTCTCTTACATAGGTAATTCACATTCATATGTTAGTTGCACATGAAATCATAGCACATTATCTGCAGGGAGCCAATGCCTGCAGAGATCTGCAGGGGTAGAGACACACCTTCAGGACAGCATGTCCACATGCCATGTTTCCTGTTTGACACTGGAATGTAAAACCGGGAAATGCCCTTGAAAAAGGCAGGCATTTTCCCCCCATGTGACATTCCTGTACTCATTGTAGGAACCCAGGTGGGTGGAATGCACAGTGTGTACTGGGATGGGCCCCATGAGCTATGTGGATCAGCAACAGGCTATTACTACAGTGTGAAGCATACTACAGGTCTGAACTGAGTTCTCTGCATATAGCTAACCTCAGGCTTCATAATCACCAGCTGAGAAGTGGAGGGGTGTGATTGATTATTTTGCTACATTATAGAGGTGGAAGTAGATAACAGATAAATGCTTTAAATACAGAAACCAAAGGTTAGAGGCAAAGAGCAAGAATTCTGCCCTTTTCTTTGAATGGGATTGTGCAATAATCCCAGATATTTGCAAATGTCATACGATAGCTTCTCCTTATCTGTTTTAGGTTATTGTATGACTCGTATAAATCACTCCTTAGTTATTGAAGTCACGTTCCATATGCTAGGCATCTTTACTAGTTTTGTTTTTTTAAGTGTTAGGGGGGACTTGACTTCCTCATTAAAAGAAAAGAAAAAACAGCCTACACTTAGTAAGGTTGCAATCCTATGCACTCTTGTAAGTCCCACCTGGGGGCTGTTTATATACGCTGTATATGCCATGGTGGCTGCTCGGTGGCGTTGTGTCATTTATATGATGCAGCTGTCAACAGGCACCCACCATGGGCTCACCCACCATGGGCTTCCCCCCCACCCCAAAACTGTGCACTAAAAATGCACTGACTTACAGCAACTTTTCATTTACTATGAGGTCTCACTTTGCATCGAGGCTGAGGGCGTTCTGGGGGCAGGTCAAGGCCCAGGGTAGGTCGGTGGGGTGGGGGGGAGACACACAGGAAGGCCGCGCATAAGGCGGGCTCGATGGGCTGAATGGCCACTAGCACTGCCTGGAAAGCCTGCACTCCCTCCTGCTGTGGTGATTTGCCGCTCCCACCCCGTAGCTGTGATGCCACGGGGTTTTGAAGGAACGACGGGCAAAGCAAGGCTAGCAAGGCCCCTTGGAATTAAGTGGGACGTCTTTCTAAATAAATATGTGTAGGGCTGGTCTGGAGAGTCATTACTGTAGGAGGAAAAGAGTAAGGTAGGAATGGGCTGCCTGAATGTTGACGCCCTTTAGAAGGCCATTAGTATCCAGGGTGTTTCTAAACAGATGGCTCCTAGTGTTAATAAATACTTGCTTTTCCGTTGTAAGCTGGAAGCAGAATTGCAACTGACTTTCTGCACTATCTTGTGCATTTTTTGTCTGTACATCCCATTACGTTCCATCCAAATTATGGCTCTTGGCTCTACTCTTCCATCTTTTTTAGGGGGCGTCGTTTTGGTGTCGGGAGTGACTTATCAGGCAGCTGAACCTGTCACAGCTCAGAACACCTTTGTTATACCCTTTGCAGTGGGTGCTGTTTCTATCACTCATTTATTTTATTTTTTAACCAGTCGTTTAAGAAGTGCTGAAACACTATTCCAGCTTTTAAAAAATAACATACTTTAATATTGAAATACCACTTAAATAAAAGTAGTATTTTGCACTATACCCCTATTAAAAAATGCAGAAAAATATTTCCAGTCACCACCATTTTAATAAGGTGATTTAAAGCAGAAGCTGACAGAAAAGTTTTTTTATGACCTTTTTTAAAAAAAATAGCATTATAAACATATAGTACTATACCTGTATAATGCTATAACACATATTTCCTAAAATGGTGTTAGTGGCATAGTGCTGTAATCCTGCAATGCTATTTTTTTTAAAAAACCATTTTAAAAAAACCCTTTTCTGGTCAACATTAACCACCTTCGTAAAATGGCGATGACAGGAAAGGGTTCCCCCCTATCATATAATGATATATAGCATTATAGCATTATTAGGGTATAGCACTATAACATTCTTTCATAATCAGGCCTATTGATTATGCCTTCACCACCCAGAAGCCATTGAACTTGGCAGCTTCCAAGTTTCTTATGCTCTGCCGGGTTGAAGCTGGCAGGGCAGAAGGAGCAGCAGAGGCAACCTTCATCTTCCTATCCTCTGTCTTTCCTGATTTTGTCTACATGAGCTTTTCAGCTAGTCTAGCAAGGGTGCTTCAGAGGGGAAGGGAAGAATGCTGGAAGGGGCTTAGGATAACTCGTATTCTGGCCTCTCTGGGGCCTTAGCTAGACCTAAGGTTTATCCTGGGGTCGTCCCTGCCTGCTCCCTGGATATCCTGTGTGTCATTTACATGAACAGGGATGACCCCGGGATGATCCTGGGATAAACCTTAGGTCTAGCTAAGGCCTGGGATCTTCATCTCCCCACCCTCCAGAACGCCCCCTTTCCTCCCCCTTCCAATCTCGGAGGGCAGCCAGTGTGGTTCTTTCTGCGCCGGCTGTGAGGGGACAGATCTCTGGCTCCCCCTTCCAAGGTCGGCACTGTCTCCGATTTTGGAGATTTTTTTTGACCCTTCCTATGATGCCTGGGCCATACGATTGCTCTTTTAAGTAGCCAGAGCACTGCTTTATTAGACAGATTTAAAAAACCAAACGGGTTGTAAATATGAAAAAACAAAGGGTGGGGGAACATACCTAGGAACAGAAGGCAAAAAAGAGCATGAACTCATGAGCTGAATAGAGCAAAAATAGTTTTAATGTAGCTCGACGTGCTTTGGAATCAACAACCTGTCCTCAGGATCTTGCAAGGTTTTCTAGTACCAGATGCAGATACTGTTCACGACTGAGGATAGATAGAAAGAAAATAATTGCTCCTTTGTTCTAGAACAGATTTTGAGGCTGCTGTATCTCAAGAAGTACTAGAAAATCTTGCCTGCTCATAAGAACATAAGAAGCAGCCATGCTGGATCAGACCAAGGGTCCATCTAGTCCAGCACTCTGTTCACACAGTGGCCAACCAGCCATCGGCCAGGGATGAACAAGCAGGACATGATGCAACAGCACCCTCCCATCCATCTTCCCAATCAACTGGTGCACACAGGCTTATTGCCTTGAATACTGGAGATAGCACCCAACCATCAGGGCTAGTAGCCATTGATAGCCTTTGCCTCCAGGAATTTATCCAACCCCCTTTTGAAGCTATCCAGATTGGTGGCCATCACCACATCTTGTGGTAGTGAGTTCCATAATTTAATTATGCACTGTGTGAAGAAGTACTTCCTTTTATTTGATCTCCCACCAATCAGTTTCATGGGATGACCCCGGGTTCTAGTATTTTGACAGAGGGAGAAAAATGTCTCCGTGTCCACATTTTCCACACCATGCATAATTTTGTAAACCTCTATCATGTCTCCCCTTAGTCTCCTTTTTTCCAAGCTAAACAATCCCAGTTGAGGAGTCTTTGACTCTGAAATGAGTCGAGCTACAAGAACTTTTTTTTCTTGCCCTATTCAGCAACTGACTTTGCTATCTCTTTTTTCCTTTTATAAAAGTGACACCCACTATAAAGGTTATATTGAATGTGTGTTGAACTATGATAGGCTCACCTGTTTGACAGAACATAAGGAGAGCCATGCTGGATGAGACTAAGGGTCCATCTAGTACAGCATTCTGTTCACACGGTGGCCAAACAGCTGTCCATGGAAAACCCACAAGCCAGACATGAGTGCAACAGCACCCTCCTGCCCAGTTCACTACCCACATAAAAACACACATCTAAAACACACACACACACACAAAAGAGTAACCAGTACACCTGTGGAAATTGCATTTCTCTTCCATTATTTTAATATATATTAGAATAATGCATATTATTATTATTCTATATATTAGAATAAATATATTTCTCCAGTAAGAAAAAGTTGAAATCAATACTGGGGAAATGGGAGGATTACAAATTGATGATGTCGTATGGACTCCTTGAAAAAAATTGAGTGAGTTGCGGCAATTCCACCATAAATTCTCATCTGGAAGCAGTCTAAGGCAAGCATTCTATTTATCCAGTGCCCACTCCAGCCCTGGGTTGCGTAAAAGCTACCTCCTTTGCAAATGTTGCCATCTTACAATCCTGACGGAATCATTGTCAACAACTCGACCATTCTGTGGACCGTCTGCCACCCCTATCATCTCTAGTTCCCACAGATTAAAGATCTGAAACCATCACAGCGACGCATTTTGATTTGTTTACATCTCTTTCAATTTCAGTACAGCAGGGAGATCCTATTAGCAGTAGAAGGTAATGCACACTCCGTTCACTGGCCTTTTCTGTGTGTCTGGCCGTAGCAGAAAGTGGCTTAGGTCAGCAGCCTTATCAGTAGCAGATCCCTAATTACAGTACTGAAGAATAATACTCCAGACTTGGGTGGTACCTTTGGGGAATTATTCTACAGCTCTTCGACAGATCCTGTTATTGTCCAGATCAGAAGCGTCTAAACTCTTACAAACACATTTTTTCTCTCTCAAAGGGAATGTCTTTCTCTGAAGATTTCTTAGACAAAGCAACTATTTTGTGTATGTGTACAGGGATGATGAAGGCAGCGTAGAAAGGAAAACTACTTTCAGCTGTTTCCCAATACTAAATGAGTCAGAGTAGAATACTATAAATAAATATGATCCTATCTTTGTGGGAATGGAGAAGATAACACTTGTACATTTTTCCCCTTCATTAAATATGCTTTCCTTTGGGCTTCTGATACAGTAGAAATGCTTCGTAAAGTATGGAGGATGTATTTATTATTATAAATAACACTGTTGCGTGCAATGAGTGGGCAGATGGGGATGTAAATTCCCATTTGCATTGGATACATCATTAGTTCAACTGGAGATAAATAGGCATTGCAATGCACATCCGCGTCAAATGTGCATCTGTCAGGGCTGAGACATAGGCAGCGGTTCAAGATGAGCTGGGAACCAGGAGCCAGGACTTGTGCCAAGAGATCAGAGTCGTTGGATGGAGCCGGAAGGCAAGCGCAAAACGCAAGTCAAGACTGAAGGACAACAGAGGCAGGACCCAAGTGCAAACCAGGTCATATCCTAAGGACCTAGGAACGCAGCAAAGCTCAGAAAAACTGTTGCTCAGGCAAGGCTCAACTGAAACAGGAAGCTCTCTTATACTCTGTTCTGCCTGGGTGGGCAGAGTCAGTCCACAGTTTGAGGATACAATGCCTGTCAAGACCTAAAGTTCTGATTCTCCCTCTTTGGGAGGAGAAGCCTCTGATATAGAGCTCTCAGAGCCATGAGAGGATGTGGTGGTGGAAGCACCCATCAACCCTCTCTCCTCAGGGCCCTCAGCCCCAGAAGAGCCCCTGGGATCAGACTCCTGCTTCCAGAAGTCATCACATTGCCACTCTCAGATTCCTACTACTTTGGTTCGGAAGCTGCCAACACAGCCCAGCTGCCTCCATGCCATCACAACCAAAGGCTTCAGAAGAAAGCACAGCCCCTTTAGGAGGAGAAGGTGCAGCAGTATCCTCAACTGGGCTAATCCCTGTACTCAACAGACCCTGAAATGTTACAATGCATAGGGTAGATCCCGCAACATGAAGTTCAATGGTTCACCACATCTGGCAACCATAAACAGATCCCAAGACTACCAGTTCAAGCCCCAGCACCTCCTGACAGCATCCACATCAGCTATGTGCACAAATCTCCCTTGCAAACTTGGGGATGATCAGCCATGATTCAAACTTCTCCAGAGCAGCAGTGTCCACATGGAACTGTACACATATAACCATTGCATGAGAAATTAAAGAGATTCAGAATATGTTGCTTTGACAGTATGTCTAACGTGATTTTTAAAATAGACTAATCTGTTGTTGTTGTCGTTGTTATCTCTTTTCTCGCTTGTGGGGGCTTTTCTAGACACACATGACAGGCTTTGCCAGGTTGTGCTGGCTTTTACTGATTAAGAACATAAGAGCCCTGCTGGATCAGACCAAGGGTCCATCTAGACCAGCACTCTGTTCACACAGTGGCCAACCAGCCATCAGCCAGGGATGAACAAGGCAGGACATGGTGCAACAGCACCCTCCCACCCATGTTCCCCAGCAACTGGTGCACACAGGCTTACTGCCTCGAATACTGGAGATAGCACACAACCATCAGGGCTAGTAGCCATTGATAGTATTCGCCTCCAGGAATTTATCCAACCCCCTTTAAAAGCCATCCAAATTGGTGGCCATCACCACATCCTGTGGTAGTGAGTTCCATAATTTAACTATGCGCTGTGTGAAGAAGTACTTCTTTTTATTTGTCCTGGATCTCCCACCAATCAGCTTCATGGGATGACCCTGGGTTCTAGTATTTTGACAGAGGGAGAAAAATGTCTCCCTATACACATTCTCCATATCATGCATAATTTTCTACACCTCTATCATATCTCCCCTTTGCCGCCTATTTTCATGTCTCCCCTTAGCCTCTTTGATTCAGGAATTTCCTGACAATTGAGCATGTTTTTGGATGTCAGTGTGAATGTATTTCGGTAGGGCCAGTTTCTGATGGTTTTCTGTATAGTTTTTTGATGTGATGCCAGTGACTGATGTGACTAAAAGAATAATTGTGACCTTTTTCTGTTGCCATAGTTCTTTGACTACCAGGGCCAATTTTTCAGTCTTTTCCTCTTCCTTTTCTACAACATTTTTATCATTAGGTATTGCTCGGAGGATGGCAACAAGGTAGAGGGACTTTTCAGTGGTGGCCCCCCGACTGTGGAATGATCTCCCCAATGAGGCTTGCCTAGCGCCAACACTGTTATCTTTTAGGCGCCAGGTCAAGACTTTTCTCTTCTCCCAGGCATTTAACACCATTTAACAACACTAAGTTTGTTTTTTAAAGGAGCCCCAGAACTGTTGTTTTTAAATGGATACTGTTGTTTTTATACTGTTCTTTTTATGTTTTTAAGTTTTGTATACTTTTAATGTTTACTGTTTTTAACTTTTGTAAACCGCCCAGAGAGCTTCAGCTATGGTGCGGTATATAAATTTAACAAGTAAAATAAATAAATAAATGCAGTACCTGTGTTTTTCTTTTTTTGTCTATTACTGTTATGTCTGGTTGGTTGGAAGGTATTGTTTTGTCCGTATGAATTGTTGTGTCCCGGTATATTTTATCATCTGCATTTTCCAAGATCGTTTCGGGTGAGTACGTATAGTGTCGTATAAGTTGTTTGATGAGGTTGAAATTGATGGCCAGTTGTTGGTGAATTATTTTTGCAGCTGTATTGTGTCTGTCCGTATAGTCCATTTCTGCCAAAAAGTTTATATCCTCCTGTTACATGTTTTATTGTTTCTTGGAATTGATGACATTTCCTACATAAATTTGTTGTTACACTGTTACCTTTTATGATGTATTTTTGGTAGTTCTTGGTTGCTATAACTTGATCCTGTATAGCTATTAGAAATCCTTCTGTTTCAGGAAATAGCGCATCCTTCCTGAGCTATTCATACAATTGGTCTTTGTTTATTTGTGGGTTCTGTATTATGTTGTAGTGCTTCCCATGGAGTGCTTTTTGTGCCCATTTTTCTTTTTTCTCTGCAAGTGTGAGTGGTTGTGTTTGGTCTTTGTTTTATAGTGCTAGGTTGAGTGGGGTGTAATTTTTATCTGCTTTTACTATGGCTTTGTGAATGGGGGTATTTTTAGTGTGAAAGAATTCTCTGAGTGATTTTATCTGTTTAGCATGAATTGTGTCAATGTCCAGCAAACCTCTTCCTCCTTTTTTCCTGCTGGTTGTTATTCTTTCAATGCATGAGTTGGGATGGAGCATGTGGTGCTTCAAAAGTTTGGTGCAATTGTCTGTTTATTTCTTTGAGTTCAGTGCATGACCAGTGTATGATTCTGAATGAATACTTGAGGATGGGTTTTGCGTAGGCTTGAAAATGTTTTTAGAGTTGAGTTTGGATTTTAGGATTTGTGATAGGCAGATTTTATATTGCATTCTTAGTTGAGTTTTTACTGTGGAGTGGTTGATTTTCGTATTTTGTTGGAATCCTAAATATTTGTATGTTTCATTTTCTTCCATGTTATCTAATATTTCATTATTTAGTGTTTCTGCTGTTTCTTCTTTCTGTTTATTATTATATTGATAATAATAATAATTCTTATTTAATAAATAATACAATCATCTTCATCATTATAATCATAGAATAGTAGAGTTGGAGGGTCCTATAAGGCCATCAAGTCCAACCCCCTGCTCCATGCAGGAATCCATATGAAAACATACCCGACAGACGGTAGTCCAACTACATCTTGAATACCGCTGGTGTAGGAGAGCCCCTACTACTTCCCTAAGCAATTGTTTCCATTGTTGTACTGTTTTAACAGTCAGGAAGTACAGTTCTAACAGCCAGGAAGTGTCAAAAGGGTACAGAGAACTTATTTACACTGACTATGCATTAATTTCCAAGAGGCAGGTAGATAATTTAAGGGAACATGTATGTCAATAAATATTAAAGAGTGTTCCAATACAAAGTTTATCTGTATAATAACCTCCTCCCAAAAAGATTAGCAGTGTTACATCTCCAAAAATTAGCTGACTTAGACAAAGGGCTTTGCTAGACCTACCGGGTGTTCCGCCGTTGAGGAGCGGTGAAAGCGGCTTTTCCCGTTCAGCCGTGACGCCTCATCATCCACACCTGCCTTCGATTTGTGGCGGAAGTTTGCGCTGGTTGTGCTGCTGCCGCCGCGAGCACGGTTGCGCAGCCACACCGGCCTGATTGCCGCGGCTTTTTTTCCCCGCTCGCTGCACGATTTGCGCAAGTCCGAAAGACCGCAAACTTGCACAGCCGTCAGCGATGCCGCCGCCGGCCCCGGCAGCGGCGGAGCCGGAGCCAGCGGCGGCGGCAGCAGTGCCAGTGCCAGCTGAAGTGCTGCTGGTGCTGTTGAGGGTCAACATTGATGCGGTCACTTCCTGATGGGGGTCGTGGCGGGTGTAATATGACCCGAGGTCAATCGTCTGCATGGGCACTCTGTGCCTACATCTCCCATCATGCCTCTGAGGTGTCGGCGGCGATGACTGCCTCTGTGCCCTCTGCCCCATCCCAAGGAGCCAACCCACATCTGGCCGTAGCCATGGCAGCAGCCTACAAACAGCTCTGCCCTCTGCCAGCCTGGTACCCACACCAACAGGCAGCGTACAGCACCGCCATTATGCGGCCACGGTGGCTGCCCACCGCGAGGAGTCACCAACTCCCCATGAAGGCGGACTGTGGGATGCCCGGCTTTCCGAAAACTGACCCACGCAGAGGTTGCAGTAGAAAAAACAGGCGCACATGCCCCAGCCATCCCCAGCAGCGCACTAGCCACTTTTCCAGTCCTCCGGTCCTGCGCAAATTGTCACTGTGGAAATAATAAAAAAAGCCGCTCCGCCGCGCTGCCCCAGCTGGCGGGCTGGGCGCAAATGGCGAAGGCGGCTTGACCGAAGCCGCTGGCCACTCCCCTTAGCACGCCTTTTCCTGACCAGTGCGGACCGCAGTGACCTCACATCCTCCCACACGTACTCCGAATTACCGCGGGCCGCCAGGAAAAGGCGCACTAGAACTCACTTTTTTAAAGTCGGGAGAAAGAGGCTTCACCGCAGGATAACGACGGATCCTGGTGAACGTCATCTGGAAGCCTCAACATGACTGCGGAAGGTAATGCACGCTACAGCCTCGTCTAGTAACGCCCTAACTCTCATTAAAGAGATATTATGGTGTCCTATAGACACAGAACCAAAGTTTTTGCTGAATAAGGCATAACCTTATTCAGCGATCCATTAAATAAGCAGATTGGAATGATCCAGTTCCCTATTCTATTCCTGCTTAAGAACTTGTGTATCATATTTATGTATCAATAATAAGTATTTATAAACATAGATTGTGGGTCAATATAGCCGATCAGCCACAATAAGTGTTTCCAATAGCAAATTAGACTCTGAAGCTGTTAAAGCAGCAGGGCCAAACTTAGTTTCTAAGAAATGTTGCAAAAGCAAATATTGTCATTCAGTAGAAGCATGCAAATTGTATTTGGCATGCAAAGCCAAAAAATTATTTATTAAAATGTGTATATTCCATTCATCTTCCAAGAACAGCTACCTACAAAAAATGTAAACAAGCAAGCATCAATGAAAACAAGTAAATAATACAATAAATCATACAGCAAACCAGTACATGTTTGTGCAAATGACTTTTTGCCTGGAATTCTACTCATGCATTAGCTTTACCCAGTAGGATAGTTCCTATAAATGAATAGCAATAACGATAATACCAGTCATGAAACTCTTGTTCAAATTGTGAATGGCTTCCTAATAGGAAGCAGAGACAGGGTGGCATAGAAATGCTATCCTTATCCCTGTTATGCAGGCATTGTGCAGGCACCTGCCGTGGTAGCCAAGAAAAGCAAATGAAAGGAAAGTGTATTCATTTTTGGCTTGGGATGTAATCCTCGTTCATCATATCATACGTTTTTCAAGAGAGCATGGACCACATTGAAGCAAACAGGAAAGCTCCCAAACACTACTATGACGGCAAGTTCAGGTCCTAACATCTTACCCTAAGCCGTTATTTCAATAGGTAATCTGATCATATGTAGCTGGTTATTATAATGGAATCAGCGACTTTAACAAGCTCCTGCAAATACTGGATTATGGTGCCCGCTCAACCATAGTTCATTAGGCCTTTAGAAGTGGGATCCAGGAGAGGCCATGAAATATGATCTCCTAATCTCTCTTAAGTAGGGGAAGACTGGTTGTAAGGCAAGTGACTTTTAAAAGTACCTGTGAAGTGAATAAATCTTGGGCATGCTAAAAAGTAATGAAAAGTCACCTGTTAGGAACATAACTTTGCCGAGTGGATACAGAGAGCATGCACATGTATGTGTTTCACATTGAAACAAGAATCTTAAATGATCTGGAGTTAAAAACACACAGATGTCTTACTTTTTATATATGTCATTAACTGAGAATAAGCTTCTTATTTACAATAGATGGTGCCCCCCACTCCGCCCTGATTTTTGGGAGAGAAATAATCTAACAGAAGTAGTTGATCTTATCCATTGTTATGTGAGGGATGGATGAAGCTCATTTACAAACTTGAGGCAGAGATCTATGGCACTGTCAATTCTCTGATCTATAAAGTCCTGTGCTAAGATGATCCCAATTTGTTGCAAATTAACATATCTGCAAAAGAAAAAAAATTGTGCGACCTGTATCATTTAAAAAGTAGGCAAATGTGTATGCTTTCTTAGCTATTCATAATTTCTTCTGTTACTATGTTTATTTATGACCCTCCCTTCAGTTTAAAAATTTCCAGGATAGGAGCTAATTACAAAAAATTGTATACATGGCTGCATACACTTCTCTCATCTGTAATTGAAGGCCCCTATTTTATACTAAGGGCTACTTCCTGGATTAGGTGACAGCAGATTCATCATTAATATGTAATGTGGTGCAGAGCTAACCATCAATCCTGGCTGCCAGACATGTGTTCATATATCATATAAATAACATGGGAAATTCAGATCATTCTTGCTCCCCAGAGTTCATAATCCTGCTTTCTATAGTAGGAGATCAGAATTGCTTGATTACTAGTGATAGATGTACTCATCTCATTGGAAATGGTAATTTGCACACCATGTAACAAATCCAGCATTACAAGCTCAAGATCTTGATAAATGTGCAAATCTTGGGCATACGTATCACTGAAGTGCGTCTTGGAAACATGCTGAGTGTAATATGGTATTTCCCCCGCAACGTCGTGAGTCATATCATCATGTGTCACAATATTTCTCTTCTCTGTTGCCTGCTTTCACGAGTGCTGTCTTTGTATGGAGCCGCTGAAGATGGAGAACGAGAAGCTGTAGAACGAGAAGGAACAGTGGTACTATACAGAATGCCTGGCACTAGCAGGACTGAACAAGGGATGGATCGTAATAGACATAGGGTTGCCATACATCCCGGAGAACCCGGAATGTCACAATTTCCAAGCATTTCCAAAATGTCCCGGCCGGTCAGTCAAGAATCCCAGATTCCTGGTCCAGCCGGCCGGAGAAATTCCAACTTCCGAAATGGTGCCTTGAGCCTGTTCAGTGGATTAGCAGCAGCAGAGAAAAAGAGGCATCAATCTGCTGCCTTTTCCAGAGCACTGCCGCTCCTCCACAGGCTCAGCTCAGTCACTCACCATGACACACCTCTCTGCAGCTGCGTAGAAGAGGAACAACAGCAAGGAAAGGCGCACGTGCTCTCCTCAGGCTGCCTGAGTCCCATGCAATGCAAAAGAGTTTGGTGAGCTTGGCTGGTTTCGGTCACAGCTTTAGGGTAAACACCAGGCAGAGCTGCTGGGTTATTTTGGGGGGGAGGGAGAGAGTTTTGTGGGGGTGAGTGGGCAGTGAGGGGGTGAAGGAGAGGAAAGGAGAGAGGGGAGAAATAAAAGAAAAGTCCCCCCCCCAAAAAAAATTGGTCCTGGTTTTGTGGATTCAGAATATGGCAACCCTAAACAGAGAAGACTATTTCTTCAAAGTTGATGAGTCGTTCTGTGCTTCCAGGTCCTGTATCATATTGATTTAAGACTGCAGCCTTACGAGGAAGCTAGATCAGTTTGAGCAAAGAAGTAAATAAAGGTTTGAAGTAAAATCCTTCCACTCCCACGTGCATCGCAAACGGGACATTTACATTTCTTTCACAAACAAAAGGATTACAGTAACCAACATCAAAGCATGAGCAAAATTGCAGAGTTTGGAAGCTTAGTCATTCAGACTGCACAGGTGCAGAAAATATAAATTATGTCATAATCAATCTCAGCTCAAATTACAAAAATACTGACAGTTGTAGGATTGAGGTCCGAACTCATTACAGTTTGGGGGATTTGACCTGTGAACCAACCAGTTTTGAATTTCAGCACCATTTCTACTGGTTACCCAGTGTTAATCACTAGTTGACACTTCAGTGCTTTACACAGAAATAGTCCCTATGCTTTATACAAAATTAGGGGAGGGGTTGTGGCAGAGTACATGGAGTGGTAGAGTATGTGCAGACAGTCCCAGGGCAGAATCCTGGCATCTCTAATTAAAAGCACCAAGTAATGGGCCCCTGCATGAAACCCTGGAGAGTCTAAGCAGAATATCCTGGGTTAGATGGGCAACTTGTCTGACTTGGTATAAGGCAGCTTCCTGTATCACACTGATTTAAGACTGCAGCCTTACAAGGAAGTTAGATCAGTTCTTCTCACTCTCATTGTAGAGATATGAAGTTAGGCCCGCAGGCTGTTGCACTTTTTCCCACTAGAACCGCTTATCTCAAAATCTGTTGTATTTTTATAAGATGCCCTTCAGCTTAAGTGTAGATAGCGATCCCATTTCAGGCCACCCTTTCTCCTTATCAGGAAGCTGAGTCATAGATAAGGGAAGAACTCTTAAAACTGAAATGATATTGATGACTAGAATAACAAACCGCAATAGGCGTTTATATCATGTTTTTAATGTTCAATACTTAACATGTAATGTCCCCTGTTCAGACGACACACTAAACATTTTGAGCTAAATATGATGGCTTAGCACGTTGTGTGAACCATGACTTAGTGTGTTGTGTGAACCATTCCTAATCATGGTGGCTACATAACCACAGTTTAAACACGCTCACTAAACCATCTGCTGCAAAAGTCTTAGTGGCCTAACCATGGCTTAGCATGTTGTCTGAACAGGTCCATTATCTCAGTAACTCTTGCAACAACTTTGTAAAATAAGTCAGTGTTATTCTCCTCATCATGCAGCTATGGGACAGAGGCTCAGAGATAGTGGCTTGCCAAAGCTGTCTAGCAAATCCATGATCGATGTGTCTGTTAAACCAAGAACCTCCCAGCTCACTCTCTTAACCAATGCACTGTTATCATCTCATAGGAACATAGGAAGCTGTCTTGTACAGAGTCAACACTGTGTATTGTCAACACTGGCTGGCAGCAATGGCTCCCCAGGATTTCAGGCAGGTGCATTTTCCAGCCCTACCTGGAGATGCTGGGCTTTGAACCTGGCACCTTCTGCATGCAAAGCAGGTGCTCTACCACTGAGCCAAGGTCCTTCTCACTTAGCATAGCTTTAATAAATTGTTAGTGTTCACATTTCCAGTGTGGTAGATTGTTGCAGCGTGTCATATTTTATGAGCTCATACAAGGGTGGTGGTGATGGAAATCATTTAATGTTTTCTTTGTTGGCAGGAAAGTTTGCCCTATGGAATTTTTAGCCCTGGCACTCCAAGACTTCACATGTTTTCCATTGTGTCCCCTTCCATTCTAATATACACAAAAGCACATAAAGTTTATATGCTGCAGCCATAGGTTCCTTGTGCTATTGGAAAACTCCCCTTCCCCAAGTCCTAGACCTGATTCAGGTATGAAGAGTGCCTGCAACTTAACATTTCATCACAGGTGTAGACTTGTTTCGATCTATGCCGCTGTGGTGTGCTCCATTAGGAGGTAACATTCATGTCTCATCTTTCAGCCACAAGTTATAAATTTGTCCCATCTTCAAACTTTTCTGTCAGGCCATGTAGATTACAAATGTTTTCTTTCTAACTACCTAAACTATTTTGGAGTACATTTCCTTTCTCTTGTTTTGAGGGTGCCATGAGCTTCATATGTACCAAATTTCAGCTTTCCAGTAATGTGGAAGTAACATGACTTTTGCTAACCTCATAAATGAGTCAAGCAGTCAGTCCCAAGTGCCTTTGCAAATATAATGTCCCTGCCAATAAAATGATTTTAGAGAACTGATATATCGTGTCTGACTGTGTGTGATAAATTGCCATTTATGACTATGCAAATTATCACCAAAAACTGTCGACTTTGCCGTATAAATTCTGAAAGTGCCTCTGTTTGTTTTACATGCATATTTCAATGCAGTGATCATATTTGCTTAGCTGGATGGCCACTATTGCTGCTTCTCATCCTGTGCTTTGAATCATGGTGATGATGACCACAAGGGTAATTGAGCTGAGTGACTTCCAGAATGGTTTTTGTTTTCGTTTTTACAAAGATCTGCAAATTGGACACACCTCTTCTAGAGCCACACACCACAACACTGTTATGCATCATTAATCAATCCTTTATCATTCAAGTATGAGCGTTTCCTCGCACTTCCTATAGAGCCTATGGGCCACATGCAATTCTTTGAGGCCATCCTGGCAGCCTATCACAGGTATCCTCTCCCCCTCCTTCCTGTGATGCTGTTGCTGCGGCCACCACACAGGGCACACGTAGGGAGTTGTGTATGTGTGTCCTTTTCTCCAGCAGATTTAGGCTCCTGCCAGTCTGTCAAAAGAGCCTGTTGGCCAAACAGAAGAGGTGTTTCACAGGGAAAGAACTAGTGGACTCCGCCCCACCGATATTTGTATGACAAGGTCTGCATGCAACTCCCTTGTAACATATGTGCACTGTCTGAAGTTGTGGGCTGGCATAGTAAATGTTGACCTTTATTAGGATCAGTTCATTTCAAAACTTTAAGAGCAAAAGGAGCTGAATGCCTTTAATACTTCTTTTGTGCCTGAACCCGAATAAAAATTAAAAATGCACAAATCACTTTATGGGGAGCTATAGAGGTCCATCACACATACTTCCCCCCCCCTGGTTTTCCCCCGCGATTTCTAGCTCCGTTTCATTAGCGCATCAGGCTAATGGCCCCTTTCACGTGGGTTTGTGGTATCGCACTATACCGATGAAACCTCCCTTTTGCTTGTTTGCTCTTCCACTCCACCCCGCCCCTTCTCCTTCCACCTCCAGTTCACTGGTTGTGGTACTCTGATGGGCATGGGCTCCTTCCAGCCCTCACTCTGGCTCTGATGTCTAGCAATTTACCAACATGGTGCTGGAGGAGGAGAATCACCCCACCCTCCCCTTTTGCCAGCAAGCTCTCCCTTCAAAGCAGATATCCCCAACAAAGGAAATAGTGAGAGGATAGCACTACATGGGGCTGAAGGGCGCTTTAATTCCGTTTGGGGAAAATAATCCAGACTTTCCCCACTCTAGGAAAACATGAAAAAAGGAGGGGAAGAGGCAGGATGTTTGCAGGATAGGCACGACGTCATCTGAGTGACATGCTGCAAAACCACAAACCAGGCATGACGAGAATGCGATAAAATGCTGGTGTGATGGAGCCCATAGAGACCT
Organism: Elgaria multicarinata webbii; assembly: GCF_023053635.1. NCBI lineage: Eukaryota > Metazoa > Chordata > Lepidosauria > Squamata > Anguidae > Elgaria > Elgaria multicarinata. Next base: position 92,153,636 of record NC_086173.1, on the reverse strand, counting down.
AAGGCCACTTCTAGATGGAGGATTTTGTGGTGTGTTTCAGGCATGGTGTTTCTGCAGACCTGAAGTGTGCAAACTACGTGGGTAGTACTGACCCTTTTGCTGACCTCTGTTAATCCAAATACAGACCAGGTGTCCTCACAGATGGCACAGTCCAAATGAGGAATTACCAGGCGATTGTGGGAAAGGAGTGTTTGTACATTTCCCCCCTGAGTTCCCCCCCCCCGGCTTTTCTGCTCCTCTAGTTTTTTGCATCTTGTTCAGGAAGTTGCCATCCAGATGTGCCCTTTAAGATGGAAAGAGGTTCACTAGTGACATTACCATACCTAAAGAACAACCTTATATCTACCTCATTTTTCTTTCAGAAGCAACTTTCTGTATTTTTCCACTGTCATCCTGTTTTGTTAGTCCCCTTTGAGGAGTGTTCTAGAATTATCTTCTTGTTATTCCTCAGAGCTTCTCTGAGCTTCATCAAACGAGTGTTTTATTGCACGGTCGTTACTAGGCACTCAAGGATTTTCATGGGTCCCTCTCATGATGACGTCTGCCTCCTGTCCCTTCTAGCCTTCTTCACAAAAAACTACCCCAGTAAGTCTGACTTATTCTTAAAGATGGAAGTTGCCTCTATCTCTTGCTGTGTGCAGGAGAAGCAGAGGGATCAAAAAGGGCCACTGAATGGGCCACATGCACATTGTTTACTTCCTCTTTCAAAAGAGGAAGTAATGAGGGACAAACGTGTGTGCAGACAAGCAATGGTAAGCAAGCACGATTTCCCCGTGTGATGATGCTCTCTGTCTGTGTCTTTAGGCAGGCCACCTGTTTCATCCTTTCAGATGATCCAGCCATGATTTGAGCTTGTTCTCAAGCCTACATATATCCAGTTTATCATGGACAAAAGCGATGGAGGCACTTCCCCTTTCAAATATGTGTGATGATGATGATTGCTACTGCTACTCTGATTTTATTATATTTTATTTCTGTAGGCAAAATCCTTTACAATTCTAATTTCACATAGGCCACGAGAGATAATAATGACTTGCCTGAGGCTAGCTAATGGACATCATGGCTGAGCAGGTATCTGAAGCTGGTTCTTTTTCCTCATCTAGATTCTCTGTTTATAGTCCTTACATTGTAAAGCAATTATCATCTGAAGTTTTCCCATTTCATATAGCTTACAGCCCCATCCTATGCATATATGTTTGAAAGTAAGCCCCACTGAATTGAATGGGATTTACTTCCAAGTAAACATGCATCGGTTCGCAGCCTTAAAAAGGAATGTTCAAAAATGGGCGCAGATCTCTTGCTGAAGTCACATGGAGTGTTACTATTGATTTTGAAGTCTTAAATATAAATATGATGTTGCATCCTGTAGTGATATGTCATCTTTGTATACACTAGTGTCCAAGGAAGTAACTGTCCTGCAAATCCTGTACATGCTTATACATTTACACAGAGTGTCAGAGTGCACTTCCCTATAAGCTGTCTCAGCTTTCCCTGAAGATAGTCATATAGAACAGATGAGGATCCGATAGAATAATGGCTTCTGATCCAGACTCCATTCCACCATGCAGGCCTTCATACCTCTGGAGAAGCAGGCTAGCGGCAGACTCCAGACTAAGAGAAATGTTTGACAGAGAAGCATACATATTCCAAACATTATTTGATTCATGTTTTAAAGTCCCACTTGCAAACATACTTCCACAGCTCCAACATCAATCACCGGAAATATGTTCTTATAAACAAAGTAATACAGGCTGTCTCTTCCACCGATACCATGCACAGGTCACTGGGTAGCACCCCCAGAAAAGGAACTTTCTGGAATTATATGTGATGAGTAGAGCACTTGCAGAAACCACCACCATCACAAAATCCTGCAGAACAAAAGAGGTGTTGGGACTGAAAAAAGTGGTCCTAGACCTTTTTTTTTTAATGCTTTACTTTTGCACAGAGGCATTCAGTGATACTGTTTTGAGGTTATCCGAATTCCACCACAGGCATAGCTCTCACATGTGAGTTCATTCAACAGGTCAGGCTGATGAGAGTTTTGCATCCAAAGCCTTTCATGCCCCATTTAGGAACTCCCAGAAGCATCTGACTGGCCACTGCCAGCGGATGGACCTTTGGTCTGTTCCATTCGGGTTCTTCTCCTGCCCTTATCGCCATAGTGACTTATTAGTCTTTTTATCTTCTTCCAGCAACATGGCCATCATTATTATGTATGTTGTGTGTGAAGAGGTTGAATGTCACAAGAGATACACCAAAGGAAGGCTTTTTACAAGCCTAATTGCTGTGTAGGGATGGGGTGAGGAGGGGAGGCTATGGGAGGCTGAATAGGGAGGCCCCGCAGCCCACATGTGGCCTACAGGCTGGAGGTTCCTCACATCTACTTTAGAGTGCTCAAAACACATCACATACATTATCTCAATAATCTTTACAACAACCCTGTAAGGTTGGTCAATTCTACAAAGACAAAAGTGAACTCTGGCAAAAGTGAACTCTCTCAAATTGTCCTGCTTAGGATGATTGATATTACTCTTTTCTCGACTTAGGGCATATCTACACTGCAGCTTTTGTAAAATAGCCGCTGTCCACCAGCTTCACACCAATGCACGACAGCGATGTAGGATCCGCACCACACCATGGCTCCAAAGCAGGGGCCACTGGAGGATCAATGCAGTTGATCCCTGTTAAAGTTGATAAGATGGATAAACTCCCAGAAGCCTTCATGCTGCAGGGTTGGTGTCACTGCCGGGCCATCCCAGGCCACATTGTTTCTGATTTTTCTGTTGTTGTTTTAAAATATATATATTGAAAATCTTTTCATGTTTTAGCTTTTCATTTTATAATCCATATTCCAGTATTTATATGCAGTTGAGCCCTTATCTATAAAAAGCATAAGGATAATCTTCTATACATTAGTGTAAAGCCCATGTTGCCTTGGGCACTAGTAGTCTGAGGGTGAAACATACCGTATCAAGGTTTCTTTCCTTCAACGCAACTTTTTGGGCTTCATTTCCTCACACTCATCGCCACTGAATGACATTCATATCTTCCCTCAGGCCTCAAGCCTATCTCCTCCCCTCTTCCCCCACATTTTTAAAACCTGACTTTTCCTAGGGCTCCTTCTTTTCCTTCTCCTCTTCCGCCTCAGACCGTTAGCTGCCACCTGCACCACCACTCCTGCTGCCAACATGGCCGCTATCATTGAGGTTAGGCCTCATCTAGAGTATTGGATCCAGTTCTGGGCTCCACAATTCAAGAAGGACGCAGACAAGCTGGAGCGTGTTCAGAGGAGGGCAACCAGGATGATCAGGGGTCTGGAAACAAAGCCCTATGAAGAGAGACTGAAAGAACTGGGCATGTTTAGCCTGGAGAAGAGAAGATGGGGAGGAGACATGATAGCACTCTTCAAATACTTGAAAGGTTGTCACACAGAGGAGGACCAGGATCTCTTCTCCATCCTCCCAGAGTGCAGGACACGGAATAACGGGCTCAAGTAAAAGGAAGCCAGATTCCAGCTGGACATCAGGAAAAACTTCCTGACTGTTAGAGCAGTATGACAATGGAATCAGTTACCTAGGGAGGTTGTGGGCTCTTCCACACTAGAGGCCTTCAAGAGGCATCTGGACAACCATCTGTCAGGGATGCTTTAGGGTGGATTCCTGCATTGAGCAGGGGGTTGGACTCGATGGCCTTGAAGGCCCCTTCCAACTCTGCTATTCTATGATTCTATGATTATTGTCCACTTCATGCCGTAATAACTCTTTAGACTGTAATTTTTTTCTATCCTTAGTCATGGGGTCTTTCCAGTAGGCATGGAGTCTTTCTGGTAGGCGTCTTAGGGATGTTCTGTGTATGCATGTACATAATTTGATTTCGCAGCACTTGCTTGCTCAGGGCCAAATATGGTATGATGAGAGATATTTATGAACAAGATGTGCATTTAAAACAAAACAAAACATAAAAGCACCTATTGATGGGGGAGGCATTTGGACAGGGCTGGGGGATTTAACCTTTTCTCCCACGCTGTTATCCCAACTTTAAATGCCTCTGAAGCGCTACTGCAGGAGAAAACACACAATGGTACTTGTATGTTTTTCCTCACAGGTTAGCAGTTTAAGAGCTCCATCACACCTACTTTCCCCCCCTGCTTTGAGTCCGCAGTTTCCCCTCTGTTTCCTTAGCGAGTCTAGCACTGGGCACTTTCACGTCTGTGCATTGTTGTGCTATTTCAGCTCATGTATCTTTTCACCTGTATCGCTACTTTGCCGGCGAAATCTCCCACCCCCTACATTCTCCTTCCCCATACACACACACACACACACACACACACACACACACACACACATGTATGGCAGCCTGAAATTGTACAATTACAATAAAACAACACACGATGCTTTCCCCTAAGATCATATTAAACAATATAAGTAAAAAGAAAGTATTACAATTAGTTTTTGGAGAAGTTTGTGGTCAATGTTGGCATGGGAATGGGAACCTGACATTGTTCTGGTCAGGAAACCAAGACATGCCTACTCAGGAGTAAGAACCATAGAGTTGAATGGGACCGAGTCCTGGGCATGGGTGGCAGCAGCTTCGCTCGCCTTCTCTGTGGAGTGTTTGGGCGCCCTCTCTCCCACCCCTTCACGGTTGACCAGTTCAGTGGAGAACCACATCGCCCTCCTCGTTTGTCAGCAAGACCACCCTTCGACACACACGCCCCCAACAAAAAATGGCATGGTCTGATATAGCGCAAGGACAGCAATACATGAGATGGAGGGCTGGCTTTATTGTGCACGGAGGGAAAAAACCACTTTCCCCACTCCAAAATAAGATGGAAAAGGGAGGGGAAGAGGCAAGATGAGCGCAGGAGAGGGATGATGTCATGTACCATGGTGCAAAAATACATACCAGGCATGGTAAGAGTGCGATAAATTGCTGGTATGATGGAGCTCTAAATCAAGAGAATGGCACAGGACAGCAGGGTTAACCCTTTCTCCCACCTTCCCCCAGCACTGTGGTTCTGAACCAATTCAGAATCCTCCACAGTTGCCTATATGTACTTTGAAAATTGTGGGCGATCCTCTTCATGGCTCTCCCACATCACATCTAATTTGGCTGTCTGGTTTTGACGACTCACAGCTTACTTTGTGGGCTTGACTCTATTGAAAAGCATTACATTTGATACAATGAGCAGTGATCTGCAAGTTCCATTGGTGTCTGATCTGCAGAGCCAACCCTACCATTAGGCAAGGTAGGTAGATGGCAACTTTGGGGGTACCTTTAAAAGGCAGCAATTATTGTTATATTTTTACTACTGGGGATTGGTGAATGGATGAGTGCTTCTCGGGTATTTTACCGCAGACAACAAGATGTCTTGAGCAATCCCTGTTGATTTGAAATGGCTCATTCACATATTAAAGGCTCTCTTTGAGACAACAGGCATCAAGTGATGAACATGCATATGTAATCTAGCCTTTAGCTTTAACTATATTTATTTATTTTATTATTTATTATTACATTTATATCCTGCTTTTTTTCCTCCTGCAAGGAACCCTGGACAGCTGATGTAGTCCTCCTCTCCATATTATAGAATAGCAGAGTTGGAAGGGTCCTACAAGGCCATCTAGTCCAACCCCCTGCTCAATGCAGGAATCCACCCTAAAGCATCCCTGACAGATGGTTGTCTAGCTGCCTCTTGAATGCCGCTAGTGTGGGAGAGCCCACAACCTCCCTAGGTAACTGATTCCACCGTCGCACTGCTCTAACAGTCAGGAAGTTTTTCCTGATGTCCAGCCGGAATCTGGCTTCCTTTAACTTGACACTTCCTTTAACTTGACACTTCCTTTAACTTGTGCACTGAAGTCTACAAAAGAAATAAGCATTATTATAAAACTAGTAAACATATCCCCAAATTTTAGAATATATAAAACTGAAAGAAAAAAAACATGTTAAAGGAAATCATCTTTGTTTTTCAAAATACTAAGGATATTGTAATCTCCTCCCTTCCTACTCAACAAATCAGAGCAGCAGAAACAGAAGGTATTGGCACAACCTATGGCTGAATTCAAGATTCCCAGCTATGAACATAAGTTCAAAATAACTGACAAGACTCGGGTGTGCATGCACATCAAACTTGGACTGACTGAACAAAAATGGCTATGTGACTCCAGCCTTAAGCAGACTAACACTGAAATCCTCAGAGGTAAATCCCATTGAGTTCAATTAGGCTTACTTCCAGATAAGTGAGTATAGGATTGCAGCATAAATTGTTTAAGATGCCCTGCTTTCCAGAATTGAGATTTCTGTATTAACATTTTCAAACTAGAAAGGAACCCTTGTCATTATTATTATTTTAAAAAAATGCTTAGTACCTTTGGGAATCTTCTGTCATTAAAACCAAAAGGGAGTTGCTACACAGATTGCAAACTGTGTGCACTGACTGTGAACTTCTTTACATGAGTGATTTATTGCACACTCATGATTGGGCACTCACAAAAGTTTATGGGTCTTTTACATGATGCTGACAACCTGCAGGACATCTCCTGTGCTTTCCCCTGGTAAACTCGCTTTTAGAAAAATGGAGATAATGCAGTATTTAAAATAATTGCACCATTAATTTTGCCACTAGATGGTGCTGTTTCATTGAACTTTATGGAGTATTACCCAGAGGGGAAGTTTTGGAGGGTGGGATAACTATAATGTATTGAATGGGAGATGATGAAGCTGATTGGTACTTATGCCTGTTTCACACCTTCAGGTATTCAGATCTTTTTCATTTGGAAGTTAAGTAAATCTACATGCAATTTGTCTGATACTCATTTCCAGGGAGAAGGATCACAGAGATTGGATGAATTGTGTGTGCACTGGAATTTGGCAGGCCTGATGCCCTGAAGAGTAATAAGATACATACAAATTTGATACCATCTGGATAAAAAACACTAAAGTTACATGTGGGAGATGACTAGCTAGGTCTCCCATTGAAAAGAATGGGAACCTTATAGCATATGCACCTTTTAAACTTTTCTTCTAAAATGGGGACTTTTTGTCCAATCTGTCTGAAATTTGGCAAGTCTGATGCCAGGAAAGTTGGTGGGTGTAAAATGCCCGCAAATTTCCTATCATTTGTTTGGAAAACTCCAAAGTTACTGTCAGCAATGTTGGGTCTCCACTGAAATCAACAGAAAAGCAGTAAAGTGAAAAACAAAAATGAAATTAATGCAGTTCAGACTAAGAGAAAACAAAACAAATGAAACTTCAAAAATCAAAATGAATGGGAAAATTAAGCCTTTTTCTTCCCTTGCATGTCTCTATGATCTACCTGGTTGAAACAAGACATCATTCACATGTGTTTCTGAGGCTGAGCCCAGGCTCCCGCCTTGCAGAGGACATTATCACAGGCCTGCATGTCCAAGCCAGGTCTCAGACAAGCTTCTGGTCCAATGAAGATGTACCGGGAGGTATCAGGAAAGATCTCATCGTTCCCCTGACAACTGTCTGCACCTCCCTGGAGAGTAGTCTCACCTCACACCTTGAGAAGCGTTGCTTTAAATCTCTGGATAAATAAAACAAAATTCGACATGCGCCTCTCTTTGGGAAAAGCTAAATGGAAGGAATTCCATTTGGGAAGGCTATCCCTTCCTGCTATAGATGGATCAGCTTTCAAGACTATAGAAAAATTGTTTGATGTGATTGAACCCAGGAGGTTGTCCTGAAACGCTCTGACTCATATAAGTAAATAACTCCTTTCAAGCGCTGTGACACTCTCCAGTCCTGGATTCATGACACTGGCCAACATAATCACACATTACGGTTTAATGGGGACGTGGCACTGACTAGGGCTGAGCGCAGGGCTTTTATATTCGCATTTGTATTTCATTAGGGAGGTTTGGGGCTCTGCCAGTTGGCAGGAAAAGAAAGCAGCTTCTTTGAAAACCCCAGGTAAGCCCATTACCTTTAATGAGGCTCAGCCCCTTGCCTCAGCCATGAAATCCCTAAAATAGGACACGATAGCACTAGGGCACTATTGCGCTCAGGTCCATTGCTGGCACAGGGGCAGCTATTGATGCAACGGTGATGGCTGTTTCTCACTGTTTCTGCTGAAGGCAATAGGCAGTCAACTATATCTGCATCATCATCTGGAGGACTGCACCATTTGGAATTCAGGGGACGGGGACAGGATCTGCCTTCTGCCAAAAGAAGGAACCTTCCACGAGAGAAAGGGCTCCACTCGTGGAAGGTCCCTCCACCCAATTTTGGGGGATCCCCCCCACATACACACACCACAGCTCACGCCATTGAGCAGGGTCTCCTGACTGTCTGTGCAGCCTTTTCCAAGGGTTGCCATAGGAAGGAGGGCATGAAGAAAACCGTATCTGCCAGCACAGTTGATCCGACTTAAATCTGGATCCAACCCCAGCTGTGTGTGTGTGAGATTACATATTTAAAAGCTTTTCCTGCTCCCAATAAACTCCTCTTTGCACATAAGGAAGTTAAGATCATTGGGAGAAAGACTCTTGGTTTGCCTTCTCCCTGAAGTGTTAGTTTCCTATATGCAAGGAGGGGTGTTGTTTGTGTGTGGAGGAGCACTCAAAAGTTTAATCTAAAACCTGCAGTCTAATGTATCACATTAATCTAGGAAAAGCTGCATCGCCACAATTCTGCTGCACATGTAGATTGGCTCTAAGTGTTTGGTGGGGCTGTGTACTCAATAGCTTTGGTTGCAGTTCTGCTGCACAATGGTTTAATGAATCAATCAATCAATCAATCCAAAGTTTATTGTATTAGCCAAAGGCCATGACACATACATCAAAAGAAAGCATCCATACATATATATAGTAATAAAAATACCATGAAATTACACAGATAACTTGAAATTTACCATAATTAAAACTCAGCTTTCACTCACCAGTCTGAATCTCCATGGCAGTTTATGGCAATTTTGTCTAGTTCTCTCTTCCTTATCTTTTTTGCTGCCAGTGCAAACAAAGCCACTTTATGTGTCACATAACTGTTGGTATCACTCAGGAGAAAAAGGACTGTTTCTGCAAGGGCATGCCTATATCCATGTGTTAACACGGATTTCAGGAATCTCTCTCTTGCATCCCTATACAGAGCGCAAATTAACATGCACAATTTATTTATTTATTTCAGTTTATATTTAGGCCACCTTTAAGAGTAAAGCCCTCTCAAGGCAGCATACAGAATTATGTGTGTGTGTATAAAAGTATAAATATGGACAAATATTAATAAAATACTATAAGACACTATAAAAACAGATTACATCCTTAAAACCTGCAGCTCACAGCTTATGGGAAGACCTGCAAAAACAGGTAGGTCTTTAGAGCCTTCCTGAAGACGTGCAAAGAAGGAGGGGATTCCAGAGGTGCAGGGCTGCCACTTGAAAAGCCCCCCTCCCCTCCTTGTACGCACCAGAAAAAGTGCAGTTTCACAGGAAAAAGCCCAACGTTGGCGGCTCCATAAACGGCGGAGTGCAACTGTGCAGCCACAGGGCATATAGACAAGCCCTAAGCTGCTAAACCCCACTGAAATCTGAGAGATGCAAGCAACCTCACTGCGTGCAGGTTTGCCACTGGGAGAGAACATGGGAGGCTCACCCAGAGAGAAAGAGCTTTGTGCTCCTTTGACTCAACTGGATATGACCTCTCCTGGGACTCTTTGGCTGAGGTCTGATAAGAATAATAATAGACTACCTGGGTTGCCTCAATTGCCCCTTAAGATATTTGCCTTTGTTTTGGTAACCAGAAAGGCATTCTTACAACTGTTAACTATAATAAGCTGTATTTACTAACACAATCCATTACGTTTGTGCCCAGAGGAGACAAGGTATTCAGCTCAGGCTCCGTACTTTTCTGGGAACCTACATAACTTATCCGCTTGTGACGTTCTGTAAATGGTTTCCTGCTCCTGAGTGTAGGAAAGTGCCAGTTGCTCATAGCAGCTAGCAAATAGGACTAGTCTCCATCGCAAGGCTCAGGAGTGCAGTTCTGCTGCCCTTCAGAACTCTGTCAAGAGAGCCATGTCCTTGTCCATATACGGGTGGCTGCCTTTGCCACTATGATCGATTTTGTAGCTCAGTGGTAGAGCATGTGCTTGGCAAACAGCAAGTACCAGGTTTGATCCCCAGAATGGAACAACAACTGCTTGAAACCCTGGAGAGCCATTGCTGCCAGTCAGTGTTGACAGTATTGGGCTGGATGGCCCAACGGTCTGACTCAAAAGAAGGCAGTTTCCTATGTTCCTATTTTCCTAATCTTTGGCCTTTTTATAAGAATCACCTGGGGCAGGTGGAGGGATGGGACAAAGTGATCATTGAGAGTAGTGTGATGGAGTGGTTAGAGCAGCCTTTTCCCAATCTGGTGCCCTCCAGATGTTTTGGACAGCAACTCCCAGCATTCCTGACCATTGGCCCTGCTGGCAGGGAATGATGGGAGTTGTACATCTGAAAGACACCAGGTTGTGAGAGAATGGGTTAGAGTGTTGCACTAGGACCGGGGAGGTCCAGGTTCAACCTAACTCAGCCATGAGGCTCACTGGGTCTTTGTGGGCCAGCTGTGATCTCCTAGCCTGGCCTTTCCCAACCTTGGTCCCCAGGTGTTGTTGGACTAAAATTTCCATCATCCTCAGCCAGTCTGGCCAATGGTCAGGGATAATGGGAGTTGTAGGGACCCAAGTTGGGAAATGTTGCCTTAGCATAACCTACCAAAAAGATAAAATGAAGTGTGGGGTGGGGGTGGGAGAGAGAACCGTCTGTGCCGTTCTGAGTTCCTTGAAGGAAGGACAGGATAAAAATGGAGTCATCACGGGGGTCCTTTGTTTCGTTATATGACAAACTGGTTTCAGAGTCATGCTGAAGATGCAGTTAGAAGCTTGTATCAGTAGCTGGAGGAAGGCAATAGTTTCTGCAGAGAATTGAAGGTGCTTGTGGTGTGTACATCCAGCACACTTTCTTTCAAAGACCTGTGAAACCTGCTAGACTGGAGGCAACCATGTATGTATACCATGGGAAGTAGAAGCATCTCTCAAATTGTCTCAAATATTTATCTGCTTCCAGACATTATTCATTAGTGGTTTGGAAAGATCGGTAAACCAAAAACAGCATTTCAGCTCTATGTAGAGTTTTGAATAGTAGCTTCTTCCCATAATTATGATATTGTACAGACAAATTTCATGAAGGCCAAGCATTAACAACAGTACTTAACCTGGAAATTCAAGAGTAACTTGAGCTCAATTTAACTGAATCCTAAAATGAACTCAGCCAGCTTTTTACCCAAATCTCCAAATTGAGGATGTGGGTAAAGTGGTGGAGTTAATTTCCCTCCCATTGCTTATGTCCCCCCCCCCCCCCCCGCCTCTGTCCTCTCCCTTCCTTTTTTTTTTTAAACCATTTAATATATAATCCTCAAATAGAGGACATATCAGATATTAAACTGATCAGAACAGATACTACACTTGATCTTAGCCAAAAGGCCAAGAAGCGATCCTCCTCTCCTTCCTTATCACTACCCCATGTTTATGCAAAAAAAAGGGGGAAAGCCATTACTTGCTGTTTTGTGAATGATTCCAAAATGGGAAACCTTTGGACTGATTTCCATGAAATAGCTAGAGGGCAAGTGGAGAATGCCTAGACAGGAGGAGACAGATTCTATCTGCATGCAGATTCCACTGAGATCTGGAATGCCTGTTCATGGGAAACAAAATGTGTAGGGCAAATCCACAAGCACTCTGAACAATTTTATGGTGATCCTTATGCTCAGGTGTTGAAGGACACAGCAAAGATAAAAGCCTAAAAGAGAGAGGGAGAGAAAGAGAAGGAAATGTTACGTGATTGTTTCAGTGTTTTATATTGTGGTCCTAACAAGTCCTGGTCCTGGGCTTTTCTACATGAGGCTTTTAACCCAACATTGTACTGAGGCTTTTTCTTCCAGATTCTTTGTGGGATTAAGATTGGTTCCTTTACATTTTTCCCCCCCTGGGGTTTTTCTTTCTCTGCCTTTCTATATGTTGCATTACACAACCACTAGGTGGTGGTGCAGTATAGCGGAATTACACAAATACACCAGGGCTCCATGCTGCAATTCATGGATATACCAGACTTCCTCATTGAAGGGAGTGGGGACAGCTAAAATGATTACAAAGCTTGGAAGAGTGCTTGCAGGATGACCACCTCAGGTGAAGCACCTGCAGACTACCATGTGTGAGGAATCACAATGAATGCCTTGTGTAGAAAAGCTCTAAATGAGAGCTTGTGGTTACTGTTGGACTGGGTTAGACTGGGACGCAGGAGATCTGGGTTCTAGTCCCCACTCATCCATGAAACTCATTGGGGTGACTTTGGGCCAATAATTGACTCTTAGCCTAACAGGGTTGTAAGTGAGGATAAAATGAAGAGGAGGACCATGTAAGATGCCTTGGATTCCTTGCAAGAGGAAATAGGTGGAATAGAAATGTAACAATAAATAAAATCTGAATTCTTTCTTTAGAGTGGATTGTATTGTGATATTCTTCCAATAACCATGTGGTACCTAGGAAGCAAATCAAAAATGAAAATTAAATCCATAGATTTGACACTGATTTAAATAAGACATAGATGACAGTTTTATAGCAGATTTTCCACTGCCACAGGTATAGTACTGTCCTCCAATTTGAAATTCAGATTAAATGTGCTGCTCTTGTTTCAGTTGAGTGTTCAGCGGGTGCTTTACATAGGCTAGATTTTATTATATTTCTAAAATGATGTTTCTAAGCCCCCTCAAATAATTGGCAGGGGGATTAGGTATAGTTTAAGCAGATCAATAAATATCAGACTTACAACTGTGCAAAAAAACCCAAAAAAAACCCACAAGCAACAACAATGCATGCCGAGAAGAATCCTCTGTATATGGCATGATACTATGTTGACTATCGTATTCAGTAGTACAATAGTGGTAAAGAGCATGGTCATAACTTAAATACAAAGGAAAGAGAGTACTAGTCTATTGCCCATGGAACTGCCTTGTGGAATGGGAAGGTAGTAGAAGAACACAGCAATCACAGATTAGAACATCAGCATTTTCTCCCAGGACCGCATTTAATGGCTAGCCAGATACCAAAGGAAATTCACAAGCACATCCACAATTGCTCTTCCGGTTTCAAAGGAATGATGCATTTGTGTATGGTCAATGGAAACTAATAAGTGGGTCTTGCAAGAAAAAGTTGCAGCACGATGTGTTCCTGCCGTGGACTCCAGCCAGCCATGCTCTTTTTAGGAGACTCCATTCCTTAACCTTCCCAGTTTCTTTGTTTCTTTGTTGTACCTACCCTGGTACAGCCTGGATTGCTTAGCCAGGGGGCTATTTTTTAAAAAACGGAGGGGAAAAATGAAAAAGCAACAAGGCTACCTATCCAGTTGCACTCCAGAGCATGAGAAAGTTGTGAGCAATAACATGGCTGTCCCTCTGTAATATGGACCCCATCCCACCCCACTTTGGATCCTATCTATTATAATAGAGGCAGGGCATTGCAACTATAACTCTAACAGTCAAATCCTAGACTTCTCTACTCAGGCGTAAGCCCTACTGCATTCAAGGATAGTGCTATTAAGTGTGCATAGGCTTGTGGCCTGCATCCATTTTCCTTGCTCCTTTGAACATTCCTTCAAACTCAGTTGGTTTATTGTTATGATATACCAACTTGAGATGGGGCTCTAATTCAACCTGAAGGAGGCAGCCAAGGAAGGATTTGCAGATTTAAGCTGCTAGGGAGAGAAGCCGAACGAGATAAAATAGATTTCTGGAATTTCCCCAGTGGAATTCCACAGGCATGTGTTTCACAGAATGCTTTCATTGAATCCTATGGGCTTATCCAGGTTGTAAGTAAATGTAAGGCCCAATGACATTTTAGTCTATATTCCTAAGCCTTCATTCAAAGAAAATAGTGATATTCAGTCTGCCACACACAAAGACTGATGGGAGGGGGGAATATTATACTGCTTGCTTCAGAATTGCAGCTGGCAAAGATTGCTGTATCACTGCTTTCCCATTTGTGTGCATGTGTATGAATGATACTAATATTAATTTTAATGGAAGAGTTCAACACAGACTGTCCTGTCTCTTCCACTGAAATCTGTGGCACTTAAAAGTGGGCTGAACTTCGCTTGGATCATGCTCAGTCAGGGTAGATGTGTGCTCCGGTGTTGTGAAGGGGGAGTGCACAGCCTTCAAACAACGAAAATTAAATTAAAATTAAAATTCTCAACCAATGGTAGAGGCTACAGCATTGCTGCAGCGCAGAGAGGTAATTTGAACTAGTAGCCATTGGTAGCCAAAGCCTTCCCCTCCATGAATTTCTTTCATCCCCCTTTAAATCTGTCTGAGTCGCTGGCCAAGACCACATCCTGTGGAAGTCAGTTCCATAGTTTAAATATGCACTGTGTAAAGAGGTCCTTCCTTTTGTCCACTCCTAATTTACCATGATTTACCTTCAATGAATGAGCCCATGTTCTAATAGCATAAGAGCGGCATACTTTTTAAAACTTCCATCATGTCCCTCCTGCCCCACTTACTTTTTTTTCTAAACTAAAAAGACCTCAGAGGAAATTAAATTCCACTTCCAACTAGTAGAAGAACAATGCCTCAGCAATAATAAAAAGTTAGAATGTAAAGGACCTTTGGTGGGGGGCTTTAGTTTGCAAGGCTTGATCAATCATAATTTTTTTCCTTAAAATTGAAATCTGTTTTACTATAATGTACAAGTCCATGTGCATTCAAGGTTTGGGTGAATTATTAGTTCACATTTTGTACTCAAAGTGAGTAACATCTAAGCTTGTAATGTCGAATTGTAGTATCCGTATGAAGAAAATGAGAGTCTCCTGAGAGAAACAGATCCACAATGGCCTTTATCTACTATAATCAGAGAAACATCAGCTGCAAAGCATGAGGGTAATGCGGTTTACACAGGAGACGCCGCCTGTGTAGGGTTTCAGTTCTGGTTAATGACACTGTAAATCAAGCCTGTCATCTTTTCAAATGATTTTTCTTTCAGCTTGGACTTAAGAAAACAACCACCACCACCTTCCCAACATGAGATTCCACAGCAACCAAACTCACTCCCCCCACCCCGTTTTCATATAAGGAGAGAGACATTGTGACTCTGCTAGAAGCCTGAAGAAATCCGGGTGCTCCAATTCTTTCTGTAGTGTCCACAGTTTCCATAGCTGAGGGTAGGAGAGAGCAACAGTATAAAGACTACTATTCTTTCATGCATGAAGTCAATGGAAGGAAAGATAGCTTCTTCCAATGGCTTCCCACCAGAATTATACTCATGAGCATAACGGTTTACATGTCAGCAGGTCCCCCAATTGTCTTGAGTCCTTTATTTTGTGACCTACAATCACTGAATCTACTTCTGGTTTTGTTGCAGAGCTCTACCTGAAGAGCTTTCCTTTCTCTACTTTTCCACTTCATAACCTCTAGATGGCGCTGTGCTATAGCAGAATAGTGCAAATACACGTTGTTCTTTCACTTTCAGAAATAATACCCCATTTCCCCTGCTCTAAAAGTGCTCTTTTAAAGAAACAAAAGTAAAACTGAAGGATCATGATGTTGTCTAAAGAACCTGTAAACAACAGTGAGTAAGGAATTGTGAGCGCACAATAAATGTCTGGTGTAGAAAAGCTCCTAAAGTAATTTAAATCTTTAAATACGCCTGGGCTACATAAAAAAAAAAACCTTAAGTACAAATTTTAAATAAATAACTACAAGAATAAGAAAATAACTCTCTCGGTTCCACCTTAGGAAGTTAAAAACCAACTCTATCTCAACTCGATTTTCCTTTAACTCCAGCTGCAAAGGGATGTACAAACAAAAGATCTAAAAACCCAGGAGATCATATGAATGCTTCCAGACAAGGCTTTTATGGTGCCATCGCCGTGCTTCATTCATGTAATTTTAACGGGACTCCAGATGTCTTCCTATGATAGCCCTTCAGTGTTTTCACCCTGCTTCTTCCACCTTTTCTCTTTCTGTAGATAAATGATTTAGGGGTAAAAAGATGGAAAGCTGCATAATGCCCTCTAATTAGCTGTGCTAGGAGCCCTCCATCTGGAAGCACCTTCTCAGTCCTGTTTGGTTGGAAACTGGAAAGAATTCTGTATGGGGCAGAAACGGGGAGGGGGGAATGCCTCTCTGGACAGGCAGTCAAATGGCACCCCCCATCTGCTAGGGGCAACACTTTTAAAAGCCTTGCCATCTCATTCACTTCACCCTGCTGCATGGTGCCGCAGGGCTGGCCCTGAGCACTATGGTAAGACAAGCTGGAGGGTGGCTGGATTATATGTAGAAAACAATAGATGGTTGTTGCAATCTGACATCTAACAATTTAGGATGACAGGCCACACTTTCAAAGCAGCAACACATTGTGGCTGGTTTGATGGAACTCTGATATTATATATCTCATGTTTGGCAGAAAATAAGTCTTTGGTGGGAAATAAGTACGTTCTTGTGAAATCAGGATTGCTTAATAAGTGCACAGTGAATTTTGCATAAATCCTGAGTGGGAAAAACATCAAACCAGCAACTTAAACAATAAAACTGTCAAATGACACTGCCTGATATCTCATTAGCCAGATTTTCATCAGGGAGCAAAACTGTCACTGCAACACACACAATAAGATGTGCCATCTCACTTATCTTAGGGTAACCATATGAAAAGGAGGACAGGATTCCTCTATTTTTAACTGTTGCATAGAAAAAGGAATTTCAGCAGGTATCATTTGTATATATGGAGAACCTGGTGAAATTCCCTCTTCATCACCACAGTTAAAGCTGCAGGAGCTATATGAGAGTGACCAGATTTAAAAGAGGGCAGGGCATCTGCAGCTTTAACTGGTGTGATGAAGAGGAAATTTCACCAGGTTCCCCATATATACAAATGACACCTGCTGAAATTTCCTTTTCAATACAACTGTTAAAGATAAAGGAGCCCTGTCCTCCTTTCCATAGGGTCACCCTACTTATCTGTATATTGAGAAAGGGTTGGATTCAGGTTATGCCAAGTATCAAAAAGGGGAGCACCAACATAGATGCCTAGAGAGCCCTAAGTCCGTACCATTCAGAATGTCATTATGTACAATATTAAATGATGATTTCATCCCTTAGGTTAGGAGATGTCAGGTAACAGACTCTGTACCCTGAATGTTGCTGCCTGGATGTCCAGTTGCTAAATTTCCCTACTTCCTTCTGTCTATTCCCATAGCTAGACGTTGGCAGAGTTGAGCCATTGTCAGGGCTCTGATCTGTTAAGAGGCCTTCCTACCATGAGCCAAAACCATGATATTACTCCCTCTTCATGGAGTCCATCCAAATTAGAGGCAGCCCATATTAGGGATGGGTGAACAACCCATTTTTGAGATGGCTAAGATTCTCCAAACACAAGGAAGCTCAGCTTTCCTTGTTTCCCAACCCATGCTCAACCGCACTCTATTTTTGTTTTGTTCAAGTGGATAAAATGTTGGGCTTTACAGCTGCTGTAGTTTGTGTACATAGATATAGTAAAAACATATAGTAAAAATGCATGAGCTGGGCAAGCGGCCCAAGGCTGACAGGAACCCTGGGGAGAGGGGGACTCCTGCTCCCCCTCCCCCGACCTCTCTGCCCCCCCCAGGTCTGCCAGACAGCGCTGTATCGGCGGCCTCCAAGCAGCCCCCGCCCCCGCGATGATATTTAATTAATAAACTTTAAGATATGCTACAACGGCGTATGTTACGCCGGGTACAGCTAGTGTTAATAATTGCATGAATGCAATTCACATATGTGGTTTTTGTTATGTAAATTGTTGGGGTGTGTGTGTGTGTGTGTGTGTGTGTGTGTGTGTGTGTGTGTGTCCGTAGGCTTGGGACAGTGGGGAGGAAGGAGTTTAACCCTTTCTCTGCCACTGTAGTCCTGACAAAAAATGCCTTTCTGAAGCTGCTGCTAGTTAGTTAGTTAGTTAGTTAGTTAGTTAGTTAGTTAGTTTAGTTTCTAAATGTATGAGTTGCCTTTTGGCTCAAATAGGTCACCCAAGTTGACTTAACAAAAAACCCCACAGAATTTCAAGGGAAGCTGCCATTGGCTCTTGGAAAGATGTAGGGGTGTGTGGGGTCAGATCTTATTTCAAGCCCTGTACAGCCAGGTCAGTGGTTATGTGTTCTGTCTCCAACCTTGCTAAGCTTCATGGGACATAAGAGTGGTCTCCAGTGGCACCAGTGGCAATACTGGGGACTCTGGGGGTTTTCTGCCACCAGCTGTATCTCTGCCCCCCACCCAATGACAATTATGGTGCCCTCCTAGGTCAAAATGCCTAAAGTTTCCCAAAAGTTAAGAGTTGTGCTTGCCTCCCCCTTCCATCCTTTGAGCAGTTTTGTTCTAAAATGCTCCCCCTGCCCACTCCCATGTTCTGTTTCTTTTGCAGGTCTCCCTTGAGGGGAACTGAAAGAACACCCTGGCTTTTGATATCCAATCAAGACAGCATTTCTTTTACCAAACCAAGTAGATTTGGGACACATTGCTGCTAGAGATGACAGACAAAAAAGAAACAGGGAGGGTGACAGATAACAGTTAACTGCCTTCTTATGATGTCTATTTGTACTGTATTGTCATGACTGTAATGCGTTTCAGATTATATATTTTCAGAGACACATTCCAGATGAATGTCCAACATGCCAGCTTTCTAGTGGTAACTGGCAAATGCAAGCTTTGTTTTTGAGCAACTGGATGGGCTCCTTCAGCCCACCAGGCAAATCTCTTTGCAACTTCACTCTAAAACAAATACAGCCAAAAACTGAGGGGTTGTTGCAGGACTCCTTTCAGTATAGGAACCTATCATGATGGAAAGAGACTATGCTGTTCTACCCACATGACAATACTGCCATCTGAATAATATTTCTGATACACAAGTGTGACTCTCAGATCCCTAAAGACAATTGCCAGTGCATTTTGTGCGTGCTTGTGTTTCTACGTTCTGTAAGTAGCTTAATTTATGGGATATAATTATTTTAATAATCAATATATTCATGGAGATCTGCTGAATGTTATAGAACGAGTTTATACCTGTGGCTGAATTAAAAACACACAAACCTGAAATAGAAAAAATCAGGACCTCCTTCTAAATGGAATCAGGGCACCATGACATCTCCAAATCATTATTCTTAATATTTCCAAACTACAGCATTGAACTTGTCACTCAGTGCTGATTTGTAAACATTTGTCAGCAACGTGATTAGAAATAAAATGTAATGTTTTGCATCTAAATTCATTGGCCTGGGTCCCGATTTATGCTGGATCAACTGCTCTGGGAGAAGTGAATTTCCTCATCCCCTCTTTCCTACAGCCCCTCCAGATCCTGAAAATGATACACAGAGAGTCAGGAGATCCTACTGAAAGAGGTGAGCTGCTAGATCTACACATTCCATATACCACTTTCATAGTGTTATATCCTGCTTTTTATTCCACATTTGTAATGATTTGACACAAGGTGTAGATCTAGCGGTAGTGTATCCGGGAGGGAGAACCCCCACAAAATCAAGTGGAATTACTTTCTGTGAATGGAGGAATGCAAAACCTGGATCCAACCCACAGTATTTAGAGGCATATTAACTGATGATAACTGTAGTCTGCTAATGGCCAATAAATCTGAATATCAGTTTGGCTTAAATTGTAAATTACAGTTTTTCAAATAAACCAGCTCTCATTGTGCCTTGAGGCACATCTATTTACATAAAGTACACACTGAAGAGGAAGCCTAGCTGTGACTTTGTTCTGATGACATAAAAATCTTTGTAAACACATTGTCATTTACAGGACTAGTAACTTAGAAGGTAAAAAATAAACATGGACAGTTAGACTGGTTTTTTCTCAGAGCACATGGAAAATGTAATGACCTTTTTTTTCCATAAAGCTCTGTTTGCACTGTGATTCATTCAAACAATCAGGGCAAGTGGCTGGTTTACCATAAATAGGTCTTTTTACTTAACAGATAAATAGTCAGATAGCTAAGCAATGCAAACAGTAAAAGTGTCATTATATATATAAGCTCCATCTAAAAAATTAGATATGAGCATTGTCCTGATGTCCTTCAACCTGAGAAGATGAAATACCTTCACTCATCTTCAAAATGCAGCTGAAGCGTAATCTAATATTTTCCTTTAGTTTTCTGATAGTCTGGGAATGTCAGATTTAAAGGTAACTAATATCTACACTATACTTAAATTTATTTGCTCAGTGAGAGCCTTTCCATAGATCCTATTGGAAGGCTCCCATTTAGCTAATAGGTTTAGGGTGAGAATCTGAAGCCATAACCATACCAGACCTAAATGGGTACAGTTCTCAGCTCCCTTCCATGCACAGGATTAAATCATTGCAGCCCTCTACATTTGATTGTATTTGGCTGCTGGTGCTGGCTTTTTTGTTGTTATTATTATTATTATTATTATTATTATTATTTATTTATTTATTTATTTATATATATTGCACTTTTTATGATATTGCTTTCGTTGTGTGCTTTTACATTTATTTATTTATTTTATTTATTATTGCATTGATATCCCGCCTTTTTTCCTCCAAGGAACCCAAGGTGGCATACATAATCCTCCTCACCATTTTATCCTCACAACAACAACCACGTGAGGTGGGTTGGGCTGAGAGTGTGTGACTGGCCCAAAGTCCCCCAGCAGGTTTCCATGGCTGAGTGGGGACTAGAATCCGGATCTCCTGACTCCCAATTCAACACTTTAGCCACTACACCACACTGGCTCAATTGTATGCTGCTTTGAGATCATTTTATTCAAAACATTTTTTTAAATGAATAAATAAAACAATACCAACAGGAAGAGGAAGGTTGTTTCACTTACACCACCCCATACTCCCCCATCCCAAGGAGCTCAGACCAGTTTGTATATACACAGCCTTCCACCCAAGCAATGTAAAGGGCTAGGCGTGCTTAGCTTTAGCAGTAGAATAGCATCACACTCCCTTCAATAAACACGGTAATACAAAGCAGTGTGTCCTTTAGACCCTAGTTCTGGAACAAGTGCCAACTTCTGCATTCTTCTTGAAATGCAAGGTACCAGAAATCACCTTTAAAATCAGCATTGAAATGCTTCATTATAATACAAAAGATGTGGAGGAAAGTGGGATGGTTCATCTCCTGTCTGAGGTCAGCAATGGGCTGGATGAAAGGGAATAAACAGAAACCTAGCCTAGACTAGATGGTGTTGCTCACTGTGGGAAATCCTAATTCCAGTGGAGTGATAGGACTACCTATTTTAGAGGGCGTCTCACACACACACCTCAACTAGTTCAGATTTGTAGCTTCAGAGCACTCCTGGATACTGGTCTACCGGATGCCTAAGTCTGAGCTGTTGCCAGGACATTTTATCAACTTCCACTGATTTGACATCTATGCCCCTTCCTGGAAAATAAGGAACTGAGCACTGTGTTGCATGCTTTCAACTGAACTACTACAATGTGTGGTAGGGACTGACCAAAAACTGCACCAGTCCAAACCATCACAGCCAGGCTAATATTTGGTGTTAAGTGCAGAGGCCTGTTCTTTGTGAGCTCTGTTGGTTGCAAATCTGTTTCAGAGGTAAATGCACAGTGCTGACGCTCATCTTTCATGTCCCTAATGGTCTGAGCCCAGCATATTTGAGGCAGTGCCTTTTCCCCTACATTTCTTACTAGGTTTGGGGATAAGAACCTGCCATTTCTTAAACGGGTGGCCACTTTTTGGTGGTGGCCCCTATGCTTCGGAATCAGCTTTCCATTACTGCAATAGATCTAGGAGCTTACCCCTTTTCAACAGGCTAAGACCTTTTTTATGTTTTATTATTTATTTTATTTCATCTCTCTGCTTGTTATGTTATTTAATATGATGCAGCCACTGATTCACAGCCACCTCGGAACAAAGAGCTGAATTTCCGCAGCAGAAAAATCAGGGACTTACCCCGACTTTTCCTGGCCAAGTGAGGTCAGTGCAGCTCTTCTGCCATCTATCCTCACTCTGGCACTGCTCTGGGGACATTCCTGGCCAGAAGGTGACCTCCCATTGGTCACCGGAAGCTGCAAGAGGGAGAGGGGTGAGCCCAGCAAGCCTAATGGCTGCCTCCCCTCATGCTTTAAAGCGCTTTATAACAGATTTGACAACTGTATGTGGAGTGTGTCCTGGACCCCAACAGTTCTCAAAACTGTTATAAAGTGCTTTAAAGCGCTTTAAAGCAGTCGTGTAGATCCTGCCCAAGATTACTCACTACCACCCTGCACCACCAATACTGTGGGTTTAGCAGTGGGCATTGAAACAGATTTCACAATTTACCCTTCATGCTTGAGCCCAGGGGAAGGAGCTAGTCAAGTGCTAAAGGGGGGGGGGGTGTCTACAGCTCCCAGCATCCTTCTCTAGCCAACCATGCTGACTGAGCATGCTGGGAGTTCTAAGGCATGCATGGGATTGCACTCTTAAATTGCTATACTTTAAGGAGGGCTTTGGTGGAATTATGCACATATGCGTTAGGCCCTCTGTTAGAAGACAATGAGCCCTCTTGTTACTTTGCAGTGTGATAAGAACTCATAGTACAACTGTGGGAGAATCAACTCTGTCCTCCAAGTTGAGGTAAAAGTGGACCAGAATAGAGAGGTACAGAGTACAATAAAATTCCAGAAAACCATCTAACTCATATTCATTGCTAAACAGAATGCACCAGTCGTAATCCTATGGGTTTGCCAAAAAATACATGATCAATTGACATCCGTAAGCCTATATACACCAGTTGCCGAACAATGGACCCTTGATGTGATCCAGCAGGGCTCTTCTTATATTTTTATCACTTCCTCCATTTCAGTTAGATTTCATCATAAATTTTATTCCAGTTTTCTGCCAGTTTTAATCCAGCCTTAACACAACAGATCAAAATCTCACTGTCCCAGTGGTGAACTTCCTACATACAGAGGTGCTTGCTTGGGGGTCCAAGTCCTGCGGATCCTGCCCATCTTGGAATCAAACTTTGGTTCCCATAGGAATGAGGCAAGTGCACTCTGCACATTCTCAGAGACACTGTCTGCATTGCACGGCTGAGCACTCACTCCTAAAGCAGCTTCCAAAGCTAAGATTCAGTTAGCCTTGATGACCTAATAACTGGAACCAAGGGAGAAAACCCGTTTCAGTAAACACATTCCGTTTTCAATTGCTGAAGTTACGGTATTTATTTATTTATTTTAAACATTTCTTAGCTGCCATTCAGAGCTGAAGCCCTCCCAAGGCGGCTTACAACCATACATTAAACAGCATAAAAACAATAAAATCTAGAGGTAAAAACTAACAATAAAAACAATGAGGGCAGCAACAGCAAAACAGTATACCCCACAGGGGTGGGCAATTTGTGGCCTCCCAGCTGCTTCAATTTTATTTTCTTCTTGTAAGGAGGCTTATATACTCCTTGTCTTTTCCATTTTATCCTCACAATAACCCTGTGAGGTAAGTTAGGCTGAGTCAGTGACTGGACTATAGTCACCCAGGGAGCTTCATGGCTGAGTGGGGATTAGAACCCAGGTCTCCTGAGTCCCAGTCCAGTACTCTACACCACAAAAGCTGTCACTGGTTTTGACAGACAACTTCCATCAGCCCTACCCAACATAACCAGCGATGAAGGGTCATGGGAGTTGTGGGTCAGAACATCTGGAGGGCCGCCAGCTGCCCACCCCTGCAGTGTGGGAACCGTGTGTATTTCTCTGCTTCTCCAGTACAGGGCTGGGTGTTGGCTTTTCATTGCGGTGCCTCAGGGCCGGCCGCCTCTTCCCCACTTAGGCTCGCGCTGCAGCCGCATAATGGAAACCAATTGACATTATTTATGCCTCCCCAAACATGTACTGGGTTTAGCCATTCCTCACGCTGAAGGTTCGTGATTTACGGGATGT
This sequence comes from Elgaria multicarinata webbii, assembly GCF_023053635.1. NCBI lineage: Eukaryota > Metazoa > Chordata > Lepidosauria > Squamata > Anguidae > Elgaria > Elgaria multicarinata. The sequence continues at coordinate 92,129,700 of NC_086173.1, read as the reverse complement.
TAGAGGGAGAAGCTAATACAAAAGACAGGGGGAAATATTTTACGGGGCTGCAATGTAAACAGCGCCGCCGCAGAGCCCCTTTTTTATGGAGCCCCTGTAATGGCACGCAATCCCGACACGGGCCTGATTTACAGCCCTATTTAGATAACGGTGTCCGGAGAAGGGATTGGCGATGGCGTCAAGGTCACAGGACGTGCCAGGCTTGACGTTTCGCTGCGGCGCAGCGGCTGCGGAGACGCCGCAAATGCCTCCCAAGAATGCAGCCGCGGGCGGGGGGGGGGGGGGGCGAGGGGGGAGGCTGGTGACTCCGATGTCAGTGGGGCTATGCATCTGCTCTGGGTTTCAGTCGGAACCAGTCAGACTTCTAAAGGAGCTATCCAAGATGCTGAATCTATTTGGGTGGGTTTGTGTCGACTCCTGCATCTTGGACAGCTTCTTTAGAGTTCTGCTGGTTCTGACTAAAACCCAGAGCGGGTTTATAGCCCCAGTGACATCGGAGCCACCAGCCACCACTGGAAGGGAGGGGAGGAAACCCACTGGGAGCCGCCGGCGAGAATAAGGCCTGCTATGGTCTTCCGCTACCGGCCACGAGAGGCGCTGCTGAGTCGAACCTGGATGAAGTTTTACAACCAACCGAGACCAGCGCTGGAGTCGGGGATTGGTTGAGACGGGAACTCGAGCCTCTTCTTCAGCCCCAATCAAGACCGTCATCGGCTCAAGGCGGGAGCAGAAAGAAAGTTAGTCAGCCAATCGGCTCTCTTCGTTTTCACTCCGGCAGGAAAATAACAGGTGGCGCTTTGGTTCGGTAGGTAAGGTGAGTTTGAAGAATTTGGATTAAAACCGGGGAATGTTCTTGATGGGCGCGGCGTTGGAGTTTGGATTTCTCATACCAAAGCAAACCTTCCAGCTGGAACACCAGGCCGGCTCTATGTTTCTCTGTGACGGGTCAACTATGTTCCCTGCGTAAGGAGAAAGGGAGCAAAAAAGAAGACGAGAGACGTGCTTAAGAGGGAGCAAAATGAGAAATTGCCACTTTTGCTTTGCAATTGAATACGACCAAAAAAAAGTCACTGCTTGAAAGAATCGTTAATATTTCCAACATTAATGCTGCAATCCTGTTACCTTGGTATAAATCCCATTGCACACAGTAAGACTAGCTCTGAGTAAATATGCGTAGGGTCTACTTACTTGGGGGTAAGTCAAACTGAAGTCAGTGAGATATGAGGATTAACTTGTATAGGGTTGTTCTATAAATGTGATGTTTATTTATTTATTAAATTTATAAAACGGCTCATAAAATAAATTCCCTTAGGTGTTTAATAGTTCATGCTCCATTAACATACCAAAAGGGCTTGAAAGAAATAAACATGTTGGAGTTCTTGTCATTAGTTGTAGGAAATTAAGGTTTTGAATCTACAAGTTTGCAACTTCTCATATATGCTAATAGGATCTGAGCTAGCAGTGACTGACCAAGAAGGAGTACTTGAGGTTCTGGTGGACGCTTGATGAAAACGTCAATCTTATGTGCGGCTGCTATGAACAATTTCATGTTGGGCATAATTCAAAAAGAAATAAAACATAAAACTGCCAATATCATGCTGCCCTTATATAAATCTATTGTGCGACAACACTCAGAATACTGTGTACAGTTCTATTCACCACACCTAAAAAAGGATATTGTAGACTTGGGAAAAGTATAGAAAAGGGTAACTAAAATGATCAGGGGCTGGAGCAAGGCCCCTAGGATGAAAGGTTACAACATCTGGGACTGTTTAGCTTAGAAAAAAGGTGAGGAAGGGGAGACATGATAGATGTGTTAAACTATGCATGGTTTGGAAAAAATGGATAGGGAGACATTTTTCTCCCTCTCTCATAATGCTAGATCCTGGGGTAATCCTATGAAGCTGATAGGTAGGAGATTCCAGACAGATAAAAGGAAGGACTTGTTGACACAGCTCATAGCTAAACAACGGAATCTACCACAAGATGTAGTGATGGCCACCAATTTGGATGACTTTAAAAGGCGATTGGACAAATTCCTGGAGGAGAAGGCTATCCATGGCTACTGGTCCTGATGGCTATATGCTACCTCCAGTATCAAGGACAGAATGCCTGTGTGTATGTCAGTTCTTAGGGAACATGAGTAGGAGAGTGCCGTTACATTCATGTTCTACTTGCAGGTTTTCTACAGGACAGAATGTTGGATGAGATAGACCTTGGCCTGATCTAGCATGACTCTTCTGATGTTCTTATCTACACATTTTGGGCAGAATCCAGCAAAATTTAAAGGATGTTTAAATTCCCATTTCACTGAGTTACGCCTTTAACTTTCTCATTTCAATCAGTGGGTTTAATTTGGGTTGGATCTGCGTCATGTGACCCTAAACATAGTCAGTCAGCAGTAAGGCTCTTTGAGTCAGTTATCACATACTCCTCAACTACATATGCATATGACTACAGTGTTATTTATACACATAAAAAAAGAAATGTCATGTCATGATTAAACCTTTAGCACAGCCTTCTCCAGCCTGGTGTCTGTCAGATGTGTTTGACTGCAATTCCCATTATTTGGCAGGGAATTATGGGTATAGCAGTCCAACACATCTGGAGGACACCAGGTTGAGGAAGGCTGCATTTGGGCATAAGTCTTCTGGGAAATTATCCTATGCAAGACCCAAGTTCTCATTGGGAAATGCACTAAGGAACTAAAACAAAACAAAATCCTCTTGACTCTAAACTGAATAACTTGCAGGGACGCATTGTGTTAAGCCTTCTTATGTTCTTGTATTAAGCTTTCTGCAACTCTCCAGATATGGATTGTTCTCAAGTTGTGGTTTTCCTACACAGAAAGAATTGGGTAAGAAAAGGCTTGAAACATTCATCTACATGCGGCATGCTTTCCCTTCCACATGCATCAAAGTGTGTTTACTGTACAAAAAGCCTGCAATGTAAAGCTGGCCAGATGCTGTGCAAATTAATACCACTAGTCCATTCCACAAGCAACAAATAGTGAAGGGCATGTATGAATGACCCAGTGCAATTCCTGCATCACAGACAGAGCATGGCTAGCACTGCATATCGGTGTGTAGTGTACAGTATTCAAGCCTAGAGAAACCAAGTGATATTCATGCATAACTGACCCTGGCCAAAGCTACACTGAGTATGCAGGCACATGAAACTCTCCCTATAAGAGATTGGAATGAAAGCAGGTGTCCAAAAGGAGAGCCCCTGCCCCATAAATTTACAAAGAGAGACCTTGCCAAAGGAGCCTGAAAAGTGCTAACAAAAGCAAGTGCACTGCCTGAATTTAAAAGGTGTTGGACCAAAAAAAGTTTCTCTTCACTGCAAAGTGAAAGTTGAGAAATGTGATTTCCCCCTGTATTTATTCAGGTGATGGCCTCCAAGGTCAGAGAATGATTAAGTCATAATAGTATGGAATTCTCTTGCCAGTGGAGCCCATATGATATAAAGACAAAACAATTATATAAATAGGTAAAAGGAATGAGGGCTTTTATATCACAATGATAATATTGTGGCAAAAATGAAGTGCAAGCTGATGGGTCAGGATTGAAGCATGAGATTGATAAACAAATGGTCAAGAAAGACCTAATTCCCTTGAATGAGTTCAAATCTCCGAGGCCTGATGAACTGTATCCTAGAGTAATAAAGGAGCTGGCAAAAGAACTTTCAGAACCACTGTCCATTATCTTTGCAAAATCATGGAAGACGGATGAAGTGCCGGATGACTGGAGGAGGGATATTATTATTATTATTATTATTATTATTATTATTATTATTATTATTATATCCCACCTTTTGCCCAATGCTGGGCCTCAAGGCAGCATTACAAAATTTAAAACATATGCATTTTAAACCTATGAATAGAAATATACAAAAGTTAAAAATATATTAAATATGTTCCATTATTAAAACATTCTTCATTTAAAATACATGGCAAATTTAAAAGTCCTTGGCATAGACGGAAGTCCTGGTTATGTTGTCTCTATTTTCTAAAAGGGCAAAAAGGAGGAACCCGGGTACTACAGACCTGTTAGGTTGAAATCCATCCCTGGGAAAATTTTGGAGCAAATTATAAAGAAGTCAATCTGTAAGCACCTTGAAAACAATGCAGTGACTACTAGAAGCCAACAAGGATTTGTCAAGAACAAATCCTGTCAGACTAATCTAATCTCATTTTTTGATCGGGTAACCTCCCTTGTGGACTGTGGGAATGCTGTGGACATAATATATCTTGACTCAGCAAAGCTTTTGACAAAGTGCCCCATGACATTCTGATTAGCAAACTAGCTAAAAGTAGGCTAGATGAAACAGCTATTAGGTGGATTCACAGTTGGCTACAGAATCGGACTCAAAGAGTGCTTATCAACAGTACCTTCTCAAACTGGGGGGAGGTAATGAGCAGGGTACCGCAGAACCACCAACTCAAAACCCATCAGTGAATATGTGAAATTGGGTGCTCTTTGGCCCCAATGTACATGTACACTTATTTACACTGGACTGTATCTGCAGTATTGTTCCACACTCACCCAGTTTGGAGAGTTCCTTTTGGTGCTCTTCACAATCTGTTTCTGTTCTTTCTATCTGTTTAATAATTTGGTATTGCCAGCAAACATGGCCACCTCACAGCTCAGCCCTAACTACAGATCGATTTATGAGCAAGCAAAAAAGCAAAGGTTCTAATACAGTTCTTCCTTTCTTCCGTGGTAAGAGAACTGTCTCCTACTTGCTTCCTGTTCTTGAACCAGTTACCAATCCATCAGAAGTCCCATCCTCTTATCCCATGACTAGTAAACTTACTCAGGTATCTTTGGTGAGGTACTTTTCCAGAAGCTTTTGGAAAGTCTAAGCATGAAATCCTATGCATGTTTAGAGAGAGAAGTCCTACATCTCCCAGCATGCCCCAAATAGTAATTTAGTGGCTGAGGGATGCTGGGAGTTGTAGGATTCTCTCTCTCTCCATGCGTAGGATCGCACTCTTAAAGCTTGTGAGAGCAGTGGCCGTCAAGCTGCGCCAGACGTTACAAGGTCAAAAGGATCTTACAATCCATGTAAAAAAGGATCTTACATGGAAACTTATGGGACTTCAGTAAGTCCTGACTAATAAGTTCCCCATTTATTTCAGTGGGTCTCCTCTTAAGTATGACGCAGACTAAGCTTGGATCCCACCCAGTAACGGAAACTCTTCTGTGCCTGTTTTGAGTCGTTCGTGTGAAGCTGCTAGAAAATTAGTCGCTTGCCCACGGGGCGCCGTCTCTTCCTCTGCGGGGGAATCCCACGGTCGCCCAAATACAGAGGAAGGTGGCGTCTTCCTCCCCCACGGTCTCCTCCGCTCTACTGGGAGTTTTCCACATCTCTCCGTTTGTTCCCTCAAATGGCCAGCCGCTGGCTATGAAGGGAACTAATCAGGTTCATTTATCTAATCGTAGCCGTCGGCCCCAGACCTAGCAAGCAACAGCGAGTGAGTCTGTGCCTAAGGAATCTCATTGATAAGAAAGCCGCGGTCTGCTGCGGGGAAAGTCAGGCAGGCGGGGGAGGGGGTGTCTTAAAGGGCCACTCCGGTTGGGGGTGGAGTATGACGCCCGATCGCATCAAGCCCTGGGTTCGACGAGGAGACATTACGCAACGGGGTTGAGATGTTTCACATTTCCTTCCGGGCGGTTCATTTGAAATACATTCCTTACTCTTAGCTGGTTACTTGTGGTGCCAGTTTATGATTGTTGTGTACTTTTATAGTTGTATGCTTTTCTATGGATGTATTTGTCATGGCCTTCGGCTAGCACAATAAACTGATGATTGATTGATTGACAGTTTATGATTGCTAGGCTAGAACCACCCTAATGCTTTATGGTAGGGTGACCATATGAAAAGGAGGACAGGGCTCCTGTATCTTTAACAGTTGAATTGAAAAGGAAATTTCAGCAGGTGTCATTTGTATATATGGAGAACATGGTGAAATTTCCTCTTCATCACAACAGTTAAAGCTGCAGGTGCCCTGCCCTCTTTTAAGTCTGGTCACTCTAGTATAGCTCCTGAACCTTTAATTGTTGTGATGAAGAGGGAATTTCACCAGGTTCTTCATATACAAATGATACCTGCTGAAATTCCCTTGTCTATGCAACTGTTAAAGATACAGGAGCCCTGTCCTCCTTTTCATATGGTCACCCTAATAATTTATGGTGGTATCGAAGTACATTGACAGCTGTTGGGGCATATTATACATATCATACACCGTTTTCACAGTGTTATTTCCTGCTTTTCATTCCACATTATCCAAAATATCATTAAAAATGTCATTGTGTATCTGACGAGGTATAAATATGATACTTAAATATGGTGGATCGTAATTATTTGACACAAGGTGTAAATTTGGCCGTAGGTTTTGCCCACTGTTTTTGGGTTGTATCCAGTGTTCGTCCTACTTAGAGTAGACCCATCGAAATTAATGGAATTGAATTCAAGTTTAGACTAACATTGGATACACTTACTGGCTTATTGCTATTGAATTCATTTGTATTCTTTCTTTTGCTTATTGTTGTAAGCCATGCTGAGAATATATTGGGCAAATAAGTGAAGGGTGGGGATGTGAATTCAGGAGCACAACTCTGGTCCTTACTTTCTAAAAGAGGCGCTGGGGTTGAAACCTATCTGACAGCAACACTCTTTAACCTGAAAGTTTAATCCCATTCACAAAAGTGTTGGCTGTGAGGTTTATACCTGGTACCGAAGGAAAAATACTCTGTACATGATCAGTGGTTCCTTCCTTATTGTTTGACACTGAATGAAAGTTCAGGGGCAACCCTTGTGTCTTGGAAATTATTTTTACTGAGTTCAATATGGCTTAGTTCCTAGTAAGTTTGCATGAGTTTGAGGCTTTGGAGTCTTCCTACATCCATTTCCAAATTTTACATCTAGTAAGAAGCCAAATTACACAGCACACATTTGCATGCCTGGAACACATCTACTAATGCTGGGACATCACAAATATAAACAGCAGTTTCCCATTCTGCTCAGGTACACTAATGGGCAATCCATCATAATATGCTATGCAAGTGTAAATGTTTGGAAATGTTAATCTGTGCACTTTATATTTAATTCTTGTAAGTTTTCTATATAAGTTGCATATAGAAAACTTGCAAGCTGCAAAGTAAAACTGGCACTTTGTCAAGGGTCTTGTTTTAAAATATGAATTAATAGTATAGGAGTTTGTCCCTACATTGTTCTGGCAGTTAGCATAACATCTATTCTAGATAAATTGATGGAAAATATTATTACGATAAAATTATCATGCATGTAGAATTGACTTCCCCAACCTGGCCCCCTCCAGATGTTTTGGGCTACAACACCCAGCATTCCTGATTATGCTGACTGGGTCTGATGGGAGTTGAAGTCCAAAACATCTGGATGGCCCCAGGTTGGGCGAGGCTGGTATAGAAGAACATGTCTTCTTAACCTTTTACAGTTAACCTTTTACAGTCCTGCCTTATTGATCCTTTGAGAGGGTCAGCAAGCATACTACTGTGGAACATGGGAAGGAGGGTACTGTTGTACTTGTGTCCTGCTTTTGGGTCCCTGGTCAACAGCTGGTTGGCTACTGTGTGAACAGAGTGGTGGAGCCTTGGTCTGACCCAGCACAGCATTTCTTATGTTCTTATGTTCTTGATAGATCCTGTAAACTTAGGATGCAATCCTATGTATGTTTCGGCAGAAAAAAGTTCCACAACTCCCAGCATTCCTCAGCCAGCAAAGGATTACACATTATTATTATTATTATTATTATTATTATTATTATTATTAAAATAATTGTGTACACATTACTCCAATGCATATTTTACTTGGAAGTAAGAAGCCTCGCTGGTTTCAGAAGGATTAGTTTTTCCGTGCTTAGGACTACCTCCTCGAACAGCAGAGATGGAGAGCTTGTGTGGCCCTCCACAAATTCTTGGACTCCAGCTACCATCATCCCCAGTCAGCAGGCTCATTAGTCAGGGATGATGGGACTAGTAGTCCAGCAACATCTGGAAAGCCGCGGGTCCCATAGTACTGCTGTATATGCTTCTGGGAAAGCATTCCAAGGAATCCGGAGGCAGAGGTGCGCACCGAAGCCTGAAAACGGGGCTGACTTCCGAGTAGAATCCGTGGAGCCTTGGCTGTCACTGACTCACTCCTGCGTTTGTCACGTTAATGGTGCAATCCTATACATGTAAGTCCCCTTGAGTTCCATAGGGGCTTACTCCCAGGAATAAGGTTGGAGCCTAAAACTGGAATGGGCGCCCTTTGGGGAGAGGGCCAGAAACTTCTAGCGCCGGGAGGATGTCTCTTGCTCCAGTCAAAAGAGTCGGACACTTTCGATTCAAAACCGAGAAAATAAAATAAAGGGAGCTAAGATCGACTGCCCCACTCCACCCCCGGGGTTCATGTATGTGCTCCCAGCTCTTTTGCTGGGTCGTCTCGCCTTCCGCCCGAAGCTCATTCCCCTGAGATCGGCGGACAGCGGCGTCCCCTGCCTACCTGACAGCCAGATGAGAAAAGAGCCGCTGGTGGCAGCGGAGAGCTGGGACGGAGACCGGAGAAGCGCCTTTCCCCGGGCCCGGCCGTCTCCTTTAAACCAATTAGAACAGGGTTTGATTGAAGTCTTCTTCTCAAAGGGGGGTGGGGTGGGGTGGGGGTCGAAGACTGGGGCGGCGGCGGCGGGGAGAGATAGCCAGACGTTGGTCTCGTGATCCCCTGGGAAACTCTAATGAGAACAGAAGAAGTGCCATGCTGGATCAGACCAAGGGTCCATCTAGTCCAGCGCTTTGTTCACACACGTGAACGTTTCCACTTCCACAAGGAAACACAGTTTCGGATGGCTCCGTACTTTAGGAAGGTTAATTAGCCTCCCCCCGCTGCCCCCTACTCACTTAAACCCCATTGATTTCAGTGGGTCTACTCTACCTATGGCCAAGTCCGGAGCCAACCCAATATGTCACACTTGGCTAGAAAACGTCTCTTGAGGACCTCTGATGTCAAAAACTGGAAGGGAGGGAGAAGCCCAGCGATATAGTCTGCCGTTTCTGATCCGTACCCAGTGTGCTCTCGATATTGACCAGATAGCAGTGTGATGGTGATCCGATTGAATACGTCATGACCCAGGCGAAGTGAAATACTTTTATGTCCCGTTGACTTCAACGGAAGTGTTAACCATGCGCTACGATTCAGATGAAGTTCAGGGTGCGTTTGTGGGGGGGGGGGGGAGGGGGATTTGAGGCGATTTCTTCTATTGAAATCAACGCGCCTTAAAAGTGGTTGGGCAGCGCAATCCTATACACTGAGTTCAGTGGGACTTACTGAAGGCGATCTTTGGCGGGATCGTAATTTATTGAGTTCTTTCTGTGATTAAAGCGAGGAATCGGGAAGGCACAGTTAATCCGTTACCCGGTTTCTGCGTCTCTCTCTCCCCCAACCACCCAATGGAAACGGGCGCGTAATGAATAACAAATGTTTCCACCTCGTTCGTTTAAGGGGGTCGTAATGGGGTGCGGTGGGGTGAGGAGGGTTTAGCACTGTGGAAGAACAAAGTCAGGCCGAGTGTGGGTAAGGGGCGGGCAGGCGGCCGTGGGTGCACCGGGCGGGGAGCGGAGGGGAGGGGAGGGGAGGGAGGGGAGGGCGAAAGTCCTGTAATACAAACCTGGTTCTTCTGCTTCTTTCTTGCTTTATTCACAGGCCGGGGGCGGGGGGGGGGGAGAGAGAGGACGAAGCTACTCGGCCCTCTTTCCCCAGCTTTATGGCCTCTGCCACCGGCCAAATCCGATTGTTCCGGATCAGCGGTAGAGGAAGGTTTAGACCGTGGGTCTTAGTGGCTTTTAAACGCCTCTCGTAACAAATAAGGAGGCCGAGCGCTCGACCTCTAAGTGGCTACCGAGCCCGCTGGAGACTTCTCGGGCAGCTGTGATTGAAATAAGTCACATAAAATTTGTCGTCTTCCCAATGCAAATGGACATTAATGGTCTGTTAGGCTGGATGATTCATATAAGCGCCTGAAAGCAGCCTTAAAACATTTCCACCCTAATCTACAAGATTAATCCTTTGAAAACGATTTAATCGTTAACATACCTCGCCGGTCCACTGATTTAATAAAGTGTGTGCGTGTGCGTGATACAGTCAGCGTCACACTTTTCCCCTTTGGCCTGTTTCCGACTTCAAAATCAAAAACCATAAACGCTTTAAAGAAAACGAGGCAAGGCTTGCTCCGGTCTGAAAGCAGCCCCAACCTCACCCTTCGGCGGATCGGGCTAGTCCTGCCACGTCTGAACCGACAAAACACGCGCACAAGTCTTCTTGCACGCGCAGAGAGGGGCACATACGTGACCGTCCTATCCTGGGCTCGCACTTATGGCAGCAGCCCTAGACACACTTTCCCGGGAGGAAGTCCCATTGAACTCCGTGGGGCTGACTTCTGAGAAGACATGCCTAGGATTGCGTTGAAACGGTCACAACCACACCGGCCTGTTTTTATTTAATAATAAAGTTTCTGCAGAATCAAGATGACCGGCACTTAATTCTATATAATCTTCAACATTGTTTGTGCCTGCACCTCTAACAGTAATATCCTTAATTATATATTGTAAAGGACATATTAAAAAGTAAATCTCTCCCTCTCTCTCTCACACACACACATTATCTTGAGAATTACCCCCTTTTAAAATATCCTTTTTGAAATCAGTATTCAATTTAATTTTGTTTTGTTTTTATTCTTTTTTTTTAATCGAGGTTGAAATATTGTAAGAAGCATTGGCCACAGATACAAAACAGAGTAATGTGTGTGTTTACAAAATGTTTAGCATCAATAAAAGTGAACTATAAAACTATATGTTATCTGTTCAACTTCTGACATTTATAAATATTCTGTAGAACAGAGGCTGTGATCCTAGCCCTCCACATTGTAACTTGGAAGTCCCCGTGATCTTAGTAGAGCAAATTAAACCACACTCACCAGTTAATACAATGGCTAATGGTTCATCCTGGGTAACGTCTACATCCACACCCGAAAAACATTTATTTGGTGTGTGTGTGTGTTCCATTCAAATCAATGGCATTTATTTCCATACCGCAAGACTGCTTTTCTCAGTATACATGTGGCAATAAGTTCAATAGAAACCTGAAAGATCTAATTCCAAGTGAATATATTTCGGAACAGGGTGCTGTTAACCCCACTGGCTGCGATTGGATTTAACCGGACTACAGATCCGGCTCATCTCGTTAGAGAGGTGTAATTAAACAAAAAACAAAAAACTGAAAGGAAGCAGTCAGTACATCCATTTATTCGGTTTCACACGCTGCACTGAATATACCCAAAGACGGTTAAATCCCTGCAAATTGCCAATAAATGCAGTTGCTGTATAAAGTTAAAAGACACTAAATACAACTGTTTTATCTGCAAATTTCCACTGCCGTTTTGGAAAGCAAAAGGGAAAGAAGGCTTTTATTTATTATTCAGTTCTATATGCAGCTGCTCCCATCCGGAGTGAGTCTGGAATTCCCTTCTGGAGATCAGAAGGAGTTTCTTGCCGGTTCCTTCTCCGAATGACCGAATCTATTCTGGAAATATAAATTACGCTTGCGGAATTCTCCTAGCAAAACTCCCTGCCCACCACGGCAATTGGGCCGACTAATGCGGAGTCTCTGTCTGAGCCGTTAAACGGAGGTCGTTTTGGCTCAGGCCGCTTTAGAAGCACCTTTGATCGAAAACAACAGGCTGGCAATTTCAAGTGGTGCGAAGGAAAGGAGAAGCCAGGAAGAGAAATCTAGCTACAGCTCGGATCTCATCGAACTCCGAGGCAAAAGTAGGATCCAGCGAGGTTCATGGATGAAATAGGGAAACCTTTTCATTGACAAATATATTATGATACGCAAATGGAATACCACCGACGTATGTCCAATTTGTTAAAAAACGGTGTGACGCTGGGATATTTAAAACCCCTAAGACCACAGTCCTGTCCAACACCTACCTGGGAATAAGTGCCATGGAACTCCCTGGGACTTACTTCCCAGTAAATGTGCCTAGGATTGCAATGTAATTTAGTGTTCTTCCCATGTGGGACTGATTTCTAAGCCCCACTGTGTTCAACGGAGTGTATTTGTGCGTGTAGAATTGTAGCCTTAGAAAAGATTTGGAACATCTTAACCTGGTCGACTATCCAGTTCCTGAATTGCCTCAGACCCAACTGATCAATCAATGGAGCCACTTCAGTGAATATAACTGTACAGATGACATACTCAAGAAGGGAGAGGAAACCGGCAGGTGTTGAGTGTGTCTTCTTCTTCTTCTTCTTCTTCTTCTTCTTCTTCTTCTTCTTCTTCGTCTTCTTCGTCTTCTTCGTCTTCGTTCAATATTTTTGGCCACTTTCCTGCAGCGTATTCCCCAAGTCAGACTTGTTGAACAAAGAATCAGCTTACAGTGACCCACTTTGAAGGCCCATTAATTTCTATGGGAGATTCCCACACACACACACATCTTTTTCATTGACTTACAATTGTTCGAGGCTGACTGGATGCCCGCCCCTTTTTCTTAAATAAACAAATGGAAACATCACAAACAAATTAGGTCTTGACACGGAAGACGGCTCCAATTCAAATGCACATTTGAAATCTGAGGTGAATTAACAAGCTCCTTAGGCACGTGATTAAATATACCAGGGTACTGTTGAATAAGAACGGGTGTGTCAGTCCAAGCTCCAACTTAAGTGCCCGGTTTGGTATCTAATAGGCTAACATTACAATCTTGAACTCATTAAAGAGTGGTGCAATCCTCAGTGTATTGATTCTGCAGCAAATTCTATGGAGATGGAGGCATAAGTCTGCAGCCTTGTTCATCGATTTCGTTGTAATATTTTGTTTAGCCTAGACTTTCCCAACGTGGTGCCCTTGGATTCTAAATCCCAGGATTTCAGACCGTTGGCCATACTGGTTGGGGCTGATGGGAATTGAAATCCAAAACTTCTGGAGGGCACCAGGCTGGAGAAGGCTGGTTTACACAATTTACCCAAAGGCAAACGACAACAGTTTAATGAAGTGTCCTCATATTAACATTGATTCAAATGTTCTGCTGCCAAGTTAAGTTCCATCGAAACCCAACAAATGTGCTTCGGGATCGAGGTGTTAGGCTGCGAGCCGGAGCAGGTCTGTTCTCTTCAACTACACTTCGGAACAAACGTGTTTGGCATTAATGATGTCATAGTGTTTAGGATCTGGGTGCTATTAACGTTTGAAGGCTTGTTTTCATCCAGACACAGCTGTTTGTTTCGCAGATCTGATAACAACAGCCATGCTTTGCAATTATGAAGGGATGTAGCAGAGCAGATGGTATATCAGGATCTGCTGATAGATCTCTGGATGATTTACAGTTGATCTCCAAGTGTTTCTGAGTGAGTCCCAATTCTTTAACAAGGGCAAACACAAAATGACTTTCCCCTCCCTAAATTATACCGAAGAAAGCTGGGGGGGAGTGGTCAGAAGTGGGTATTTGTATGAAAGAACTGTGAACTTCAAGCAATCCTTATACTCAAACCAAATTCTGGGATTCACTTTTTTTTTTACATGTGTCACTTTTGTACCTGACTCTTAAGGTTCTATTAGAAAAGCAAAGTAGATCCCGAAAGACTGAAGTCTGTCCAGCCCATGTACATTGCTCAAAGCCAAGCTTCACATTCATGATCTCAAATATCTTTCTAACAACAACCCTATCAGGTAGAACAATGAGGAGAGATTAGCAGCAGGCTAGTCTTGATTCGGTTTCCTGTGTCTGAACTCGCAGGCCCAGCCTATTGCGGCAGGCCGGTTCTGAGGTAAGCTCCGCGCAGTTCAAGACGGCCTAGTCCCCATCCTGCCCCAAGGGGGGGAGGGATCTACACTACTGCTTTAAAGCATTTTGAAAACGTTTTTAAAACTGTGTATGCCGTGTGTCCTGGGCCCCAACAGTTGTCAAAACTGCTATAAAGAGCTTTAAAGCAGTGTCCTCCAGATCTTTTGGACTGCAACTCCCAGGATCATTGTCCATACTAGTTGGGGTTGATGGGAGTTGTAGTCCAAAAAATCTGGAGGGCACCGGGTTGGGAAAGGCTACCTCAGTTCATAAGATTGTCCTAATTTGAAAACAGACGCGGCTCTCTTTCATCTGTAAATGCAACCTCTATATTTGCATGGCCGAATTCCTGGGCCAGCCTCGCTGTATAAGAGCATAGATTCGCACCGGGGGGGCGGGGGCAGTGGGTGGGGATAACGAGGAGTGGGGAGGGGGTGTTATGTGGAAGGGCAGTGAGCTCTGTTCCAGTCTGGTACTCAAATCCCATCCTTGGGCTCAGAATTCCGAGATTCCAAGGCTCTGTCTTTTGCACCAGGCTCTGGTTGGATGGATCTCGGCTTCTAGGACAAAAAATCGACCACATTGGTCTGCGCAGCCTGAACTAGAGCAGATGCTTCTTCTGTCTGCAGCCTTTCTGGCCCCACGGATGGCTGGCCTGGAGGGACGCGCCGGGAGGTCTCTGGCTGGCTCCAGGACTTCCTGGTGGAAAGGAGAGGCTGGCGTAGCGTAGGGCAAGACCCCGGGACCTCTGGCAGGAGGAGGAGGAAGGAGGAGGAGGAGCGAAATGGTGGCTGCCGGGTGGAGCCCCGTAGGTACTGGGACTTTAGTCTCTTTGCAGGCATAAGCTTCCGAGATTCCCTTGTGCTCCGGAATCGAAAATGCTAAGGGAGGGAGGAGAACCAGGAGAGCCGAGTCTGCCTGGGGGGATCTCAGGGTAACTGGGGCCGGGAGCTATAGCTGCTGCGGCATCATGCTTGGAGCTGCTCAGTACCGCCCATGTTCAGAGGCACTCTTGTCTTTCATGCAGAATTCCAAGGCTGCGTCTTGGGCCTGGAAAATAGCTTCATAAGATGGTGTTGCGTTTCAGCTAAGTCAGCCTTACCCCTGTTGGAATACAACTCCCATCACCCCAGACAGCGGGACCTGGGAAAAGGGGGAGTTGTAGTCCAACTCATCCGGAAGGTGATGGGTTGGGGATGGCTGAGCTGAGTTCTCCTTCTTCTTCAGGACTATGAAACAGAACTCACTGCCACGAGATACAGAACACTCGTTTTAGATGACTCTAAAGTGGGCTTCGAGGATAGCCTTTCCCTATTAGCTATAGTGCATATAATCCGACCTTTGGGTGGGCGGATGGGTGCATTTGGAAATTTGAATGTCCTGGGCACTCTCACAAAATGGCTTCCATGGGGGGCGGCTGCTTGCCCATTCATAAAATGATTGTCATGGTAGGCATGGTAATCACAAAATACTCATTGCCCGGAAAGTAAATGGGTGAAGGTAGTAGTAAACTAACTTGCCCATAAATCGAAGCACAAGGCAGAGATGAGCCTAATTAAAGATGGTGCTGGAGGACAGCCCTGCCAGCCTCCCGTTGTTGTTGTTGTTATAATTAATTATCATCATCTTCAGAAATAAAGTAAAGATCGGGAGTGGCAAGGACCCTGACGGTTGCCAAGAAAGGTGTCCACGGTCACCATGTTGGATGGAGACCTCATCCAGTTGTACTCCAATATCAGGTGCAAGGAGGGAAGGCTTGTGGTACCACCTGGCTGGCCAACATGGGCCCGGCAGCTTGCCAGGTCCCTTTGCAGACTTCATGGAGCGCTGCCAGCAAGGACCTCCCCACCCGCTTCTCACTCAACCAAAGCCCGCCGAAGTGTCCGGCTCTGAAGGATCCACTGACCGTAAGGGCAGTGGATCCTTCAGAGGTCCACCATGGCAATCATTTTATGAATGGGCAAGCAGGAATCTTTCGAGATCCCGTCTTGATCGATGATCAACCCTGCTGCTCACCGACGCACTCGATCTGATTAGGGCGCTGGCCGTGGAACACGCGGATCGACGCAACGGCTGAGGTCGCTCGTAGAAATGCTGCCCACGCGGCCCATCTGGCTGCCGGCTTCCCAGCACTTCCGGTCCGGGGCGGTGGAAATCCATGGACGTAGATAAAGGAACGGCAGAAGAAACCGACTTCTTCCGGTTTGGGAAAAGGGACGTCTCATCCCTGTTTCTTTCAAGAAATTGGTTTGATGTGATATACTTGTCTCTTTCCCCACCTCTTCACATTGCCTCTAGTTCTTCTTAAAGGAATGGCTTTATGGCCTCCTTCCCCAAACCTGGCAGCCTCCAGGTGTGTTGGACTACAAGGTCTATTCGCACTCAGCATGGCCTGGCTCAGGATGATGGGAACTGTAGACCAACACATCTGGAGGATCCCAGGTTGGGAAAGGCTGAGCCAGCATTTCTTTCCCAAATACAGGTTGTCTATTGAGAATTGCAGGAGGGAGGGGGCTAATCGGTAGACGACTGAAGACTGTGGGCGGGGGGGGGGGGGGTGAGGCAGCGGCGGTGGAAGACCAGCCACACAGATGCGGAACTTTACAGGCGGATCAAAGGTGTGTAGGCCAGAACTCACAAGGATACTGTAGGCTGAGCACTGGCAAAAGGAAATGCTTCCCAACGCACCAGTCGTTTGTGAAATTCACTACAAACCAAGGGGCCGTTGGGGTGGGGCGTAGCTTCGCTTGTGCAAATGGTTCTAGACAAATCAAGGGACGGGTAAATGAAACCTCCATGGGTAGAAGCAATTCATCTCTTCTTATACACAAGGGGGAGGCAAATAGCAGCACGAAGCGGTGACCGATCTGTGGGCTTCCAAGACACGACTTCAGGCTTCAGCTTGGCCGGTTCTACTTTGTTTCCTAGAACCCCGACATCCCCCAGACGGACAGAGCCAGGTGGAAGGGCAGGCCCTTAAGGTTAAATCCCCAGAGAGGAAAAACTGTTAGTCTGATGCAGCAAAAACAAGAGTCTTGAGGTACCTTAAAGACTAACACATTTCGAGCAGAAATTTATGGATCTTTATGCTGGCTGGGGACTGCTGAGAACTGCAGGACTTGTTTCTGTTTAAAATACATACACCTTTTGTCAACCTCTCAGAGAGCTTCGGCTATGGGGTGGAAGAAGAAGAAGAAGAAGAAGAAGAAGAAGAAGAAGAAGAAGAAGAAGAAGAAGAAGAAGAAGAAGAAGAAGAAGAAGAAGAAGAAGAAGAGGCCGCCTCTGCTTTAGTGGACAACCCTTACTTCATCAGGGTGCCTCTAAGCACATGGTGAGCGAGGAAATTAGTTTCCAGTACCAGAACTGAACTTAGCCCCCAGTCCTCCTTCCACACGTGGTTACCCCAAACGTTCTTAAATCAGCAGCCCTAAAGTCACTTGATTGTTGCTTCTTGTTAAACACCTGAGACTCGTACATTCCTGCGGATCTAACTGCAAATCACCCGGAGATTCCGATCAGCCTTCTGCTCACCCTCATGTAAACCGCCCAGAGAGCTTCGGCTATGGGGCAGTATAGAAATGTAATAAATAAATAAATAAATAAATAAAATAAACAAATAAAATGTTTTAATGTCTTTATTCTTTTATACTGTTTTTATATCTCCCCCCCCTTCCGGCTGGCGCTTGATGGAAACAGAATCCAAACGTCTTGGCCCTCTAGAAATGAGGCTTGTTTTCACTGGAGGCGGCCATAACTTTTGCAATGGCTACTCATCATTCTCCCGTGGAAGCTCAGGCTCTGTCTGGAAGGCTGTTAGCTGGCCAAGAGAAAGAAAGAAAGAAAGAAAGAAAGAAAGAAAGAAAGAAAGAAAGAAAGGAGCTTCCCAGTTTCCATACTGTTTCCTATCCTTTTTTTTAATCATGGCAAGCCAACAAAAGGGGGTGGGGTGGGTGGGAGAAAGAATCCAAGCGGGAAGATAAACTTACATATGCAAACGATGCTGGCATCCCTGGCTGAAGTGATTAGGTTCCATTTGATTGTTTCCTTCATTGGTCCGTGTTTTTTTCTTTCTTTTCTCTCCACCTCCCTCCCCCTTTGGTGTGTGTGTGTGTGTGTGTGTGTGTGGCTGTTTGGCTGTTTGGCTTTTTTTTTTTTTTTTAATGGAAAACATCACCAGGGATATGCAAAGCCACCGTGTTGCTTACTGAAACCTCGAGGAAGAGTAGGCACGTGAAGAGAGAATTAAGACACACAGAATTAAGATGAAGAGAGAATTAAGACACACACGAATGCAATTCAACTTGCCCGCAAGAGAAAGGCGGACCGGGTTTCAATGCATTGTTCCACCTTGCCAGACTGTGAAGAATAAAAAATTGACCTAAGGAAACTTCCTCCCACCCCACTCCCTAGTCCAGCTCCCCAAGCTCATACACAGTTGTTGGTGTTGGTGTTGTTTTAAAAATATGTTATCCGCTTAACAAGACCACTAGGCTTTTAAGAGTTTGCAAACCATGTTAGTCTTACTTAGAGTAGACCCACTGAAATGAGTGGAACTTAAGTCAAACTAACAGTCCATACATCCCAGTTCCCCTTCCTAGTTGGCGATCTGAAGTCGATCGTGATCTATGGACACGATCCAGCCAGTGTCAGACACTTGCGCAGGTCTGCGCACGTTTCCCAGGGAGAATGCCCCGGCTCAGTTCAGGATCGTAGCTTTAAGTCCTGTTGATTTCAAGGGGTGGAGGGAGAGATTTTTCAGCACGTTTGACTCAGAGGCAGGACTGAAAAAGTCCTGGCCTTAGGTTGGATCGTGTTTGTTTTTATCTGTTACACCCTGCAGTGCGGGGCGGGCTAGAAACGTGGATCCCCCAACAACTGCGAAGCAAATCCATCAACCCAGGGCCACCGCTCAGCGGTGGAGCCTTCGCTTTGTCATTCATTGCATGCTACGAAGTCTGGTTCGCGCCCAGTGTGTGTGTGTATCGAGATTATCCCCTCGGAAATGAAGGAATCATAGAATAGTAGAGTTAGAAGGGGCCTAGAAGGCCATCAGAGGGTGATTTAATTACACGTAGATTTACATATTCCCACGTTTTAGATTTTTATTTTCACTTAAGAAAAGAGGTGCGGATGGAAGATAGGCGAGGAGGGATCCCAGCAAATGTCGAACATCACGAGAAGGAATGTGACCTAGCTGATGTGTGTCCGATTTCCATCTCTTCGAAAACGTAGTTTGTTTACTCCTATTCATTTCAAGGATGAAGCCCTGGCCTGCAACCCGAAACTTGGAGCAAACCCCATGGATACCTCCGGGTTTGTTTCAACCAGAGTACAAATCTAGGATTGTATCCAATATTAGTCTAACTTGTCCCATTAATTTCAAGGCGTCTACTCTAAATAGGACTAACATTGGGTACAACCCCTGGTGGGAAGTGCTCCTGCGCAAGCCCCACTTGAGAATGGAAGCTGCGATAAGCGATCTTTCCGCCGGTAACTATCACTTCCGAGTGGCTTATTTGAACACTTTAACTTCAGGCAATAGAGACACGTGGGAAATGCGGGTTTCCATTAATTGAAGAGCTTGCAAAGTAAGATCTGAGAGCCCCGCCCCCAGGTAGACTTCTTTTAAATTCGATGATGATGATGATGATGATGATATATTACATTAAATTAGTTTATTTAAAATATGTTTATATACGACCCTTCCTGAAAATGGATTCCAAGGAGGTTTACAACAGTATATAAAAGAGCCAACACAAAATTAAAATCTAACACACAAAGACAAACCAACAATACCATATGGTATGATTGTGTGTGTAAGTAAAACTTTGACATATCCGCAAAGCTGAAACCTCAGGCTGCTATCATGAACCCACTTACCTGGGAGAAAGTCTTATGGAACTCAGTGGGTTGGAAGCTGAATTAGTCATACTTAAAGTAGACTCATTGAAAAGAATGGTACTTCAGTTGTCATGACTAACTGAAGTCCTGTTGATTCCGGTGGTTGTACTCAAAGTGAAATAAATTCTGGATCCAGTCCAGTGAGGTTTACTTTTGAATTGACCTGTATAGGACTTGCCTCGTTGAGAAGCATCCTCAACAGGAAGGAAGTCCCATTGAACTCAGCGCCTAGGCTGGCATTTCAGAGGCCTGCTCTCGCCTTTCAGTCCCAGGCCCATCCATTCGTGGTTAAGACCTAAAAGCCTTCCGTGCAGAAAAGCAAACGTTGAGCGCTGGCTTAGAATTCGCTGCGCTGCCAGTCGGCGTGCATCTCGGTGGTGGAGGCGGCGGTGGCTGCATACGAAGACCGGTCGTAGTTGTGGACTGCAGTTCTTCTAATCAATCCGGATACGGATAGGGACTTCAGCTTGCGATGGCCCTAAATGCCTTCGAGGCCAGTTGCTCAGAGTACTGGGGCTCGGCTCCCACCAAGGAGACACTTCTAGATAGGAGTGGGAAGGTGTCTCCGTGCTCGAGCCCGTTAAACCCAGCGTAAAGTTAAACCTGGACCAGAACAGGATGCTGGCATGGGAGAGTGGCCCGCTGGCCGCCACCCGATCCCAAGCGCGTTTCCTGGAAGGAAGTCGCTCTGTGTTCAAGGGGGGGCGGGGTGGGTTCAGCTGCGATCCACAGGTACGCTTACTCGGGAGGAAGCCTCCGGGATCCCCGTGAGACTTTCTTCCAAGAAAATAGGTGCGACGGCAAAAGTCGATCCACAGCAACCTCTCTGCCCTCCAGATGTTTTGGGTCACAACAACTGGGGCTGATGGGAGTTGGAAGTGCAAAACAGGTTGGGGAAAAGCGGATCCACAGGGTTCTAGTAGTGCCGCCTAGCCACAGTGTGGAGCGCTGCCCTGAGGCTGGACTCCTGTGGCCAACTCTGTTGGGAGCAAGCCCCATTCAACCCAATGGGACTCACCGCTTCCGAGAGACCCTGCTTGCGCTTCCGCTGGGCCTGCGCACCTCCGACGCGTAGACTAGCGCGTAGACCCAGCGCTGTTCCCGTCTAGGCTGGGCTATGGAGGAGCCCGGCTGGGTGGGGGCGCAGTTCAGGGCCTGTAGGCCGGCCGCGGCGGCGGTTGGCCTCGCCTCTGGGAGGGCCAGGTGGGGTGGGCCGGTCCAGGCGACGGGCTCAAGGGCAGATCTCCGCCTCCCCCCGCCGGCCCGCTGGCCGGCGTGCGTGCGCGCGCGCCTCGCCGCCACTCGCCGGGCCGGCCGCCTGCGCTCTCTCTCTCTCTCTCTCTCTCTCCCCCCTCCCCTCGGAGGCGCGACATCAAAGGCCCCGCCGCTGTATAAAGGCCGTCGGAGGGGCTGGCGGCAGAGCAGGGCCGAGGCGAGAGGCAGAGCGAGGCGGGCCGGCAGCGCTGGAGGCAGCTCGCTGGGCGTGTGTGGACGCGCCTCGGGGCCGAGCCCGCTCGCCGCCCATGGCTTCGTAGCGCCGGGGCCGGGGGGCGCCGCCGCCGCCGCCATGAACGTGGTGGGGGGCTACCAGGGCCACCACCACCCGCACCACCACCACCCGCACCACCCGCACGGCGCGCTGCTGCACGAGCCCTTCCTCTTCGGGCCGCCGCCGCCGCATCCGCCGCATCCGCTGCCGCCCCCGGCGCGCTGCTTCCCGGCGGCCGAGCGGCCCTTCGCTCAGGGCTGGCTGCTCAGCGCCGCGGCGGCCGACCTGTCCCCGCCGCCGCCGCCGCCGCCTCCGCCCGAGCTGGTCTGCGCGGCGGCGGCGGCAGCGGCGGCAGCGGCGGCCGGGCTGGGCTCGTCGGCGTCGCCCGCCTCGTCGTACGGCGGCAGCCCGTCGGAGCTGGGCGGGCGCCTGGCGGGGCGGCGCCGGGGGGCGCCTGCGTCGGGCCCGGGGGCCGCGCCGGGAGCGCCGCGCAAGGAGCGCCGCCGCACCGAGAGCCTGAACAGCGCCTTCGCCGAGCTGCGCGAGTGCATCCCCAACGTGCCGGCCGACACGAAGCTGTCCAAGATCAAGACGCTGCGCCTGGCCACCAGCTACATCGCCTACCTCATGGAGGTGCTGGCCAAGGACGGCCCCGCCGCCGAGGGCTTCAAGGCCGAGCTCAAGAAGGCCGAGCCCCGCGACGCCAAGCGGAAGCGCGAGCAGCAGCCGGTAAGGGCGGTGCGGCGCTCTGCGCGTGCTCTGGGGCCCCGGGAGGGGACGGCCGGGCGAGGCTTCGGGCCCGCGTATCTTGGGGAAGGCGCTCTGCACACGCTCGGAGGCCTCCGCGTCTATAAGAGGAGGGCGAAGGCTGCGCACCCTCATCCCAGGGTGTAGGGGGGATCGCCAAGATGGATGGGAAGCAGCAGGAGTGGGGGCGAGTTGTGGGTCCTCGGGAAAGGAACTCCGCGCCCGTTCAGTGGCACCTTGGCTTCTCAGCCGTCCTTTCACCCCAAGGCACCTATAGCATTGTCGTGGTTCCCTAGAGGGGAAGGACAGGTACTCGGCACATGTTTAGAGGCACTCTTTCCACAGTGGGGTGCAGCACTTACTTGATTGTTTGAGGCTCCCTTGATTGAACGGCACTCCATAAACTGCAGCCAACACCCCACCCCCATTAAAGACAACAACAGCCCCCTGACTCGGTATCGACCTAAGCTCGAAGCCTGTCCCTTGACAACATCGGGCTAGATTCCGATTTAGTCGTGTTTCGAGTAGACCCATTGAAATCAGTTCAGTTGATTTCAGTGGGTCTACTGTAAGCAAGACTTTCTGGATCCAACCCTTGGTGTTCTACTGGACAGAATCTTTGGGGAATGAAGGAACTTTAATCTTGGGAGCCTCCTTCTTCCGTCTGAATTGGTACAGCCCAGACACTGGTTTACCACCTCTGTGAGAACCGTTCAGTGTCGGAGAAAAGTTTATCTAAACTCGGGCGCTGGGGCTCCACAAGATTTACAGGCATGCCTCGAGGTTTCTGTGAGAAAGCGCAATGCCCCATCCAGCCTTATGCATTACTCGAAAGTAAGGGTCAACAGAGTGGCGAGCCGGCGATTCAGCTGGGAGTGACATGTTATGGGTTGGATCCAGATTTAGGCGTACTTAGAGTGGTAATACTTAGATTCCATTTGAATTAATGGAAACGTTACAAGCTGAAGTCCCAACGATGGGTCGATTCTGCCTAAATTTGGATCCAGCCCCACGTGTAGAACTAATGTTGGCCTTTACAGCCCGTTGAAGTCAAGAGCGACGCACACAGATGCGGTATTTTTAATGATGCTGGACTGGAACAGGACATCAGTGAGCTAACTTCGACGTGAATGTGCTTAGGATGATAGTCTACGAATTTTAATTGGACATAAAGCCTTGATGACTTTATCAAGGTCGTCCATTAAATATGTATGGGATTCCTTAATTGATTGATAGATTGAGATGGAGATTAAGGGTACAATCCTATGCATGTCAAGGCAGGAAAAAAACCCAACAACTCCCAAGCATTCCCCTATAATTCCCAGCATGGCTGGCCGGGGAATGCTGGGAATTGTAGGATATATATATATATATATATATATATATATATATATATAGTCTAAACATGGATAGGATTGCGCCCCCAAGATGGCAAAGTTACATTAACCGTGTTGTGTTTGGGGTGGGGGGTCGAGGGAGGAGAGTCCCTCCCTCCCCCCTCTTTAAATCTCGAGGCCTCTTTCTGCATTCTGACTTGAGCGCTGCCCCGTTTTTGAGGTCCGCGGGAGTAAAAAATAAATAAATAGCCCTTCAGTGGAAGAAGTTCGCATGCCAACCCTAAAATGCCTCAGGGGCTGCGGATGTTCCCTTGTCCCACACACAGGGTTTCCTACCCCGCCCCCCTTGCGGCCAGCCCTTCCTAAATCACCGCCATTAAACTCCGCGGTGAGAGGGGGCCCAAATGCGCGGCCTCATCGGGTCCCAGTCGACCACAGCAACCGAGGCATTCGGCGCAATGGAAGTTCGGAGTAGATTCACTCGTTCCTCAGTGGGCGCGAATTCTTTCGGATAGCTGCCTTGTCTTGGGAGATCCGGCTGGCCTTCCCCGTTAGAGCAAGCAAGGGAGACTGCGTTCCACCCGCCCCCCCCCCCACCCGCCTGGGCCTTACGCTCCGCGGAGTTTTCCTCTTGTGGCTGCGGAGCGCTGCTGGGGACATACATTGCATGGGATATTTTCATGAAACTAAGGTCGAGTCTTTCCCTAGATAAGCTTTCCCCGCCCGGATGCCCCCCAGATGGCTTGGAGGGCACTACAACTCCCATGATCCCCAGCTAGCGTGGCCATTGTATTTCGACACATCTTAAAGGCATCGGCTGGGGATTAAGCATTTTGAGGTAAACCTTATGGCTTAGCCTGTACTGAGAACCTTGACTTGAGGTGCGGTGTGAAGCATTCCTAGGCATGGAGGCTACATAATCATTGTTTAAACATTTTCTGCTAAAGGGTAAGCGGCCTAGCCATGGCTTACTGTGTTGCCAGACCAGGCCCAATGGGTCGACTCTGTGTAGGACTAGCATTGGATCCTGCCCATTCTTATTAGGCTCATTCAAACCGGCGCCCTAGGAAATGGGGAAGCCCCAAGGGAAGGAAGGGGGGAATTCCCTGTGTCCCCTGTTTTAAGACCGCACCTGAATTATTTTTGCGACCTAAAGTAAGCTCCCGCCCCGCAGAAAAATACTCTTCCACCCCCGTCAGGTCTCTCCCGTCTCCTTGCTTGCGCCTGTAGCCTTCCAACCTCGCCACCAGTCTGGGTTCCTCCCACCCGTCCGCGGTCCCTCGGGGAGCGTGTTTAGGGCTGCAGCCTGAGGCCTCAGTCCGAATGTCTCTTTGGAAGTATGAACTGGGGGGCGGGGGGAGCGGGGTTACTTCTGGGTAAACGTCTTTCATTTAGCCTTGCGCCCTTCCTGAGCCATCTATTCTGCGGGCCTGAATGCTCCTCGGCATGGACGAGGAGGCGTCGGGGGAGAGCAGAGCTTTCAAGGCGCCTCTCTTGGAACGGAGCCGGATTCCGCCTTGCGCAAGACGCGCGTTCCTTCACGCGGACTACTCCCTTGCGGGGAACATTCGCTGCCTGAGGCTGAATTGGGGCAGGCGGCCTTGGGACGTTGGTTAGGGTTGCGCCGCCCCGGCCCTTCCTTTCTGCCCCGAGCGCCTTCTTTTACGCCCCCGAGAAATTTCTCCGGGGTCACGGTCGGGGAAACAGACGCGGATCCGAGAAGGACAGGGCAGGGCCATGCTCGCTGCTTGACGGCCTGGGCAAGGAGTTAGCGCTGAGATCGCCCGCAGCCGGCTTCGCCTTTCAAAACGTGGCTTCTTTTAGCTCCGATTAACCCCGTTCAGCGAAGGGTGGGCGTTTATTTATAAACATGCCTTACTGTGAGAAACACTCTTTTGCCCCGGGCTTTCTGGGACGTTAGAAGGGCCTCCTCTATTGTGGCGAACGCCCAGCGGATATTCTTTCCCCATTTCAGTCTCTACATATCAATAGCGAACTCATTCGCCCAGTGTGGATCGTTTTGTAGCCAAGACGGCGCTACCCACATAGAAGAGGAAGGCATCAGCCGGTGGGGAGAGCTCCGAGGCTTGCAGAAGTACAAGAGACCTTTATGGGAAAACAATTCAAAGGAGGAAACACACCCACACCCAGCAGATTGTTGAGTGGCGTGGAGGAAACAGAATGTCTGAAAGAGGGCATGGCTGGCTGGAAGCCTGAACAGGATCACGCCAAAGTGCAACATTTTGTTGCAGGTTAGGTTCTGTTCTGTTCTGTACATAACTGTCACCCTCTAAGCACGCCCTTTTAATCTCTATTCCCTGCCACATTATTCCGGAGAAATGCAGAGGTATGCATATACTAGTGGTAACTGCATGCGGGCTTTCTGATTTCACAGTAATCTTCCTACACCCGGAAACGGATGAGCTGTTCGATATCCCCCAGGGATGCCAAACTGCTGCGATGCAAAAGAAACGTCCTTTCTCCAAGGAGCTGCCGAGAGGCCTTCGTTATTTTTCACGGGCAGTGCTGCGCTTCAATCGAGCTCCATGGCATCGGCTTGGCTTCCGAGGGAGCAGGCGTCGGATCGGGCTGCAGAAAAGCCCCAGCCCTGGTTGGAAGGGGGCCCGAAAGGAAACCGTCCGCGTCCATTTCTCCCCGCGGCGCCCCTCCCCACTTTCTCTTTCTTTTGACGCAACGGGCCACAAGAAGCGCAGGCAGAGTTATTGGGGCCCACGCGGCCGGAAGGGAGAAGGAATGCAGCCAGTCCAATGTGTCGCCACTCCTGGGTGGAGGGGATTTTAACCCCTGCAACTTTCGGGGCCAGGTCTGTGCCTGGCGATCTGCGTAGGCCGCTCTCCCTTTGGCGCAGACGCCGCTCCCCATGCGATCGCCTCGGTTCTTGGGTGTCGATTTCGCTCTCGCGTCCAACAAGGCGACACAACCGTCCATAGCCGCGTGCGGGAGACGGGGGTGTGAGGCTGTTCACGTAAATGACTCACAGGGGATCCAGGGAGCAGGCAGGGACGACCCTGGAACGATCCGGGTTAAACCTTAGGTCTAGGTAAGGCCTCAGTCTTCCAGAACTTTACTGGAGGAAAGCAAACTTTCCTCCTGAACGCCTCCTGCCACTGTCGGTTTCCTTAAACACGGTGGGTTTTTCAAAATTCACGCAGGGGTCAAGGTCATTTACGGGGGTGGTAGGTGGGTTGGGGGAGGCGACTTCTCCTTTTCCAAGGCCAGATTTCCGGACGATTTTTCTTTAAACCCTGCGTCGTCCGCGCTGTTGCCTGCAGATTTCCCGCAAAATTCTCGCCACACACCAGAGAGAAGCCAGACTGCAGACAGCCTCTGTGTGTGTGTGTGTGTGTGTGTGTGTGTGTGTGTGTGCGCGCGCGTGTGTTTCTCTCTCTGTGTGTAGGTTGGATCCAGACTCCATGCTTCCCGTAAACGGTTGAAATCAATGGGACAAATTAATCCCATTGACAAATTAATCCCAATGAAGCCCATTGACGTCAATGAGTCGTCTATAAGCATGATTATTCCAGGTTCCAACCCATACAGCTCTCTCGCTCGCTCTCGTTCTTTCTCTCTCATAGAGAGAGAGAGAGAGGAGAAGATTCATGGGGGTACTAGTTCCAAAATATGGACCGAAGAATTTCCGCTTCTCTGGTCGCCGTCCCGGTCCCCAATCCGCCCCAGTCTCGCCTCCCTCGCACAGTCCCACAAGGAAACAAACAGCCCCCTGTTCACTAGGCGAGGCGTTGCTTCCACGAGCATAACTCGGCGGAGCTCGATCCGCAACGCGTTGGCACTGACGCTGACTCGTGGGTAAATGTGCCTAGGATTGCATTTTACGTCTAATTGGAGCGAAGCTCATTTTAAACTTCAGTGGGTCTTCAATGTATATATTTTTTTTAAAATAAACAAACATATACATAGATTGACATGCCCTCCTTCAATAACCTGTGTACAGTGTCCATTTCAATTCACCTTCTACGAATTTATTGGGGCTGAAAAATGTGAACGGGGAGAGCAGATTGACGGGGGGGAGTCGAAAATAGTCGCCGTCCCTCCGCTTTATGATCCTCTTAGTACAGTAAAGTTGGGTGTGATTACTGTGTAAATGGCCAGGCGCCCCTTCTCCCTTTCTCAGAGATGGCGTTTGGCAGATCTCTTTGAGAGACTATATCTAAAGGTCTGTTACCTTCTTGAGTTGAGACAAAAACTAACCAAATTCGATCTGCAATTCATGTCAGTTGTTATATTTATTTATTTATTGAGACAGAAAACATCTTCCACCTTAAGGTCCATGGCGTCCACACACACACCCAGAAATCATCCCCGCCTCTCCATACTTTAGTCTGCTAATCAGTGGACAAATTAAAATAAAGTGTGCGCGCGCGTGTGTGTTTAAAGAATGCCTCCATGTTTATTTCTTTACCTTGGGATCACTTCTCACATTAACTCTGATAAAGGGCGAAGAAGGCAGATTTTAAAATAAGAGTAAATGGCCTTGCTTAAAAAATAATCCCAAAGGAGGGGGGAAATAAATCAAATTAACTTCTGCGAAGTTGTGAGTTTATATTTTTCAAGCGCCTGTATAAACCGTGCATTATTTATTCAGGCCTGTTGCCGAAGCTTTTAATGGAGTCGCCTTGGCAATTAAAGGCTCATAACGAGCGTAATTTAGTAGAGGGCTTGCTTGTCTTTACCAAAACACGGCCTTCGATATTTATAAAAGGGCTGCAAATAAAGGCCAAAAAATTTATTGCCTTCCGCCCAATCATCTAATACTTATAAGCAGATGAACAACGCTGGGTTCTTATTTACAACCTTCCGTGTGAGATTTACAAACAGTGGCGTCACGCACCGAACAGCTCACCAGTCAAACGCCTTCCTTGCGCCTTTCTTCCCGGGCTCTTCTGCGGTGGATGCCAGTTTCGGTGTTTATTGTTCTTAGGCGCGATCCAGCCCAGGTGATGCACTTTGAAAGGCCCATAGATAACAGTCGGGGAGTTCGGCTAGCGCTTAAGGCTGCAATCCTGTACACAATTACAGCGGGGCAAATCTCATGGAATGCGATGGGCTTACTTCTGAGTAGACATGCACAGAATTGCGCTGCAAATCTCTTCCCATTTTCTCCATTATAATTGGTTTGAATTCATATTCCCTTTTGTATTTTATTGTGTGGGGAGTTCTCCCCCACTCTTGATGATGACTATTAAAATATCATATAAACTAACCAACAATAACACATGGTATGACTTTGTAGGGATGTGAGTGTAAAGATCAAAACAGACCTTGACATGTGTGCCTATCAGCTGTGTTTTCTCTTCATTTTTACTGTAGAATAGGTGCGGGCGGGTGGGTACCAATACAGATTTTAATAGTCCCCCTCCCACACGCTGGGTCCCCAATCTGGATTGAGTCCCTGCGCCTACTCCAGAGTAAACGTGTGTGCAAGAAGTGGTGTAGCTGCTACAGACACATTTCCAGTAAGGCCTGTTTTGTCCCTAAGGAAGGAAAACCTTTGCAAAGCCGTTCACTCCCACTCACCTGGGAGTAACTTGGGGGGTTACTTTTGAGTAGACTTGTTTAGGACTGCGCTGTCAGTGATGGACTGAGTTTTAATCATTCCTCCCCTCCTGCTTCTCTCTCCTCCCTCCCCCCTCCTTTTCTTCTTTTCTGCAGCAGCCCGAAGTTTATTCTCACTCTTTAGGCCACGGAGAAAAACGGCTTAAGGGCAGGACTGGTTGGCCTCAGCAGGTCTGGGCGCTGGAATTAAATCAATGAAACCCGGAGTCGGAAGAGGAGAGCACGAACTCTAAATGTTTGCGGGGCAGAGGCGCGCGTGCGGGGGGGGGGTTTCTTCTCCATGATCCCCCCCCCCGCAAAAAAAAAGTCAATAATCCCCGTTTCCCCCAAGAAGAGAAGATGTTGGTCCGCGTCTGTTCGTTTGTCGTCTGCTGATCCGCCTCCCCGTCGCAGCCCCCGGCCAGCCGCCGCCTCCATGGGGAACCTGTGCAATGTGGAGGCAGCCGTGGGGGTGTCTGTACGCGAGGATCTTACACGCCTTACGACAGAGAAGGGGGAAGCCCTCCACTCTCTTCCCGTCAAACAAGCACGCTTGATCCCTTGACCGCCAAAGCAGTAGAGGACTTGGACGCAAAAAGGCTTGACACGTGTTTACACACACACACACACACACACACACACACACACACACACACACACACACACACTTGCCTAATCCGGATAGCTCGCTGCCTTGGAAGCCGGCAAGAAGGACAAAAGCTCCTCGGAAAACCGTGGGATTTCCCTCCCCTTCATCTCCCTCTCTCTCTCTCATATATGTGTTCTGGAACCAGGGTACCTTTAGTGTGTGTGTGTGTGTATGGCCCGAATACAAACTTGTCCTGCACACTGAGTGAGGATCGTTCAAATGGAACTCAAAACATCCGATCCTGGACAGATGATGTGGAAAGTGTGTGTGTGGGGTGACTTTCAAGGCGTGTGTGTGTGTGTGTATCTGCTTCCACAGAAATCTTTGGGTAAAATCCAATTTAAGTCCTACTTCGAGTAATTCCATTGAAATGTGGGGGATTCACATTAGTCATGATTAACTGAAATCTCATTCATTTCAGTGGGTCTACTCGAAGTAGGACTTGTGCTGGATTTTACCCAAAGATTTTCGCCCACAACCTTCTAGGCTTCTACTGCTTGGGAGCAAAGTCCCACTCTCTTTTTCACGTAATTGCCCAGGCCAGGGACGCCCAAGCCTGCCGGTTTGAAAAATGACCCTTTCCCCCTTTCTTTGTTGAAACCAACAGCGTCCCTGCCCCCATCCACTTGCCTTGAGTGAGGATACTCAAAGGTAGCACCCTTTGGCAGCCGTGATCCTAACCACGTTTACTCAAAAGGAAGCCCCACTGAAAGGATTGGGCTTATTTATTTCCAAGCCAGGATTGGGGGCGGGGCGGTGCAGAGGCTTGCAGTGCCATCCTATACACGTCTACTCAGAAGTTGAGTGGGGTTGAGTTCCAGGTAAGGAGAGATAGGATCGCAGCCTTAGCCGTAAATCCCACTTTAGACACGAGCTCTCTCAAAATTAGGTACTTTCTCCCACTGGTTTCAATCGGAGAATTAAGTGCTTTGGTTCTGTTCCATGGAAAATCAGTCGAATTTAGAAGCACTTCACTTGGGCTGGATCCGTTCCTTGGATTTCACTGGGGCCAGCTTGTGCAACTCCCAAGGTACTTCAGGGGGACTTACAAGCGAATCCAGTCCAACCCGTTGGGCGTCAGACAAGACCCGCAGTGACTCCACTTGAAATAGGTGGGTTCGGAGTTCGGTCCTGCTGCTTTCAAATGCACAGTCATCGATCTGGGGGGGACTCCCGTGATCGGTGGGGTTTGAAAATGCACTCGAGAGATTGCGAGGGAGCGAGCAGCTGGATGTTCATGAGATTTGAATGCGTTTCTTTCCCATACCCTCTGGGCGGATTGGTTCCTGCACTTCCTTCGGGTGAGCTCAATCCAGCTACGGTCAAGCACTTTTTAACCGTCCATTGATTTTAACTGGAGAACTGAGCACATGGTTAAATCACTCCCGTTGAAGTCAATGGGACACAATAAACATGCTTTGCTTTGGCTGGATTGTGCCTAGTGTTATTGTTTGTTTTTGATGTAAATAAACAACACATCTGGGTTCTCCTCTACCCATTTCTCTGCCCCCCCCTTTCGGCTCCTAATGTCCTTGGTTTTATTTTTATTTTTATTTTTTTTGATGTATTTAAACTACCTAAATGGGTGCATTTGATACATTTCCTGTACCGGGTTTTCTACCTCAAATCTGTATGACCACTTGCTAAGAGAACAGGTTTGCCAAGCCAAGTATTTATGCGGATTTAAATAATAATAATAATAATTAATAATAAAGAAAAGCTTTATGAACATTACATTTCCTTATCCTCCCACACTCTCTGCCGCCTCCCCCAAATCCAGACAGAATTGTTGTCTAGTGAAGTTGGAACTGAGTGAAAACGTCTATTTGGAACTGGACGTGTTTCCCTGTTGTGTTTATGAGGAATGTCAGAGAGAGAGAGAGAGAGAGAGAGAGGAACTCTGTCATGTACAAGAATAGGCCCTGGTAAGATCCAAGTGGCAGGAAAATAAGCAGTAATGATACGAACTAGCCAAGGTTTAAGTACTATTAAGCCCCACTGATTTCAAGAAGTAGACTTTTAAACTTCTGTCTAGGAAGATGGGCCAACCCATTTCCTCCCTGTGTCAGGGGTGAAAAGACTTCAGGCTTGTCACAGCTACTTTTTTTATTATTACATTTTACTAGATTACGATGTTTTGTTTTGTTTTTCACTAGAACCCCAAGAATCAGAGCTCAGTGGCAAAAGACATAGGGCCTGTTCAGACAACACACTAAGCCTTGGTTAGGCCGCTAACCCTTTTGCAGAGAGTGGTTAGTGAGCATATTTAAACCATGGTTATGTAGCCACCATGGTTAGGAATGGTTCACACGATGCACTAAGACATGGTTCACACAATAAGCTAAGCCATAATGTTTAGCTCAAAACGCTTCATTCACCATCATGGTTTAGCGCGTTGTCTGAACAAGGCCTTTATTCAGAGTTAAAGGGCAAGGGTGCCTCTGAGCACATTCTGAGC
This sequence comes from Elgaria multicarinata webbii, assembly GCF_023053635.1. NCBI lineage: Eukaryota > Metazoa > Chordata > Lepidosauria > Squamata > Anguidae > Elgaria > Elgaria multicarinata. The sequence continues at coordinate 92,097,684 of NC_086173.1, read as the reverse complement.
CCAGGCATTTACTTTCTGAACTGAACTGAGCTCACTGTCCTTTCACACAATAGTCCACACCTGGTCACTCCAAGCTTTCTACATGGTAGACTAATTTAGGTGGAGAAAGTCATTTCGTTGCTGCTCTATGAAACACTTTTTGTAGTGGAAACCCTTGCTGATCTGCTAAAAATCACCCAGAGATCTACCTACTGCCCACCCTTTGCCCCAGGTGACTGACACACATCTTTTACACTACTGTAAACCACCCTGGGCCTATGAGATATATCACAGGGTATAAATTCAAATAAATATGATGTCAATCATATGTATGCATACATATAAATAACACAGATTTAATTTAAATATACATTATATTGAGAACTCACTGTGTTTATTGATATTGCTAGGTGCTGTGTCCTAAACATATGTGATTTAGTACTACAGAGAAAAATGTTTATAGTTACTTGAGAGTCTGCAGACTCAACTGTGTTTCTTCTTTCTCAGCAGTAGGCAGGCAGGCAGGCAGGCAGGCACACTCACTCAGCACACAGAACCTGATACACAACACCATTAAATATTAGTACATGGATTAAAGATGGGTTTGCATTGAACCTAAACACCTTTATTTGGAAGTACATTATATTGAAAACAGAACTTGCAGTCATGTAAACATTGGGGCATGATTCAGCAGAAGTTAAACATGTTGGCATATTGACTTCAATGGGAAAGGAGTACATACTTAAATATATCTCATTGAAATCAGCAGGACTTCAAACTGATTTTAGTGGGAGAAATTTAGGAATATGTTTAACTTTCTCAATGGAATTAATGGGTTGCATCCAGATTTAATCATGCTTACAATAGACCCAATGAAGTCAGTTGAGTTAGGCTGGTCATGATTTATTTATTTATTTATTTATTACATTTTTATACCGCCCAATAGCCGAAGCTCTCTGGGCGGTTCACAACCTAAGCCCCATTGATTTCAGTGGGTTGGGTGTAGGATTTCACAGGCAATATCTGGTCAAGAGGAAATGGCTCCTGCAGCTTTAACTGCTGGGATGAAGAGGGAATTTCACCAGGTGCTGCATGGATACAAATGACACCTGCTGAAATTCCCTTTTCTATACAACTGTGAATGATACAGGAGCCCTGCCCTTCTTTTCATATGGCCACCCTAGCCTTTGCCCAGTTTTGGAGAACATCTTCCCTCCTACACCACAGCTCATCCTATTCAGCAGGGTCCCCTGCAGGGGTGTTGCTAGGCACTTAAAAGACACAGGGCCTAGACCCATGTGACACAAATTTGCATAATTTTTGCATACATTGATTTATATCTATATGCAAATGTAGAAATAATTACTGGGGTTTATTTAAATTTCACAGCCAGCAAAGCCAGCTGATTAATTTCTCATCCAAGTAGTCTGAAATGAATTTAGTCCAAGTAGTCTGAAATGAATTTGTACCCTGCCCAAGATCATCCCAAACCAATGGGAAAATATATTTCTCCCTAAGTTTAGGGCACACTCTTCTACATGTTTAGACAGGAAAAAGTCCTACAACTCCCAGCACCCCCCCCATTTTTCTGCCTAAACATGTATAGGGTTGTGCCCTTAATTGCCATGACTGGGAAAGAGAGCTATGGGGGTGGGTGGGGGGTGGTAGCATGTGGAGAGGGGAGAGTTAACTCTTCCCTCCCTTGAAGATTCCCTCCTGTGTGGCAATTAAGTCAAGAGAAAGGTGTTCCATTGGCAGTGGTGGAGACTCAGGGCTCCAGGGAATATATCTGCCTGGAGCCCTAGGAAATAGATTTGGGACTGGTGGCCCATGGAACCAGGTCTGGTAATGCCTCTGGTCCCCTGAGCCTCTGTGCGGCATTTTCAGCAGGATGGAGAGGCTGCCATGAGGGGCATGGGGCAGAGTGGTCCATTTCTGCCAGCCCAGTTGCATGCACCTAAGTCTGGATGCAACCTTGTTTTCTTTCATATTCCAGTTTTCTAAGTAATGCAATACAGACATTTCTGGAACTGTCCCCCTATTCTCAGCTGCCCTCCCTCTCTAGTGGAAGGTAGGACAATGGAATGTATTGTAAATATTTTTAGAAAATTGTTGCCAATACCAAGTTCAAGTGGTGATAAGTCCCTTTTGGATGGATTTAAAAGGGGGTTGGGTAAGTTCCTGGAGGAGAAGGCTCTCAGTGGTTACTAGCCCTGATGGTTATGTGCTATCTTCAGTATCTGAGGCAGTAAGCCTGTGTGCACCAGTTGCTGGGGAACATGGATGATAGGATGCTGTTGCACCCGTGTCCTGCTTTGTGGGTCCCTGGTCGACAGCTGGTTGACCCCTGTGTGAACAGAGTGCTGGACTAGATGGAGCCTTGGTCTGATCTAGCATGGCTCCTCTTACGTTCTTTAATTTCAACAGGAGAAGTGCACCTCTCAAGTACTGAAATTAATGGGATTTAAAAGTCTCATCCGAGATCTTTATGCTCAGCCCGTTCACTATAGCCGGTCCGGCAGCTCATTGTGCCAACTGATCATGTTGATTGTATAATCAGCAGATGCATATTATGGGCTATTAAAAATGTATCTCTGTAGCATTTATGGGGTGTGCACATTATGGGACAGTAGCATTTGTGTATTCCTTGAAAGGTCGGCAACTGAGGCCATAGGAACACACTGCTGCTATATGGAACAAGGGGCCAAAGAGTTCATCTGGCCTTTTCCCCACCCCAGCCTGCAGAGTTAAACAAGCAAACAAACAAAACCGAGTGGAAACGCCATTAGTGCTAATGCGGCAAGTTGTATTCGCTTACCTCCCTAACCCCAAGTGTACGCAGCAGTGGAAAGATAAAAAAGGAGCCCAGCTGCTAAGGAGGGGGAAATCCCCCCAAGTCTCCATTCCACTCGGCCTGCTGAGCAGCCAAGATGCAACACGGCCACCAGTGCTATATATGCCTTCCCTATCAGGCCTTGAAGGAAAGCGCTGGCTGAGCCCCAAGCCAAGTACTGTGGAGGCTTCCATTGTACTCCTGGCACTTGCCAAGCTGGTGGGCATAAGCTTCCATGCCTCTTCTGGTAGTGCGGCTGGGTAATTTGAAGCCTTGCCTTAATGGCCTTGCAGGTGTGTGTGTGGGCTTTAGATGGCCATGAGTATTACTTCAGCTGTGAAGCACACAACACATATTTCTCACCCCCCTCCCTATTCCTTGCTTTAAAACGGTTTCTATATTACTGATATATTAGAACTACAACAACAACAGCAGTGTCTGCCAACTCTGATTAAAAAACGTACCCTGACCATGTGCAGCTTTGGCTTTTAAACTCACTTAAATCATAGCAACATCATGACTTCAGGAATAAAATGGAGTTTGCTTCCGATGCTCTCATCGCTTGCCACTCTCTGGGTGGCCATTTGGGGCCCTCCTGGGCTGCCGGGGCCCAGGGCCGGGCAAAGCTGGTAATAGGCCCGGGCCAGATGGGAGATGTAGGCCCCATTTCAAACTGCTCATTAAATATTTTTAATCAGTTCTAAATACATATGAACTAGAACTATTTATAAAAAAAGGTAATGACAACCACTTTTATTCAAGATGTATATAAGACATCACTTCTTCACATTCAGAAATGCTTTATGTGCTTTTCTTTGGGCAACAACAGAAAAATCAAGCAACTTTGCCCAGGGGGACTCGGAGTAGGCCCCCTCAAAATCATAGGCCCATGCCAACTGGCCCCCCTCTGCCCCGCCCTGCCGGGGCCTGGTCTTTGGCCCAAGGGTCCAGCCACAGCTGCACTTTCCCCTAAGTGAAATCTTAGGGACGTCCCCCCTTCCTCCTTGTATTAAGTCCCACCCACATCTGTTACTTCCCTGGTACAGCCATGAAGTTGACCTTACAGCCAGATGCAAGCAACCCAATCATGAATTGAACCAAACATGGGCACAGATAATATTGACCCAAAGCTCAGGTGGCTAAATCTGATTATTGTGCCACTCATCTTCTACCTCCCATGGCTCAGCAGAGAAGTGGTAGAGTTGGAAGGTAGGTAGGTAGGTAGGTGTGTGTGTGTGTGTGTGTGTGTGTGTGAGAGAGAGAGAGAGAGAGAGAGAGAGAGAGAGAGAGAGAGAAGTTACTGTGCTCCATTCAGAGAAACGAAATTGTTCAGGGCCTGTCTCATCCCACAACAGAGACAGGCTTCACTGGTTTCAGGAGAGTCACAGTTATTCATTGATTTTTAAAAAATCTGTTACATTTATATCCCATCTTTTCCTCCAAGAAGCTGAAGTTGATGAACATGATCCTCCTCCTCTCCATTTTATCCTCACAATAACCCTGTGAAGTAAGTTAGGCTGAGAGTCAGTGACTGGCCTGGTGAGCTTCATGTAGGGTGACCATACAGAAAGGAGAACAGGGTTCCTGCATCTTTAACAGCTGCATAGAAATATTTGTATGCATGCAGCACTTGGTGAAATTCCTTCTTCATGACAACAGTTAAAGCTGCAGGAGTCCTGCCTTCTTGACTAGATACAAAAGAGGACAAGGCTCCTGCAGCTTTAACTGCTGGGATGAAGAGGGAATTTCCCCAGGTGCTGCATGCATGCAAATGATACCTGCTGAAATTCCCTTTTCTATACAACTGTTAAACATACAGGAGCCCTGTCCTCCTTCTCACTTGGGCCTTAGCTAGACCTAAGGTTTATCCCGGGATCATCCTGGAGTCATCCCTGTTCATGTAAATGACACACAGGATATCCTGGGAGCAGGCAGGGACGACCCTGGGACGACCCCTGGATAAACCTTAGGTCTAGCTAAGGCCTTGGTCACTGTACTTCATGGCCATGTGGGGACTTGAACCCAGGTCTGCCCAGTCCCAATCCAACACTCTAATCACTATTTCCGATGGCTCTCACAGGAAAAAAAGGGAGATCTAAGGCCAACCCCTCAGCTTGGCCAAAAAAGTCAGGTTCCCTTTTGATTGGCTGTAGGTTCAAAGACTTCTTGGCAGGTGGTCATTCTCCCCAAAGCCTGGCTTCCTAGCCTTGCAGAAAGCTGCTTGAGAGAAGGCAAATATTTACACCAAATAAGTCCTGCATCATTGCAAGGAGACAAGAGGCACCCACCCAATCGTGGACAGACACATGCGTACATTATTGAGGCTCTTAAGTGATAAGGAGATGTCCTTCTGTGTGTTGAATTCTTACAGCATTGGCACTTGGGTGCTATTTGGAGGGTGGGATGTTTATTTCATGCATCCTTCAGCCAAGGAGGATTCCCAGGGAAACCCAGCAGAGGTCTTGCTGAGAGGTAACAGGATTTGCAAACTGCATTTTTAAAGAAGTTCGTATTCATAACCTATCCTGCTAATTAGAACAGAATGCAACCCAGGCTATTTTCTCTTGGTATGTTGATCACCAAGATGTTGAGATGCTGTTAGTTACTGGTTCTTTCTGCTGGTAGGACTAGAGTGAATTGACTAATCATGTCGCAGGACATTCTGTGCGTATTTTTCAGTAGGCACAGGCTGCACTCTTATAACACAGATCGCTGAGGCTTAATGACAGTGATAACAGGAAAGGGTAACTTTCAAACATAAATCCCCATTGAGGTGTAAGCCCATAGAGGTGACAAGGTTTAGAAAGTGGTGGTGGTGGTGGTGGCATTCTCAGGATGTAAATCAGGGGTGTGGACCTTCAGCCCTGATTTACATCCTGGCCCTTGGGGTTGCCCAAATGGCCATGCCCCCATTTCCTGACTCCACCCCCTTTCTCCCAATCACCAGCCCTTTGATGGTTTCCTGGCTTTTGCAGTTTCCCCCCCCCCCCCATTCTAAAATATTGAAATGCCTCGCCTAAGGCTTAGTTAGTGAGCTCATCTACACCTAGAGCCCTTTCGAGAGGCAGGAGGGATGATCAAGGGGTTTCCAGCTTCCGAGATCGTCCCTCACGGGCACAAATACACAGAAACACAGGGTGGGGTGGGGTGGATAGGTTCTGTGTTGAAGATGTGCTGCTGTGCATCGATATGTTTGTGTTAAACATAAATACACACATACACACACACACGGTCAGGGCCAAAACATGCCCATAACCAATTAAAAAATGTGCTGAAAATGGCAGCTGCCCACTCCCTCACACATCTGAAACTGCTGGACACCCCCCTGGCAGTGGGTTGGCTGTTCGCCAAACTGGGAGCTTGCGCTGAACAGCAATGGCTTTGGGAAGGGGGGGGCACATCAGCCACAGACTTTGGGATTGTAGCGAGAGAGCCAAAAAAACAGTGGCAAAAGCAGTATGCAATATTCCTGAATAACTGAGAGGTAGTCCCTAGTTCACCGCAGGAGTAGGTGAACGTCATGTGGCGTGGTAGGGACGACCTCGATATTATTCAGGAATAAACAGCTGGTGTAGATTAGGCCAGTTACTAGCAGTAACTTTAAGATACATTGAGTTGGCTGTTTTTTGTTTTGTATTTTTGACCCCACCCCTTTGGCCCTCCCCACCACTGGGATGCTACACACAGAGCTCCATCACACCAGCGTTTTATCGCACTTTCGTCCTGCCTTGTTTACCATTTTTCCTCATGCCCTCACACAATGTCATCTCTGTCCTGCAGTCATCTCGCCTGTTCCCCTCCATTTTCCGTGTTTTTCTGAGCAGGGAAAGTGCAGTATTTTTTCTCCATGTGGAATAAAACCGCCCTTCTATCCCCGCCCTTCGACGTCCTCATGCTATGTCGCAGAATGTCCCTTCTTGGGGGCATCTGTGTTGAAGGGCAGTATTGCTGACAGAAGAGGAGGGCGGGGGCAGTTCTCTTCCAGCGCACCGAGTTGGTCGAATGGACTTTTACTGATCCAACCCCACTCTCATTGCTCTATTATCCACCCGTTTCAACTTCTCTCTTTTTTTTTGCCTGCTGTGTGAGGTGCCCAGCTGATGAAATGCTAAATTGCTAAACTTTAGACAACAAAACCAGAGTGGTGGTGGTGGGGGGGGGGGGGAAGGCACCCATGCCCATCAGCATGTCCCTCAACCACAAGAACCAATGAACTGGAGGGGGAAGGAGAAGGGGCGGGATGGAGCGACAATACCAGGAAGCATGAGCTGGTGCAGGTGAAAATGCAAAGTAGTGCAATAACGCACACACATGAAAGTGACCAGTGCTTGATGCGCTAATGAAATGGAAGTGGAAATTGCGGATGCATTCCAGGAAAAAAAATGTAGGTGTGATGGAGCTTTCTCTCTCACACACACACATACACACAGCTTCTCCAAAACTGAATTTGGCCCTCAGGCTGAAAACACACATGCCTCATTGACATAGCAATACCTTATGACAAAAATGTAGAAAAGGAAGAGAAGAGAGAAAAATGTACTCCACTGGCCATGGAAGTCAAAGAACTATGGCTAACAGGAAAAGGTCCCAGTTATTCTGTTAGTCACATCAGGCACTGGAATCACATAAAAAAACTATACAGAAAGCCTTCAGAAACTGGGCTGACCAAAATACTTCCACACCAACATCCAGAAAGCAGTCATACTTAAAACATGCTCAATAGTTAGGAAATTCCTGAATCAGGAAAAGATTGCATGACCTGGTCTAGAAAAACTGCCATGAGCAAGAAAAGAGAAATAATAATAATAATAATAATAATAATAATAATAATAATGGTGATGATGATGATGCATATGAAAGTGCTTTGCATATCTGAAAATGCTAAACAGATGAAGATAATGATGAGCAGGAGGAGGAGGAGGAAGAGGAGGATACATTGTTCTGAAGTGGCAAATCTCTTGTAACAGTGGTGGGACATGGCTTTGGTATAGGTACACAAAGAGGAGACTGTGCTACTTTCCCAAAAACATGCACCTGTGGCACATAAGCAAAGGAAGTACTTGTGAGTGATTTCTGTTGCCTTCCAGTTTGGCTTAGTCCTTTAAAATGTAACTTCGTGTTCTGCATAAATGCCTCATGATTTCAATGTAATCTACAAGGCAGCTGGTTCAGAAATGCCCCTGAATTCTCTGCTTAAATTGAATTGCAGCTGAAACAGGACTTGCTGCACTGAAGGCTTCAGATGCACTATTTAAAGCCCTAGCTGAAAGTTTTTGTCAGACAGGAAAGAAAAATGACCTCCCCCTCTCCATTACCCAGCCCAGGAAAGGGGCACAGGAGTATGAGGTGTGCCTCTTTGATCCCAGAGGCTAACCTTCGCCTTATATCATGTCAACACATATCCCTGTACAGCTTTAAGTCTTGTCAAGGCATTTTTCAAAATCTTAGCAACCTTCTCCACCCGTTGTTGCTTAATTGTCCCTTGGGAAAACTGAGAGGGGCTTCCCCGCCTCCCTCCACCTCATTCCTCCCTTACCTCAGTTCACAGGCCTGGGGACTTGGCTTTTTAAAAGGCTCTTGTTCAGGTATTCCTTGCATGTTCAAAACGACCATTCAGACCATAGGATTGTAAGGCCTTACAAGACAGCCAAAGGAAAGAACATGGCCAAAGTTCATCATCTTCTGGTTTCTGTATTTCCTTGAACTACATGCCACATCCTCCCCTTTCACTAGGAATGTACGAATCTGCTAATATTGGTATCTCTCCCCCCTTCAGTTAATCTTGAACTTTATGTATGTATTTATTTATTTATTATTGCATTTTTATACCCCTCAATAGCCAAAGCTCCCTGGGCAGTTCACAAAAATTAAAACCATTCAAAGTATTAAACAGACAGTACAAAAACATGATATAAAATACAATATAGCTACAGAGGGACAGTTGCCAACGGAGTCCGCCATTGTTTCTTTGCCCCAGGATACTAGGTGTTATCTGATACTTGCAATACTATCAGTGAATTATCCAGTCTGCAATCACCACCTTGAAACTGACTCTATACTGCAGCCCATGGAGCCACGCTGGCCTCATTGTTGAACCTTTCTGTTTCTTCCCCCATTCCCTGCCTGTTAAACCAACTAGCCTGATGAAGAGTTCTGGTGGGCTCAAAAGCTTACACACAATTCTGTAGCATTTTGGAAGGCGCTAGTAAAGGAATTGCCTAACTGTGGGCTATCTCTGCCTTTTTTAGTTGCCATAAAACCTCCAAATCCAGACCTCCTGGGGTCCAAATCTGGCTCTTTGGAGTTCCCCAGGTGACCACGCTGCCTTCCTCTGCCCAACCCCCTTTTCCCCAACCACCAATCATTTGGTAGTTTCCTGGCTTTTGTACCCCCTCCCCATTTTAAAAGGTTGAAATGCCTCTCCTAAGGTTCCATTGCTGGCAGTAAGAGCTTTCAGCTAAAACACTCTTGACCACACCCCCTTTTGCCTTTGGGCCCTGCCCACAACTGAAATGTGCCCCCCCCCACCCAGAGCTTCTCCAAAACAGAATTCAGGCTGAAAGAGTTTCAACACTGTTGCCACAGAGATACACTTAGACAATAGTGCTCTAGGTTGGGGCAGGCCCTGTTCAGGTATTCCTAAACTAGGGTGACCATATGGAAAGGAGGACAGGGCTCCTGCATCTTTAACGGTTGTATAGAAAAGGGGATTTCACTGCAGGTGTCATTTGTACACATGCAGCACCAGGTGACATTCCCTTTTCATCACAACAGTTAAAGCTGCAGGAGCCCTGCCTTCTTTTGTATCTGGTCACTCTACAAAAGAGGGCAGGGCTCCTGCATCTTTAACTGTTGCAATGATGAGGGAATGTCACCCCCGGCTGAATTTCCCTTTTCTATTCAATTGTTAAAGATACAGGAGCCCTGTCCTCCTTTTCATACGGTCAGCTGATCTAAACTTGGAAGCTCACTGTTGTGGTTAGCTTGTTGCTTGTGGACTGCGACATTGAAGACCACCACATAGGAAGATACATGAAATGCTTTCATATTCAAGTGCTGCATTTATCCCCTGTGATATGCTTGCTTATCCCCTGATAAACAAGCATATCCAGCAACCTGATATGCTTGCGCTTCTTTCGGTTTTCTGAGGTTTTAGAACACACAACGATGTTACATTCATTGTGGCTGCACAGTAATGCTCAAAGTACTTTGTACACATCACTAGCAATTTTTACAACCCTGTAAGGTAGGCCAGGGCTGTTATCCCCATATTACAGACAGGTGAGCTTAAAAACAGCTGCTTGCTTATGGCCAGGTAGCTGAACTAAAATCTCACCTAGCAACGTCTGGTTTATTGCCCATGCAATGAAAGAATACATTGTTATCCCTTAAGACCGCTATATTACAACAACCTATTGTCAAGCACTACAATCACCTCGAGGGCTTCTCTTCAACCCTCAGGGCTAGAAACTTATTTTTAATAGAAGCTGGGAATCTTCCATCTCAGAGTGCCCGCTGTGTGGCCAATCACTCATCCTTGCTGCATTGTCAGAGGGTAAGCTTGTACAGTGAAAAGGTAAGCAGCTAGCCCTGCAGGGTATCACCCACTCAGTGACTCATCTCTGCACTTATGTGTTTGGCCTTTTGGCAAATTATCTTGTCTCCCCCACCACGCCACCCTAGCACACAGTTTCCTTCAGAAAGCTGCAGTGCTTACTTGTTGTTTTTCTCGGTATTTATGAGACTATTTATCTGATTTCAAAGGAGCCAATTCTTATCTCCAAAGCAGCAAGGAAAGGGTTAAACAGGACAGCCCCGTAGACAGCATGGAGCCAAATAAAATACCAATCTGACAAAGGGGGGGGGGGGAGAAAAAAAATAGAAAGAAAAACAGGAGTGGGAAAGGCACATGGAAGCAAAACTGAAATTAAAGGGGGAATGCCTTTGGGTCTCTGAGAAAGCGAAGGGGCTGGGCCTGAGGCCGTTCAAGGACACAGGCATGTCAGCCTGTTCTGCTTTTTCTTCCTGACTTGCCTTGAAAGGACAGAACGGCCATTGTCTCACCCATGTGAGAGGAATGAAAATGAAACATGCGGCTAGCCAGGAGCTTCAGCCCTGGGCCTACTCCAAGAGCTTTCGGCAGGGAAGAGTCCCCATGCACACCCATGCAAGCGTCATATGCAGTGGGACCACTATTACCCAGTCAGATCAGGTCCTTGCATCCAAGAGATATTGGCCCCGTTCAAGTTAATGAGAGGCACAGACAACAAGCATTTCCCCACACGCAAAGGAGCCCAGGGGAGGGTTTTTTTTTTTAAAGCAAGCTAGGGTGACCACTTATGCATCGCCAAAAAAGGAGGAAGTGCATCACAAAAGAGGATTCCAATTTGCATAAAATTTGCATAAAATTTGCATATGCTAATTTACATGTCTACATGCAAACTTAGACGTAATTAAATAGAAATTTATTTACTTATTTATTTATTTAAAATATTTATATCTTGCCCTATATCACTAAGATCTCAGGGCGGCGTACAGATAAAAACATACAGTATAAAACAATACACAGTTAAAAACAAATTAAACCATGATCCAAGTTAAAACAATATATAATTTAAAAGCAATAGATACAGTTAAAACAGTTAAAACAATGTGCCAGTGAGTTTAACCATCAAAGGCTTTGTTAAAAAGCCATGTTTTTACTTGGCGTCAAAATGCAATCAATGTTGGCGCCAATCGGGCCTCCAAGGGGAGGGCATTCCACAGTGGGGGTGCCACCACAGAGAAAGCCCTCTCCCTTGTCCCATCATAACGTATATGTTGCATTGGTGGGATGCGGAGAAAGGCTCCTCCAACAGATCTAAGGTCTCGGGCAGGCATATATAAGGAGAGGCACTCTCTCAAGTATCGAGGTCCCAAGCCGTTTAGGGCTTTAAACGTCATTACCAGCACCTTGAATTCTGACCGGAAGCGTATAGGCAGCCAGTGCAGTTCCTTTAAGACCGGTGTTATGTGGGCTCTATAAGATGTACCTGCCAGCAGTCTAGCGGCTGCATTTTGCACTAGCTGCAACTTCTGCGTCGTCTTCAAGGGCAGCCCCACGTAGAGTGCATTGCAGTAGTCTAATCGGGAAGTTACCAGTGCATGGACTACTGTGGCTAGGTTGTCCCTGTCCAGGAAAGGCCGCAGCTGGCGGATCAGCTGAAGCTGACCCCATGTACTCCGTGCCACAGAGTCCACCTGGGCCTCCAGTGACAATGATGGATCAAGGAGTACTCCCAAGCTATGCACCTGCTCCTTCAGAGGGAGCGCTACCTCATCCAGAGCAGGTCGCTTACCCAATTCCCGGACTCAGGAACCACCAATCCACAGAGCTTCCGTCTTATCAGGATTCAGCTTCAGTTTATTGGCCTTCATCCAGCCCATTACAGCCTCCAGGCACTGGTCCAGCACCTTCACCGCCCCAGCTGACTCCAACGACAAGGAAAAGTAGAGCTGAGTATCATCAGCATACTGATGGCACCCAACCCCGAAATCCCTAATGACCTCACCCAACGGCTTCATATAGATGTTGAACAGCATGGGGGATAGAATAGAACCCTGTGGCACCCCACAGCTTAATTGCCATGGGGTGGGACAGGAATCCCCCAATACCACCCGGAGTAGGTCATCAGTCAGAGCCACCAAGGCCGTTTCAGTGCCATGTCCTGGCCTGAAACCAGACTGAAATGGGTCCAGATAATCTGTTTATTCCAAGAACGTCTGAAGTTGCTTTATCCCCTCATAAAGTGCTACTAGGATGCAAAGTTCATCCAATTTTGACAAAGAGAAAAACTTTAGAGCCATTTGTTAATTTCCAATGATATTTGATGGGCGCCATGAATAATTGAATTTCCAAATCAGGATTTGGGTTTGGACTTGACTCAAAGTGCGTGGCCTCCAAATCAATCTGAGCTGAATTGGGATATTTTCTGAATCAGGGCCCAAACTGAATCCTATGGTTGGAGCACACCTCCCCCCTCCCCAGTTAAAACCAGCACTTTAAATCGACTTCAGAAACGCACTGGCAACGATTACAACTAGCACAATATAGATGTCACATAAACCAACTGCCTGACTCCCATCAGTTCACAGGCAGACATATTCTGCACCAGCTGAAGCTTCCAAACCATCCTTAAAGGCAGCCCCACGTGAGGCTCATTACAGCAGGCCAGCCTGGATGTCACGAGTGCATGGATAACTGAGGCAAGGTTAGAATTCTCCAGACAGGGCCGCAGCTGGCGTAACAGCCTGAACAGGCAAAGAGCACTTCTGGCCACTTTAGCCATCTGGATGTCGCCTGTTAGCAACAAGCCTAGAAGAACTCCCACAATGTGTGCTTGGCCTTTCGGCAGGAGTACAACCCCATCCAACACCAAATGTAAACCTCCATCCAGAGAGGTGGATTTCCCTACTCACAGCACCTCCATTTTGTTTGGTGACGTCTCAGCTTGCTTGCTCTCATTCATCCCAAAACTGCCTCCAAACAATAGTTCAGGATTTCTACAGTCTCCCTGAGATCATAAGATGGAAATACAGTATGCTCCACCACTACCCACTCTAGGGCTGTGCACAGCCGCCCACCCGACTTACCTCAGAGGCCATTTTGGAGCCTTCAAAATGGCCTGGTGTGCTTCGGGGAATATTAGATGTTGGGGGACTGAGAGAAGAAAGAAGAGAATAAGCAGCATCACACCGGGGGTTAACACGCTCCCTACTGTCGCTTCTCCTTTTCGTTCCTCAGTTACTTCCACTTTTCAAAAGAGAAACTACAGAATGAGCATGAGGCCCATTGAGTCTGCTGTTCTAATGGTGCTGCTTCTCCTGCACACAGCAGGAGAGAGCAGCGATTCTCAGTTTAAAAAAACATTGGACTTAATGAGGGTTTTCGTCATGTGAGGGAATGAGCCTGCAATAAAATGCTCATGGGATGGAGCTTAATGTCTTTCTTTCTCCTTCATGGTGTGAGGAAGTGGTGGGGGTGGTAGATGGGCAATTTTTGCATAAATGTATCTGGCTAATAGACATCCATGTAAGCAAAACAACCAGGAAGATTTTTGGTGATTGTCTTAAACAGAGGTGATAAAGGAATCCTCCAGGCATGTCCCTCGGCTTATGCAATATTGGGGTTTTAAAGTCTCACATCTTTAAAAGGTGTTGAATACTTCATTTCCCCTTCAATCTGATTTAATCAGGAAGCTTAGGAATCAGCATAAAATATTTCATGGTGGGTGCTTCTGTGGTTGTCACTCTTAGGCAAGAGCTGAAACTTGCAAGTGTTAATACAGAGGAATTAAGCCAATCAGAACACAATGGCTGGCCAGAAAGTCGTCTGGAAGAGGCCTGCAGCTTCGCTTGGGACGTGGGAGGCCTGAATATGGAACTTGCTCTTCTTCTCTAAGAAGAGCAAGTCCCTTTCCAGATACAAGTGCCTTCTTCCCAAAACAGCAGAATTTGGGGGTGCTTTGTAACACAGGCCTGACACCAGATTATTTAGATGCATTCCAAAGACTAAGATTTCATAGATCTCCCTCTCCACGTGCAGAGAGGGAGGTCTGTGGGCAGAGAAGGCGGTTTGCCCCTTAGTAGCCTTCTCTATGAAGTGTAGCCTTCTCACATGCCAGCAAGGTAATGCTCAAGATCCTGCAAGGTAGACTCCAGCAATTCATGGAGCGAGAATTGCAAGATGTACAAGCTGGGTTTAGAAAAGGCAGAGGAACTAGAGACCAAATTGCCAATATCCGCTGGATAATGGAGAAAGCCAGGGAGTTCCAGAAAAACATCTATTTCTGTTTTATTGACTATTCTAAAGCCTTTGACTGTGTGGATCATAACAAACTGTGGCAAGTTCTTGGTGGTATGGGGATACCAAGTCATCTTGTCTGCCTCCTGAGGAATCTGTATAACAAACAAGTAGCAACGGTAAGAACAGACCACGGAACAACGGACTGGTTTAAGATTGGGAAAGGAGTATGGCAGGGTTGTATACTCTGACCTTACCTATTCAACTTGTATGCAGAACACATCATGCGACGTGCTGGGCTTGACGAATCCAAGGCTGGAGTTAAAATCGCAGGAAGAAACATTAACAATCTCAGATATGCAGATGACACCACTTTCATGGCTGAAAGCAAGGAGGAGCTGAGGAGCCTTATGACAAAGGTGAAAGAAGAAAGTGCAAAAGCTGGGTTGCAGTTAAACCTAAAAAAAAACCCACCAAGATTATGGCAAACAGCTTGATTGATAACTGGCAAATAGAGGGAGAAAACTAGGGATGTGCTCCGCTTCTAATTGGACCGGAGAAGCAGTAGCGGAGCGGGGGGCTTCGCCTGCCCTTAAGGCAGAGGCGAAGAGGATTGGGGGGCCGGCGGAGTGTGGCGAAGAGGATCGAGGTGAAGGCGGATCCTTCGCCTCGATCCGGAGCAATGCCGGAAAGGTAAGTGGGGTTTACCGGGCCCTGCCGCTGTCGCTGTCGCCCATGCGGCGACAGCAGCAGGGCCCGGTAACGCCCCCCGCCCTCCTCTCCCTTACCTGCCTCCGTCCGCGGTCCGTCAGCGTCTCCAATTGAGCCCGTGGTTCCAGCAGGAAGTCTGGGCCGCACTTGCGGCCCAGACTTCCTGGTGGAACCGCGGGCTCAATTGAAGACGGAGACGGACCGCGGACGGAGGCAGGTAAGGCCCCCTCCCCCTTGGTCCCTTACCGGGCTCTGCCGCCGTCGCCGCATGGGCGGCGATGGCGGCAGGGCCCGGTAACCCCCCCCCCCCGCCCTCCTCTCCCTTACCTGCCTCCGTCCGCGGTCCGTCAGCGTCTCCAATTGAGCCCGTGGTTCCAGCAGGAAGTCTGGGCCGCACTTGCGGCCCAGACTTCCTGGTGGAACCACGGGCTCAATTGAAGACGGCGACGGACCACGGACGGAAGCAGGTAAGGCCCCCCTCCTCCTTACCGGGCTCTGCCGCTGTCGCCGCATGGGCGGCGATGGCGGCAGGGCCCGGTAACCCCCCCTATGGGGGGGGACCGGAGCTCCGATCCGGATCCGGAGCTCCGAGCGGAGCGGAGTGGGCACAGGCGGAGTGGGGGCGGGGCGGAGCGGGCCGATCCGAAAATGGCGGATCTTAAAGTGAAGCGGAGTGGGGGGTCCGTGCACACCCCTAGAGAAAACGTGGAGGCAGTGACAGACTTTGTATTTCTAGGCGCAAAGATTACTGCAGACGGTGACTGCAGCCAGGAAATCAGAAGACGTTTACTTCTTGGGAGGAGAGCAATGACAAATCTTGATAAAATAGTTAAGAGCAGAGACACCACACTGAAAACAAAGGTCCGCATAGTTAAAGCAATGGTATTCCCTGTAGTAACCTATGGCTGCGAGAGCTGGACCATAAGGAAGGCTGAGCGAAGGAAGATAGATGCTCTTGAACTGTGGTGTTGGAGGAAAATTCTGAGAGTGCCTTGGACTGCAAGAAGATCAAACCAGTCCATACTCCAGGAAATAAAGCCAGACTGCTCATGTGAGGGAATGGTATTAAAGACAAAACTGAAGTACTTTGGCCACATAATGAGAAGACAGGATACCCTGGAGAAGAGGCTGATGCTAGGGAAAGTGGAAGGCAAAAGGAAGAGGGGCCGACCAAGGGCAAGATGGATGGATGATATTCTGGAGGTGACAGACTTGACCTTGGGGGAGCTAGGGGTGGCAACGGCCGACAGAAAGCTCTGGCGTGGGCTGGTCCATGAAGTCACGAAGAGTCGGAAGCGACTGAACGAATAAACAACAACAAGCCTTCTCTATGAAGTGTGGTGGGATCCTCCTCTGCTGAGAGGGCCTAAGGAGGTGTTCTGGGGTATGCTAGGGAGTAGTGGGGGAGATCCCAAGCCCTTTTGTTCACCCCACATCCTGTTGGAATTGGAGCTACTGCAGTTTATTTCCCTCTGCTTGGCAAGAACAGGAGGGAAAAACTGAAAAGGAGGTGGGGATGGCCAGAAGAGACAAAAGAAAAAGGAGAACCAGCATACACACACACAGCCCTTCTGCTTTGCTGGCATGACCCCGACAGGGCATAGGAAATGCCAGTCCATCTATATATCCTAGTTCTGCCCATATAATATATATTAATTCAATAAACAAAAAACCTACGGTTTACAAAACAACGTTAAAGGCTCTACAGTTTTCAACCAAACTCCAAAAAGCAGGGAAATTGGGAGTTAAGGCTCACAGGCCTATAACGCCATATCCTCCCTAAGGAGGCAGAAAGTGCCAGTGAAATTCTCATTCTCCCAAAGCAGATATAAACCATGATGAGGACAGGATGGAGAATAGGATATGCAGAGGTGACTGTGGGGTTGTGGAAAACTGATGATGAACAACTTAGGGCCACCTACTTCTCTTTTTTTTGTTTAGAGCAGCCCTTCCCCAACCTGGTGCCCTCCAAAGGTGTTGGACTACAACTCCCATCATTGCAAGTAAGTATGTCCCATGGTCAGGAAAGCTGGGACAGCAGGATAGGGAACGCTGTTCTATATCCTTACCAAATACAGGGGCTGTGCAATATTTTTTTCTCACACACATCTCGCATAGAGCAGCACGATTGATAACAGAAGGGGCACTATTTGTTGGAGATGTAGAACCAGAGCAAGGGCTGGCACTTTCAGCTTTTGGTAAATACCCTGCCCTTCAAAGAACCAATGTTTTTTCTTAAAATGTGTTCATACAATATATACTGTTCACTCCCCACAATCCCTCCACAATACATCATCTCATCAGAGTGACAGAGGAACAGAAAAGGATTAGTTTGGGTGTCTTGAACTCCTTTCAGATGAGATTAGTTTGCAATCTATACCACTTGTGGGGAAGCCCTAGTAAAATCAGTGGCACTGGCTTCTGAGAAGACATGTATAGGATCTAAGTATAAACCATCCTTCCCCAGTCTGGTACTCTCCAGATGTGCTGTGCTGCATTCCCATGTTATGGTGAGGACAAAAATCATTTTCATCAATAGTTACACATGAATCTATTAGGTGGTAGCTCTGCCTTTGATCTCACACTGCTGAACACGTAAGAAAAATCCTCTGCGGTCACAGCATTCACAGCATTCTTGATCACTGTCCATGCTGACAGAGACTTTTATGAGTTGAATGCTAAAACATCTAAAGATCTACATTTTGCCTGCCCTTGCTCTAGAAGAGCATTCCCTGAACAGTTTTCCAGAACCCCACAGTCACCTCTCCACATGTTTGAGAGTACAAGTTGCAGCATTCCTGT
Source organism: Elgaria multicarinata webbii (assembly GCF_023053635.1). Taxonomy (NCBI): domain Eukaryota; kingdom Metazoa; phylum Chordata; class Lepidosauria; order Squamata; family Anguidae; genus Elgaria; species Elgaria multicarinata. The sequence continues at coordinate 92,079,577 of NC_086173.1, read as the reverse complement.
CCATGGGACATACTGACTTGCAATGATGGGAGTTGTAGTCCAACACCTTTGGAGGGCACCAGGTTGGGGAAGGGCTGCTCTAAACCTCCCAGAGAGCTCCGGCTATTGGGCGGTATAGAAATGTAATTAATAAATAAACAAAAAAAAGAGAAGTAGGTTGCCCTAAGTTGTTCATCATCAGTTTTCCACAACCCCACAGTCACCTCTGCATATCCTATTCTCCATCCTGTCCTCATGGTTTATATCTGCTTTGGGAGAATGAGAATTTCACTGGCACTTTCTGCCTCCTTAGGGAGGATGTGGCGTTATAGGCCTGAGAGCCTTAACTCCCAATTTCCCTGCTTTTTGGAGTTTGGTTGAAAACTGTAGAGCCTTTAACGTTGTTTTGTAAACTGTAGGTTTTTTGGTTATTGAATTTCATGGCTTTGTGTAATGGATGTGGGGAAAGCTTCAGCTGTAGTGGGACCTTGAGTAGACATCAAAGAACCCACACAGGGGAGAAAAAATATTTTTAAAATAATTTCCCAATTTACATTATTTAAAAAATTTAAATTATGACACTATAGTGTAATTATTTAAAGAATTACACTAAAATTTATAATTTTTACTATAGTGACATTAAAGAATCCATTTAAACCAAGGATCAGAGTATCTAGCATTTTTCATATAACTGCTTGATAACCCACATATCACATAACTTCCAGATGAAAGGCATCACCAAATGTTGCTTCCTTGCTCGTATTTTCTTGCTGCAGAGCTTTGGCTATGGGGCGGTATATCAATGTAATAAATAAATACACCCAGGCTATGGGGCAGTATATAAATGTAATTCCTCATGCCCCTCCTTCCTGGCTTTCCCTCAGCCTACACTACCTCACAGGGTCATTGTGAGGATAAAATGAAGAGGAGGATGAAGAGGACTACTTGCCTTGGACTACTGCAACTACTGAGGGGCATTGAATTCTATGATTCTGTGAATCTAAGTCTACAGCAACTGGAGGGTGCCAGGTTGTAGCAAAAACTAGGTCCCTTAACCATTTCTTTGGTGTGAAGTAATGTTTTGGGTATAAGATTCATGGATGTACATTTTAGAAAATGTTTTCCTTTCATACAAACATAAAGCAGCAGATTGAGCTTATAAGAAGCAGGTACACAGAGAAAGGAAAATATTTTCTATGTACAACCAAAACTATTCACCTTCCTTCATACCAAAACCTTCCTTCACACCAGAGATTTTTTTAAGAGACCTATATCTGTGTTCAAATTCAAAATACACACACACACAAATCTATAAAAGAAAGCTTAAAATGTAGTTCAGCACCTTTTAAAGAAACACACACTACCTGAAGAAGTTTAAACTCATGGCAGATAGGCCAGGGTTAACCTCCTCTCATTCCTAGTCTCAAAATATTTCTTTCCATAAAGTTTAAACTTTAAGAGGCTTGGGTGAGGAACTGCCTCCCCAAAGGGAAGTTTGCCATATATTCTTTACTTTGAATTAAGAAGGATGCACCAGCACTTCAAACACACACACACACACACCTCTCTCTTCACAATCACAGACACACAGCAAAGTCAGTCCCTCTATCATCAAACCCCTACCTGAGCCAGCCAGGTTTTCTTTTTCCTGGGAGGCCAGGGAAGGGCCTCCCTCCAAGCAAGACAGATAGTTTCTCCCTCCCTCCCTGGCCTCCACAGCACTGTGGGGAAGGAGAGGGCCCAGACAGGGCTTTGGCTTATCTGCAGAAGGAAATGGCTCCTAGATGAGCCAGGCAGCCATCCTATTTCCAACATTCCAATCTATTTGAGACAGGAGGGAGTGGGAGAGCGACGCTACTGAGCATGCTCCATTTAGGAGTTATGAGTCTGTATTCACTTTAATGGGGCAAATAAATATTCATTAAAAATTAATGGAAGCGAATTTTGAAAAAAGAAAAGCCATTCCACCAACTAGGACAAGATCCCACCACTGGTTTGAAGGGTAAGGGTCCCAATTCGGAGCTTTTAGTGCACAAAAATATTGTCACCACCCAGAAGTACAAAAGAGCCATTTTGAGCCAGAGAGGTTTTTCCCACTTTGGTACTTTGAACTGCCATACTGCCCTCAATATTTCGCCAATCTTCTTGAAATGGGAAGGGTATGTAAAACCAGCGTTTCTTTCTGGCAGGTCTCTGTTTCAGAAAGATTGGTGAAACCTTTTCCATTTTATGAACGTCAGAATGACCCACCCCCAATTTCGGCCTTCAAATGGTGGAATGCTCTTTTCACTAATTGCCTATAACATCTGTAATGAAAAAAAATCAACATATTGAAAGAGAGGGCATCTATCAGAAGACTCCCTTTTCCCAAATCAGAGAATATATATATATATATATATATATATATATATATATATATATATACTATACCCTACCATGCGTTGCTGTGGGTCAGTCTGGTTAAATTGAAAAGAAAGAAAAGACAAAGCGGATGTTTCCAATATGTTTAATTTCACAATGCTTGTGGACAAAACAAGGCGTTTTGTCAGCATGAATAACAATCTTGTGTGTATCAGATGGCATCATGTCAATTGCTGTTTTGAACAAATGTACTAAATTGTTTTTTTCGTGAAGTAGCTGTTGCAGTTTTGAAACGACGGACCTTTTTATGCCGTTATAAATTCCGCAGGGTGCATTCAATTCATCATTGCCATCACCAATGAAATACATTTGTAGGAATTTATGTTGACTATCTTGAAATGGAAGGAAGGAGCCGGCTTTATGATAAATTGTCCTTTGACTTTGAAAGTTGGCATAAATGGAGCTGTGATGATTTCTGCGCTGAACGACGTCATTTGGAAGCATGAGTTGTATTTCCTGATGTTAGATAGGAAATGCTTTGATTCTGCGGTATATCCGGCAAGCAAAGTTTGTAATGGCTCTGGTGGTTCTCCAAGTTGAGGCAGTTTAATTTTTCCAGCAGCGCAACACATTCCTTTTGTTTCTCCATTAAATTTAAGAGCCTTGCAATAAGGACACACTTCAGTCATAGTGCCGATGAGAACATGCCACCTCAAACTATAATCATCAGCTGGGTTGTACCGGAATGCAAGGCGATTGTAATCGTGTGATTGTTTACCACGGAGTCGTGTTTGACGCTGATGTGCTGTTTCTCGTTGACGTCTTTCAGCCACTCTCAGCCTGTCGCGTTCATTCTGTTAGGAACAAAGCAGATCTGAAGCTGTAGAACGCGATTGCTGTGCTCGCAATTGTGCATCCTCAAGTCAGGCTGAACGTTGCTTGCCTGGTTCCTTGGCACGTATTTGAGGCATTCTTTTTCTTTTTTTCTCGTTTGCTGATGCCCGTTCTTCCTCAGTCTGATTTGCAATTTCTCGTCGCAGTGCTTCCACTCTGCGAGTACGACGACCTAAGTGTGATCTGTGGCTCGGTCTGGTTAAATTGAAAAGAAAGAAAAGACAAAGCGGATGTTTCTAATATGTTTAATTTCACAATGCTTGTGGATATACAATATTTTTAGTTGTTCCATTGTCTGTGTAGATATAGAGATTGTTTGGTTTGCCGACTCTAGAACACGCAACATATAATTGTGTGACATCTATATTCACTCAGCCAATTGTGAGAGAACATGCAAATAGGAGAGGAGGCAGAGGGAGCGGATTGGCCTACTGGTTGGTGATGTCACAATGATCAGCAGGACTGGTTTTGAGGAGGCCTATTTCTTCGATTTTAAGACAAACCTTTGACCCCATAGAGAACATAGTTACATAACAACGCTCGCGTATTTGAACGCAACGCTGTGTCAAAATTTCAAAGCAATTGGTGAAGAACTTTTGGAGATATAAAAGCATGTTTTTACGGTGAGGAGGTTACTGGAAACTCCTGGCAGTTACCTTTCTTCAGAACGTGTAACTGTCACAGGTGTGACATCTATATTCACTCAGCCAATTGCGAGAGTACATGCAAATAGGAGAGGAGGCAGCGGATTGGCCTACTGGTTGGTGATGTCACAATGATCAGCAGGACTGGTTTTGAGGAGGCCTATTTCTTCGATTTTAAGACAAACCTTTGACCCCATAGAGAACATAGTTACATAACAACACTCGCGTATTCAAACGCAACGCTGTGTCAAAATTTCAAAGCAATCGGTGAAGAACTTTCGGAGATATAACGACAGTAACGAATGGTCTTTTTCATTTTTATTTATATAGATATCCCTGTTGAAAGTTGAATAACAGTGGAAAACCTTGAGAATTAACTGAAGCAGCACGTCTAACCTATAGCATAAGATTCCTTGCTCTCAAAAATGGAAGTTATTCATTGTAATTATGTGTGCAGCTGGGAAAGGAGAACCAGGGACAATGTAATGAAAGAGGATTGATATTGAGTATATAAAGGTGTAGCAAAAGCGTGATTGCTGTTCCTGACCCAGCCCCACCCCCCAGGGAAGCCTTTATTAGATTCAATTATGTCAGTTCTTAACTGCAAACTATCTGAAAAAAATGTATAATATTTTGGAAATGTCAGGCTCTAGGAAAATATATTATGCCTATTCCTTTTGGAATTGCCCACTGAAACGTCCCTTTTGGAAAGAAACACTGGAAATAATAATAATAATAATAATAATAATAATAATAATAATAATAATAATAATAATAATAGGCTTTTTGCATTATTCACCATGGCTAAAGCCATGGTTTAAGGTGTCTTCTGAACTCAGCCTGGCTTTCTGGCTTAACCACCGTGGTTAAAGCCATGGTTTAAGGTGTCTTCTGAACGGGGCCACTATCAAAAGTTCATAGTTACATAAATTGAGGCCATGGTGGGTAAAGCCATCCTAAGTATGTATGGAGGGTTTCTCATTCTCTCTCAGGATCTCTCTCCCTAACTGATGAAACCCTGGACTTTTATAACCTTCATGATGGCAATGATCTAATCTTTAGTTTTGGACCTGGTCATACCACCATTCTCATTTGTCTCACTGTAGCCAGGTCTGCCACTAATACCAGTAACACCTAGATGGAGGTACCCCTGCTAAGTTAAGCTATGTGTTGTTTCCAGCACTTGTCCAACTCATTTGTGGCAGCCTCCCTCTATTGCTAAGAATATATTCCATTACTCATAGTTATCTCACAATACTTACATACAGAACTAGTCACACCTACAAGATACAATAAATTCTTATCAATTCTACACGGTTTAATGCATTTTCTGCTACAGGAGGACCATGAAAGCTGTTTTGGGTTCCTAGCAAGAGGGAAAACAGTGAGATAGGCATGTGGTCTGAACCCAGGGCAGCTTGTTAACCCAACAACAAACCATGGGCTCTCAAGTAGTTTGTTTGAGAAAAATAAGCCATACTGCATGGTTAAGAAACCACCCTGTGGAAAATATCCTGGGTTCAGAGAACTTGCTAACCCACAGTTCAGCAAACAACCCATGGCTCAACAACTTACACTCAACCACTGAGTGTGGGTTAGTGTGCTGTGTGAACACAGTCTGTATGAATCGATCAGTTAAACCTATGGTTGAGGGCAATTGAGCCATGAAATGCAGAGGAGAGGGAGGGAGTGGAAGATAGAGGGAGAGTACTGTATGTGCAGTGGCCTGCTTGAGACTCAACAGCTTATAGCAGGCATCCCCCAACCTGGTGTCCTCCAGAACTCCCACCAGCTCCATTCAGCATGGGCAATGTTCAGGAATGCTGGGAGTTGTAGTCCAAAACATCTGGAGGGCACCAGGCTGGAGTAAGCTGGTTTATACAGTATAGTATAAGGAGTATAGTATAAGGAGAGCATTAGAGTCCAGGGGATGCATTCACGAGGTCAAAGATAACTTCACATGCATTCTCTCTCCCCATTACCCCAACCAAGCTAGAACTGAAACCAGCTGGAGCTGATTTCCACCTCTAATCACAAAAACCCTGGTCTATTTACCCGGGGAACCCTGGCTCCACAGCACCACTGTCCTGGATGATGGAACTGAAAAACAGATCCTGTGCATGAGCACCAGATCCATTTTAAAGCCCCAACTGCAGAATGGGCTTGTGGATGCTGGCCTTTGGGAAGTCAATCTGCCTGAGGATTGTACAATTTTTTAGAAATAGTTGCTATGTAACTAACATTCTCCCTATAGTGTCAGATGTGGGTTAGGTACACTTATTTTATAGTGTTATATATGACATTTTTATCTTGTCCCTTCTCTAAGAGGGGTCCGTGTTGCTCCTCACTTTCTCTCTCACTACAAGGTTAAGGTGAGAGAAGATGACTTTTCCAAGTCAGTCAGTGAGCTTCAAGGCTGACCAGAGATTTGAACCCAGGGCTTCCCAGTCCTAGGCCTAATCTACACCAGGCAGGATATAGCACTATGAAAGCAGTATGGAAGTGTCAATAGGCTCCAACAGTTGTCACTCAGTGCACTTCGATACCGCTATAAAGCAGTAGTGTGGCTCCTGCCTTTTATATACCGCTTTCATAGTAGAATATCCTGCTTGGTGTAGAGTTGGCCAAAGTTTGGCATTCTAATCCCTAAACCACACTGGGTTCACATTTGTAATTTATATTGACTTACCAAATGTTACTAAAGCTAGGTCTGAAGAAGAGAACAAAATGGCTGCTTTCCATTTCATTTACAGGAACAATGTGTTTGTTTACAGAATCCTGTGGCTCTCAAGATATTGTTGGGTTCCAGATTCCATCAGCCCCAGCCATTATGGCCATTGGTCAGGAAAGCTGTAATTCAACAACATCTGGAGGGCCCCAGGCTCCCCGTCCCTGGTCTAGACAATGTATAGAATATAACATTAGGGAAGTGAGGGATAAAGGGAAGTGAGATAAAACAACAACAACCAGTCATCCATCATTATGAGCTAGGCCTACACAGCATGGAGCTTTCTTCAGAATGGGCTGCTTGAACTCCAGCAATGGTGACAGGGACAATGGTGACAGGGAAGTAGTGGGGTGGCTGGAGCAGGCAGCACTGCTCCGTTGCCTCCCTTGGGCAGCAAAGGTTCATAATGGCTGGGAGTTCTGGGTCGTCTCAATACTGGGAACAAGGGAATAGCATGGGTTTCCTGGTCATCATGAGGTTTTGGCCAGACAAAACTTTGGGGAGACCTGTATAAGAGATCATTTATATGTGCAGACTAAAACCCAGAATGGAATCTCCTCCCCACAGAAATTGGAGCCATGGGCCTCCTCTGGCTATGGACCTTCAGTGGAATACATGGAGTACATGCATGGGGAAGCAGCCTCTAGGGTGACCACTTGAAGGGAGCATGGCCTCATTTTTCTCTTTGCTCTGTGAGGATTTGGTGGGCTACAACCAAGGCTAGAAATTGCCACTCTTGAGCTTCTAGGAAGACCAATGGAATGGAGTTGTTCTTGGGACAGATGGAGATACTCTTAATCATGAGACTTTAAGGCCATGAGGCAGTGGGCCTGCTGAGGAGGCGTGTGTGTAGACGGGCTATTATTTATTTATTGTATTTCTATACCGCCCAATAGCCGAAGCTCTCTGGTTTGAAGCCCTGGCACCTCTTCCTCTTTCCTCCCTGTTCCTTTGCTTACATTTTCTTAAGGAAGTGCCTGACAGCCCTTGTCATTTAAGGTGCCCCCACCCCCAGTCCTTTGGGCGGCTCCTTTAGGGAGGATAATAAGGCCATAATTTGTTTTTTATGTCAAGATGGCGTCAAAGATAAGGAAGATGTTTCTGAGTATGGGGACTAAAGAGACAGGAGAAATCCTGACCTGGGCCCGACCTCCAAGTAATGGCCATAAGCCCCAGTAAGTAACAGTTGCAGGTGAAAGATTTACAGCCAGGAAGACCTTTGATCCTAGGCCAGCCTGCCAGCCTCTCAGGTCCTGGGCTGGCTTTCCAATAGAGTCGCAGCAATCTCTTCCTTGCATTGCCTGCTCCCAGCCTTTTCCTCACAGAGGACTACTGGGAACTCCATCCTAGATACCCCCACTGGACTGACTCTTTAGAACTCCCCACCCTCCACTGACAGCCACAAACTGCTGTGAATTGATGAACAGATGGGAAATCCTTCTTACAGAAACACAGGTCACGGAGATGGCATTGGCCAGAGTATAAGGCTTGTGATGCCAGGATAGACTGGTTACTTGTGGATGTTCTGGGAAGTGGTCTATCTGAGGCCTTACCCAGAGGGGTTTGCTGGATTTTGGTGTTCCTGATGGAATAGAAGGAGCCACGTCATGGATCCTTAACCTGTCTCGCACCCTGCTGTCCCTGCAAACCAACTGGTCTTCATTGGGCCTATGCTGGCCAATCCTCCACGAAAGTTTTGCTAAAGACTACCCAGTTCTGCTCAATGCTAACACACAAACATTTCCCACAATAAAGTACTAGACAATCCCCCCGAAAGTTGCTTTGCCCCCCCCCCCCCCAATTGCAATGGAAGTGTTGCTGAAATAGGATTGGGAGAACAAGGGATGTTTGAGCTCACCAAAATTCTCCGAATTTTACTTAAAGCTTGGTTCGGCTTGCTCCTGTTTTCATTTGCAACCTGTTCTTTGGTTGGTTCGAACAGGAAAAGTGCACATTTCAAGAGGGAAAAGCAAGCATTTTGCGCTCATTTTTCAAAAGTGCAGACTTCCCCCCATTGACCTAAATATGAAAATGTTTTTGGTGGGAGGGGAGAGGGAATGCACATTTTTTAAATGCTTGCAAATTTGGGAATGTGCAACATTTTCTGGAAAAAAAAATGTGCTTCTGTTTGCATTTAAACTACTGGTCTCATACGATAGCATCCAGTGGTTTTCATCCCTGCTATTAAAACCACTGGATGCTATCATTGGAAGGACGGATAGTTTGGGTGCAAGCAAACCTGATTTTTTATAATATATTGAGATGTTTAGCTTCAAAGCCATAATTCTATTATTTTTTAAAGACTCCATAAAGACAAGGAGAAGTTGCACATGCTTTGAGGGAGATTATTTTTTCCTGTGTTAGTCAAATATGTTGACCACAGCATGCAAAGACTCAAACTAGAATTTATAGACAAATTAGTTAAAATAATCTAAAATACAATGAGTGCCTCTTCAACCCAAACTTCAAGTGGCACATTTGTTTATTGGAGAACACATTCTGGATTTATTCTCAATCTCCAAGCAAAGGCAGCCACCACACCATATTTGATGAGGGACACCTCTGCAATATAGGTAATGCAATATAGGTAATGCAATATAGGCTGTTAGCAAAGATCTTGATAAAACAATGTTCTTAATCTGAGCACAAGGCAACAGAGCTATATTAGGCATTTTTATTACACCTAAAGATAATAGCTGACTTTAAGAACAGAATATACTAAGCAATCTGTTGTCATGTAATGCTCAAGTCCCTCTTTTCCAGTTCTTCATATCATATGTAACATTTTACATATGTAACATTTTATTTGATTTATTTGTATTTCCACTGAATTATTACAGAAGGACAAGAAAAAGGATTAGAATGGGTTTGCGTGAGCAATATTAAATGGATATGATTAGATAATCAATCCCTTGTGGTTTTGAGCATTCAGTACACCATATTGTCCAAGTATTTTCAGTCCTTTTTTCTCTTACTTCTTCACACGGTGCATAGTTAAACTATGGAATTCACTACCACAAGATGTAGTGATGGCCACCGATTTGGATGGCTTTAAAGATGGTTAGATAAATTCCTGGAGGAGAAGGCTATCATAGCTACTAATCCTGATGACTATGTGCTATCTCCAATGGCAGAGACAGTAATCCTATGTACACCAATTGCTGGGGAACATGGGCAGAAGGGTGCTGCTGTAGTCATGTTCTGCTTGTGGGTTTCCCGTTGACAGCTGGTTGGCCACTGTGTGAACACAATGCTGGACTAGATGGACCCTTGGTCTGATCCAGCAGGGCTCTTCTTAAGTTCTTACACCAATTAGGGCTAAGTATGTATTTCTAAAATGAAATGGAGGCTTTCAGAAAATAAAATTTGATGCACTGTAACTACAACAAACCAGTTATATTGCATTACACATATTACAATATACTAGGTATGCTTCACATTCCAAGTCGATGACATGCCTTGTGGAAAGGTTCAGAGGAGTCATCCTCATATTATCTGGTCAGCAAAATAACTTGGATACGGATTATGTTTTTTGAGCCAAAGCTGTTGCTTGCAGAGGTTACGCATACCTATGCAGAAACAGAGGCAAGAAAACTCAATTATGTAATGAGTCTGGCCATGTTTTAAAACAGTCTAGATGTGGTGGCCAAGTTCTTTTGGCAACTTAGGTCCGATTGAAATGCGGTAGTGCTGTGCTCTACTGTGCACTAAATAAAGATGCAGTTCTGTGTTGCTCGGAATGATTTTTCCCTGGAGTTGAGAAAAAGGCAGCAACACAGCACCGGAGAAACTGGAAGGAGTGTAAACCTGTGACTATGTGCCATAGCCAGGCCCACAGATTCTCCCTCCATGCCACAGGCTCCTGCTGCCCGGGGCACCCATGATATAGTTACTGCAAGGCCATAGCTATGGTAAGGCAAGGAGGGCAACTTGCCCAGCTGGTGTGGGATTGGGCACGGTGGCAGAACAAGGGCTGGTCAGTGGTCTAACAGAGCCAGGAGTGCAGTGGTGGTACTTTTTTATTAGCAGGGATGCTGATGTCATCTGCCACCAACCCTCCTTTCCTGTTCTCTCTGAACTTAGCTTCAATCATCACAGTAACTGGGAGGAAATGAATTTTCCCAGCAACAACAAATTGTTCCCTGTTGTAATGCAAAGCATTTTAGGGTGGACAATTTAGACCCATTAGCTTTAGAAAACACTGATGGAGATGGAAACTGGTAGAGCAACCTGCTCCTGATGGAGATGGAAACTGCTAGAACTGGTTTGTTGGTAGGGATTCACACCATTGCCTGCAATTTTAGTTTCTCCTTGGGGGGCATGGCTACGGGGACAGCTTTTGAAGTGCCTGCACTTCAGAATCTACCACTATACCACTGGGGCCAAGAAAAGTCCAGATCCAGAGTTCTAAAACTGTCATGTTAATTTTTGCTGAAGACTTTGAAGGTGGTGATGGTGGGAGAAGTGCACAGATGGTTAAGTCTGCCCTAGGTGCAGAAGCGTCTAGCTATGACCCTGGTTTTGGACTACAACTCACAGCATTCCTGACCATTGGCTATGCTAGCTAGAGCTGATGGGTGTTGTAATCCAAAACAATAGAGGTGTGAACTCAACTCCAGCTCTTGAATTATTATTATTATTATTATTATTATTATTATTATTATTATTATTATTATTATTATTAGTATTATTATTTATATAGCACCATCAATGTACATGGTGCTGTACAGATAACACAGTAAATAGCAAGACCCTGCCGCATAGGCTTACAATCTAATAAAGTTGTAGTAAACAATAAAGAGGGAAGGAGAATGCAAACAGGCACAGGGAAGTGTAAACAGGCACCGGGTAGGGTGAAGCTAACAGTATGGAGTTAGAACAAACTCAATATTTAAAAGCTATAGGGAAAAGAAAAGTTTTTAGCTGAGTTTTGAAAGCTGTGATTGAGTTTGTAGTTCTCAAAGCTCATTAGTCATCCCTCATTGTGCACACTGCCAAAAATCATAAGACTGTGCTAATAGTCAATCTTATTTGATAACAGATTGCCGATAAAACACACACCCAACCATTAAATCCCCTTTTACATTCTCCACTATCCTCCAATCTGCCCTTTATAACAGGGGTGTTGAGAAAGAGAGAGAGAGAGAGAAATCAAAGCCTAGTTTTTATCAAACGTTATGGAAAGGATAGACTCCTTCAGGGATCCAATCCATTGTAATGTTCCATTTCATTCTCAAACAGGCTATTTTTAAAAAAAGAGTCAATCTTTTTTCTTTAACAACATTCACATCCCTTAATCGTACTTCCAGTATCTGACAAGTACAACTGCTTCTATGGAAAGAACGCCACTTGTGACAGGAAAATAGCTGTGGTCCTTGTAACAGCTGCGGAAAATGCTCCTCACCCAATCAGCAAATCAGAGCTGTAGCCAAAGGAGAAAGCTGTACCACCTTATATGCACAACCAGCTGAGTTGCTTAGATTATACTGCCCTCTTATGGCAAAAAAGCATAGAGCACTGTACCCCAAACTAGTACTGTCTAGATGTATTGGACTGTAAATCCCAGCATTCCAAGAAAGTCATTGGCCATGCTGGCTGGAAATGTTGGGAGTTGTAGTCCAAAACACCTGGAGGGTAACAGTTTGGAGAAGCCTGATCCAACCTTTTAAACTGCTTCTAAAACATGGATCCCGAGTCTGCCTCCCATAGACAGGGATCCTTCCATCAGCAAGAGGCAGAGGAATCCTGCTGGCAGAATTTGTATCAGGAGCAGGGCTTTTAAAACCTCTTCATACATTATCAGGAATTAGGGGTGAGCATGAGGTGGAGAAGTTTGCTGATGAACCAAATTATTTAGAGTCCTTTTAACAGAGAGATGCAGTAAAGAGCACCAAAAAGATCTCAAGCCAGGGAGTGGGCATCAACAGGGCAAATTCAGTTCAATGTAAGCAAGTGTAAAGTAATGTACATTGAGACAAAAAAATCAATGTACCATGTATATGCTGATGGGGTCTCAGCTGGCGCTGACAGACTGGGGATCTTATGGCTGCGGTGGAAAGCTTGATGAAAACATTGACACAGCATGCAACTTCCGTGAAAAAGGCAAATGTCTTGTTGCGGGGTGTTACGGGCAATATCATGACGTGGTATACTGTGTACTGCTCTGATCACCACATCATGAAAAAGGTGAAGAAAAGGGCAACCAGAGTAATCAGAATCCAAGACCAACTCCTCTGTGAGGAAAGACTACAACCTTTGGGGCTTTTTAACTTAGAAAAAGGCAAGTAAGGGGGCAACATGATAGAGGTGTACACAGTTATGCATGGTGTAGAGAAAGTAGATAGGGAGAAGACAGGAGCATCCAATAGAGCTGAATGGTGGGAGATTTTGAATAGACAAAATTCTACTATGCAGGGCATGGACTACAGAATTAGCTACAAGATGTAGTGGTGGCCACCAACTTGGGTGACTGTAAAAGGATATTAGGAAAATTCATGAAGAATATTTGGTTTTAAAACTCATTAACATAAATGTGTCTGTGGGTCAGAAGCCTGCAGTACTATCTTTACTCACTAGGTGGCAGACGTGACAAGGTCACAGTCCAACTAAGGAGTATTTCACCCATGCAAAGCCAGATCCATTAGCTAGTTTTGTATAAGTTTTGTATAGTTGTGCATCAGATTCAGTTGAATCCAATCAGATTACTTTGGGGAGATTTGTTGGTTTCCAAGGGTGAATTGGGATTCCCTCTGAAGAAACCAGAACAGAATCTGGACCTTCTTGAATCTTCATGAGCTCTCTTCAGAGGGTTTCAGAAAGGCAGACGCTGTGTCTTCAAAAATATGCTAGTTTACTTTCATTTTAAAATATACAGAAAATGCCAGGATGTGGAGAAGAGTTGAGTGCCTGACACATCAAAGGACTACAATAGAGAAACAATGCATTTGGTTGCTCAACTGATCATTTATTAGAAATGAATCTCAGGCATTTATATCTTTGTCCAACAGTACATAGTTTTAAGTCATATACACAGTGGAAGGATGCACTATACATCTCCGAGAAAAGAATTCTACAGTTCCACTATAAGTTACTAGATTGCTTTAAGGGTACACAGTTATATTTCACAATTAAAAATACAAATTTACCCAAAACATTTGGCATAAAGATCAGTACAAGACATGAAGACCCACCACAACGAATGAATGGAAAGGCAGCTGTTTTCTTCCAGTAAGTTTGTTACAAGTCAAAGGGGTGTAAAAACACATTAGTCACTATGTGTTCGTATTTGTCTACTGTGCAGGAGGACAACAAAGGAGAACAAAGGCAATGCAATAAAAGGCAAACTTCATAAGCCTATGCTTGAAAGATGTAAAAAATTAACTGCAGAAAAAAACACTATTGCTAAACATCTCATAAATCTTATTTCATTAAAAATCTGAGTTTAAGGCATAAGCCCCTTCCCCTCCAAAAACAGCAGAAATTTAACATCTAATTAAGGAACTGATGAGAATAAATTCTACAGAAGAGCAAAAATTACCCTGCACCATTAATTATCACCTTTAAAGAATAAAAGCCCAACACATGTAGAATCACAACAGAGCAGGTGGAATACCACAACTGAGGGACAAATTATATTCTGCTTCATCATAGTACGACCGTTTAATCAGTTTTGAGGGCAGTGAAATGCTTGTTTTCAAATGATTCTGCAGTCCCTCATCTCAATGCACAGGGTGAAGTGACACCTTTATCAAGATGTTATCTTCCAGCCACATCTCCATCTTATTTACATTAGGATTTATAAACACAAGGTAAAGTGCAAGGTTCCCAATTCCCTCCTCCCATCCCCCACATATTTGCATTTGGCTAATCTACTTATTATATAAAATTTAGAATACTGTTTAATAGAGCTCTCTCAGGCAAGTCACCAACAGCTGCATTTCTGATATATCTTGCTCATGGCTCTTTTTATTCTGCTTTCAAAGTCAGAAAAATACTCTTGCCATGGGCTACTTTGGCTTAAAAATGCTTTGCTGGCCTACATAAAAGTTTTTTACTGACAAATCTTTCAGGTGGCAGAAACCAATGTTTGATTTAGACTTGTGAATCCAAGACTCAAATATGTGAGGACATCAAGATGGTCCCTTCCGAATAATAATTTATGACATTACTTGCATTTAATATAGGAAACTGAACCAACAGGGCAAGACACCCTCTCAAAAGGGTCTGACTGCTTTATGAACAGTACCACATATTCATAAAAGTGTAATACCAGAATTACAATTGTCATTGCACATTACCCTTCCCTTTGCTCTTTCCTTCATTCAATTCAAGGCATGAACAAAAATTATTGTGCTATAACTACTAGTACAACAGCTAATGCACTGAGGACCACCATCTTTGATTAAGTTAACCTCATTATAGAAGATGTGCCACATTAAGGTCTTCGGCTCTGATGCAAAGCCCTCTAAAACAAAAAAACAAAAACAAAAAAATGGCCCTTCTAGTTTTAAGTGAATCCTTAAATGGGTCTGAAAGTTTCAAACCGATATTTTGGTTTGAAGTTCCATTCAGTACAGTTGTGGTCTGATATGTTTCCACTACTAAATCTTAAGTATGAAAACAGTTACTCCCAGGCCAAAGTTCATTGCTGAACAGCTTAAAACCTAGATAAAACTTGTATTTGACTATAATCAAGATAAAACACAACCCACCAGTTTGTATGAATGAACATGTCAATGTGACTCTGTTCCCACATATTCTATTAATTTTAGCGATTGCTTAAGGATTCATACCCTTTGAAGCTCAAAAATGCTGATGAAGGTTTTATTAAAACCACAAGGAATTGAAAGGTTTCCTTAAATGGCATGCAGCATAATCTGCCATTATATGAAACAACTGCATTGTGGCATTTTTGGTGATTCTACACAAGATGTTCAAGAACCACAGGCTTCTCCCTGAATATAGATATTGCTAACAGGATTAGTTTCTAGCACAGTAAGCCATGAAAATGGCCCATACTATCCACCAAGACATTTGCTCAACATCTGTTGGTCTAGCTGAGAATAAGGCATATACAGATGTCTCTAAAAGACAACAGGATTCAGTTTGTCAGATCCGATGGTGAGATTCCTTAATCTCAACAAATAGTTTTAAACCCTGAAAATATTAATTTTCTTGTATAAAGTATAACAATCATATTTCCCACCAATTAACCCATTTGGGAAAACCTGTTTCCTTGATTTAATCTCCAAAGCAGCTCCTGAAAAGACAGCTTGTGCCACTAGATTTTAAAGTCGAGTCATTTTGATGTTGGCGGCTGAAACTCTCAGTCATTTGCTTTAAAAAATAAGCCCTGACACTACAACATTATAAGGTTTACATTTTTGGTCTAGAAGTGAGGCATTTGGTGCTACTCTCTGAGGGGCATTTTGCTATGGTCATCAGGCTGCAAAGTTGAATTATTTGGAAGCCACAGAAAAAAATTAAAGACTATTTCTTTAAGCCTTCAATTAGAAAGATTATTTCACTGATCTGATGGCTATTTTAATTCATTCTTTCACTGAAAGGGAAAGTGGTAACAATCTGAAATATTTCAGTATTTTTTTCATTTACTTATTCATACGTATGCTAAGTGCAAAATATGTACTAAATGTACACATCCTAGGATGAGTCTGCCTGAAAATATCTTGATATGTATCCATGTTTCTTGAATATCTATTTTCAACTGAAATAAACACTGATAAATGGTTGCCTATGAACTGTGTATTCTTTGAGACACAAGTTAGGTTAGAGTTCTTCACTGCAAGACCTAAAGGCCACTGGCAGCTCCTAGTAACCTCAAGCGTGGCTTTCAACCAGTCTCTTTTTTGCAGTAGCTGTTCACCCTAGGAAAGGGCTTTTTAGCCTTGCTTTCTTATTTGCTTTAGCGTTGGGCCGACTGTTGCAATCTGGGCTACTAGAGGAGGCTTTGCACATGTGCCTGCCTCTTCAACTGTAAGGTGCAAGAGAAAAAGGGAAACACAAGAAAAAAACAGCTATTTAGTTTGTGGGCAGCGAAAGCCCAAGAAGCAAAAAGCAACGTGACTGGCTAGTTGCATTGATGCACTGTGCAGGCAGGGAGGAGAAACTGACGGTACAGGAAAGAAGAGAGCAAGAACAATGTGGACCATGGGTGATTTTACAGCACTGAAGTACAAGAGAGCACCCTCTCAGTGGTGAGAAAAAGATCCATTCCAAACCAAGGATAATGTAAATCTGTCAGAATTTGCATGCCTTGGGGCTGACTGATGAGGCCTGGCTTGGATGACGTGGAGGGGATGGGGAGGAGAGGCATCATGTCCCCACTTGACCAGAGGAGGAAGAGTAGCAGTATGGAAAAGGCCCCCATGTGACAGTACCTGGAGCCAAAGTGGCTTCTGCTTGAAAAACAGCGAAGAACACTGGGTTAGCTTTTCACATACTATGGGTAGTATCCAACTGTGCCCCAGTGCTAGTGCTAATGATGATGTGCTAGCATAAACCAATGCTTGCACAATATAACTAGCACTTGCTAGGTCAATGGGGAAAAAGTGGTGATTTGCTGCTGAATTTCAGGAGCAAATTGCTGCCTTTTCCCATTGCCCTAGCAAGTGCTAGTAACATTGCACAATGATTGCTTTACGCGAACGTCATAGGCACAGTAGGATACTACTCTTTGTCAATCTAAAGAGGGTACGGTTTCTTCCCTATATGGTTGTACAACAAATAAATATAGTATTGAATTAAGCAGCATCTTTCCACACAATCATTCACCAAAACGTAATTGAAACTTGGAGATTGAAACCTACTGATAGAATGCTGTAAGACACTTGAATTCTTACCTATCACCTTATCACTTGAGAAATCATTTTTGGAGCAGATTGTTGGCATGTTACACACCATTAGGCACAAGACCAACTGATTTCAGTGACATAGCTTTTTTTTTTTTTTTTAAAAAAAAAAACAAAGTCAAGAACTACAGTAGCAAAGGACTGACATAGTGCTGATGGTTTCGAAGTTTACTGCCCTTTGGGTAAAGGCTTATTTTAGGTCGTGCCTGAGTAACTTGTGAAATACCCAGCACAGAACAGTTCACCATCCATGTAAGGCAGCCTACAAGAAGCTAAAAAATGTGTTTGTGCTGTCTGCCTGGGACTGCAAAGATAGGGAAGGGAAGGAAGATGTTAAGTACCAGGTCAAGGTTGGTAGGCCACAAGTTGGGGGCCTGTTTTACACCATAATGCTGCTTGTTCCAATGAAGTAAGTGGGAAAGTTATATGTATATACACTGGAGTTCTGGATTTGCGAAAGGTGGGTGGCAGCAGCATAACGTTTAAACAATGGTAACCGTTCCCAGTTTGTTAATGCACAATTCAGGTAAAGATGTCTAGAAGCGAATGGTTTGGTTCTAGTTCTCATTGTGAAAAATAAGGAAACACAGAAGCTGCCACCAACACCAAGCCATATTCATGAATACTGAAAACCTAACTGCTATTCTGCATTGTGTGCATTCAAAACTCAGAACATCAGATAGCCATTAATATGAGTGGTTTGCCTAACAGCTATTTGCCTTGTCAAGATCAGATTGAGACTAAAACCAAGTGGCTTATGAACAACACCCAGTTACAGACTTCATCTGGCGTTTCACATATTTGCAGGCCCATGGCAACTTAAGTTAAGCCATTTTTAGCATCATGGCCAAATCAAAATCTATACACTGAACACTAAAATAACAGAAGGCAGAATGTCTTTATGGTACGAGCTGTTAAACAACAACTTATTTTGAAGTACTGAAATATTTAACATTGAACTTCTGTAAATTAAAAACACACACAAAAGGTTCAAGTAGAGAATAGCAAATAAGCAAGGCTGGCCAGTTTTACTATTCCTCTATCAACCCCCCCTACACTTGAGAGACCTCTTAGCACTCATGAAAATGTGAGACATTTAAACTCAAAACAAATAAAACCGTGTGGTGCAAAAGTGGTGAGTCACAGACTAAGATTTCTGAATCAGAACTCCAGTGCTATGCCTGATCTGTGCCAATTAGTACTGTATGGAAATGATATGATCCAGTCCAAGAATGCCAAACTCATCCTGTGTGTGGCTTATATTATAATCAAAACATTTTTCAATCCTCTTGAAAAGTCATTGTCTTTAGCACCTTGATTTATCCCTACACAGTCAGATGTTAGACTTTGAAATTGCTGAAGTCTTCACACACATTCTGTAATCATGTATTCTAATATCCTGGACCAAGATTTTCCACATTATTTTCTAGTGTACACTTTAATTTACAAAAAAGTATTTTAGCAGTTAAAAATATATTTATAATGCACCTGATGCTTTTTTAATATCACACCTGCTTGTGTCCAAAATCTGCCTAGTCTTCATTCTAGTTTGCTACTTTCTGACTTCTGATCCAATCTGCTCTTGTTACTCTTTACCATGTAGATGAAGTAAGCAAGTGTCTCCTTTTCATTCACTGGGATGTTCCTGAAGTGGCGACTGACAGTCTGAAAGGAAATTAGAACACCTTGAATTATGGAGTTAGCATATGGTCCATGGTTTTCACATAACTAGCTCTCCAAGTTCTATTGCATATCAGATATGTTTGGATTGTCTTTTGATCTTTTTTTTTTATGGAATACTAATGAAAAGTCATTGCTATATCCTAAGGATACATCCTTGTACCAATTAAGTTTTGTCCATATAAAGCAATCTCATAAAAGCTCTTGAGAAAATTATTGTCCTGCAGTTAATAAAAAATAAAGTTCATTTTAAACTTGAGCTGAAGAGGATTACCGGTTATGAAGAAATCTCTCCACAAACTCCTCCAAATTTGTTTTAAGAGACACATGAATATTAATCACCCAAAGACAACTGTTGTACACAGGGCTGTTGTACACATTACTGAGATTAAATGAACATGAAGCACTTTAAATGCTCTCAATTGCTAGTTATGTGTACAACAGAATAATCTGCATCTCTTCTGAACAGAAAAGTCATATTTTTAACTTAGACCAAGGATGCAGAACCTCAGGGTCAGGGGACAAATCCAGCCCTCCAGGGTTCCCATTAAGGCCCCATCCCTTTCCCCCCAAATACTGGTTGTTTGGTGGTTTCCTGGTTCCTTGAGCAGTTCCCCCCTCCCATTCTAAAAGGCTGAAATGCCTCTCCTAAGGCTTAGTTACAGGCAGCAAGAGCTTTAAAAGCTAAAACATGCTGGCATTTTTGGTTTTTGGCTCCTCTCATTTGCTTTTAGCCCCACACACCACTGGAGTGCAACTCCTGAAGACTTCGCCAAAATGGAATTCAGTCCTCGGGGTGAAAGAGGTCCTGTGCCCCTAAACTAAGTTAAATGTAAGTCATCACATGTATTGATGTGGCATCAGAAGCTATGTTGTATGACCATAACGTGCACAAACAAACAGGCAATTTTATTTGCTGGCTGTAGGTGTTTTTTTGTTTTTAATAGAATGACAGTAGAAGGAAAGATGGAGAAAATCATCCTAACTTATAAACTGAAGTTGCATTCCAAGGCCTTCTATATTTTTCCCTATGAGAAGAATAAGTATACAGTTGAAGGCAGTGATGACATACTGAAAATGAGTAGGCGCTATTGAACACAACTAGTTTAAACTATGAGATCAGTATTAAAAACAAGTATGTTTGGTTGGTGAAGGAAAATGGAAAGTTAGGAACTTACCGTGAAGTTTGATTCTGATTTGGTATGCTGGAGACATCCATCATAGGTTAACTCCTCCCACTGCCCAGGCAGGCAAAGAACATGCGACCAAGCTTTTTGCCTCTGTGGCTCCTCCCAGCCAGCCAGTTCCTTTCTAGCAGAGCATTTGGACAAAGTAACTATTAAGGAGCTGTTAATACAGTAATTCAGAAGAGAGGAAAAAACCCTCTGGGTGTTGGCACACTCCATGAGAAAAATTGTAATAAATGCCTGTATGGATGTCTGCTGTGCACTGGATCAGAATGGAACTTCACGGTAAGTACCCAACTTTCAATTCCCATCCGGTGCGAAGGAGACATCCATCATGGGATGTACAAAAGCTACTATATTGCGGTTCCACGTGGGAAAATGATGTATAACAGGAGGGAAGGTAAGTGATTATTATTATTATTAATAGTATTTATTTATAAAGTGCCATCAATTTTCATGGCGCTGTACAGAATAAAACAAAACAAGACAATCTGCCATATGGCTTACAATCTAAAATCACTGTAACAGACAGGGGAGGGAGGGAAATAACCAATAGGGGTAGGGACATTAAAACTAAATATAGACTAGCATGACCACACTATGGTTAAAAAGCTTTCAAGAAAAGAAATGTTTCAAGCGAGATTTAAAAACAGAAAATGATGTCGTGGTCCGCAAATGCACTGGAAGAGAATTCTAGGCACAGGGGGCAGCGAGCGAAAATGGGCGAAGACGAGCGAGAGATGTGGAAACTCTTGGGCAGGTAAGAGACGTGGTGTTATTGGAGCAGAGGGCACGGGCAGGGCGATGAAGTGAAATAAGGGACGAAAGGTGGGAGGAGCCAGATCATGACAGGCTTTAAAAGGAAGCAGCAGCAGCTTGTATTGGATTCTATAAGAGAGAGGGAGCCAGTGGAGGGATTTTAGAAGCGGGGTGACATGATCAAAATGACAAGCCAAGAAAATTATCCTAGCCGCCGAATGATGTAGACCAATGGAGACAAATGAGAAGAAGGAAGATCGGTCAACAGAAGATTACAATAATCCAGACGAGAAATAACCAAAGCATGAATAAGGGTCTTGGCGGAAGAGACCGATAGGAACGGTCAAATGATCCTTTGAGGAATGATGATCCTTTGAGGAATGGTTTAAGGTCTGGATGCACACTAAGTGGCTTATCACAGGGCTTGAAAACGACAGAAAAAAGAGCTGTAGCTTGCCTGCAAAGTGTATTTGCTTTGACTCCCATATCTAGCCTTGCTTGAAGGAAAAGGAGCAACTCTTTGATTCCTGCATCTTGTGATCTACATGTTTTCTCCTGCATCAACAAATGAATGTCTTCCAAGTTGTTCCATATATTCAATCGGTGGATAGTTTCCTTGAAGAGAAGATAGTGTTTTTCACCTTGGCTGACTAGCCTAGGGAGAAGAGGGTGCATCATTCAGTAGCTAGATGGCAAGGTACAGCCATTTCGGGTCCAGATACCACACTGGGCCTTGTGTGAGAAGGTCAGGCATCAATGGAAGAAACCAGGGGTATGACTCTACCAGTTGTAGGATTTGGGAGAACCAAGGTCTTCGGGCCCAAAAGGGTGCTGGCATCTGTGGTAACAACGATATGACAGAGTTCCTGAATGGGAGCGCCCTTTGCTATGTTGTGTGGTGTCCTCCACCAGAGAAGAGAAGTTCTGACTAACTGATTTTGATGTGGCGTCTGTGGATTATTTCAGTCTGAATAGGAAGCAGCAGCCATTGCAGGTGTCTGGAATGTAACCTCGCCCACGGGATGATCCCTGAACAGGATATCATGAGACCTAATCCTTGTGCATGGAACATATATCTTCTGAGCAAGCTTGAAGGAGAGACTTTGCTACCTAACGAATCTTGGATAACCTGTCTGGGGCCAGGGAGATTATTCCTTTGGAGGTGTCGAAAACTGCCCCCAGGCGGATAAGTAATCAGGAGGGTTGGAGGTGGCTCTTTCAGAAGTTTATCAAGGACCATGATCTTGGAGACAAGACACAGTGATCTGTAGATCTGCACGAGCCTTTGTCAGTGATAGGGACCTTAGAAGATTGTCCAGATAGGGATAAATGTGAATGGCTTTGAGTCTGAGGTGGGCTACCACTGCTAGCATTAGCTTGGGAAATACTCTTGGAGCCGATGCCAGGCCGAAGGGCATTGCCCTGAATTGAAAATGGTGCCCCTTGTAGCTGAATTGGAGAAATCTCCAGTGTTGTGCAGCAATGGAGATATGAAAATGAGCCACCATAAGATCTATGGAAAAAAGGTAATCCCCAACCCAGAGCCTCCTTGATAGTCTGGAGGGTCTCCATCCTGAATTTGCAGTATGCCACAAACCTTTTCAGGTGTTTCAGATCCAATATGGCATGCCAGGAGGGCCCTCCCTTCTTGGGGACTAGGAAGAGAATGGAGTATACCACCTGGAAGTGCTTGGGAGGTGGAACAGGTTCTATTGCTCCTATCTCTTGGAGATGGGCAATTGCTGCTGCCATCAGTTGTTTGTGAATGGAACTGGAAAATGGAGAGGGAAGAAACCTGTTCTTGGGAGTGGAGTGAAACTCCAGGAAATAGCCATGTTGTATACTGTTGAGAATCCAGGTGTCTGGTGCTGTTGATTCCACGTGTGAAGGAAGTGTTGTAGCCTTCCTCTGACAGGTGCAGGAAGGGAGTTAGAATTGTTGCCGAGGGGCTTTGGAGGATTGGGGCAGGCCTGATCTACTCAGGTTGGAAGTCTGAGATATAGGCAGGAACCTGGTTCTAGACCAGGTGGGCTTTGTGAACTCATCATTGCATGGCTGAAAGGATGAACTGAATGGAGATCTGAAGGAACGAAAGGAAGAAGAGGAGGGAGTTTGATTAGAGAACCTCCTGTCATCCCTCTTCAAGACAGAGGGCATAGCCCTCTTCTTATACTTGGCTTCCACTAGAATGATTTTGAGGGCGTCCTCTCCAAATAGATTTGTTCCTGTGATAGGAACTGTGCTTAGGCTTCCTTTGGAATAAGCATCCACATACCACTGCTTCAACCACAGTAAATGCCTTGTTACTGTGGTTGAAGCAGTGGAATGTGCCGCAAATATCATGGAATCCTGTGTAGCACCTGAAATAAAGATGTCTGTTTTGTATAATTGAGAAATATCTTCAACCCACAGGAGTGTGGCTGAGGAGACAGAGGAGGCACAGAGAACACAAGCTGTAGCTTCATGAGCCTTTTCCAGAATTGCTTCAATACGTTTTTCACTAGGTTCCTTGAGGGGGGAGTCTCCATCTTTAGGATTTATGGCTCCTGAAAGTAAGGCTGCATCAGAGCATCAACTACAGGAACCTTAAGTTCTTCCATAATTGGCTGTAGTAAGGAGTAGGATTTTTGAGCTACACTGGAACCTCTTTTGCTTTGGCAGGGAGCCATCCATTCAGCTTTAACCAACTTTTCAAAAAAAAAAAAAAAAAAAAAAAAAGAAGAAGGAAAAGGTATCTCACGGTTAGCTGGTTTAGGATCTGGAAATAATGCTTTACTACTGGAAGGCTGCTTAGTTGTTTCCTGAGAGGAATTAATTTTCAGGGAAGCCAGAGGTTAGATAGAATAGGAAGGAAATCATCATTGTCCCATTCACCTGACCATTCATCTGGGAAAACTAGAGAATCTGAGTCAGAAGCGTGCTCAGATCCCCTTTGATTTATGTTTTCCCTTGACTGTGAGGTGAGGGTGGGAATCACGGGCTGATTCAGCAGAAGATGCAGGCAATTTATTTTTATCAGACATCTTGGAGTGCTTGTCTTGAAGTACTCTCTTTTATTTATTCTTTGGCGCAGGAGAAGAACTGGAGGAGGAGGGAGTCCTTTCCCTGCATTTTTAAAATCCCTTTCGTTGATCGGGAGTAGAGCTAATTTACTTCTAATGGCCTGTTGAATTGTTTTTAACAAGGCCTGATCCTGGGGAAGAAGGGGCTGTTGTTCAGCAGGCTGTACAATCCTGGGAAAATGAAACTGATTTTTTGGCGAGAAAGCAGCTTCCTCCTGCTCCCAGGGCCCCAAGGAATGCTTACGTTCCACATCACAAACTCACCCCAATTGTTGCTGGGTCAGCCTCTTCCGACGCAGGAACCATGGAGAGGGTGCAGGTGCGAGATCCCACGTCATCCAGTTCCACAAGGGTTGCACTCCAACCTGCTTGCTGTGCTGCAGTTGCTATGGGGGCCCTGGTGCCGGCTATGCCTGGGTGTTACGGGCCCACCCATCAACTCCTCACCTTCAGAGGCAGCAGTGACCATCAACTCCTCAAGGTCGAGCAGGGGTGGCACCCTGTGAGAGACGCTGGATTCTGAAGGACTCTAACATGCCCTGCTGACCACACCCATTCTTTTCCTTTACTATGTCTGGAGCTCTTCTTGCTAGGTGGTGCCACCTTGTGGTGAAAAGTCAGAAGAGCCAGAAAAAGGTCAGCAAAATCTTTTCTTCTCTGTTTGTTTTTAAAGAAGAGAAAGGACTAAACTAGAAAGAAAGAAAATGTTTGTTAAGGAAGAGGTGGAACATGGTTTGAAAGAAAAATGAGGCCTGGAAAGGAGATTATTGAGGAGAGATAAGAACAAGCTCTGACCTGGGCAAAGGCAAGGAATGAACTGGCTGGCTGGGCCAGGACCAAGGCAAAAAGTTTGGTCACATGTTCCTTGCCTGACCTGGGCAGTGGGAGGGGTTAACCCATGTTGGATGTCTCCTTCGCTCTGGATGAGAAAGCATTTTCCATAAGATGAAAGCACAGAAACCTCGCAGCCAACTTACTTCGGCCAGTTGAGCTTTATTGAGGCCAGGTCTGGTTTGCAACTTGTAATGTCTTTTATACCGGCGCAGTGTGTTTACTTGAAGTTGAAACAAATCAACCTGCAAAATAGATGGCATGATTTACAAAGGAAAGTCAACTTTAAAACACATATCTACCCTATGAAGAAATGCATGCCCCATTTTAAAGCAATCAATTCCAGCCCAGGATTCACAAAACAGGTAACTGGCATACAAACAGTGAACTCTAGGAGAACCTTATTCCAATGTACTATCACAGAATGGTCCCTCAATTTTGTGAGCACTCTCTGGATTATTGTGAACATGTGCATGCAGTGATAACACATTATTCCTAGCTAACCTTTGTAAGACAGTGAACGGCTGTTGGCTGTCCTCCTACAACAGTGGTTCTCAACCTTCCTAATGCCGCGACCCTTTAATACAGTTCCTCATGTTGTGGTGACCCCCAACCATAAAATTATTTTCGTTCTTCTCTACACGATCCATTGTCATGGGAAGGTTTGCTAATGAAAATAATACATAACAATAGCTTTAATAATACAAAAGATGATACATGACATAGTTCAGTCAATACAGTTTCCTAAGACCATCGGAAATATGTGTTTTCCGATGGTCTTAGGCGACCCCTGTGAAAGGGTCATTCGACCCCCAAAGGGGTCCCAACCCACAGGTTGAGAACCGCTGTCCTACAAGATTAAAGATGAAATCCTATTGCTGTCTAGGGTGTGCTGGATGTTTTATGAGTTATTTCTGTCTCAACATGCATAGGATTGTGCCCTAAAACTTTATTCTGTTTATCCAAACTTTTTTCTTTTTCCAAACTTAAAATTGCATGTTCAACCAATCGCCAGCACTGATTTTAGCAATATTATTATTACAATAACAATAATGATGTTTTGTACCTCTGGGACATCTATTTCATGTTCAGGAGAGTCTCCCCCATCATCACTGGTCTTTCTTTTCCTTTTGTTTCGAACACTTTGAATGAAGTTCTTGTGGAAGTCACATATATACAAGTGTCTTACCTAAGAATTAAAAGACAACATGGGAGTTAAAAGGCATAGAAGTCAAAATATAGCAAATGAGAACAATCAAGTCAATGATAAAACAAGTGGAAACCTGTACAGCAGTTTAGGAATTTTATTTTTTTAAGTGTTCATCTGTTCACTTATGTGCTGTGGAGCATCAAGAAGCTGTGTGGTAGAATACATCAACCCATTTAATATCACCAGGGCTTGCTCTGTCCCCTATGTATGCGGGAAAAGGTAGTCCTCTTTTTTTTAAAAAAAATGTCTTTGGGCTGCTGTGTGGCAAGCTGCTTCATTGTAGTAGAACTAAAAGCCAAAGTTAAGGAAAGGTCCTCCAGCAAGTTCCTCATCCCTGAGTTATCCCAAGCTTACTACTTGTAACTTTTTAAATGTATGGACTTAACTAAATTTATGGACATCACTGAATTATGAGGCTATAGCTGCTCAAATGCAGCTCAGATGAAGAAGTAGAAAAAAGTTCATTAGTCACAATTTGAAACTGGAGCACAATTTCATTGTTTCCAGAGCATTACAATTAACATAATAATAAGATGCATCTGGTGAAGTGGGCTCTAGTCCATGAAAGCTTATGAAATAATCAGTTTTTAAAGTGTAAAAAAGACTTTTTTCTGTGTTTGGTTTAATACATTAAGAGGACTATCCCTCTGGAAATAACTGAAGATGTTAACAGAACTCATTTTTTATATGTAATCAGTGTTTGGATTTGTTGTGAAACAAGCCTGCAAGTAAGCAATTATGCTTTATTTACCTACGTAACGAATTCAAGTTGAGTTAATGAGACTGTAGAATTGATTCAAGTACAAGATTCATTACTCTTGCCCAAGTGATCATTTTAATATTTGCCTGCAAGGAATTCATTTCCTTAGTGGGCACTTAGCTCTGACCACATACTGATACGCATAAGTGTATGATTTCTTAAAAACATCAAAACACCCCCCCCATCATATACACTTTTTATGCGATCAGTTTCACATTTTTCTTTTACGGTCATTCTAGTATTCAGTTTTTATGCTATCAGTTTCACATTTTTCTTTTACGGTGATTCTAGTATTCACAGTTTTTATTAATTTATTACATTTATATCCCCCATCATATACACTTTTTATGCCATCAGTTTCACATTTTTCTTTTACGGTCATTCTAGTATTCACAGTTTTTATTAATTTATT
The DNA here is from genome assembly GCF_023053635.1 of Elgaria multicarinata webbii. NCBI lineage: Eukaryota > Metazoa > Chordata > Lepidosauria > Squamata > Anguidae > Elgaria > Elgaria multicarinata. The sequence goes on along the minus strand of NC_086173.1, from coordinate 92,052,202 downwards.
ACATTTATATCCCGCCTTTTTTCCTCTAAGAAACCTAAGGCGGCATACATAATCCTCCTTTCCATTTTATCCTCACAACAACAACCCTGTAAGATGGGTTGGGTTGAGAGTCTGTGACTGGCCCAAAGTCACCCAGTGGGTTTCCATGGCCGAGTGGGGACTAGAACCTGGATCTCCGGACTCCCAGTCCAACACTTTAGCCACTACACCACTTTTCAGCTGTGATTATCTACAGAATAGAAGGAAAGCAAAACCATTGAAGCTTACCCTTAAATCTTTCATCAAGCATGACTCTTGATAATTAAAAAAAATCTTCCTTTGTTGCTGTGACATCTAGATTAGCCTAGCAGGTGAGTACAAACAGTTTACCATACCATCAATTTATATATAACTTTGTGTTATTGGACTTCTTGTGTGGTGCATATGACAAGCTGCTTGCTTGGAAGGAATTGTGATTGCAAATCTAATCTATATCTAGAACAATAATGATATGTAGTCAAATAGACAAAACCAGCAATTGTTTTCTACTCTCTCACCCCGCCCCCGGCCACCTGGGTTTAAAGTTTAACATTTCTGAGTGAAGCCAGGCTTAAAATGAGGAATGCTTTGCAGAGCAATACTAACATATCACCATGCTGAATGCAAGTGATCCCTACTGCCACACACAATGATGCTCCAATTTAAAATGCCTGATGTGACAGATGTCACTTAATGTTCACACTAATTAGCTGGCAACGCTTAAATCTGCTTGGTGCTAGCCAAGAAAGAAACATGCTTGCAATTTTTTACTTTAAAAAGATTGTTTCACTGCAGTTCAGTGCTGGAGATTTGACAGATTTTAAATGAATTGTTTCAGGGCAACCATGTAAAGTCTACTGATGCACATTTGTCAGTCAATTACTAATACACACCAACTCCCTGTAGTAATGCCAGCATTCACAGTGCCAGTTAGCAGACACACCACTGTACCGCCTTTGACTATAAAGTAGATGTTTTCTCACCCCCTTTAACAATTGTCCTCTAATATACCTGTGCTATGTATTTGCATAGAATTATAGATTTCTCTGCCCTCACCCTTAAGAGCTCAGGTTGGTTACAGCCTCTCTTATTTCAACTAGACACAATAATCCTGTCTTTCCATCATTACTAGTCTCTCCCATCCCCTACATAATATTTTCCTGACCCACCATGCATAATGAACTTTGTGCAATTGTTGTCATGCTACCTGCCATGACACTAAAAAGCTTTTCTACTCTAAACTGGTTAACTTTTGTTCTCTTTGCCCATATATCTATCATCATCTTTCATTGTATTTAAGTGTTTTTTTACTAAATGAAAAATAACTCTCAATATAACTTTGATAAGAAAGCCCCCCTAACAATGGAATATAATTTTAAAGATCACATATGCTGTTTTAGACCCATTATGTATAACAAAAACTGAATCGTCTCTATGTTAGAAACAAAATTCATACTGTAGAGGTAATGTGCTTTTACTGCAACTCATAGCAGCTTTCGGGTTACTCCTATCAATTACACCGAGGTTAACAAACTTTTGATTAGCAACTATTAAGCAATGCTGTCTCCATCTACACAGGTGGCTTCCTGAAATGGCAATCAAAACTTTAGAACCCTTTAGTATAATAGCTACTAGATTAACACAAGAACCACAGATTATTCCCAGGAAAGAGTACACAAAAGAAAATACAGAATACAGCCTGGCAAGGCAAGGGACTGGGTGCAAGCTGGTGGCAACAACTCACACTTTTGTCAATATCCAGTTTCAGCTTTTTCTGAGAGATACTTTTTTGGATCCTCTTGCTAAAGGAGGCATTGCCAGCCGGGCGGACACAGCGGTCCCCGTCGTCGATGAGGCAGCAGCTCTGACCGTAAAAGGGGGTAGTAGGAGGCCCATCCCGGCTGTCTTCCTCCGTGCTGAAACCATTCATCGCAGCTCCCAGCAGTCCCGGGAGACAGGCGACGAAAAGAGGCAGCGCCCCTCCTTGCCCCTTTCAGCCTCCTTTCCTCTTCCCCTGGCCTATCCGATCCTGTGCCACCCACCTGCCTTAAGGAGACTTCTGGGGACCTTGCAAAGCTGCCTGCCTGATAAACATACCCCCCCCCCCCAATTTCCACTTTATAGCCTTCCCAGGGGCCCCTAGGAACTCTCCACTTCTTCCACGCCGCCCTCACCCCACTAGGGGCCCCTAGAAACTGCCTGTTCCCTTCCCTCGCTCCCTTTCCTTTAGAAACTCACTTTGCCCCCTCAGACCATACACACGCTCTGCCCTTCCCAGCCCTCGCCGACACAGCGGGGACCCCCCACACCCCAACAGGGGCAGGTGCAAGAGGCGCGGGTAGGAGTTATTCTTCTCCTCGCCTTCGCACCGACACCCCCCGCCTCTCCCCTCACGGCCTGTAACCAACTCCTGTCTCCCGACCCCCTGCCTACGGGCGCCCGACCGAGGACGGCGCCCCTCAAGCTGCCCAGCTCGGAGCCTCCGGAGCCGGCAGCCCGGTACGTGTCGCTGTGCCCGGCTGCCGGCCCCTTCCGCCGAGCTCGCCAGGCGGACGCTATCTGCCCTGCCGGAGAGGACGCCAGGCCAGGGAGCCAGGAGCCTCCCCCGTCCTCCCCACGCGCCTGCTCCACTCCCCTCCTCAGCCCCTCACACTCACACACAAAACCTGCCCGCTCCGCCTCCTCCCCCTCCATTCTGAGCGGAAGTCCCGTCTCCGAGCAGCCATTGGCTACCGGAGCACGGGAGGCGGGGGCTCCGCCGCCGCTCGTGCAGCCTATCGGTTGAAGCTGCTGTCCTTCTGCAGCGATAGGCTACTTCCTGCAAAGGGGGAGGAAGCTAACGAAGTGTTTGAACTCCGCTCGTAGAACAGAGGGAAAGAGGGACGCAGAGAGACAGGCGGAGGCAGCTCGAAAGGAGGATGGATGGAGAGGTCGTTTAGGCTCCATCCGTAGGACCCCAAGCAAAGACAGAGAGGGACTTGATTTTAAATGTATTTAAATTTCAGATAAATAACTTCTGGGTAAACATGCGTAAGGTTGTGGTGTTAGAGTCCTAAAACAAAAAGGGGGGTTTTGGGGAATCGTAAAGGCGCCTCATTTAAAGGGGCGCATACGTTGGCAGCTCAATTCTATGCACTTTTACTCGGAAGTAAGTTGCATGGAGTTCAATGGAACTTTGAATAAGATTGCAGCTGTGTTGTGGAAGATCCTGACACGATGCAACTCTCAGTGACTCTTTTTGTGGTTTTTGTTCCAGCAGGCTAACCAAGACCGATCCTTCTGGATGCCCAGAGACCGACGGTAGCTGTTGAGGAAGACAATTGGCAACAGGGGTGGAGGTGAGGAGAAGTGAAGGGCATGGCTCCGGGAGACCCTGGCGAGGAAAGAAAGAAAACAGGGAGAGCGAGGGTGGATGGCTTAAAGGAATTGGCGGCCATCGAGATTCTGGCTGAATTCGGACGACACGCTAATCAACGGTTGTTTCCCGTTCTGTCCCTCTTACTCTCCCCCACCCCCCGCCCGGTTGATTAGCGTGTCGTCCGAAGTCAGCCTGCCTGCGGGAATTTGGGGAAAATAAACCTCGGTCGGTAGGAAGTTTGAGGTTCCTGTGTCCCATGAAGGCTCCAACAAAGAAGCAAGCAAGCAGATATCCTTCCTTAAGTATCCTGGCCCAGGTTGTATTGATCCTGGAAGCCAAGACCCAATTATTAGAATTTAGCCCAGAAACAATTTGGAAACCAGTGGAACTCTTGCAGTATTAGCACTATATATTGCTCTCCTCAGAAGCCTGAGATTTGGGGTATGTTTCAAACTGGCGAATGGAAAACCCTCCATCTGTTCTTCCCAGTTCCAGCCCCCAGGATGGAGGATCAGGTGGCTGTCTAAAAAGAAAAGAATAAATTGCCTGCCTCCACCTGGATCTGGAGGCTTTCTAAGTAAAGCAGGTACACAGTGCTTTATGATTCTTAGTGTTAGGATGCCTTCATGTGGAAATTTCCTGACAGTAAAGAATGCCATAAACGTAGGGGGCCACTGCTGAAATCCAATCTGGATAATTATTCATAAAGCTCAGTTTCAGTCCAAAGCTTTAGGAGAAGTAGGTAAAGAAAAAGGCATAGATGTTATAAATTTATTATAGTAATAACAAAAAATGAATTTTACTTGATGCCAACAATTTAAAATAAACATGCTGACATTGGCTGTGTCTTTACTAACGTGATTTTTAAATTTATTTTGGTTTTCAAGTATTGCATTTAATCTTTTCAGAAGACTGATCCTGTGAAAGGAAGAAGCACATTTGTTTTTTAGAAAGGCTATCTCTAGCATAGCCTTTCAGGAAAATATGGTAATGTCATTAAATAAAATTAGCAATCTAGCTAACCCATATATATGTAATTAAATGCCTATTATGATGTATAGAATCACTAGAGGTGTCTAGAGAATAAAAGATATGTTATTATTCTTTAGAGGCTAGAGAAGAATGGAGTCATTCAATTTTATTGTTTGGGCACAGGCATTTTAGATAGACAGATGTGACCAGTTCAGAGCATCATTAAAAACAGCAGCTAAAGATTGAGTTTGACAGATGTGACCAGTTCAGAGCATCATTAAAAACAGCAGCTAAAGATTGAGTTTACTAGATGATCCTGTATCTTTTGAAGTAAATCTCAGAGCCAAATAAAGGCTGCAGAACCCTAAATTTGCACCTGGAGATTAGGAATGACCTTGTCAACATCATGCAGAGGGTTGGACTAGATGATCATTGTGGTTCATCACAACGTCACAATTCTGTGATTCTATGTGTGGGGCCATAGCCCAGTATTAGGTTTCCAATTCAATCCCCAGGATCTATAGGTAGATCTGGAAAAAACCCTGCTTGAAACCCTGGAGAGCTATTGCTGCCAGTCAATGTCGACAATACTGGGTTAGATGAACCAAGGGTCTGATTCCATATAAGGCAGCTTCCTATGTTCCTATGCTTTAGTAACATCAGGGCTTGCGGGGGGGGGGGGGGCGCCTAGAGGTACGAAGTAAATGTGTGCCAATTCTGTCATTTTTCTCCTTAACAGATTTTCTGTGTTAAGAAAAAGATAGAAGAGGTGGTGGGAAAGCGTAGGTAGGCTATGAGTGAAAGATGTTGTCTGGACCCACCTTCTCCTCATCTCTCATTCTCTCATTCTCTCATTCTCTCATTCTCTCTTACTGTCAATGATGTTACGCTTACTCCGGTCAAGGAAGCTCGTAGCCTTGGCTTTATCTTCGACTCCTCGCTCTCCTTTATTCCTCATATTGAGGCAGTAGCTAAATCTTGTCGATTTTTCCTGTATAATATTGCCAGGATTCGATCATTTTGTTTGTCTCTTCTGCCAAGACGCTTGTTCATGCACTGGTTATTTCACGGTTGGACTTCTGCAACCTTCTTCTCTCTTCTCTCTGGCCTTCCTTCTTCTCACATCAGTCCGTTGGTTTCTGTTCACCACTCTGCCGCAAAGATCATCTTCTTGGCTCGCCGCTCTGACCATGTTACTCCGCTTCTGAAATCTCTTCATTGGCTTCCAATTCACTTCAGAATCCAATATAAACTTCTCCTGTTAACCTTCAAAGCTTTTCGCGGTCTAGCTCCTTCCTATCTCTCCTCTCTCATCTCACACTATTGCCCCGCTCGTGCTCTTCGCTCCTCTGATGCCATGTTTCTCGCCTGCCCAAGGGCCTCTACTTCCCTTGCTCGGCTTCGTCCATTTTCGTCTGCTGCCCCTTACGCCTGGAACGCTCTTCCAGAACATTTGAGAACTACAAGTTCAACCACAGCTTTTAAAGCACAACTAAAAACTTTTCTTTTTCCTAAAGCTTTTAAAACTTGATGTTGTGCAGACTTCTACTGTTACTTTCTACTGTTAGTTTTTCCCTACCCAGTGCCTGCTTACCCTACCCTGTACCTGTTTGCATTCTCTTCCCCTCCTTATTGTTTTACTATGATTTTATTAGATTGTAAGCCTATGTGGCAGGGTCTTGCTATTTACTGTTTTACTCTGTACAGCACCATGTACATTGATGGTGCTATATAAATAATAATAATAATAATAATAATAATAATAATAATAATAATAAAATTCTGTGAATGAGACAGAGCCTTGTCTGGAAGCACCCTTGCTCTTTCAAAGCAATTTCTCCCCCTTCTCTCCGCAAAAATCCCTTGGCTGTTACAAAATAAAACATTTCCACAGGTCTTCAGAAAAGGACACAATAAAAATTTATTTTAAATATATTATAAAAGAAAGTCAATTCAGTTCTTAAAAACACTATACCTTACATCCAAATGATTTTCAATTTATCAATGATACTACATTAAAGTGCTAGACATCCTTAACTTCCCCCAACACAACAGGACATTATCCCAAGATGCACAAAATAAATACAACAATTTATGCGGCAACATCCAATTTCAAAGAAATTGTTCATGCATTATAAGGTGGGAAACCAGAATTCCTGAAGAATGCCTCTATCATTTCATTTCCCCTCTTCTCCCTCAAAATATATTTGTCCATTTGATACTATTGGTTAGTTAACTTGGTTACATACAATGCAATGTCATGAACTTGGTTAATATAATTTTATTTGGGATAAAAAGCACCTACTTATCAGTGATAATGTAATGTGTCTTCATGGTTCTAGCTGATCCAAATTAAAAACCTCTCATTTGGTAGAAACTGAGTAATTACAGAAGAATTAGGAGGGTTCAGAACAGAATGTAGTTAAAGCAGCGCATTATTAATGGTCACAAATGACTCAATTTTAAAAAATCTAAAAGGTCATCTTGTTCCATATATGATCTTTAAGCTGATGTGTGAGAAAGAAATGGTTAGTAACGCCTAATGTTTGTTGATATATATATATATCAACAATCAAGGGCCAACCTAGAGATGTAACATTGGCAGTTGTATCTCTCTAACAAATTACATCTAAAGCAGTTTTGTGTGTTAAGAGAAGAATGTGCTAAACCTTCTTCATCCTTCCTGCAGTGTCCCTCCTTGCAGGCTGTCCCGATGCCACTTCTGGTATCGGAGCCTATCTATGAGTAAGCCTGGCTAAGTGAAAAGGGGCCACAGGAAAGTAAGTGGCAGCTGCAGGAAAGATTCAGCACCTCGCACCCACCCCTGCTCTTAAAATCAGCTGCCCTCTTTGTATGTGATTTGGCAGACCTGCATACGTGTTACCATGACATCCAATTTGGACTAGTTTATACTCTCTCACACCAGTGTTCTTAGATCAGTGCTAGCACTCAGGGAATAGTCCTATAAGGCTTAAAGCAAGCTATAATCTGTCTGTTCTTTTCAGCTGTGAATATTCTTACCTCACAGTTCCATAAGAAAAATGGAAGGCCAAAATGAAATCTTCAATCGTGTCAGTGAATCTATTGTTTTTATAATGAAAAGGTACCTTTTATATGACCTATTGATTCTTGTAAAGATAAAGTCATATCTGACACATCACCAGTATGGCCTACAGGAGCAACATGTTCACTGAATGTGTTGATACTATCCACAATCTTGGTGTCTGTTCAATGCCTGCTGATATTAAGGCTTTTAGGTCCTGAAGATTTTCCCTGTTTGTTCAGTTGAAATAGGAATCACTATGAAAAAGGTAATCATGTATAAGGATGGGAACAACTTTCTGACTTTTCTGTTATGACACTGAATGGATAGCAGCAAATATGCCCCGACCCATATGCTTTGTGGAAGCTAACCTGTTTTGATATTCCTTGGAGTCTATGCTGGTGGAGGATACAAGATGGTGAACACTATGTTTATGTGCCAACATTTGCGTTCAGTAGCCATTCAGAAAGCTTAGTCAGGATTAACCGTGTTTGTGTGTGTGTAGGGATGCTTGCTTATTTCCTTCCATCCATTGTTTCCTTTAATTAATTAATTAATTAATTAAGTGAAACCCGGGAATTTTCTGGTTTTCTAAATCAAAACCACCAGATTTCCATCCTACCATGTGAGCTTGAAATTGGATATTTAAACACAAAATTCCCCCTTCAAACATTACTAATTACACACTGCACTGAACTCTTGTATATCCCACCCCACTCTTGTCCAGCAAGGCACTAGGAAATTGTTCAAGTTTAGGCATTTGCTGTACATCTGCATTTTAAAAGGCACTTCTTTATTTTAATGATGCTGTTCAATTTGATTTTAATGACACTGATTATTCTCCATTAAACCACAGAGGGGTGTGTTTGCATGCAAGATTTTTCTAAAGCAGACAGGAAAATTTCCTGCAGCTAAGATAATTTAGATAGCTTCCAAGGATTCAGATAGCATCACTGCTAGCAACAAGACACATTTCAACAACTATTGCAAATATTCAAAATGACAAGTTGAGATGCTATGTTTGAATCACTGCTTCTAGGTGGGGAGCAACTTCACACAGACTGCTTGCCCTGAGGTCAAGTAGGGTGACTAAGGGCACAATTCCATCCAGGTTTAGACAGAAAAAGCCCTACAGCTCCCAGCAAGCATGTAAATCTCATAGACTTGCATGCTGGCTTATAAAGCTCAGACTCTGGCTTTCAATATTAGGATTATAATTAAAACAGGGACAGAGGGCATGTCTAGACTATGCCTTATCCCGGGGATCGCCCCAGGATCATCCCTGTGCATCCACATGATGCATAGGGGATCCCGGGGGCAGGGAGGGATGATCCCTCCCATTTTCGCGGGATAACCGGGATAGCCTGATTTTCCCCACTGTCTCGGGATCGTCCCAAGACTGCGGGAGGTGTGGGCGGCCATCCCAGTTTTGTCCTGGCTCCTTGTGAGGAGCTGGGAACCGGGCACGGAGCTCTTCAGGCACTCCGTGCCCACTGGGGGTGGGGTGGGGGGAACAGGATCATTTTAAAACAACAACAAACAAACCGACCTTATCATTGGAGCGCTCGTGCACTCATTTACAATAAAAATAATTTTAAAAATGGCGGGCGCAATATCCTCCTCCTTCCTTTGCCACGTGTTGACAAAGGGGAGGATCTGGCAATCAGCATATCATGAGATCCTCTCCCTTCCCTCCCCAGTGTAGACATGCTCAGCAATTAATTACAGATGAAAATAGTGAGATGAATTTTCATTTCTCAACCAGCAGCTGGCCCCCTGTAACAATACATTTCACTAATTGCCCGGGCCTTCCAAGGCATTGAATGCATTAAGGAATGCCACTGAGCCATATTAGCAGGAAAGGTAGTGTTTAAATTTTTTTTGAATAGACATTTATATTACTGCAGAGAGGAAGCTGCGGAGATTAGAATTTTCATAATCCTTTTAACATTTTGCTTTTAACGTTGCATTTGGTTCCAGTGGAGTTCTGACAATATTGCCCCTCTACAGAGTCAGTGTAGTGTAATTGCTAAGAGTGCAAACTGAAAAGTCCTTAGACAAAATTTTGTCTCAATCACTAGTTTGTTAGATAGCCTTTAGCAAGCCATAACATTTCATCTCCGTATCGTATGACATAAATATACTGCCTAACTCACAAGAGTGTTGTAAAGATTACTATTGCGTGAAATGAACATTCAACACAAAAACATTATATAAATTGAGTATTTCAACCAGCTGAAAAAATAATCAAGCCAAAATGGCACTTGGTCAGATATTTACTGCAATTATATCTATAATATTTGGCTCAATGCAAGGGTCACACCACTAAAGGGATTCTTGGCTCCAATAGGTTGGTATTTGCTGTAACCTGTAACAGAATTGGTGTGGTCACACCCACTGCCAACATCCAGTCTACAGAGGACCTGGTGGGGGGCAATTTGACCCCACTTGAATATGGTTTTGTACCCCTGATGTAAGTTATTTGGAATGGGAGCAGTGCATGAAGGCCTGAGTTCTGAAGGGTGCTGAACTATACTGATCATTGACTACATTTCAGTTTCTATACAGCACCTTTGCTGATTTTTTATTGTAGGATAATCTGTAATATTCCATAATATTGTGCATGTCGTCCTAAATGTGGCTTGGTGTCATCTCAAATTGGTTCTACATGGAACATAATTACATTGATGGGAATAACAGGTTGGCCATTAGAGTTAAACATTCTTACTAGGATGCTTACTTATGTCACTGGGAATAAAATTTTATGGAGTGATCTTATGGTTTTAGCCTTAGTCTTGTTTGTAGACCAGGGTCTTTTAGGTAAAAGGCAAAATGCCAGTGAATTAAAAAAGTTTTTTATGACACAGCTGATTCGCCTAACTAGTATTAGTTACAAAATGAAGGGGGGGGGAGAGTTGCAAATGCAGTACACAACTGAATGTCATGGACCATATTTAACCACCATTTGCAGGTGCAGATCACTAATTACAGTGATTTTTTGAGCATATGCAATGAATGAGTTTCAGGTCCTGGTATCCCCAACATCAACCTTGTCCAAAATAAAAACTGTGAGATTCCTGGGGATGTTATACTATAAAATGGTTCTGTATTCCAAAACTATAGTCCTATTGAAAGCTCTACAATTATTTTAACAGCAGGCTTTCCCAGCAGCATAAAACACACTCTAGTTCATAATGAGCAGACAGCTTGGTGCAGGAATTTGAAACTGCAGTTTCTCACAACTAAAAGATTTCATGAAGGAGGAGAAAAACACTGAAGAAAATTGTGCTGTTTCAGCTCCAATTATATGGCCAATTATTCTGTAAGAGGCCCAATCTGATATTTGTGTACAGGGTTATTGCACAAGACATATTTTATTTTTCCCTCAAACGCTTGAATATTATATTTGTCCAGAAGCCATTTTGTTAAGCACCCAGTAGAACTAGCATCAAACTAAAGCCCCCCCCCCCCCCGTATATGAATGTAGTACCTAGATATGATTAAGTGATAGAGAATTTACTCTCTGGAGTAGTTTAGGGCAGCATGAGGAGCTACAGGAGGAGGAGCGGAGAAGAAATCCCATTATGAAAGTGAAAGTCTGCTTGCATGATGTTTGGTGTTGCCCTTTTTGCTTGATTCATACTGTTAAACAGGAGTTTTAAGAGAGTTGTCAGGTATTTTCAGCCGCTGTTGGAAGAATGAATGAAAAGTTAGTGGGAAAGAGTTGTGCAAGACAAAGACTAGGAGCTCTAAGGAGAAATAACCTGTCCCTCGACCACTAGTACTTACAGAGACAATATCCAAGGCAGCACCCACACATCTTCTATTCCTACTGCCTGCAGAAGGAACTTCTTATAAGGCAGAAGGAACTTCATACAACCAGAACAAGGGTCAGTGTGATAAGCCGGTGCTAACATTGTTCTGAACCATCTAGACACAACCCTCACCCTTGGGTGCAGTATGGATCCATCAACTTAGGTTTGAGACAATGTCTTAATTAATGAGAGTTGCACATCACTTCATGGAAAAAATGCTTGCCTGAAACGTGATCTTAATAGCCAAGAATCATAAGATTATGAGTGATCATGGGGATTTCTAACTTCCTGCTGTGATTTAATTAACTCAAAGATAATGATGCAGCATCATCAAAGTAAAGACTGGCCTTATAGTCACACCCTCTCCTGAGATTCTCCCTTTTACCGTATTTTTTTAAAAAAATTATTCTTTTAAAAAAATTGTCATCTCCCCTGTAAAAACTATAGCTGCAATATATACATATGGACAGTCTTTAAAGATCGAGGTTCTTGTTAAACTTTTCCAAAACTGTTGAGTTTGTGTGTTCAAATATCCACTGCTGTGTTGGAGATGAGGGATTGCAGGTGTTCATGAAGATTTTTCGGTCACTTTCACTACAGTCCATACAGCTGCCACTTACTGGGTGGTAAAGGGACTTGTCCTGAGGATGAGAATTAGAAATCAGTTTAACTAGACTGCAGAATATGCCAAAGTATTTGAAAAGAAAAAAAGTATTTGCCACTTCATTGTTATCATCTAACTGCAGCTTTAGTTCAATAAGTAGTATTTCTTGAGTGCAGCACGCTTTATTAATACTAACCTAGTCACTGTTTATTGCTTTTGGTAAGCTGCCTTGAATAATTTTTTAAGAAGACTTCACAACTGAAAGGGCAGCACTTTTCCAACATCCAAGTCCAACATATTATCTACTAGATCTCACTTGGAAACATATTGTGTGGAAGAAACATACTGTTAACTTCCTATTATTATTTTACAAACTTGCTGAAGCACGCACTGAAATATCTGGGCTACACAGCCTGGGTGCATCTTCTGGTGTTTTAAGACTTCTGGAAGTAATATAATATCATATATCCACTGACATTATGAGTAGGCCTTGATGATCAGACTTGGGCCTAGAGATTCCTTGGAATGGTGTCTTCCCCAACTGGCAACAGTTTATCCACCTCGGCATCAGGATTCTATATTCTGTACCATGAGGCTTTATGTTCTGCTGCCATGGAATATCCTCAGTTTTGAGAATTGTTGTCATCCAAGCAAGCATTTTAAAAATGGAGAGTCACATCTATTTTGCCCTATTTTTCCTCATGGCTTATAATAAAAATACCCTCAGCAGTGCCTTTTGATAAGTGACAATGGGGTTCCTTCCGCTTTCAGCCATATGTCCAAAATAGTACACTATTAATCATATTATTAAGGGGTCTGGAAACCCCCTTAATAACATGGAGAGACTGAAAGCACTAGGCATGTTTAGCCTGGAGAAGAGAAGACTGAGGGGAGACATGATAGCACTCTTCAAATGCTTGAAAGGTTGTCACACAGAGGATGCCCAGGATCTTTTCTCGATCATCCCAGAGTGCAGGTCACGGAGTAATGGGCTCAACTTACAGGAAGCCAGATTCTGGCTGGACATTAGGAAGAACTTCCTGACTGTTACAGCCAGCAATGGAACCAATGACCTAGGGAGGTCGTGGGCTCTCCCACACTAGAGGCCTTCAAGAGGCAGCTGGACAGCCATCTGTCAGGGATGCTTTAAGGTGGATTCCTGCATTGAGCGGGGGATTGGACTAGATGGCCTTACAGGCTCCTTCCAACTCTACTATTCTATGATTCTATTCTATGTTATTCAAGATGACTCAGGTGACCATAATGGCTTGACACAATTACACTCACTTTTCTGTATTTCCACAGCTGATTCCCCTTCATTCCATGACAGTCATAGAGAGTCACTGGGCTGTTGTGAAAAACAGCATCAAAACAGAATTTCTTTGTGTGCTGGGGGTCTCCTGGACGGATGTCTTCTCGCCAGCTGAATGTGAATACCTGCTAGGACAAACATCAAACCCTCAGAAAAAGTGCAGGGGATAAAAACTCAACATTCTTCTTTATGTTTACACATGTCCTTCAGATAGCTACTCAATATATAAAGAACTACTGTGTCCTTAGGGCAGGGAAAGAAGTTAAGCATGTACCTAAAACAAAAAGCGGCACATACAGTTTATGTTAGTAGATACATCAAGGTTTTTGCATGCCGATTTACACTCTGAAGTGATTCTGGAAGAATAGACAAGTTACTTACCTGTAACTGCAGTTTTTAAAGTAGTTATCTGTGCATTTTCATATGTGTTCTGCATCTGTGCAGAGCTTTGTTCAGGAATATTCCAGAGCTAAGAAACCATATTTTGAGATTTGATTGGTAAGTCCACCAGAGGAGGGTGCATTGAACAAAATGGTAGGTTAAGATGGATGTGTTTGGGGTCCTGTGCAGGCTGCATCATGTGCACTGGGAGCTGGGCAAATAGTGTTACTGCTAGGTAGTCAATGATCCTGCATGTTATTTCTAGCAGATAGTAGGTAACATCTTATTTCTAGCAGATGCTAGGTAGTTGTTGACTCTGCATCTTATTTCTAGCCTTGTTATATTTAGCCTGTAGGGTTTGCTCTCAGAAATTCATACTATCTGTAGGAGCAGTTCTGGTGAGCCTCTTTAGCATGCAAGAGATGTCAATATGGCCTTCTCAGAAACAGAGCAGGTGGAGGGAGTGTCTGTCTGTGCATTGGGTGCGGTGGGGGAAATTTGCTTCCGCAGCTAGAACATTTCTGCAAAGGGACCTCCAGGGCCTTATGCCCTGAGGTGAGACAGAGGTAGCTAAAGGTGAAATGTAGTAGATAAAAGCAAAAAGCAAACTGGAAAGAGGAGAATGACAATAGAAGTAGAAGTGAAGGAAAAGAAAAACACACATCCTTTCTCCAAAAAACTGAGCAAGAGAAGGCAAACTCAGCTCAGTCTCCTCACACAACTAGATGGAGAGTGTTACCAATGCTGCAGTTGTCGAAGAGCAACTGAGAAGGAAATGCAAGAGCCAAGCTTCTTGAGTGTGCACAGTTGGGGGGGGGGGGAGGTTTCCCACCAAAACCTCTAAGCTTTAGAATGTTCCAAATGGAGCTCTGTCCAGGCAAAGAACTTATAGAAAAACCACAAAGAAGAACATAGGAGTTATTTGTGGCGTTGAAGGTCATGCTTTGCATGAAAGCATCACAGGAGAAGAGCATTTGTTCAATTTTAGGAAGAGTACAACCAACAGCACCATACCTGGAATTAAGCAAAAGAATAGAATTCTTTCATTTAGAGTGGCAGGGGCAGAGGATGACACAGATGGAAGGAGAAGAGGATGAATAATTAACTAGTGGCCAAGAAACAGTAAAAAAGCAGAAATACCAAATGCCCTGTGGGAAAGAACATCAGATGCTAGCTCCTGCTCAAACAGATGGTTGTTTTGTTTTTGTATTCATTTTGGTGTGTGGTTCTTGGTGTATCTATTGTATGTTTATAAATGTTGTGAGCTACTTTGGACTGATGTCAAAAAGGGGAAAATAAATCTATTAAATAAATAAATAAAGTTAAAGGAAAGTAATGGGAGTTTCCAGTTTAACTTAAAATTCCCTCAGATCAAATCTATTGCCACTGAGAATAGGAATCAGCAATACCAGATGAAGTCCTTTTGTGGGGTGAAAGATTCAGCGCACATGAAGAAAAGTAGACAAAGCAATAAAGTAGATTTGCTGCAAAAAGATCTGTTTTATAATGTGGGCTATTGGAGCTCTATAACCATGCATTCACTGTAAGGATATGAGGGAGATCATTTTAATTAGATCTCCCTCATAGCCTCACAGTGAGTGCAAAACACCCATCCACACTCTATTTCAATATTCACATTAATTTAAACAACACAAAATATGGAACTCATGAACAGAGTCCAAACTTAATATTTAGCTTCAAAGTAAATAGATTTTATTTCCAGTTCACAGACATCAGAAATGATATACAGTCCTCTTCATTTTATCAAACCCATGAAGACAGTTATATAGCACTTCCTAGCAGATGCTGTGTTTACCTGATCTTCCTTTGACTGCTATACTTAAAGTAACATTTTCCCTCACTAAGTTACAATAAAGCTGTCACTTCTGGCATCTCACACATCAAGAGGATGGAATATTGCCTGGACAGTTTCATCTTTTTCCAGCATCTACTGGAGTGTTAATCATGTGCCAGGTGTTAAAAAGTGGTTACTGAATGTGCTGGCAGATTCATTAAAATGATCCAACACTTGTTTCAGAAGATACTTTGAAATGAATCTATATATGCATGGTAACTGCATGACTACCTGCTTATTCTTTTTTCCTGTTTCCCCCTATTTATTCACCCCAACATTTAAGTCTGTATATTTATCTACATACTGTTTTTCTGCCAAAGAACTCAAGGCAGAATTTAAAATGCTTTCCCTACACCCACAGTATGAACAGCATCTGTTTGCTTGGTGCCTAGGCCAGTAGGCAGCCTATATTCTGCCCACCTAAGGAAGCCCCTCTTATTAGTATGACAATAATGAACCTGTTACAACAGTCTAGTAAAGTCGTCTTTACATAGAATATTAGTTTATTCTAACTACTTGTGGAAACTCTTAATAATTGTTTTAAAAATGTACATACCTGCACATTGTTCCAGGCTGCTTCTCCTCTGTCTTTTACACAGTTTTCAATCCTTAGTGGTGAACCCAGGATGCCATGCTTGGTATCTGCACAGAGACCGGTCCCTACATTACGGATCTGCAAGATTAAGTCACGGATTAGCTTTGCAACGAAGTTTTGGACATATTGACTGCCAAGGAAACAGAAGCACTTGAGATGCCATCCCATAGAAAAAGCTAGCAATAATGCAAAGCCACAAGGTGAGGTGTCTTTTAAAAATAAATAAATTTTATTTATTTATTTATTTATTTATTTATTACATTTTTATACCGCCCAATAGCCGAAGCTCTCTGGGCGGTTCACAAGCTCTCTGGGCGGTTCACAAGAATGCATAAATGATAAACTAAGAAAAAAAGATTCTGAACTACATATAAACCTGAGCTTGAGCACCACTAACAAGCATTTCTCGTATTTCCTGGATAATTATGTCAATTAGAATGCAGCTATCCTTCGGATTGTGCCCTTCTCTGAGTTTTGCATTGAAGTTCTCAGCTTAAAAAAATGCATACTTTAGGAAGAAATGTGACCCGATTCAAAAGTAATATTTGGTGCAGCTTTAAAATGTAGGATAAAACGGATGTCTGACTGAACACATGCAAAACTGACTCAGGCTGGAAATAAGAACGATCTGTCCATCCCTAATTCCACACATACACACACACAGGTCACAGCCTTGGATTTACTATCCATTCTTACCTTAGGGTAAACCTGGCAGTGGACTGTCAGAATAAGTAAATCTTAAGGTGCATACACCAGGAGTTCAGTGTATATGGTTTCCTAAAGTTTAGCAGAAAAATACTGAACTTCACTATGGGGTTCCAAACTGTTGTCAAAGCTACTTTTCAATGAGAGGTATAAGGGAAGCCTATACCGAATGGCCCAAAATAATGGGGTAGGGCTGAGTCCTAATCACTAATACATGTTTTCCATTTTTAAAACCTAGACTAAGGCTAGCGGGATTTTTGCATTTATACCAAGAGCTTCACCTTCCTAAGAGGAATATGACCATTGTGGTGGTTACTCCAAAACTATTTTCTTTTCCCTTTATCAGAAAAGTGGGAAAAATGCAACTGGACAGCTGAGATATTGTGAACTGGTATTTCTCGCCATATGCATTCACTGAATTCCTGTAAACTATTCTGTGTAAATGAAACATGCATATTGTGTTGCCTACATTTAGGGGTGGAATCAGCAGGTACTGGTTATAACTGCAACCATATACCATGGCATGGCTGAATGAGATTTCTTGATCTCATCTTATATGAGTGAGTTTTCTGAATAAACCAACCTCTCCCCAGGCAGCTGCTGGAGGCTCCACTGGTGGGTAGAACTTTCCCAAGTCCCAAGCAACTTCATTCATGAACCACTTGAAGTTTTTGCAGTTGAGACTGCTGCGAAGTTCTTTCTGAGGAGCCACATCCCCTGCTGACAGATGCCGATATTCAGGTCTCCTCTGGTAAATGTACTCTGCGTATTCGTCCATCCACACCTCAGCTACACGCTTCAAGTTCTGCATGGGTGCCATTATTTTTGAAAGGAACAAGTGAAAAGCAAGCATTATCCCTGAGCTGAATTTGCATTAGGCAGACGAGAAGATTTCAAAAAAGATTCTCATTCTTGAGCATCACCTTAGTTTTAGCAAGTGAAAGTTCTACATTATTGAACTTGTGATGTATGAGAGCAAGAGAAGTAATTATATTTTCCCACCAGAGGGAGCATTATCCATGTTTAAACTATATACCCCTGGATACTAAATAAAAGCACTAATCTTTTAACATAAAATTTACTACGACATGGGTGGGCAAACTTTTGAATTTCTGAGTAGTGGCAACTAAATTTCTTATGTGCTCATATTTCCAAACATCCTGAAAATTGGCAGCGTCTTCTTTCTAGATGCGCAAGTGAAAATTTAATGCCAGTAATACGAGTTATGCATGTGTTCATTGGGATTTTCATGCCTTTGTGATTTACTAATGCAGGTCAATCTAATTTCAAAGGCTTGCCAATTAAAAGATTTCTTTTAATAGACCTATTCACCTGTTACTGAGAGGATGAGGTTCGTAAGAAAGCAAGACAGCAGCAGGCTTGATGCTAACAGGTAGCTGCTTTTAGCAATTCAAATTAAGGATTACAATTTCTCTCTCTAGAAAACTGTTCCTTATATTCAGCAAAGATATGAAGGAAATGTAGTAAGACAAGACTCTTACCCTTGCTAAGCTGACTCCTGTTGGAACCTTATAGGGGACATATTTCCTGTAAATATGGCCTACGCGGGAACAAGGGATGTCTTCCATGCGACCCCCACACATCCATACCTGTGAAATGGCAAATAGAATAAGCACAAGTAATAATTTTCTGAATATGTTGGCAATCAAACCTTTTCAAGTCATAACGTAACAACAATTGGTACCTGCTCTGTACTCTGCACTTGGCTGTCAAAGTTGTACATGTCTGAAATTGTAAGTCAGCAGTATGTCAGAAAAGCACTGCCAGATCCAATATCAAGGAAGAACAAACTCCAGAACTAGTTTGTAGCACAAGGATTCAGACGCAAACTACAACTATGACGAAGGTGGCTCTAAGTGCACAGATATACGAAACTGCCAAGACGACGAATTGTTTTGTAGATTTGTATGCACTGTTCTTATGAAGCAATTCCAAAAAGTTATATGAGAAACAGACCACATACTGACATCTTAATAGGCATTTTACAAACCCATTACTAATACACCCTTCCAGTGCTGAGTGTGCAGAGATATATATACTAGGCTGCTGCAGACCTGCAATTAGCAACAGTCCATAATAGATTAAAATCTTTGTTTTGTATAAAAAAATTAAGCATCTCTTAAATGAATGCTACTTGCAGAATTATGGCACAATTAATGTCCAAATGGAGCCAAGAAATGTATTTTCCCTGCAAGTGACATTGAATCTGTGCCAACTTTCTATAAGAACTTTCTTTCATGCCTAGATTAAATATGGATATAAATTTTGCCAGTCTAAGTAAATGAAGGAGAACAACTGTTGAGTACATGCATTCCAGTAGGCTTGAAATGAATTTAAGTACTTTGACCAACAATAATGTATTTAATCTGTTTTAAAGTACCATGCCTATTTATAAATAGACTAGCTCCAAAATAACTTGAAAAGATTGTCTGGCTATGTTTACTAAGGCAAACATTCTAATGTTCCAACAAAGATTTCATTAACACTATTGTTGGTTGGCAGCTATTGGAACTCCAAACAGCTTCACTTTTCCAGCTTTTATTCTGTACGAGCTCAATACTGAGCTGTCCTTGACTTGCCATTCAAATATGAATTTAAGTGTTGCAATTACTGTTAAGAGTGCTAAAATGTACTGCTGACCGCTTTTGTCAAGTGACAACGTTTTTTCCCAATGTGTAAATCAAGACTTGAATGCAAAGTGAGCAGCTTCAGGAAGAGACAGTTTTTCATTAACGGGTACAAAATTAGAGATGATTTTTTCGGCAAGCTTGCACAATGCTGTTTGACTGTATATTTTCAGTGCCGCATTATCAACATTCTGACTAGGCAGGTTCCAGTGAAATTTTGTCTCCTTATATTAACCATAGATGAACATCTCTTTCTGGAAGTATGGTAGCTCTACACTATTTTATCCAATGTTCCATACGATCCAACAAAAGTTGCCCAATACTAACCCCAAGAATGTGTTCTTTTTGGCCATTTTAATGAGAGATCCAGAAAATATGTAAAGAAGAAAGAACTGTGGATTAATACCTCATTCAACTATATTTGAATTTCTTTTTGTGTTGCTCTGATCTCATTTACAAATTTCTGATCCTCCAGTTTGTAGGTCCAAAGCCAAAAAGAATACTTTTTAAGAATAACAGCTTCTTGCCTGTCTCAAAACTCAGTTTAGTAAATGGTTTAACTGACATTTCAAATCCACAAAAGGTCTATAGCCCCAGCAAGGGAGCTTCAAGCACTGGAGCACATTTAGACATTGGAAACAGAAATTGGCACTGAAGGTAAAGATTTCTGAAAGAAAAGGCTACCTCAAGGAACTGAAGCCTATAAATCTGTTATATAGTCACTGATCTGAGAAAGAAAGGAATACAACTGAGATGGGTTAAGCTGTGGAAATTCTACATTGTTCAGACACTCAGTAAGTTTTACCTGTGCTTGTTTCAAGACATGAGCCGTAACTCTAAGAGTATTGGGGGGGGGGGAATTACCCAGAGCAGATGAAAGGTAGTGAACGGCACTTAATTATTTCAACTTAGCCTCATGCTTCATATTCCCCACTCTTCTTCTTCCCTCTAATGTTCTTGCATTCAAAACCTGACTAGGCAAAGCAAGAGAACAGAAAGGACTTAACCCTAATACCCCCGTCATACTGCACGACTAAGCAAATATTTACTCAAGGGATAGTGAGGTTCACACAAAAATGAGCTTGCTGTCTTCCTCAACTGCAGATAGCAATCTTAAGATAAAACAAACAAACAACAACAACAAAACAAGCATGAAGGGTCTGCTTCTCCTGCAGTGCAGAAAGAGGCACCTCAGTTGTAGTCATACCACAACCCCATCATACAAGTGTTACTCTAGACCAGCTTTCCAAACTTGGTGGCTGTGGCGTTACACCCCACAAGTCAATTCCAAATGTATGTCTGCAGTTTGTAAGTCTGTGGTTTGTAGAATGTTGGCCTGAGTGGGCGGAGTTAGAATGTCTTGGGAGGGGGGAGGAGTGATATCTATAAGGGAATGACTGAGGGGATTGTGAGTTCTTGTTCTTTTGGAGAGAACCTTTTCAGGGAGACTTGTTAGGTACTCTTAGAGTCTGTAGTGCTCTCTGTATTTATGGTACTTAAGTTCTGGGAAATTTGAGGGTCAGTGTAGTGAGTGGTGTCTTTAGAGTGTGGTGTGCACATAGTGGAAGTATATTAATCAATACTGATAATAAAGAAAGTTCGAGAGTGATTGTGTGAGAAAAAGGAAAGCGCGAATGTGAGAGTGACAGGACTGTATGGAAGGTTTCAAAAAGGTTTTTAAATGTTGTTATTTGAAACAAAGCTTATGAACTTTTAAAAATAAATTTTGATTGTTTGTTTTAAAACTACCACAAAAATCCCACGTGTCTGTTTGGCGTTTATCATCTTAAGTTTACACATTCAGCACCCACTCTGACAATCATTCACCTAAGCAGATATAACTCACAGCGCATTATTCTAAATATTAAAATCCATTCTCCATTTTAAACCCCTTTCTCCACATAGTTTGGAGGAAGGTGGGCTTTATCCTTTGCCTCAGGCGTATCAAGTGGTGGTGCTTGGCTTGAGCAGGGAGTAGGCTCGGCCGGGTCTGGTGTTCAGAGCCTGTGTCGCCCCATAATAAGTGGTGGCAGACGGGAGGTCTGGTGTTCAGAGCCTGTGTCGTGGCAGTGGCCTCCAGAAATTTTTGGCTACAATTCCCAGCATTCCTGTGCATTGGCTATGCTGACTGGGACTGATAGGAGTCTAAAGCATCTGGAGGGTACCAGGTTAGGGAAGGTTGGTCTAGGCTGTTACAAAGCACTACACTTAAGAGATATACTCAGGTTTTAAGAAGCTACAAGATGTAATAACTACAACTTTACAATGAACATGTGAAGAAAAGGTTATATTACAACAGTACCCAGGTCTCTATAATGTTGCCACCTTACCTACTGATTTGGGGTCAATTGTGCCCCAAGAGACTTTTTTATTTATTTATTATTTACTACATTTCTATACTGCCCAATAGCCAAAGCTCTCTTATTAAAGGAATTGGTTTTTGAACAATATAATCATTCCTATTAGGAAAAAGAATCCCAGGCATATGGATACACAGTGAGTTTCCAATCCACAAGAACGGCCTTTACCAAGGGGTGGTACATGACAACATCCTTGGCAGCAGAGGGCAATATGTACATACTAGTGTGGGCATGTGTGTTGGTCTTGTATACAATCTGTGCTTAAATGTCTGCCTCAAGGGAATAGTGAAACTGATCTTTCCCTTCCAAAGCAATAATTGGGGCAAGGGAGGGGAAGCGATTTTCTTCATGGATTTCACAGATTGGACATTCTTGTTTTTTCTATTTGTCTGACAGCTACAAGAAAGCGTCCTTGCTAAGAACCCAAGATTGATGTCATCCAGATCAAAAGCTGACGGGCTAGCATAAAAATACAATTTAAAAAAAAGTACCAAAGCCCCAAACATCGAAAGATGGGAGCAGTATTGGCTGACCTGCACAACATCTCAGAAAATTATCTTCATCTTGGGGATTATAGATCAACACATTCTATTAATATAATATATAGAAACTTTTGACTACATTTAAAATATCTGCCTGTTCGCTGGCTTATAAAGTGGTTTATAAACTAAATTTGTGAATTTATGTCAATGTGCTACAAATATCCTTCCCTCATATTTAACTAGCTCCACTCTGTGCCTTAACAGAAAATCCTCATGCTTTCAGCTGATGATGTGGCACTTTAATATAAAACTAATTTCAAAAGGAGGCTTTCTATTCATTTTCATTGCTGCTTTGATTCATTTTATTAGCAATCCCTTTGTGTGATGACAGAATTCATTACAACCTGCATAAAGAAAATGATCAGTTCTCGTCTGTAAAGAGACAGATCAGTGGAAAGGGAGCACCTCATCCACTAGCAGGAAAAAGTAGAAGGAATTAAAAAGCCACACTGTTGAAGGACAGAAAAATCTCAAGTGCCTGTCAAACAGCACCTCTTGGATAATAACTGCCAGTGACAGATAGAAAAGATCTTTCTGATTTTGCCCTTCTGTGAGAGAGCATACAACTCACTCTAGCACAGCCTTGCCCAACTTGGTGCCCTCCAGATGTTGTGGACTTCAACTCTCATCAACCCCAATCAGCATGGCAAACAAGAATGCTGGGAGCGTAGTCCAAAATATCTGAAAGGCACCAGGTTGGCTGCTCTAGCATTTTAAATAAAGTACTGTTTTGCACATCTACATGCAGAGACAAGAAGACTTCACTTGTTTGTACAATCATCCTGTTGCTAGCCCCCCCCTTTTTTTTTTTTTACAAGAAAGGAGCTTTTTGGCTGGCTTTACCAAAACCACCCAGGGTTTATATAGGTGAATATGGATTTAGAGTTCCCTGACTGTGATGCCCTGAATATTATGACTTACAATATTGAATTATGTATTAAAATATCCTTGGAGTTCTGAAGGCCATTGAGGATCAGTGAATAATGTACTGATAGTACATTCTGTCGATGTTTTAAGGATGGTGGGCAAATCACAATTTCAGCAGTAGACATACGAAACCTTCTCTCCTGTCCCCCAATCTTTATTCCTTTCTACATGTAAACAGCCCCACTTACCGGATGCAAACTGGGTTGTAAGCCCAGCATTGGTTCTATTACATTTCCTCACAAGTGTATGTCTAAGGAAAGATCTATAAAATGGTCTCAGATGCACATTATGGCATTTGAGTAAGCCCCAATGCATCTGATATAACTTCTCTGACATTTATACACTCTGTACTTTGGCGGAATCCTTCCTATCATAAAGAAGTATGTCTTGAGCCACTGGAAGCAGGCCTGAGAGAGCACAACTGCAAGTAACTTTCAGATACCATCTCCCCTTTGGCACAAAAACAAGCATCAAGGAGGTGAGGTGGGAGAGAAACTCCCAGATAAAGGCAGAAAGATGCAAATGACTCAGATTCAGAAACAAAGCTGACCTCCTACAGGAAACATTTAGTTAAATACCTCCCCATCCCCCCCCCCATGTATATGTATAGCAGCTTGAATGTGAAGAGCAGGGAGTATCACTCAAGAAGAGACAGGCCTAATTAATGCCCACTAAAACTGTGATGTTAACAAATACCATTTACAGCTGTAGCTCTAACCAACAAAACAGTATGGCTGTTTTCTGATATTTTTCACATTTTGTTTTTAGTGCAACTGACAAAGTAGGTGGGACCTATCATGTTCATCTAATTACTTTATGAAATCAATTCACCTCAAGAAAAATCTATCTTCTTGTGGCCATGCACACTTTAGTGTCAAATGGTATTGAGTCCAAATAACTTAGGGCCAGTTTATAAATTAGGATGTGCATCATAACTGTTATTCTAAACCATCAGATAGCTTAGAAAGATGTCGGTCTGTAGCTGGACACCAAAACAATCTCATTTGTTTGGCTAATGATTCTGCAAGGGTAGCAGAGCACAAGTCCCTCTGCTCAGGATAAGGCTCTGGAATCAGAGAGGTCTTCAACCCTACTTGAAGAGAAAACGAAAACCCACTGTTTTTACATACCACCCAGTACTGGTCACGGCTGGGGGCAAATTAACAGGGCCAGAATGGACTACTACTCTTACCTAGTAAAGCTCTTCTCATGTTGAAATGTTTGGATTTTTTTCTATTATATCTGTATGAATTTAAAGAAATGATTCTATGCTTGCAAAGGTTGTGAATATTATTATGAATACTAGAAACCATTTTCATTGATGAATTAAGGTATATTTAAAAACTATCAAAAAAACTAATAGAACTTGCAATACAAGTAGCTCAAATAGGTGCACTTTTTCAGTGTATTTAAACTGCTCTGACAAGCCTTGATGTCTTTATTAAATTGCCAAGAACTCAGATTTTATTTTTTCCTGTGACCTTGTTTTTCACATCCCATCATCACAAACTAACACGTTAATTAGATTTGATAGATATTCAATGTTTTATTCTTCCATGTTGATAGAGAACTTTCCTTTTTGACCATTAACTGCTTACAAAATGAGATCACACTTTTGTTCTGTTATCGCTAAATTGTGGAACGTGAGGAAAGACTTGTCTGAAAACATCTAAAGTTACAAGAATTTGATTTTTTATCTTGCCTTGACTTGAATAAAAATCAAGTTGCGTACAAATATTAAAAATGCATGGCAATCAAAAGCACAATAAAAATTATTTACTAAACATTAAAATGATCACAAACTATTCCCATGAAAAGAAAAAATGGGAGACATCTGTGTGGTTGCACAGAAATTCTCTGAGGAGCTTAGACCTTAAAAAAAGGAGATGGAAGGAAGTATGTATAACCAAGGAGGAGTACAATTGAGTAGGCTGAACTTGTAAGAATGGTGTCAGCATGGCTAAGACCCAGAATGAGCTAAGGCTACTGAGGGATTCAAAAAACATCAAAAGGGCATCATCAGCTATGTTTGGAGTAATAAGAATTATAACTATCTATCTTCAGGACACCACAATCTGTTTGGAGAAGCATACCCTTCTAATAAGCTACATAACACAGGACTCAATTAGGTTCCCTGATATGATGCACACAAGATCAATGATAAAATAAGGAGTTACTGCATAGTAAATCAGTGAAATTAGATGTGTCCATTTTCTCCAAATTTGAGGGATTATTTCAAATCTAAATGCAGTAATGAATGCTACCCATTTGATTTTAGTTTATGTTCTTTCCTAGAATTGCAAAAAAAACGCAAAACAAAGCAACGAACAAACAAAAACCCCTAGCAATTTCCCTTCCTTACAAATTACTGCCAAACCAATTACCTAGCAAGAATGTTATCTTAGAACAGAGGAATGAAGCAAATACTTTGGTTAAAAATGGGTTGCAAATTTGGTCTTTGAAATATGAAAAAAGCTTTATTTGGAAGATGCCCTAGGTCAATTCTTTGTTCAGAGAGGATTCTTAGCATCTTTTTTAAAATAAATACATAAATGGAGCTTTAAAATCTACTTAAGTTTCAAAGCTTCAAGAATTCCGGTATTCTTTGTCGTTGCTATGAACAAATCTTTTATTCTTGTAATTTCATCAGAATAATGAAATCTATCAACGACATATGAATGCATCAATTTATCCTAACTTCTGAAAATATACTCTTTCAGTTAAATGTCATTTTCTGTCACACAAGACAAGGAAGAGAAGACTTTTGCTGGGATTAATTAGAGTGAATTTAACCCTCCATAAATTATCATCTCTGGCCTGAAATAAAACTCTCTGAAATTCAGGGTGTAAGCAGGCAGATGAATGAAGTCATCTTATTTCTTGCAGATCAAGCAACGAGTATTTGCTCCAGCATTTCAAAGACAAAGAGCTTTCAGCATCACTGTCATCACTCTTGGAAACTACTGTTTTAGAAAAGGTCCAAGTTGGAAAAGATGAATGCTGCTTCAACCCTCTCCTGCAGAGAATTACATTCTTACACCATTTCTTTGCACACAATAGTAAAAAGGATAAATGGAACCAACTGTAATCTCAAAGGGGAAACACGAAACCTCCAATATGTCTTTATTACTCAGTTTTTTGTGGCTAAACAATGGGAAGAAAATGTCATTTGCTGCATGTTAATTGCAATTGAATGTAGTTTGATGGGTCCTTACACATCATTCAGTAGTTCAGATCTGAAAAACTACTTGGGGAAAACAAGAAATGGTTGTAATTATCAGGGGAGGGATGTGTTGCCACTGGCAAGGCTAAATTATCCACTGTGTTTTTTGCTAGTCTCTGTTGAATTCATGCTGAAGCACTGTAGCTCATTCAGCTGGACATATGGCCTACTAGAATTGATAGACCAATAGTTTATCAGAGTCAATTATTTATTCTAGTTAATGGATTCTAGTAAGTAAACGTATAGATCATACAGATCAATGTAGTTCAACAACGATGAAATATGATAAACAAACAAACAAAAATTAGTAAAACATTTCCCAAATATTTCAATATGTTAAATCACAAGTAGATTTGACAGGAGATAACACGCTTACTCCTTTACTCAACCTCATGACACTAAAATCTTCCCCTTCCCCTTCAAATATCTTACGTCTAGCACTACTGTACTTTCATCCAATTGCTATTACTCTGCTAATCACTGCATTTGCTGAAGTGATCAGCAATAACCCAAAAAGCTTTTTAAGTGGGTTGGTGGTATCAATATTATTTAGTTTCCATAATGATTCCATATACTTATTCCTTTAAAACAACTTAATTAGTGGTTTTAGTACAGCTGCACTCGTTATGAACCTGCCCAGTTATTAAGATCTGCAGGAGAGGATCTCTTGAGGGCACTATTTACCTGCAGAGGCCTGCTTGTTGGGCACATGTGAAAGGGCTTTCTTCTGTGTTGAGCCCAAACTATAGAATGTGCTCACTCAAGAACTATGATCAGGCCCCATTCTCTTAGCTGCTAGAAAGGGTGTGAAAACATATCTTTTAATTTAGCCTTTAAAATTACATTGCAAATCAAGACTGGTAAGACCATGATAATTAATGGAAATGGCCGCCGGCGGGTGGGGGAGATGTAAAACAGAGACCCGCTCTAAGTTAACAGAAAGGTTTCACCCATCAAAATGGTTCCAGGCCCATCTGGCTGCAGAACACCAGGCAAACAGCAGTAATTTTGTAGGTAAAAATGTTGATCTCTAGTGTGCCCCAACACCTGAAGAGGGTAGCTAAAATTGTCTTGTCCATTTCCCATTTCTGGGAGATCAGTATCATTCGACTGAGCCGGTCAGCAAGCACATTGTCCACATTGGCCCCATGGTTCACTACCAGTCCAAACCGACAGGAAATGCACCAGTGGAAGATTTGAAGAGTGAGGGCAAGTTGAGGAGGTAATCTTGTCCCTCCCTGTTTGTTCAATTACACAATTATAGTGGTATTGTCTGATGTTATCTGAACCAGTCTGCCCATCAGGTCTAGCTTGAATGCCCTGAGTGGCTTGTTGACAGTCTTCAACTCTAGTAAGTTGCTATGCTTGATAGCTTCGTTTGGAGACCATTGATTGTGCACCATAAGGCCCCCACAAGGGGTTCCCCATCCCAAGAACGATGAATCTGTAGTTACAACACAGGATGGAAAGATCAGAAGGAATGGCAAACCTCTCATGAGGTTGTTGGCAATGTCCACCATTGCAGCAACTTCCTTACCTCCAAACAGAATTGGAATTTGGTGTGGCAAGCATCCCCATCATTATTGAAGTTGCAGACAAGCCAGTTCTGCAATGGTCTCATACACAGGGAGGCATAGCAAAAGACCAAGGTCATCACAGCCATCAGACAGAGGAGGCACTAGATCTTGAATGTTGTTGTAGTCCTCTGGGCAATCAACACGCCTGCCAAAAATGTCAAGGAGACAACCCTGTCTTCTAGCAGATATGCTAAGTCCTACTGAGAATCCAGAAGTGCCTGATGAACTGGAGCCTCTGTGTAGGCTGTAGATGAGACTTCCCCCAATTGATGTAGAGGCCCAAATCATCAAAGAAACTGCAAGCCATCTCAACCAACTGAAGACCTGACACCTGGCTGACACCACCAATAGCCATCTGCGTATGGGTACATCTCCACGCTGTGCACTTAAAGGTAAAAGCAGACCACTACCATGCACTTTGTGAAGAGACAGAGGCAGTAGCGAGGCCAAAGGGCAGCATCTGAAACTGGTAAGTATCTGTCCCAACCGCAAAGTAGAGGAAATGTTGGCATGATCTCTCTATCAAAATGTGAAAATAGGAATCCTTAAGGTCAATCAAAGTGAACCTGTGTCCCTTGGAGAGCAGAGCAAGATGACAGAGAGGCCTAGCAGAATTTTCTGGGGGTGATGTAGGTATTGAGCTCTTGAAGGGCCAGGATCGGACAGAGCCCTCCATCTCTCTTTGGCACCATGAGTAGAACCTGTCATGGAGATGACAACAAGGAACTCTTGATGGCACTCTTTCCAAAAGTGTCTGTACTTCTTGGAGGAATGGTAATAGAACTGTTACCTGGATGGTCCAGAGCAGAGAGAAGGCATTGAACTCAATTCTGCGGTACTTCTGGACAATAGAGAGGACCCAACTGTCTGATGTGGTGCTGGCCTATGTGGGCAGGAAAAATGGCAGGAAAGTGCCAAAGATGGGAGGTTGTGCCGATGGAGAAAAAAGAGGGGTATAAGTCAGAGGCCATGTTTACTGCACCTGTTACCCCTGTGGTGGAAACTCTGGAATGCTGAGGAAGATAATTGTTTCCTCGGTACTAAAAGTTGTTGGTGCAGCAGCTGCAGGGCCCCCAATTTCTGGTATGGGTATTGTGTAGCAGAGGGTTAAACCAACAGTGCTGTTTCGAGGTTGAACCCCATTTGGATAGTTGTAGTGCATGCCTTTTGGACCAACTCCAGAGCATCATCAGTTTTGGAGTTGAACAAGCTTTGCTCATACAATGGTAAATCCTTGATACGAGATCAAGCTTCTTGAAAAAGTCCCATCGACCTCAGCTGGTGTGATGATGCACAGCAATGGAACTCACAAGGACCTTGACATTGCAGGCCACTAGGTGCGTAGAGGTGTTAATTCGTTGACTAGACACTCATTTCCTTGGAAGATATGGGCAAGATACCTTTTATGATTGCAGAGATGGTCAAAGAGCTGGCCAGCTTTGTCCCAAAGGAACAGCTGGTAACCAGACATAGCCACCTGGTAATTTGAGATCTTAATGCCCAAAACAGCAGAGGAGTAGAGGCGCTTCCATAGCAAATCTAGTTGACTGTCCTTGTCAACTGGCGAAGAATGCATTTTCCAATATTTGCCTTGCACAGCTTCTACAACTCATGAATTTGGGGTGGGATGATTGAAGAGGAACTCTGCATTAGCATCCTGGATCTGATAATCCCTTCCAACCATTTATATATGGAAGGAATGGTGTTGGGAGCCTTCTATGACAGTTTCACAGTGTCCTGTAATGCAGAAAGAAAAGGGTTTGCCACCACATCGAAGACTGGATCCTGAATGGTAGGTACCGATTGTTGTGTTTCAAGCCCCAATGACTGGGCCATCTGGATGATCTGCTCCAAGAATTTACTGCAGTTGGGTCCCATGATGCAATTTCTGATAGAAAAAATGCATCATGGGACCCAACTGCAGCATCTGGAGTTTAAATAGAAGGATGCAAAGAAGATTGAGATGTTGAATTTGGCTAATATGCACCAGTACCATACAGCGGGGATGATCCTGGAAGAACTGATGGATGATCATTCAGGTTCTTTTTCTCCATTGGGTGCAAAGAGCCAATGAAAGGAGACGGGGCTTCAGTTATTCAGTGAACTGGCGGAGGCCATGAAATGAGCAGCTGTTCAGATGAGACTGGCACCAGCAGAGAAGTTGTTGTGATTGGCAGAGGCTGGGATGTTATATTTGGATAGGATGGGTGAACTGAATGGCATGTTACACTTGGAGGTATTTGAGTTAGAAGACAGTGGCAGCATCTGGGTTGCTAGAGGTGGATGCAGGACTTGGGAAGCAATTGGAAGAGGAGCAATGAATGCATTCTTATTGTTTGGTGGCCTCGACACTGTAGCTGAAGGCTATTGTTGGTATCAACAAGCCTCCTGACCACAGGAGTCTGCACGATGGTAATAGTATACAGAACCATATGGATCGGTACAGTCCTCTTTCCAATCTTGAGCTCTCCTGTACAGCATTTCCCAGTCCGAATGCCAGTCAGAGAATGGGGATCTAGACTGTCACTGAGGCTGCTTGTATTGTCGAGGAGCATGACCCCTCCGAAATGAAGCCATCAAGAAGGAATCTGTCTTGGAATCTCACATACCATGGCAATCTGTATGGGAGATCCTATGGATGAGGTGGCAAAGCAGGTGGTTCTCTTGGGGAAACATCCTGGATCTCGCCCTCTGATGTCAACATGATCAGAAGTAGTGATTGAGGATGATCCTGTAGCATTAGCGGAGGACTGGGTGGCATGATTGAAACCGTGATTGCAATTTGACCCATGCTAACTCAACTGACTTTTTAGAGGTCTTTTTCTTTTTAGGTTCAGAAGAAGGGACAGCAGCTGGTTTTGAGTCTTTGGCCTTTCTGGAAGCTTTTTAGCCAATGAAAATGTCAGTGGCCACCTGGTGTAGGTAGGGGTCTTGTCTGCTCAGAGACTCATGTCTTGAAGTTTGAGCAAAACACTGAGGGGATTCCAACCCCAAAACTTGTACATGTTTTGGTGTGGCAGGAATGTCCTCAGTAGGATTATGAGAAGGCTGAGCCATGGTTTTCTTAGGCTCCTCTACTGCCTCCAGAGCCTTCCTTCACAAGACAGCTTGTAGGTGATCAGACCGATTCCACTGAGCCAGTTTGGTAAATGCGTTGCAATGCAGGCAAGATTCTATGACATGCCCCTCTCCCAGGCAAAAAATAAAAATAAAAATGCAGAGTGAGTATCTCTGTAGGCGGTAACTTGCTCTCACAATGGAGACACTTACGAAATGACAACCGGGGGTGGGGGTGGGGGTGGGGGCATATGCTTGTTGGGAAATCACTAAACCACAAAACGAAAAGGAATGTCAGAAGAGACAGATGGAAACAACAATAGACAAGATAAAGGAATAACAGAAACCTTAGCACACTAAAAGATGTTTTCAGCCAAGCTGAACATGGAGAAGTTCCCTCACAAGGTTACCACAATGGTAGTCAAAAAAGAACTGAGGGAATAAGCAAGAACTTGCTAGGGATATGTGCAGTGGGATGGTGGGGGAAGGGTTCCCGCCAAAACTTTTCGGTTACAGAAGTTTCCTGAATCAAAGCTCCACCAGGTATAAAGCTCCTATGTGTGATGCACAGAGACCATGAAGAAGAATTGGCAGTATCCTGTGCATTCTTTCTCCAGCTCTATTTCATTTGGCTTACTGTTGGCTACTTAACTTAGTCTAAAGTTCAATTTCTTCTGTTTACAATTTTGCCACAACAATATTCACCGTTCCTATTATTTAAAGAGGTATTTTCAATTCATTACCATAAAGTGCACTTCTCAAGAAATACTGCAGAAATCCTTCTGATTTTCAATAGTTTCATTTCACAAAGACATACACTCCCCCGCCCCGGCCCCCCAAATCAACAGGGGTGTAAACTGGTGCTTCTTGTCTAAAGACTAATTATCCAGTCTCTTTTCAAATAAAAGCATTCAGAGAATAAAGCTCACCTTAAATGATATTTCATACTGTTCTCCTCCCCATATCTCCAGGCCTGCATCATATCCACCTAGTTCCCAGAACCACTTTCTATCGACTGCAAACAGTCCTCCAGCCATTACAGGAGACCTTAAGGTAAAATCAGACTCTATATTAGAAGCATATCAATACAAATCTAGATGAACTGCATTGACGACATCACATTTCAAATCACACCTTACTGCTGTTTGCAATCTCTGCAATGCTGCTGCTTTACAGCATTTCTTCATACTATGGAACCCAGGAGAACCAGGCAGAGCTTCCTTCAACATCAATCAGCTCCAAACTTCCAACTGGCAACACAGATCAGTTTGAAGTGTAGAAATATGGCAAAGACCTAAAGATCCTTGTCCAAAGACCCAATGTTTTCTACGTTACTATTCTTCCTCCCCTTGGAAGGTTTAAGTGGCAAGAGACCCTGAATCAAACCTAACCTAGATGAATGATTACTGCACTAGTTGAATGGCTAGGCCTTCAAATGAATGATTCAGCATACGCATCAACATATAGCAACAATTTGTTGGATACCAGAAAGTTATTCTTCCCCAGCATAGTAATAATTGAAGTTTGTTAAAATTGTTTGATGAGCTTCTTTAAGACTATATACACTTCTTAAAAGTTTTAATTCATCTTTTTTGAGTTTTCTATATGTAATTAAGATTTTTAATACATTATTTAAGTGCTGTGCATATAAATGGACACAATGACTCAGTGATGTTTCTTGTCATATGGAATTTGAATTTTCATTGCTTTCACAGTACGCATAGATGATTTATGAAGGCGATCTAACTGAAATGGATTTTTGCTGGCTTTCTATAAACAATTATATCCATCATGCAACAATACACTTTGTTAAATTACTACTTTAAATTGTGAATTCATAATTAGTAAGGGCCATGCCA
This sequence comes from Elgaria multicarinata webbii, assembly GCF_023053635.1. Lineage (NCBI taxonomy): Eukaryota > Metazoa > Chordata > Lepidosauria > Squamata > Anguidae > Elgaria > Elgaria multicarinata. Next base: position 92,019,351 of record NC_086173.1, on the reverse strand, counting down.
GTAGAAGGGCATTCATAGAGAGTGATTTCCTTGCCTCCCTTCTCCCTGCAGTTCCTCAAATGCCTCTCCTGAGGGTCAGGAGACCATCCTAAATGGAGTGGATTGTGGTACAGAGGATTGATCCCCAAGAATTGGGTGGAGGCACCTTCTGGGGAAAACTCCCCCGGCCTTTAGAAGAGGGCTCTGGGGCTTGCCAGGAGAAAAAGAGATGGGGAAGTCACCCTCTGAATTCCTGCTATGACATTGGATACAAAACTATTGTTTGATTATTTACATTACATTATTTTGTTCCAATACATGCTATATGCAGTATTAATCTTTATAATTTGTAATGTATTTAAATTATACATTACTTTTGTGCATTTCTGAATGGCCTTCTTGTTTCCTTTTCTATTTTTTTAGTCAGAAGTATCATGAAAGAAGTATAGCTCTTGAAATGAATTGTGGCTTGTGCTGTTCAAGGATAGTTTCCATCTGTCTGAAAGCACCACTGCCAAGAGTCTACCATCTCTGTGACAGCTTTGCTTGTTAAACACCTATTCACACTTGATTTTATGAACTTACTCAAAAGGGTCACTGGGATCAGGTTTCTGTAACTCAGGAGGAATTGGGATCCGCTTGTAATACATCTCCCAATCAAACGCTCCTCGCATCGCATCTCCAGCTTGTGTTTCATAGCCAAAGTGATCGTGGTCTATTACATCAATCATCGGACAAACAATAGTTTTGCGGTTTCGAGCAATACGGTCTAAGGAGTAAAGAGAAAGGTGTTAAGTTCCTACCTACTGCTCCTTTCATGTAGCAAAATACATCTACAGTAGAACATAAACGACCTAAAAACTACTACAGCATGACCATATACAATGTTGTTTGTCTTGTTTTCGCAAAAGATACAGTTCAGGTTTAAATTAAGTGCCTTCTCTACTAACCAAAACAAATGAAGTTGTTTTGTTTCTGAGTACAGGAGTTCTGCTTTCATTTCCCCCCACATCCAATTACTGGATAAAGGAATCATTCTGTTGATAAAGTGGGGTAGGGAAGAGCTGATAAGTTGGTTCTGTGGGATCTATAGTGTATTGTGCTTGTGAAATTGAGGTCTGAACTGTTGTGATATTTATGAATACTGTAACTGCTCAAGGATCCACACTCTCAATGTTTCCTTAAAACGCCAAACTGCTCTGATTGGAGCATACAAACTAGAAACAGCCAAGTATTTAAAGCTTCTTTTTAAATAGTGAACTGGTATTTAGCTTTTTTTTTTTTGCTCAAGTTCACATGTAGTTCAATAACCCAGTATGCCACTCAGCATTAATATGTTCTCTAGTTCGGTGCCAGAATCAGGCAATAAATTCAGACAAAACTGTATAACATATCTTGACAAATAAAGAAACCTAGCTGCTTCCTCCCTTCAATTTATTATCACAACTAGAGCGTATAGACAAAAAGGTCATATGTTCCTAAATATCCAGAACTTTATAGACTAATTTTACTAACTGATAAACCAATATTTTTAATTACTTGCTATTAAAGTACTGCATGTGGCTCAGAAATTCAATATGAAAGTCATACTAAATTTTAGAGGCTGGACAAACCACAAGATCAGTTAGATAGATTAAATGATCTATGACTGCATTTTAATTTTATTTAAATATTTTATGTCTATTGTACATCGCTCTGGAATCCATTGGAAGAAGGGCAGAGGGTAAAAATCAATTGATCAACTAGCAACATTTAAAAAAATTGGGACAGAATTCGTTGTCTCCTGGAATAAAAACAATGTAGGCTATTCGTATTAGTTTTATAGATCTGCCATGTTCCATGACATCAGCCACTCAATTTTGTTCATTCTGTGCCTCCTCTTCTCCTTCCATCACAATTCTTCAGTAGATGTGTGCACATTTGAACCTTGATTATCAGGATACTGGCAGACACACTATGTACTGCCACCAATAACCCTTAAACTGAAGCCCTCAAAAGTAACATGGCAATCACCTCAGTTGTTCTAGCCCCAATAGGCCACCAGCCCTCACAGTTGAGTGACATGTGCAAGGGAGGGAAAAAGAAGCACAATACTAGTGATTAGCCAAGCTGCAGGATCACTTGCAGTGTCCTTTCTTGTTCAATTCTGAACTAGCCGCACAGCACCTCTGCTCAAGCGTAACATAAAATACAGTGACTAAGATCGCAAAAAAATAAAATTGAACTGATAAAAAGAAAAAGTTAAAGGAGAAACGAGAAGGAAGATCGAATCTAAAGATTTCCCCTCAGAAATAGTGAAATCGTTGGAAGCCCCTTCGTGCGAGTACTGCCACAATGGCAGTTGATGAAGAACAGAGGGTTGGGCAGGAACCCGTTAGGACATGCCAAAATTTTTCCTCAACTATTGGAAGTGCCTGAGGCAAGGCTCCGCACAGGCGCAGAGCCCATATGTGTGACGCATAGAGACCACAATGAAGAATTTGAAGTTAGTTTTTCGGCATTTATGATTATGAATGCATTGGATATAGCTAGAAATGCCACAAAATAGTACATCAGCACCTGTGTTTCTCAGTCTAAATATATTTCAAATCACTTCCTTACCTAAAAGGGGTGGCAACCAGTTCACATTTGCCTCACAGTGAGAATCCAAAAAGGTAATAACATCTCCTATTGCTGCGGAAGCCCCCAGCATTCGGGTTCTTATTAGTCCTTCCCTCTTCTTGGTTCGTAGAATCCTCACTTTGGGAAATTGGGCCATATAGTCCTCCAAGCGCTTTTTCAGGTGTTCTGCATGAAAGAACTAATGCTTTTATATTTTTAGAGTTTTGATCTTTTGGAAATTTTATATTTACTTATACCTAGACTACCAGAAGTAATGCCATTGAGTCAGAAACAGAACTAAAAGTGAGTTGACTGAAAAAGAAGTAGGGGGGTTAGATTCAAAGTGCCTGCAATTAGAAAGATGTATGAACAGCAGCAACACCTGTATGACAACTTTGCAAGCTTTGATAGACTGCTGTTGAGCAGCATGGCCCAAACCATAAAAGGATGCAATCCCTTTTGTTTTACATTGCTAGTCAGATATGCTACTAGATCTGGAAGTCTTTGGGATGAGATACGAAATATGACTGTTTGGTAGACACTGGTCTGTAGTGCTTGTATTAACAAAAGTTATAGAGGGAAGTATATAGGCTAAGAAAATATTTGTAGTTGTACAAATCCTTTAGTTTTTTTACTTGTTTGTAATTCATCCAGAGAAAATTAGTAACTGGGCAGATTAGAAGGAAATAAATCAATAAAATTCCAACTCTGGGACAACATGCAAATATTTGTCTAAATTAATAACTACGACACTATGAGAGCATTAGCTGTCGACAGTCAATTGCAAGTCTGCTCGTAAGTTACAGTGAAAGAATATCTGTAGTGGTTGGAACCCTGCATCTCAAACATCTTTAATATTAAGAATAAACAATAGAATATTCAACAGGTTTTGCAAGAAAAAAGGTGATTCTTAACACTAAAAACCTGAATATGCTTAGCACACAGGAAGACAATATGACTTCTGTAAACAAAAATATTTAAGAAAATAATCAGGAAGTATTTAAGAATCCAAGTTTTAGAAGTTATTCTGCAGGTGAACCATTTCCTGCTATATCCCATTTGCATTTTATTCAGTCATGTATGTCTTTGTACATAAATAAATAGTACAATAGAAGTACCTCTATCACTGAAATCATCCACCAGCACTATTTCAGCTATCAGTTCAGGAGGAGAGCGATTGAGAACACTGTGCACTGTTCTGAGAAGTGATGACCATCCTTCGTTGTGGAATGGAATTATTACACTGGTGTTGGGGAGTTTTTCCAGATATAGCTTGCTATTGCAACTAGAAGATGGATGAACACAGTAACCAGCTTGATCAGTATATCCGAAATGTTACTATTATAGCAGTTCAAGTAATCAATCTTTTTATCTCTTGGAGTAGCTAAATATAAACATACAGCTGACTAATAGCATGTATTAGACCATGAACGATATCATTGTTCTCAATGGTTCACATCAGGTAAGAGACATAAATCTGTGCCCATTCTACTACAGAAATATAGTAGCAGCCTTCAACTTAAAAAAGAAAGCAAAAATATGCATAGCCAACTCACCAGTGAACATACAAAATTAATTTTTAAACTGTTGGAAGCTGTGTACATTAAACTTACACTTTATTCCTTGACTCTTAATAGCAACTTAAAAGAGTTGCTGAAATATCAGGTTTCTTGTTTACTGCATTAGAAGATACTATAGACCTATGTATGATAAATAAGGTCAATGCTAGTTGGAATGGCACTTAAGGTAGAACACAAGAAAATCAATTCTGGAAATAAGAATGTCAATCTTTTCAACAATGATAACATTTCTTACTTTGGATGTCGTATATCTGGCAGAGAGCGATTGAGAGAAATTTTTTCGCTGACAAAAATATTAAAGCCATTTTCCCTGTATGCCTGGTCCACTCGCTCAGCATCCGTCATAGGATATGGTTTTCCTTGTTCTCCATTTCCTATAGACATAAAGTAAGACTAGTAGAGTCATTAATGCTTATCATGTCCTAATTGGGCAAAAGTTTGTCAACATTAAAATCTTAAGAAGCCATTTTGCCAGCTTCCTCTTCTCAATAACACACTCCACAACTGTTAAGCTTCCAAGCAGCTGAGAGGTAGGCAATGCAATTTGAAGAAATTTTTATTTATTTATTTATTACATTTCTATACCGCCCAATAGCCGGAGCACTCTGGGCGGTTCAAAAAATTAAAACCATTCGAAGTATAAAACAACAGTATAAAACCATAATATAAAATACAATATAAAAAGCTCAACCAGATAAAAACAGCAGCAATGCAAAATTACAAATTTAAAACACCAAGTTAAAATTTATTTATAGACTGTTAAAATGCTGGGAGAATAAAAAGGTATTCACCTGGCGTCTAAAAGCATATAATGTAGGTGCCAAGCGAACCTCCTTAGGGAGCTCATTCCACAGCCGGGGTGCCACAGAAGAGAAGGCCCTCCTCCTGGTAGCTACCTGCCTCACTTCCTTTGGCAGGGGCTCGCGAAGAAGGACCCCTGAGGATGACCTTAGGGTCCAGGCAGGTACATATGGGAGAAGGCGTTCCTTCAGATAGCCTGGTGGCAATAGATACCTTGGTAATTTTAGCCCTATGCAGGTGTTTGCCTGCATACAGGTAGAGCTAAACTGGAGAAGGGGCATGGGTGTGCACATAAGCCATCCTCAAAATCCCATTTCAGGCCAGTCACTTACATTTCTTGACAAGCCAACCAGAGCAGGAAGACACTGCATGCCTTCAACATGCACATGCTACATTATTTCACCTGACTTCAAAACTACAATTTATTGCACTCACAACTTTGCCTATCATTTACCATTTTCCTCCCTTCCTTTTCTATTTCGTTCATATTTTCGGGGCCTTTGTACTGAAACCCTGGCCACTTAAAATAGTAAAGGAATGCTCCCTACCCAATACTGGTATATATCCTTGCAGTTAGTATACTGGATACAATTCTCCTTCCTTTCCCTGTTATCCTGTTCACTGTGCGGCTTCATGTTGTGGTATCATTCAATTGGTTAGGTCTAGGGTAGGAGCAGGGAAAGCAGCACACAAAAGTGGCTACCGTATTTCTTCGATTCTAGACGCACTTTTCCCCCTAAATAAACAGCTCTAAAAATGGGGTGCGTGTTAGAATCAATGGCATCTTAGAATCGAAGCAATATGGTAGATGCAAAAAGACTATATCCTATTAAAAAAGGGTCTGAAACATCCATTCTCTCTAGCTTTATTGCTTTTAGAAAGCTGAGCAAGCAGGGCTTTTTAAGATTGCTTTGCAGGCTGATTGAGGCCTACAGCGCGCCCCGTGCAGCTGCGGCCCTCGTCAGCTGCGCCAGGAAGACATGCGGCTCCAAGAGTCAGGAGGCTCACCCCCCCCCCCCAGCACCGGGTCCCCCCCAGCCGCTGCACTGGGAAGCGCGCGTCCCGCCTGGAACTCCTCACGCCCGCGGAAAAACCTGTGCCCAGAGGCTAAAGAAGTAGTGCTCCACCGAAGCTGCTCTCACGCGGCAGCTCCAGCTCGTCGTCTCTCTCCTCCTCGTGCAGGCAGGCCTCCAAAAGAGGAAGTTCCTGCAGCAGCCGCGAGCCGGGAGGAGGAGCTGGGAGGGTAAGCGCCTGTTTTTCTGCTTACCCCTAAGCCCCTCCCAGCCCAGTGGCCCCAAAACCCAGCTCTTTCTAAGAAATTCTAAGATATTCTAAGAAATTCTACTCATAAAACATGTTCAACGAAATTTTTTTTTCTTCGAATCAAAGTTTTTTCCCTGTTGGTGGTACTGAAATTAGTGTGCGTCTTAGAATCGATGGCGTCTTACAATCGAAGAAATACGGTATTTAGGTAACCACTCCATGCTATTTCTTGCTGTTTCCAAGTCTTCAAGCAGGAGAGCCTCGATGTGGTATTTCCCCCGTTCTTTCCCTTGGAACAGACAATCACCTCTGTGGATATATTTGGCTATAGCTGATCATCATTAATAAGAAAAGCATTCAGAGTAGTGAGAAAGCTTGCTCAACACCTGCCACAGGCAACTAACATAACTTGTTCGGAAAGGCCTGCTGACTTCCTTGTAAAGTGTCCCAACAGTAATTCATATTGGCTTCTATGAAGTATATCCTCCCATATACCTTGTGCTCAGTACCATTTTATCTTTAGGCTGTGAATCACAGTATGACATGACTAAGATCAAATGAATTATTATACATACCTGTCCGTTGCAAGTCTCTTCTGATAGTATCTCTATCATGCCAGTCCTTTTTTACTTGTGCATTGCCAAGGTAAGCTTCTTTCTTCTGTTGTGCATGGAAACCCTTTAAATGAACACAACCCCTATTATATTTTTTTGTAGAAGCACTCAAAAGATCAAGTTGAATGACTGATAAATCTCACTTCCAACATATTTTATCAGTTTCATGGAATATTAATTTCACTAGTTTCAAACTATTTCTTATCAGCTTCCCATGTATTGGGTAACTGACTGAGGTATTAGTTAGGAAGTCCCTGTTCAAATCTTGCTTTTGCTACAGGTTGTTTTCAGCAAGGTATTATGCAAATCTTCAGAAGCCATTTTGTCAGCTTTGTCTTTCCTCACAGCTGTATGCCACATTCTGGGACAAATAATGAGGCATTAATAGTTACTGATCTGAGCACCCCTTCTGTTGCGCATATTATCAAACCAGGATCATAATGAGGTAATTTTTAAAAAACAAAAATAGTTAGAGGTCCATAGCGAAGATGCAAAATCCCAAGTAAGGTAATACCTTTATTAGAACCAATCAAAAAGTTGCCTTCTTTTTCCCAAGTTAAACAATCCTAGCTATTGTAACCTTCCCACATAGGGGAGATGCTCCAGTCCCTTGATCATTTTAGTTGCCCTTTTCTGCAATTCTTTCAGCTCTACAATATGCTTTTTCTGGTGTAGCAACCAAAACTGTACGCATCACAGCCATTGTTTTATGCATAAAAATGGATGCACATAAGCCCACATACATCTGAGTTAGAACATATGTATGCAAAGAAGAAGCACAATATCAAAACTACAAACATGTTAATGTATTAATTTCCATATAAATAAATGTAATGAAAATGGAAATTAATTAAGCTAGAAATAAATCTTCCATCAATAAATACCCACTGTGATATACTCACTATGGGGCTAAGAAACTGGGTCATTCTAGACTCTCAAGTGAAACCCTGGCTAGATGTTTGTGTCAGAACTCTTAACAGTTATGTTTCAGAGCAAGACAGATCAATTTGACTTTGGCTTGGCCTTCTGCTTAACAATCCATAGGCTTCAGCTAGTTATTTCCTGTACGAAGAGTAGAAAGGCATTAAGAAATACAAAGACTGATTTAAACTGACTGTAATAAAAAGACCTGCCTGTTGTCTACCAAGCTTTACTTAACATACCGCCAAAGGAATCTAGTAATATTCAAAAGCTAAACATACATAAAAATGGAATTTTAATCTTTTGTTTGATCACTATTTAGTGCTTCTGGTTCCAACTAGAATAGAAGAGTGAGTGGTGATATAATCCAACTGTTTCCTGTATTTTTTTTAAAAAGGATTGAATAAATCTAGAACTGTATTATCTCAAGAAAGTTTCTCATCTGTGTAGGCTAAATATCCAGCTTGTCTGAGTTGGAAAATCTGTGTTTAAAATTGCATGAAGAGCCTCTATGGATAGAGGAAGATCTCCATTTCAGAACGTTGTTCTCCATGTGTAGAAGGCAAACAAAACATGTGAGGAGGCAGGGCTAGCACATGCCACATCCTCACATGTTCAACCTACACAGATAAGCCTCTTCAGAAAATATGTTTGATGGAGAATTTTATAGAATAAACAAAGAAACAGCAGCATTATGCAGACAATAATATATTAACCTTCAGGGTGAGAAGTAAATTCCACAAATATGGGACCACTACTAAAGATGTCCTGCTCCTGGTACCCACTAATCTAGCATCTCTTAACAATAGGCCCAAGATTAGGGCTCGAGACCTTAATCTTAGCACATGGGAGGCTCATATGGGTCCTGGAGGTTCCTTCAAATAACCAGGTCCCAACCTATTTAAGGCTTTAAATGCTAAAACCAGCACTTTAAATTAGTCCAGGAAAAAATACGCAGCCAATGTAATTAGTACAGAATAGGTGTAACATATTCCATTTGCCTAGCTCTAACCAGCAACCTTACTGCCACATTCTGTTCCAGGTTGAAGTTTCCAAACACTTGTATAGGGCATATTTTCTGCTTGCTTTGCTTTTTGTTTTGCTTTTTGAAGCAGCTGGTGAAGGTTAAAACTGAAACAGGATGTAAATAAAATCAATTTGCTGATTAAGCAGAACTACTTTAATCAAAATATTATATGCACAAAAAATTAACTTGCATGCATTAGGGGTACGGGCATGATTCAGAAAGAACTCATTTATGTGTATCCACATTTTTTCCAAGTTCCCCAATAAAAAGTTATCTCCACATAGAATCCCCTGATTTTTAAACCTTTCAATTCAAAAAGGTAGTTTGGAAATATGGCATAAGAGCAATTAAAAAAGAAAATGATGCTTGTGTGAGCACACACACACCTTTCTCCTTTAAGAATCACATGTGTCAAATTGCAATATTGCTTTTTGAATTTTGAGAATTATAAGAGCATGCTGAGGGTTCTCTGTTATGGCACCTGCTGTGAAGAAAAAATTCAGGCATGTGCATGCCCTTCTGGATCAAAGCCCAAAGCACTGGGACCAATAACAATGTACCAAATACAAGATAGTGCATGATTTTGAGGATAATAATTTTTTACCCTATTTTCATTATGTTGAAGGTAGTAGTACTTGGCTTTTTTAAAAAAACAAGCTCTCAAAAAGCCTACACTATTCTATTCTTTGAAGTAATAACATTTGGAATTTGTAGCATACTTGAAATGTCATACTTGAAATGTTCTAAATAAATTACATACATCAACTTGTTGCAATCTTCACAACAACCCCCTAAAGTAGGTCAGTGTTATCCCTTTTTATGCAGATGTGGCTACTCAAGCAGGCAGAGCATGCTTAAGGCCACCCAACCATGATATGTATCAATGGCAAAATCTATGTCGGTTTGTGAGTTATGGTTGAACCGAACAGACAAAAGCTGGAGAATCATTTTTCCCCACCTATAATGCCAGCTCCCTTTCAAACCACAATGTGCCTTGAGTAAACGAACCAGCACATGTGTGGCAAGTGATGAAGGGCAGGAGCCTTCTTGGCTGCACGTATGACTGTTGAACCACAGGGCTCTAGGACCTATCAATCAACAGCCTGAGTGCCTGGACCTGTGAGATATTATGCATGCTAAGTCAGAGTTGCCACCTCATTCCTGAGTGAAAACAGCTGAGGGAAAGCCAGCAGTAGAGGGGTTAACAGTTTGGCACCCACAGCCTCCGTCCCATATTCTACTTCCCATTTTGTTCCACCACTCCACTGCTCTGTGGCATTGTCAGCAGTGAAGGGATACCAGCCTATGCAGTAGAGGAACCCCCACAGATCTAGATCTCAAACGGCAACACTAAATTCTGTCCATGAGGCCCTACACGGGGGATTTGTTATGCACCTAACCTAGCTAATCCACCAGCGAATTATATAGCTATCTATGTGAAAATTTGGGACGATTGGGAATCTTAGCTATGCCACGCAAAATGGTGTTCTAACCATAACCATGGCCACCCACCGTTTTTAATGTGTTTTTAGGAGAGCCTCCATGTTTTAGCTTCTCTTTCTTTTCTGGAGGTTTGGACGAGCATATCTTTTCTTAGTAAAGCCTTGAAGCTGAGGAAGTGTGGTCTGTGACTCCTCAAAAGTTAGTTTTCTCTCAGGTGTATAATAATAAAGAACACTGTTGCAAAATTTCTTGTGTCTTAAAAGCGTTGTCTGTGCAGCAGAGCATATGGGTGGACTGCAAGTTGAGCAGATAAGCTCATCCCCATATTAAACACACCCCAGAGCCATTACATTTACAAGCTCATAGCCAAGGTGAAATATGAACTACAGATTTCTTGGTTCACAACTTTTTCTCCTAGTCACAATGTTACACTGGTTCAATGTGTTGATAGGTTAATAATTTGGTGTTTGAATTCCTCTTTCTGTGTTTATGGGAAAGAAATAAGCTAATGCTGGGATTACAAGAATGATATGCATATGCAAGTAAAAACAATGCTGACAGTCAAAGCTTTGCTTTTGCTACAGCAGTTCCAACTACTAAGCAACTGTTCTATCTAAATGGAAGTCTTGTACTCTACCTGGTTCTCTTCCACAAGTGCTTTTTTTATTGCAGTGCATCTCTTATTCATCTTTAATATTATTATTATTCTCCTCCTCAATTCTGGGCATAATTGCAATCCAAGAAAGCTAGAGTGTTCTTTCTACAGCCCCTATTGTAAAATGGATTCATTGTTTTTCTCAGATTGTAAAAATGGAATTTTGGCAGCCTGAACATTTTTGTATTTCTGTTCTTCATACCTCTTTTCTTTAGCTGAATTCACCTGGAAAAAAAATCTATCCTATTTTTTTTGGTAAACACATAAAATTTGAAAGGATCAGATAAAAAGCATTTCTTAATATAAAAAGCTACACATAGAAGGGTAATCCAGACCACATTTGGGTCACTGTCAAACAAGCCCCTGTAGAGCAAATAACTTCAAGTTACTTCAGCAAAGAAGCCTAGCATAGCCATTACTAAACTCAGTTATTATTGGAGTACAACTTCCATCATCTCTGACCATTGTCCATTGGCTGGGATGATGGGAACTGTAGTCCAACAACATCTAAGGACCAATAGTTGAGAACCATTGATTTAGGGTTGCTAGCCAATCTGACCTTATGGGAAATTCCCTCCTTAGTCTCAGTCACAAACCATTCATCAAAGGGAATTTTGACCACTGCCTTTGATAACAGGGTCTTCCAAGTTCTGGTTAAGCATGTTCCTGTACTGGGCATTACTACAGATTCTTAATTTCTGTAAGATGATTTGAGGTTAATGTTAGGCTGAAAAGCAGTATAAAAATACAGAGTCTGATCCAAACTTATTCTGTGAAGGGCCACCTCTTTGGAGAGGTCAATTTGGATCTAACTGAGACAATGAGATCAATTCCCTGACATGCATGTGGATGGAAAGCACTTTCCCTGGGACATTCTGTCAAATGGGAATCTCTCATGCCTTATGCTTTGCGTGGCCTCATAACCTGGGGAAGAGAGCTTTTAAGGCCTGTAAGGGACTGCTGCTTGAACGAAGTTCAAAACAGTATGAGTAGGAGCGGAGCTGCTTATACTGGTTTGGATTCCAGCCATAAAAAATAGTAAAAGCCATGCATACAAGAATTCCCATCAGATACAAGGTATCGAGGGATAATTATTTACCACATGGCTTCCATTTGTCAATGCACCAAGATGTAGACAAAACCACAGCAGATCCCAGTCATCTAACTTTCAGCCACAGGCAAGGAATTTTCCCATAACACTCTGTCAGAAATGTAAGTAGGAGCATGACATTATTTTCTCTGAAGCATGCCTAGATGCTATAGGTGACAGCTTCACAGAGCTGCATATGCACTGTATTAAATTTACAAGCAAAAATCAAGCAACAAAAACATTTCAAATCTTCTCTAACATTTAATTTAATTTAGTCACAATATTTCTAAATCACCTTTAGAGAATGAGATGTCTTTCCTCACATGATTGCAAATGTTTGAACAAAACCTAAAACGTAGCATACCTTTCATTTTGACAATGTGGTAGTGATGCAATAATGGTTCTTCCTTTCATGCAAGACAGATGTAATTTATTGTTGAAAGCAAATTCTTATGAATCCTAGTCTTTTCAGATATCTGTGTACTCAGCTAGGGAAATGTCAGGGATGGAAGATGAATACACATCTTAAAACTATACAAGGAAGCACAGCAGTTTATCTTCCCTGTCAGAAAAACTGGGAAGGCATCTGTTCCGAAAAGCAATATGACTTTTCTGCATGATGTGAAAATGTTTTTCAGCACCTAATTCACAAAGAGAGCATGAATATAAAACTTCAGAGCTTAATTCATAAAGCCTTACTTAAGTCTCGTCTTCAGAATGTATTTATAGCCCATCCAAAATTTGTCAAACAGCTGGCTTTTGGAAGACATGATGTCTAAAACATCTGCAGCTGGTTATAACACATTGCCTGTTGTACCAGTTCTTGAAAAAGAAAATCAAAATCGTATGTTTGAACAAAATCATATGCTTAGTCTGCATTTTAATAAAGAGATGGGATGTGGAGTCAATTAATTGGCTCTTAGGACCTTTTTTCCAGCATTGGTTAAAAAGATCTCCTTTCAAACATACTTTGATACTTCAGTAACCAAAAGACGTAAAGGGGAAAGTGTGGGTGGGGTGGGGGAGAAACAGCACTCCTACTTCTATGAGCGTCATCAGACGAATGTTTTATCACAGACATGCTCATTACTGGCCGCACACGGGTCCCTTTGGACAACACTGTCCACCTTCTGTGCGTCTCCCACTCCTTCTGGTATCTTTTCCGTGACAAAATAAGACCCGGTAAATCAGATTATTATTATTTTTTGGAAGCAAAACTTGCTGTCATTTCCTGCTGCGTGCAAGAAAAGCAGCAAGATAAAAACACCCACTGAATGGGCCACATGGTTGTTGCTGCTTCCTCTTTCCTCACCGTGTGAAGAAAGAGGAAGCTGTTCGTCACTATTGTGGGACAGCAGCAGGAGGCCAAAGTGACAATAGGGAAACACAATTTCCCCCACATCTGAGAGACAAAGTTTGGAAAGGTTAAATCATGGAGAAAATTCAGATTAATAATACTTACGTAAAACATTTCAAATGTTCAAAGTACCTTACTCACGTAAAGTGCCTCCACCTGATTTTTCAGGTATCTCCTCCCCCCCCCTTCAGCCTCACACTCCGCAAACTATGTCATTCAAATGAATTTCACCATCCTCTGTGTAGTATTTTGGAGGACTTGAAGAAGTTAGTTTCTAGGCACTCCCTTCTGCTAGTGTGCTGCTGGATATAATTCAATATTGGTAGTTTTGTCTTCTGGTTCAATCAAAACACACACACACGAAAAGAAAATGAAGGAAGGCATTTGAAAATGACCACAAGTTCATATTCAGCTTTCCAGAATGTGGCATTTATGATCAAATTCATAAAACCAAAATTACTTAACCTGCTCCATCCAGAAAAACTAAACACGTGCCACAACAGTTTTAAGGCTTAGAATTCTAAACATTAATAACTAGGTTTTAAGTATAACTGCTGTTTAGAAAGCATACATATACACATTGGCAGTCACACACATTCTCATTGATGTGCATGCATGCATATACACACACATACACACAAACTTCACAGTATACTCATTCACACATGAACAAGCTCACAATTGCATGCACTCAAACTGTCACACACACACTTACCACATGGATTGGCACGATCATGTTGCAAGCCTCCACTTGCAGTCACACAATGGGCAGGGGAAGAAAGACTCTTAATTCAAAACTAATTGATGAATGGAAGGGAGGAAGAGATCACTTGCCAAAGCCAATTGTTGGAATCAAGCTATCTAAAGTATATGTACTTCCAGCAAGGATAATTAGGATTGTAGCATTAGGAAATTTAATACAAGCACACTATTTCCTTATTATTTTCTGAAATTATTGGCCAGAAGTGGATCAGAAAAAAGAAAGGTAAACAGAATACTGTCCCACAGAAAATCTATACGTAGCTACCTTTCTCCCTGTCTTCAAATTCCTCCACAAAATCCATGTACTTTGCTGGTTAGCAAGAAATACAAAGTTTAACATTACAGTATATGAGAAAGACAAGAACGCATATAGAAAGTTTTGCGCATACACCAGCAATCAGTTTGGTTTCCTGCCTTTAAAAACATGCATTTGACTTTCATATTATGTGACAAGGCCTCAAGTGTATTCAAATACAGCCAGATCCTACTCTACACATTTACATTAATGAAACTAGAGCAGGATCTAGGTTACTGCTTTATAACGGTATTGAAGTGAACTGACAACTGTTGGGGCCCATGACACACACATTCCATGTACCGTTTTCAAACTGCTTTTGAAGTGTTATATCCTGCTTGGTATAGATCTGGCCTAGGTCTAGGATTCAAGAAGAATAATTAAATCATTCCCTTCTTTCATGAGTTTCCCCTGCCGTTGTTTCTGCTACTGGTTTAGTAGCTAGGAAGTGGTATCTAGATTCAGAAAAGAAGCGGGACCTGAAACAAAACAGCAGTGCAGAGCGGTCCGGTTTCCTGTTTACAGTGCCAGCCAGCCTCTTTCAGGATATTCCACTCTATTCACCTCCTCCTTGTTGTCGTCCCCTTCTGTGAACCAGCAGCAATCAGCATGCTCCGTCCTCGTTGAGTTGTTTTGGGGTTTCTCCCACTTAACTTCCCTCAGCAAAAAGATTTTTGGTATTTCTGCAAATCTTGGGGTTCCCCATGCCTACTGATATATCTCCCCCCCCTTTCTCGTGTGTGGATGGTACCGTTTTGACTACATATGATCCACACTCCAAGGTTTGCTATTAATAAACAGAATACTAAGATTTGACCCTATATTCTGGAATGACACTGTAGATTCAACATATTACTTTGCTAGCTTCTTGTAAAAAGGGTAAGCAGAATGACTATTATGTTGAGTAACAGGCAGATGGCTCAACTTTCCTTATATACAAGCTCTGTGATTAAAGCTTCTAATATCCAAAGATAAATCTTATTTCAGCCAAAAAAAAAAGTATCTTATTGAAGATTTGACTTCAAATCTTATTCTGCAAAATAAACACCAGTCCTATCTTGGTACAAATAAATGCTGAGCACCCAAAGACTGATAGCCAACTGTCGGAAGACCACATGTTTTGCATACATAAGGTCCCTAATTCAAATCCCAGCATCTTCATATAGGGCTAGAAAAGAATCCTGCCTGAATCTCTGGAGAGCCACTGCCAGTTAGAGTCAACAATAGTGGACTAAAGTATTGAACCAAAGGTCTGAGTCAGTGACCTGGTTCACATAACAAGACAACTCACAATGGCTAATCAGGTATTGTGGGTTGTCATGTTGTACCAACCCAGCGTGGTTTCCAAAAGGTGGGTTATTTTTCATGAACAAGCAACCCTGGGAACCCATGGCTTGTAGAACTGTTCATACCCATGTTGGCTTCTTATGTCATCCGAACCCAGCAGGCAACTTCATCGTGAGTTTTTGGGAAAGGCTAGAGGGGGCAGAGGAGAAGAAAGTGGATGGTGGCTGCAGGAGAGAAGGAGCTTTAGGGGCAGATGTTATTACTTCAGTGTAACATGAAGTAATAAACCCTAAAAACACCCTTAAAAAGGTGTTCGCTAGCAAGGGAAGTGTTGAAGTGGAGGGCATTGACAAAAGGGAGAGATGAATATCTTGGCAAAATACTGGACAGGCAGCCTTGCTCAATAACCTGATTTCAAAAAAAGCTTGGGAATGCATTCCTGTATTCATAAGGGCTTGGTAAATTATTCCTTTTTTGTGATCTGATGCAAGAGACAAGAGATGGGGAGCCTAAAGTGGCTGGCTGCTACAGAAGAAAAGGGGCTTTAGGGGCAGATGTAAAGTGAAGCAAACTTATTTTTATTGAAATAGTTGTTGAAAAGGAAAGCAGTGAAATGGAGGATGAAATTGACAAGGACATTGACAAGAGGGGATATTGGTATGCTGTGCTAAATATAGGATGGAAAAAAGTTTGTGAACAGGTTACTGTATACCTTAGGGCTCAGAAAATTAATTCCGTTGGGCGACCTGATGCCCCCCCCCCGGGGGTGGGTGGGAAGAGAAGAGATGTCTCCCTTGGAAGCCCCAGCCCCAGAGGACCAATTGCAGAAAGAGGCTGACATTGGGACCGAGGAGTTCTGCTGCAAAGGCGTTTGGGATACATGCCAGAGCCAGCAGGAGAACTGAGAAGAAAACAAGTACTCTGGATTTTAGGAAAAAAGTATTTTAATAAATGCAGAATAATGATAAGTAAGGTCCCACAGCAGGCGACCCTGATGAGAAAAGGAGTCCAAAATGGGTGGAAGTTTCTAAAAAAATAAATGTTAAAGGCACAAATAGGAAAAAAATCCAATAAGGAAAACAGGTAGAAGACAACAGAAGAAGCCAATGTGGCTTCACAAAAAGCTTAGAGATGACCTGGAAACAAAAAAACCAAGGAAGTGGAAGGAAGGCAAAGCTACAAAAGAAGAGTACAGACAGGTAGTACAGAAGTGCAGGAATGGCATCAGGAAGGCTAAAGCTGAGAATGAGCTGAGGTTAGTGAAGGATGCTAAAAGCAACAAAAAGGCTTTCTTTAGGTATGTGCATACTAAAAGACAGAGGAAAAAATGGTGGTTCAACTATTCAATGAGGATGGCAAAATAATAACAGATGACAAAGGCAGAAGTGTTCAACACCTACTTTGGCTCAGTCTTCTCCCAATAGAGGGTCATGACCCACCCACCCCTGGCAAATGTGAAAAACAAACTGAAGGGGCAGGATTGCAGCATGAGACTCATAAACAAATGGTCAAGGAACACAATTACTTTGAACAAGTGCAGTTCTCCAGGACCTGATGAACTACATCCTAGAGTAATAAACAAGCTGGCAGAGGAACTCTCAGAACCACTATCTATCTTTGCGAAATTATGGAGGGTGGGTGAAGGGCTGGACGACTGGAGTAAGGCTAACATTGTCTCTATCTTTAAAAAGGGCAAAGGAGGAACTTGGGAACTACAGACCAGTCAGTCTGACATCAATCCCTGGGAAAATTTTGGAGCAAGTTATAAAGAAGTAAATCTGTAAACATCTTGAAAACAATGTAGTAATTACTAGAAGCCAGCATGGATTTTTCAAGAACAAATCCTGCCACACCAATCTGATCTCATTTTTTGATCGGGTAACCACTCTTGTGGACTGTGGAAATGCTGTGGACATAAGATATCTTGACTTCAGCAAAGCTTTTGACAAAGTGCCCCATGGTATACTGATTAGCAAACCAGTTAAAAGTGGGCTAGATGGAACAACTATTAGGTGGATCCACAGTTGGATACAGAATTGGAATCTTAGAGTGCTTATCAATGGTACCTTCTCAAACTGTAGGGAGGTAATGAGTGGGGTACCGCAGGGCTCAACACAGTGTTCTTCAACATTTTTATTAATGGTTTGGACAAGGAGGTGCAGGGAATGCTCATCAAATCTGTGGTTGATACAAAATTGGGTGGGATAGCTAATACCCCGGAAGACAGAAATAAACTTCAAAGTGAGCTGAAAACAACAGAATGAAATTTAATAGGGATAAATGCGAAGTCCTACACCTAGGAAAAAGAAATCAAATGCACAGTTACAAGATGGGGGTACTTGACTTAGCAATACTACAAGTGAGAAGAATCTTGGAATTGTTGTAGAACATAAGCTGAATATGAACCAAGTGTGATGTGGCTGCAAAGAAATGCAAATGTTAATTTGGGCCTCATTAATAGAAGTACAGTTTCCAAATTGCATGAGATACTAGTTTCCCTCTATTTGGCACTGATTATGCCTCATCTTGACAACTGTGTTCAGTTCTAGACACCATACTTCAAGATGGATGCAGACAAGCTGGAGGGCATTCAGAGGAGGGCAACACGGACGATCACGGGTCTGGAAACAAAGCCCTATGAGGAAAGACTGAAAGAACTGGGCCTGTTTTTCCTTGAGAAAATGAGACTTAGGAGAGACATGATAGCACTCTTCAAACACTTGAAAAGTTGTCACACAGAGGAGGGCCAGGATCTTTTCTCATCATCCCAGAATGCAGGACGTGGAAAAATAAACTCAAGTTACAGGAAGCCAGATTCCAGCTGAACTTCAGGAAAAAAATCCTGTCTGTTATAGTAGTATGATAACGGAACCAATTAAGTAGGGATGTAGTGGGCTCTCCTACCCTAGAGGCATTCAAGAGGCAGCTGGACAACCATCTGTCAGGGATGCTTTAATGTGGATTGCTGCACTGAGCAGGGGGTTGGATGTGATGGCCTTATAGGCCCCTTCCAACTCTAGTATTCTATGTTTCTATTCTATGTTATTCAAGATGACCATAACAGTTTGACACAATTACACTCACTTTTCCAACTCATCTATTCTTTGATTCTATGTTTCTTCTAAGTCACGGCAAGCTACAGAGGACCCAATCAATTGTTGGGTTAGTGAGCGAAAAATCAACCCATTCTCAGGTGGTCTACTGTGTAAACCCATCCAGTAGAAGGCAGCTTCCTATATTTTACACCAGTTGTATCATTACTTGTCCCATTGCTGAAGTGCATTTACTGCACAATGCTTACAAAAAGTGAGAAGTATGGTAAGAATGGTTCAGATGGGAGAGACAGCAAAAGACAATACAAGTTTAAAAGCATGTTTAATAAGAATGTGTTTCTTTTATACTTAGTCTGATCTATGCAAAAATAAAATTAACTTAACACACTGCCACTATTAGTTGCTTGTCAAATTTGTTAGAAACACAAGTTTTGAAAGAGTTTATTAGCAGAAGAGAACATGAACATGCTTTTTACTATTAAAGAGATAAGAGGAAATTGTTGGCACACTCAAAGTTGTTCACAGAATATTAACAAGAGACTTTAACCTCAATAAATCAGCTAGTTGTCATTTGAAGACATATTACCACGTTCCCTGAGATCTCGTGAAGTTAAAACACCCCCCCCCCAAAGGATTATTTATTTAAAGTACACTTACTGCAGCATACCTGGACAAGATAAAATACTCCAAACACATCAGTAATAGCTGTTCATCTTACTGTAGGGCAGCTTTTATTTTAGATATGATTTATTAGGATTTTGTTATACTAATTACTCAATTTTAGAACATTTAACAATCTCCTCTGGCTATATATTATGAATAGTTCTTGCTTCACTTTGTATTAAATGAAGCATTAATGAACTTTCAGAGTCGAATACATATTGCCAACATTATTTCTACAAGTGTGTCTTACTATTCTGGAGAACTTTAGAAATTCCAATATGTTGAGGGCACTTCTACTGAATTCAAATGCTCTATTTTGTAATACCGGACTTCTTCTACCAGGTGCCCGATATATCTGAAGTGCCATCTCCCTTTAGCTGCCAAATGGAAAAGCATTGCTCAACCAACCACTTTCAAGAGTGGCCGGAGTGTTGCACAAGGCAATCCCTGCTATCTCACCAAACTTGTTTTTCTCTCTATAAAGTTTTCTTTCTGCCTCCCTTTCCCCCCTCCCCTTTCTGGAATCTTAGGCCATGATATTCAACTAAAGCGCTTTCAAGCATGGCCCAAGCATAATTCTGAGGAGCCCAGCACAAACTTTTAATATTTGTTCCCTCATGATGCTAACCCATACATAAAATTTCATGAGTTATGAAAGATTTTTATTTTTTATTTTAGTTCAGAAATTGCATTTTCTAAAATCCTGAAATTTCAGCTCACACTTGGGCTTTTCTACCACACAACTTTTTTTTGTTTAAATCAACATCCAGCCTAAAAAATCCTACAACACTTGTTGACAATTGTGTAACTTTTGGTTGGTCTTAATAAAGGTATCCTGTCAATGTTTCAATTTTTTATTCTAATGGACTAAGACAGTTGCAAACACTTTATAAAGAGACCAATTCACTTAAAAGCTTTTTTTTTATGAATTATGATTTTTTTTTATGAATTACTTGCAAGTTTACACATGATAAGACCAAATAGGTAAGTGCTAGTGGCTTAACGGTTGTTGCTCTGTGTGTGTGTGCATGCATGTGTGTGCGAGAGAAAACTAGATGTTGGCCCAGTCTACATATCACTAGCCAGGGTGAACAAGTGGGTGTGTTATATACACTGCCTAATTATCTTGCTGCAGGCAGGAATGGCTAAACAACCTTGGGCCAAATTTGCCCCAGCACTGGATTGTTTGCTGTAATGTGTGAACTGGGAACTCTGCTTTGTATCTTCATCATAAGTCAGGGTTGTTTTCTGTGCAAATGAGGCCATTTACTCACATATATATTTGGGCTTATATATAAGCCCAAATATATATTTGGGCTTATATTTGGGCTCCTGCTGTCCTTGGGAACAATGTGTCTGATTATTATGGTTATTATTATTATGGCTCCCACCTATGCACAAGGAACTCTGAGACTGCTAGTTCTTGAGACAGCATGTCACACAGGGAAGCACAAATTTCTCTCTCAAATTACAAGTTCTAGTTTAACTGCACAAACACATTCTCTAGAAGGGTCTGGGCTAGCGACTCGCTGCTCAGAAAGTTGCCTTTTTTTCTAACACTGCTACTGATTGGCTCCTATGAATCTCACAAGATCTATGTAAAGGCTGCATTCAGACATCACTTTAAGCCATGGTGGCTTAGTAAACTATCCACAGTAGCTTATTTTTGAAATTGTCCATGATGCCCCAACACACAACTGGCCTAGTAAGCTACTGTGCATAGCTTATTAAGCTACAGTGTGTAGTTTAAGCTACTGTCTAATGTGATCCATCCCCTTGCCCTCTATCCCACTGCAGTTCTCCCGCCTGAGTAGGGGCACTGTTTCACCCATTCATTACATTGCAGCGGGGACTGCAAGGAGTGAAATCTCAGTGTACACCCAAAAGGGGATGGCACAAATTAATCCTTGGAGGTTTTCAGGATCGGAACCAAATTTCACACACAGCCTCTCCTAGTTGGAGGACACGTGATGTGCCATCAAAATCCTGTTAAACCATAGGTGGAAAAATCCTGGGTGCACAAAATAGACACTGATGGTTCGGTTGCTTTAACGTGCTCCCAATGCTTTAACATCACAGGGAAATGCACAATTTCTCTACTATACTTTTGCACTATTGGGAACACTTTGAAGCAACTGAGCCAGCAGTGTCTATGTGGGAAATGCACAGTTGGCTATTATGCCAGGGTGGGGGAGCACCCTAGGGGGCTGCCCAAACTAGGGATCCCATTCCACAACTTTCCCCATCACCAAAAGAAACATTGCCCCCCACAGCCTGGGTTAAGGCTCCTAACTTAAGCCTCAAGAAGGATCTGTCACCCAGGCTGAGGAGAAATAGGGGGTTTTTTTATGTAGAGAGGAGGTATGTTTTGGGGTGGGGTGAGTGGATCTCCAGGTAGGGCAGCCCCCTAGGGTCCTCCCCCACCCTGGCAGGAAGGGGCAATGCACTGGTAAGAGGGTGTTTAAGAATAGGGTGGGAGGAAAAGCAGAAGTTTTAAAGCAAAGACTGTTTCATTCAAGAAAACCTTTGGCACGTAAGCAGGTCTGTTGGTTTGGGTACTAATTTTATTCTATTGTTATTGTGTTTTAATGCCCTATTTTATTATTGTTTTAATCAAGTTTTACCTTGAGTGCCATTTTTCTTGATACAAAGGCAAAGTACAAATCAAATCAATATAATTTGTGAGGTGGATAGCTCTTATCAAATGTAAAATAATGATTACCTTCAGTTATAATCATGGGCCCTCGGAAGGGCTCACTGATAGGGAAGAAGGATTTCACACAAATTCTAGACCAATTTGTGGTCTTCCAGACATTTTGGCTAACAGTTCCCATCAGGCCTAGCCAGCATAGCCAATGATGAAGGATGATGAGAGTTGTGAGAGCCAAAACATCGAGGGCAACAAGTTGCCCACCATCCCTGCAACAAAACCTTTTGAAGGAAAAAGATAATAACAGAGAACTAAGGTTCTCTGCACGGGTCTTCTCTTAGTACTGCTACCAAGGATTAGCTGCTGTTTTTCCTAGATTACCAGCAGCAGGATAAAGAGAATTCACTAGAGTCAAGCATCTCAGTACATTTCTGCAGCCCTACGTAAAAGAGAGGCAGATTGTAACTAATGAACCTTGTGGAAAATGCCCTAAAACACATAAATGATATGTGAGAGGACTTCCTCAATGGCTACCCCTAGGCTCTGGAAACTTCTGCTGAGGGAAGCTAGACTGTTGTCTTCCTGCTGGCAGGCAAAGGTGTTTTTATTCAGGTAAGTCTTTGGCATGTAAACAGGTTTGTTGCAGAAGGGTTTTTTTAACTTGGTTGGGTGCAGTTTAGAAATAGAGTGCTAAGGACAAATTGGTTTAAGGTGGCAAGAGTCCATTTCATCAGCTGTATTCCTGATGAAACTGCATTCAAATAAGTTGTGAATAATTTAGCCTAAATAATATAGCCTAAATAATAAGGCATTTTCTGTTAATTTGGGGTGAAAATATTCTACTACTTTCAGAAATGTTTTATACCCTAATGCAACTGGGATGTCAATTTCAGATGTAACGTTAATGGTATTTTATCATCTGTTTTTATAGTTTTCATTAAATTGCTATTCAGAATTTTACTCCTCCCTTAATCCCAAACTAAAATATAGTGGAGAGGCTTGAAACAAGACTGAGCATAGCCATGGTCAAGAAAAAAGTGGGTAGTTTCCCCAAATCGGTGTCTATCTCTGGGTGTCTTTCCATTATTCTGTAAACCATAAATGCTGTCCTGAATGCACCCTTTCAATGGCTGTTCACTTCTGACATCTACCTGGCTCCTTCTATTACTATATTTAAATAGTTGTAAAAACTGTCTTCTCCACTCTGCCAAATTTACAGACCTAGTTCAGACAACACAGTAAGCCATCAATCCTGGCTTATAAAGCCTTACCCACAGTCTTAACAAGCCATGTTTGTACACTCTGGGAAAGGGGAGAGAGTTTGGCATGGGAGATTCTATCAGAGAAATTTGTCACAATGGCTGCTGTTGAACAATGAAATACTGGCTTATTAAGTATTGAGCAGTATGCACCCCACATGCCAGCCCTTCACTTCTCTATCTGCACAAGTGAGGCAACAAGTCAGGAAGCTGGACTTAATCGTAGCTTTCCAATATGTATAAACCAGGAACAATGATTAAGAATTTCCAAGCAAGCCAGGATTTGAAAGCTAACATTAAACTCTGTTTTGTTTTGAATATATTAACCAAATAAGATGTAACAAGAAACTACAATTATGTCTGTATTCTAACTTGTTTGCTGCTTGAGATGGGAGAAGTGAAGCAGCTGCAAAGGTCTCGAGTGTTGGTGCATGGTGCTCATGCATATCCTAGCTTAATAAGTCAGTATTTGATCATTTGAATGCAGCCATTGTGACAAATCTCTGATAGAATTTCCACCCCAAATTCTCTGCCCTTTCCCAAAGTGTACAAACATAGTTTGTTAGACTGTGGGTA
This sequence comes from Elgaria multicarinata webbii, assembly GCF_023053635.1. NCBI lineage: Eukaryota > Metazoa > Chordata > Lepidosauria > Squamata > Anguidae > Elgaria > Elgaria multicarinata. Next base: position 91,995,475 of record NC_086173.1, on the reverse strand, counting down.
AGGCCTGTGTTGTTAGTCTATATACAGTGGCTAATTATATTCACTTTTAAGATAACTATTAGGGATGTGCTCCGCTCCGATTAGGAGCGTAGAAGCAGTAGCGGATTGGCCTGCTCCGCCTTACCCAGAGGCGGAGTAGGAGCGGACCGCGGACCCCCTAGAAGCAAGGCGAAGAGAAGCGACCATTTTTCGGAGCTCCGAGTTCAGGCGGAGCGCTCCGGTCGCCATCTTGAAAACATTTCGCCATAGGATTGCATTGCGGCAAATAATCGCGCATAACTACGTTGTTTTTGAAGCTATCGTTCTGGAAATTCTTGTGCACAGAGAGTCGTGGATGGGGGTCATTTTGAGACCACTCTCACCTCTCTGCGTGCTGTGGTTCACGTGCAATATTTTTTTAAAAATCGGGTCAACCGCGGGGCTCAAACTGCGTTTCGGCTTTTCGCCCATAGGATTGCATTGAGGGAAAGAATCGGGGATAACTGGGGGGGGGTTTAAGCTATCGTTCTGAAAATTCTTGTGCACAGAGAGTCGTGGATGGGGGTCATTTTGAGACCACTCTCAACTTTCTGCATCGTACGGGTCGCGGGCTAGAAGTTTTTTAAAAATAGGGTCAACCGCGGGGCTCCGTTTCGGCTTTTCGCCCATAGGATTGCATTGAGGGAAAGAATCGGGGATAACTGGGGGGGGGTTTAAGCTATCGTTCTGAAAATTCTTGTGCACAGAGAGTCGTGGATGGGGGTCATTTTGAGACCACTCTCAACTTTCTGCATCGTACGGGTCGCGGGCTAGAAGTTTTTTAAAAATCGGCGGGAAAAATACCTTTTTCAAAGGGCTGAGGGGCAGAGTCAGCTCCCGGTCATGATGATCCCAAAGTTGGAGGAGGGCATAGGCAAAACAGGTAACTTGGGATTCTGGGAAACTTCTCTTTCTTCATCTGAACGGGCTTTTCCCCGTGTTTTTTAACACAGTAGCCCCACCAAATGCACAAACACAACCTGAAATCATATACTAAGCCAAGAATAAGAGATAGAAAACACAGCACTGCTCCCCACCCTAACCTTGGTGAACAACTGAATCGATGTGGTGCAAGGGGATGAGCTCCCCTAGGGCATCTCATCGTGGACGTGCCCCCACTCTCTCCTGCACTGGAAGGCCATAGAGCCTTCCAAAGAGAGTAAAACGGTGGAGCAATGCCTATCATGAGTTGAAGTGAATGGTCACTTTTCAGTGGTGGAGCAATGCCTGTTATGAGTTGAAGTGAGCGTTTTACTTCTTCTCAGAGCTGTTGGTGGCTGTCTTGAACTGGCAGCTACTTCCCCCTCCCCCGGGCACGTCCCCCTATTGCTGGTAAAAGACAGATATAGCCTTTTTTTTTTAATTCTTCTTGCTGTTTATTGAGCAACACTGCTGCTTTTAATTCCACCCCTCCTTTGTTTATTGATTGATTTATTCCATTTTCTATGCATTACTGGCTTATCCTTGGCTCCCTTCCTTATGCCCCCAGAAATGCCAGCTGCATGCCTGCCTGCCTTCCCTCCCTCCTCCCCTGCCCACCTCGCAGGGATGTTGTGTGTGGGGTGCCCGATTTTCAAAAATTCGCCAAAAATCAGGGGATGATGGGATTGCCTTGAAACTTGGCGTGTGTGTGTATACGCCCATGAGGTGTCATGGTGCCAAACGTGAGGTTTCTAACTTCAACGGAAAAAAAGTTGTTTACTTTTTTAGCTTTCAATGCAACCCTATGGGGGGGCAAAAACGGAGCTCCGGATCCGGATCCGGAGCTCCGAGCGGAGCGGAGCGGAAGTGGGCGGAGCGGGGGCGGGGCGGAGCGACCCGCTCCGAAAAATGGCGGATCTGCAAGTGAAGCGGAGCGGGGGGTCCGTGCACACCCCTAATAACTATTATTCTTAGAGACTTGGAAAGTAGTAAGGGAAATGAAATGTAAAAATAGAAGGACAAACAAAAGCCCAGGCATGAGACAACAACAGTAGGAACCCAAGTTTAGGGTATTGAAGACACAAGGGTTTTATAACTCACATGCCATCAGAAACGTTCTGCTCATTATTTTCAACAGTTCCTGTATATTCATGTTTCACAGCATTTTGTCTTGAATGAAAAGGCCTGGCCTCTCATTACTATTAGAAAGAAACAAAGGATGGCACAGTTACCACTGCTGTACAATACAGCATCCTTTATGGGAGGAAAACCCCAACTAGCTTAAGGTCTTGGATGCTTAAATAAAATATACCCCAATAACATTTTTCACATCCCTCTAGCCGTAAGACTTGCAAAGATGCAAACCTGACCAACTCAGAAGTAAATACCACTCACTTCAATGAGACTTGTGTTTAAATAGTGAGTCTTGTGGCAGGTTATGAGCAAAACAGACTAATGACATACAAATTCAGTTCATTAGATGTATGATGAAGCTGTTATTCTCAGGTCAGATATGTACTGGATTGACTCTTAACTGTCCAAGGTGACGTAAACAACAAAAAAAGCTTAGTTCCCAGTGACAATTATCTTCTTTAGGTTCTAGCTCTCATTATTGACAGAGCACCAAAATGACAAGGATGCCAACCATGCATTAACTGAAAAGAGAAATCCAGGAGTCTTTTATCCAGAGCTGCTGCTCACTTGAAAAATCACTCTATGAATCCACCTCTTTCCAAAAGGAAACTGCCTATGATTTCCCCAAGAGACAGGCGTGCATGCAACTCTGCTTTACTTACTCCTGCTTCAAACAAACCTTTCATTGCAAGTAGTAGAGTATGAGAATCAGGGGACCACTATGTCCCCACATCTTACTTGATAAAACAGAGAATATTGATCCCTCAAATCTATTCCAGGGAGGGGAGGATGGCTAATGGAGAAGACCTGCCAACCAAAAGTTATTGGGATCAGGAGGGGGGTTCCCCATACTTAAGGCGACAGTTTACCTCTCATTCCTTCTGCATTTGCTGCATGTAGCAACTCATCCCAGATCAAATACTTATCCTTGGTATTTCCTTGCTTTTACCACACTAGCCCCAACACCCTCTTTGTGGATGATGCATTGTCTCTTAAGCTCTTACTAACCTAAAAGGAAGCGCTGCTTGCTTCCTCTGCCCTCCCCCCAATTCTCATCGGCTCTTCACTCCTTATCCTAATATATTCAGCTTCCATCGCCGTGGTCTCTGCTGCGCCCCCAATGCCGCCACCGTCTCGTTAGCCGAATCACCCCTTTTCCTTTATATCCAGCGGCCCTTCACCCCGAAGAGAGAAACGGCTTCCTCTTCCGTCACCAGGCCGTAGAAACGGGGATGAAATAAGCAGAGTAAGGGGGAGGAGGACGAAGTCCGAGGTCTGTCATGCCCGCAGAAAGACCCTCCAAGGAGCAACAGCTCTTCCCCAGAATACCCACAAAGGCGCGGTGGGGGGGGGGGGTGAGAGAAAGAGAGAGAAGATGCGTGTCCTCCACTTCTCACCTGCGCCTCCTCTCGGGCTGCTGCCGCTCCCGGCGGCGCCAGCACAGCCGCCGCCGCCACCATCACCCCGCGGGCTCCCCCCGCGCCGCCGCCTTCTCTTCCATCGCTGCCGCCGGCGTCCAGCTGCCGCTCCCGGTAAAGGGACCAGAGCCCCACGTTAGGGAGAAAGACGAGGGCGGCCAACGCCAGCCCCACCGCCTGCAGCAGCCGCTTCTGCTTCCGCCGCATCCGAAACGCCGCCCGCGAAGAAGGAGCCAGAGCCCAACTTTCCTCACGGGCTGAGGCGGCGGCGGCGGCGGCTTCTGCGAGCGAGCGAGCGACGCGCGAGGCAACCGAACGCCACGCCAGTCCGTCCGTCCGGCACTTCCGCTCCGGAGGGGTGGGCGCTACCACTCCCACCGCGACCGAAGGGAGGGGGGGTGTCGCTTACGGCCCGCCCACACCTCGAGGCAGACCACGCCCACCCCGCTGCTGCCCGCGGTGGAGAGAAACCCAGAGCGAGACTACTCGCCCCTTACCCTCGCCGGCTGCGAATGGTCTTGGCCTTGGCCTTTCTCTTTGGGTCGGTGGTGGAGCTATAGAGCCAGAAGCGAGAGGGAGGACTGGGATGAACCCGGCCTCTTGTATTGCATCTCGTGCCACAGGGCAGCAAGCGAGCGGCGCGTTATTAAATCCGGGGGAGGGGGGGGAGGGGAGGGGAAAGGCTTTGTTGTCACGGAGAAGCCCATCTGCTGGGCGCCCACGAGGTGTTGTTGTTGCGTGCGCGTGTCGGGTAGACGATGCAGGGTTAGACGAAGAAGGGTCACGAGATCAGAGGAGAAGAAGGACGCCCGCGCAATCCTAGGCATGTCTACTCAGAAATAAGTCCCACTGAGTTCAATGGAACTTACTCCCAGATATAGGGATTGCAGCCTTTTATTAAAAAAAAGGACTGCAGAAAGGGTGAAGGAACTGAGAGGACTCGAAGCGTTTTATCCCCTTAATGAGAAGGCAGTTTATAGGGTTTTTTTTTTAATAAAATGAACAAAATAAAGCCTCAAGCGGCGTGACTATAGGGAAGTAATGGAGAAAAGCGTTTCAGCAGGACTTTAAACACAGTAATGGACGTGGCGTGGGAACGCCTTCGTTAGGCGATCCCAGCAGCAGCTACAACTGATAGGAACGTAGATAAACAACGCGGTGAGCCCTGGTGGTCATGGAAAGCAGCCTTCTCGGCTCCTGTCAAGGGTGGCTGGCTGGCTGTCCGGACTGCTTTTTACGTAGGACGGATAAAACGATGCAAGTCAAGCGTCTGCACGTTTACGCGGAAGTAAAAACGAAATAAATGTGTAAAGAATGGCACTATTAAAAGTGAAGTTAGGATGCAGACGATTGGCAGGATTTAAGGCAAAGGTGGGCAGAAGGTAGATCTGAATCTAATGGTGATCTCTGGGTGAACTCCAGTAGATGGGCAAGGATTTCTGACTCAGTTATTCAACAATAGCAGCAACAAAAATGACTCCTCCTTACCCCGAAATTATATCGCTGCAATGAAGGAAGATCGGGGTACACCAGGTGTGGATTTGTATGTAGAAGTCCATTCAGTTCTAGAGCTCCACCAGACAAACGTTTTATTGAACGCTCGTTGCTGGGCGCCCACAGTTTTCGCAGGTCCCTCTGAGGATGTCACCCAGTAAGTCCAACTTAATTTTAAAGACGGAAGTTGCCACTATCTCCTGCTGTGTGCAGGAGAAACAGCGTGGCCCACCTACCTAAACTCATCTCAGCCTTAACTTCACCTTTAATAAGTATACAACTTCATGGGGTGCTGAAAGGCTGCAGTGAACACAGCTATAAAGGTGCTGCTCTTAAGTATCTGCATATCACAAAGAGGTAACTTTAGCTTCAGGTACACATAATCATATTCTGTACATGTAATCATATTCTTTTTGTCAATACTCCTTTTGTTTGCCAACTGTAGCATTTTCCCCAACTCTGTGCAGTTACTCAAGTTCAATAGCTGAACATTTTATTTTGTTGTTATAGACATGTCAGTAATTATAGTCATAACAGATTTTTTTTTTAAAAAAGCTGCTTTTCACCACCGTCCCTAGGAGATGTAAATAACTTTAATTACCATAAAATTGTTATGCAAAACAAGTTAGTGTCTTTGAATTAAAAAAATTCTGCCAAACCAGAAACAAACTGACCTGGTCTGTATTATCATTTTGACCCAGTGTGGTTTGCAGCACTTACTGGGCACCTGGGGGGGATCTACACTACTGCTTTAAAGCGCTTTATAACAGTTTTGACAACTGTTGGGGCCCAGGACACACTGCATATACAGGTTTCAAAACATTTTCAAAGTGCTTTAAAGCGCTTTAAAAGCAATAGTGTAGATCCCCCCCCCCGTTCTGTAATCCAACCCCTGCTCTCATAGGTTGTTTTGTCATCCAAATCCAGTAAGGATTTACTGGATTAGCAGTAAATTTACTGGATTAGCAGTAGTGGGATTAGCAAAACACCCACAACCCTAAAATAGCTCATGATTTCTGGGTGGTTTGTAAACCACGCCAAATACCTATCTTTGCTGAGTTTAGACAACAAGACAACCTATGCGCAGGGTTGAGTTACGGAATGGGCCCCCGCTTAAATAAACCACTTCAGGTCAAAATGGTCGTGCAAACCCCCAAAGCTAAGGAATTTTCAGTTCATATAGAAATGAAGATATGCTTATTATGGATCACAATATTAAAAGCACATGCAACTTAAAAATTGAAATCTATTATCTACTGGTTAATATGGCCCAGCTTCTTTAATGATGATACACAATCTGGGGCTATTTGTTGGTCTGATTTCTGGCACGACATTATTTTTTAAAATACCCAAGATACTGCAATAACAGAATCGACTCATCTGCTGGAGTCTGCAGTTCTTCCAGATCCAGGGAAATCGATGTTATTTGCTTGTTCTCATTACCTTGAATATCTATGATATGTAACACATGGTATGGTGTGCAATTCTCCAATTATCATATGTTTGCAGCAGTAGTGCTAATACAGAGCATTGCACTTGAAGTTTGGTATTTCAGTTTCATTTCGTAAAGGTCACTGAAACAAATCTACAGATCAGGCATGCTGAGGAGTGCTTCCAAATTTCAGTCCTAACTATTTTTCCCCACTTACAGACTTGCATGAATGAGCCATGTAATAAGTTGAAGCACATCTGAAATGAATAATAAGTATTTAGCAGCAGTAATATAGTAGACTGAAAGCAAAGAACAATTTTCCCATAAGATTGGAGGATTTTTTTGCAAAGATATGTTTGCTAATATCACTCAACATATTTAGTATGAATAGTTAGGTACTTACAAATATTGTTTCATGACATGGTCAAAGTAAGCAAATGAATGTCTTGTGACGAGAAAAGCAAATATTTAAAATCAGCTATACGGGAATTGCCATGGTAGAATAAGTCTATTTTTTAGGTGCCAAAAGAACAATGCAATCCTATGCACAGAAAACTGGGAGAAAGTCCCATTGAACTCAGTAGGGCTTAAGGTCTGAGTAGATACGTATAGGATTTCGCTGTAAGTTGTGTAGTCTTCCCACAATTGCTCATGCCTTTAATTCTTTGTTTGCCTCCAAAGCCTCCTAGTATGTGGTTAATCAGCCTACCATTTAAGTATATGCCACCATATCATAAGCAAATAAAGGCTTGGCCGTGAGGCAAGAATTTTAAGTTACTGTTCTTCCTTGCTTGATTCATTTTTTTAACAGCACAATCTTATTGAATGTTTACTTGGAAGCAAGTCTCACTGTGTACAGTGGATCTCAATCTCTAGTGAGAGTGTATAGGACTGCAGCCCAAGTTAAGAACAAACATCATGTATAATTAGGATAGTGACCAACACAAACTGTGTTAGGCAAAGGTAAATAGCTGAATTGTGGCAAAACACATCCTACTGGAGTTGCAGCTTAAATAATTATGTCTCTTTCAATTAGAATATTTTGTATTGTATTATAACATATTTCTGTTTTTAAATTCAAAGATGCATTTTTCTTTGCGTCCTCCACATATCTTCCCTCCATACCCTCCTTGTGAAAAATATAAATTTAAACTCAGCACATAAATCCACTAGGTGGCAACCTTCCAGCAAACGTTGATTAACCAAATGCTAGGAGGCTTTGGATGCCAAACAAAGAATTAAAGGCATGAGCAATTGTGGGAAGACTACACAACTTACAGTGAAATCCTATGCATATCTACTCAGAGGTTACACTCTACTGAGTTCAATGGAACTTCCTCCCAGTTACATGTGTATAGGATTGCATTGTTCGTCCAGCATCACATGCCTGCTAAATTATTCAAAACAACAATTAAGTTTCAAATGCAAGTTACAATATTTGATCATGTATGGTCTGTAATTTCAGTTTAGGTAGGCTTTGGAATTTTTCACAGTTTTATTTCTTTTTTAAAAAATGTGAACATCTTCATCGTTCTTCGGCATATTAAGGGGCGAGCTCCCCATGGATTCTTTCCTTTCCCTCCCGCGCTCTATCAGGGCTCTCTGTGTAATCTGTGTCACTAATGGCTCATTCTAGTGATCAGCGAATAATAATTTGCCCATTGGTGGATAATGTACTGTCACTTAAATTGTACAGCAGTAAAGAAAAAGGGTGCAACTTAAATTGCTGTGAGGGTCACCATTATATTTCCTATTTTATATTTACCAACTTGAAGGAGATGCAGCAATATGTTTACCACTGAAAGGCATCTTGGTTACAAGTGTTTTCTCAAACTCAATGCTTTCTCCTTTTATCACTGGGCTGAATAGAGTACACTCACCTCTCTCTGCACTCGTGTTACAGATCTCTCAGAACCCTTCTCCTTCCTTTTCTTTCTGCTCCAAGTTACACTCTCTATTCTCTCTCCGTACCCATAGCATTCACCCTCCTCTCTCTCTCTCTCTGCACAAACAAAGGCTTGCACCTCCATGTGTTACTCCCGATATTTCCGTGGGGCACATCTACATGAAGGGTTTGCCCTGGGGTTGCTTCACGGTAGTGGCATGTCATCTACATGACACAGCCACCATTGCGAAGCCATCTGGGGGTAACCCCTGGAAACTGCACTCCAAAAAAGTTGGGCACTTACCCTAACTTTTTTGGCAGCGGAGCCCATGGTGCCTCTGGAAAAGTTAAAAAAATAAAAACTGGGATGGGGGTGGAGGACAGGAAAATTTTAATTTTTTTATTATCTATATCTGTGGAGCTCTGCAGATATGGATAATAACAATAAAAAGAAATGGGGGTGGGTGGGAAGGAACGGGCAGCCAGAGGGAGGAGATGTGTGGCTCGCCCAGTCCCTCTCACACCCTCCTTTGGCTGCCTCGTTCCTACCCCCATCCCGTTTTTGTTTTGATTAATTGTATCTGAGGAGCTCTGCAATTACAGATAGTAAAAACAAAAACGGGGGCAAGGAACAGGCAGCCAGAGGAAGAAGTGGTTCGCACAGTCACGACCTCCTCTACTGCCTCGTTCCTTCCCCCATTTTTATTTTTATTATCTGTAACTGCGGAGCTCCGCAGATAATAGATTATAAAATTAAGAAAAGGGGGGAGGAACGTTCCCATTCCTTTCCTCTCCCCACCCCATTTTTCTCTCTTTATTTAACTTTCCAGAGGCACTGGACCAGAAAATTTGCATTTGCTTTTCTTCCCATGCAGATGTTGGGAAGGAAAGGAAGTGCGGGCAGAAGGCCCATTCACAGCTCTCTGCTTGCAGACACTATTCTCAGTTACCATCTATTTTCATCAATGCATCTCATAGATCCCTACTTTCCTTGCACCACTGCAAGGCATTCTTCACCTCTGACTCTCAGCTATCCTCTCATCCTTTTTTTTATCTTTCGTCACCCCAGAGGTCCCTTTCTCCCTTCAGACATTTTGTTCTGTTTCACCCACAACCTTATCTCTGTTCCTTGCAGAGTTCAGCATATAAGGGCTTCAGTCTCTCAGCTGTTTACACACCCAGGAAGTCTCAGAAGCATGTGGGAATGGGCCATGGTTACTATGGGTTGGAAAATAAACATAGAAGACCTCTCAATCATCTGCTCAACCATCATTGCCCTCTTTCTCACAATCAAACCTTGTAAAGATTCATACACCTTTGCCCCTGGTGATTGCCTTGGGAGATCGATACACCTACTAGTGATGCTGAGAAAGACTGAGGCTTTATAAATTACTGTTGTTGGCCCAGGCCTTGCAGATTTCACCAGCCAGCCTCAGAGCTTTGCACTCCCTGCAGATGTTCTACGTAAGGGACTACAGGTGTCCAAATCAGCAGAAGGACTGATTCCTGAAATGGGAGCATGTCACCTCCCTGCCTGTTTACATTTGTCTAGACCAAAGGTAGGACTGAACATGGGAGTCAGAAGTCCTTCATTTAAAAACTTAAATTTGCATAGCCTTTGATGCTAGAGTAAGTGGACAGCATTACCCATTCCAGAATGGCTTACTTAGTGACTAAAACGCAGGCATTCTCCTTGCCTAGCCCCTATTGTAGAGTAGACGGAAGGTCCCCGATCTGGATTGGGACCCTAGCGTGAGGGTAGGTGGGTTTTAAGTTCCAGATTGGGCTCCCTGAACCTATGGTAAAGATGAAAAGAAGACATAGCTGCTAGACATACATTTAAACTAATGTTTGTTTTGGCTCTGAGGTGTTGTGTTTCCCGGGGGATCACAAACAGGGAGGCAGGCATTATTGGCCTGTGGGCCTTATATTGTGCAGGCCTAAGAGAATCCAGGTTACAGGATTGCCACAGCAAAAACATTTCTGATTTAAGAATGCTGTACTGTGCTTTGGCTCATGCTTCTGTAGGCTCCCTTTTTATAATGTATGTACTTTGACTTGAGCGTACACTTCAGCAAAAGGGATGTGGCACAGCATATAGCCTGGTGAGTATGCAAAAAGGAACATATTCTGCCCTTGGCAGAACATCCTTATCTATAAAAGGATATGACAGTGACAGCATTTCAGCGGTGGTTATTGCAGAAATATTAGCTCCTTTGACACATGATTAAAATTTAGGAACTCCGTATCCACTTATGTCTCGAACTAGTTAACTGAATTTCCTGGAATTTCATAGGAATAAATGTGAACAGCATCCATCATATGCAAATCAGAATTAATCCCATGTGTTTCACACATGCTTTCCTGTTTGTGACACATCAGAAATGGAAGAATCAGTGAATTCCATCCTTGCACAGAAATGCTAGCACATGGATTGTTCTTTCCAAAAAGATTAAAATCCGTCAGAAATTCTGGTTTTATTCATAGCTTCCTGATTTTAGGATCAGATAATTATAAATATGGTGAGCTTACTAGTGCTTAAATATTATATTCATGGAAACATCAGCAAATACCTGATAGTGTAATGAACATTAAATTAAATTAAGGATAAACCCCATCCAATCAATTTCTGTTCCACTGACAAGTAATGGTCTCCATTTTCAGCAAGTCTTCTTAAATTAATTAGTAAATGGGAGAACAAGCCCAATTAGATTTGGGCTTAATTTTAGAATTTGTGCCTAAGTCCCAAAATAAGTTTTTCTTACACTTAATTAAATCATACAGTAAATATTATTTATTTTATTTATCTAAGATATTTCTATGCCACCTTTCTGAAACCCAGCAAGACAGTGTACAAACAAGATCATATAAAACAATCAGATAAAAACATAACAGGAGATAGTTAACGTTAAATGCATACATGGCCCTGTTTAAATAATCAGCCCAGAAACTAGAACACATTAAAATATATATTCTTGATCAGATCGTATGTAAAGAAATAATACCATGCCTTCTCTTCTGTGCAGATCCGTGGAATGATTGTGCTTTGGAATAGTTTTATGAATTTCTGTCACATCCATGGGCCTTTAATGTTCCCAAAACAGGAACTTTGAACACTTTAATTCTGTATTAGAACTTCTGATTCTTTTACTCCTTATGCAGCCAAAAAAGATTCCAAATTCAAATTCTGCTATGGTGAGTGGGTGAAATCTTGCCTTGATCTTAGGCAGAAACTGTACCAAAGCCAAGGATTGTCATTACAGGCATAGGTTCTTCAAAAATCAGGAGTATGATCTTTTTCTGTAGAGTAGGAGTGGGAGCCTGTGCCCCTCCTGATGATGTTGGACTACAACTTCCATTATCCCTAACCACTTGCCATGCTATCTGGCACTGATGGGAGTTAGAGTATAATGGCATTTGGTGTGAGAGCCAGTATGTTGTAGTGGCTACAGTGTCGGACTGGGAGTTGGGAGATCTGAGTTCTAGTCCCTACTCGGCCATGGAAGCTCACTGGGTGACTTTGGGCCAATCACAGACTCTCAGCTCAACCTACCTCACAGGGTTGTTGTTGTGAGGATTAAATGGAGAGGAGGAGGATTATGTACGCCACCTTGAGTTCCTTGGAGGAAAAAAGGTGGGATATAAATGAAATAAATAAATTGGAGTGAAACAGGTTTTCCAACCCTGCTGCAGTGAATAATCATTTCTATCAGGCAAAACATTCTTCTGTTCTAATAAGGTTTTTTCTCCCACATCAACTTTTATGGCTAGTTTTATGACACTGTTGCAAAGCAAAAAAAAAAAAGCCCAAACACACCAAAGCCAAACTGCCAGGTTCTTCAGTACAGTAACTTAGAGGTTACATCCTTCACAATGAAATTAATGCTTTTCATTTCACCTTTCCTAATCATTTGTCTTTCATATAATGATTTATTTTTCAACCTTCTCCACTTAAGGCCTTGTTATGTTTATGCACTAAACCATTTGCTTGAATCAATAAATGAGTGAATTTTCAAATATTGGATGAAAATATTCAGCTGGTGCACTAGAATATTCAACAATCTTGTTTTCAGAATTATTTGTTGTATTTTTTAAAACTAGCTTGAGTCTGCCTTCTAAGCCTATTTGCATTCTAAGCCTGTATTCCAAGGATATAAGCTTCAGTTCAAATGCTCCTGTAACATGAAATGAGTTTTGTTACAAATAAAAGAACTTATTCTGTAGAATAGCATTTGAAGTGCAGAACTCCTTTCTCATTGGACACATGCAATATCTTATGTACATCTTCAGAGTACATAGTTAAACTTAAGGACTCTACTTCTAACATAGCATCAATTGTCAGCACTACCGTGCAAGAGCTTAGTCTTACTTAGAGTAGATCACTTGGGTTAGATCCAAATTTAGGTGCATGCAATTGAACTGGTGTAAGTGGACCTCCTTTATCCTATTAGAGCCTCTCCAGCCCCCTGGAAAATGCTTCACAGAGCGGGACCTTGCTCAGTGAGGTGAACTATGGTGGATGGGAAGAAGGAGCTTCATAAATGATCAATTTATAGCATGCCCATGATTGGCCACTCATGGAAATTTTTGGGTCCATTACATGATGTTGTTAACAGCCAGGACGTCTCCCACACTATCCCCTGGAAATAGCGCATTTGAAAAACACACTAATAATGTGGTAATATCTGTAAAAAATGGGATCTTACTGCTATTAAATGGTGTTGTCTCATTAAAACCTAATGAGGCCTTTTCAAGAAGGGAACAAATCATGTGGTTGCATGTAAAGAAGTCCATTGGGATGGTGGAATTACTATGGGGGGGAAAGCCATAGTAAGGTGCAGGATTTTTCTATGACTGGAAAAGTGGAATTCCAAATAATAATAATAATAATAATAATATGCAGAGCTACCTTCTGTTAGGGGAGATGAAGAAGGCAAATGGATAAAACCCATTGATATAAATGGGACTTAAATTCATAACTAACAAGTTCCATTCATTTCAATATGTCTGCTCTAAGTATGATGGCATTTGCTTCTAGATTAAGTCTTTCTAGTGCCATTGCCTTGCTTTATAAATAGTGTCATCTGACGGTGGGGGGGGATCGAGTTTCCTTACTGTCACTTTCCCCCTTTCTGTCCCACAATACTTCCTCTTTCTTCACACAGGGGAAGTAAGAGGAAGTACACAATGATCACATGGCCCATTCAGTGGCCGTTTTTATCACACCGCTTTTCCTGCATGCAGCAGGAAATGGCACATTTCATTTTTTTAAAAAAATAAAAATTGGATTTACCGGGGTCTATTTTGTGAAGGCAAGAAGGACCAGGAGACTCATGGGAGGCAGATGTTATCGTCAAAAGGACCCATGAACATCCATCAGTGGGGAGTAACGAGCATGCGATAAAATGCTCATCTGATGATGCTCATAGAATTTCATGAGAGGTCCAGACATTGTTGCCTTCCTCTTGTACCCTCCCATGTTTTTCCACCACTTCTTCCATCTTTTTTCTTTGCAGAAAATTCATTAATGAAAATAAAGAAAGATGGAATTGCTACACAATGCCTTCTTACTGGTAGTGCCAGGAGCCCTCTGTGTGGAAGCACACTATGTTTGGATCCAAACCTTAATTACTGCCCCACTGCAGTTAATTAGAACAAGGGTTTTTGTCTAGCATAGTCAAGATTGTTGTTTATTCGTTCAGTCGCTTCCGACTCTTTGTGACTTCATGGACCAGCCCACGCCAGAGCTTTCTGCCGGCTGTCGCCACCCCCAGCTCCCCCAAGGTCAAGTCTGTCACTTCCAGAATATCATCCATCCATCTTGCCCCTCTTTTGTCGGCCCCTCTTCCTTTTGCCTTCCACTTTCCCTAGCATCAGCCTCTTCTCCAGGGTATCCTGTCTTCTCATTATGTGGCTATGTGTATATATTGTACCTTATGTCTTTGTAATCTTATATACTGCTTAATATAATAAAATCTCCAAGTGGTTCACATATAAGTATTAAAAATCACATCCAAGTACATCATTAAAAACAATTTTAACTGAAGTAACAATAAGAACCTCATTTAAAATACACCATTAAAAATAATTCCAACTACAACAACAATACAAAACAATATCAGGAACAGTAGGGTGGAGCAGCATAGGCCTCCTCTAAAGATTTTAAAAGTTGGCTGGATATTTATAGGGGAAGACAGACTGCTAGATATCCTGGTCCCAAGTTGTTCAGCACTTTGTATGTCAACAACCGTAAGGGCTATTTAAGTGATCCAGCTGCCTTACCATGGGCACAGTCTATTTGTTGTTTGGGGTTTTTGTTTGTTTTTGTTTTAAATAATGTAATAGCAGCAGCAAAATGGTTTGCTAGCAAGGCAAGGATGCTTTTTGTCTGCCTTGCTTTGGATATTGTTTTAGCCACTGTTTGTACTGCATCAGCTAAAGAAGCTTTACAAAAATGACAGCTACAGGAACTGAAGAATGATGTAGTACCTTGACAATTCGTTTGACATTATTCAGGAACTATTTATCACTTGGAATAAAATGGTGCTACATTGTTTGTTTAATATATAATTCATTGGCATATAATTTATTATTCTCCCTGGGTTCCAGGGCAGCTCTTCCAGCCCTGGGTATTCCAAACTAGCCTTTCTGTACCCCACAACTAGCATGTAGCAAATCCCAGCTGACCATACCCAGAAGTTTCTAAGCAACCATTAGCTCTTCTTAGCCTCTGCTTTCCAGCATCATGCAGGAAGCTTGTCAAAATTGTTTAGGATTCATTATTTCTGTGGAATAAAAGCACTGGGAATAATTAGTATCACCTCAGTTTCAACACCTCTTAAATAACATAGCACATCAATTCCGAAGTATGATCATGAAACCTGAGCTTATTAATGAAGGTAGGAGGGCTGAAAGGGAAGGAGAAGTAGGTGCACAAAAATAGATTCAAAATGCATGTTTCTAGCATTGCCATCTACTGTAATTTGCTTTTCAGTCTTCCCTAAGTGGAAACAAAACATCAGGTGGCCATGGATTCAGCTATCAACAACGTGACCCATCATCATCATCATCATCATCATCATCATCATCATCATCATCTATGTATATGAAAACCAGCTATCTTTACAATACATTGCATGCACCGTTAAATACATACTTAGTCATGCTTAGAACAGACCTGTTGCAATCAGTGGGACTTAGGTCCTACTGATTTCATGGGGTGTACTACATCTGGATCCAACCCAATCACTTGAAACCTTACTTTCCTTCCATGAATGGAATAGAGTTCACGATTGTGGGATAAGACTTTTTTTTCTTTCCCTTTCCCCTTGCACCGCCTAAGATCTGCTCCTGGGGTTGGAGTTTCTTTGGGAATAGTGTGGAAAACTGCAGGTGGAGGGGGTAGGTGGTGGAAATTAGGGATGTGCACGGACCCCCCCGCTCCGCTTCTCTTCCAGATCTGTGATTTGTGGATCGGGCCGCTCTGCTCCACCCCCGCTCCGCCTATGTCCGCTGCGGAGCTCCGGATCCGGATCGGAGCTCCGTTGTTCCCCCCATAGGCTTGCATTGAAAGCTAAAAAAGTATACAACTTTTTTTCTGTTAAAGTTAGAAACCACAAGTTTGACACCATGACACCTCATGGAGGTATACACATGCACGCCAAGTTTCAGGCCAATCCCATCATCTCCTGTTTTTTGGTGAATTTATGAAAATCGGGCACCCCATTCACACCCCTTTCGATAGCTCCGTCAATTTGCACGTTAGAAACCTCAAACTTGGCACCATGATAGCTTATCCAGGGAAACACATGCATGCCAAGACTCAAGGCAATCCCATCATCCCCGGATTTTTGGCGGGGCTCTAACCTCTAACGCACCACCCATAACCCTCCTTTCGATAGCTCTGTCAATTTTCATGTTAGAAACCTCAAAATTGCTACCATGATAGCTTATCCATGTGTCCACATGGATGCCAAGTTTCAAGCCAATCCCATCATCCCCTGATTTTTGGGGAATTTATGAAAGTCGGACACCCTAGTATCTGCAGACAGCTCAATGGGCCCATTTCAAAGGAAATCCCAACATGCCATGAATTGGGGAGTAGAGATAAACCTAAATATGAATCTTCTTCCACACTTGAAAAATTGATTTGGAACTTGAGCACAGGAAGGACTTCTCCCCTGAGTCAAAGCAAGACACACAAAAACCATCCCTGCGAGGCGGGCAGGGGAGGAGGGAGGGAAGGCAGGCAGGCAGCAGACATTTCTGGGGGCACAAGGAAGTGAGCCAAGGATAGTTTCAAAGCCAGTAATGCATATAAAATGGAATAAATAAATAAATAAATAAATAAATAAACAAAAGAGGGGTGGAATTAAAAGCAGCAGTGTTGCTGAATAAACAACAAGAAGAATTTTTTTAAAAAGGCTATATGTGTCTTTTACCAGTAAGAGGGGACTGGACGTGCCCAAGAGGAGGGGGAATCATCTGCCAATTTGACTGGTCCTGTCTAGGTACCAGTCTTTAAGAAGCAAACGATCACTTCAACTCATGATAGGCATTCACTCCAGTGATTTACCTTTGGAGGGCTCTGATGGCCCTCCAAGGACAGGAGGGTGCACAGGGCACGTCCATGCCCTAGGGGAGCTCATCCCCTTGCACCACATCTATTCGGTTGTTCCCCAAAGTTAGGGTGGGTAGCAGTGCTGTGCTTTTTCTATCTCTTATTATTGGCTTAGTATATGATTTCAGGTTGTGTTTGTGCATTTGGTGGGGCTACTGTTTTAAAAAACACTGGGAAAAGTCCGTTCAGACTAAGAAAGAGAAGTTTCCCAGAATCCCAAGTTACCCGTTTTGCCTATCCCCTCCTCCAACTTTGGGATCATGTGATCATAACCGGGAGTTGACTCTGCGCCTCAGCCCTTCGAAAAAGGTATTTTCCCGCTGTTTTACCTGATTTTTCCAAAAATTCTAGCAAGCGAACCGCAGCATGCAGAGAGCTGAGAGTAGTCTCAAAATGACCCCCAGCCACAACTCTCTAAGCACAAGAAGTTTCAGAAAGATAGCTTAAAAAACAACACAGTTATCCCCTATTCTTTTCTGCAATGCAATCCTATGGGCGAAATTTTTCAAAATGGCGATCGGATCGGTCGGCAAAAAGAGAAGCGCTCTGTGTATGGGCGCTTCTCTTCACCGTGCTTCTACGGATCCCTGGTCCGCTTCCACTCCGCCTCTGGGCAAGGCGGAGCAGGCCAATTCGCTTCTGTTTCTCCGCTTCTAATCGGAGCGGAGCACATCCCTAGTGGAAATCACCACACACACATGAAAGGAGGTGCAACTTAGCATCTAAGCCATTATGAATGTGCAGTGAAATCCTATGGGACTTAATCCCAGGTAATTGGATATGGGAGTGCAGCCATAGTCACCCAAACATACAAATATTGAGAAATCCCTTCAACTCTAACTGCAATGCCACTGGCACGTTTGAGCCTTTTTACAAACTATGTCAATATTCAGTACAGCTTGAAAACTCAGGCGGGGCTATTCATAGTGGGGGAAAATACTTCTTGCCTCCCACATCAGTCACATGTTTGAACTCTAGGGCCTTCATATTAGGGGTGTGATCTGCTTCTCCTCGGACCAGAGAAGCAACAGCGAATTGGCCTGATCCGCCATGCCCAGAGGCGGAGGAGAAGCGAGTCAGGGGCCTGGAGGAGCATGGCGAAGAGAAGCGACCATAAGAGGAGCGCTTCTCTTTTCGTGGAGCGATCCACCCGCCATTTTGGATTTTTTCGCCCATAGGATTGCATTGCGGAAAAGATTAGCAGATAACTTTTTTGTTTTTAAAGCTATCTTTCTGAAACTTCGTGTGCTAAGAGAGTCGTGGCTGGGGGTCATTTTGAGCCTACTCTCAGCACTCTGCATGGTTTGCTTGCTATAATTTTTGGAAAAATAGGGTAAAAAAAGTGGGAGAGGTACCTTTTTGAAGTGCTGAGAGGCAGATTCAACTCCTAGTCATGATCACCTGATGAAGCATCCTCCAATCCCAAAGTTGGAGGAGGGGATAGGCAAAACGGGATACTTAGTAACTTGGGATACTGGGAAACGTCTCTTTTTTAGTCTGAACGGATTTTTCCCAGTGTTTTTTTAAAACAGTAGCCCCACCAAATGCACAAACACAACCTGAAATCATAAACTAAGCAAATAAATAACAGATAGGAAACACAGCACTGCTACCCACCCTAACCTTGGTGAACAACTGAATAGATGTGGTGCAAGGGAATGAGGTCCCCTAGGGCATGTGGACGTGCCCAGTGCACACACACTGTCCCGCCCTTGGAGGGTCATCAGAGCCCTCCAAATAGTAACCAGTGGAGACTAATGCATGTCATGAGTTGAAGTGTCAGGTAGCTTCTTAAAGACTGGTACTTACTTAGGGCCAGTCAAATTGGCATATCCACTTTCCTCTTACTGGTAAAAGACACATATAGCCTTTTTAAAAAAAAATTTAAAAAATTATTCTTGTTGTTTATTCAGCAACACTGCTGCTTTTAATTCCACCCCTCCTTTGTTTATTTATTTATTACATTTTATAATACACCCCATAGCCCAAGCTCTCCTGGCTTTTCCTCTTCAGTGAAGTCAGGCAGACTTTCATTGTGGTTCAACTCCTTGTTGTTGTTGTTGTTGTTGTTGTTGCTATTAATATTAATTAGTACTGCTATTATTAACGTTACTATTGTTGTTGTTGTTGTTGTTGTTTAATAATGGCTGTGATCACAGTGCAGTCAATCAATTCTGAAGCAAAGATCACAAAGCTTTACTCTTATCCTCTTAGCCTCCTAGTTATGGGATGCAAAAGAAAAGGCATCTCTCTGTGCTGCTCCCGCCTCACAGTGATGGTTTGCATTACTGGCTTTGAAACAATCCTTAGCTCACTTCCTTGTGCCCCCAGAAATGTCTGCTGCCTGCCTGCCTGCCTGCCTTCCCCCCGGGGTGCTGCTGTGGTGGGGTATTTGCTGGGACTGACTCCCCCATAGATCTATGGCATATCTCTGCCTGCCTCTCTGCCTGCCTGGTGCCTGGGAGCTGTACTACATGATGGGCTTTGTGGTTCGTGCCCACCAGCCTCCGGCATGCTTGCTGCCAGTCCTCCTCCTCTGTGCCTGCCTCGCAGGGTTGGTTTGCAATGCGTTACTGCTGGCTTAGAAAGAAACAAGCAATCCTTGCCACACTTTCTTGTGCCTGCCTCGCAGGGTTGGTTTGCAATGCGTTACTGCTGGCTTAGAAAGAAACAAGCAATCCTTGCTGCACTTTCTTGTGCCTGCCTCGCAGGGTTGGTTTGCAATGCGTTACTGCTGGCTTAGAAAGAAACAAGCAATCCTTGCCTCCTCCTCTGTGCCTGCCTCGTAGGGATGGTTTGTGTGTGTCTTGCTTTGACTCAGGGGATAAGTCCTTCCTGCACTCACTTAGACTTTTTGAAGTTCCAAATATTTTTTTCAAGTGTGGAAGAAGATTCATATTTAGGGTTATCTACTCCCCAATTCATGGCATGTTGGGATTTCCTTTGAAATGGCCATGAATTGAGCTGTCTGCAGCTTTAAATCCCTGAGATACTGGGGTGTCCGATTTTCAAAAATTCCCCAAAAATCAGGGGAGGCTTGGATTGGCTTGAGGCTTGGCATGCATGTGTATACATGGATCAGGTGTCATGTTGCCTAATTTGACATTTCTAACATGAAAATTGATGGAGATATTGAAAGGGGTGTGGATTGGGGTTAGGGGTGATGCGTTAGAAGTTAAAGCCCCTCCCAAAATCAGGGGATGATGGGATTTGCTTGAAACTTGCCATGAATGTGGATGTGCCTGCTTCCAAGTTTTTATCTGTCAAAATGTCGGAGAAAAGCCCATGTCTTAAAATGGGGTGTCCGATTTTCAAAAATTCTCCGAAAATCAGGGGATGCTTGGATTTGCTTGAGGCTTGGCATGCATGTGTATACATGTATAAGCTATCATGGTGCTGAGTTTGAGGTTTCTAACATTAACAGAAAAAAAGTTGTAGGCTTTTTTGGATTTCAATGCAAGCCTATGGGGGGGGAAAGCGGAGCACGGACCTGATCCGGAAGTTGCGGATCTGGAAGAGAAGCGGATCGGGGGTCCATGCACACCCCTGCTTCATATAATGAAAGCCCTATATAATGAAATCTGCTTGTGAGTACTTTAACAAAAGTGAAATTGACTAGGTAGGTATTGATATGACATTCTAGAAAAAGGGCATGACAAAACTAGCCCTGACACAGGATGCATATTACTGCAGGATTTTCTTTCTTATCCTACCGGATTATGGTTGTTTACAGTTGTAAAACTTATTCCAAAAGTCAATATTAGCAGCTGCCTTAGTTTACTTTTAACAAGCCCAGGCTTAGATTGGTGGAAATTAATACCCTGCTGGCTAAAGCCCCCTTTCCCTTTGCAAAGCTACGTCTTTAAAGCTATTTAACTGTATGAGGGGCAATGAACATCCCTCTTTCAAAAAAAGGCAAGACAGAAGAAACGTGACTAATAGTTGCACAGACTTGGCATTTGTAAAAGCAACATATCTCTTAGTCCAATTCTATTTCTCATATTAGCCACATGTTTTATTAAATAATCCCTAATGGCAGGCAGGGATTGCAGATGTGGAGGCTTAGAAACTGCTCACTGGGAGGTTGCTCACTGGGGTGGGGGGAGTTAAACAAGGAAAGGGATACATTCCATATTGGGGTAGCAATAGAACTAACACAAAGAAACAATTCGCTCTTCATCACAAACAAATTTCTCTTTCTCTCTCTCCCCTTTTCTATAGCAGTTCTTGAAAAATATTTTTTGTTATTCACATTTGTACCATTCTCACTGCCTGATCTATACATGTGTATAAACTATGAATGAGGGGAAGAGGATGAAGCATTTTCAGTAATGCATAATGTGGTGCATTGGAGATTTTCACACAGTGGTTGTAAGACGCATATTTTCCGAAGTATGTTCCATTGAATCAATGGGCCATACTTCCAAATAAAAGTGTTTAGGGTCTTCCCATTGAAGAAACATTGCAAATGCTAGCTTGTGGTTTTGAGATCTTGGCAAGTAGATCTGCTCCCATTGGGAGATGGAGATACATTTCGCTGTCCAATTTCTTATTTAAATAAGTAAAACAGACTAAGGATGAAAGTCTGTCAAAGGGTCTACAACCACAAGTGCTGGGACCAGTGAAAGAGCTGGAGACAGACTTCATGATGTCTCACTGTGAAGGATGTTGTTTAAGAGGGCCTCATATATTTCTATGAAGATCAGGAATAGCACTATCATGCTTGGAGGATACAAATAACTTTAAAGCTATGTTGCGCTGATTAATGCCAGCATTAAGAGCTTTTGATTGTGTCAGGTAAGAAAAGTTTAATATCTGTAGTCTTGACTACAGCTATAACTGAAGCTGCATCCATGATCTGAGATATGCCTGCAAATTTCAGAGTTTCCTCCAAATTGTTTCTATACTTAGAATCCTTAGGTTCCTTATTTTGTCTAGAGAAAACAGTTCAAAACTGACAATTTGATTCCCATTCAAATTCTCCTTGGAAAATATTCTGCTATGTTTTTGCACTTACAAAATTTTAAAAGACACCCCCCAAAAATCAAATTAGGAGCAGAGCTTTATCAGGAACAAATCGGAACCACTGGAGCGTATGTCATACATGATTTTGCAGTTAAGGGAATGATCTTCCCTTAAAAAAAAAAAAAAAAAAAGGGAACAAAATGAAGAGCCTTTTTTGGAGTATATTCCAAAAGAGATTGTATTTTTTATTATATAGGTGTGTAGGTAGGACTCTTAATACTGAGAAGACCTGTGACAATGTTGCTTGTCAATAACATGGTGTGTGTGTGTGTGTGTGTGTGTGTGTGTGTGTGTGTGTGTGAGAGAGAGAGAGGGAGGGAGGGAGGGAGGGAGGGAGGGAGAGAGACATCTTTCCCATTCTCTTTCTGTAGTTTGCTCTTCTAGTCCAGGAGTGGGGAATCTGTAGCCCTCTGGATGTTGTTAGACTACAACTTCCATTGGCCCCAGCCCACATAGCCAATGGCCAGGGATGATGCAAGTTGGAGTCCCAACAACATCTGGAGGGCCACAGATTCCCCCATCCCTGTTCAGTCCCATCATCTGTGCCTTCTCAAGCATGCCTGATATCCACAAAGAAGCCTGCTGCATGCTTGCAAAACCCTGGGCCAGAGCGTGACTCCAATGCAACAGGATTCCATGGCAACCACTGTCAATTCCATTCCCATATGCCTGCATTCATCACTTAGGATCGTTTCCCCCCACCCCTTCTCATCTGGACTGTTTGTTCTTCAGGGCAAAATGAAACATGCCCATAGAGCATTGATTTCTGTGGCACTGAGTTGCTATAATCAATTCATTATACATACATTTCAAATACAGACCTTTAATAACTTTGGAATTGGATCTGTCCCTTGTGAAAAGGTGAGTGACGCTGCTGTGAAAAATCAGCATTGCATGCAGGGCATCACTTGATTCAGGCACAGGCTCACAGGATGTGTGTGCAAAACTCAGACATACCTCTGTCTGAATTGTAATCCCCCACTGTATTGAGTCAGTCATGTATAAAGACTACAGAATTCTTGTTGAAAATTGGGATGGGGAAGAGGCTGTAGCTAAGTACACAAATTCTGTAAAAAGGCTCAACTTGCTGCTGGTCCTATTCACACATAGATTATAGATCCTCCCCATCCCGAAAAAGACATGGCCTCTTTGCATTGTTTAATCAAGAGAAATGTTCATTTGAACTTAGGTGGCGTAATTTATTTTATGCAGACAATCAATCAGTTACTACCAATAAATCAGAAGTAAATGAACTTTTTTTTTTTAAAAAAAGTCCTTTAGCTGAATAACAAGCTTTGCTCTTTTATTACCTCTACTGTATTTTCTGTTGTCTTTTTCCAGCCAGCATTTCTGTGCTCTAATGTACTGCTTGTAGCTTCAGACATAAATAAAAGAAATAGAAACTGAAAGCAAGAAAGGCTTTTTACACTTTCTGCCCTGTAAAGGATAAGTAAAGGAAATGAATGCATCCATCAAGAAAGAGGGAGAGAAAAATACAGAGATCCTTCCTTCGACTCTGCAGCCACCAGCTGTGCCAATTCTGCTTAGGAGAATTCTGGAGCAAACTGTACAGGGTTGCTGGGTGAACTTGTTTGCATGTCAATGTCTAGAAACATTTCCCTGCTCACAGTTATTTCCTAACAGAACTAAATTGGACCTTTGAGGATAAACTGAAAAGGTTGGACACCCAAGAGTGCTCTCTCTCTCTCTCTCTCTCTCTCTCTCTCTCTCTCTCTCTGGGTGCTTCTATATGAACAGCTCCTAGTGCTACCAGTCAAAAGACATTGTGCAACTATTCTGCCTTTATCTACTGAGCAGATTTTCTGTGGTAAGAAGAATGACAGAAGAAGCGGGAAAACACGGGAGGCTTACAAACAGAAAGTGATTATGTTTGTACCCCTTCTAAACTCCTACAAATGGGCCAGGCCATGCAATTGCACAATAAAAGCCTTGTCTGAAAGCATTCTCTGACTCCGTTCACATGTCATGATAAGCCACTAGGGGTTAATTAACCCATGGAGATCCAAGATGCATATCGGCTACTATGGGTTGTTCTAGGGTTATCTGAGGATTGTTTATTCCTCAAATAACCCATGATGCCCAGGTTTGCAGGACATAACAAGTTGTGGCATGCCCCGATGCAGCTGGTGAATTCAAAATGGTGGCTGGCATAATTAACTCACAGTGGCTTGCCGTGACATGCGAGTTAACCCATAAGCCTATGCGGCAGGGTCTTGCTATTTACTGTTTTACTCTGTACAGCACCATGTACATTGATGGTGCTATATAAATAAATAAATAAATAAATAAATAAATAAATAATATGCACACACTCAACATTTATGAGAAATGCTCTAGTTCATTTCACACAGGCTTTCTGCTTCACTTCTGAGCCATTATGGCTGGTGAAAATAGTGAGGGTAGCAAGCTGCTACCCCTGGGTGTGATAAATTACTCTTAATTCATGTTGGCTGTGACATATGAGGAAACTAGAAGGTGAAGAAGCAGTGCAATATCTTGTGAGTTATCGCAGCAAATAAAAACCAACCTTTCCCATCCAGGTGATGTGTGTTTCCTCTTTACAATCAGCTTTCTTGCTTACACATAAGCTTTGTTGCCTTCTTTGCCAACTATGGCCTGGTTTATTGGGTTTTCTAATTTTACAACTCCCTAAGCAAGATCTAAGCAGAGATTTCAAGAAACGCAAGTAGTGAGTGAAAGTGCTTGAAAGTGTGTGTGTATGTGTGATTTTAATAAGAGCCAGTGTGGTGTAGTGGCTAAGGTGTTGGACTGGGAGTTGGGAGATTCGAGTTCTAGTCCACACTTGGCCAATCACAGATTCTCAGCCCAACCTACCTCACAGGGTTGTTGTTGTGAGGATAAAATGGAGAGGAGGAGGATTATGTATGCCACCTTGGGTTCCTTGGAGGAAAAAAGGTGGGATATAAATTAAATAAATAAATCCCTGTTGTAGTTTTTCTCCTTTCATTCACTCCATTGGCCCTGTTCAGAAGACACCTTAAACCATGGCTTTAAGCATGGTGAATAAGGCTTTTTGCCGTTCCCTTTATTAGCTTTCTGACCTGAGTTTTCTTCATCTTAGCTAGTGAAATTTAGTCAAAAGGTTGCAGCCCAGACTCAATGGCCCATGAGTATGGCTTGTACAGTGAGATCAATGCATGCTTATGTGAGAGATTGGCAGTGAATAAACCAAGCTTCTCAGAAATCATTACTGGGTTCGAGGGTCAACCCTGGCATTAGGTTTTCATTTTGAATGATGCTTCTATAAGGAGAAAGGCATAGCGGATATGTAAATATGCTGACTCCCCAAATTTGCAAGAAGCAGTGGTTTTTTCACCCTGCAGGACAAAGAGTGAAACTATATATTACATTAATGACATGGTGTGAAGCTCCCCCACCTTTTTTAAAAAACACACAAAACCCTAGAAATTACAAAGTAAATTTGCAGGACTCCTGATCATGACTTGGACCACCATCTGCAGAGAGGAGAGGTTTAATCTTTCCCTTCCTAGTCGCTTCCTCCTGAAATCATCCCCCCCCCCCCCAGTGCAACAGTTTTAGAGGTTCTGCAGATCAGTATTTTATCACATGCTCTTGACTGGACACTCACAGTTCTTTGCAGGACATTTTGATGACACAGCGTTCCACCCACTCCTTCGGCTCTTTTGTCCTTCACAAAATATACCTCATCAAATCTGATTTTTTGGGTGTGTGGCTATGGCGAAATGTAGGGTTGGCAGATCTGGGTTTTCTGAAGGCAGCAAACTGCCTGTGGGATCACCGCCCTGCCTCCTTGCTTAACACATTCCTCTCTTATCACGTTCCTTTGTTCCTTTCTTATCACGCAGGAACAAGTGTCTTGTTTACCCATAGCAAACGTCCTGTTTACTTCTGGCCTCACACAGGAGCAAGGTGATAATGAAAATTACTCCACATAGAAGGAGGGGGGAGAGAAAAGGGGGGAGGAAAGGGTGGAGAAAGATCTATATAACCACACTGGATGTATACAATAAATCAGATTCAGATTCTGCCCTCACACGGTGTATGGGTCTCCTTCAGCAAAGCTTGCCGGCATTTCCTGCTGTGTGCAGGAGAAGCTGTGTGATGAAAACTCCCACTGAATCACTGAATGGGTCACGTGGTTGTTGCTTCCTTCCTCTTTCTTCCCCGTGTGAAGAAAAAGGAAGCTGCTTGTCCTTATTGTGGGACAGAAGCAGGAGGCAAAGCGACTGTAGGGCAATGAGATTCCCCCTCCCCCGTCTGATGAACCTCTTAAAATAAAACAATCCTTCACTGATGCCATGCATTCATCTCCTTGTTGATTAAAAAAGGAGTGGAAATTAATGGCAAAATTGCTTCAGGTAGGAAATTTCTTGGTGCCATCACAGAGGAACAGCCAATCAACACCATGCACAGCTGGCTTCTGCAAACCTGCAGAACAATGTTTTTCAGAATGTGGTCAGAAGAAGAAGAAGAAGAATGTTTACCTGAAGACAGTGAGGGTACTTTCAAAGAAGCTCTGCTGCTCTAAACATGATAGGTTTGTCTTTATTCAAAGGATGTTTTTGTCTTTAAGGTTAAGGAGCATATACTTCTGTGATCTGCAGGAACCCTGTTATTTGCAGTGGTCCTATTCTGCTAGTGCTACAGCACAGTGTTAAAGCCACAAACAATTTAAGTTAGAGTATTAGCACTTAAGTTGATTCATATCACTATCCTAAGGCTCTGTTCTGACATTATAGTTCTCTTTACAGAGAACTGGGTTGTGTTGGAATGCAAAATATAATATAATCAGAAGCACACAGTGTCTTGTGTTTGTAGATCTTTTCTGCAAAATCAATGCGAAGCTCATCGTGAAGTTTTAGGGGTAGAATGCTGGCCCAATGGATCAAACCATCAGTCTTATTTTAATAAATCAGATGATGATGGTGTTGATGGTACCAATGGACTTGCAATGCGTTGAGTACAATTACCTCAGCTTCAGTGGGCAGGAGCAAGAGTCAAAGCTTACCATTGTGTCACTGCAGTCACTGTTTAATCAGCTTAAGGTGTTTGGAAGGCCCCAATGCTGGCTGCTGGGTCAACATTGGCCAAGGAGAGAGACAAGAAACGACCAGGGTTCAGTCCAGCCATTGCTATATAGTGTGTTCCTTGAATGTGCCATGTGTTGACCTTCTCCGGCAGTTTCATTGGGGAGGCTGGACTGTGTGGCTGGCACAGCATGCAAACAAATGCAGCTGCAGGAAGGAAGGCTCCGCGGGCACTTCTGTTTCTCTGCCAGTGATTCATTTCTGGCAAACACTGATGTACACCATATGTGGGGAGTAAAGGGAGGGAGGGGGAAGAGCCAGGCGAGGAAGCAGCATTTTCAAAGCTGCTTTAAAATGTTAATACGTTTGGAGATTGGACAAAGACAGGGCAAATGCAAGCAATGTGGGCTGTTCTGACAAACCTCTCCCTATATGATGATCCTGCGTCTACTTTGCAAAGCAGGAAGACAATCTAAACAAGCCATCAACCTGCTTTAAATTATCTATCTATCTATCTATCATCTATTTATCACAGTTTTATACCATCTGATACCCAAAGCTCTCTGGACAGTTCTCAAAAATTAAACGGTAACATAATAAAACATAATATACCATCTTCAAAACTTTAAAACAGAATAAAGTGGATGTAAAAACCAGAGCAAAAGCCAGCAGCAAGGTAAAGATCTAAAAACACAAGAATACATTTAAAAATAAAAACTGAAGGTATAAAGAAAATTGTGACATATTTGGATCTCTTGATTCTCACATATATGTCACCCCTCCTTTCTCCCCATTTCAAAGATTAGTGTCTTAACAAACCCATCCTCTCAGGTGATTTTCAGGCCTGATTCACTTGGGTGTCTTTTGATTTCTCTGTGTTTGATGGCTGCAGTCTTGAGCTATATCTGTACAAACACTCAAGGTGTAAGAGACCTACAATGCAGCACTGGACCAGCGAAATACAACAACAACAACAAAAGTAATTAGAAGTACAATTGTGTCAATTTTATATGGCAATTATTTTTACAATAACAGATTATGTTAGTCAATCCAAAACATCAAAACAACTATATCAGTTATGCTAGTCAATCAGTTTACAGTGTTTTCCCATTTCAACTCCATAAAGCCTTTGTCAGGTATTCCTGTAGATATAACATGTTCAGTAGCAATTTACAGTAACTAATAACATTGTGAAACAATAAATTTACTTCCTGTATGGCATATTGGTCACTAAAGGGTTCAGAGTGAGGTAATCCCAGAGACTCCTGGCTGTGGTGGAGGATTCTGTTTGGTGACTGGCTTTAAGAGTTATCCACACATTCTGGGAAGGGGGAGCTAATAATCAACAGAGGGATTGCCTCACTCTTCTGTGGTGTTATATTAGCTGTGGGCAATGGTCTGAGATAAGCTGTGGAGCTGGTCCTGGTCAGGACCGAATGAAGAAATGACTGGATTGTGGTAAATTCTTATAAAAACAACAACCTGGAACAAAAATCTCACCCATCCCTAGATTCTTTGTTCTTAAAAACCCACCTCATGTATGCATCGAGACTGGCAATGCAAGAGATTTGCATGCACAAGCCTAGCCGGGTATAAAGGATTCATTGCTTGGCTGAATTTGGTAGGGCCTTTTCCAGATGTGGCAACATCAATGCTATAGCTTGCTGCGTGGATATTTTCCTACTGACTGGAACAAGACCAGATAATGGCTTTTGCCTTATCTCCCAGCAAACAATGGATTTTCCTTTCACAGCTAAGCCATCCTTCCCTATCCTGTGCCTCTCAAGATATTTTGGCTGGGGCTGATGGAACCCAGGTCAAGGAAGGCTGAGATAGACATTTGTTTGAAGGAGAACAGGGAAGAAGAAAGGCTTCACTGTCCATATTCCATTTCTATGAGCCATGTAGTCTCCTTCTGTCCTGATCAGACACCTGGAGCAAATGTAGCTGGAGCACACAGTTGTTGAAACAGTGGCTAGACTAGAACTGAAGGTTTATCATGTCTGGCCCTACCATTAGGCAGAGTTGCTTCAACTGCCTCAGGCAGCAAATGCTGGGGTGGGGGAAGCAGTGACAGCACCCTGACTCTTCCTCCTGAGCCCCTTGTCCAGCATTCCTCTCTATTGGAGATCAGAGCTGTGTGTGCTATGTGATCTTCCTTGTGTCCCCTAAGCAGCTTTTTCGTAGTGAATTGTTTCTGAAATCGATATGAATAAATACATCCCAGCACCACCAGCACTACCACTACAGGGTGAGGATGGCAGGGGCAGAGGGTAGGGCTGAAGCTTTCACGTATGTCCCTTCACAAACCCTCAGGAAGATAGTAAAGGATATATATGATGCTGCCAAGGTAAACTTCTCAAAGGTATTTAACGAACTGAAGAGCCCAGCAAACTAGTTGAAGGATCTGAATCAAATTATCCAATTGATGCTTTCTTGTTGGTTGTTTCCTTCCACATGGCAAGATACTATGTGTCACAGTTTTTGCCTGAAGCCAGACTGATCGAATATAAACCAAGCATGATGTGTCAGAGAGTTCAAATGGTGAAGATTGTTTTGCAAATGAGGAAAAAAGGGGGTTGTTGGTTCCAGTTTGAATTTTAGTCTGTTTTTCCTAGTGGTCAGTGGTATGTGGAGCCAAGGCTTGTAGGGGACGTAAGCCAAAGATGGTGGGGGATGGGTGCCAGGGGATGAATTTTCCCAGCAACAATATATTGCTCCCCTTGTAATGGGAAGTTTTTTGGGGTGGCCTGGTCTTGAATGGGCAACGAAGACCTACATCTTTCCGAAGGACCTGCTCCTGATGGATATGAAAACTGCTAGGACTGGTTTGTTGCTATGGATCAACTCCACAGTCTGAACGTTGCAACTCTCCTTGGGAAGCATGACTGTTCTGACTGCTACGATGAGCCCCCCACTCTACCACTGCTAGGGGCACTCAGCTGAAAATCTTGCAGCTCCCTCTGCATGACTTGTTAGAAATAAGGAAAAGGTTTTAGATTGTTGTTAAAAAATAAACAAACTAACAGGACTAAGTTTTTCAGTCCCAGAGTTTTCTGCATGTGTGTGGTAGCAAGGATGAAGGAGAGGTGGGGGCTATGTGTATAAATTAGGAAAAATGGATACACGTTAACTGGTCTTGAGCTGTCAAATACTCAAATGCTGGCAATGATTTATCAAATGTTTTAGTTTTGAATTGAACACCAGCCAGTACTCCTCAAAGGCACAACAACACATGTTCCAGTCCTGTACCGAAGGGTTGATTTCCTACGTTGTCCCACTATCCACTGTTTATGAGCAGAAGGTTCTTTCCCCTTACAGCTGATGCAAAAAAGTCTGACACGGATAGCCTCTGCCTTTTCCAGTTTCCTTTTGTGGAAAGGTGCTCGGTATCTGTCACCATGTTACATTACAGTGGCCTCAGTCTAGTTAGCAGAGATGAATGCCAAGTGTGCTTCTGTAGCTGAGACTTGGATGACCACTTATGTGTTGCCAAAATGTTAGTTGCATTACATTTAAATATAATATCATTAGAGCTATGCTGGATCAGACCTAAGGTCCATCTAATCCAGCACTCTGTTTGCATAGTGGCCAACCAACAAGCAGGGCACGAGTGCAACAGCGTCCTCCCACCCATGTTCCCCAGCAACTAGTGTATATAGGCTTACTGTCTCTGATACTGGAGGTAGCATATAGCCATCAGGACTAGTAGCCATTGAGAGCCTTTTTCTCCAGGAATTTCCCAACCCCCTTTTAAAGCCATCTAAACTGGTGGCCATCACCACATCTTGTGGTAGTGAATTCCATAGCTTAACTATGTGCTGTGTGGAAAAGGACTTCCTTTTATCTGTCTTGAATCTCCCACCAATCAGCTTCATGGGATGATCCCAGGTTCTAGTAATGTGATTTCTCTCTCTCTCTCTCCCCTCTCCCTCTCCCTCTCCCTCTCCCTCTCTCTCTCCCACTCCCTCTCCCTCTCTCTCTCTCTCTCTCTCTCCCTCTCCCTCTCCCTCTCTCTCTCTCTCTCCCACTCCCTCTCCCTCTCCCTCTCCCTCTCTCTCTCCCACTCCCTCTCCCTCTCTCTCTCCCTCTCCCTCTCCCTCTCCCTCTCCCTCTCCCTCTCCCTCTCCCTCTCCCTCTCCCTCTCCCTCTCCCTCTCCCACTCCCTCTCCCTCTCTCTCTCTCTCTCTCTCTCTCTCTCCTCTCTCTCTCTCTCTCTCTCTCTCTCTCAAACACAAATTTAGAAGTAATACCTATGACCTGCATGCCTTGCTCAGTCTGTGGTCCAGCTGCTGACTCTCTACGGGTAGCTTCAAGGCCCATGCCACTCTCCCTTCTTACGGTTCTTCAACTTTAACCCAGACTTGATCTGGGCAGCTCATCAAATACAGGGGGTTGGGGGAAGCAGAAGGTCTTTTGGACTTCAAGAAGCCTTGTCAGCTTGGGAAATGGTTAGGAATGCTGGGAATTGCAGTCTAAAACATCTGAAAATTTACTTTCTGCCCACCGCTGAAGTAGAGGACACCTTCAAATAGAGGATTGTCCTCTGACTGCTCTTCAAATAGAGGACTGTCCCTTCTTAAAGTAGGACACCCAGCCACCCTGCTGAGGAGGCGGGGGTAATGAGTGGATGAATGAATAAGCCAATGCCACCTGTCTAAAATATTGTGTGAGAGATGACTCAAACCAACTTGATATGATAACTGTGTCTAATGGTGTATAGTAAGTATAATGAAATGCTGTCATATGCTGATGCAGGCAACCTAGCTACCTCTGAATATATCACTCCTCAATACCTTGAAGACAGAAAACAAATAATCTAATTAGGATGACAGTAAATCATTCTGTAGTTCCACCGCCACATGCAGGAATTAAGGTTGTGCGTTAGCTGAGAGGTTTGCATTCACCAGCCCCAGCCTGCAAAGCCTCCTGCTGGAACCTTTTCTTCCTTCCTTTCTTTTTTTAATTTGAAGTATGGAAAGAAGCCGTTCCACTCCCTGTAGGCACATAATTTGTGCATCCCAAATTTGGCTTCCTTACAGCACCAAGCTTGCCCTTGGCTGGAAATGCCAGCTTTCTGAACAAATAAAAGCCAGAGCGAGGCTCATTAATAGCAATGCAGGGAAATGCTGGAAACAAAAAAGGAAGGTGAAGGATGGGGGTTGGAAAACGAAGAAGAAGAAGAAGAAGAAGAAGAAGAAGAAGAAGAAGAAGAAGAAGAAGAAGAAGAAGAAAAGTTTCCTGAGGCTAATCTCCGAATTTCAACTCTTTCTTGGAGGACCAATATGGTAACTGTACATCCCGATAAATAAAAATGGTTTTCCTTAGGGGATTCCTCAATAATCCTAATTGACTGTTTTTCCTCCTTGACTCCCCTCTTTTTTAAAAAATAACTTTCACATTTAGAATGGGATTAGTTATAGCCTAGTGCAGTCCATATGGTATCCAACACTTGGTGAACTCTGAGACACACCGTGCACTCAGCAAGCAAGATTTTTGTAGCTTGCCCAAAGGGTAATGGCTAATTTTGCATGCATGAAAGCAACTAACTTTACATGCGACAACCATAGACTAAAAAGCCCACAAGGAGGGATTATAGCTCAGCGGTAAAGCAGATGCTTTGCAAGCAGAAGGTCCCCAGTTCAGTCTTTAGCATCTCTAGTTAAAAGGATCAGGTGCCGGGGATATGAAGGACCTCTACCTGAGGCCCTGGAGAGAGCCGCTGTCAATCAGACTAGACAAGACTGTGCTAGATGGACAAATTGTCTGACCTGGTATAAAGCAGTCCCCTATAGTCTCTATCATGCACTGTATCTATGATGGAAATGTGTCGTCGTCAAGGCGTTGAGCACCCAGATAATGTTTAATGCAGGAAGAATGGTGATGCAAGGGGAGTCAGGAAGTCTTTGTGTGGAAACAGTGACTCTTCACAGATGTACAGATTCCACAGAATTCCATTGCTGTGCATGTGCCTCCTCGGTCATGTGTATGAAAGTGTGCATGCATGTGTCAGTGAACAACCGTCGGGCACATGCTCAGAGTTACAATGGGCCACAGGGAGATTCCCTTTTTTATTAATTCCAGGGGACAATTAACAATGGACCACAGACCAAGTTTTAGATAATGATTATGTATTTTATTACAAAGTAGAGATTAATGAAAATGAATAGGTATAATAACTATACAGACTTCAGCTAGGACCAGCAGCTTATTTGACTGGAACTACAGAACAGAAAGAAAGAGAGAGAGAGAGAGAGAGAGAGAGAGAGAGAGAGAGAGAGAGAGAGAGAGAGAGAGGTGCATGAGTTACTGATGCCATTTAAGGAGGTGGAGGGTCCTAGGGATGTGGCAAACTGCGCAGGAGACCGAGCTGCAACAGGGTGAACTTGAGATGTAAATGACACAAGGTTGGGAAACATGAGGGGTAGAACCAAAGGCTGGTACAGTGAGATCTATCTTGCTTTGATAGGCTAATTAAGCTTAGAGGATAGCTCCTAGCATTCACACTCCCTTCGCGTGTGAAGAGATATCTATTTACTGAATAAAGCTTTGTGGCTTGCACAGCAGACGTCTTTATTGTCTCACGTCTCAGTGGGAGGGCTTGGAAGCATTACAGCTAGCCTATCAACTAAATAGACCATTTCCTGCCCTGGCCGACAGGCATTTACTGGACCCTTCCTTCAAGGAGGGTCTTCAAGTTGTAACCTCTGCCATGTAGCTAGTCTAGACCATCTCCCAAATCCTCTCAGTTCTGCACACTTGACCCTGGGGCAGACTCTGGGATCTGTCAATTCTGATGCTCCCTCTCCCTCCAACAAGGACTAAGTTCCCAGGGAGGGCAATGAGGGGGAAGGTGATCTCTGAGCCTGGGCCTCCTGTTCGATAAGCTCCTGGAAGATTCCTCCTTGGCCCCTGGATAGTCTTGGAGAATTCCTTCCCTCACTTCCTGTCTTGGCTGTTCTTCATAGAATAGTACAGTCGGAAAGGGCCTATAAGGCCATTCAGTCCAACCCCCTGCTCAACACAGCAATCCCCATTAAAGCATCCCTGACAGATGGCTGTCCAGCTGCCTCTTGAATGCCTCTAGGGTGGGACAGCCCACCACCTCTCTAGGTAATTGGTTCCATTGTTGTACTACTCTAACAGTCAGAACTAATGTTTTCAGTGGTTTGGGAGTGTTTGTATAACCCTGTAAGAAATCTGTCTCTAGTGAGGTAAATGTTTCCCCATGGGACATTTTTATACTGATACTCAAAGTATGTAAGCCTACTTCCTTAGACCAGTTTTCTTTGGAAAAAGCCATGGGACATTTTTACACTCCAGGACATTGCTTGTGTTTTGGATGTAAAGATGCTTCAATGGCAAAATCAATAGATTCTTGGGGTATTTTATGCCCCAGGTATGTTTTTGTTTCTGGAAAGAAAACAGTAAATGGTAAGAGGGTGAAATTTGGGGACATTGTACAGGTATTGGTCATAGGAGCACTATGTAAGTTTACTTCTGTGTAAATTCTGCAATGAAAAGTGTCACCCTGCCAACTTTAATGAATGGGATTTTATTTATTTATTTATTTATTTATTTATTTATTTATTTATTGTTAATTTATTTTATTAAAACTGTTTGTATATCACCCTACATCCAATAGATTCCAGGGCAATAAATAACAAATGTATCATAAAACATTAAATATACAATAAAAGCATAACATGAGCAATAAAATGAGGCAGACAGCAACTATAAAACATACAGCAGGCTAAGGCATTTCTCAAATTAAAATGCCTGGGAAAATAAAAATGCATGCATGCAGGAGCTCCCTTCAGATGCCTCAATTACAAAAAAGCACAAGGCATTCTGACCTTGTCTCTTGTCCAGATCATTCATTACAGATTTATGATATAGTCATTATTTAAAGAAGATTGTAATGTTGTAATGTTATGTAATGCTGCTACCTCACTGCTATGTCTGTTGCCTGCTGCACGCATGCTTTTCTCTATTCTCTGACGTATGATGAATGCTCTTTTACGCTAGGTCTGCCTTTCTGTTCCATTATTCTACCCCAGTTCTTAGCACAAAGTGGTGTCGGTAGGATATTCTTCAACACTGCTCTTAGGCAATGTGTGAAAGTAGAAAACACCACATATCTGACCACATATTAATGCTGGGATGCTTGTGTTCTCCATTTGCCTCTGCGGAATTCCACTGGATGTGCACAAAGGGTTGGATCAGACTTACATAATTTCTCTACCCTTGATTTCTTTAATTGCAGCTAACTAAGCAGATTCCATTGAAAAGTACTGCATTTGATGTTTTCTGGAAGTTCTATCTGTGGGCTAAGATGTTTGATGTCTTGTTCACATAAGACATCATACATCTCTGCGCATTGGCATGTGTTTGTACAGTAAAAAATGGACTTTTGTATTTCAAGAATGTGAGATTCTCACTATGTTTAATGTTTACTTTTATATATATTGTTTATGCTACATGTAACAAATATTATGAATGTCTGACTAATTTAGCCACAATTGTGTACAGCCCATCTTGGATATTGCATCATTTTTCACAGACCCCATGTGTCCATTTTTCACAGACCCCATGTGTCTTGTTCACACATGCATGGCATTACTTGATGTTCAATTGATGGGTGTGCATCTGCGAACTAGTCCAAAGTATCCCTGAAAAAGACCAAATAAAAATTCTCCAGGGACATCATCATGACAGGAATAGGAAGTTGGGATACAAAGAATACAGTTATTCCTGTCGGGTTGTGTAAATGTGCTAAAGCCCAGTGAGAATTATGGCAATGTGCTACAGGTGTACATCCAAATCCCCAAATACGTAACATACAGCTGTGGCCTAAGAGGCCTGTGAGTTAAAGGACTTCAGAAACAGCAACAAATACAGCACATGCATGCACACAAAGTGTTCTGCTGCTCTTTTACTTTGTCAGCCGAATCATATTGAAAGCAATTATTCCACTTTTCTTGGCCCAGGTTAAGCCTTGGCTGAAATGCAGAGTCTAATTTGGGGGCTTCATACATTCTAAACAAAGATGCTGAGAAACTAGAAAAGGCTCCAGAGGAAAGAAAACATGTTAAGAAAGAGAGACCTGTGAGGATAGTTTGATGGAGCTGGATTTATTCCTCAAAATGGAGGTAGAACATTTTTCTGGTCCAGTAGCTCCCGAATAATTTAGGTTGCACCAGAAACATGAGAGGTAAAAACTATGTGTATAGTCCAGCAAACAGTTAAGTACCACTGCCTCTAGAAGTTCGCAGTGAGTCTTGGGCTGCTTCCCACACAATGGATGTTACTTCTTTCTTCCAGCTGTGAGCATCTAATATAGGGCAAGGCCCTCCCAGCAACAATCAAAAAGCACAGCCATGCCAGTTTCAGCAGGAGGTCTGGCAAATGACTTATTGGACAGAAATGCAATTTACCTGTCTGCACATTAAATAGTTGTGCCAGGGGTGAGACAGGCTCTCCTCTTTATATTGCAGAAACTGGGGGCAATGTTCTGTAGTCAAAGCCAACAAAGTCCATGTCATTAAAGTGACATGAGCATTAACCCCCGAGGAAAGGGGAGCAATATAAGTCATGGAAATGAAAAGTGGACTGTTTTGATATTTTGATTGGATGCTGGCTTTCCTGGATCCACTTTTTCCCCCTCAGCAGGGATGTCTCATGAACATGTAATTTTGGCTATTTTCATAAGCCCATGGGGCTCTGTAAAATGAAACTCACTCTAAATTGTTAGACCAATTGCAAGAAGAAAAGAGGAAGATACTGCAGTTAGTCTGGGTGGAAAGAGTGTGTCCACTGAACCTGTTTCATTTGCTTCTGGGCTTGTGCGAAGGAACAGAAGCAGATGTTTGTATTTAGTTCAATTTTTTGTATGTGTGGGGAAAGGATGGTAGTCAGTTTCAGCCAAAAGTTTAATTGTTTTGATGTCAAATGTTTTATTAGAATGTATAGGTCAGGAAGTGGTGTTCAGAGGAACAGGAGATTATGAAGTTCAACAGAAGGTCAGAGGAAGAGGAAGAGGGGTGTGTGTTTAATTACATGAGGCTTTTATTGAACACTTGTGATTGGTCCTTTACACAACATTGTTAAACTCCAGGGCATTTCCCATGCCTTTTGTGCTTTACCTCACTTTCAAAAAGGTCAGGGAGCACCTGATAAGAAGATTTCAAAGCACAATTCTTTTCTGTGAAATTCTGGACTTGTGCTATAATCACATGAAACATATAGAAAGGTATTCCCCGAATAAAAGCACATGTCCACCCATGTAAAGGAGCCAAACTTATTTCCACAAAGAGTCCGGAAGCAGAAGTCCTGTTAAAGATGCAGGATTTTAGCCTTGTGTGGTGAAGCTGTTTACATTGTTCTGATTTTGAGCTCCATCACACCATGTTTTCCCCCCAGTTGTCCCTGCACTATCCACCTCCATTTCGCCAGTGCATCAAGTGCTGATCACTTTCACATGTGTGTGTTGTTGCGCTATTTCAGTGCTATTTCAGCACGTGCATCCTTTCACTTGAGCGGGCTCATATCACTAAAATACCACCTTGTCTCCTCCCTTCTCCTTCCTTTTGCAGTTCATTGGTTGTTGTGGCTGGGAGGGACTTTGAGATGGACATGGGACGTGGGTTCCTCCCCCTGCCCTAATTCTTATTTTCCCATGTTTTTTTTTTTTTTTATTTCTTCACAAATGCAATTGAATGCAATTCTGGTAGGCTAAAATGGTGTAATAATGCAATGGTGTACTTAAGGGATTACAGGTTCAGGGAAAGTCAACCCCTTGCATGTCCAGGGACTGGTCTACCTATCCTCATTTCAACGAAGTATTGTTCCACTTTAAAACTTAGGAGAAAGGGGGCAGGGGGAGAAAAGGAACACACAACGCTTTCCTTAGATGCTTATAAACTGAGTTGGAGAACCAAAAGTATGATGGACCGACTCAGTGAACTTCGTACCAACAATGCAGCAGGCGTTCCCAAGGAAATTAAAATGGCATGCTGGAGGAGAACCACCCTGCCCTCTGCTTTCATCAGTGACACCACCCTGCACACACACCCTTCCACAGACACACACCCAGCAGAAAAATTGGGATGATCCAAATTAGCATCGAAAAGAAAATTACCCAGGAATGGAACAACGATGTTATCATGCATGGCAAAAAGAACCAGACTTTTCCTGTACAAAAATAAAACGGAAGGGGATGGGGAAATGGCGCGATCATGGCAAAATCACAGCAGGATGGGTACGACGTCATGCGAGTGCCACACTGCAAAACTGGACACCAGGCCTTGTGAGAGTGCGTTAAAAGGCTGGGGTGATGGAGCTCAATATTTGTATACTGTCCTGAGATCCTAGTGATATAGGGCGGAATACAGATGTATAAATAAATAAATAAATAAATAAATAAATGAAAGCCAGTTGCAAATGCAGAAAGACTCTAGAAGAAGAAATCCTGGTAACACTGTGTCCCCCCCCTTTATGTAGTGACACCCTTTGACTCTAAATTATAGGGCCTGCAGCAGCACTTGGGTTAATCCCAACAATTAGGGATAGAAATTATTTACTGGAATGGATAACACTTGTAAGAATTGATCCACCCATTTACCATTTATAGGTCTGTAATTAATTATGCTGCAAATCTTGAAGAATGTTATTTAATGGAATTATTTCTTTCCAGTGATGCCAAAGGCTTTGAGGTGTATAAATATCTAACTATTGCTGTCAGCTGGAAGACAAAACCTCCAGAGGGACAGTACAATTAAATTTCTGGTAAAGAATGTCTTCCAAATTTCATTTAACTACAATGTCTTTTGAAGAGACTCCGAATTTAGCAGCACAACATTATTATTTTCTTGTGTATACTCTATGGATACAATTGCACTGGGGCTGGTTGAAATGAAATTACTAGGACAGAAACTCGAGCAATTCTTTATGTAATTATTCCTATAAAAAAAGGGAAAGCATTTCCCTCATTTTATAGGGAAGGGATTATCTTTACAAACAATGCCGACTAGTGTGATTGCAGACTTGCTTTGTTATCGACATTGTCCTACTGAAGGTATTTCAATATCTTTGCACATTTATGTTTGCATAATAAATAGACATGTGACATCTGTTATGTATTCAACCTGGTTTCAATTGAATCTATACTTAGGGCTCATCTACACCAAGCAGGATATTCCACCATGAAAGTGGTATGTAAAGGCAGGAGTCACACTACTGCTTTATAGCGGTATTGAAGTGCACTTCAGGATCTACACTACTACTTTATAGTGGTACTGAAGTGCACTAACAACTGTTGGGGCCCATGACACATCTATACCAAGCAGGATATAACACTATGAAAGTGGTATGAAAGCAGTATATGGTATGTGTCAATGGGCCTCAACAGTTCAATACTGCTATAAAGCAGTAGTGTGGTTCCTGCCTTTTATATAACGCTTTCATACTGCTTTTATAGTGGAATACCTTGCTTGGTGTAGATGAGCCCTTAGAATATTCTGCATCTGGATTTAAGAAAAAGATATCAGGTAGGATCCAGGATCTGCTTTCTGTGAGAGGAAAGGACCTTACACAAGAGGAAGAGCTCTACTCAGAGAAGGTCCTTCTGCCTGGTCTTTGGGGGCCACCCCTCTTCCCACAAAACAGCTCACACCATTAAGCAGGATCTCCTCACTGCAGCATTTTTAAGGGGCTGGAGGGGCTGCTGGATCAACACCAGCACAGTTGGATCAACATCAGCACAGTTGATCCAAGCTTAAATCTGGATCAAATCTATAATTTCTAGTGAATTCCATGACTTGTTCATGTGAGTAGAACTCCACTCCTCGGATGCTCCCAGTGGAGGAAGAAGGGGTAGATAAGATTCCTCAAAAGCTGCTCTGGGAGGTTGGGGCACAGCTGAGAGTTGGTGTTGGGGGAGATTTGTGGCAATGAGTAGAATCAGTGATCATTGCCTTCCCCCTTCCTTCAGTGGGAACCTCCTCTGGTTTCAGTTGCTTCTGTGAATGGGAGCAACCCATTCATTTGTGGAAGGGACCCACTGGATCCAATCCCTTATATCTAGTAGGAGGAAAGTTGGTAGCAAAGTAGTACATAATTTGCATGCTGAAGGTCCCAGGATCAATCCACTACATCTCTAGATACAACTGGGCCCAGGTCTACACTACTGCTTGACACAAGGTGTAGATCTGGCCTGGGAAACACACTTACTTGAAACCCAGGAGAACTGCTGCTGATCAGCATAGACAAAGGTGAGCTAGGGGGATGAAGGGTCTAAGTGTAAGGCAGCTTCATACGCTCGTATTACCATTTTTAATTGACGTGGATCCAAATTATTTGGAATTAAATTAATGTTGGACTGAAATGTACAAAGAAATTGGGAAAGCTGAGAGTTGTAGTCCAATACATCTGAAGGGCACCAGAATAGGGGAGGCTCAGTTAGAACTAGGCCAATTACCATTGTGAAATCTAAATAAATCCCTTCCATTTATTAATTTTTATTTCACCCCATTTATTGCTGACATTTAAAAAACATTGGTATGGCTAACCTCACATTTACACAATAGTGAACATTAGAACATAAGAAGAGCCCTGCTGGACCAGACCAATGGCCCATTCTAGTCCAGGACTCTGTTCACACAATGGCCAACCAGCCAGGAACCCATAAGTAGGATACAAGTGCAACAGCACCCTCCCACTCATGTTTCCCAGCAATTGCTGTATATAGGCTTACTGCCTCTGCTACTAGAGGGAGCACATAGCTATCACAACTTGGAGCCATAGGCCATAGCTAGATGGGGCTTTATCCTGGGTCGATCCCCAGGATCGTCCCTGTGCGTTCACATGATTCACAGGGGATCCTGGGATCAGGGAGGGATGATCCCTCCCTTGCCCTGGGATATGAACCTACACTTTAGGCCTGCTTTTTCCGCTGTCTCGGGATGATCCCAAGACCATGGAAAGTGAGGCCCAACACCACAGTTTGTTCCAGCTCCTTGCAGTTACTCGCAAAGAGTTGGGACCTGTGCATGGGGTGCAGTACTGCTCAGGAGAGCTACTCAGGAGCTCTGTGTCCATTGGGGGTGGGTTAGGGGGAATGGGAAAATGTTTTAAAAATTAAAAAAACCACTTACCTTTTGTGCTCGTGCTCTCCTTCCTCTTTAAAAAACAAAACAAAATGGCAGGCGCAAGGTCCTCTCCCTCTGGGGTTTTCGCACGCCATGTGTAAGTAGAGGGGGAGATCTCGCAATAAAAATATCGCGAGATCTTCACCCCTCCATTGCGCTAGACCTGTAGGTCTAGCTGAGACCACAGTGTAATAATGGAATCCATTGTGAATGTTTCATTGAATGCACAGAGGGGCTGTGGGGTCATGTGAGCTAGTCCTACCCACCACCAGTAACATGTGTCCCCTGATGAAAGTCTGGTGAATGTTTGTGACAAAGAGTTCTCGACTCCCCTGAGGAAACATGAGAGTCCCTCTTCGAATGTAGGCGTTCTCTGTGTGTCCATCTGTATGTGCATAGACCTCCTTCTCACAAATGTCCACTGGACATTCATGGAGGAGGCATTATGCATTTCCAGCAGCAGGCAGGACAAGCCTGGCCCTCTGTGCATTGATTGAATGTGTGGGTGGGTTTGTGCAACACCTCCTCCCTGTCTGTTAATGGCAAACATCCTTTGAACTGTACTGAAATTACTTTCACTGACTTGCATGTACTAATAGACAGAATTCTTAGGACTAGTTCACATGGTTAAACAGCCAGTGGAAGAGGAGGAGGAGGAGGAAGCACGCGCATAAGTGTTGCCATATATGTAACATAATGTGTGACATGGCCATGCTACACAGAGCCTGTTCTTGCAAAGGCCCAATTGAGGCAATTCTTCCCCAGTGAAAAAAGAATGATACTGGGGAGACAGCTATAAATTCTGGACTCTGGACTGTCTTGAAGAATAGACTCTGCCAGGGATAAATGCAGAGCTTCCAAATATTTAAAGGGACAGTACATCAGTTCCTCAGTCTCAAATGGAGAGCTACGTTGTTACTAATTGCAGCACTTCATAAAAAACGCATCTTTGATGCACAGAAACTCCTGAATGGGAAAGAAACGATATATGCACAATCATATCCTTTATCTGAGACACACTGTTTGCATTTCTTTGCCTAACAATTAATTTAACTAGCGTGGACATACTAGGAATAATTTGTGCTTTTCACTTCATATACTATCAAATACTGTGGAAGGAAGCATTGACCTAGCTATAGCATCTAACCCACCATAGGCAACTCGCTATGAGCCTAGGTTTAATGCAGTGTGAAAATGTATTGGGCAGTATTTATGATTGCATTAATACTTAACTGGCTATTGTGTGGATTTAATATTTAATTGGCTGCCTATATGCAGTGATGCACCATTAGGCTGTGTAGAATTAAACTGTTCTGTGCATTGCCTTTTAAATAAAACATGTAATTCATGGTCACTTTAAACATAATTGTGAAGCCCTATTAAAGTTACATTTCCAAGGGATGCCGAAGGGAAATTCAAGCCAGTTGGAAGCACTTGTGAATATTTGCTGCACTCTAGAATATAAATGAGACTTAGCTTTTGGATAGTGAAGCTGTGACTAAGGACACATTTCACAGACTACCTAAACCACCATAGCTAACCTAAAGAGGCCATGTCAAGCTTTAGCTTAACATTATCAATGAAATCATGGCCTCATTTACCTACCTTTCCGTTTTATTGTGTATACCAGGGTTGGGAAATTGCATGAGATACAGGAGGCATTTTTGTCCCTCCTAGACCTCCACCCCCAATTGGCTGCACTCCACAAGGTGCCTCTGTGTTCCACAACACACAGCTCTACTTCTACATATCCACAGGAATACAAAGTATTCAGGTGGTAAACACAGTCTTAAACATAGGATGGCCACTTACACATCTCTCAGAAAAAGAGGACATGCATCACCAAAAGGGAGAAAGGACAAAAAGACATACATTGTATAAGATTTGCTTATGCTCATCGATATGTATAGATGCATATTTAGAAAGAATTACTATAACTTAAATATAAGTATAATACATTTGACCGGAGTACGTAAGACTGCAACCAGGGGACCTGTGAACCTGCTAGGGCTTCTATTCAGCTGCTAATTCAAGGCCCGTACTCTCCTGGTTTCTTATGTTTCTTCTTTAACTTCAAATTGGATGTGGAATAGACAGCTCTTCATACAGAGGGCTCCTTCAAAAAGAGGACTGCCCTCTGCAAATTAGGACACATAGCTACCCTACATAAGTGTAATATCTCTTCCGGCAGACCTATCCAGTGGAATTTTAGGATGTTTTAGAATGTTCTTAGGATGTTTTAACAATGTGTATTATGTTTTAATTCAGTTTTATGTATTTTATATTTACTGTTGTTCCCTGCCTTGATTAAAATGGAGAGGCGGGTAATAAATAAATTTATTATTATTATTATTATTATTACAATTCATTCTTGCGGTGTCTTTTTCATTTTTGTAAAATTTGTAAAATCCATATAAAACAGCTAGGGCAACTTTTTCATCTAAACTATAAGTTGCTTTTTCCACACCAAAGGTTTGTTCCAGATGTCATTTCAGTCTATAGGCCCAATTATTGTTTGGGATTGCTAACTGGAAATGGGGCACTGATGGCACTCAACTTTTTTTTTAGAATAATTTTTGCTATCTCTAAATGTCTGGGGAGAGCACTTTTCAGTCTTGAGGTTGGCTTGACCTCCCTCCAAGCAGGGCTTTAACTCTAAGACAGCTATCTTAAGGTCCCTGGAGAGCACATCCCTGCCTTCTTCTGTATCTGGTCATGCTAGGCAGGGCTCCTGGAGCTTTAACTGTTCTGATAAAGAGGGGATTTCACCAGATGCTGCATGCAAAGAATTGATACCTGCTGAAATTCACTTTGTAACACAACTGTTAAAGATACAGAAGCCCCATTCTCCTTTTCATATGGTCACCCTAAATGCTACCCCTTGAGCTGTTCTTGCCCCAGCAACAGCAATTAACTAATTCAATTCCTGAAGGTTTCATAAGATGTTTTCAGGTTGGATAGGCTTGCGATTCGTATGTTGTGGGAATGTGATAGGCCTGTTATGAGAGCCATTTCTTATGTTGTGGGAAGCATCTCTTTCAGCTTACTGTTCACAGCTAGCTTAATTGTAGCATATTTGAGTGTCATTCCATCTTTGGAAATGCAAGAATTTTCATAAAATGGCTGCTGCCATAAAAAGGCTGAAGCCTGATTAAGACTCCTGCAAGCAGACTGACGATGGGTAATACCCTCCATGCAGAAATTGTGCTGTACTCTGTTCTATACATAACAGCACGTTTTGCTTGAAGAAATGTTCAACAGTAATAGCAGCATGCTACATGATGATCAAATCTCTAGTTTAAAATTCAGCTTAGCCACAGACTCACTGGGTGGCCTTAAAGCACATCACTACTCTTGTCTGTCTGTTTGTCTGTCTAATCTAATTCATGGGTTGGAAACATGTAGGATGGCCAGTTATGAATGGGTAAAAAGGAGGAAATGCTTCACCACAAGAAAGGACATTGATTTGCATTGCATTTGC
Organism: Elgaria multicarinata webbii; assembly: GCF_023053635.1. Lineage (NCBI taxonomy): Eukaryota > Metazoa > Chordata > Lepidosauria > Squamata > Anguidae > Elgaria > Elgaria multicarinata. Next base: position 91,950,849 of record NC_086173.1, on the reverse strand, counting down.
ATATGCATATGCATGTGTGCAAATTTATAAATTATTATAACTTGAATAGAAGTACAGTACTCAAAATAGGGGTCTATTTATATGTGGGGAAAACCCCGCAGTGGCTGTTGATCTGTGCTGTGTTGTTTAGGCAACACAAGTGCAGCTTCGCAGCCACCGCAAGGCTTCCTGTGATACTCCGATCTGAAAAAGTTAGTGATTTACCCTGACTTTTTCAAATGGAGCGACATCAATACGATGCTTCTGCCATCTAATGTCTCTCCGGGGTCAACCCAGGGGTGGTGCCTGGTGGAAGGCGACCAGCGATTGCTTACCTTCAACCAGGAAAAGGGTGGTAGAAAGAGAGGCTGTCATGAGAGCCCTTGAATGGGCAGCGGTGGAGCAAAGAGCCCGGCTGCCTCCCTTTCTGCCTTCTTTCTCTTTTATGGAGGGTGGGGGAGCCTGTGGGAATGGTGGAGGCCTTTGCATCCTGGCACTCAGTGTCTTCTTAAAGAGTCTCTTCTTCCTCTCTCTGGGGTTGGGAAGGTGGTAAGGGTGAGAGGCACTGCTCTGTGGTGACTCTCAACTCCCTTCCCACCCTGACATCTTTGGCTAGTTGAGGGACGTGCAGGAAGAGGGCAGGGGTAGTGCCACCCAGAAACCCCATGCCCTCTCCTCGCCCACCACGGGAAAGGGAAAGTATGGGGTTTGAGAGGGAGGCAGTGCCAACCTGGCACCATGAAAACTGTTCCCAGTTTATCAGCAGCATTGGTGTCCACAGGTATCCTTTTGTCTATCCCTAATGTAAGGACATAGGATACATTTTATGACCTGTTATATGGACGAGGAAGGAGAACATGATACAGGGATATCATTCTCAGGAGCACTCCATTATTGTTTGTAATGTGCACTTCTTCTCCTCTAGCCTAACCAACTTCACAAGGCTGTTTTGGTAGATAAGCCTACATACATCATACAGATCTCCTAGAGGGAAGTGCAGAACACAAATGGAAAAATAAATACACAAAGGGCAATACACAATACAAAATTGCTATCAGGGACATCCAGGTTAGAACATAGTTCTTTTCAACTAGCACACCATTCTGGATTTTGTCTGTCATCAATGCTTTGGGAACAGTAAATAAGTATCCCAATAGCAGGCAAAGTATTTTGCAACAGCAACATCGCCGTCTGGTTAAGCATGTCCAGTATTTAATGTTTGTGTGTGTGTGTGTATTTCACTGGGCCAATTCATTTTTCACTTTCTCTGTTTTAAGGTTATAGGATAGATAATATTATGGAAAAATATATGACCTGGAGTCTTCTTCACTTTAATAAATTCTTCTACTTGTGTAGTATCGAAGATCCCTTGCCTGTTGGATAGGACCCAGCTGCTGTGAAGATTTATTTATGAAGATTTATTTATCAGCAGGATCCAGCTGAATTGGCTTGAAATCTATTGCTTCCTCCCATGGTGAGGCAGATCAGACAGGTGGCAGAGTTCATCTTTAATTTATCGATGGACAGAAACAAAAGCGCTCGTCCTGTCTAAAGAGCTGGGTATATAAGGGAACCCACAGGGCTGCTCCTGTGGTTCCTTAATGAAACTGAGCTGCTCAAATATTCAGAGACCCAGATTGGAGGAGAAGGAGGAGGAGGACAAGAGGAACAAAGAGTTCTGGTACAACATCTTTTGGTGCCTGAAGTTTGGAGACCTTGTTCTGACTAGTTCATATATATATATCAAAGGAACAGACCACCAATGGTGAGTAGGTAGGATTTTTTTCTTAAAAAGTCTTATTAAATAATATATCTTTCTTTGCATATTCCTTTAAAAAGAGAGGTTCTGGCCATGTGTTCATTGGCATTTTAAAACATTCCTCATCTTTATTCTCTGTTTTAATGACTGGAAGGCATACCTGATACTATGACATTGGCTAGGGGAAAACACAGGATGGTTTGAACTAGCATTGAGCTCACAAGGTTTGGGTAAAACATGAATTTCTCACTTGCTTGGGTTTTCCAAAACCAAGTCAAAACCCTTTTTGCTCAGCCAAAGGCTACCACCAATAATAGAATAAAAATGGGGTTCAAAATATATTTAACACATAGCCTGACATAGTCTATTACTATGTGCAATATATATCTAATATCTGATACAATGGTAAATACTATAACATATTATGGCAATGACTAACAGTAGCAGAAAAATAAAATCTATGTCAAAACACAAAGTAATTTAGTAAATATATAAGAACTAAGGGAACCCAAATATTCCAAACAAGCCATGTTAGCAAAAATAGTTCTGATGTCAGAAGTATTAACCAAAGTGAGACAGACAGACAGACACACAGACACACAGAGAGAAGCAACTCTGCCCTTTTGTGATTGACGCAACTATTACCCATTCTTCATCCTCCTTCATTATTCTGAGTCATACTGGTAGACAATCATATGGAATGAAACCCATTTCTTTTTGTTATACAGTTTTCTGTTTGGAATTTGGGCCTGAGTCTCAAAATCTGCTCTGAGGCAGACTTGCTGTTTGGGAACATGCCTGCTACTCTTTGTTTTCATCTCCTCACCACCTAAACTGGACCCAATAACCCATCAGAATATGGAGACTTTAGGCATGCATTTAGAAGGCCAAGATGGGGTTGCCAATCACCCAAATGATTGAGTGTTCCATTGCTGTTGTTGCCTTTGGTGTCCCTTTCAGGTGCACAAATAATAGTTTTTGATATATTTGAGGCATCTTTGGACCACTGGAACTGCCAGAGCATGCCAGATTTGATGTGTATCAGAATGCATTAAGGATCCATTTTACTGAGGGGTCCAGATACTGGGCAAGTGAGTACACTGTAATGCCCTTGAAAACAGCATCACTTAACATTAGAGGGGACCATGGGGCAGCAAAGAATACAGGCCAAGAGCTTCAAAGGAAATATTTGAGGACTGGAAGAAACTGATTGCATACAGGCAGCAGAATGGGAGCAGCAAGAGTGACCTTTTAAGACAGAGGATAATGTCACTGAGGAGAAAGCTGCCAGTATCCTCCACTGGCACATCAGGAGAAATGCAGACTGTGAACTTTGGCTCCGTTTGATGCTTCTGTCAAATGCTTTCCCCCATACAGAAGCATCTTGTTCACAACACATGCTCTTTCCTCCACTCAGGGACACGTCGACTGCAGCTTCATGTTACACAGAAATCAGGGGACCGAAGGACAGCAGCTTCCCCACTGGCAGGGAGGAAGACATGCTTCCTGGCTCCATCTGTTTTATTACCCAACAAATCTATGTCAGATGTGAGTACTGAAAGGGAAATGTGTGCTGCTGGTTCATTGCCTCAGTGGTTCCAAGTCAAAGGATACAAGCTCATTCCACTGTATGACAGGGTCATTTCCCTAATGGCAGGCTACTTAAGTGCTGCTTTTTTGTAACAGCAACAAGAATGTAAGAAGTCCCTGAACTTGTATAGAAGACCCCCTACATGCTACTAGGAAGGAACGTTATCAATTGCCATAATATAAATAAGTTTAGTAATGCTGATAATGTTAGCAATATATATTACTGATGAATCACATATTCCCACACAATATAGGTGCTGATGTTAGCCCTATTGCATACCCCAAAGGTCGCTGTGTTCTCATAATACAAGAACTTGAGTGTTAAAACAGTAAACCTTAAAAGAAACCAAACACTCAGGTCTTTTCTACTTATACTAGTTTTTCATTGTTGCCTAGAGAAACCTTAAAATACACTATTTTTATGGTAATGTAATTTGTATATGTTTATTAAGCTGTAAGGGTTGGAACCTGCATAGAGAGACAAGCAAATCAGACACACATTCACATGATGCTGACAGTGTGGTTGCCACTGAGATGGCAACCATGATGAATGTTGCATGTTTGGTGAAAGCAGCTCCTACATGGACCAGTCCATTCGCAGTCACATCAGCAACATTCTTTTTCAGGGGAAGGGCCTTGTTTCACTGAACTGAATTGTGTGAATGCTGCTTCACATAAATGGGCCTCCAGGAAGCTTGGTACAGCCATGCCACTAGTGTAATGTATGAAGACTTTAACCTTGTTTTTCCTATTCCAAGAGGAAGGTTCACAAGGCTGCTTTCACATACTGAAAGCCCACATGAGGGAGTTGAACCAGCTAGCCCTGATCATCCCAACTGCTGATGTGTGTACTGGCCATATGCTGGTCATCTGTGCATAGGGGGCCTATGCATGTACTGACCTATGTGTGAATGGCTCCTCCATGTGTGTGGGAATCCAAATTGGCCCATGTGAAGGCTAATCCTGATTGGCTCAGAATCCTGATTGGCTCAAGAAAAGGACCCCTATTTGTGGAGATTAGTACTGTACGGTTACTTCTCAGGGCTCCTAGAGGGCATGGCTGGTACATGTGGTTGGGGACAGGGCTAGCCAGCAGAACCCCACAGCTTTCACTTGTGTGAACCTTCTATGGTAAACAACAGTGACAGGTCATAAGAAGAACAGGAGTGTCATGCTGAATCAGATCCAGACTTCATCTAGACCAGCATTGTGTTCACATAGTGGCCAGCTACCAGCTGCCTGTAGGAAACCCACAAGCTGGACCTGAGTGCAATACACTCTCCTGCTCATGTACCCTAGCAACTAATATTCAGAGACATATACTTCCTCTGATGCCGAAGAGTCCCAAGAAATAGGAGATCAAATGATGCTTCCTTTTTGCCCACTGGAAGGTCAAAGTCATTGTTGTTTACAATTTAATTAAGGATGATTTCTAGGCGTTTGCACCCTTCTTTGAAAGTTGGAACACATAGGCAAACACTGCAGAATGAATAATTTTGTAAAAGGACATTGCAATATACACTGGATGTAACTATTCAGAAGGACCTGAATTAGCACTATTTCTTGAATTATGAAACATTTGATAACTAATGCTTTTGGGGATCTATCACCTGCTGTCATTCATGAATTCTTCCTCCATTTCATTCTCTATCTGTTTATCCTGCCTGTCTCTGAAAAAAAAAAAAAACCTGTGGTCTTCAGAAAGGCTTTGTTCAAGTTGCCATGACAGCTCATCACAGCTGAGAAACCTGTGCAGTACTACACATAGTTCTGAATATAACATTCTGATGCGTTACCAGTGCTGTGAAAATCAGCTCATGATGGTTCCAAGTGAAATCATACAAGAGACATACACAAGGTACCAGGTCTGTGGTGCAGAACCTCAAGTCTGTGGGCCAGATCCAGTCCACCTGGGGTCCCAATCCTGCCCACCAGAATTACAAGATAGCTACTCCTATTTCCCTAGCCCCACCCCTTTCTCTCAGTCACTGTTCATTTGTTGGTTCCTTTGTGCATCCCCCCCCCCATTCTAAAGGTTTGAAACACCTCTCCTAAGGCTTAACTATTAGTAGTAAGAGCTTTAAATGACAATATGCTGGTACGGGGGTATCTTTGGCCTCCACCTCTTCATCACAACAGTTAAAGCTGCAGGAGCCCTGCCCTCTTTTGTATCTGGTCGTTTTAGCTATACCAGAAGAGGGAATTTCACCAGGTTCTGCATGCATACAAATGACACCTGCTGAAATTCCCTTTTCTGTACAACTGTTAAAGATACAGAAGCCCTGTCCTCTTTTCGATATGGTCACCCTACGCTGAGACCTTTGAAAGGTGTTGAGCACCCCTTTATGAGGTAGTATCACAGAATGGGCACCATATAAGGAACAAGAATAGTCTAGTGGTTGATTTGGACCTTCCAGTTATTTGGAAAATTTGTATAATTAATTAGGAAATTCTTTCCATGCAGCTAAAACATTAAAAATGTTTTCAGTGATATAGAAAAAATAACTCAACCCACATGGCAAGTCACTTCACATGAATGGTTTGGTCAATAAAAGGGCCACACGAGGCCCTTGGCTCAATTTCATGTGGCAATCTGAAAAAAGAATGGTAGAAAGAGAGAGAAACAGAGTGGCAAGAAAGAAAAGGAGTGACCCACCCACATATGACTCTGGCTGTAAGCACCACTAGCTTTGTCTCTGCCCTCCACCAACACATGGTCTCCAATGGGTTACCTGTGAGGGAATGCAATCCTTGGCAGAGATAAGGAAACTTTCTACACAAAGCATTTATTGTGTGCTTATGATTCCTCACTCTCAGTAGTTTGCTGGTGCTTTACATGACGTTGTCATACTCCAGGCCTCTCCTGTGTTTTACAATCAGTATCACAGTTGTTTTTCTAATGAGGTAACTCTTACCTCATTAGAAAAACAATGGTGGCAAGAAACCCTCATGCATTTCTGCAATTCCTCTGTACTACAGCACTACCTAGTGGTTGTGTAACAGAACATATAGAAAGGCGAAGAAAGAAAAGCCCCAGAAAAAAAAATGTGTAAAAGAGCCTATCTTAATCCCACAAAGAATCTGGAAGCAGAAGCTTCCGTAAAGTGGCAGGTTAAAAGCCTCATATAGAAAAGCCCAAGAGTGCCCACCCTTGCATTATGAGGAGAGCCACTGCAGTGAGCAATTTGAGGAGCTTCCATTTGGAAGCCATTTTGTGTGTATCAGCCCGTACTGTTAGAGTATTTCCAGACAGACACCTTTGCACTGCCCAGTCACTGTAGTTTCACTGTGAGCTATATGTAGAATTGTAACGGGCTTCCCACACCTTGGGAGAGAGGGTATCACACTTTTGTATGCATGTCTGTACATCCTGCCACACTAGTCTAAGCATGTCATGTTAGCAGTGTGGTTAAGTTTAAAATGTGTGATAAAGCATCTTTTCATTTAAGGACTATTCTGTGAACAATTTAATATATATTTTAAATGTAGGTGAAACTTTGAAGTGCAAATTAAAGTTGTTGTTTTAAATCATCATGCTAAAATGGCACTGACTGGGAGGATGTGCTAAAGTGTGCTGATGTGTAGATGCATGGTGAGAGGCACAATTGCCTATGGAACATCACTGTACATGTCAAAACCACACCTTGTTCAAAAGATGTAAGACTCACTATGTACAACTGTGGGGATTGAGCTACGCTTCTATTCTTAAAACAAAACAAATCACACCAGATTATTGTGAGCTCTCAAAAGGGACATTAGAATTGTAGGGAAAACACTGAAAATCTCCCACTGGATGACCATGTGCTTTAGATTTTTGTTTTAAAAATGTGTGAACTAGGAGTAGCAATCACAGAGTAAGCACCATAACATTTTCTCTCTAGTAATAATCATCTTCCTGATTGTTTCCAGGCAGAATTCAAAGTGCTGGCTTTCACCTATAAAGCTCTATATGGCTTTGGTCCAGGTTATCTGAAAGACCGTATTCTCCCATATGAGCCTGCCCATGCTCTGAGATCTTCTGAGGAGGCCTTTAACTCAGTCCCACCAACAACACAGGCACGCCTGAGGGGTTTGCATGAGAGGGCCTTCTCAGTGGCTGCTCCAAGGCCCTGGAACTCCCTTCCCAGGGAGGCTAGACTGGCTCCTTCTTTGTTACACTTTTGGAGGTAGGCAAAACCTTTTTTTTAATTATTATTCTGGCAAGCTTTTGGAAATACTCTGGACCTGTGTAATATATTGGATTTTTTTTTTTAAAAAAAAATGTTACTGCTTTTTTAAATAAAATAAATAAAAAATATTTTTAATTTTACTGTGGGTAAAATACTGTGGGTAAATTTTAATTTTACTGTGGGTTTAATTCTATTTTAACTTTTGTAAATTTATATTTATATGTTTTAATTGTATATGTTTTAATCTTGTAAACTGCCTTGAGTCCCAGTACTGGGGAAAAGGCGGGATATAAATATCATAATCATCATCATCTTTACTTATCCAAGGTTGGGGATGTATGGACTGTATAAAATTCATTCTGTTTGCATTTACAGATTGTCAGGCATCTTTAGTTTTGTTGTTCGCTCATTAATGGAATCAGATTTTTGTTTAGTTGCTGAATTTACAAAAATGAGCAACCTCCCGACCCCCAACACAAATGCACAAATTTCTGCAAAATGTGCATTTTTACATTTTAGATTATGCACATTTTGAGCCAGGTGTTGTTTTTTGCCGACGTTCCATATTTTTCTATTACTAAATTTGCACAAAATTCTGGAACATTTTTTTTTTAAAAAAGGCCGCAGGTCCACAGAATCCCTGTGACTGGGTAAAAGCTGCTCCGATGTGGAATCTGTGGTTTGTAGTCATAAGAATCCAAACTCATTTGATTCTATTGCGAATTTTTCCAACATCCCTAGCCAAGGTAGACTAAGCTCAATGTATGCACTGAACTCAAAATTTCAAAGTTCGATGAATCAGATCCAGCCAACTTCCCTTTTTCTGTCTCACAGTTTTCTTGTAAATTGCTTCCTGTGACTCTAGTAACTATTCATCCAGAAGGCACGTCTTGGAAATGAAATAGAAGAACCTTCAGAGTAGCGTAGTATCTGTGCCACACTGACATTGTGTCAGATTGAATCTCCTGAGAGTTCTCAAAAATAGTTTCCTTTTCTTCCAGATGATGTTGCATAACAGCCGACTTACCTTGCTGCATGTGGACTTCACGTGGCAATCACCCCTTCTTGTGTTGACTGTGAATGCTCAAGAGTTTTAATCTCCATGAATTAGTGTTAGGGGAATGACACACTGTGAAATCTACCTCCAGACAGAAGCACCTGCTTCCATAACTAGGACCTCAGGGAACTACTGTGTAATGAAACCCCAGTGTGGCTGGCTGGTGATATGATGGCACTTTTTACAAGACCAGCATGAAGCTAAATGCCTGTTCAGTGTTCTCTCAGATACCCCTGAAATGAATTTACTATAGCTTTGGAGATGGAATTCATATTTAATTATTTAGCTGTTCCTACTCTTTTTTTTTTAAAAAAAAACTATCTACCTTCTTCTCTCTCTCTCTTTAAATAAGTTTAATAAAAATTCTGAATATGGTGCTCACAAAAATTGGCAGAATAATGTAGTATATTGAATTTAGGAATATTCCAGGAAAAACAACACTTTCCCCATATTTTCCAGCTGTACCTGGCTCTTAAATGGAAATGCAGCTCTTCATGCTGTTCTCAGATTGGCCTCTCACAACTGATTCATCAAAATCCTGATTGGCTCAGCACTAAGCAGATTTCAATCCCATGCATTTAAAAACAACGATGATGTTTAAAGTGCTGTTCTTGTACTGTGGGATGCACAGCTGGGCACAAGAATTAGTCACTGTGTGTGTGTTTATATTTATATTGAGAGAGAAGAAGGGAAAAAAAGGAGAGAGGGAGAGGGGGAGAGAGGAGATCTGGAGCAAAATATGAAGCTGTTCCACCATTACCCACTCTCAGAATCTAACCACAAGTCCAAACATATTGGGTCTTATCTTGCAGACGCAGATTGTGGAATTATACTAATCTTACCTAGAAGCATTTGTGCATGCCATGATGTTTGCAGTGTCTAGACCTCCTCTGTTTCTCCTCCCTGGTAGTGGCTTTTATCTGAGTGGCTGATCGATCTTTCTTTCCTCCTCCTCCTCCTCCTCCTCCTCCTCCTCCTCCTCCCAAAAATCTGCATTTGACCCCTTTTCACCCATGAATTCCTCAAGTAAATCCCCAGTTCCAGGTATTTGAGCTTTTCTCTCAAAAATGAATCACATTTCAATTAATATGAAACCCAGAAAAGTGGCAGAGACTGAAGTGCCTTATTTCCCAAGATGGGTTCCCCCCTCATTTATTATTATTATTATTTATTTATAAAATGTGTTTATGTGTTTGAATCCAACTCTATCTTAACCAAAAAGAAAAGGGGAAAAAACCCTCCCTACCTGTCACTTCTTTCCTTCAGTTTTCATATATTTTTCAATTCACATGAGCCCATTCTCATGGGCTGCCATGGTAGGCGTGGGCCAGTCACAAATTACCCATTTCCTAGAATGCTAGAAGAAAAGTAACTCGCCCAAAAACCGAAGTACAAGGCAGACGTGGGGGTTCAGCTCCAAAATACAAAACCACTCTTTTGAACCTACAGTTTTCTATAACAAAACCCATTTCATAGAAAGCAAACTGATAAAGCTTAGCCATGAATGTCATGTGGGGCCCAGAGACATTCTGAGAAATGAAGATGGTTTAGGAGATTGGTGCTTCACTTTGCAGCATGTTAGCCTTCCCGGTTTTAAAAGAAATAAACAATTAAAATCTAAATAAATAAATAAATAAATAAATAAAATGAAAATCAAGAGGGGCAGGAAGTTAGGAGGGTGTGAAGAAAGATGTCCGTGGGCATAGCGTTGTCCATGGACACTTTGGAGACCCCAGGTCCAGGGCTTATAGTATAGATTCCTGGTTGATTCTACGTGTACCCCCTGCAGGGATATGTGCAGTACTGGGCAGGAATATGGTGTGCAGTATCAAAAAAAGGCACATCATATTCCTGCCCAATACTCCCATCCCCACACCATTTTAGAATAAGGTTGGCACTGTCCTTCCAATAGTGAATGGGGTTTGGCTTTGTCCTAAAGTCCCTTTCACTAATAGTCAGTAAAGAGTAAAGTAAAAATGGCTTCTTCTTTTTTATAGCCCTATGTCCTTTTAGACTGACATGCAGACTTTAAGTACGTGTAATGTTTCCTGGCAGGAGACAAAACAATAAGAAAAAAACTCAATTTGTTTCAGTTTTGTCTGTCAAGTTGCTATTAAAGTCCTGGGAGTTGATCCAGTAAAAAAATATGGCACCCACCCTTAGATCCAGTTGCTTTTTTCTCTTTGGCCCTGCAGATGGAGGGCCAGAATACATGTGATGTTAACACGTGATGTTAACCACTTGAGTGCAGGATTTTTCTTTCAAAACAGATAAATGCAGGGGCCTTATTGGCTGCCCCCCCCAATGGCTGTAATTTGTATGGGGTGGGTGGGGGAAGCTGCCATTGAAGCAAATAGCAGCTGTGGTCACCTGTTCCATATTGGGATTGCAGCAGAGGGCTAGGATACTGCTCTGGGTGACACCTCCTTCGCTGATTAGTTCTGAAAAAAGGATCCTGCACTCAAGGGCATCCATGAGGTTAATGTCATGTGTAATTTGGCCCTCATGAGTCTGCGGAGAAAGCTGGGAGGTTGTGGATGGAAAGGGATTGTGGACAGCTCCAGGTTTTTGAGGGGCCTTGGGCAAGGAATCCTCAATCGGGCCCTTCCCACAGCCTGTCTTCTCACCACCATTGTCACCAACTCCTAATGCTCCTTGTTCTCTTTCTCATCATTGCCACTACTTGCTTGTTTGACAGGGAGCAACTAGGTAGTGGCATCTCTTGCTCCTCCTTCTCCACCACTGCTTTTGCCTGGGCCAGAGCAAGAAGCAGGTGAATGAGCAGGTGACAGTGGTGAAGAGGAGCAGCAAGTCCAAGGGGCTGTTGTCAGTGGGCCTCTGCTGAGGTGTGGGCATGCTCTGCAGACGCCTGAGCATGCCCGTCTTTGATGCCAGCCCTGCATTGGATCAACTGAGATGACAAAGAGAGGATTGAGTTACTGTGTTGTGTGACTGGGCATTCCAAAACCAGCTGGGTAGCAACTTAAGGAGAGGACCTGAATACATCTGGACAGCCATCTGTCAGGTATTTCAAGGTGGATTCCTGCATCGATTAGGGAGTTGGACTTGATGGCCTTATAGGCCCCTTCCAACTCAACTATTCTAAGATTCCATGAATGTTTTCGCATTGCACACTTGCTGTATGGGGATTCCATTATGATGGAGAGACCGGCTGAGAGTTTGGTCCGAAGATATGCTAGCAGCTATCTTGCCATTTTTATTTGATGTAGGTGGAGCTGACATCTCACAGGAGGTCACAGCTCCCACATTAACTTACTTGAGTGAGCAGACCATTCACGTGAGCATTTCCCCCCTGCCCCTGAATTCAACTGCCACCACATCAACAGAACTGATCCTGCGTTGATAATTAGTTAGTCTAGTTTATTGGATCATTAAATGTATTATCTGCATTTTATTATAAAACAATCCTAAAGCAGGGTACAACCAATAAAACACAATAAAATCATACAAGATCAACCCCCCCACCCTCATCTGGGTTACATAAGAGTAACACAGATAAGTAACAGTTGACCCAATGCAGCAAAACAAATTCAGTCAAAAGCCTGGTGAACAAACAAGTTTTTAGTTGGTGTTGAAAGCTTGTATTTATTTATTTATTTATTTATTGCCTTTTTATACCACCCAATAGCCAAAGTTCCCTGGGTGTAAAACTTGACACTGACCATATATGAGGGGAAAGGGAGTTCCACGGTTAGGCAGTCTGTATCCACAATGTCCTCTCTTGAGTTGCTGTGTCTCGAATGCCAGTCAAATGCGTCACCATCAAGAGGGCATCCCCACTCTGTCTTAACTGGGCCAGCCCTCCCATGCAGCAGGGTAAAGCCACTGTTTCAGGTGGTGGAGTAGGAGGAGTTGCAAATGGTGCCACTCCTTCCTCCACCCCCACCAGAAGAGCCCAGCACCATTCCAGCAGGTGCTCTGGAGAACATTACTAGCCGCTAACCCACCATGGAAGAGAGGGACTGATGGGGCTTTCTATAGCAGCTGCCCACCCTCTGTTTCACTCTGATTAAAACAGGATGGGCAAATGCTCTCAGTCATCTGCCCTCTAGCTCATACTGAGAATCTTCTCAGCACAGCCAGAGGGCGGGTGGGCTCTCTGTAGAACCACATTGGCCACATGAAGTGGCTGGTGTGGCTCTTCAGAGAGCTGGCCAGGCCCACAAGGTAGAGGAGATCTCCTGGGACTCCCCTTTCCCACAATGCCTGGCTCTGCAGAAGGATCGTGTCAGACCCGAGTATGTGGGTCTCACCAGTACTTCAGAGAGCAGTAGCAGCACCAGCAGCGACGGTAATGGGAGGGTAAGTTGGGTTGCAGTGGGTGGGTGGGAGACATGGCAGGGGGCTGAGAGAAGTGGGGGTGGGGGGAAGAGTGGTAGAGGCACACATATGCTCTTCCATCCCAGGCAACGGGGATATCCAGGCAGGTATATCATAGTATAATATGGAACTGCCATTCAACAGTTTACCTGCACCTCACTATTGAGTGCAGGAGAATAAAGGAACATTCTTGGGATTGTGGCAGTACAGCGGCTCAATGCTGTGGTCCTCTGAAAAGCTGGCCGCTAAATCATACCGCATGCAAAGTTTTTATCCGTCCCACATAACTGCAGGTTTAGTGCTTGGATGCCTCATTAACTAATAATAATGAGTCAGAGCGCTGAGCTTGTGGGCATTGTAAATGATACAGTGTGGGGAAGACACCATGAGGATGCAGAATTTCAATGAGGCCGATCTAAGGGACACCACTAAAATGTCACAGCTTATCCCTATGCAGAGAAGCCAACAGTACAGCCCAACGAGAAGACAGCAGCTTCTGTGCCCCTCTGGCTTGGATCAGCAAGCAACTGAGCCAAGGCCCTTCCACAATCTAGGGTTTTCTGGCCAACGTTGCCTTCTCATTGTGTTTAATAGGTGCCCATCACGTTCATCTCAGTTATTAGAGTATGAGGTTCTCTGTCATGTTTCTCAAAGACACACTGAGGGATCTGCTGTGTTTCGGAGGTGGCAAGATTTATTTAAATGTGGTTATTATATTCCTTATTTTTCAAAACCAGAATTGGAAAATTATGATCTCCTGCTACCGTGGTGAAAGGAAAGGAATAAATAAGACAAAAACATGTTATGAGAATGCTTTGGTTCTCTTGAATGGGTTAATTTTGACACATATGGAATGTTTCTTTCTCTTTAAAAATTAATTAAAAATAACAATGATACTCGGTGTCTGTTTTTAATAAGCTTGATCTGCTTCACTAAGATCAAGTCGACCTAAGCGTGGTCTGGTTTGCTGCCAGGGCACCTTGCTAGCTCTTCTTTGGACACTGAGTTTTGGAGGATGCCTTAAATCTCTGTCTGCCTGTTCCCCTTGATGACAATAAGATGATAATGTATGACACACCAGAAATATCCTGCACACACTTTATAAGGGCAGCCCAATCATGCTGTGTTAGATTTATCTAGGCATTAAAAACACATTTTCAAAATGCCAATGGCCCTTTCAGAGACTTATCTGGAGAACATTGCAGTCGCATGGTAATATTTCTCTCCGCCTGAGACCGTGAGCAACTACTGTTAGGCGGTTGTGCAATAAGGTAAGCAACCACCTACATAAGAAGGATTTGGGGAACTACCAGCTAACTCAGTGGGATAAAAAGAGGCAACACCCCTTCGCAAGTTCCTGCATGGAAGGCAATTTGTGTATGGATGAATGTGAAACCCAAGAGTTTTTCTGCTGGGTCTACACCTGCTGGCTGGGGCTGATGGGGGTTGAAGTCTGACAACATCTGGTGCTGCAACTTAGGAACAAACAAGAACAGAGGCCACAACTAGAAAGATGATGGGTGTTTATTGGTCAGCATTTTATATAGAAGCAGAGAACTGAGATGCCTGCAGACAGAGCGCCACTTCCGTTCCAGCTGGAAGAAAGAGATCTAATTTCTGTTTCAAAAGGGCTTAATTAGTTAACTTATTTGGTGTAAATAATTGATTGAGTGTCCTGCCCATTGGCAAGGAGCACCTGAGCCTTCTTTTGTGAAAGGCTGTTGTCAGTTAATGAAGAATTGGGATCAGGGAATAAAAGAACACTTAGTGCCATGAAAATTTAAAGAAAAAGTGCACCAAACTACTGTGCCCCCCCCTGACTGTCCCTTTCCCCCATTCTCATTGAACTTTTCTGCTGATAATCAGCACTTAAACTGCTGTATTTACATATGGTGTTTTCACCGCAGAATTGAGATCCAAGCACCATACACAAAATGTGTTTCCTTTCCTGCTTTTCTGCTAAATAACCTCTAGGTAGCACCGTGGTATAGCAGAATAGTGCAAATACGCAAGAAGAAATCACACTTTCTTTCTCTTTCACAATTTAATGCCAGTGCTGGCTAGACACAGAAGTGAAACTGGAGGGCCACAACATCATCTAAAGAACCCGTAAACAACCGTGAGTAGGGAATTATAAGCACTCAAAAAAAGTCTTCTGTAGAAAAGTCCTGATACTCCCAGCCTGTGCTGGAAAGAGTCCAAGTGGCCGATAATCTTGGACAGCAGAGAATTCTTCTCAAGAGGGTGTCATGCCAACAGTAACAGCAGCTTTCCCCAACCTGGTGCCCTCCAAATATATTGGACTACAACTCCAATTAACCTCAGCAAGCATGAAAGGCTGGTACTGAATGGTCCTGGCTCTTGACAGCTGTAACTGTCTGTCTGTTTGTCTGCCTGCCTGCCTGCCTGTCTGTCTATCTATATGAAATACAGCCTGAGGCCAAATGGCACACTTATGTTAATGTTCTACAGATGTACTGTCTGAAGAATATGGTGACACTTGGACATCTGGAGGGTCACAAGTTGCCCACCCATATACTAGGACAATAGGAGGATGTTGTCTCAGCAGGGAACTAAAACCAGCTGAAGCCTTAGGTAGGCTAACAAGACCTGTAGTGTGGTCAGTTCTGCCCCTCTTGGAAGACCTGTTAAAGAGCTCTTGCCTGATATTGCAGTCATAGACTTCTGTGAGACTGAGGAGATGGAAGTTTTGCTGGTGACTTATTCTTCGAGTCAGAGGAGTGCAGCAGGGCTGTGTCCTCTGACTGGGATGGCCCTAAATAAGGCACTACCTCCATGGAAGTAGCCTGTGCCTCATCCTCATCAGAATCCTCTGCTGTACACTGGAAATTTAGAGGGTTCGGGGTCATGACACCATGGTCTTTTATAAGCTGACTCCTCAGGCAGAACTGTTCACAGTCTGAGCAGAATCCCTATTTTGAACCCCCAGCTACATGCCTGCCTCCAGGCTGCCAGCCCTGACATGCTGTTGAGCTAGACGTCCTTTCACAATTTGCTTCCAACCTCAGCCAACCTAGACATTTGAATGCAAGGGAGGGGAACTCCGTGGCTGTGCTTCTCCGAGGGAATACATTTCAGCAAATCAACATGACTCTGTACTTTATGCTATTTAGAGTAAGTACATATCATTGGTACCTAATTAGGGCATGCTGTTAGGCAGTGATTTGTAGTGACAGGATGGCTGAGATCCTGGCTGAAATAAACTTTCGGTGACTTCAGGACAGTGTTCCCATGGGCATCAACAGGACTTGAAATTATAATGTTTTCCTTGTGGCCATTTTGAAACACTTAAAGGAACACGAAGCAGAGGTGGAAAATATTTTCTCAGAAACAGGCTTCCTTTGGATGATGAGCTTTAACCCAATAGCAAGGAAAGCGGCTAGAAGGATTGTGGCAAGGGAAGAAGCGGCCTCCTTCCCACATTTGCTGGTCCTCTGGTTAGCTTCAGGTAGCAGAGGCCATTGCCCAGCTCCACCTTCCCATTTATTGCAGCCATTTATCGTAGAGAAGAACTTTAAGCCTGCTGGCCAGTTCTGGCTCCTGGAGACCCCAAAAGCCTTCTGGGATTCTTCAGAAGCCACACCTCTTTCCCATCTTTCTCCTGAACAATGTGCATTTCGTAGCCTCCCAGCTTTTGTGCAGTTCCCCCCTATTCTAAAAGTTTGAGATACCTCTCATTAGGCTTCTTCACTAGCAGTAAAAGCTTTCAGATAAAATATGCTGGTATTTTTAGCCCTGCCCCTTTTGCCTTTAGGCCACCAACCAGTAGAGAGTAGCCCTCAAGACCTTTTCTGAAATTCAGCTTTTAGACTGAAAGAGGTTCGATGCCCCTGTGGCAGGGCAACAAGGAGAGAGGGCCATTGAGTCCCCCTCCCAGTGACTCTACCATGACAGCATCATTGCTGCAGGCAGAGACCCTAGAGACTGCACTTAGAAACATAGAAACACACTGCCCTCCCAAGGCCTTGGTCACACCAGACTTCACCGTGTGTGTGTATAGTCTCTGAATGATACAGAATGCCAGAAACCATGTGTGACCTCAAGGTCCCCACCTGACTTTTATAATGCTAACCATTCCAGTTCTACCTCTCTTTGGTAAGAGATGGGTGCAATCCTATGCATGCTTAGACAGAAAGAAACTCTACATCTCCCAGCATCCCTAGTTGGGGCACGCAGGGAATTGTAGGATGACTTTCTGCTGAAATATGCATAGGATTGCACACTGAGTACTTAATCCAGTCCTGAGTAGAGATCTAGCTTCCTCACTTTCCCCCTGATATTTCTATAATTTCTTAAAAACACCTATAAAAATTATGTTCCAGTTTCAAATCAGGTGCCTGCCCAAATTCCTCAGCTTGTCTTGTGGGCCAACAACTAAAACATGGGCTTCTTTGTGCTGATGATCACATCCCAGGACTAGAAAATGGGGCAAGCAAATAGACAATAAAACAGGGGCTAATGAAGCATGAGAAGAGGGACAGACAGCACACAATGATGTATTAGGCCAAGTTAATTGTTTGTGAGATAATACTCCAATTATAAGAGCACATCTAAACCCCGTGTGACAGCTGAATTTAATGTACACTTAGATTGAAACACAAGCATTCCAGCAGAACCCACAAAAGAAAAATCACGATTCTATTCTCAAGAAGTTGAGAGACAAAATGTCGCCATCATCTTAAAAGAGAAACAAACCCAATATCATGATTGAAAAATGAACATTCCAGTAAACACTTTCCAATTATGACAAAGCACTAAGTATAAAAACCGTTCAAGAGAGAGCGAGAGAGCGAGAGCAAGCGAGCGCAGGTTCCAGAAATGAAGCAGTGCTGGAATCCACCTAGATGTGCACGGATGCTTATATTGTAAAAACAGATGATAAAAGGCAGAATTTCATTTCTAGATGATATCTACAAAGCTGGTTTCATTCCCCCACCACAACAATTTCTCCTGCTGAGAGCAGGAAGAAAAACTCCTTTGAGGTTCTGCGGGAGAAATGAACAAAGCAGGGATTACTGGGGAGAGCAAACTAATGTTTACCTCCTTTTGTAGAGAGAGGGCTAGTTATGTGGGCTGCTTGCCTTGTCTCAGCACAACTCTAACCCACGCTGAGCACTGCAGCTGCCCAGACACAGCAGGAGAGTGGAGAATGGAGAGGAATTTCAAAGTGGAGGTGGCTGGAGGTGGCTTCCAATAAAAGACTGTGCGAGTGAGCACGACGGTAGCACAGTGTAGCACAGAGTAGCACAGTGACCAATTGGCCTGTCTCCAGTTCAAGTTGGTGGCCTTAGGCAAGTCTCTGGATCTCAGTCTCCCATTGCAATATGATGGTTAAAACAAAACAAAACCAACCTTTCTTACCAGGCTGTTGCAAAGTGTCTTGAGTTTGTGCATGAGGAGCATGCTACATAAATGCTAAGGAATCTCCCCCAACTTGGCACACTGCAGATGTATTGGATTACAACTCCCACAACCCCCAGCCAGCATGGGAGTTGTAGTCCAACACATCTAGACAGCACCAGGTTGGGGACAGCTATGCAAAGTTTGGTCTTCCCTCCAATATCTTGGGCTGTTGTCATCCTTCATGTGAACCTGCAGCAGCATGGGAACTGTTTCTCTGTGGAGCTATCCCACACCACTGAATGAATGAATGAATGAACCCTTTACAACCTAATTAACCCTCTTCCATATAACAGCAACACAGCAGGCCCTCTCCATTTGGTTGTTTCATTTATATGTACTTCCAGGGCTGGCCCAAGACATTTTGCTGTCCTCCCTCCCCACAGTTCCCCAAAAGCTGGTAGTTGAATCTTACTTTTGACATTGGTGATGGCATGGCATCTTCTGAGGGCAGCAAGCTAGCTGAAGAAGTGCAGGGCAGACTACATGGCCTATACAGCTCTGTCCTCCAATGGCTTGCATTATATTTCACCTGATATGTTTGCCTCACTCTGCCTCATAGTAGTGCCAGCCCTGCACACTCCCCAATGCTTTTGGATTGTTGCACCATGCTGAAATAGCTCCCAGGTCCTATTCAGGGCTGGCCCAAGTCATTTGGTTACCCGAGACAACACGTGGCAACCCCTCCCGCCCCCCAGTCAAAATGCATAATCCCCTAGGCTGGTCAGGTTATTTTGGCACCTGAGGCAGAACATTTCACAAGTGGCTCTCCTCCTTTCTGGCAGCATCAATTTTTCCCCCATCTCCATTTTTTTTAAAAATAAATAAATAACTATTTACTATTTTTTCATGATATCTCAAATCTGCCTGAGACAGTTGTCTTACTCTGCCTAATGGTAGGGCTGGCACTGCTTCTGTGAGTGAGTATAAAGAGAACCAATGTCATCATGGCCAGAGCTAAGTGTAAGTGGCAGCCTGGCAAAGTGCCCTCTGGATGGGCTTCTTCTGACATCAGTGCCACCCTTCCTGTGGGCTTACCAGCAGTGGAAGGCAATAATTCTACTTATTTCTACTTCCATCAACTACCACAGTCTGCTGATGGGCCCCCAATACCTATTATTATTATTATTATTATTATTATTATTATTATTATTATTATTATTTATATACTGCCCCATAGCCTAAGCTCTCTGGGCGGTTTACAAAAGTTAAAAACAGTGAACATTAAAAAGAAATAAACAAAATTTAAAACCATAAAAAGCATAAAATACAAACAAAAACAGACAATATCCATTTAAAAACAACTATTCTAGGGTCAGTTAAAAAACTCAGCATATGCTGTTAAATGCCTAGGAGAAGAGAAAAGTCTTGACCTGGCACCGAAAAGATAGCAATGTTGGCGCCAGGCGAGCCTCATTGGGGAGATCATTCCATAATTTCGGGGCCACCTTTTCCTTTTCATTTCTTTGCTTTCCTGTCTAATAGGAATATCAGCACGACCATCTCTGTCTTGCAAGAATCTTTCTTTCTTTCTTTCTTTCTTTCTTTCTTTCTTTCTTTCTTTCTTTCTTTCTTTCTTTCTTTCCATTTTAAAATGTAGTTCCAGGCTGAGCATTCCCCTTCTCCAACTCTTGATTTCATTTCAATACCTTCTCCTCCCTCCCTGGGGAACAGGCCACTCCACTTGAACACAACTATCCTTTATCCATTGCATGTGGGAGTATGGTTCCCTGAAAACATAAACCTATCAACATCTCAATGGAAAAATTAAATAGAAACCACCTCTTTGAGCAACTAAGCATGCTTTGCCGATTTGGAAATTGCAAATGAAACTTTAAAAAGACTATATATGAAGCAAAAAAAAAAATGTTCATTAGAATCCAAAAACATTGGAAGAGTAAAGTTTCAGGCAGCCTCAGTGGCGGTGTGCTTAGAGAAACCTTTTAAGAGAAACACAAAGTTCTTATATTTGGCACAGAAGACTGAGCTGTATGCTTGTCTCTCCCCCCTCTCCCAAACCTTAAACAGAATCCACAATGACATTTGGAAGCCCACTGGCTTCTGCTACGTGCTGTCTTTCTCCAGCAGGTGTTGGCTCCACTGTCACATTGGATTAGCAGGGAAAAGTAACATCACACAAGGCAACACTTTGCGCTTGTTGTCTGGGTGAGGGGAAGCCACCTTTTGCACAAGGAAAATTCAGATGTGATTTTCGAAATGCAGCTCAGGAAAATGTCTATTGCACCAAATTATGAAAAGGAAATAAATTCCAATTTATTTCCTGCTCAATGCAGTGCTGTGCGGAATCCTGCCCCCCTATTTTTGGGAAGTTTTCCTCTCTCTGCGAAAGAGGCATTGTTTTTTCTGCCTCTTTTGCAGGGAGGGGTAGAATTTCAGAGAATTTTCTCCTCTGGGGAGAGGGACAGCATTTCCACATACCTTTTAAAAGTGTAGCCAGTTGTTGAGGGGTCCTCTTTCCATTTTTAACACCTCCCCCAGCACTTGGAGGAGCCCAGCAGTTCACCATGAATGCTTATTGGAGACCATGTGACCTTGCCCTCTCCAATAGGCATTCAGGAAGAACTCCTGGGCTCTTGCAAGTGCTGGGGGTGTTTTTTAAAAAATATAATAGAAAGAACCCCCCCTCAAAACTTCCTACACTTAAAAAGGTATGTAGAAACCCTGTCCCCCTTCCCCAGGAGAAAATTCTCTGAAATTCTCATTTCTCTCATCCTCTTTCACCAGAGTTTTCATTCCCCTCCCCCACTCCTGACGAAATGCCGAAAACGGAATAATCAAAATTTTCACTATAGCTCTACTTTATATAAAAATGGTGATCTGCTAGCAAGGAAAGTGTCTTCCCCCCAACCAGATTCATCATGAGTCAAAGCAGGGAAGTTTCCTAATTATGACATATATTAAGAGCGTCTCTGAAATAGTCTTATCCACTTGTTTAAACTCTACCATTGCCTCTCCATTTCTCAGCTTCTCTTCTTTGCAAGAGTTATGTTCCTCCATGTGGTGGCTAGAAGATTGATGACCCCACATCTTCCTCTGCCAGTGGACTTAGGAGGTCCTAGAAATGGGGAAACTGCCCAGCTCTGTGGTTTAAAATATTTGGACCTTCCATCATGTGACTTTTAAAATAAATCTTCTCACTATGCTGCTAAAAGCAATCAATGTTAACTCGGTCTTCTGGGACTAGCTGAAAGAAAGACTGGATGTTTAGAGGGCTTGAAGAGACTCTTCTGATTACAGTAAGATCTGCAGAACCCATCAGAGAAAGCAGTGACATAAATGGAACGAGACTTTAATGAGGAGGATTAATTGGCTAAGTGCTCATAGAGTGTGGGTGGCAAGGTTAAATTCCACGACTCTTCTGGTGAAGTGAAAGAGAAGAGTCATGTCAGTCACGGAGGCCGCTGAGACTGAAAATGAGGAAGGAGAGCATTTTGTAGGTGGTTTTGCTCTTGACATTTCCAGCACTCAGCCAGGCTTTAACTTTGCCAAAAGCTGAACTAAACAGACGGACCATCACGTCCCCTGCATTCCCTTTTAGCTGAAAAAAATGCACGCCTTGGAAAAGGAACTGGATAGATGCTCGTAACATTGATTGCATTCTTAAGCATGCCATGTCTAAAGCTGCCATCCCCTCCCCCCTTACCTGGGAGTAAGCCCCTTTGAATTCAAAGGGATTTACTTCCATGTAAACAAGCAGAGAATTGCACTGCAATTTTCCCTACAGAAGCTGAAGTGTATGCTCCCCCAACACTTTATATAAGAGAACAAAGTAGGGAGAACATTTGGTTATAATTTTACTGCAAGTATAATTTCTGCTATGAAAGATATTTCCAGTGTTCCTTCCCAAACTGAGAAGCCAAAACCTCAGCATTTTTGTGGAAGTCTGGATGTTTGCTTTTTGTGTGTGTACAAGCCAAGACGTTTGTCAGAAATATCCCATAGTCTATCCATCCATCCTATAGATTTATGCGCCATGTCTCCAGTGTTTTACCATACACACACACACTAAAATACATAGAAATAAAAATCCTGATAAAGAATTAGAAAACCAGAAACCTAAAGAAAACCAGAAGAAAAACAGTAGCAATAAAACACAATGTGCTTCCAGATGCCCTGCTTTATTCACAGAATGTTATTGGGGAGGGGTGTGTATGTAGAGAGTCATTGGGCATGTGTACACCAGTCTTTATCCCGGGAAACATCCCTGGATCATCCCTTTGCGTCCACATGATGCAAAGGGGATCCCAGGAGCAGGTAGGGAAGATCCCTCCATTTCCCAGGGATATCTGGGAACACTTTGGGCATGTCTACACCTCCTGGTGATCTGGGAGGGAGGGGGGAGGATCTCGCGATATGCTGATTGCAAGATCCTCTCCCTGTGTTCACACATGGCACGTGACATCCAGGGAGGAAGGAGGATGTCGCGCCCACCATTTTTTAAAAAAAGAATACAGGAGCTGAAGTGCACCTGCATTCCAGTGAAAAAGTAAGTAAAAAAAAAAAAAGGCCCGATGCCACTCCCTACCCCAACCCCGATGGCCCTGGACTCTTCCCATCCTGGCTCCTTCCCTTAGATGACCCCCACTACTCATGGGGAAGAGGGAAGGAGCTGGGACAGGGTGAATCCAAGGACATCGGGGGTGGGTGGGGAGTGGGATTAGGGCTTTTCTTTAACTTACTTTTTTGCTGGAGCAAAAAAATGGCGGGTGCGACATCCTGCTTCCTCCCTGGACGTTGCACACTGTGTGTGAACCCAGGGGGAGGATCTCGTGATCAGCATCCATCTCTCTCTCTCTCTCTCTCTCTCTGCTCTTTTGTATCATATATTCCATAAGGAGGAAAAGATGGAAAGACTGCACAATGCCTTGCCATTGTTAGTACGATGAGCTGTCTGTCTGGACGTTCCTACCTGCCACATAAAAGAAATAAGTGTTGGTGCCAAATGATAATGCCTATATAGAAAGCTGTAGCAAGGCTGTGTCTGCACCAGCAGATTTCTTTCTGGGACAAGGAGGGTCAAACCCTCCCACCTTGTGCCAGAATTTTCCTGTGTTGCTCTGTGTGTTCTGTGTACTGTCCACATATACAAAGACCAGACCAGGAATTTCAAGTGAGTTCCCCATCTCGCCATGTCAGACAGGGCCCATTACATGAATGCGTTTGTGCAATATGATCATCTCCAGGATTTCTAGAGCAATTACTATGGGTTTCTTTAAATGAGTGATTTATAGCATGCTTGTGACTGGCCACTCACAAAAGTTAGTTGGTCATTTTGACGATGCCGTGAGCCTCTTGTGTGTCTCCGGCTCCTTTCCGCAGTTATTCCGTTGAAAAATAAACCTTGGAAAACCCATCCTAGTAAAACACAAAATAGATCCCAGAAACCAAAATCTGCCAACCCCTGTCTAGCTGCAACATCCTGATTCATTGGCAAAAATGCTGGTAAATTACTTCATTGTGCAATTTAAACCAAAAGGGCAGGCAATTTAATGGAGATATGATTTGGAAAATAATGATAGCTCAGAATCCTGAAATTTCAGCAACCATATTTTGAGTAGGAAGGCGTTTCAAGGGCATGTGATTAATTCTATCCTCTCTGAAAGGATTGTGGCGATATCTGAGTAAGTAACTTCTGTTGACATGAAGACAACTCAAAGTAGAGTCACAGGGACAAATAAAAGGAGAGAAATGAGTACACCTAGGAAAAGGGAGCAAAGTCCAATTATAGTATACAATTAAAAGGGGGGGGGGAGGAATCCCTTCCTTAATTTAACTGGCAGAAAGGTGACACAGAGATTCTCACCTCTTCACTGCCATCTGGGAGGCTTTTCATGCAAATCCAAGAAAACAATTTCTCCGTTCCCTTTGAGAGCTCCAGGAGGGCCCATTTCATTCCAGGAGCAGTGGGGGGACAATAATAATCCTGAAGTGAAGTGGCTTCATCCTGCGAGACGAAGATAAGGGCTGCGCAATGGACTCGCCATACTAATTTGACGGGTTCCCCCCCTTTTTCTTTCTGTTGACAGCTTTTCAGATGACAAAAATCAGGCGACAAAAAAGACCCGTAGACTCCAGCGCTCCCCCTGTCCCCCTTAACACCCTTCAGTTCAGTGTTTACCCCCCCACCCTCCCCTGCAGTAGAAAACCTGCGAGCACAAAATTCGCAACCCTCGATAGTAGTTACGAAGGCGTACGGGAGGAATTAAAATTAATGGGCTTAGTGGTGCTGAAAGCATGCGTGATTTATAGGCAAGGCTGCCAGAGAATGACATTGTGAGTGGTGCAGCGATGATGCTTCAGAGGCACGGACTGAGAACCAGAATCGCTTTTTAAGTGGAAAAACACAACACACAACACCTGTGGCCAGAGCTGAAATGGGGGGGGGGGAGGGGGGAGAGAGAAAGAAACGGAAAAAGGAAAAGGGAGATTCCCTTTTAGTGATGGACTTGAGGGGCCATTCCTTCCCAAATAAACCAGTGCTTGACCCTTTTCCGCCTGACTCACATTCCCACACATTCAGAACAAGATTGGACGTTGAAAAGCCCAATTTTCAGCCCAATAATCTTAATTCCCCCCGTTCGCTTTTGGAACCACTAGGGAGGACCGCGGGGTTTGTGCCATCATCAGTGGCCAGGCTCCCTGCCCTTAGGGGAAAGGGGAAAATGTCCTTAAGCAGATTGTTGCCTTGGCTCAATCCCAAAAAAAGGAGAAGGGCTGACTGCTGAGGGGTGTGGACTGCCACAGTTCTAGGAAGCCAGCTGAGTGCAGCGTGCCTGCGCCCCCAATGCAATTTCCCCCGGGGAAAAACTAGAGGCATTCAATCTGCTCATGCTCAGAGTGTCACCGAAGAAATGTTGTCTGTAGGTAAGATTTGCCAGCATGTGTTGTTGTTGTTGTTGTTGTTGTTGTTGTTGTTGTTGTTGTTGTGTTTGCCTTCCCCTACAGCAGGGGTGTTGAACTTCTTTCAGCTCAAGGCCCAAGTTCATTTGTGGGGAAGCTCTTGGGGGCTACACACCAGTGGTAGATGGCGCTGAAGCCAAAGGAGGTAGGGCCAAAATACCAAACACACCAGCGCATTTTAACTCAAAGCTCTTACTGCCAGTAACTGTCACTGTTTATTTGTTTCAGTCATAGTCTTAGAAGCAGCATTTCATCCTTTGAGAATGGGGGAAAAGCACACAGAATCTGGGAAAACAAACAATCAGTGGTCAGGCAAAAGGGGCCCAGAGAAGTAGGTGTGGCTATCCAGGGACCCCAGTCAGGCCAGGATTGACTCACAGGCCTGAGGTTCTATACACCTGCCCTATAGCATATAACATTGTCATTGCTGACACATGCTAACATATAGGGCATGTCTACATTTATTTATTTATTTATTTATTTTATTTGTTACATTTATATACCGCCCCATAGCTGAAGCTCTCTAGGCGGTTTACAAAAGTTAAAAACAGTAAACATTAAAAATATACAAAATTTAAAACATAAGAACAACAGTATAAAAACAACAATATCCATTTAACAGTATCCATAGAGGTGTAGAGGGAGAGAGTGGGGAGGATCTCACGATATGGTGATTGCAAGATCCTCCCCCTCAGTCTACACACGTGCGCGACATCCCCGGAGGAAGAGGATGTCGCGCCCACCATTTTTTAAATAGACAATGAGTGCAGGAGTGCTCCATCGCAAAAGTAAGTGTTTTTTTTTAAAAAAAATCCTCCTGTTCCCCCCACCCCCATGCCTGGCTCCTGGCTCCTTGCAGTTACTTGTGAGGAGCTGGGATGAAACCGGGCCAGCTGGCTTCATTCTCCAGCCGGAGGAGCCCGAGACTGTGTGAAAAACCAGGATTAAAGGCTATGCCAATATCCCGGGGAAAGGGAGGGATCATCCCTCCTTGCTCCCAGGATCCCCTGTGCATCATGTGGACACACAGGGATGATCCCGGGGCGATCATCCCCGGAATATCCCATCGTCTAGCCATGCCCATAGTCTGTTCATTATGCTGACATATAGTCTGTTCTGTACGTTTGGGGCTGTGGATTGGATTATGCCTAGGCGGATTGGGATTGGGTGGAAAGGAGGGCTGGTGGATGGATCAACATAAGAACTTCCATTCTAGGTAAGTCCATATATCTTGTCCATTTAGTTCAGCACTCTGTCTCTAATGTTGAGCAACCAGATGCCTAGGAAGCTTACAAGCAGGGCCTGATGGAATAGGCAATCCTCATGGAGTGGTGCCTTCCAGATGTTTTGGACAAAAGCTTTCTTCAGCCCCAGCCAATGGCCAGGGATTATGGGGGTTGTAGTCCCAAACATCTGGAAGGCACTGGGTTGCCTACCTCTGCTCTATAGTATTGGCATTCTTCAGCAGCTGGTAATCAGAGAAGTCCTGTTGCTGAAACTGAGTACCTGAGATTTAGATAAAGTGAGAAGAAACAGTCAGTCCTGGGTCAGAAATCCCTATTGGTGTTGCAGTAATTGAGTTAAATATCAGCCTGACTTTCTCTCTCTCTCTTTGCCACACAGTAAAATATGTTTTATAATTTTTATTGAGAGAAGTGGCAGCTTATTTATAAGTGGACTGGAAGAAGAAAATTGGAAAGAATGGTTGTTGTCACAGGATAGGAAGTTGACAGATAGGCATGGCAATATAATTTCCCCTCAGGCCTTTGTAAATTAAATGCAGCTCTTTAGAGGAGGATAGGACTGCTCCCCATTTTAGCTTCCCAGAGAGCTAGTGGCTGTGATGAATCCTCTCTTCTGATAAGTTCTCAGGGCTGTGCTTTAAAGCATAGTGCCTCCTGCCTGGAAGATTTAATTTCCTTAAGGATTTCAGTCTCCCCCTGTCCCCTTCTCCTAGATAAGGTATCCAAGAGAAACTATGTCAGGCAGGAATTTGCAGGTGATGCTCCCCAAAGCTGTAATCCCTTCAGGTTGGAGGCCTGGAATTAATGGGGCCTGGAATGAAAACAAACCCCTCGTCACAGATCTGGCTGCACCATTATAACCCTCAACTGAGGCTTAATCTGCTCTGTTGCAAGACCAGCATTTTAATACCGAAGGACCGGGAGGGTCACATTCACTTGGCTATGATAGCCACATTCTTTCTTTTCTTTTTCTCTTTATGTTTTAGTTAGCTATTTACAATATTTATATACCGCTCCCCATTCAAAATTTTGGAGCAGTGAACAGATAAAATAGAATAAAAACACATTAAAATAGATTTTTAAAAGAAACGAAGTGCAAAATAAACCAAGACTGGTCATTAAAGGAAGGCTTCCTGGAACAACGGTGTTTTCAGGAGTCACCGGAAGGAATACAAAGTTGGCACCTGCCTGATCTCCAGAGGCATAGAACCTCTCTGTCCATGGAAGGCAGATCCTTAACTCAGCCCTGTGTCTTCATGTCCTGATACTGGCAAACTAGATCCCAAATCTTGACAGCATGAACTATTCATGGTTATCACCCGAAGTAGCACTGAAAAGTCTGTTTAAAAGGGAAATGACAGAAATACTTCAGCTGATTGCTTGAGGTGGCATTTATTCAACCTTTCTACTCACTTGCTTTGTCTCCTTTGCAAACCTTGCCCACATCCAGTCATAGCCACTCTCCACTTTCCTTAATAGGCATGTCCGTCACTTGAAAATCTGGTTCCTTTTTTGGCTTGACAGAATTTTGTGGCCTATATGACTCACTTTGCATCCGCGAGCTGAGCTGTGGGCTGTTCCCCGAACTCCGGGAGCATTTTAATGATTTTTTTTTAAGGTTCTGCAATTTATGTGGATTCCTGAGCAATTTGTGAAAATTACAGCCAAATGTGCACATACTGTGCAAATTTGGCCGTATATTGCAGAAATTGCTCAAATGTGGCTGTAAATGAGGCCCAGTATTGGGCAAAAGATGGGATACAAATAAATATAATAATAATATCCACAGATTGCTCAGATATTTGTGAAAATTGCAGACCCCCCCCCCCTCAAATGCACAACATTCCCAGAAAATCTGCGAATTTGCCCAATTCACTGCAGATCAAGTTGGGGGCAGTAGTGGAAACCAAAACAAGTCCAGGGAGCTGAGCCTCGGAAAACCCATTGAACTCCACCTCCGAAATGGATTTCTTTGACATCTCTGCTCTCCTAAATCGTCTCTAATTGCATTTTTCACCCTGGACGCTTTCTGTATGAACAACCTTGATATCTATGTAAACCCTAATAAAACTTAAATCTGCAGTAGGGCAATGCCTTTATTAGGCTCAACCAACTATTTGGTTGGTTGTAATAAAGATATTGCTCTACTATAGATTTTTTGAACCCTCCCCACAATGGAGCAACATAGCTTTTAATGAAAATTAGCAGTCAAACAAATTAAATCACAACATACTGGTAATCGTAAACATTTTTTATTTTACTTTTGTAATTGCTGGCATTTTTTACTATCGTTATTGCATTTCCAGTATAGCCCTGTGAGCAAAGAACTGGACTTACAGCTTGAAGACGCATGTTGAAGATCAAGCTCTTCCATGGACACTTCACTGTCTTGAATCTATCCTTTGGAACTACCCTGATTGTTAAAGGTCTCAGTAGAAGAATGTTGCCTTACTACCCGCTTAGTGCTTGCATCGAGTCCTAGCCTCCTGCAAGCTCTGTGATTACATCCTTCCACAGTGTCTGCATCTGGCTCCTACTTCCTGTCCATTTCACCTCTGGATTGTAAACTGCAGAATATTGTGGGGTTGTAGGTAACTGGAACTGGAGTTCAGGAGAAAGCAGGATATGAAGGTTTATGGAATGAAGAAATTCCCTTACTGTAGCACTTGCCAGTAGACCATCTCTAGCTTTAGAACCCAAGTATACCAGAGCTGCACATGCAGATTGTCTGGAACAGTCTAATTCAAGTCTTCGAGCTGAATCCATGAATGTGTTTCCAAAAGATCATTCTTGGATTCTCCCAGTAGCTGCCACACTGTCTGCTATCAAGTCCTTGCCTATGCTATTGCTGCCATTTTGGAACCCTTGGTTTTAGAGGCGTGCACCAACCACATAATTTGCTTTGGAAAATGGCCAGATTCAGTTTAGACTGAGTCAGAGGCTGTCCATTTTGACATGGGTTGAGATTTGGAAATCCAAAGCTTCGTGCCTCCCATTGACTATCACAAGAAATTCTTAAAAATTCTAAACTTCTTTATCAAAATTGGATGCAATTTTTGCAGGTAGAGTAACCGCTTAGGAAGGAATTACACCTGACAAATGTCAGTCAAATCAGCATAGTTAACCAATCCTAGATGAATGATTTGATATGATATATGTCTCCTATTGTCTGATAAATTGGGAATTCTATTGTGAGTGAAGGTGAGCCAATAAAGAGATGACACAAATGTATGAAATGAAAATTGCCCCACATTTATTAAATCCAATCTGTGGCCCTCCAGATTTTTGGCCTACAACTTCCATGATCCCCCACCATGGGCTATGATGACTAGGGCTGATGGGAGATGTAGGTCAATAATCTGGAGGGACACACGTTGCCCTTCCCTGACCTATTTGTCTTTGCCTCCCCTGAAGTCTTCTAATCCTTACAAAATGTAACCTCTAAGCACATGGTCACTCTTACACCTTGCTATAGTGTAGGGTGACCCTATAGAAATGAGGACAGGGCTGCTGTATCTTTAACAGTTGTATAGGAAAGGGAAATTCAGCAGGTGTCATTTGTATGCATACAGCACCTGGTGAAATTCCCTCTTCATCACAACAGTTAAAGCTACAGGAGCCTTGTCCTCCTTTACATATGGTCACCCTACTATAGTGGATTCCTGCATTGTATGATCAAGGTTTACTCTTACTACCGTATTTCTTCGATTCTAAGACACACTTCCCCCCCACCCCATATAAACATCTCTAAAAACGGGATGTGTCTTAGAATCGCGGGTGCAATTATTATTCTTATAATCAAAGCTTTTTTCTGTTGGTGGTACTGAAATTAATGTGCATCTTACAATCAATGGTGTCTTACAATCAAAGAAATACGGTATTATTATTTTTAGATGTGGTTTGTCCTGAGGCACAAGGCTCACCATAAATATAACAACTGAAGAATCTGAAAGGATTCTATGCATGTCTCCTCAAGAAGAAGCCACAGTGCAACACATTTCAGGCATACAAAGCACAGCTCAAATTTATGCATGTCTACTCAGAAGCAATCCAGAGAAACAGAGCACAGAAGTAAACCACAGAAACTGATTTTTAAAACACCAATCTCCAGTTTCTACACCTTCTCCTGACAGGACTGGTTTAAATACTCCTGACTAGATCGGTTTAAATTTAATATTTAAAGCTGTTTAAATTTTAAACACATTTAAATTTTAAAGGTATTTAAAGAGCAGAATATTTAAAGATGAAATGCCTTAAAACTCCCCTTATCTTCAATAAGAGTGTTTTTTTCCTGCACTGTACTCAGCAGGGTAATCCCAGCTCTTATCTTATCGCTGATCAGTGACTGGAGATAAGAGTAGGGGTTTCATGCACAAGACTGGAGGAGGAAGAAGGGGTGGCACATGCAGCTAAAGCTCATGAGAAGCAGGCACAGCTTTTACTCAGTTTAACATTTTCTTGCTGTTTTCCCTTGTTGATTTCATGGTACTTTCCTAAGTGACATACTATCCTTTCCTTTCCATCCAGTTCTATTCTTTAGTATCTCTTTCTTTTTCAGTCCTTTTATTTTGGTCTGCCTCTTTTCCCATCATTTACCTCCCCCCACCCCATGCAGTGTCCACAAGTACCACAGAACCCACAGGGACCTCCAATGGCTCATGAATCTCTCCACCCCCTGCTCCCTTCAAAAATGTATTTTTAATAAGAACTTGAAAAATGTTAGGGTGCCAGATTCTCCTTCCTGTTTCTGAACCTGCCACTGATGAGCTGTCAGGAAGAGAAGGAAAGAGTTGCTTCCTGGCCCCACCCAATCTTCTTCTGTCCACTTAGACCTTTCCCCTTTGTTCTCTCTCTCGCCAGTCCCAGCCTCTAGCCTTCCCATTTCTCTCCACCCAACCACTTTCCTGGCTATTTCTCTCTCCTCCACATTCTTGGCTTCTTCTTTCTCTCCCCTCCTAGCCACTAGCCTTGCTCTTTTTCTCCCCACTCACAGCTTTATCTTGCTATTTCTCTTCACTCCCAGCCTCCAGTCATGCTGTTTCTCTCCTGACAAGGTTCTTTACCTCTTTCTCCACCACCTGGCCTTGCTGTTTTTCTCCCTACAACTCCTTTGCCTTGCTATTTTCCCCTCCGTCTAAGCCTCTGGCTCTCACTCCACACACACCTTTTGACTAGCCAGGCCATTATGTGACTAGCCACATCTTCCATGGAAGACATTTTGTGGTGGTGCGCTCAGCCATTTCTTAAATTCACAAATCTGCCTATAGGTCCAAAAAGATTGGGGACCCCTGCCTTAGGCAGTGTGGTCTAGTGTTGGACTGGGGCCCAGGAGATTTGGGTTCTAGTCCCCACTCAGCCATGAAGCTCACTGGGTGACTTAAAGCTCCATCACACCAGCGTTACAGTCTGCTGTTGTGGTGAATTGCATGCAAAGGACTCAGATGAGACCTGCTGTGATTGTGGTTCTTTCCCCCTCTTAGTGGTGTATTTTGGCACATGGAAAGTCTGGTTCTTCTGTTAATGCAGAAGTTCACTGCTCAAACTTCAACGTGTATTTTCATCCATCATTTTCAATCCAATGTTCTGTGGGCATGTTTTCAAGGGGCAGTATTGCTGACGAAAGAGAGGGAGGTACGAAGGAGCTGATTCGCAGGTGTGCAGGGGAGGAGAGGTGTAAAGATGCTTGAACCCTAAAAGTGCACAGGTGTAAGTGATCAGGGCTTCACATGCCATGGAAACAAAGGGGGATAATATGAGGACAAAATTATAGGTGTGATGGAGCTTAAAAAGATGATGAGTCTGCCACTGCCTCTCAGCCTAACCTACCTCACAGAAGGTGAGGATGAAACAGAGAGGAAGAGGATAATGTAAGCCACTTGGGTTTCTTTGAGGAAAAAAGGCAGAATATAAATGTAATAATAAATAAATGACATAAATAATTTCCCTCCCTTTTTTGCTTCCATATTCACTTTGCCCCTCCATGCCTCTTCAGGAAATCTCTGTTAAAGTGGTACTTAAAGCGATAAACATTTCCACCCTTCCCCCAGAAGAAAACCTCCTCTGAACTGGAATCCCCTTACTTACATATCAACAGCAACCTACAATCTTGACACCCCCAAACTTTATGTGTACCACCTACCTCTATAGCCCCCTGGGATAACGGGCTCCTGTCTACCCGGGTGGGGTGGGGGAGGGGAGGTGCCGTCGGTGCCGTCCCCTTTCTATTAGTGCTTCCTGCCAAGCGTGCTGTGCTCCCTAGCGCCTGAAATGCCATTTTACTAACATCACTTCTGCCAGCCTGACAG
This sequence comes from Elgaria multicarinata webbii, assembly GCF_023053635.1. Lineage (NCBI taxonomy): Eukaryota > Metazoa > Chordata > Lepidosauria > Squamata > Anguidae > Elgaria > Elgaria multicarinata. The sequence goes on along the minus strand of NC_086173.1, from coordinate 91,918,063 downwards.
ATTGGGTTTCAGTGTAAGGCTGCCCTTACACAGCCTGGCTGGGTTCCTGCAGCAGATGCACTGACACATGACTGGGTGAGGTAATGGCCTTGATTGCATTTCCCCAGAACTCCTCGCCGAAGGAGAGCGGCTGCATCGACTGCTAATAACATTCCACGTTCCTGCGCTCTGACATTTATCAAAGTTTCTTTAAAGCAAGAAGGTAACACAATCAGCTCATTCCCTCCCTCCCTCCCCCTCTCCCAGTGGTAGCACACAGCAGCGAGGTGTAATAATAAGAAGAGCAAAAGCTGATAATAGGCTATTTTTGTGTTCTTCAATCAGTGCTGCTTCAGTCTGTGCAAGGGATTACGGGGTAATTGCAAAGTTCCCATTCTCATGCTGGAATCTTAAGTCCTTTCTCATTATAATACTGTTGTGAGCACTGGAAACAGGCTGCTTATTTTTATTTCTCACATTTAGAGCACACCTTTTTCTTACAAAAAGATTCGGGTGATGTCTGTGGGCTTTCCCTCATTCTGTTATCTCAACAGTCCTGTGAGGTAGGTTGGGATGAGTGGCAATAATTGGCCCAGGATTACCTGGGCAGGAGCTATACTACTGCTTTAAAACAGTTTATAACAATAATGACAACTGTTGGGGCCCAGGACATACTACATATGCAGTTTTCACATAGTTTTCAGTGTCATATCCAGCTTGTTGTAGATCTGGCCCTGGTTAGCTTCATAAGCTGCACAGGGATTTGAACCCAGATCTTCCTGGACTACAGGTGCCTCCAGATGGAGCTTTTATTGTACCATCGCTCTGCCTCATTCACAGAATTTTACAAGAGGTCTAGACCGTGTCACCTTCCACTTGCAACTCTCCTGTCTTTTCACATGGCTTCTTTCATCTTCTTTCTTACTGCAGGAAATCCGTTAAGGAAGAAAGGATGGAATAGCTGTCCAATGCATTTTGATTGGTAGCACTAAGAGTAGTCCATCTGGATGCACCCTAAGCCAGTCATGTACTGAGGAAATTGGTATCTACTTAGAAGCTAAGGCTGAAATCCTATACACTCTTCCTACGGAGTAGGCCCCATTGAACCCAGTAGGACTTATGTTCAGGTATGCAAACTTAGAATTGCATTGCACATCTGTTTTAGCACACCTATCAAATTCACAGTGGGCAATGGCTGACATTGTGCAAATAGATTTCCACATGCAACACAGGACTTTTCTTTTGGGGGTGCATAGCGGGCCATCCACAGTGTCTGTTCATTTAGTAGACAGACACTATTGGATTTCACCCAATTTATTTCAGACCTGCTTATCTACATTTATAGCCACACTGAGCTGGAATTAAGGCCCACTCAACTCAGTAAATGTGGGCAATTTGGTGTTGTCCAGTGTAATAGGAGTTAAGGTGTCAAGGATGAAGGAACAGAATTGAGGGCAATAGCCATTGCTGCAACACTAGTGCAACCCAGAGCTGGCACTCCCTAGCACAACCATAAAGTAGTCCAAATTAGCACTTCCAGAATGGGGGAAGTTAGTGGAGCTCATGGAATGGAGCTCTACTGACTTGTCCTGTTCCAGAAGCACTAATCTGGACAGTTTCTGGCATTGCGCTGGTATTTCTTTCTGCTAGTGCAACATGTTTAGCACTGAACTGCCAACATTGGATATTGATCCAATTGTCTATGTTTTCTTACAATTGGGACAAGTCTTCTGCTTAGGAGAATATTGCCTTGCAATGGGTAGTCCCACTGATTTCCTAGTATCCTCTTTTACAGAGGGAAGCCCTCTATTTGAAGGGCTACCAGAGGACTGTCTTCCATTTTGAAGGCACCCTCTATTTCAAGAACTACCCTGCAATTCTGTTTTATTGATAAAGGACCACAAGGAGGGGGAGAAGGGGCCATGAAGTTTCCTCAAGTCACTTAGACGCAGTCTTCCACATTATAGTGAGATCTTTCTTTCTATTTAAATTACAATAATTATTTCTAAATAGGTATCTCCACATATAAATTAGCACATGCAAATTGCACTCTCTTTTTTGATGGTGCATTTCCTCCTTTTTGGCCATTCATAACTGGCCGCCATAGTCATCTAGGATTGCAGCCTTAGATTCTACCAATAGGCTATATGACCTCCCTATATTTTCCCCATCTAATTACCATTTTCCTGCCATGTGATTGTACCAAACCAGTTTTGCAACAAAGGGGAAGAAAACAAACAAATGTCTCAGCCTTTGCATACACAGATGCTTTTGTTTTCATACGTGTGGGAGGCTCTAAGCCCACACAAAGGAGAGCTCCATGTTCACAGCTCACATCATAATATCCCTTGACAACAGCTTTCTGCACAGATATGTCACACGGTTGACCAAATGGTTTTGAAACCTCTGAGAGCGTGGGGAGAGCCCTGCTGTGCATACAGTCCACACATGCAAAGAAATGATAAGAAGCCACCTGCCTGGAACTGTAAGGCTTTGGAATGCAGTTTTTGTTTCTTCCATGTTAAAAAAAAAGAGTCATCAAGTTTATTTAAAAACACTTTTCTGTAATTAGAGCATTCAGAGTGGTTTCACAACAGATTGTGCTCATGCGTTGTTCTTTATAAAAATGAATACATCATCAAAACAATCACAGAACAATTTCTATCATCCATATAATATTCAATTCCTAACCATTTCTTACACTAGAACAACCAACACAGTATAAGGACACAATTCATCTACTCAACCTAGCAAAACAACAACAACAACAACACAGACCTTCTCTCTGACATGCTGTTTTTCTACATAAAATGAATTCTTGTTTACATGAAGGTGAACTATTTGAAATGGTACAGATCCTCCACGTTAATGTAGCCAGGCCCTAACTATATCTAGCATTGTTATAATTCATTGCCTACATTTTGCTCTCCCAGTAAGAATGTATGTTTATCTCTAATAAGCAAATCAACCAAACTGATCTCTAATAAGCAAAATAGCCAAATTGATTAAAATATGCTTATATATATATATATATATATATATATATATATATATTAAATAGACCTGAAATAATGAAAGCTGGACATTATAAAAGTCTTTGCTCGTTCTTCTCTATCCTACTTATTTGCATCTATTATATTTCTTAGTACAATTTCCTTAACTAGGCATGTAGTTTAGAGCTTCTAGCCTTCCAGGCAAATTTGTATGCTCAGAAAAGCATTTTTTAAAAAAATCAATCTGTTGATTACACACGTGAACTTAGTGAATTCTGATGGTCAAATGTATCTCTCTCTGTGTGTGTCGATACAATGCTGCTTTTTAGCTTGGTCCCCTCAAAACCCTGCAGCATCACTGTTGTGAGGCAGGAATGATAAATTCAGATGGCAGGAGGGAGCCTGGGTTATCTGGCCAGAAAAACTGCAGTGCTGGTGGCCATTTGGCTCATTAAGCCCACCTCTGCTATTGCCCTGCCTTCCTGCACTAACCTGGACTTACCTTTGGACTTGCATTCGCCCCTACAAATGTCCACTGACCGAACCCGTATTGAGGCCACCACCGGTAGACTGGAAAACAACAGGGTGATCTTGGAGCAACTAAAAAACTCATGGTAAAAGGACACCGTGAAAAAGCCTGGTGTGGCTTTGAGTTGGCAGCTGCATAATATAAGCAATGCAGCACCACTGCATAGTAGGGCTATGCACGGACCGCTTCTCTTCCAGATTCGCATCTTCTGGATTGGGTCTGCTCTGCTCCGCTCCGCCTACGGTCTGCTCCGCTTCACTGCGGAGCTCCGGATCCAGATTGGAGCGCCGCTTTTCCCCCCATAGACTTGCATTGAAATCCAAAAACACCTACAACTTTTTTTTGGTTAATGTTAGAAACCTCAAACTCAGCACCATGATAGCTTATCCATGTATACACATGCGTGCCAAGTCTCAAGCAAATCCAAGCATCCCCTGATTTTGGGGGGGGGGGATTTTTGAAAATCTGACACCATTTTCAGAAATGGGATTTACTCCGACATTTTGACAGAAAAAACTTTGAAGCAGGCACCCTTACAGATGCCATCTAGATCCACATTCATGGCAAGTTTCAAGCAAATCCCCTGATTTTTGGCGGGTTTTTTAACCTTTAAAGCATCACCCCTAACCCCAATTCACACCCCTTTCGATATCTCCATCAATTTTCATGTTAAAAACCTCAAATTAGGCACCATGACAGCTGATCCATGTATACACACGCATGCCAAGCCTCAAGCAAATCCAAGCATCCTCTGATTTGGGGGGGATTTTTTGAAAATCTGACACTCCAGTATCTCAGGGATTTTTAAAGCTGCAGACAACTCAATAGGCTTTCTTTATTTATGGCCATTTCAAAGGAAATCCCAACATGTCATGAATTGGGGAGTAGATAAACCTAAATATGAATCTTCTTCCACACTTGAAAAATTTATTTGGAACCTCAAAAAGTCTAAGTGAGCACAGGAAGGACTTATCCCCTGAGTCAAAGCAAGACACGCACAAACCATCCCTGCAAGGCAGGCACAGAGGAGGACAGGCAGCACTGGGAGCAAGCATGCCAGAGGCTTGTGGGGTAGAGCCACAAAGCCCATCATGTAGTACAGCTCCCAGGCACCAGGCGGGCAGAGAGGCAGGCAGAGATATGCCATAGATCTATGGGGAAGTCAGTCCCAAAACAACAGCACCCAGGTGGAGGTGGGAAGGCAGGCATGGAGCAGACATTTCTGGGGGCACAACGAAGTGTGCCAAGGATTGTTTCAAAGCCAGTAATGCAAACCATCCCTGTGAGGCGGGAGCAGCACAGAGAGATGCCTTTTCTTTTGCATCCCATAACTAGGAGGCTAGGAGGATAAGAGTAAAGCTTTGTGATCCATGCTGCAGAGTTGATTGACTGCATTGTGATCACACCCATTATTAAACAACAACAAAATAATAACGTTAATAATAGAAGTACTAATTAATATTAATAGCAATAATAATAATAATAATAATAATAATAATAATAATAATAATAATAATAATACAACCACAACAATAAGACCTTGAACCACAATGAAAGCCTGCCTGACTTTCTTGAACCACAATGAAAGCCTGCCTCCGCCTGGGTGCTGTTGTTTTGGGTTATCTGCTGGGAGTGACTTCCCCATAGATCTATGGCATATCTCTGCCTGCCTCTCTGCCCGCCTGGTGCCTGGGAGCTGTACTACATGATGGGCTTTGTGGTTCTACCCCACAAGCCTCTGGCATGCTTGCTCCCAGTGCTGCCTGTCCTCCTCTGTGCCTGCCTTGCAGGGAAGAGGAAAAGCCAGGAGAGCTTGGGCTATGGGGTGTATAAAATGTAATAAATAAATAAATAAATAAACAAAGGAGGGGTGGAATTAAAAGCAGCAGTGTTGCTGAATAAACAACAAGAAGAATTTTTTTAAAACGGCTATGTCTGTCTTTTACCAGTAAGAGGAAAGTGGACGTGCCCAGGGGGAGGGGGAACTGTGCCAATTTGACTGGCCCTAAGTACCAGTCTTTAAGAAGCTACTTGACACTTCAACTAATAACAGGCATAGCTTCTCCACTGGTTAATCTTTCGAGGGTTCTGATGACCCTCCAAGGACAGGAGTGTGTACACTGGGCATGTCCACATGCCCTAGGGGACCTCATCCCCTTGCACCACATCTATTCAGTTGTTCACCAAGGTTAGGGTGGGTAGCAGTGCTGTCTTTCCTGTTATTTATTTGCTTAGTATTTATTTATTTATTACATTTTTATACCGCCCAATAGCCGAAGCTCTCTGGGCGGTTCACAAAAATTAAAACCATCATAAAACATCCAACAAGTTAAAAAACACAAATACAAAATACAATATAAAAAGCACAACCAGGATAAAACCACACAGCAAAATTGATACAAGGTTAAAATACAGAGTTAAAACAGTATAATTTAAGTTAAAAATTAAGTGTTAAAATACTGAGTGAATAAAAAGGTCTTCAGCTGGCGACGAAAGGAGTACAGTGTAGGTGCCAGGCCGACCTCTCTGGGGAGCTAATTCCACAACCAGGATGCCACAGCGGAGAAAGCCCTCCTCCTAGTAGCCACCTTAGTATATGATTTCAGGTTGTGTTTATGCGTTTGGTGGGGCTACTGTTTAAAAAACACTGGGAAAATCCGTTCAGAGACTAAGAAAGAAAAGTTTCCCAGTATCCCAAGTTACTAAGTATCCCATTTTGCTTATCCCCCCTCCAACTTTGGGATTGGAGGATGCTTCATCAGGTGATCATGATTGGGAGTTGAATCTGCCTCTCAGCACTTCAAGAAGGTACCTCTTCTGCTTTTTTTACCTTATTTTTTAAAAAATTATAGCAAGCAAACCACAGCAAGCAAAGTGCTGAAAATAGGCTCAAAATGACCCCCATCCACGACTCTCTAAGCACAGCGAGTTTCAAATAGATAGCTTGAAAAACAAAAAAGTTATCCACTAATCTTTTCCGCAATGCAATCCTATGGGTGAAAGAATCCAAAATGGCGGGCAGAGCGCTCCGCGAAAAGAGAAGCAATCCACTTATGGTTGCTTCTCTTCACCGTGCTTCTCCAGCCCCCAGAGGGTCTTCTACCCTCCTCCGCCTGTAGAAGACGCGGATCAGGCCAATTCGCTGTTGCTTCTCCGATCCGAGGAGAAGCGGATCACAGCCCTACTGCATAGCAACACCAGGGTAAATAGGCAGTACAGACACCCTCCTGGGCAAAGGGGCAGAGAAAGAAGCAGTTTCTTTCTATTAAGGGTTTATTCCCTCAAATTGATCATTGTCACTGTAAGGTATCTTGGAGGAGCTGCTAGCTACAGAAAATCCCATTTTTATATATTCTTCAGATGTTTCCCTAATAAAAAATATATTGATTTATTTGATTCCTCCCTTGATTTTATTTGTATATTTCTAATTGGATGGGAGGTTCTAGTTCTAGAACATCCTCTCTCTCTCTCTCTCTCTCTCTCTCTGTGTGTGTGTGTGTGTGTGTGTGTGTTGGTATAATTATTCTTTAACTCATGGGTGAAAGAAATGATTAAGCGTCAGTCACTAATTTATCACAGAACCATAAGACTGCTCTGCCCTACATGAAAGGAGCCATTAGGTTTCAGGCAAATTTGGACAGCCCAAATAGGCTGAAATTTGATGCTAAAATATTCACACTGCTCTGACAGCAACCTCATTTGTTTGCCTGATTTCCTGTATTTATTCCCTGAAGGGTGTAGGAGAAGAACTTTCAGTTTATGAGAAAACGATAAGGCTTTCACACTCCAAAGCCCTTAGTCCTTTGTGTTGGAAATAGCTCTTATTTTGGAGAGATGAGACAGAATTGGGACCTGCCCAAATGAAAAGCATTAAACCCCTTTGTATCTGAAATCCAGCAACGATGGCTCACCTCTATTGATATGAAAAGCTCGTCCCCCCTCACTTTTCCTGATGAACATCCCCACCCCCAAAATACGTTATTTTCCCCTTTAGTGGAAATGTGAAGATATACATGCCCTAAGAGAGTAAAATCATAGCTTCAGTATGGGGGCGTGGGGAGGCTGGGCAATTTTAACAGGGAAAGGGGGAAACAAGATGGAGGTTTCACCTTGAACTAACAAAAAACAGAGATAAATGACAAGTTAGGGCAGAAGACTCAGATGCAAAAATACATGGTGGGTAACAATGGCTTGGGGGAGACATGATAGCACTCTTCAAATACTTAAAAGGTTGTCACACAGAGGAGGGCCAGGATCTCTTCTTGATCATCCCAGAGTGCAGGACACGGAGTAACAGGCTCAAGTTAAAGGAAGCCAGATTCCAACTAGACATAAGGAAAAACTTCCTGACTGTTAGAGCAGTATGACAATGGAACCAATTACCTAGGGAGGTTGTGGGCTCTACCATGCTAGAGGCATTCAAGAGGCAACCATCTGTTAGGGATGCTTTAGGGTGGATTCCTGCATTGAGCAGGGGTTTGGATTTGATGGCCTTATTGCCCCCTTCCAACTCTACTATTCTATGATTCTATGACAGCAGTACATATTTATTTATTATTTATTTATTTAGAATATTTATATACCGCTCCCCATTGAAAAATTTCGGAGCGGTGTACAAGGTAAAATGAAAATCAAAACAGAATAAAACAGTTAAAACAAAATTTAAAAGAAGCAAAAACAGAAATCCAAGGCTGCATGTTAAAGAAAGGCTTCTTGGAAAAGAAGAAAAGAGTTACATGAAAACTATGAAAAGAGTTTAGGTGTTAAACATGAGTCAGCAGTGTAAGGTGGTGACTAAAAGGGCAAATGCTCTGGATCTACACTACTGCTTTAAAGCGCTTTATAACAGTTTTGAAAACTGTACATGGCGTGTGTCCTGTTATAAAGCGCTTTAAGGCCGTAGTGTAGATCCTGCCTAGGCTTCATCATCAGAAGTTCAGTGTTCAGGTTGTGAGAAGTAATGCATTGCTCCAACCTCATCTGGGGGCTTTCTTCATGGCCCCGAGTTAGTACTGCCTCTCTCCTCAACCCTGCGCTTTCCCTCTCCCAGGGTGGCATCAGGGAATCCCAATGCTGAGGAGGAAGCACAGGGTTTCTGGGTGGCCATCTGGGTCCCAGAGCCGCCCGTGTGCTCTTCCTGGCCCTGGATTGGCTGTGGAGCAATGTTACACAGTAGAAGCCCTGTGTTGATGTTGGTCCCTTTGAAATCCCTGACTTTTTCAAATCAGAGCATTGCACAGAAGTCCTGCACTGGCTGTGTAGCTGCGCCTGCGTCGTCCAACCGATGAGGTGCAGCTCCATAGCCATCACGTGTAGACAGCTTTCCCCAGAACTGGATGCAGGGCACCCTGGAGTACCACACCCAGTTCTGGGCACCACTGTTTAAGAAGGATATAGACAAACTGGAAAGAGTCCAGAGGAGGAGGGCGATAACAGGGCTGAAAGGCTTGAAAACCAAGAGGAAAAGTTGAAGCAGTTGGGTATATTTAGGGTTAAATCCAATGTTCCACTTACACAACACAACCTCTCCTTACTCTCTTCCTGCTGCACCCTCAAATCTGCTCCAGAGTCGTTCCCCCCACCATATGGAGCAGATTTCTCTGGGTGCCTACTCTGAGGGAAGCTCGGAGGATGGCAACAAGGGAAAGGGTCTTTTCCATGGCGGCCCCCCAATTATGGAATGATCCCCCCAACGAAGTTTGCCTAATGCCAACATTGTTACCTTTTCAGTGCCAGGTCAAGACCTTCTCCCAGGCATTTAATGGCATATGCTGATTTTTTAAACTGACCCCAGAACAGTTGTTTTTAAATGGATATTGTCTGGTTTTATGCTTTTTATGGTTTTAAATTTTGTATATTTTTATTTAATGTATTAAATGTTTTAATCTTCATAAACCGCCCAGAGAACTTCGGCTATGGGGCAGTATATAAACGAAATAAATAAATAAAAATAAATAAAACAAATAAAAGATTCAGGATCCACTGGTGCTGGATCTGCACTCCATCGTGCCTTGTGGCGAGCTCTAGATCTGCACTCCATCGTGCCTTGTGGCGAGCTCTAGATCTGCACTCCATCGTGCCTTGTGGCGAGCTCTAGATCTGCACTCCATCATGCCTTGTGGCGAGCTCTAGATTAGCACTCTATTGTCCCTTGTGGCGAGCTCTAGATCGGCACTCCATTGTCTCTTGTGGTGAGCTACTGCAGCAGAATCACAACTGTCCAAGTGTCCCGATGAATGGACAAATCTTACTAATTTGTTCCTGGAGTTCTGGGCCATATGCCAGTGAGGTGGAGGTATGTTCAGTCCATGCCCGTTACATAAAAGAGAACAACACCAACACTGAGGGGCCAGCCTGAGGCAGCTGAAGTGGCTGAAAGACTTTGTAGAAAATGGCTCAGGAAATGGGACAGGTTGCTCAGCCCTTGAGTGAAACTCAAGATTTTTACCTTCTTAAAGGGACTAGGAGAGCCATTGCATGCCTTCTGACATGAAAGGGGAAAGGAGCCAGATATTTCTTGAGCCGCAGATCTTCAAAGCCCTTTTGCCTTGATGGAGCTCTTCTGATGTCAGTGGAGCTCCGTCAAGTGCTGGGAGAGCAACATTTCAAAGTATTTATGCAGCAATTTCCTCTATCTAATCTGTAGAAGAAGAATAAAACAACTAGTAGATGTTTTCTGCCATCTGCCATCTGAGTTGTCTCAACAACATCCTACAATACACTTGGAGTACTTAAGGAAACTAGCCAATTTTACAAGATGACATGCACCATTTCCCTTGGAAGCTGTCACATATTTTGCAAATATGTCATGTACATTTGACCAAATATTTGATAAATATGTGCAAAAGACAGGATGTCTTCTTTTTTCATCAAAGATCAGAAAATGCAGCACTCAAAACCAATATTCCCTTCCTTGGTATCCTTCTCATGGTTTTATACACATTATACCAGCCATGCTCAACCTGGTGCCCTCCAAATGTTTGGACTACAACTCCCATCATTCCTGATGTTGCTGAGGTTGCTGGCAGTTGAATTCAAAAACATCCAGAGGGCACTAGGTTAGGGAAAGCTGAATTATACTATGTTTACAAAAATTGACCACTTGACATGTTATGAAGTTAGGTTTGCCCTGCATGTGTTCACAACGTACTCCCCAAAGCCTGACAGCAATACGTATATTATACACTGCATGTCTGAGTTGTGGAAAGGCAGGGTCATTCCCCATAATATTGTTGTGAATTTGAGCTGTCTTGATTATCTTGAATTGGACTCATCCCTATGGTTTTGTCTAAAGTGCTGCCTGATGGGAATTGTGTACTTGACAAAAGACTGTAATGGTTCTCGATGATTGTCGAATGAGCTCCTGAATGGGCAATTTACCTGCAGGGGTGGAGTCTGAGACAGCCAGATTTGCAGTTTGATTTGAGAAGCAGCACAGGGAGCTGTGAGTTGGCTACATGTTTGGCTTGGGGTGCAGTTGTTCTGAGACCTGACATAAGATTAGTGGCTGTGTCTTCTGCTTAGAGAGTGTTATTTGCCTCCTCTGTGCCGTGCTTGAATGCATGGCACATACCAATGCATGGCGTGCTGGAGGTTCTGAGCTAAGGACTTTGTGTTGCTAAGCAATAGGATATATAAACACAGCTGCGAGTGGGTGGGGGGAGCAGCTAGGAGTGAGTGAGGGAGAGTGGCTGGGAGGGGGGTGATCCCAGAGAGGAGGCTGGGCAGCTTGCTGGCACGCATGGAGGCCTCATGTAATTCCTGTAGGCAGGTGAGTGGGGGGGGGAGTGGCTGGGAGGGAGCGGTTGGGGGGGTGGGGAGCCCAGAGAGAAGGCCAGGCAGCTTGCTGGCACTTGTATAGGCCTCAGGTAAGTACTGTGGGTCGGTGGGCAGTCGAGGGGAGAAGACTGGGAGGGAGCAGGGAGGAGAGGGTGGAGTCCAATGGACTCCTGGTTGGCCTTGCACCCAGCTTTTCTGGGTGCCCACAGAAGATCTGGGGGGGGGTGCGCACCGAAAATCCAAGGGGCTGATGGTGCTCTGACAGAGCTCTAAACTTTTGGTGCAGTTAGGGGACATTTTTAAAACCATTGGATACCCATGGTGCAGAGCAAAGGTCATTGGGAGCTCTGTCCCATTTTCAGATAACCATGAGCCTATGGCAATTAACAAAATGCTTACAACATCATTTTTAAAGATAAAGTTCTTAAATAGGGCTGTGATTTTTAGGAATTTCTTAAGTTCCCCCCCCCTCAAACCCATGCACACCTGATTCTGCATTAATTCACCCCTGCACACTTATGGAGGGAGGTTTTATCCTTTACTAATGGAACAGCTAAAGGAACAGCTGACTGTCAAACTTTGGACAGCTGAGCTGTCAAACTTTTTAAATTCCTAAAAATTCAAGGGATGTATACTTTTTTTTTTTTTAAAAAAATCCCATTGATGATAATAGCACTGTTCTCTGAAAATGGAGCAGGTTTTTTTATGAGTATTCTGGCAGTGTGAAGAGATGGGCCCCCTCCAAAAATTGGAGCAGAGAACCCACTGAACAGAGCTCCACCCTGAATTTCAGGGTGAAGAAAACCCACTCTACACACTGCTAGAAAGTATATTACTGAGCATGCAGATAGTCTGTACAATTCAAGCTAGTTTGTCAATAAAACAATTGCCATGAAAGCACCATAGGTCTCCAGTGCTCTCTAGTGCTGCTTCAGAAAAGAGGTCAAGCCAAACTGGATGCCTAAAAGAATAAGTTTATTGTTAAGAACAGTTTTCCCCAACCTGGTGCCCTCCAGATGTCTTGGCAAGTCATGTTTAATTGGATGCTGACTGAGCAGCAGTCAAGTTTCCCAGGGAGGCAGAAACAGGAGACTGGTGTTGGGGTCTGCAAGTCAGATAAACTTGCTTGTATGTTGCTCCAACAACCAGCAGATCATGACTGAGCCTTAAGTATGGATTTGGCTTACTTGAAGTCACCTTGAGTGCCATTTTCTTGCTAGAGTGATGGGGTACAAATCCATAAATAAACAGGCTAGTTAGCCCCACCTCCATACTGACTGAGACCTTTTCCCTTAATGGGGCCTGGTTTGTTTCAGCAGTTTCAGGCTGTGACAATACAGTGGTGATTGTGGCATGGTGATATATTCATGGCTGGAGTCCTCAGAATCTGAAGGTGGCAATGTGACCTCCTCCAGACATAGGGGGACTGGTCTCTGGGATCTTCCTGGGGAACTAGATCCCAAGGAAGTGGACACCTCATGATGCCTTTCTGTAGCTGAACCCTCTCCATGTTCAATTAACTCAGGGTTCTTGTCCTCTGAAGATGAGTGGTTGGGATCCGCTGAGGATGAGGGTTGTGTGCCCGCTGAACACATAGGTCCTTCTCCCACAGGAAGGGATCAGCCTCATTTGGCTCCCTTCCTATACCCCTAAGCCTTTCTACAAACTACCACATGTGTGTTGTGTCTGCATTGCAGAGACAGGAAAGATATGCATTTTATTATAAATAAATAAATAAATAAATAAATAAAATCTTGACTGGCAAGTATCAGCCGCTTTCTCTCTTGGAGATTAGAGGCTGCTAACTCAAAGTGCTAAAAACCTGCCTTTTAAAAATAAAATAAAAATGTGTTGCCCTCGGAAAGCCTTGAAAATGTCTTTAATATTCAAAATACACCCACTTGTATAAAAGCATTAATGAGTTTTATTTCCTCAAGTCTGGATGTTTTCCAGGGGTATAAACTTCTAAAAGCTGAGCATGCCATCAGACTTGTTGAAATCTATCTTTCTATCTATCAATCCAGCTAGCTATAGTATTTTTATACTGCCTTTCTGTAAAAACCACCAAGGTGTTGTACAATGGTTCAAAAACTATATAAAAAACAATGTCAGAAAAGAAACAACCACCATTACAAATATTTCAAAGCTCCCCCTTCCCTTGGCGTGCCTGTCAAGTGGGCTTCTGGAAGTTGCAGAATCCTCAAAATAGCCTCTCATGTAGATATTCATAGCAGTTTTGTAACGAGATAGTGTCCCTTAAGATACCCAGGCCCTGAACCATTTAGGGCATGAAAGGTTAAAATTGAATTGAGCCTGGAAAACAACCGGCAACCGGTGCTACAGCTCTTTCAATAACAGACAAAGGTAATCCTGATATCATGCAGTGGTTAGCAGCCTAGCTGCCATATTTTGTACCAGTTGAAGTTTCTGGATGCTCTTCAAAGGTAACCCCATGCAGAGCACATTGCAATAAACATGATGTGAATTTCACACTGAAGTATTACTCTGACTAGTCCCCTTTTTCTTCCTGGTCAGTCTGTAGTATCTCAGATTTCAGAGAGAGAGATTTCCATAAGCAATACACCTGTCTTAGTGTAAAACCTTACCTGCTTTCCACATAAATGCTTTTATTTCCATTTTTGGCCAGGAAACAAATATAGAAAGACTGCTACATGAGACATATCAGTTAATGTTTTTGTCAGCGTAGGCTTCATATGTGAGCATGTTTTGGCATTGCAGCTTACTATGACATGGTTGGCTGAAACACTTTAGATATCCTTGATGTAGAACCGGGCTTATTTTTGAGCTTCCTTCCTATCTGTATTTTGATGCTATTCACTTGTGTCAAGTGTCCTCTTTTCTCAATGTAGCAAGTGAATGATCAAGCATTTTAAACAGTGGCCACACATTTGTGGCTATGGCGTTTCCCAACTGCACAAATACACCTCCCTATGACATCCATCTCTATTATCTTTCAGGAATAATTGGGGAAAAAATGTTTAATGTAATCTTTTAGCCTGTTTTAGGACTTGCAGCCACTTGATCATAATAACTCACGGGGAGTTTTAAATTTCTCAGATCTTTTTTTCTTCCCAATTTTATCTAATTAATTCTAGGACTGAAGGATAATTATGTGCATTATGATAATCCTTTTCCCCAGCTAATATTTTAATTGCTAGCCATCCCTGTTCAAGTCTAGGAAAGGGAATAAAAGTCAAAAAGTCAGAATGAGTCTTCTGAAATAGCAGATGGAGGGAGAAATAATTGTGCCAAGCAAATGGAATTAAGTCCCTCCCTACGCTCACAATGGAACCAGTCTGTCTCTGAGAAAACTATTCCAGAGGACAGATTTTAGATGACTATCTTATTTCCTCTAAAGAAAACAACAGAGGAACAAGCATGGAGGAGCTGTTCACAGGTAAAGGTGTCAGAGAAATCTGCAATACATTCAAATGAGTTTGGATTTCTATGAATCTGATCTCTGGATTCTGCAACAGAATGGCTTTTTCGAAGTTGCCTGGATTCCACAGACTTGCAGACCTTTTTTGTACTTTGGTGGGGGGGATTTGTACTAATGTGCAAGAGGAATGGAATTCTAATACAATTATCATCATCATCATCATCCTGCCTTTTGCCCAATTCTGGGTGTCAGGGTGGCAAACAACAACAACAACAACTGATTCTGTCAATGCACAGAGGATAGAACAAAAGACACCTGAGAACCCACGAAACACAGACAAAAGTGATTTAACAAAATCTGAATTATTCCTAGCTTTGGTTGACAATGTGTTAGTGACTCACTCACACTCACACTCACACTCTCACACCCACACCCACACCCCATGCTCTCTCATTTACGATGCTCCAACAGAATCAGCCCTGGAGCAAGCAGGGTTATGCCTGGGGTTTCTAAAATTCTCGATGTAGGCATACTTGAGGAGGCGTAGCTCAGTAGTACAGCCCTTGCCTTGCATGCAGAAGGTTCCTGGTTCAATCACCGGCATGTCTGGGATGCCCCCCCCCCCACATTTTATGTACAAAACCCAACTGACTGGCAGGTGAAATTTACTTCAGCACTGGTAATGGGACAGCACCCTCCACTGCACCTGAGTACAGACAATTAGCTTAGGAGGCACGGGGCAGGCTATATGACTCACATACTGTTCAGGCCTCTCCCTAGCATCTGTCACCTGAGTGAGCTGCTTCATTCTGCCATGATGATGATGATTTAAGACTGCTCCCCACTGAAAAATTTTGGAGCGGTGTACAAGATAAAATTAAATAAAAACAGAATAAAACTCTTTAAAATAGGTTTTAAAAGATGCAAATGGTTTTATGATAACAAATGGTTGATTTTATTATATTTTATTACTGGATTTTTGTATATATTTTTGTTTTTGTATGCTTCTCTGGGTGTGAGTGCAGAAGGGTGGGATGTAAATAAAATTATTGTTATTATGGCTTTCCTATGCTGCTGCTGCTGCTGCTGCTGCTGCTGCTGCTGCTGCTGCTACTACTAGGGCTGGTCTTGCCTAGCTTTATCCCTTTGCTATAGTGGCAATTT
This sequence comes from Elgaria multicarinata webbii, assembly GCF_023053635.1. Classification (NCBI taxonomy): domain Eukaryota; kingdom Metazoa; phylum Chordata; class Lepidosauria; order Squamata; family Anguidae; genus Elgaria; species Elgaria multicarinata. The sequence goes on along the minus strand of NC_086173.1, from coordinate 91,902,219 downwards.
AGATGCAAATTTGTTGCCACTATAGATGCAATGTTAGCCTCCATTAAGGGCTAAGCAAGGGCTCAAAGTATTGCCTTTAAGTGGGGTCAATGGCTTCTTACGGGGTGAAAGCCCCGGTCACAACACCATATGACATATTTCTTTATTTCATATGGCAGCATCTTCACAAAAACACCACCATGGCCTGGGCGGAGTAATGGACTGCAAGGGGGTAGGGGCAATAAACTGAGACCCAAAACAGGTCCTGTTAGTGGGTGGTTCGTCTGTTTGGTTAAGTGATGTTCAACCTGTTCTGAAAGAGTTGTACTCTCCCTAATGGATCAGGTTTGTAGTTTTGGGGTGCTCTTAAATCCACCATTGTTACTAGAGTCAAAGGTGGACTCAAAGGCATGGTTGGAGCACCTTTTATCAGGTTAGGCTGATATACCAAATATATCCTTATCTGAACAGAGATAACCTAGCTGCAGTTATCCATGCTCAGATATCCTCTTGTCTGGATTACTTAAAAGGGCTTTGCCAAATGTGACCGTATTATACCAATGCTTTTCAATCTGCACTGGACGCCAGTCCATGTCCAGGCCCAATTCAAAGTGTTGGTATTAACAAAGCTCTAAATGGCTTGGGGCCAAGTTATCTGAAGGATCATCTCCTTCCATATATACCTGCCTGGACCCCAATATTGTCCTCAGCAGTCCTTCTTCTAGAGCCCCCGCAAAAGGAAGTGAGATGGGTGGCCACTTAGAACAAGGCCTTTTCCATTGTGGCACCCTGCTTGTGGAATGAGCTTCCCAGAGAGGCTCGCCTGCTGCCTACACTACTTTTTCAGGTGCCATGTTGAAGGCCTCCTTATTTTCCCAGGCATTTTAGTCTTCCAGTTTCTGTTTAACATTTGTTACTGTATTTTAAATCTTTGCATTGCTTGTAGGTTTCATGTGTTTTCTATTTTTATTTGATACTATAGTTTTATACTTCTTATACGTTATATTGTATCCTGTTGTATTTTATGGTTTTAATTGTTGTGAGATAAGCAAAAGAGCTATCCAGGCCCCTTAAAGAAAAGACAGTAAAGTAAGAGAAAGGAGCGGATTGTATCACTATCGTATTCACATATACTACAAAGGTGGATAAGTATTATAAAAGCCTTTTAATACATTAATACATTTCACTAGTGCAGAAAAAAAGTATATTGCCACTGTAGGGCTGTGTAGTCTGACACTAAGAACACATTAAGAACACACTAACAAATACTAAGAACCCATTAAAAACACTCAAAGTCAAGGAATTATATATATATATATATAAAAACCCAGACCAAACGCATTTCAACCTTAAAGGAGGATCTTCCTCAGTGGTCACATATACTATATAGACACTTAGAAATACTAAGTAGTTATTTACAAATTGCCAATACCACTAGATGTTACTGTCCCTTGCTTTTTGAAGTAGGTATTGGGCTAGTATATTTCAGCCAGTATCCCAGGTTTGGGATACAGCTTCCTGTCCCAACTGCCAAGGTGGTGTTCTGTCTGCAAGGAGCCTCTTTATTATGTTCTGTAGTGAAAGCTGGCCCCGATTTCGCTGGTGTTTTCACATGTATTTCTTTTGTTATCAACCACCCAGAGAGCTTCGCTTAGAGGATGATGGCTTTCCCCCCCACTTTGGCATGGAGATGAAGAGGCACGCATTAAAAAGTCAAGCAATTAGGAGGTTATACTCAAACCCTTTCAATTCACTTCCTGGTGCCAGCTAGGACTCACAGCAACAGGACAGAGATGGACAAATGCTTCTTTGATCAACGCTGATGTGGAGCCAAGCCCGAAACAAGAAAGCTCAATACATTTGGAAATTGGCTTCAGCTGCCAGGTTTGAATCAGGTTCCAAGTATCTCCCAAATTCCAAGGAAAGGGAAAGCTTAGCTTAACTTTCACATGGATGAGTAGAAAATCCATCTGCTATATTCAGATCCAGGACCAAGCTTTCTCTGTGTTTCCCATGCACTTAAGTAACTGTGTGTCCCATCACTAAAATTCTTTTCACATTACCTTGATGTGAGAATTTTTGTCTTAAGGGAAATGCAAGATTTAAAATGTTTTAGTACTAGGCTTCTTTTCTAAACCAGGGTAAGACTTTGCAGTTTCTGAAATTCTTTATTTCTTCCCAATTCACACAAAGAGCCCTGCCTCTGCTCTGCTGCTGCATATAATATTCTTCAATATATTCTCAAACTCCTCATATATCCATGCCAAGAGTTAAGACGCCTGGGAGAATGTTTTCAATTACTTATTGGAACCCATGAAGGAAAAGGAATCAGGACTGATTTATGTTGATTTAATACCCAACAGTGCTCCCATCTATTATTCTATTCCTTACAAGCTCATTAGAGTTTCTTCCTTCAGGGGAAATTATTGGCTGTTTGATTGTTTTATCAGCTGATAAAGCTTCACTTTATCAGCTGATAAAACACACTGGTTCTTCATAGCTTAGAACAGTCTAAAGGATTTCTGTTGTACTATACAAGAATTTAAAAGCCAGTGCCAGTTAGGGTAACGTTGATTCCAGGTAAATTGGTGAAATGCAATAAAGTCAAAATGATCAAGTTTATTGAAAGTCAAGTCTTGCTGAAGAAGAATCAACATGGCTACCACAAAGGTAAGCCCTGTCCCACAAATCTCTTAGAGTTCTTCACGAGTGTCAGCAAATATGTGATCAGACACGATCAGGTTTTCTTTGACTTTCAAAAGGCATTTGACACAGAGCTTTATCACACCAGCCTTATAGTCTGCATTCACAGCGCATTGCATGCAAAGGACTCACTTGATGTCTACATTATAGTCTGCTTTCGGGGTGAAGGACTCCAATGACATGCAACATATCCAGCTCTGATTCCCCCCCTCTTGGCGAAGTATTTTGCAGCGCAGAAAGAACGGTTCTTCTTGAGCTCCGAGTGGCCACTGGGGCCGCAGAGGGATTACGAGGAGCAGAGCACCGCAGAGCTCGGAGCAGGCCCAGCCCTCCTGGGGCATGTGCTGGAGATAGAAGACGAGCAGGGCCTCCTTCATCAGCCCCCAAGCTGAGTGCCACGGAACCTGGCCCAGCCCTCCCTGGGCGTGCGCTGGTACAGGGTGGAGGCTGATGTGATGGAGCTCAGCAACAACAACGGTATGGGATAATTTGAGGGAGAACCAGAATAAAAGTGTACGTGGGATGAAGCTTACAGTCTCTTTCAAAAGACTTGAGCAAATTTAACAATCATCAAATTAGAAGGGAGGTCCTCTTATGGATCAGTAACTGGCTAAAGAACAGGAAGAAGTAGGAATCTATCACCATTAAAAAGAAAAGATTGAAGCCAACTTCAGGCATCCTGTGCATCCTCCTCTGATCCCGCCAGCCCACCAGGACCAGATGAGCTTTGAACCTCCAATCAATGGATGAACTTCTGGAATCAGAATCAGACGCAAGCATGTTCACTCTAATGGCTCTGCTCTACTGCTCTTGCAAGTGCCTTAGGCACTGAATGGACACGCACAACACAGCCAGTGCAAAGTGTCACAACAAAAGTAGTAGAAATGTAATGGTGTAGATAAAATTGATATCAATTATCTTCAAGATCTTTGGAATAATGAACTTGAGTGTTCTATTCTTTTAAATCAAATGGCAGCTTGCTTTGAAAACCATGAAACATGCTACACTTGATCTCGAAATGAGGCTAATACGACAGCAACTCTTATTTCATAAATCTCAGAGAAGGTTTAGTAAGGGTTAAGAATATAAGAACATAAGAAGATCTATGCTGGATCAGACCAAGGGTCCATCTAGTCCAGCACTCCGTTCACACAGTTGCCAACCAGCCATCAGCCAGGGACCAACAAGGTCCCTGACACGGAATAACAGGCTCAAGTTAAAGGAAGCCAGATTTCAGCTGGACATCAGGAAAAACTTCCTGACTGTTAGAGCAGTATGACAATGGAATCAGTTACCTAGGGAGGTTGTGGGCTCTCCCACACTAGAGGCATTCAAGAGGCAGTTGGACAACCATCTGTCAGGGATGCTTTAGGGGGGATTCCTGCATTGAGCAGGGGGTTGGACTCGATGGCCTTGTAGGCCCCTGACAACTCTACTATTCTACGATTCAATGATTCTAAGGCAGGACATGATGCAACAGCACCCTCCCACCCATGTTCTCCAGCAACTGGTGCACACAGGCTTACTGCCTTGAATACTGGAGGCAGCACACAACCATCAGGGCTAGTAGCCATTGATAGCCTTCACCTCCAGGAATTTATCCAACCCCCTTTTAAAGCCATTATTATTATTATTATTATCCAAATTGGTGGCCATCACTATATCTTGTGGTAGTGAGTTCCATAATTTAACTATGCACTGTGATGGAGCTCAAAGATGTCTTCCATTTCCCTCAAGCATGGTTTGGTCTTGCCTGGGAGAGATGGGAATCCCTCTGTGAAGAAGAGCTCCTTCACAGAGTCTGTGTTTGTCTGTCTTTGTGATTGTTTATATTTGTCTTGTTCTGGAAAATCTGCCACATGTGAGTCTGTTCTTTTAATTTGCTTTGCTGAATGGAGGTCTGTACGTCTGTTTGACTTTAACTTTCTTAAATTGTTTTAATAAATGTTTTAAAGTTATAACAGTTTCATTGTGCTTGTGAGTCTGAGTGTACAGTGGGGAATTTTAGGAGTACTGTTGCAAGGTATTATTGTTATTATTATCTACATTTATATACTGCCCCATAGGCAAAGCTCTCTGGGAGATTTTCAAAAGCTCTCTGGGCGGTATTGCAGGAACCTGCAGTATTCAGTACCTCTTAAAAAGACCACCAGAAAATTCCTCCTACAGTTCTTCAAAAATTACACCAGAGAGCCTTATTATTCCTTTTACTTTCCACTGACTTCATTAGGGATATGATATCACAGAATATGTCCCTCCCTAGCTGCCACTAGATTTGACAGAAACATGCAACCCATAATTTTTGAAATAAGAACATAAGTTCCATGCTGGATCAGATCAAGGGTCCACCTAGTCCAGCAGTCTGTCAACCAGGGAGCAACAAAGCAGGACACAGTGCAACAGCACCCTCTTACCTATATTGCCCAGCAACTCCGGCACATAGGCTTACTGCCTTAGAAATGGGGATTTTAAACTTTCAGTTAGTGGATGAATGGGAATTGCACCTTGTCATGACAGGAAAATCAATACCATTGGGCTTTTTAAAACCCTCTTTCAAGCATCAACTGAGCTACAGTGAAAGTTCTTGATGAATGAGGAAAAATAAGGAATTAAACAAAAGAAATAAAAAAGGCAAGCCCATCTTTCAAAATGCCTGGAATAGAGTCTGTAGAGGCAATGTATTCATTTTCCACCTGCTAGTTCTAGTCTCACTCTGCTTTATCTCTTTTCCTTCATTTTCTTGGGGGGTATGAAGGGCCCTTGGGATGCTACAATCACAGAGCTGAGACGGTCCCAAAGTCTCCTGGGTTGGTGCATCTCTTCTCAGCACTAGACCTCTGAAAGAGGAGAAGAACGTCTTGCTAGCCTGAAAGGAGACATGCCAGGTTTTGTGACTCTACAGCAGTTGCTATTTTCTTTCCTCTAAATACGTCTGATACCCAACATATGCACTCCCTTGTACAGAGGACAGCTCCCTCTTTGAGGGTCTGTCAGAAGACTATTCTCTATTTGAAGGTATCCTATGTGAACCGCCCAGAGAGCTTCGGCTATGGGGCAGTATACAAATGCAAAATATAATAATAATAATAATAATAATAATAATAATAATAATAATAATAATAATAATAATAATACTGTATTTGAAGGGCTGTTCTGTCCAATTCCAGTTTAAAGTTAGAGAATACAGGAGGGTGCTTTTGCATCATGTCCTGCTTTGTTGGTCCCTGGCCAACGGTTGGTTGGCCACTGTGGAACAGAGTGCTGGACTAGATGGACCCTTGGTCTGATCCAGCAGGGCTCTTATGTTCTTAATCATAAGAATGGAGGGGAAATGGGGGCCATGAAGTTGCCCATCAATACCTTGGCAGCAAACTGAGCAAGGTACCCAGGTTATCTGGTCACAGTCTTCCACACAATGGACTGTGTTTCTATTTAAATTATTATATTTTTTAAATCTTCAACTACACATATAAATTAGCACATGCAATTTGTACACAAATTGGCATCTTCTTTTGTCCCCCCTTTTTAGTGGTGTGTTTCCTCTTTTAGGTCAATTCATAAGTGGCCACCTTAAGTGTCACTATGTTGGGGGAAAGGCCCAGAGGTATGGTGTGTGTGTGTGTGTAAGATGGTGCCAGCAGTTGTCTTTTCTATGCCAGCCTAAACAAAAACTTTTTTTTTTTAAAAAAAGAATTACTACTACTACTACTAAGATCCTGACATCAGCACCATTGGGCTGTCTGACCCTGATGGGCCCAGTATTTTCCCAACTATGCTGAGTGCTGACACCAGGCCTGTAGTAGCTAAGCAAATTGCACATCACATTAAATTCATTTTTCCCCATTTGCATGTGTATTTTGAAATTGTAGCAGTGCAGTCCCCAACTCTTACCACCACCACCCATGCTAGGGTCTCAGCAAAAATCCCCTACACACATACAACTGCTATTTACACAAGGAAGGTAGAAAGGAGAACCACTGGTCTAGGTGATTTGTCCTCACCACCCATTAAGCTTGCAGTACTGAGAAGAATTGCCCCGGATGGAGGTGGATGAAGGCAGATGGAGGCGGAAGATAATCACTTGGGAAGGAGGTGATTGGGAGAGGAATTGCCTGGGAGGGGCTAGGGGGGTCACCTTTTCCGGGGGGGAGGGCTCAAATCTGATGCCAGTCCCAGTTACAATTTGCTGGATTGATGCATGGCAGAGTAAGGGATCTCTGTTACAAAAGTCCTTGGGTCTTAGTTGCAGGTGTAGAATTCAGAGCATGTCATCTTTACAGTGTTTCTCCTTTCTCTTTCTCAGAACACCCATTCTTTAGCACTTTGAATCTGAAGCAAGCAGTTCTTTCTTATTTTCAATTCACCTTCTGCTTCCTTCCCCCACCCCCACCCCCACCCCCACCCCTGTGCGACCGCTTTGGCAAACCCCAAGATGAACATGTGGAAGCTCCGGAGGGAAAACGCTGACAACTTACGTGTGAAATTTCACTGAAACTCCCTGATGTTCTCGCAGCTGAACAAGTTGGTTACAAGCTGATGCAGTCACTTCCCCCCTTCCAGGCACCACAGCTGAGGCAGAGAAGAGAATCTCAGTGAAACAGCTCTGGTAAGCCATATGTCTTCTAGCATGCCTGAGCTTCATTTTTTCCTCCCCTGCCACATACAGCAAACCCGCTGCTGACATGCTGCTGATTTCAACAACCTGCCAACACCTTGCTGTGTGATCAGTATGGTTTAATTTACTCATTTTGTCAGCCCCAACTATTTAGTGACATGGAAGGGGGGCATATTAAGGTCATCTCTGGGGCGATCGAAAGCTAAGAGTAAGGAATGAAATTCATGATATGCTGAGGCTTGATTTTTTGTCCTTTTCCCATCCAATTGCTGACTGGTGAAGAGTCCACTGAAGGCCTATTGGGATGATGTCATCATGTCTCCATTGACTTCTATGACCTGGGCAAGTATGCTCTTGGCAGCAAAGCGGTAACAGATCACGGGGGGAAGTTTAGCACAGCTGTCTTCTGGGCTGTGAATGAATCATTTGCTTCATTTCCCAGTGCTCCTAATATTATACATCCTCTGCTTCCCCCTTCTCAGTGCCTGTTTAAAGCAATATTTAGCATTGATGTGATGATCTGGGGCTTGTCTATATGCCCTATATAATATATACCCCATCGTGGCTGCGGAATTGCATCCTGTTGTTTAAATGGTGCAGCCACCGACTCGCAGCCGCATTGGGATTTTCCCCGTGAAAATGTACTTTTTCGAAGTGTTTTACCATGACTTTTTCAATTGCTCTGATGTCACAACGTTGTTCCTTTGATTCTCAATGGTAGTTTCGGTTTGGGTTAAGAAAGTGGGTGTAGCTAGGAGGGGATCCCAGTGCAGGGTAAGTGTGGGAATGCAGGGCAGGCCGCAGGCGATAGGCTTGACAAGCCTAGGAATGGCCGCCATGGTGAAGTGAAACTCCAGGGAACGAAATAAGGGCAGTTATGTTATATAATGCAGAAATGCATAGAGTTGCCAGAAAAAAGTATTTTTTGTGGTTTTCCAGTCCCTCCATATTTCCTTCCCGTTTCCGCCATCTGACAACAGCGCTGCAGTTTTCCCCAGCCATATAGCATGCGCTCTTTCCTGCCATGAAACTCCTATCAATTCGGCCTCACAGCCATGATGCTGTGGGGTTTGTGGGGCATCAGCTAGCAAAGCAATGTGGTATAGAAGCCCCGCCCCACCCCAGACTCCATCTTAGAAGACTGACTTCCTTTACAATCTGCCATTCGTTATTGAAACTTTTGGACAACGGTAACTTTTAGGTTTCCTCAGCTTTGTTTCCTCCTAGGGTGGGGGAGGGGGCAGTGATGATATGAATCGCTTCATGCAAAGGAATCGATGATCCTTCTCTGGCTTTCTCCAATAGCAGCCAGTACTGAAACAATAATGTTCCTCAATGTGCCTAATTTTGCAGTGCTGTGCCGTAGGGAGCATTACATTTTGACACCAGCTGACCATTAGCTTATGCCTCGGAAAATAAGGAACGAGAGCTCTTCAGTCAATTCTCTGTCCTATCTAATGTACAACAGCAGAATTCTTAGACAAAGTCATGAGAAGGACTTCTGAATACCATCCAAAATCAGCAATGAAAATAGTGAAAATAATCATGCAAAGACAATGCGGTTAAATGAATTATATCAGCCTTCCCCAACCTGGTGCCCTCCAGATGTTTTGAACTATAAGTCCTAGAATTCCTGACCAGTAGCCATGCTGGCTGCAACTGATGAAAGTTGAAGTTCAAAACATGGAGGGTACCAGTTGGGGAAGGCTGAGGCTCTTTCTACACCTAAGGGTTATCCCAGGAAAATGGAGGGATCATCCCTGTTTGCATGCACAGGGATGACCCTGGGACAATCTCTAGAAAAAAGGCAAGTGTAGAAATGACTTGAATTATATGATGTACCTGAGAATGCATGTGTTCCAAAGTGCATAGAATCCTAAACCAGATCTAGAATTTGACTAAGAATCTTAGAGTGTCTTTTAATTCTAAGTAAAGTTTCTAGTTCTTATGGTGAATGGGGAAACATTGGTAATATATGAGCAGGTTCAAAAACCGAAGAGGTCTTAGAATGTGGATGTGACCTTTTCACTCTGCACCGCTTAGCACCCTTTTCCCACGACAGAGTAACTCTTTCCCCTTTCGAGGGGGATTATCAATTTCCACCACAGAACCCAATGAGAAAATGAACGCATTCTCCATTGAGATGGTGTAGAGAGGCGCCTAATTTAAAACAATGTGAAACAGTAAAGGAAGCCCCGTGAAGTGAAACAGGTATGGCAAAATTAAAGCACAAAGGAAGAAAAAAATAAGGGAGAGTTGAGGACAAAGATAATAGATTTATTTTGCAAGACAGCTAGACTGATAATCCAAACTTGCTTTTATTTCCATGCACGTTTTCTACAAGCTGTTTTGGTCAGAATTACTTTTGTGATACATGGGAGCGTTCCTACACATTACTTCTGCATCTGAAAGTGCCACATGGGAATGGGTTAATGAATTCAAATTGCAGCCTTTAAGAAAGATACATCTGGCAAAGCTCCAAGTTGTTGGCAGTACGTCAGCCTTTCTCAAAAACAGCATTTATCAATACCTTTCCAAGGAGTGTTTTCAGATACAGGAGAGACCTGCCACTTATCTAAGGTATTACAATGTAATATATGACATGATGTCCTCAGAATCTTGAGAATACTGCTGGTTTTGTTAACAAAGCAGCAATTTTCTAGTCCTCAGGATGGTAGAGATAAGTTTGAAAATGTAGTGACTGAAGGCTTAGAAACAAGGGGTTGAATAAAAAGAATCTGGCTTCAATATAGCATTATTTCTAAACCAATTCAAGTTTTTTATTTTTATTTTTTTTAAAGGGATGGACCAGATTGTTACTCAGCTTCCCTTTTGGGGGTTCTGGTGTTCAGGACAGAGAGCTTATAAGGGAGCCATGAAATTATTTATTTATTGCATTTTCATACTGCCCAATAGCAGTTCACAAAAATTAAAACCATTCAAAGTATAAAATGAACAGTATAAAAACACGATATAAAATACAATATAGAAGCACAACCAGGATAAAATCAGCAGTGGTGCAGAAATACAAATTTAAAATACAAATTTAAAACAGCAAAGTTAAAATTAATTTATATATTGATAAAATACTGAGAGAATAAAAAGGTTTTCACCTGGAGCCCGTCTACACTTGTCTAGATGAAACGTAACAAGTTGGCAGAGATGACGTCAGCAGTCACGTGATGCTGTTGTTGTTACGTTTCTTCTGACTTTTAAAACCGTTCCACTTTCTGTTAAAATCGTTTTAAAACTAACAATGTGCCCCAACCTTTCGTTGTATTCAATGCCATCTTTCAAAGTCATGTCTCGTGACCATGGTCTTTGCTTCCTGATTAGGACAAGTGAGGGCTTTTCTAGGGGAGGGAGAGCTGGCACAACGCGACGAGGGGGAGGGAGGGCGGTGAAAGAGGGGACAGAGGCTTAATTTTTTTAAAAAACTGCTTATCTTTCGGGGTGCACGTGGCCCCTTTAAGACGCTGCAGGGCTTCCCTCGTCCCTACGCGTCGCGTCGCCTCCCTGCCGGCTTATCCCGGCAGGTCTAGCTCAGAGTCACCAGAAGAAGGAGGTTTACTTCAGAGCCGGTATGAGCATAATGAAGAACGTTCTAAAGAAGAGTGTGCCGGGGTAAAACGATAGAAGAAAAGGTATTTCGATTGACTGGGCTCAAGTTGCATTTTGTAACGTAGCAAGGGAGGACACAACAATGCACTTAAACAACGGTGTAATGAATAGTGTAGATCCTGCCTTGGTGTCTGAAAGAATATAATGTAGGTGCCAGACGAACCTCCTTAGGGAGCTCATTCCACAGCCGGGGTGCCACAGCAGAGAAGGCCCTCCAGCAGGGGAATCACACCTTGGAATGCTTTTCGGTGTATAACATACTCCCATCCATATAGAAAACCAGGCTCTTTCTCGCAGGTGCTAGTTCTCTATGTATCATACAGAGAAACATTTTTGAAACATGTGGAAGCATTAAAAATGCAACAGTGTCCTGCAGACTGACGTGCTACAGTCCAGGAGGGATACTGCCAGATAATTTTGCTGAATGCCTAGAGCAGTCTGAAATTCCTAACTTGGCATGTCTTAGCTGTGAGTTATATTAAGTTTTCTTAATAGTCCCTGGTGAGTGATCTTATGCAAAGTCTTTCTGGAAATACATAAATAAGTAACAACACTTTCTGCTGTTTCATGCTGTGGTCATTCTCAGAGAAGGCTCCCAGGTTAGAGCAGACAAATATAACTTTAACAAAGGATCAGATGACTTGATCAAACATAACCAGATCATGTTCCCAACTGACTGAAACACAATGAAGCTGGGATGGTAGAGGAGGAGACCTCTACCACAACATACAGATAAGGCACTTCTTGAGGGGAAAGCAAACCTGGAGAATACAGGTGTTCCTCTGTGTACATTGTTTACTTTAGCAAGTTATTGATGATCTCATAATTCATGTCTGGCAGCACACAGCAGAATCCCCAGAAAGTTATTCAAGGTGATCAATAATGAGGCACAAATAAACACAGGGGGAAATGAAGTTCTATGCATACAAATTTGGTCTGAATTTTAGTAAGTTATTATTGGACTTCTTGTTGAATGGAAGCAAGTTCATCAAGACATCTGCCTGTACATGTCTACCATGACAAAGAGACTGAAAGAGTGAAGAACGAAAATGACCTGTGGTGATGGTGCTACAATTGGAGAACACAAGGGGTTTGCACCAAATTTCAGCTGGATCAATTGTGTTGGCAGAAGAGGACTTCCCTGCCCCTGCTTTCCATGGTAGCCACTTCAGCCTCCTGAAAATACTGTACAGAGAGAGTCAGGAGACCCTGCTGGATGGGGTGAGCTGTAATGTGTGTCTCTGTGTGTGGAGGATTCCAAAAGATTAGGTGGAGGGAAGTGAAAACAAAATGCATGATAGGGAAATTAAGCATGCACACGCACACACACACACACACACACACAAGATGAAGGAAATAAACTTAAAGGGTCACTTAAAATGTTTTGTGCTGAAGCTACCAGGAGTTGATGATCATGTGAATTCTCTGCTATGTAACAAGGTTGGAAGCAACACGTTGTCTTCTGACATTGCCCAAGATGACCAGCCACCTCCAGAGCATTCACTGCACCATTTCATATTACATTTGCAATAGAATGCCAAGAAGAGCCAACCCAGAGTACATTTGCCACCTTGCAACAGACTAGTGGCTCGAAAGGGACAGAGGCAGAGCTTTTCTCTGCAGTGACCACATAACAAAGCAGTTGTGAGAATAGGCCTCGATTACACAAAGATTGTTATGAAAAATCAAGACCCCAAGGACTGCATGGAGACCCCAAGGGCTACCACTCCCTGTGCAATCCCTCATGCACACTGAATAGCCACTCCTAAAGGTGTCATTCCCAGTGAATGAAGGGCTGAAGCTGAAAGGGGGAATCAGCCACCACTCTGCCCCTGCGCACAAGTGCTTTAGGCATGTATAAGAAAGTCCTAAAGGAAGACCGACTGATCTATAACCATGTGCCTGTCCACTAAACACAGAATTTGAATGAAGCCACTGATGTAATTAGTTCTAATCAGCTTGTAATCTGTCTGGCAGCACTATAACAAGCAGCCCTGTTTGCAATCCCATTTTTGGCTATTGATCCCAAAGCCTGGTGGGTTCTGTAACTGCAGCTATATATGCCAACCATTTGCTATTTTGCAGGGTGACTGTTGCCCCTTTTTAGGGCTAGAGAGCCAGTGCTGTGGTGATTAAAGTGTTGGACTGGTACTCAGGAGACCCAGGTTTTAGTCCCCACTTGGCCATGAATCTCCCTGAGTGACTTTGGGTAAATCACTGACTCTCAGCTTAATTTACCTCACAGGGTTGTTGTGAAGATAAAATGAAGAGGAGGCAGAGCCTGTACACTGCCTTGGGCTCTTTGGAGAAAAGGTGGGATATGAATGTAAGAAATAAATAGATAAAATCATCTCAAACTGGAATTCCTAGCAGGGAGCCAAATGCTTTCAATTGGAATGGTTTGGAGAAATAGACACTGAGGCAGCTAAAGTAGCCTGTGTGCAACATAACACAAATCATCACAGTTGTCTCCAGTCACAAGCAGCCAATAACAAGAAATTGAGAGAGAAAACATCTGGAAGATTCTTCATTTTTATGAGCTAACAGAGGCTTTTGCTTATGGGAGCAATTAATATGAAAACACACACAAGCTTCGTGATGGAGAAAACCCACTCAAAGAGCAATATTTGATGCATTTGTTATTCTAGTTGTTATTTTAATGCCTACCCTATCTATCCACTTCAGTTTAGAGGTGCCCAAGGCAGCATTTGAAAAGAACAGTTAAGCAAAGAACAAATCTTTATTACCACATTATTGCTATTATTACCATAATAATTGTGCACACCCTTTAATAGCATTTGACATACAATGCATACATAGCACTAGTTCCATTTGAACACGAACTGATTAAGACCAAAAACAAATAATAAATAAAAAATGCTATGTAAACAAATGTGATGTATATGTGTGAGACAACTGATGTGTCAATCTGTAGAACAATGTGATGTTCTTAGACATAGGAGTGTTCTCTTTGTAAACATCAGAGGTCAAGCTTAATTGGTACCATTTTACAGAATAAGGATGTGCTGTGCTTTGCTAAACATGCTTACTCAGATGTAAGCCTTGCTGAATATGAGTCAGCTTAATTCCCAGTAACTGTGCTTAAAATTGCAGCCTAATTGTACCAGAGTGCTTCTGGCCTTGGAGTGTAAACTCTGCCAGCGTGTGAAATCTCAGAAAGAAGTTGGATGCTATAAGGAACCAAATTACAGCTAAAACTCAGAGTGCTCTTTCTCAACGAAATCCATGGTTGCCTATTTCCCAGTCTTCACAGAGGACAATATGGCTCTAAATTTAAAAATAGTCAGGCGCTATTTAGTGCCCATAAAAAGATGTCTCATCAAATATGTACCATAGCCAGAAATAAAAGCCTCTCCACTCTCCCTCTCTCAAAATACTAGAGTCTGGGGACATCCCATGAAGCTGATTGGTGGGATATCCAGGACAGATAAAAGGAAGTACTGTGTACCCTGTGGGGAGGGCCATGGATAAGACATTGGCTGCCCTGCCCCAAGGGAGAGAGCTTGTGCCTTGTTCTCATCAGAATTCTCTGCTGCACACTGGGGCCTTAGCTAGACCTAAGGTTTATCCCAGGCAAATGGAGGGGTCATCCCTGCCTGCTCCCGGGATCCCCTGTGTGTCATTTAGGTGCACAGGGATGACCCCGGGATATAGGCCTGGTCTAGCCATGGCCTGGGAGATCCCAGGGCTACAGGTCATGACAGGCAGGACACAGAGACCTTAGGGTATTGGAGCACAGCCCTTTGGTAGTGTTTGGAGGAGCACCATGCAGCATCCTGGTTTGCTCTACAACCAAAATGAAGTGGTTTCACCACAACTGGACCATGCACACAAACATCTAAGAACTATATTGGAATAAATATCAAGAACTGCTTATTCACTTTTCACTGGTTTCACTTTGAAGAAGTACTTTTTTGGAGACGTTCCTGCAATGTGATGATTAAGCACATGACCTTATCTATACTGTAAAAGTACATTTGTTCATGGTGAACTTTCTTAGGCCATTTGTACCTCATTTTGGAATTACTTTATAATGAAACGTAAGTAATAAAATGCATAAATAAATGAAATAAAAATGTCAAGCATAAACATACTAGATCTGGTTTGATTATTCCTTTTGCATTCTACATGGAAAGAGCCAAGACAAATTGGCAGACCCTGTGGACCTTCTAACACAGCCTGGATTTTACTGGGTATCATAATTAACCATGATGCTGGAGACGCACGAGTGCACATGTTTCATTAGATCATTTTGGCACACAATAATGCAGGCACACAGTACATATCCAGGTCTTTCATCAGCTATTCTTCATTTTCCTGGAGTAAAAAAAGACATGATATTTGCAATAGCCGAAGATGCGACCTCGCTTTGCACAGTTTGCCACTAACAAGATTTATGTCCATTGGGGTTCCTTACCTGGCAGGAATCCTCCTCTCTAACGGGCTTGTATTAAATGAGCCATGGAACACATGTGAGTCAAATGAGAAGCACAGGCTCAGACCTGATTGGAATTTTACCACTCTACCAGCTGGGCACTAAGGGAGTTAGACACAGCCAGCTCTGCCATAAAGCAGTGTGAAGCAGACTGCTTCAGGTGGCAGATTTTGGGAAACAGCAGGTTTAAGATATAGAGCAAGGGTAGGCAACTTTGGGGGATCTGGAGGACATCCCCCTCAAGCCCCCTGAGGGCTGCACTCTTCAGGGTGCCATGAGCCACTTGAAATTGTTTTTTAAACAAAAGAAATGACCCCATGAGCACTACATTAATGGCTATCTTAGTGGCTACATTAGTGGTTATACAGAGAGCTATATGGGTCAAAATTAGCATTAAACAAGCTGAATTGGGCCTGTTTCGCACACTGTAGCACTAATGTGGTCATTTCCAGGTTGACAGGGGCCAGGTGTAGGCCAAGGGCTGTGAGTTGTCCAACCTGGGCTAGAATTTAATTTTTAAATTATCCTTCAATGTCTATAGTTTTCCAAATTTTGCAATGGAGCTCTCCAATCAAAAACAATGAATAAAAAGAATTTCATATTAGGGGAAAGTATGCACAACAATGCATGCATTTGTGGGGGGGAAATAACATTAAAATGCATTAGTTTAGGAAAATGGCTTGGGGGGAAAAACATCTATTAGCCAAACTGTGTACACAAATGCACATACTAGGAGGAATGTGCTCAAAAATATGTACGAATTTTCACGCACCCTTTCTTTCCTCAAAGTTTGGAACGATCTGAATACAAGATAGAAAGATTCTTGAAGTTTACAAAACAAACTTAATATTGAAAAAATGAGAAAGTGAAAGAAATCAAAACTGACAGATTTGCCCATCCCTAATCCCAGGTGGGACTAGGGGAAGCTCAGAGCACAGGCAGTGTTGGGGGTGTTGCTGATTGGGGGCGGGGGTTGCCCTGCTACGCAATCTGCTCTAGTGGCATTATGATTGTGGGCTTCAGGCTTCTACATACCACCTCTTACCACCATTTCTGGTGTGCCAGTGCCCACTTGAGCCTGTTTTCAGGAGCAGCAAGCCTGATGGTTGTCCAAGTGTACTTCAGTCATTGAGAGGTTGACGGATTGCCCATCCTTGACCACCTGAGCCCGCAGCCAGTCCATCTGTCCAATGGAAGTAGTTAGGAGTCCTAGGTATAAATGCCATGAATGCATTATACTCACATTCTGTGGCCTGTGAACATGATTTTAATGTTACCAAACCATCTATGTGTACTTCCAGACAAGGCTTTTATTGTGCAATAGCACTGCCTCATTCCAGAATATTACAGGGGTCCAGACAACATCGCCTTTAATTTGTAGCCCTCCAATTTTCCCCTCACTGTTTCCCCCCCATACTTTTTTCTTACCAGAAAACAATGGGTTAAAAGGAAAGGTGGAATAGCTGCGCAATGCGCTTGGATGCTGGGAGCCCTCCATATAGAAGCACCCTGCTTCCTACACCTGCCTTGACTCACCTGCCTCAGCTTTCACGCCGTGAGACCTTGGGCTCCTGCATTTGCGCTCCTTCCCAGCATCTGCACAGGAAGGAATGCAAGTGTGGAGTTTCCACCACCACTGCTCCTGCACTGAGCACTGGGAGGGATGGGGGAGGAACAAGGCAGCCAAAGGGGGGTGAAGAGAGGGATGCATGGCACCCAAACCAACTCTCCTCCCTCTGACCTCCCTCTGGCTGCCTGTTCCTTCCCCCCTGTTTTTTTTAATTTTTTAATCTGTATCCACGAAGCTGCGCAGATACAGATAAAAAAATTAAAATGGGGGGAGGAATCGGCCCTGTTCCTCTCCCCCCTATTTTTTTTTAATTTATCAGGACACACAGGGCTCTCCTGAGCTCCTGGAGGTCCGCCCCGTTCCCTGTCCAGCTGATGGCGACCAATCAGGGAGCGCCATCGGCTGTGACATGCCTCCGCAGTCACAAATTGAGATATGTGCCTGACTTTTTTTCAGTGGAGTTTCTGGGCTTTGCCTCTAGATGGCTTTGCAATGGCGGCTGCATCATGCAGCCGCCATTGCAAAGCCATCTAGGGGCAAAGCCTTCATCAAGACAAGGCATCTGGAATTGCTGGCTCTGGTGTGATTGGCAGTGAATTCATGTTTTGCAGTTTTGAAATCAGTCAGGTTTAAAGTCTGCACCAGTGAAGGCTCCTGGCTCTAATGTCAGTGGGGCAGTGAATCTGCTCTGGGTTTCAGTCAGAACCAGTCAGAACTCTAAAAGAACTATCCAAAGGTCTGACTGGTTCTGACTGAAATCCAGAGTGGATTCACTAGCCTCCACTGATCTGCATTTTATAACCATGTGGATGGTACTGTTTGCCAACTGGGTACTTCTGGTATGTAATGCATTGGCCACAAGAAATCAGAACATAAGGAATTGGCAGGTGGGGGATGGGAGACACCATTTGGTGCCCTGTTTCAGGCAGCAAAATGTCTTGGGGCTGCCCTACCGTCAGAAATCATCTGCAACACTTCCATGCTGATATTTCATAACCTGAAAGGGAGAAGCCCTCCGGTGTTGCCATAAATAGGCCTGGTCTTTCTTTGTGAGTCATTTCTCTTTACTGCAGAATCATACATAGGACTGTGATCCTGCATCACAGTCCTGTTCATCAAGGCAAAGAGCTAAAACCTTCTTGATTTTTTTAAAAAATATTCCTGTAATTATTTTTCCTTTAACCAGATAAAACTTTAAACAGTTCTTTAGAGTACAAGCGCTATTTATACTGTGGGCCTGTTCAGACGACACACTAAGCCATGGTTAGGCCACTAACCCTTTTGAAGCAAATGGTTAGTGAGCAAATTTAAACTGTGGTTATGTAGTCTCCGTGGTTAGGAATGGTTCGCATGACATGCTAAGCCATAATGTTTAGCTCAAAATGCTTAACCACCATGGCTTAGAGTGTAGGGTGTAAGGAGGACAGGGCTCCTGTATCTTTAACAGCTGTACAGAAAAGGAAATTTCAGCAGGTGTCATTTGGTGAAATTCACCAAATGGTGAAATTCCCTCTTCATCACTGGTGAAATTCCATATTCATCAGAACAGTTAAAGCTGCAGGAGCCCTGCCCCATTTTTTTTATTTATTTATTTATTAAATTTATATACTGCCCCATAGCTGAAGCTCTCTGGGCGGTTTACTCTTTTTATCTAGTCAAGAGGGCAGGACTCCTGCAGCTCTAACTGCTGGTTATCATGCTTCCAAATATGTTATGTATGCTACGGTGGGAAAGTCTCTTTGGGTGCTTTCAGATGGCAGGCTTCTACGGCTGCCAATCCAATGGCATCATGCAGCTATGCTTCCTTTTTCTCCTTAATATCTTTTTTTTTTCCAAAAGAAAAAAAGGTTGTGGAAAAACAGAGGAGGGTTACAAATGGAAAACCAACAATGTCTGGACCCCCTGAAAAATTCTGTGAACAAAGCAAGGCCATTGCACAGTAAAAACATCGTCTGAAAGCATCCTTTCCCTTGCATCTAAATGCAAGATAAGCACCTGATTTACACCAGACAGTGTTAATGCAACCAGTGGGATGGGGGAAGACAGGTGGATATTACACAGGAAGAAGAACCACATAGCTTGTTCAGGATCAAATGTTCAAAGAACAGACACTTGTTCTTTCACATGTTGGAGATTGACTGTAAATGCCACTTTAATCCTGACATTTATTCGGAATGTAAGCAATGAAATGGTCAAGTCATAACAAACAGAATGAAGCATTAGTGATTCACTGGTAAAGCTGAAAATAAATCTAAACCTGTCTCTTTCTTCTTGTATCAGCTAGAACTGAAACAAAATTGTCCCCTGAATTCTCCATTACAATTTTTCCTCTGTACATATAGGTTTTGATTTGATTTTATCTTTATTTTTTAAAATTTGTCATTCTAATCATGTTGGCCAAGAACGAACATGTGGAATATTGCTGTTGATTATTCTCCAGGTATTTATTATTTATGCTGTGACTTATTTATTTAAAGTGCCCTGCAGCCTAACAGATACCATAACAGCTACGAAAAAACGAAAAACAGGCCATAAATGCAATGTAGTAAAACAGTAGAACAACATAATAAAAACCAAATCGGACACATAAAAACAGCAAAACAGTCTAAGTAAAAACCAGCTTTAAAGGAGCAATCTTATGCTCTTGATGGAGCGCTCCAAAATTGGAGAACTCTTTTCCTTCCTGTGCCTGTCAGAAGTCAAGGGTGGTGATGGAATTTCCTGTTTTTTTCTTCCATACATGGCCAGAAGAAATATCATTCCCTCCCACTGCAGGCAATGGGAGAGGATCATTTAGATACACCCTTGAGCACATCTCAATATTTCCCTGTGATGGAGGCAAGGTTGGCAATCTTGGGATGCCAGTGAACCTTGGCCACTCCCTCCCTGTCCACTGGAATGCCCCCAACACAGCCATTCCCCCTCCCCATAAGGGCAGAGGTCTGATCTTGTAGATGGTGATACTGTCAGTTGTGGCTATGTAGAGCGAGAATGAGGGAGCCTTTCCAAGGTCAGAACTCTAGAATTATAGTGACATTGATGACAGTCAAGATTCTATGGGGAGGGCATTCCAAAACATGGGGTACCACCACTGAGAAGAATGTCTCCTTTGCTCCTACATAACAAATTCCCCTTGGTAAAAAGGACTTCCACTGGTAAAGGGCATTGTACCCTCTGACAATGAGATTCTTTAAACAAGCGTTTCATAGCATGCTCGTGACTGGCCACTCATGGATGTTCGCTGGTCATTTTGACAATGCTCTCAGTCTCCTGCACATCTCCTGCTCCATTAGCAGCAAAATATAAACCTCAGAAACCCCAATTCTTCTGTGATATATTGGTATTTGCCAGGGTTTCCTGCTGTGTACAGGCAAATATGCGCTATGAAATGCCCAGTAGAGGATGCTATCCTATTGAGTTGGATGGACCATGAAGTCACTGATCTCTTCCTCATGTAACTACAGCTTGTTGCAAATGTGGAAGAGAAACAGAGCCAAGGTAAGAGAATGCGATTTCCCCCATTCTGAAGGAGTTGAATGTAAATTCTCAGTGGTAGATGTGTGCTACTTGACATTTAGCATCTGAGAAAAAAATGTTATTTAATTTCAATATTTTATTTTTTAAATTAATAGACACTCTCACAGCAATTGACAGATGCCATGCAATGGTGTTTAGTATTTGAGTGCAGCTGGCATGTAGTAGCACTCAATATTTGACCACTGACAGAGAATAAGCAGTGAGAATTTGGCTGTTGAAATCAATGCGGGGAATTAAACCCAGGGTGTGTTTGGGGGTAATGTGAAAGCTTAGAGTCCTGAGGATCCACAGCTACCCTGATGCCTCTTCTCATGTCAGGTCAGCAACAGTAGTTGAGCTTTCTGCTGCTTAACTGGGGAGACCTCTGCCCACAGACCTTCCTCTCAGCTGGTGGAGAGGGAAGGCCAAAGCACACTATGGCTCGTCAGCCACTATGACCCAACAGCCACTGCAGTTCTTCTAATACAAATGTCATGTAAGCATAGTTGGGTGTCCCTGTGAGCACCCTAACTGTTGCTTTCTACACTAGCTGCAGCTTCTGAACCATGCACAAGGGTAGCCCCAGATAGAGGACATTGCAGTAGTCTAATCATGAGGTCACCAGTACATGGCAATCCCTATCCAGGAAGAGGGCAGTTGGCATACCAACTGAAGGTGGTAATGGGTGCTCTCAGCCACTGAGGTCACCTGAACCTCCAGTGACACAGAGGGATCCAGGAGCACCTCCAAAGGATGTACCTGCTCCTTCAAAGGGAGTACAACTCCATCTAGGGAGTGCAATCTCATATATCACTAGAGCACATGTAGGGAAGTATAATCCTCCCTCCAACATCCAGTCCATTGGGGGCGGGGGGCTGCTGCAGGGAAATCCAGGCTGCTTGGGGCCTCATGGATTTCCCCATAACATTACTGCATTTGTCAGATTTCTCAGGACAACACCTCCACTTCTATCACAGGAAAATTATGCCCCAAAATTGAATCGTTCACAGCATTTCCGGCCATAAAACACTTCCTCCTATGTAAATTGCAGTCGTTTATGCCACAATTTACGTAGAAGGAAGCACTTTTTCGCCACAAATACCAACTATAAAATTTATGGCTGTAATTTTCCTGCAATAGGCTAATGGTGGCTGCCGTTAGTCTATTGTGCTGTTTAGAATGGAGGATGGCCACCCTGCAGGAAATCCAGAGCACCCAGAGGTGAGTGCAGCCGGTCCAATGTGAAATCCACAGGTTGGATAAGAAGTACCATGTGGGATCAGACCAAGGGTCCATCTAGTCCAGCACTCTGTTCACATATTGGTAAACCAGTTGTCGACCAGGGACCCACAAGCAGGACATGGTGCAACAGCACCCTCCCTCCCATGTTCCCCAGCAACTGGTGCACACAGGCTTACTGCCTTGGATACTGGAGATAGCACACAACCTAGTAGCCATTGATAGCCTTCTCCCCCAGGAATTTCTCCAACCCCCTTTTAAAGCCATCCAAATTGGTGGTCATCACTACATCTTGTGGTAGTGAATTCCATAATTTAACTATGCGCTGTGTGAAGAAATACTTCCTTTTATTTGTCCTCAATCTCCCACCAATCAACTTCATGGGATGACCCTGGGTTCTAGTATTTTGAGAGAGGGAGAATAATGTCTCCCTATCCACATTATCCATACCATGCATAATTCTGTACACTTCTCTATCATGTCTCCCCTTAGCCTCCTCTTTTGCAAGCTAAACAATCCCCGTTGATGTAACTTTCCCTCATAGGGGAGATGCTCTAACCCCTTAATCCTTTTAGTTGCCATTTTCTGCATTTTCCCCCCAGCTCTATAATATCCTTTTTTAGATGTGGTGACCAGAACTGTACACAGTATTCTAAGTGTGGTCGCACCATAGATTTATATAGAGGCAGTATGATACTGGGAGTGTTATTTAGGGCTGTGCATGGACTTTCCAAATCAGGCCCGATCTGCCTCGGACCAATCTGGACTTCCCCTGATCCACCTCGGAGCCAGATCTAAGGCAAGATTCGGATATCTGAATTGCGATTCAGATGCGTTTCTCCATAAAGTTCCATTGGGAGAAATAAAGATCTATAACTTTTTCATTTTTTAAGACAGCAACATGAAATTTTCTGAGCTTACAGATGGATTCATGGTTGTCATCTGTGGAAATTTTGAGAATGGTCTGTTCACAGGTTTTGTCACAAATATTTTTTAAAAATTGTATTTTTCAAAGGAACAGTTCAAGTAGTCTCCCTTAGCAAAGAGAGAAGGGCTGTGTATTCAAGAGAAGATCAGACACTATCCATTGAAGTGCAAATTTCCCTTTCACAGTGTTGTCTTTCTTTTGTGTTGTAAAAGCTGGGCTAGCAGAGCCTGAGGGTGTTCCCATTCAGACTCCAATTAGCAGTGAAGGACTATAAGTTAGGGACTAGGTAGGTGCAGTACAGAGAATGTGGCTAGTGGCTACGCAAAGCAGAAGAACGTAATACTGGACAGCCTGCCTACTAGTGCTGCTGGGCACAGCACTCACACCTAGGCCTCTGCCCTGCGCTGCCTGAATGCGTCTGCTGCCGCCTTTCATTGTAAAATAAAGAAGTTTATATTTATATAATATATGTGTTTGTGTGCTGCTTTGCCAAGACAAATTGTGTGCTTGTGTACAACACAGCCTGCTTTATGGTAACACAGGCAGACTAGTACCAACACACACACACACACACAGGATAGAATTATTTTTTATATATATTTTAGAAGTTTTTTTTTAACAAACAAGACTGACTGAACACACACACACAGATGGAGAGAGAGAAAGAGAGAGGGATATATATATATATATATATATATATATATATATATATATATATATATGAGAGAGAGAGAGAGAGAGGTTTTTTTTAATACTGGGACACACTCAGACAAACACAAAGGACCCCTGGCTGGAACAAGAGAGAGGGGGGGAAGGGAAGAAAACAAACACAAATGGAACGGAACAAACAAACTGAAGTTTATAAAGAGCAGAATAAAATTAAATGCTAAAGAGAGAGAAAGAGAGAGAGAACAGGGAAAGTTAAAGAAAGAAGACCTAACCAAAAATCCACCAAACACCTAAACAACACACAGAGCTCCAAAAAAACAGTCTTTCTCCTTATAAGTCTCTAGCCACAAAGAGACAAGGATGAAAGGTCTCTGCTGACCTCTCCCTCATTAAGCCCTCCTCCACCGTTGTGATTGGCGGCTGCTGGACACTTGAGCAGGATTGGGGAATACTGTGCTAGAGGCTTCAGGACGATTGGCAGGTCAAGCTGCCAATCACCCCCAAAAAACTCATCCCCCCTTTTAAAAGTTTTTTTAAAAAATTAATAGCAACAGAAGCACTGAAAATTAACACACATGACATACATGAGGCCATCTCTAAGTTCCTCAAATTTCAAGTTTCTAAGTCAAAAAATAAAAAAGTTATAGGCGGTTTTTTCCCCAATGAAACCCTCTGGGAAGAAAATGACCTAAAATGGCGTCTGAATCTACAAATCACTCCGAACAATTTGTAAAGGTCCGCTCCGCTCCGGACCAATCTGGAACCCCCCCGAACTGCCTCAGATTGGTGATTCGGAGGTCCGAATCAGCCCAATCCGCTTCGGGTTCGGATTGAAGGCGGTGTCCAGGTGAGCTGCCAAAGGCCGACAACAAACAAACAGCTAATGAGCTTGACAGAGATAAGACCACTGCCAACACTTTATTATAATACAGCAATGAAGGAAAGGCAGTTAGCATTCAAAGTTACAGGCAGCGTTCAGTCTCTTTGGAAGCGGCCAGACGCTAGCAAGAAGACACACAAAGAATAGTCCAGGTCAAGGCTTACAGCAGGCGGGGGCGGAGTCCAGAGCCAGTCCGTGGTCCAAGAGGATTAGCAGGCAGTGTAGTCAAGAGTCGGTCCGGGGTCAAACAGGATTCTAGGCAACAAGGCTGAGAAGTCACAGGCAACAAACACCGGAGCTTTCGCCAGGGTAATCAGTTGACCTCTGACAAACTCTCCCTAGCTCTCTGAGGCATATTTATTTATTTATTTATTTATTACATTTCTATACCGCCCAATAGCCGGAGCTCTCTGGGCGGTTCACAAAAATTAAAAACATTCAAAGTATAAAACAACAGTATAAAACCATAATATAAAACACAATATAAAAGCTCAACCAGATAAAAACAGCAGCAATGCAAGTCACTGTGGCCCCCAGGTGTTCCTTGATTGCCTGGCGTTTCAGATAAAGCCTCTGGGAGCTGCGTCTGGCTTCCTTTTCCGCCCTATGCTGGCTGAAAGACGGAACAGGTATGTTTGGTTCTTCCCCCTCTTGGTTATCTAAGCTGGCAGGACTCTCTGCTGGCATAGGTGCCGATACACTTGACCAGGCTCTTCCTTCTCTTTGCTCCCTATACTGGCAGGATTCCCAGTTGGCACAGGTTCCACCCCCCTTGTGCTG
Organism: Elgaria multicarinata webbii; assembly: GCF_023053635.1. Taxonomy (NCBI): domain Eukaryota; kingdom Metazoa; phylum Chordata; class Lepidosauria; order Squamata; family Anguidae; genus Elgaria; species Elgaria multicarinata. The sequence goes on along the minus strand of NC_086173.1, from coordinate 91,877,263 downwards.
GACTCTTCAGCAACAGGTCTGGGTTGCTCCATGTCCTCATCCCCTGACTCCATTCCTATGCAGGGTATGAAAGGCGGTGCACAGCCCTAGTTTTATTCTCAATTCCTTTTCTTATGCCTAACCTGGAGTTTGGCTTCTTTACAGTGGCCACACACTGGGTGGACATTTTCATTGAGCTGTCCAGCACAATCCCAAGAGCTCTTTCTTGTTTGGTCACTGCCAGTTCAGATCCCATTAGGTTATACTTGAAGTTGGTTTTTCTTGCCCCAACGTGCATCACCTTACACTTGCTTACATTGAACCGCATCTGCCATTTGGATGCCCACTCTCCCAGCTTGGAGAGATCCCTTTGGAGCTCTTCACAATCCCTTTGTGTTTCAACAACCTTAAATAATTTGGTGACATCAGCAAACTTGGCCACTTCACTGTTCACCCCTAATTCCAGATCATTTATGAACAAGTTGAAAAGAATTAGTCGCAATACTGATCCCTGTGGGACCCCACTATTTACCTCCCTCCATCAGGAGAATTGACCATTTATTCCTACTTTCTGCTTTCTGTTCTTTAACCAGTTATTGATCCATAAGACGACCTCTCCTCTTATTCCATGTCTACTAAGTTTATTCAGGAGTCTTGGTGGGGGACTTTATCAAAAGCCTTTTGGAAGTCCAAGTAAACACTGTCCACTGCATCACCCCTGTCTACATGTTTGTTGACACTCTCAAAGAATTCTAGTAGATTAGTGAGACAGGACTTGCCTTTAGCGGAAGCTGTGTTGATTCTTCTTCAGCAGGACCTGCCCTTCTATATGCTTACTAATTTTGTCTTTAATAATGCTTTCAACCAATTTACCTGGAACAGATGTCAAGCTAATCAGCCTGTAATTTCCTGGATCCCCCCTGGATCCCTTTTTGAAAATTGGTGTTTCCTTGGCCATCTTCCAGTCTTCTGGTACAGAGGCTGAGCTTAGGGAGATGTTGCATATTTTTGTGAGGCGGTCTGCAATTTCATGTTTGAGTTCTTTGAGAACTCTAGGATGGATACCATCTGAGCTTGTGATTTATTTGCTTTCAATTTGTCAATAAGTTTGAGAAGTTCATCTTTTGTCACCACTATTTGTCTCAGTTCCTCAGACTCCCTTCCAGGCACAGGCATCTGTCCTGTATCTTCTGCAATGAACATCAATGCAAAGAATCCATTCAGCTTCTCTGCAATCTCCCTGTCCTCCTTTAGTACTCCTTTAAGTCCATTGTCATCCAATGGTCCAACTGCTTCCCTAGCCAGTTTCCTGCTTCTGGTATATTTAAAGAATTCTTTATTGTTGGACTTGATATTATTAGTGACGTGCTCTTCAAAATTCTTTTGCTTCCCCCCACATCTCTTATTGTTTGCTTGCATTGCCTTTGTGAGATTCGTAAAATTAACTCTCTGTGTGATTTTAAGGCAGTTTTAAAGACTAGCCTTTTCCGGCAGGCCTATCCAGATCAATGTAAAATCATGAATTTTTAAGACGTATTGATTCCTGTTCTATTATTGTGCTTTTGAGTAAGCTCCATGTATTTTGCAAGGATTTATCCCTCTTGATTTCCCCTTTCAACTCTCTTTTCACTGTTGTTCTTAAATGGATACTGTTGTTTTTATACTGTTGATGTTTTTGATGGTTTTAAATTTTGTATACTTTTTAATGTTCACTGTGTTTATCTTTTGTAAACCGCCCAGAGAACTTCGGCTATGGGGCGGTATATAAATGTAATAAATAAAATAAAAAATATAAATAAATTCACCAGTTCCCTCATTTTAGAGAAGTTTCCTCTTTTGAAGTCTTCAGAATCCAGCCTAATTTGAGTCCGCAGCAGATTTCTGCACCATCCCTAAGCATTGAGGTGAGCAACTTCTGACCCTCCAACAATCATATTCTTTGTGGGGTATCATGCAGTTGTCTAAGAGTGGGCTGATGGGATTTGTGGGCTCAAACATCTGGAGGCTGCAAAGTGCCCTCCACCCTGATCTAGCACCTTGGGGCTGTAGTGTAGTGCTGACTTTGATTTTCCCATCAAAGCTGCTGGCCGGGTCAGCATTTCATTACCCCTGCTACTGGCTGATAAACTCTTGATTTTTTGGCTCCTGGGAATTAATAGCAACATAATGAATAGCATGCACAAGAATAACTCAAGCAGTCATAAAACGGTGAAGAGAAGGAAATGGTAAATCAGGCATCCACTTCTAATGTGCCAGCTTTATTTGAATCACTCTCCTTGGGCAGATTATCAGTTTTATTTGCCTTTTCCATCTTAAACTTTTATTGGGCTTCTGCTACTCATGGAAAGATAGAGTGCACATGCCATATGTTTCAGGGATTTGCTATCTATTTATTTTCGCTGCCATTTCACTCTGTGGGTCTGTCGCATTCCTTGGAATGACAGGCTGCTCATATTTTACCATAAAACTCCCAATTCACCTTTTCGGTGCTAAAAATAAATGTTGCTCCCTTGGCTTATGCAACAAAAATGGCTTCCGCTGCACTGTTTCAAATTACTTTGACATATTCAAACTTGTATTTAGTTACCATGAACAACAATTAGCATACTTCAAGAGGAACCCTTGCTTTTAATCACAGCAGGAATGGATGCTTAGAGATGTGAGATTTTGAGGCTTCCATGTACACAATTGGCAGTGATCAGAAACTGCAAGGCATCCATTCCACCAGGGCTTGGAGAATTGAAAACGACGGTGTTTTGATATTGTATAAAATACCTCCCATTTTTATTGCCTGATTGGATTACTGTCATCTTGTTTGCACTTTATTTGGGTCTTGCTGTTTATTGATGCTGTTCTGGGAGCTGTTTTGAGGGACTTTGTTGGCCGTGAAATAGGATATGTACTTATAAATAAATATTGGGACAAAAGAGTTTTCCCTGTGTGTGGCAGGATTTACTATTATTCTCAAAAAATGCAAGTGGAGAAATCAGGGAATACTACTGCATCTTCTTTCTGGTAGCTTCTGAATTATGGAATGCTCATCCCAAGGAAAATTGCTGGGCAGCATCATTGCTTTCTTTCAGTCACCTGGTTCAGCCTTTTTTGTTCATCCGGGCCTTTTAAGAGCTCCATCAGATGAGCATTTTATTGCACGCTCATTACTGGGCATTCACAGATTTTTGCAGGTCCCTCTCATGTTGTCATCTGCCTCCCACATGCCTCCTATCCCTTCTAGCCGCCTTCGTGCTACAAAAAAACAACACCCTACTTACTTTTAAAGATGGAAGTTGCCGCTATCGCCTGCTGTGTATAGGAGAAAATGGCTCACTGTATGATGGGCCATATGCACGTTGTTTACTTCCTCCTTTCTCTCCCTTGAGAATGAGGAAATAATGGGGGACAAACACGTGGGTGGAGAAGAGACAGTAAGCAAATGCAATTTTCCCCTGTGTGATGGCGCTCTAAATCTTCCCCCCTTTTTTAATTTACATCTGAATGTTTATCATGTTGGTTTTGTATAGTTGTGTTTTTTGGACTCCCTTTGTATTTTATTGTATTATTTTAAAATAATTGTACATTGCCTAGGGAACCTATTTTATAGGAGACATATATAAATACCAATGTTAGATCTAGGAACACCAGATTCATACTAGATCAGGGGTGGGCAGAAGATAGATCTCCAGATGTTTTGGACTTCAATTTCCAGAAACCCGTGCCAGTATGACCAGTGGTCAGGAATGCTGGGAGTTGAAGGTCAAACATCTGGAGATCTCCTTTCTGCCCACCACTGGCTTAGAATACATTGGCTTCCATTCAGAACTATATTATGAGGTTATGCACATAATTTTCTGGAAAACAGTATATAAGTGTATTAAATAAACAAACAAAATGAATAATAACAAGTATTACTCATAGTCAAATCCTGCTGCTTGGAATGCTTGAAGAAGGGGTAGAAAAACCAGAAAAGAGATTCAGAAGCAGTGGTGGCTGGTGGCACCGATTTCAGTGGGGCTATGAATCCATTCTGAGTATCAGTCAGAACCACCCAGAACTCTAACGAAGCTGTCCATGATGCTGAAACTTAGCCCCAGAATCGGTTCAGCACCTTGGATAGCTCCTTCAGAGTTCTGACTGGTTCTGACTTAAACCCAGCATGGATTCACAGCCCTACCAAAATTGGAGCCACCAGCCTCTGCTATTCAAGATCCAGCTCACTAAACATTCAAACGTCTGGCGGTTTATCTCCTCTCCCTTGTTGAGTGCCTTGTAGCCTCATGTCTGGAGCAGCCAAGGAATTAAAAGCTGAACATATAAGGATTTCCATAGCCTGCCCAGTTTCTCAGCAGGAAGCCGGCTAGTCGATGAGGGGCTGTCTTGGTCCTTGAGGAAACCAGTATTGTTGGTAGAGACTCACAATTTTTTTTTCTCCTCCTCCTCCTCATGCTCTCTAGGCTACTAGTATTCATAGTTTTCCTAGAGGTAGAACAAATATGGGAGCCAATGTTCCCACCTATTATTGTGATAAAAGAAAGAGGAAACAACAGTGTTCTTTTGAGTTCTATGTTGTGTTGTGTTTTAATTCAGTGCAAGCAACAGGGTGGGCACATTCTTCACACTGGGAAACTCCCGGATAATTATGTACCAGGTGGCGACCTATTTTGGTTAGGGCTCTGTAGCGTAATAGTTAATCCGGTTCCCTGTGCATCTGGTTGCTAGAAAAGCTCTTGACTGTGAACTGTAGGCATCTGGCTAAATGTAACGTGTGGCAAGAGCTGGAAAGTTCTTCTCAATTATTGGTCTCTCAATTATCATAGAACGTAATGATGACATCAAAGTATTCCTCTATCGGTTCCTCTGAGCACAGAGCAGCCAGAACACTGTAACAGCTGCAGATGTGATGTGATATACAGTATATATATATAAAAACCTCACTGCATGAGAAAAACACAGCGATTTGAATTAGATCACCTATGTGGGGTCTTTAGGATGGTTTCGAGTGGATGTAGCTGTACCATTCCAACCTGCAAAGGTCTGCCAACACAAACACCACAGGATATTATAGGAAATGTCAGTGTCGTGCTATTTGCCAAATGCCATGGACATAGAATCAAGACAGACATGGGAAGGGGGAGCATATCCTTTGCCTCATCTGAGGTGTTGGAAAGCCTCCCAGTTCAGCCACAATTGAAATCACAAATTAGTAATGCACGGAGTCTGAGCAATTTCACCTCAGATTTCCCATTACATCATATTTTGCATCTTTCCTCCATATCATAAAGGTAGAGCAGCTGCTTCGAATGAAGGTCCCGGGTGAAATCCCTGGCAGTTCCAAATAGGGCATGGAACCCTATGACCTATTACATATTGGTGGTCCAGTGGAACCCTGGACAGCTGCTTCCAGTCCGTGTTGAGCCTGATGGATCAGTGGTCTGACATGGTGGTGTCCTGTGGGTTGTATCTAATGGTGGCTTTGCCCTAGCAGAAAGGGATTGTGTCTGGGCAAGGTGGGACATTTAATGTTCATCATCACCAGTGTGGTGTAGTGGCTAGGGAGTCAGGAGATCCGGGTTCTAGCCCCACTCAGCCATGGAAGCTCACTGGGTGACTTTGGGCTAGTCACAGACTCCCAGCCCAACCTACTTCACAGAGTTGTTGTTGTGAGGATAAAAGTGGAGAGGAGGAGGATTATGTACACCATCTTGGGTTCCCTGGAGGAAAAAAGGCAGGATATAAATAAATAAATCTGCTCTATTTACTGCAGCTATTTGTGCCCTACCCCATACTGTATTCCCCCCCCCTTTGTTTTGCTACTACCAAATTCGGAGGCAGAAGTGGGGATGGGGGGCACAAAAATGGCCATTGGGGGCTGTGTGCAGCTCATGTGTTAGCCACTCCTGTGTTAAACAATTAGCTTTGTTGTTCTGTTTCAATATCTATATGCCCATCATATAGAAGAGTCATTAATGCACCTTTAGAACACAAGCAGAATTCTAACTCTAACTCGGCGTTGTTATCTGAAGGCTTAGCTGATGGAAGTATTCTGTCAGTGGCACCACTATGCAGGCTGGACTCCAGGATGGAAGTCTGGGACCCTGCGAGCAATCCCTCCCAAGGGCACTTGTGCTGCCATTTCCAAACCACACCAGCAGCTGGGCTGTGTTCCAAGGGCACCACCAAGTCTTGCAGCTTGGATGGGGAAGTAAAAATACCACTTGGAGAACCTCACATATTTGGCGAGGGAAGCAAGCTAGGAGTAGAGAGCAACGACTTTGTGTGTGGTGGGTGGGGCAATCCCTTCTATCCCAAAGTAAAAATGGCGGTCTCTGTCCTCCCTTAACACCCACCCCATCTTTTCCTTTGGTTAAGTCCAAGGTGATAAAACAGAACCATGGGGAGATCCAGAGATTATGGGTAAATTTGGCTAGCAAAGCTGCCATCCCAATGCAGTTTTGTATGATAATCTGTGGAATGTTTTGCAAATCCAGGTTACAGTGAGTTCTGTCCTGAGATGTTAGCAAGGTAATGGAAGAACAGAGAAGTAACACAGTAGATGATTTCTCAGCCACTTTGATGTTCTTTCTATGGGGATGTCTTCATGGTGCTGGGTGAGTGCCGCATCCCTCAAAACCCCTGCTCTTCCCTCCCCCAGGGTGGCATCGGGTAATCCTGATGCCAAGGAGGGAGTGCACAGCAAAGTATAATAATGTAATAAATACTAGGGGTGTGCACGGACCCCCCGCTCCGCTTCACTTGCAGATCCGCCATTTTCCGGATCGGGCCGCTCCGCCCCGCCCCCGCTCCGCCCACTTCCGCTCCGCTCCGCCCGGAGCTCCGGATCCGGATCCGGATCTCCGTTTCCCCCCCCCCATAGGCTTGCATTGAAAGCTAAAAAATTATACAACTTTTTTTCTGTTCAAGTTAGAAACCTCATGTTTGGCACCATGACACCTCATGGGGATATACACACGCATGCCAAGTTTCAAAGCAATCCCATCATCCCCTGATTTTTGGCGAATTTTTGAAAATTGGGCACCCCACACACAACATCCCTGCGAGGTGGGCAGGGGAGGAGGGAGGGAAGGCAGGCAGGCATGCAGCTGGCATTTCTGGGGGCATAAGGAAGTGAGCCAAGGATAAGCCAGTAATGCATATAAAATGGAATAAATCAATCAATAAACAAAGGAGGGGTGGAATTAAAAGCAGCAGTGTTGCTCAATAAACAACAAGAAGAACTTTTTTTAAAAGGCTATATCTGTCTTTTACCAGCAATAGGGGGACGTGCCCGGGGGAGGGGGAAGTAGCTGCCAGTTCAAGACACTGACAGCCACCAACAGCTCTGAGAAGAAGTAAAACGCTCACTTCGACTCATAACAGGCATTGCTCCACCACTGAAAAGTGACCATTCACTTCAACTCATGATAGGCATTGCTCCACCGTTTTACTCTCTTTGGAAGGCTCTAATGGCCTTCCAGTGCAGGAGAGAGTGGGGGCACGTCCACGATGAGATGCCCTAGGGGAGCTCATCCCCTTGCACCACATCGATTCAGTTGTTCACCAAGGTTAGGGTGGGGAGCAGTGCTGTGTTTCTATCTCTTATTCTTGGCTTAGTATATGATTTCAGGTTGTGTTTGTGCATTTGGTGGGGCTACTGTGTTAAAAAACACGGGGAAAAGCCCGTTCAGATGAAGAAAGAGAAGTTTCCCAGAATCCCAAGTTACCTGTTTTGCCTATGCCCTCCTCCAACTTTGGGATCATCATGACCGGGAGCTGACTCTGCCCCTCAGCCCTTTGAAAAAGGTATTTTTCCCGCCGATTTTTTTAAAACTTCTAGCCCGCGACCCGTACGATGCAGAAAGTTGAGAGTGGTCTCAAAATGACCCCCATCCACGACTCTCTGTGCACAAGAATTTTCAGAACGATAGCTTAAACCCCCCCCAGTTATCCCCGATTCTTTCCCTCAATGCAATCCTATGGGCGAAAAGCCGAAAACGCAGTTTGAGCCGCGCGGTTGACCCGATTTTCACAAAAACATTGCACGTGAACCACAGCACGCAGAAAGTTGAGAGTAGTCTCAAAATGACCCCCATCCACAACTCTCTGTGCACAAGAATTTTCAGAACGATAGCTTAAACCCCCCCCAGTTATCCCCGATTCTTTCCCTCAATGCAATCCTATGGGCGAAAAGCCGAAACGCAGTTTGAGCCGCGCGGTTGACCCGATTTTCAAAAAAATATAGCACGCGACACGGACAACGCAGAAAGGTGAGAGTGGTCTCAAAATGACCCCCATCCACGACTCTCTGAGCACAAGAATTTCCAGAGCGATAGCTTCAAAAACAACGTAGTTATGCGCGATTATTTGCCGCAATGCAATCCTATGGCGAAATGTTTTCAAGATGGCGACCGGAGCGCTCCGCCTGAACTCGGAGCTCCGAAAAATGGTCGCTTCTCTTCGCCTTGCTTCTAGGGGGTCCACGGTCCGCTCCTACTCCGCCTCTGGGTAAGGCGGAGCAGGCCAATCCGCTACTGCTTCTACGCTCCTAATCGGAGCGGAGCACATCCCTAATAAATACAGTGGTCCTGTTAATAGGAGGTGTACAATCTCACAACTGTTTTTCCCCCTAGGATGTGTAGCTATATTTCCAATGCCATCCATGAGAAATATTCCTTTCCTAACTTAGTTTTGATGAAGTATTGAAACAAGATATGAACTGGAAATCTCATCATCGACCTACTGTACATTTATCTCAGTTTCAGCTTTATAATTGTATATGTTCAGATTATATCGTGATGTTTGACTACTATATGTGTTATTTTTATTTCTCATGTATCATTTTGGTAACATAGTACGCACACACCGTTTTCTATTTGTAATATTACCCATTTTATATTGTTTATCGGTTCCATTGACTTGTCTGTGTTCCCCCCCACCCCGTATTCAGCACAATTTAGTAAATGATATACCTACTCATGGATTCTCCTTAAAATGCTTTGCTTGGATTAGACTGGACTAGACAGTACTTTCGGTGGTGCAGAGAAGCAATTTTAGAATCTGGACATAATGATCTTACCGAGGGACCCTCTTTAGATGGTACTGTATATTACTTTACTCACATTATTCAGCAACTTTATTAAAATTGGGCATGTCTGCTTTTTCTCGCTCCCCTTTTCACAAACCCAAGCAATGCAATGATACATAGGGTCTGTTTTAACACACAGAAAGCCCCGGGGTGCATGTACAATGGCATGGCGTTGATTATATGACGTTGCTGCAATCACGTACCCACCTCAGGCCTTTCTGCCGAAGCTGTGGAGAAAATAAGTCAGGGACATACCCTGGCTTTTTTTTTCTGGAGTGAGGTCAGGATGCACAAGATGGCATGAAGACAGCCCCAAAGCCTCACTCCAGAGTTGCAGTGGAGGTGTAGCCATGTGGTTTCTGATGGAAGGTGACCTGTGATTGGTCGCCTTCCATCAGGAAGAGGGCAGGGGTGGCTCCAGTCCCCGGATAGGCACCCAGAAACCCCAATGTGTCCTTGATTGCAACTCGCTTCAGCCCTAGCCAGCATAGACAATGATGAGGGATGATGGGAGGTGCAGTCCAAGAACATCTGGAGGACCACATGTTCCCCATTTCTGTTGGTAGTGGAATTACCTGTGCTTACCATTGTTAAGCTTAGCAAAGCCCAAAACATTAAAAGAGCCCATTCTTAGAGAGGGGGTCAGCTGTACTAGGCAAGTTAGCTGCAGTAATTAAATTTAATTGTGTTTGGTCAGTAAAACAGTCTGCGGATCAGTAAAATTGACATTTACTCTTTGTATTTATTATTATTACATTTTATTATTATGTTTAGACCCCACCTTTTTTCCTCTTGCAAGGCACCCAAGGAGGCTTACATGGTCCTCCTCCTCTCCATTTTACCCTGTGAGGTAGGTTGGACTGAGAATCTGTAACTGGCCGAAAGTCACCCAGTGAGCTTCATAGTTGAGTGGAGACTAGGGCCCAGATCTCCCAAGTCCCAGTCCAGCGCTCTAGCCACTCCACCACATTGGCCCTCTGTATGTGTTCAGTCATACGCTAGCCTTGCTTTCTACTATCTACCTAGTGGCTCGTCAGTTCACAATTGCCTCTCAGTTCACAGGTCAGCTTCATGAAAGTCCTTGCTTCTTCATTTGTACATTCCTTAGTTTAGAAGACTTGGCCTAGTGTCATCATCTCTGTACTATACCTCTCTGAATTGCTTGGTCGCTGGCCATTCCTCTCTATTGATCCATCAGTCACATAGATATGAGCCACATAAGCCTCTTAACAAGTTGAAAACCCTGCTGCAGCAAGAGTCATGCTGAGTGGTGGAGTAGCAGAGAGCCAACCTCTACCAGCAAGATGACGGTGTGGAGGCAAAGCATGCTTAAAACTCAGGCTCTGACATTTGTGTGCATTTATGGTCATCTTGTCATGCTGTCACCAATTCATCCATTCCACATTTGTCTTCTCAATTCCCCTTTGGATTAGAACTTGGAGACAATCCTTAGAACACCTGGCTTTACGCCGGCACTATGCTTTAATTGATCTTTCCCCTGGCACAGGGCTCTTTTGTTGTCGGGCAGGAGTGCTTGCTGAGCACGGCTGGAGAGGTACAAGCTGCAGGCAGAAAGGAAAGAGCCACCAGAACTATAGTAGAATGAAATAAGGGACAGTCTTTGCCTTCTTCAGTAGAATGTGCTATCCTGGGGGCTGTCTACATGTGGGGAAAGCCCTGCAGTGGCTGTGGATCTGCGCCACATCAGTTAGATGATGCAAGCACAGCTTCGCAGCCATTGCGGGGCTTCCCCGCAATGCAGCGTTTTGAAAAAGTCAGGGATTTACCCCGACTTCTTCAAATGGAGCGATGTCAACAAAGTGCTTCTGCTGTGTAACGTCCCTCCGGGACCAATCCAGGGTCAACCTGGGGGGGGGGGAAGCCTGGTGGAAGGCGACCAGCAATTGGTTGCCTACCACCAGCAAGAGGCCAGGGAAGCTCCAGGACCCAGATGGCCACCCACAAATCCTGTTCTCCCTCCTCGGTGTCGGGATTACCCAACGCCACCCCGGGAGAAGGAAAATTGGGATTGAAGAGGCAGGCAGCGCCAACCTGGTGCTGTGAAGACAGGCCCCTGGAGTCATGGACAAGGTTTTAAATCAAGAGATATCTACCAGTCATAATGCCTATTATGCTTCGAGGGTTGTTTGTAAGGTGTTTTAATTAGTTAACATACCATTGCTTTGTGTTAATGTGGTAACAGCAGAGGTAGCTCTGATTCGGATGCAATTATTTCATTGACATCATTCTGTTTGCTTTACAACAGGCATGTTGAACTGCAGGCCCACGTGGCCCCACCCCTTTCCCCCACCAATCATTTGGGGGAATGATTGGTGGGCAAAAGTTTTGGGCAAAAGTTTCCTAGCTTTTGCACGGTCGTCCCCCCTCCCCTGCAGACCCAGGGCGTTACTAGACGAGGCTCTAGCGCGCGTTACCTTCCACAGTCACGTCGAGGCTTCCAGATGACGTTCATGAGGATCCGCCGTTATCCTGCGGTGAAGCCTCTTTCTCCCGACTTTAAAAAAGTGAGTTTTAGGGCGCCTTTTCCTGCCGTCCCGCGGTAATTCGGAGTACGTGTGGGAGGATGTGAGGTCACTGCGGTCCGCACTGGGCAGGAAAAGGCGTGCTAAGGGGGAGTGGTCAGCGGCTTCGGTCAAGCCGCCTCCGCCATTTGCGCGCAGTCCGCCAGCTGGGGCAGCGCGGCAGAGCGGCTTTTTTTTTTTACTCCCCCAGTGACAGTTTGCGCAGGAACGGAGGAACGGAAAAGTGGCTAGTGTGCTGCTGGGGTGTGTGGGGGATGGGTGGGGGATGTGCGCCTGTTCTAGTGGGTTTTTTTTTATTTCCCCAGTGACAGTTTGCGCAGGACCGGAGGACCGGAAAAGTGGCTGGTGACTCCTTGCGGTGGGCAGCTACCGTGGCCGCATAATGGCGGTGCTGTACGCTGCCTGTTAGTGTGGGTACCAGGCTGGCAGAGGGCAGAGCTGTTTGTGGGCTGCTGCCATGGCTACGGCCAGATGTGGGTTGGCTCCTTGGGATGGGGCACAGGGCACAGAGGCGGTCATCGCCGCCGACACCTCAGAGGCATGATGGGAGATGTAGGCACAGAGTGGCCATGCAGACGATTGACCTCGGGTCATATGACACCCGCCACGACCCCCATCAGGAAGTGAGCGCATCAATGTTGACCCTCAACAGCACCAGCAGCACTTCAGCTGGCACTGGCACTGCTGCCGCCAGGGCCGGCGGCGGCATCGCTGATGGCTGCGCAAGTTTGCGGTCTTTCGGACGTGCGCAAACCGTGCAGCGAGCGGAAAAAAAAAGCCGCGGCAATCAGGCCGGTGTGGCTGCGCAACCGTGCTCGCGGCGGCAGCAGCACAACCGGCGCAAACTTCCGCCACAAATCGAAGGCAGGTGTGGATCATGAGGCGTCACGGCTGAACGGGAAAATCCGCTTTCACCGCTCCTCAACGACAGAACACCCGGTAGGTCTAGCAACGGCCCCAGTCTGAAAGGTTGAAATGCGTCTTCTAAATCTTAGTAAAAATAAGTCCTTAAGAAGAGCCATGCTCGATCAGGCCAAGGATCCTTCTAGTCCAGAACCTCTAAGCAGGGTATGGGTGCAACAGCACTGTGACACCCATGTTTCCCAGCAACTGGTACACATAGGCTTATTGCCTTTGCTACTGGAGATAAGAACTTTAAGCAAAAATATTCTGGTGCATTTGGAATTTTGGCCCGGCCCCTTTTCCCTTTGACCCCACCCACCATTGGAATGTGCCTTCCAAGAGCTTCTCCAAATTTGGCTGATAAGCTGAAAGATGTTTGATACCCTTGCTCTAAAGAAGGAGCTCTGTGCTTGTTTCAATGACTACCTAAATTATTACGCAATGAAATGAGAAAAGCTACAGATTAATTGTGGTACACCAAGAGGGCCTTTATGGGATTGTGTCAGGAGGAGGAGGAGGAAGAGAAAGATTCATGCACATTTCCAGGCTATAACGACAATCAAACAAAAGCAAACAAATTGAAAGAGAAGACATTTTTCCTCTCTAAATGTCATCAGCTGTAGATTGTTCATAGAAAAAGCAGCTATGATGCCTGATTCAGATTTTGCACGTAGGAAGCTATCATAAGAAAGCAAATCTTCGGGCTTTAATTTCCTGCATCAATATGTCTTGAGGAATGGGCATCTGTTCGTGTTTGAGTGCTCCCCAAATCAGATGCCATGTGCGGCTCTAAAATTGGATTTCATCACTCCTCTGACTGCAGGACAAGTGCTTAATGTCAGATGAATCACAAGGAAATTTTTAAAACAAGGCACTGCAAATGCCTACAGCTACAAAACAATTAGGGAGATTGACAAGGGGCCAGTTACTTAGAAAGCTACCTTTAGCAGGGATGCTGTCCTTTCTACTTGGCTTATCCTATCAGTTACGCACTTTATATTAAAGGGGATCTTAAGGTCAGAGAGAAAAGTGCAGCTGTGATTCCAAATCTGGCCAGGCCACAGTAAGCCAATAGACTAGAATAAGGACTGGACACAAATATAACACATACGTAATGCAATCTTAAACTTGTTTACTCAGGCTTAAGCCCCACTGGGTTCAATGCAACTTACACCTTAGTAAAAGAATTTAGGATTGCAGACATGCAGCACAATACTAGGCATGTCTGCTCAGAAGTAAGAGTCATATACATCAGGTTGCAGTCAGTGTTATCAGTTTGCAGCTTTAATAAATTATGCACCATAAGCAGTTCACCTACTCCCAGAATCTTGCCATCTCACGGCAAAACACAGAAGCCAGGTGATCTCACTGTGGAGAAAGAGAGCAATCTCTTTCTCCCTGCCCAGTGCTTTGTGGTGAGGAGGGAAAGCTCCTTCTCATAGCACAGAAGCCAAAAGTGTGTGTGTTAGTGAGAAAGAAAATGTGGTGTGTGAGATTATTTGTGTAGTGGTGTGCACGCATGTATGTGTGAAAGAGAGAGAGAGGAAACACATTTTGCCTCACTGAGTTTTATTTTAGCCCCACCCACCAGCAGTATCCAAATTGCAACCAATTTCCTCCAAGGAAATGCGGGGGGATATTTCCAGCCCCTGATGTATTGTACAGGCATATTTGTCAGAGATCCATGAATGGCTGCATCTCTCTCTTGAGCATACACTCTATGGCAACTCTGGATTTCTTGATGTGTAAAGTGTGAAATGATATTATAATTCCTACTTCAGGCCCCCACAGTTATGTAAACACTTTTATATGACTACTGAGAGAGGTGCATATCAGAGCACATGACTGCGCATGGGATCACAGCCAAAGTGAATACATTAATCCTAATGTTTTGCAAATCCCACTCATTCTGTGAAGACCATTGAGCCAAAGACCCACACAGAGGAATCTAAAAGACTATGTTTTTGAGGACTGTAAGCCAAGATTCTAGTCGGAAACAAGGGGCCATTGCAAATCATCATCCCCATCGTCAAATTATTTTAGCTAACAAAACAAACTCTGTTGCTCCTAGGGAAATGACACATGATGTAGGAATGCTGAAATGGTGGGGTCGTTCGGTTATTCCATCCGCCTGTCATGATACTACAGAGCTAATGACAGTTTTGGTGTAGTGTTATTCCTGGCTGACATCTTGCATGGATGGCTGATTATATCCAAAGCATTTTTAATGCTGTCAAAAGCTCTATGCTCTGATTGTGCTTTCAGAATTGCTGACTGTACCGCACACACGTTTATGTTCCATGCCCGTGTTTTTCTTGACATCAGCATTTGTTCTGAGTACGTTTCTCTCTTTTTAACTTTTCCGTCTTTTCTAGCATTTTTTTTAAAAATAGACATCAGCAGTCAGCAGTGTGGAAGGGAGGTGCAAAGATGCCCTGTGTCAGGAACCTCTTTCACTTTTCAAAAGTGGTCCCACTGCTTCTGCCTCCAGTTTATGGGACATGGATTTTTGCTGCTGCTCTCCATTTCCTGTCTGTTATGTAAGAGCACTCTTGGCCTTGGGGCTGGAGCTTCACTGTTTTTTTTTACGAATGCAAGGGTAGGAAGGGAGGAGATGGCAGCTAAAAGTACTGCTGAAGTGCGGAGTTACTTCCTCCCTTCTTTTCCCCAATCTATGTCCTCTTTTACAGAGGACAGTCCTCTATTTGAAGGGCTGACAGGGAACAGCCCTCTATTTGAAGGTTCAAGGCCTGTTTAAAGAGACAGAGACCTGAAAAGGGAAGGAGCGCAGGAGACCCGTTGCCTGGCTCCTCACTGACTGGAGAGCAGACGAAACAGGAAGACACAGAAGTTGCCTGGTCACTGCCTTCTCCGCAGTGGTCAAATGCACTGTTTTTCCATTTAAATTATAGCAATAGTTTCTAAAGTTGCAACTATACAAATACATTAGCATATGTAAATATTATTCAATATGTGTCCTCTCTCTCTCTCTGGTCTAATGTAACCCAAGCAGGATATTGCACTACAAAAGTGGTATATAAAAGGCAGGAGCCACAGCAAGCAGGATATAGCACCATGAAAGTGTTATGAAAGCAGTATACATGTCAATTGGCCCCAACAGTTGTCAGCGCACTTCAATACCGCTATAAAACAGTAGTGTGGCTCCTGCCTTTTATATATCGCTTTCATAATGCAATGTCCTGCTTGGTGTAGATTAGGCGTCTCTCTCTCTCTTTGGGCTGTGTGTGAGGCAATGCCATTTGGGGCCACCCTAATGCCCACACACCCCAGCTGCACTGCCCCATCTCCAAACCACACTGATAGTCTTACTATGCCATGTACACAACAGATGCCCACCAGGACTGCCACTCTCTGCTTGCAACGCTGCCATGTAGAGTTCAGGATTCATTCTCATGCATCACCAACGATTCGAATATGAGAAACCTACTTTCTTGTATCACCTCCCTTAGCCCTGGCTCATTCCCATGCCTTCCCTGCAAGTGTCACTTTGGCAACATCTCACCCACTGTTGCCCATGAATTTCCAGTTCTAGATGAGACCTAAGCCCCACAGTGGTTGAGGCCCCATGCTCTGAAAATGGTCCAGAACAGATTGTGGGTTCTGATGAAGCTGTGCACCCCCACCCCCAATAACTTCCTTCCTGCATTATATCCCTTAAACTGACACCACTTGCTGTCTGTCACAGATTTGTCTTTGCATGGGCCATCTGGGAAGCCAAAATCAGAATGAGCATAGGAAAATGCAAGTGGGTGATAACTCACACTTTTCTTTTCTGGCTGTCATCCCTACTCTTCCTTGAACCATTAGGCAGCAGGGATGAACGCTTCCCTCTTTAAGACAACCTGACTGCTGGTTGAGACAGTAACAAGTGGAAACTGCACCAAAATATCACCGTGTGGAGCACTGCTGCTCTAGATCCCAGCCATTGCATTCCATTTTTCCTCCATGGCCCCAGCCCTACCCAGTCCCCTGCCCCCAACAATCAGGCAGCCTTATGTGGCTGTTGAACATGCTCGGTCCTCACTGGGCAAACCAACCCTACTGATATCTCCCTCTTGTGTGTGTGTGGGTGCCATTTTGGCTACATATGCAATGGAACTTGTGCCCAGACATTGAAAATAAAAGGAATGTTGCTGATGCCGATCAGCAGTGCTCCCCTCCCTTGTGGAACTCCCTGCCCCAGGATATAGGTCTGGCCCCTTCCCTGTTAATTTTCAGGCAAGCCTTTAAGGGCACAATCCTAAAATGACCTACAATTCCCAGCATTCCCCAGCCAGCCATGGGGACTCTAAATATGCATAGGATTGTGTCTTAAGTCTTTCTCATTTTTTATTTTGAGTCTTCTTTGGCTAAGGAGGGTTTTCGGTCTTTCATGCTGAGGTTTTACTTTCTTATGCTTATCTGGCTGGCTTGGGGGTGTATTTGAATGTCTTAAATGTTGGCAGTTATTGTTCCTTCTGCTTTTTATTTTTGAGCGGTATTTTAATTTTTGGTGCTCCATAACATAGATTGGGGGAAAATATTTTGAAAAGCAGCTGAGAAGCAATAATGTTTAACAGAGAGAAGCAGCTTGTCCTAGCTGTACCTTGGCAGTGGTGGTATACATCCTTGGTTGTTTGCCTGGTCACAGCGTATGTATTGATTCTGAACCAGATCCAGCCCAGAGCAACATGCATTACAGGTGAAGCTGAACTGAACTAGGAAATATAATGACTTGGCTCCCTAGTTAATGGGAGAAATAGGAAGAGGAATCACAGGCCAGGTAGGTTTGGGCTGGATAGAACATTGATTGCAAAGGACTGATGGAGTGTGGGGTGATATCAGGCTAGTTGTTACCATCCTGACTACCCATGGTTCTGATCATGGCTTGAAGCACTAATTCTTAGGCACCACTTTTGCCCTTGCTGCTTGGAGCACTTGAAGGCTGAACAGGGGGAGGGGCTCGACACTCATGTGTACATTCGCTTCTGCAAAGGATATGAAATGCCCATATGGCAATTGCCGCACGACCTGGCTCCTGTTGTCTGGTCTATCAGGCCTCTGCAGGGGTGAAAGCAGCAGGGCTGGCTTGGCAGCACAGAGAGGCTGGTGCATTCCAGCAGAATGGAGCAGCGGACCAGGTTGCTGGGCTCTGCCGAGGTTAGGGCTGGTGTCAAAGCTAGGCATGGCCAGGCACTTGCCAAGGGCTCACACCTCAGCAGGCCCCCCCTAGACGTGCTCCTCCTCTTCCCCGTTGCAACCTGCTTGTTGCTCTGGCCCAGGCCACAGTGGTGGTGGTGAGGAGCAGTGGATGGCTCTCCGCCTGGCAAGCAAACAAGTGGTAGCAGGATGAGGAGCAAGAGCAGTTGGTGACAAAGGTGGTGAGAAGGTAGACTTGCTGAGGGAGGGGGGCATTGAGGATGTCTTGCCCCAGGGCCCTCCAAAACCCAGAAATGGCACAGACTGAGGTGTCAGCACCATGGTAGGCCTGGTGCTGTTAGCACAGAGTAGGAATAAATGAGGTTTAAATCTTCAAGCCAGTAACAGTGAGTTGCTTGTAATCCTGCGCCGTGTGTGTGTGTGCGCGTGGGCATCTGTTCTGCGATGCTTTGGCAGCATTTGGACGTAATGCTAAATTGTCATTTAGTATTTTGAGAATGAGTCTGGAAGCCCAACACAGTAGGAGGAGGACATCAGAAGCATTGGCTTCCATTGCCAACTAGCCTTGGTTTGTTGTTATGTCCCAACTGGGAATTTCAGTTCTGGCAGTTTTCATCTCCACCAGAAGCAGTTAAGGTAATGACTGGTTCACACATCCAGTGTGTTGAGTGTGTGTTGTTGTTTAACCATTGGTTAGAGCTTTGTTTGAATCCAGGACATTTTCTACAGGGTGGCTTGTTAATCACGCAGTATGGGTTATTTTTCTCGTACAAGCTGCCTTGTGAACCCAAGCTTTGTTGTTAGGTTGTTCAAGGTGGTTAATAAGCCACACTGCATGGTTAACAAGCCACCCTGTGGAAACTGTCCTGGGTTCAGACAACATCTAACCCATGGTTCAACAACAACCCACATACAACCACTGAGTCTGGGTAAGCGGGTTGTGTGAACAGTCCCAATGGGTCTTATTTGGCCATTCAAGACCAAGCCACCCCAAAATACTTTGCTTTACAACAGGGAACAATTTATCATTGCTGGGAAAATTACCACCACCACCCCGCTACTGTGAAGCTTGCAGATACGCTCAGAGGAAACAGGGACATCTGAGGTGGTGGGTGGTGGCAGTATCAGTATCCCTGCTAATAAAAATGTTCTGGTGCTGCATCACTGTGAGCTCTGGCTCCATTACACCACTGTGGACGGCCACCTGCTGTGGATTCTCTGGGTCTTTATTTGGAGCAGGGGGTTAGACTAGATGGCCTACAAAGATCCCTCCAAGACTGATGGAAAAGATTGGGGGGGGGTGTCTTGCTTCGCTCTACATATGGCCTTCCTGTTCTAGTTTTATATCCTGATGAAATCAACTCCAAGACAGACTAGCAGTATGAGCCAGAAGCCTGTGGGTTCCCACATCCATTTAGAATGACAGCAAGATATAGTCCTTTGTCAATAGCATCTCTGCAGAATGACACTTTCAGAAATGCAGGGCAAACTCTTTATAGGCGCATCTGCCTAGTACCGATCCTTGCCAGCATGTATGTATGTGTGTGCGTGCCTGTGTGTTTTCGCAGCTAATTAATTCAAAGGCACGAACTGAAGATTACAAAAGGAAGTGCCAACCAGAATCGTTCTTCAGATCATTTTAGTCAGTCAAATCACATCTTCCATTCGTGCCCTGTGATCAAATTAATGAGGAGTATTGTACAGACAAAGCCGCTCTGTGGTACATAGAGGGATATATCACATGCAACAAAAGCAGCAAAGGGGAGAAAGCACTGAGCTGGCATAGAGGCTCCCCAGTGAATCATTGGGCCGGCCTGTGAATGATCTATACAGGAGTTTCACTCTTGAAGGTGGAACATTGTAAAAAGGACCGAGAAGCCCACTGACTTGATTTAGGATGTTATAATGAGCTGAGAGTGGCTTGGGGTTGTGTTCATCAAATCGCTGGGCTCAACAGCTCAGATGTAGCCGGTTGAAATCCTTACAAAGGCATCACCAGGATGTAAATTTTCATGGTCCAATTTGAACGATAGATCTTTGGGTACTGAACCCAAATGTGGGTGTTAGTTGGCCCTCTGAGGAGGTTTTTCATTGGAAATGATAATCCACATTTGCAGACAGAAAAATATGGATGGGGCTCTTCTGGGATGTGAATCCCATAGCATCAGTAAGCATCAACATTCATGTCTGCCACCCCAAAATCTATACCATTGGATGGATGACATTCATGAGGCATTGGGCATGTCTACACCTCCCGGTGATCCAGGAGGAAGGGGGGAGGATCTCGCGATATGCTGATCATGAGATCCTCCCCCTGCGTTCACACGTGGTGTGTGATGTCCAGGAAGGAAGGAAGTCGTGCCCACCATTTTTTTTAAAAAAAAGACAGGACCTGGAGCGCACCTGCACTCCAGCACAAAAGTAAGGTGTGTGTACGTTTTTTAAAAAAAGTCCTGACCCCACTCTCCCCCACTCCCGATGGCCCTGGACTCTCTTGAGCCTAGCTCCTTCCCTCCGATGTCCCCCACTACTCACGGGGAAGAAGCCGGGACCATGGGGAAAAGCGAGAAAAAAGGGTATGGCAATATCCTGGGGAAATGGAGGGATCATCCCTTCCTGCTCCTGGGATCCCCTGTGTGTCATGTGGATGCACAGGGATGATCCCCGGGATATCGCCTGGTGTAGATATGCCCTTCGTTTTTCTCTCTCCAAATATGCCCAAAGTCCAGCTCTAGTTGGGTGATCTGTTGTTGGTGGAGAGGAGCCATTTTATTTTAAACGTCTGTCTATAAGCAGCAAAAGGCCTGCCATCCAAGGCCTGTGTGAGAGAAGTATAACTATCAAAGATGGGCTGCAGATCACTGATGATACGTTATAGCAGTTTTAGCTGGAGGTGACAAGTGTTTTTCTGTCATTTCTGTTCTGGGTCTTGCTTGTAATTGGCAATTCCTGGCATTGTCTTTTTGGTTTTATTTCATTGACTTAGTTGTTTGAAAGAATGCCTAACGTAAATCCCTCAGGTATACGTCTATGACTGAGGAACTGGGATGGATATGGTGCTCCATGGGGGGATTTGGCTGTGGAGGACAGATCCTGTTGCCTTGTGCTGGGCAGTAGTTGGTCGTAGGCCTGGCGGAGAAATCCGCAATGGAGCCAAATGAATTCGAATTTCTATGAATCTGACCCGTAAATTCCACAGTGGACTGGCTATTCCCGAGTCACACAGATTCCATGGAATTTCAGTTTTGATACTTTCTGGAATTTCATGCAATTTAGTCATTGGAATACGTAAAATTAAAATAAACAAACAAATAAATACTAGCTGAAAAAATGTGCATTTTACCCATTGGCTAAAGCATGAAAATGTGCATGGGGTGGGTGGGGATTTACACATTTTCACAACTGCAAATTTGTGCAAATTCAGGAAATTGAAAAACACACATACCACCAATTCCATCACTGAACGGACAATGGAACAAAAGGCAATTCACAACCGGCAAAACATAAATGGAACATACTTTATAAAATCTGTACATTTCTAGTTTGAAGTATGTATTCATTGTGGGTTGTAGCCCATATTTATCCTACTCAGAGTAGACCCATTGAAATGAATGGGACTTAAGTTAGACTAACATTGGATGCAATCCATTGTATATTGCATAATTGCACTGTTATGTCCAGAAAACAAATCTGCTGCAAGGAATCATCTAGACTTAGGTGGAAATTGTTGAAGTCCCAGTGGAATTTCTCAAGGGCTTCATTCTTATGGTCCAGATGACAAAACCTCTAATTTTTGACATAACAAGGTATTTCCAGCTCTACTCAGCTGCTGGAAACTGAGCCAATAAAGGAGTTCCAATAGAGTTGCCAACCTTCTCTGGCAAGGCTTCTGTGCTTTGAGCAGCTGCCTGACACGCAGAAATAATCTCCTCTCAAGAAAACAATTAGCTTCTGATTTTGTACATGTCATGCTGCTCCTCACGACCAGGAGCCTTGCCAGGAAAAAAAGTTGGCAAACCCTACCGAGGAATTGTCCCCAAAACAGTATTCCATAAACTTAAGCTGCTCTTCAGGTTATATTTTTTATTTATTTATTACATTTCTATAACCGTCCAATAGCTGAAACTTTCTGGGCAGTTAAAAAAAATGAACACTCTTCTTTCGAGAACCCTACAGCATTGCAGAACTGACACTCCTTATCCCTGGCTAAGCCCAAAGGCACTCCTTCATCAGCCGTCTCACGACAGAAAAGTCACAGTGGCAGCTTTACAGAATGGAGATGGAACGATGCGTAAAGCTTCGCTTGTTGAACTTTTCCCTGTCTAAACATCGTTGGAGTACTGCCAGCAGGAAAAAGGGGGCAATCCAACCTAAGATGTCCACAGAAACAGGCCTAGTGTCAACACTTCACATTTGTGAACCGCCCAGAGAGCTTCGGCTATTGGGCGGTATAAAAATGTAATAAATAAATAAAATAAATAAATAAAATTTGGGGACGCTGCTGGAGGCCCAGGAGGGCCCACTAGCACTGATGCCCCCCTCATGTTCCAGTTGTACATTTATATTTCCCACAATGCCTTGGAGCGATGTTAAGTCAAGTGCTATAAGGCCCTGTGGGAAATTTAAAACAGCCGCTGTCTGGTAAGCCCAGGAACATCCCTGGGAAGGCACTTGCCTGGAACTGAGAATCATGATGTTGAACACCTAATCCAGAGGTCCTATGCCCCATTACACTGCACTAACCCCTTATTGATTGATAGATTTAGAATTTCCCTTTCCTTTCATCTAAAGAGCTTGAGCTGGCATACATGGTGTGAATTCTCCCCCAACTCCCATTTATCCTTTGTGAGTTAGGTTAAGTTGTCTGAGAGTGACTGGCACCCAGTTGTCTGCTGAGGGATAGAACATTATGTTTAAAATTCTAATCCCAGCAGCCCTCGTCTAAAGCGTTTTATTCTATTTCTCAGTTCTGGATTGTGCCGGTGGGAGTTGGGGGGGGGGGTCGTTAATAACAGCGCAAGGCCTGCAGCTTTCAGCAAAGTGCATTATTTTCCCTTGTGTCTTTACAGAATAGTTTGAAAAGGTGCCTGTGGTTCAGCTGCAAATGCTGAGAAATCCAAGGATTACAATCCATTAAAAATCTGTAATGAAAAATAGGTCAGGAAATCTCAAGCTATTATGGTCCCCAAATCAGAACCTTTTGAACATATGGTAGCCTTGAATATCTTATACGCCAGGCCAAGCAGAGGCTGTTCAAGTCTCTTTAGTGTTTTTTTTTTAATACAAGTCCCCTTGGTATCTCCTCCATGTTCAAAGCAACAGCTGCCTCTAGTGATAAATGCATGTAAGTACTATCTCAAAAATAAATAAATAATGTTTTTGGCTTTAGGGAAGCTGAAGATCAACATGTGTTTGCTAGCATTATGATAATATAAATCACCAGCAAAGTATGATGTTCCATCACATTTCATAATACAATGGGATAATTCCACACTAATTTAGTTGGAACTTCATTCCCGTTGAAATGCAAGCAATTACTAACTTAGTCTGGATCCAACTCAATTTGTGCTGCAAGTACCCAAAATGAAAATTACATAAGAGGTTTATGTTGTATGCATGTGTAGACAGGTTCTCAGCCTAACCCCTGGTAGATTGGCCCAGTTTGGATGACATGACAGCCCATCGGGGTTAATTTATTTAATTTATTTATTTATTACATTTATATACCGCCCCACAGCCGAAGCTCTCTGGGCGGTTTACAACAATTAAAAATAGTAAACATTAAAAGTATACAAAAATTTAAAAAACATAAAAACAGTATAAAAACAGTTTATAGGAACTGTTGAGGAACTGCAGCACATGCCAGCTGCCATTATCAATATGAAACCTAAATTGGGGGCTGTTGCTTCATGTGAACCAGGCTGGTAGGTGTTATTTGAGGGTTAAACGACCCTCACATAACCCTTTAACAGACCATGGGTTATGTATGGGTTGTTTAGCCCTCAAATAACCCCAGCTGGCTAGGTTCACATGGCACAACAACCCCCAGTTGGGAGTTGCATAATCACAATAGCAGCTGGCATGTGCCTCAGCTCCTCAATAGTAAACTAATCCTTGATGGGCTGTTGTGTCATCTGAACCAGGTCAATCTATAAGGTGTTAGGCTGGGAACCTGGTTGGTGTTTTCTCATGAACCCAGAGAACATGAACCTTGGTTCTGGAACTTCCCGAGTTGGGAAGCTTGCCTGGCTCCGTCTTCTGATGATGTATGAAGATGTTTAGAGTAGGATATATTGAGCTAATTTGAACTTTGCTGCTATGGTTTCTTCTCGTTTAAATGTTTTTATATTGGAGATTTCTCTGTTCTTTTAGTTATTACTTTGGCATATTTATTGACTAATCGTGTGTGTGTATTCATATATCACCTCCTCCCAGACTCCTGTGGCGGTAAGATCAGTCCAGTCGAGGCGCTTGGGATGGTGACAGCCAAATGGGATAAACCAGAGAGCTGTCTTCTGCAATCCATTCTGGCCATCTTGAAGAGTTGTGGTTGGGAGCGGGTGGAGACAGCTGGGAGTGGCAAGCAGACAAAGCAAAGATAAAAGAGAGGGAGAGCCAGAGGGAGAAATGGACAAAGCAACGGGGAAAACCTGGAAGAGACAGTGGAAGGGAGGGAGGGAGGAGAGGAGAGGAGAGGAAAAGGGGAGGGAAGAGGTTCGCTTACCTGGTGGCAAACCACTTCCCCTACCTCTGACTCTTGGCAGTTCAGGGGAATGGAGGTCAGGGCTTTGTGGGAGCCTATCCTGGATTATCTGCCCACCCCCCTTGGCGAGGAACAAGCAGCCTAATCAGAAGGAATAGAGGTCTGCTGGAGATAGTGGGAAGAGACCCCCTTCCAGAGGAGAAACACCAGGGCAAGCTCCAGGAGAAAGAGTGAATTGCTTATGGTTTAAGTCAAGGAGATAAACCCTTAAGGGAACAGTTTCATCCCTCTATGCATAGATTCCAAAGGGCATTCCATTCCCTGATTATTGCTGCATCTTGGAGGAGGCAAGAGCAAAATGCTCTGTAGGTACTGAAGGAAATTGAAGCCACTGCTATAACTAGGCTAAATCTTAAACTAAAAAGTTCCATTTAAACTCATCTTGAGCTCCATGACTTTTACGGAACCTATGGATCGAGAGTTTGATGTGCTCCTTCTCTAATATCCTGTGCACTATATATGCTTCTACTGTTTAAAATATTGCAAATGTAAGGAACATGCCTACACTTCCAGGCTACTTTACTGTACAGCAGCTGGCAAACGAAAAGCAAATTATAATAGTAAGGTGTTGAAGAACTTATATGTGACCAAGGGCCAATTCCAGATATTGGATTGGTCCTTTGAATGATCTCTGTTTTTTTAACTCTAAGGAAACTTAGAATTGAATCTGTCAATTCTATAAAAATTATAGCAAGCAAACCACACGTCGAAAACTTCTGAAATTCGACACAAATGACCCCCAATCATCAATGTCTACACACAGTAAGTTTCAGGGATCTAGCTTTTTTAAAAAAAGTTATCAGTGTATTTTCGGCCAATGCAATCCTATGGGGAAAGAAACCAAAATGGCGGGTGGAGCACCGAAAACAAGCGGAGCGCTCTGGAAATGGGCAGTCCGCTTTGTGATGCTTCGCTAAGCCTCTGACTTGTTTCACATCCACCTTTAACGGAGGCGAATCAGGCTGCTCCGATGCCGCTTCTAAGACCCTAAGCAAAGCGGAGCACAGCCCTACTCTCAAGAGCCAAACTGGATGGCAACCAGAGCTTTGGCTTGCTTACCTCTGCCCTGATCTTCATTAAATTTTGCATTAAAATTTTTATATCTGTTATGGGTGAAAACTTGGCGGAGGATGGGGAGGAACAAAAGCCTTTTGCACACTATATAAATTCAGAATTTTGTTTCTACTGAGCATGGTGAATAGTAAAAATATTCTGTACCTAGCACCAAATGTTATCCAGCAGTACTCATATACCACTAATACGGTTTCTGGTAACCTCTCCTGTTTGAATCATCCATTTAACTAGCTGGCTGCAGAGCATTATATTCTCCATTCTTCTAAAACTCACAATGGCTGCAACACCAGGAAGACTGTTATAATTTTTATTCCCCCCCCCCCCACACACTTATCCCTTAGTGCAGGATCTTCCAACTTTTTATAGTTGGGGTAAAAACTGGACAAAAGCTGGGAAACCATTGGTGGTTGGCCACTGCTTGAACAGACTGCCAGACTAGATGACGCCTTGGTCTGATGCAAAGTGGCTTTTCTTATGAACTAAAAACAAACAAACAATTTGAACCCATCAAAAGCCAGTCTGAACAAAACATACCTTGCAGCCTGCCTAAAACTAGGCAAAGGTGGGGCCAGACTGACTTCTCTAGTACTGCCTATTCAAACAACAAAATGGGCATGTTGAGGATAGATCTGATAGATCTTTATGTGTTTCAGTGGTTCTTCCACACAGTTCAGATGTAACATCCTGGCTCGACCCTTCCGCTTATGCCTTTCCCCCTCTTTCTCCACTGTGGCAACCCGGCTGTGGAATGAGCTCCTCAGAGAGGTCCGCCTGGCGCCTACACTGTACTCTTTTCATCGCCAGCTGAAGACCTTTTTATTCTCTCAGTATTTTAACACTTAATTTTAACTTAAATTTAATTTTACTGTTCTAACTCTGTATTTTAATCTTATATCAATTTTGCTGCATGGTTTTATCCTGGTTGTGCTTTTTATATTGTATTTTGTATTTGTGTTTTTAACCTGTTGGTTTGTTTTATTATGGTTTTAATTTTTGTGAACCGCCCAGAGAGCTTCGGCTATTGGGCGGTATAAAAATAAATAAATAAATAAATAAATGATTCTCTACTACCTTTCTTGGCTTGAGGCAAACCAGTTTTCTGGCTTGGACCAAACAGCAGATTGTGCAGTGTATCTCAAATTTGGAAAGGAGGGAAGCACTACACGAAAAAGGAGAAAGCACTCAAATCCCTTACCCTTCACAAGTCTGTTCTTGCCGTTAACCCAGATCTCTCCAATTGTTCCAGATCATACATTTCCCAGCTACAAAGCTGAAGGGGTGTGCAATTCTCACTCTGTTCAACAGATCACAGCATTCCTCGTTGCTCCTAGCAAGTCAGGTGCCCATTTGTACCGTAGCATTATTACTGGAGAAAATCTGGGCTGCTAATAGCTCAATAATAATAATAATAATAATAATAATAATAATAATAATAATAATAATAATAATAATAATACCACCTGCCTCTCCCTCTGGATCGAGGCGAGGAACAAAATGGAATACAAAATATTATAAAATACATAAAACTGATTAAAACATATAAAAACGAATACATTATTAAAATAACAGCCAGAGGTCTTAAAATTCGACTGGGTAGGCCTGCCGGAAGAGATCAGACTTTATTGCTTTTTTATATTCAGAAAGACTATTGAGTTGGCGGATCTCTCCTGGCAGGTCATTCCACAGTCTGGGAGCCGCAGAAGAGAAGGTCCTCTGGGTAACAGTTGTTAATCTAGTTTTTGCTGGCTAAAGTAAATTCAGCCTGAGTGTGTGGGGCAGACTGTATGGGAGAAGGTGATCCCGCAGGTAACCTGGACCCAAACCATGTAGGGCTTTAAAGGTAATAACCAACACTTTATACTTTGCCCGGAAACTAATTGGCAGCCAGTGTAATGATTTTAAAACTGGGGTAATATGGTCACTTCTAGATGTACTGGTGACCAACCTGGCTGCCATATTTTGCACTAGTTAAAGTTTCTGGACTAGGCACAAAGCCCTATGTAGAGCGCATTGCAGAAGTCGAGCCTCAAAGTTACCAGCACGTGCACTACCATCTTTAGGTCTTCCAACTCTAGGATGGGGCACAGCTGGCGTATCAGCCGAAGCTGATAGTAGGCACTCCTGGTCATCGCATCTATCTGAGCTGTCATTTGGAGCGACAGATCCAGGAGCACCCCCAAGCTGTGAATGCAGTCAAACCCAGGTTGGAGCCTTTGATGGTAAGCACCTCCATCTTGTCTGGATTCAGCTTCAGTTTGTTTTTTCTCATCCAGCCCATTACCGCCTCCAAGCATTCATTCAGAGGAGACACACTATCCTTAGCTGACGCTGTTGTCGAAGGCATAGAGAAGTATATTTGGGTGTCATCGGCGTACTGATAGCACCCCGCCCCATGCCTCCAGATGATCTCTCCCAGTGGTTTCATGTAGATGTTAAACAGCATTGGGGATAATAATTATAATAAATTTGTTACCTGCCTCTCTCTCTGGATCGAGGTGGGGTACAACACAAATGCAAACACCATAAAATACATAGGATGGCACCTTATGGTACATGATACAACAGCTCCTTCTATGAGGAGCAGCTATTCCCAAGCGTCACCATCTGGAATCTACCTGAGAGGTAGGACCGGAACCACTGGAGCACAGTGCCCCCAATTCCCAAACCTCCCAGGCGTTCCAGAAAGATACCATGGTTGATGGTATCGAAAGGCGCCGAGAGGTCCAAAAGCACCAGCAGGGACACACTCCCCCTGTCAATACTCAGGCATAGATCATCCACTAAGGCGACCGACCATAGCTGTCTCAACTCCATATCCTACCCTGAAGCCAGTTTGAAATGAAATAATTGTCCAGCTCTTGGAACAACTAAGGGTCTAAACCAGAGCTGTGGAACTTGTGGACCTCCAAATATTGTTCGATACTATCTCCCATCACACACACACACACGCCACCAGAAGGGCCAATGGTTAGGAGACCCGGCAATATCTGGAGAGCTCCCAGTTTCACATCGCACTGTAAATGGTTCTAAGGTGTTTTTTTCAGCCCCCAACACAGATATCCATGTGTAGAAAGGGATATTTCTAGTTTTCCAATGAAAGACGCAGAGAGATCAGTCTACTGATAAATAACCCAATTTTTTTGGGGGGGGGAGGGGAAGGCATTGGAAGATTTATATCAACAAACACAGGGCAGACTACAAACACAAAGCCACATGTGAGTTCCAATTACATAATGGGTTGCTTCGCACACCATGTGTTAATTCACCCCTGGACTTCAAGATGTATGGTGGCATCCACTTTGAATATGCATGCTGCAGCTTGTCATGTCTTGCGAACCTAGGTGTCATGGGTTATTTGAGGATTAAACAACCCTTGGAAAACCATGGGCTGTTGTAGGGTTATTGGATGGTTATTTTGCTGCCAACAAGCCATGCTACCCAGGTTCAGATGACATAAGCCATGCCCAGGCAGTGATTATGGAAATTGTACCCTGCACATGCTGTGATTTCAATAGGCCACCATGGCTTCTCGTAGTGTTAGGCTTCTCTTAATGTTGCTCAATGTGGCCACCAGCTGTTGTCTCTGATCTCAGAATTTATTTATTGCCTTTATATACCACCCCATAGCCGAAGCTCTCTGGGCGGTTTACAAAAGTTAAAAACAGTAAATATTAAAAACAAATATACAAAGTTTAAAAACATAAAAAGCATAAAAACAACAGTATCCTTATAAAAACAGCTATGGAGATAAGAGCAGGGATGCCTCTAGGACCATGGCTCAGAGGCCAAGTCCCTACCTCCTGGAAGAACCCAACGAGGCTCTGTAGGCTGGATGCAGAAGCTCCATGCGCCAGAGGTTCCCCATCCCAGCTGTAAAGCAACCTTAACTATTCTACAACCATTTGTCTCTGGACCTGGGATAAACAGTTACAGGTGGCCACAAGGCTTTAAGACAATAAACAAATAAAAGATGCCTGATATGGACACTCAACTACTAAACTTTCTCCAGTTGCATGAAACGTTTGTTGGCATTGGCTAAAGTCAGTTGTTTAGCAACCATTCATTGGACAGTTAATTTTCCTGCCATGTTCTTGGACAGGAGGAAGTGACAAAACCAGAAAAACAGTGCAGACCTTTAATAATGAATTTTATTCTGGAAAAAAAAGCACCATTGTATTTTTATATGAAAGTATGAAATTATACGCTGTTACAGAACACTGACATTGCCACCTCAAGAACACAAATTACTTTGATGTTGCTTTAGACAGTATTCAGTTTACAAAGTAGAGTTTTATGCTATCTACAAAAGTCAGAGGCTAAGGAAACAAGACAATAATCTCATGATTGACCAGAGACATTAGAAATGTGAGCAGGTAGAACTTTATATCCATTGGGTCAGTGGACATCTCTAAGGATGGGCTTTCTTGCTCTTTGTCCTCTAAATAGATAAAAGAATGTTGACCATCTGAGGAAATGTGCATAATTTTTAGCTCACTGAAATACTATCAATCTTCACCACATACATTAGTAGTAATACATCAATATGTTGTTAAAATCTGTTAGAAAACTATTCACACTCCACAATATATTCACCATGCATTTGGTTTTAATAAGATTTTTTAAAATCTACCTCTTCAAAAACACATTTTATTTCTCAGCTTTGCCTTTGCTGAAATGTCATAAATGTGTTTACAGAAGGATGTAAAAGAAATAGAACTCCACATTTCATATTCTCAAAACAAATATATGGACTATCTACTAGAACTGGGAGGGCAGGGGTCAGTAGAAGCTTGTTACCGGGCCACAAAGAACACTGGCTTTTTTTTTTTTAGGATCTATTTCTGGTAAACATTCTGTTCATTATACTAAGCCTAATAAAAAATATTTCAGAAGCACAGAAGGACATACCTGAAGTTACAGACTTTTTTTTCCATACAGACATCACACAAATTAAAAAGCAGAATGCCTTGCACAGGTCTCTTTCCCATTTCCAGTGACATCTGATTATCTGAAAATTGCCCTGCTGCTTTTCTATGGAAATATCATGTACCATTATCGTATGTCTGCTGGGTTGGAAACACCATAAAAGAAACCTGAATGTGCTAGTTGTGTCTCCATGTTATACACAGAATGCAATGTTTTGCAGATACACAAATGTCCAGAGGGACAATTATGATAATCTGATTTGATTTGGCCTACAAATTCACTCTCAATCATTGCATTATCACTGTTGCTATGCCAGGCATTATTGTTAATTGGCCTGTAGCATTCACGGCTGTAAAGTATAACTGAGGACATAATTTCCTGGAACTCAAAACTTTCAATCTGCTCATTTCGAGCATTAGAAAAGCCTATGCACTTGGAACATATTAAGCACAATCTCCTCTCAACGCAAAACAGCAACATGTGTGATTAAACATTAAAACAATCAACTCAATGGCGCTGCAGATTTATGTTTACTGTGCAGAACGAAGATTGCAGCATTCAGCACAATTCCGGGGTCACACTAATGCTTTGCTGCAGAATTGCTTCATCTTGCAGACACATTGGCCATTATCAGAATAAGGCTCTTATAATTAATTAGCTTGCCCTTATGATCCAGGATAGAGCAGAAACCCAACTGAATATATTTATCAGCCAAGCACACCAAAGTAGCGTTCTCTCTCAGTGTTAATGCTGCCAGCTTGGCTTATGTAAGTGAAACTAGTATGCATTAGCACAGTTTCTATCTTTATCATAGGGATCTTTATCATGCTGCAGCAAACATTGTGGGAAGCCCAGAGGTGTGAGGAGTACATAGGCCGGGGTGAGCAACTTGTGGCCCTCCAGATGTTTTAACCTACAACTCTCATAATATCTCACCGTTGGCCATGCTGACTAAGCTTGATGGAAACTGCAGGCCAAAAAAATCTAGAAGGCCACAAGTTGCCCATGTCTGATCTACGCAGTTACTAGGTGGAAAGTAGAAGTGCCACCTCCTGACCCAGAGATCATGCCTATTCCTTTAAAAAAAAAATCTGGGCTAGCAAGATATTATACAGGAACAGCAAGTCCTGATTTGTTTCTGCAGCAGGCCACACTCCAAAGTAGGACCCCAGCTATACTTCACGGCATGCAGTAGTGACGTGCAGGGAAATGGGCCGCTGGAGCATTAGGCCGTGAATTGCTATTCCTGCAGAATGCCTCACGATCTCAAAACAATTAAAACAAAAGCCAACACGTCTGGTTCAGAAGCTGGCAACCCCCAGTTTGAATAACACTTTCAGAAAGTCAGGCAAACTCAGTTTCTAAAGTATAGGACATATTCCTATACTACAATATCATTCTGCCATGTTAATGCTTACACCATCTCTATTTTGCTTTAGACGGTTTCATGGAAAGAAATTCAAGTTAAATTCTGTAAGCTGAATAAGATTTACTAAAATTATCTGTTACACAGCTGGGCATTACTGCAGATTTTCAAGGCATCATTGCTGTTCATCATCCACTTCTACTGCTATAAATCTAATATTAAATCCTCTTGAACATTGTGCTTATTCGCCTTCAGCAACTGCTAGCTCAAATGAGATTTCATGGGGTTCTTGTTGCCAAGTTATAAAGCTGTTCTAAAAATTTTAAGTAACTAATTTTCGGAGTGCAGATCAACAAAATATAAATCCAATTAAAGCGGTACCTTTAAAGTGTAAAAGGAAAAAGAAAAACACTAAATACTGAGAGCAGGAGTTTATTTCACTTATCCAGCACTCTTGAAAACACCTAGCCGAGGCACAAAAATTGGACCTATAAATTTCCCTAACCTTTGGTCAAGTGAAAGAAAAGAGTCAAGGGTGAAATAGGTAGACACACAGCCACATTCATTCCAGTAAGGAAACTGAATTCTTCCAGTTATTCAGTCTATTTTCCAATTCTATGTAATGGCCGGGTTCACATGATCAGCAGTGGTAACTACACAGTAGAGGTTGTTTTCCCCAGCCCACACATCCTACTCACATGCCTGGCATTTCCTTAATTACCCATACTGTGTCATGTCATGGGTTCCTATGTCATCTGAACATAGCACACACTACAGTGGGGTGGCTTCTAACCCATGCCACAACCCCTACTACAAATCATGGTTGTGGGGTGGGTTAGAAGCCACCTCTGCTGCACTGCATGCCTGGTTCGGACAACATAGCAACATACAGTGTGGATAATTAAGTAAATAGCAGGTGGGGCTGGGGGAAACAACTACTACTACTACGTAGTTTCCCCCACTGATCATGCGAATGCAGCTAGAATGAATTGGCCCAGGACTGTGTCAGCTTCATGAGAATGGGCAAGAACAGATTTGCATGTTATCATGTGTCAGTAACATGCTGATTAAGGATTAATCTACACACATGTAACAGAATAAGGCCTGCAAGCGAGGGAATCTCATTTTGGAGATTATTATTATTATTATTTGCAAACAAACGAAAAGAATTGCCAACAATGGGCAAAGCTAGAACCTGCCTGCTCTTTTAGTTTTCTATTTGCAAGGATTTTTTTAAACGTTGATGAGTATTCAAATGTAGTAGCTCCCACTTGCAGTTTGAAGTGGTACATGCCATTGTACCACTTGGTAGACACGTACAGCCAACCGAACATCAGCATCAGAGAGAAGCTGTTCAGAGTGGTAATGCCTTACCCTTTCCACCAGTCACTGGATTCTAGTTAAGGGCCAAACAAGACAAGCACGTAGCAGCCTCCTTTTCTAGCTGCACATCTCCCCCCACTTCAATAATTTCCCACCTCCTGCAGCTGATTTTCATTAAACATACACATCTGGGGACTGTTTTGCACATCTACTGTGTTCAGACTTGCGACTGACTCATGGCATTTGCCTTTTTTGTTAATAATTTTTAGAAACAAACTGCCTGAAAAAGCAAAATATTTTCTTTTTAATGTTTAAGCTTATTGCAGGCTCTCCGAGATCTTAACTCTTATTTAAGCTGCTGTTAACTTCATCATAGCGATGTTGATGGCACCAGAATACTTTGGCATTTCAGGACTAATCCCAGAGAAGAGAGAATACTCATAACGCTGACACCTTGAGCTTTACTTGAAAAACAAATTAAAAAGATCCTTTATTAAAGTTCTTGGCAACTGGCAGCAAGCTTAAATGACCAGTTCTTGGGTGTAGGATAAGATTCAAGTTGTCAAAATTTGTATTTAGGTTTCCATTTTCTAACTGAAGTACTGCATTTGAGAGTAAGTGACAGTTCTGGTGATTTTGTAACTTACTGACATAGTTTTAAAAGTGCAATAATCTCAAATTCTTGTTGGAGCATTTATTATATCACACAAACTTAGATATGCTGAAGTCTCTCATGGTCTGGTGAACTATGACCCCTCACACATCATGAAATTATCGCTGGGCACATTCAAGAATTTATGCTTCCCAATAGACATGTCAAAAACAGCTTATTTTGTTTTTTCCTTTGTGTTTTGCTGCTGTGACTGGAGATCACCAAAAACTGGAATGAAGTATCCTATCTGCAAAATACACCTACAGTATGTGCAATAAAATTCCTGCTAAAGAGAATTTTAAAACAGCTTCGAAGCTGATTTCCAAATTGATTTGAGAACACTGATATACATTACAGAACAGAACAAAAATCCACATCTTTGCCAACTGTTTTGGCACCTTAAAGCCGCCAGAGGAGTTTAAAAAACAACAATAAAACGGGTTTTGTGCATTTGTGACTATGGCATTTTTGCTTTTCTCTCTCTCTTGAAGCAACTTGTATGCTTTTGCTGCTCTATTTAGATTCAGCACATGCATCATCTTCAGAAGGTATGGAAGGGACGCTGTCATGGGAAACAGTGTCAATGCTTTGTGCTTCTGATTGAAGGTGGACAGATACCTCAACAGCTATTTCTTTGCAATGGTCATTCACAGAGCCATCATCCGAATCCCCTGCTGGCGAATTACTGCGCTTGATTTCCGGGTTTAAGGGATAGAGTCCCTCTTGGGCACCCAAGGCCTGGGTCTGTTTGATTCCAACTTCATCAGGATCATCAACGTGCACCGCTTCAAAGATCTCTTCCATAAAGGCCCTACAGTTCAGGATTAGTGGTGGGAGAGGGATACTTCTGGCAAGCTCCTCAATATACCGAGCAAATTCCATAGTCTTGAACTGGGTGACTTTGGCCAATTCTAAGGTTTTGGCAGAAGTAATGATAGGAATGCGCTTGGCAATTTCAAAGGCCTTCTGCAATTTCTCAGCCCCTTCTGTCCTGAAGAACTCATTGATGGCCTTCTCTGTCTTGCGGAGGTGGCTGCTCATCATGCACAGACGAGTTATGTTTAAAATCATGATGATGGTAAAGGCAACCAGGCAGACAATCATGTAGTAAATACCCATGTCCCCAGATGTGGAGACCACCCGGAGGGTGACTGAGTAATAGGAGGTGCCATTTTCATTAGTGGCAACACAAGTGTATCGCCCCCGGTCACCAAAAGTTACACTTGTGATATTAAGGATGCGGTCAGAGATCAACCATCTTCCATCTAAAGACACAAATACAAAAAAGATGTCAATGTCTTAGCTACAGATTATACTAACCCCTTTACTAACATTGGCAGGCACAAGAGACAGAGCCATTTCTGTTGGGCTCCATCTGTCTGGCCATTTCTGTGACACTCCCTCCTAAAGTATGTGCATTTGGTCTCCTCTTTTGATGCTTTTCAATGCGCCTTAAATATCTATTTATTCTAATCTGCTTTTAACTGCTGATGTTGGTATGGAGTTTAAAAACTGTTATTTTTCTGTTTTATCTTTGCTTCTTTGGATTAGGATGTTTTAATGCTGCTGCCTTTAGTTTAATGTATTTTACATTAAACTTGTGTTGTAAAACTACTTTGTGGAACCTATTTGCCAGGAAAGTGGGATATAAAAAGTAAATATAGGCATATCCCATTAACTGTATTACTAAGCTGAAGGCAACACAGGATTGGGGAAGATGCCCAACTAACAATATTTGACTGATCATTTGCTAGTCTACTAATTAAACAGGATTGAATATCTTTACCTAGCCAAGAAAATATTCAACTAATTTGCTGTTTTAGGCAGTGGTTTACATTTTAATGCTGATATGTTGAGATATAGTGGAGGGTCCTGCTGGAGGAAAGAATGTATGGGGGAGATGAATTTTGCCAGTTTCCCCTGCAGTGTTACCTCCCATGCTGTTCAAAACATCCCCTGATCCTTTTAAGCGGGGTGGGGGGTGGGGGTCAGGGTGCTGTAGAAGGAATGGGGGAATCAGCAAAAATTACTTTTCTCCAGCAGAGCATGGAACATCCCGTGGGCTGAGTTTTACTACAGTTAGTCGGGATCCAACTCACAGTAATCAACATTAAAAAGCAGAGTAGTTAGGAAAGGTGGAGTGGGAATCCAGAACTGCCTTCCCTCCAAAGATGGATCCCCAAGTAAAAATTAAAACAATGTGCAAAGAATTAAAAACTTCCTCCAGAGTCTCAAAATGAAAACACAGACACTTAACAGTGCTTATTAATATTCTGGAGGTAGGAAGTACATGGACTAATATTTTCACCTATATTAATATGCATGACCCTTTTTGATGTACTGGAATAAAATTAAATCTTATGTAGGAGTATGTCATGAAATACTAAATGCTCTATGGCAGATTTTCCAGCTGTAATTTTCTTTCTGGAGAAATATTTGTGTGTGCCTCTGTGTGTTCTTTTTATCCTTGTGAAAATAATGTTGGTGAATATTTTCATCAACAAATGTGGTTAGATATGTTGTGTACTTAAATATGTTTGGTGGACCATAAAAAGTGGACAAAACAATCCAGTGCTTGCATACAGTGGGGCCTCCCCTTTGCATAAACATTGGTATACATGAGATTCACATGCAGTATTCAACAAATAATAGCCAGAACAGCTTCATGCCTATGATCCTTGAGAAATTCATTAGATCAGCCTTCCTCAACCTGGTACCCCCCAGATGTTTTGAACTCCAAATCCCACCAGCCCCAGCCAGCATGGCCAGTGATCAGGGATTGTGGGAATTGTAGTTCAAAACATCTGGAGGGCAGTGGGTTAGGTAAGGCTGCATTTGATCATGGCAGCACCTTAAGGTTTTACGCTTTCCCCATGAATTCTGTCTATTTAGATTTTAAAGACAGGGTAAAAATAACTAGGACAGGTTCCTGTTTTGATGAGGGTTAGCACCTCTTTTCTGGAGACTGCTGCTGCAAACCCTTTCCCCCCCTAAGCTAGAACGAACAATGCAGTGGTACAATGGTTGTCTTTCCCAAACCATTTAAAAGGTGACTATTCTTGGCAGCAGGAAGCTACAGAGGACCAGGCACTACAATTGGAAAAAAGAGCCATGTTACTATTATTGTTACCTCTGCCAGTCTTTTAAAGAGTTGGAAAAGGTGTTCACAAAAGTTCTGCAATGCTCTTTTCAGCCCAAGAAAAAGCACAGCATGTTTCAACTGGATTGAAGAAGTGGCCGAAAAACCAGTGGGTTTTTCTAATACTCTTTTGCACTTCATTTGTTTGTATGATGCTGACAAAACTTTTCAGGATTGCATTCACTCGGATGATCTTACCCATGGTGAAAAGCTATACTAATTCAATTTCTTCTATTTAGTCTAAATGCCAGTCTGGGTTTGCAGACGTGAACATGGCCCCTGAGAAAAATCCTGCAATCAGCAAATGGATTAAAATATCAAGGGCTTATAGTCCTAAAGCAACGAACTGAATTGCAGCAGGATGGTTACATAAGAGTAACTGGATTGCCAACTGTGTAATAGCTCATTTAACCTCCGAGTTTGCTCTAACTGATGAACAATTGGATCCG
Source organism: Elgaria multicarinata webbii (assembly GCF_023053635.1). NCBI lineage: Eukaryota > Metazoa > Chordata > Lepidosauria > Squamata > Anguidae > Elgaria > Elgaria multicarinata. The sequence goes on along the minus strand of NC_086173.1, from coordinate 91,839,907 downwards.
AAACGGAATCACAATGTTTTTGCTGAAGTCAAAATATAGTATTTTAAGTTTAAAAAAGATTCGTATTGTGTTTTCATGTGCACAACTTTGTGCAGAGGGATAAAGCATCTGGAGACAACACTTTCCCCTTCATGTCACCTAAAAACATGACATAGAAAAGAACCACAGCAATGCAATGGACTAGGGATGTTGTATGCTAGTCAAACAGGAATCTCTTACCTCCTCTGTCTTGGTCCAGCAGATGCCCTTTTGAGTTGTACCAAAGGATGGTGTCATGCTGGGTAATGTTCAGCATACATTCAATGAATGCACAGTTACCCTCCTTCTCTATGATATACTGAGGTACTGCTGATTTTGTCAAGGCTTGTAATATGGGAAGAAGTGATGCATTGACAGGGTGGGATCTTGACCCCGATGTTGTTGTGAGGTTCGAAACCGCATTTTTTAGTGCAAAAACACTAGTATGGAGAACCAGAGTCAACAGGCAGTAGCTGAGCTTCATGAAAGCTTTAAATAAGGTATTTCATAGAATATAACAGCTGAAGCAAGTTGTTCAAAGTCACCATGAAAAAGCTTGATTGTTTCATCAACAGAGAATTCTGAAGATTTTAAAATAAATAAATGGAATATCCAACTGAAAATTAAAAAAAACATGAACAAGGATTAGTAACAATGCAAAGTTTTATGGTTTTTAAACTTACTTAGCAAACAAGATTCCAGAGTGAAACAATGTAAGATGTCAGCTGCATTTGAAATGTGCTTAATGTGAGCAGGATTTAGCACAATCACAACTGAGAACTACTCTGCACATTAGAAGTTGGCAAAGAAATGCTTCTTCCCTCTTTTTGTTGTATAGTGGAAAGTGCTGAGACCTGCTAGTCTGAGGTTGGATCCAGAAGGGACCAAGATCCAGTGGAAGTTCCTGCTGAAGGAAGGGGGGTGAGCAGAATGTTTTTTGTGGATTCTCAACACTGTTTAGGACGGCCCCTGAATCTTTAGGAGCCGCTTTTCAGGGAAATACAGGGGGGTGAAGGAGCAATCAGTGAAAATCACCCATCTCTCTTCTTCTAGTAGGAGCACCCAGTGAACAGAGTTTTGCTCTCTAAAACTGTGGATCTACTTCTGTGTAAAGTATAACTCTATGAATTAGTCTCTAGGTACTTGTACTAAGTCCAAGATATGGTAGGGCAGCTAAAAAAATGACACTGTGATAGTAACTCTGAACTGCTAACAGAATAATGAGAATAATGAAATGCTGAGAGTAGGTAATTTTCCAATAAAGGTATGGGACCTATCAGTGGATCTCATGAAGACTATTCCCTCCTTTAGTGGCCCCTATTTATAAACTGAACCAAAATGAAGAGTTCCAGTGTCTGCAACATTAAACAATTTTTTGTTCGTTATTGGGTTAAAACTGAAGAAGGCAGGCTAAACAAGTTTCTGAGAGACGTGGAAAAATTACACAGATTTCTCTCAGTAGGGAGAAGAAAAAGAGATGTGAATAACCTTTCATAGGTTATCAGCCCCCAATTTGCTTATACTGTTTTCCAGGTGTCTATTTCCAAGATCTACAACTATTTTTATCTGGATGTTCAATTTCCACATTCTCAGTGTCCTTACAATGTATGTATTCGAATGTGCGCCCATTGTATTTGCATATATAAAACTGCACTTGCACCTATTTCCTGATAAAATAGAAGGCCACTTCTCTAAAATGAACCATTTGTGCATTTATGTCTTTCTCCAGGCTATTTCCTTCCCTCCCAACCCCCTTTCGGCATTTCCCCCCAGTAATTTAGACACAAAATATCTAGTACACAGCAACTCTTTCTCTTTTATTTTCAAAATGCTCTTAAAACTAACAATGGACTAATTCTGCACTGAAAACCGCTTATGTCTCTGAAACTGCATTAAATAATTTATTTTAATGGAAATTCTTACTAGCATGATTTTTTAAAACAAACAAACAACCCAACACAACCCTTTTGATGCAAATCTATCTCCAAGAACATTATCTTTTTTTGGATCCTAAACCATCTTCAGAGCTAGAAGTACATCTTCAGTAGGAAAACCTGAAAGCTTCAATATGAAGAATACTATCATAGAAAAGAAAGATATTAAAACCAGTGGAATGTACTTCTGAGTAAAGATGATTAGGATTGGACTAAAAGTTTCTTGTGTAACAAAAAATATGCATCAGGTAAATTTCCAACATTTCCCTGAGGATATTACGCGAGAATCCCAACATTATAGCCCTGTTTATGTGTGAAAAAGATAACTGCTGTATAAACAGCTTCAGACTAGCAACAGTACCTTTTACCAATATCAAAATGAATGCCTGGCCACAATCTAACGCAGGGTTAAAAGCACTGAAGTCCACTGAAATACGTGGCCTTAAACATACCTATTTCTATGACAGATTGTAGCACCTGATTTTATCAAAGCAGCAAATAATTGTCCTAAACACTTCTTGATGTTTATCCATTTTAATATTCCTAATGCAAAACACTGCACTGGAGAGTTAGTTAATCACAACACATACTGAAAAAACAGCTCTCTTAATTACGTTCTTTTAGGATGCAGTACTATAGCCCCTGGGAGGGTGTGTCACAAGAGGGGAGCCTCCTCCCAAACACCATGGAATAGTCCGCTGCCCAGTCTTCCTGCTGACATGAAGAGGGTAAAATGGGGATGTGTCAAGGGGGGGACAGGAAGAAGAGATACCAGACCTGGGGTTGGTTGGTCCCATTATTCCTAGTTTGGGGGCGGGAATCTAAAAAAAGAAAAAGGAGCAGGGGAAACTGTTCCAAGGAGAAAAGTGCCCCCACGTTTCACCTGCAATTCTTATTAAACCTCCTCTCTCTATCATCTATTTCCTGTCCACGTGCTTTCTCTCTTGTGGCTTCTAATACTTTAGAGGTCAGGCATCTTCTTTTCCCATTTAAAGAAACTGTTAAAACCCACCTCTTTTCTCTTGCATTACCCTCTTGATGATGCTCTATCTCAATTATTTATTTTTATGCTAATTCTAGGAGCTTTTCTTGTAACTTTTTATGGTTGGTTTCAACCTCAGTTAGCAAGTACAGTTTCTATTTTCCCTCCCAACTTCCCTGCCATATTCTCATTTAGATTGTGAACCTGTGGACAGGGACCAGGGTATTTTTTATTTATGTGGTGTACCAACTTTAGATGCTTTACAAAAATTGTGAGGGTGGTGAAATTGGTATTAATTTTATGAAATATAATTCCTGTACTTTCATTCATTTCATAAGATTTATACTTCCAGCTTATATTTTACTTAAGAAATTTGTTCAACAAACTTTTCTGGTTTCATTTATGGACTGACACTAATATCTAAATACGTTATTTATAACTGGAAAATATCAAGGTACATTGTCCTTCAAAAGCCTGAGATAACTATCTGCAATAATTGCATATGCTCCCTAGTAAATTGTACTGACCCTGCATAATGCACAGCAGTAATTGTAATGGGTCATTGGATTTTCCTTTTAATCCTTCAATGTTTGATCTATTAATCTCATTTTCTTTTATGCACACCCATTAAAATTAAGCAAAGATCTTTCACTGCTTAGTTTTCTGGGGGGAAAGTTGCTACATTTTTATGACAAAAAAGCACCTGTATTTATACAAAACAGCTGTTGCGTCCAATTAGATACAAGGAGGAACAAATAACATGATGTTATTTCTAAGAAATAACAAAGAAAAACATAACTAAGAAATAACTAAGAAAAACAAAGTCACTAATATTATATAGTAGCTGTTAATAATGAACGTTCACACAGAATCAACTCATTTAATCTTTATTGAATATCTAGATTATACCTGCACAAACCAGAGTACCGTATTTCTTTGATTCTAAGATGCACTTTTTCCCATATAAACATCTCTAAAAACAGGGTGCGTCTTAGAATCGCGGGTGCGTTTATTATTTCTTAGAATCAAAGCTTTTTTTCTGTTGATGGTACTGAAATTAGTGTGCGTCTTACAATCGATGGTGTCTTAGAATCGAAGAAATACGGTATAGGTATCCAAAAGTAGAACATAGGACTTTAATTTTGACCTGCATACTTAAAAGTTAAAACATGCCTAATTTTGGACAGCATACAATCATCAAGATAATCATAGTATAAAAGGAAGGATATGCTCAAGTTTCTGTAGTATTATCATTTTTTCTTGGAAGACTACAATATTATTGCATAAATAGATCATGGGGAACCAAAAAATCAAGTGCACAGCACTTTATAAAGTGTGGTCTCAAGGGAACAGGACACAAATATTTCATGTACTAACTAAATTGTTTGATCAAATAGAGGATGCATTTTTAATAAATTTCATAAGAACATAAGAAGAGCCATGCTGAATCAGACTAAGGGTCCATCTTATAACACCGATTCTGGTCCGCTTGCATTGGCTGCCTATATGTTTCCGAGCCCAATTCAAGGTGCTGGTCTTAACCTATAAAGCCCTACATGGCTTGGGACCACAATACCTGATGGAATGCCTCTCCCGACATGAACCTACCCGTACACTGCGCTCAACATCTAAGGTCCTCCTCCGAGTGCCTACTCCGAGGGAAGCTCGGAGGATGGCAACAAGGGAGAGGGCCTTCTCAGTGGTTGCCCCCCCCCCCCGACTGTGGAATGATCTTCCCGATGAGGCTCGCCTGGCGCCAACATTGTTATCTTTTCGGCGCCAGGTCAAGACTTTTCTCTTCTCCCAGGCATTTTAACAGCATTTAACAACGTTAAGTTTGTTTTTAATGGACCCCAGGATTGTTGTTTTTAAATGGATACTGTTGTTTTTATATTGTTTTTATGTTTTTTAATTTTTGTATACTTCTAATGTTTACTATTTTTAATTGTTGTAAACCGCCCAGAGAGCTTTGGCTGTGGGGCGGTATATAAATCCTCAGATACTGGAGATAGCACATAACGCTCAGGGCTAGTAGCCATTGATAGCCCTTTTCGCCAGGAATTTCCCAACCCCTCTTTAAAGCCATCCAAATTAGTGGCCATCACATCTTGTGGTAGTGAATTCGATAGTTTAACTATGTGTTGTGTGTACTTCCTTTTTCTGTCCTGAATTTCCCACCAATCAGCTACATGGGGTGATCCCAGGTTCTAGAATTATGAGAGAGGGAGAAAAATGTCCCCCTATCCTCATTCTCCACACCATGCATAATTTTGTATCATGTCTCCCTTTGTAATAAATAAATAAAATGTAATAAATCAATAAATAAACCTTCTCTCATAGGGGAGATGCTCCAGCCCCTTGATCATTTTAGTTGCCCTTTACTGCACTTTTCTAGCTCTAAAATATCTTCCTCTTTTTTAGGTGTGGTGACCAGAGCTGTACACAGTATTCTAAGTGTGGTCGCACCTCAATTCCTCTTCTAATTATGCCTAACATGGACTTTGCCTTCTTTAAAATAGCTGCACATTGGGTTAACATTTTCATTGAGCTGTCCACAACCCCAATATATTTTTCTTGCCTGATCATCGCTAGCTCAGATCCCATCAGGTTATATTTGAAGTTGGGATTGCCCCCACCCCCAGGTGCATCACCTTACACTTACTTACATAGAACCACATTTGCCATTTGGATGCCCATTTTCCCAGCTTGGCGAGATCCCTTTAGAGCTCCTCGCAATCCCTTTTTCTTTTAATCATCTTAAATAATTTGGTGTCATCGACAAACTTGGCCACTTCACTGCTCACTCCTAATTCCAGAACAAGTTGAAAAGAATTGGTCCCAACACAGATTCCTGTGGGACCCCACTATTTACTTCCCTCCAATGGGAAAATTTACATTTATTCCTACTCTCTTCTTTCTGTTGTTTAACCAGTTACTGATCCATAAAAGGATCTCTTCCCTTATTGCATGACTGCTAAGTTTGCTCAGGAGTATTTTGTAAGGAATTTTGTCAAAAGCCTTTTGGAAGTCCAGGTAACCAATGTCCACTGGATCACCACTGTCTACATGTTTATTGATGCTCTCAATTCAGCAGCTCCAGACTACACAGAACTTTTTTAAGAGCTGGAGTTTCATGAAGTTAAACACGAAGAGCTCTGCACGCAATTTCCTACTGCCAAAACAGATCTGTTCCTAATATTCTCATGCACAGCAAAGCACATGTTCACACAGGAACACCTTGTATGCATAAGAAACCTTATAGACCATTGGATCTCTTCCTCCCCCATAAAAAGTCGCTTAAGAATCACTGGCTATATTTGGTAATTACCAATGTTTTTAAGTGTTTTACAACAATAGTTTTTACAATGGGCCATATTCTGAAACTATATTAGATACACACTGTCCAGCATCTGGACTCTCTCCTCATGTCAACTAACATATTACAAAGAGATAATCACTGTTTCCTTTCACTACAGTGATCCAGAGAGATGCACAAAAGTATTTTCAAAAGAGTAGCCAAAATTATCAAGAGCCTGGACCAGCTCTCCTATGAGGAAAGGTTCATGTTTGTATTAGAAAAAAATGTATATTTTTCTGAAATAAAGTTCTATGTAACATGGAGGATATCTTCCTTCATTTAAAGGGCTGGACAAAAATCCCCAAACACTCACAAGCACCTAAAATGTGCTATTGAGCCTACATGCCTGTAATACTTTTCAACCAAATCCAACACTGACTTTTAAAGATGTCATGCTTATATCGGAGCATTTTAAACATTTCTCAAGCCCCAATTTCTGTAAAGCAATTGAAGTTATTATTTTTTAAAAAAATAGTTCCAATGAACTAGACTCTGGTCTAATTATATTGCAGTAACAAGGTAATACTAAAGAAAAATCATACAGTTTTACTCTACTACAGCCATAGTACAGATACCAACTACATCACAGGAATGAGAAGACAGAAGCAAAACAGGTAAGTAACGATTCACAAAATGCCAAGAAATAGATGTTGATGCTTTGGTTTATTCCACCTATGTACTCTGACTCTCCAAGAGTGCAGACTAGGATTGCCAGGTTGCCACCAAAAGAATATACATTTATCTTTAAATGCACTGATAAATGCTCATAATGCTGGGGAGGAGTTCTTTCCACCACCCTTAACACTACCCACACTTGCAGTAAGAGGATCATGGGCCCCCACTCGCTACTGCCTCATCTTCTGCTTCATTGAAGTGTTTAAAGGCAAACACATGTTCTTGGCAACCTTACTTCAAACTGGGGTCTTTTCCAGCCCTGCCACCTGAACACTTACTAATCAAACAGAGATGCTAGAGTTTTAACCTGGTATCTAGTACATGCACAAAAGACTCAGATTAGGCATTTCCATGACTCTTCCAATAGTACACCAATGGTGCTAAATTTTTGTTCAAAACAAATCTCAAGGACTAAGACTCTCCAGGTTATCTCTCTCCCCAAGAAAAGCACTGTCCCTTCCAAAATGGGTAAACATAAGAGGATCATTTATGGCACACGGAGATAATCAAGTAGCCATTGTTTCATCAATCCAACTAGTAAAAACATGTTCTAATGCATAGGTGAATAGTAGAGCCTGAAAAACCAGTGAAGCTTCATGAGTGTCTGGTCAAAGACTCCTCAACCCCACACCAGCAGAGTCTGCTCTTGATCCACATGATTCTCCTAGAAGAACTTCTAGAAGGTGGGATGGAAGTGCTTAAAATAAATGAATACCACCTTGATCCAGGAGATTTTAACCTGAACCACCTTAACCCAGCCGATGTCATCAGGTTCTGTCCTGACTTATGAGTTTCTCCTCCCCGCCCACCAACCTGTGCAAGCACCATCCCCTAACCCTGCTAATGGGGGCCTATACAACTGGGGGGCATCGTCCTTCCCTTTTACCACTACAAAGTAATCCCCACTGCATTGCAGGGCATTCTCAATAGCTCCTGAGACAACCTTCCCCAACCTGGGGGCCTGCAGAGGTGTTGGACTGCAACTCCCATCATTCCCTGCCAGTTCATGCCCACGATGGGAGTAGCATTCGGCACCTCTGGAAGGCTGATCTAAGGTAAAAACCTTGCAGCATAAAGCGTCTAATCACAACGTGACGTCACTCTCTCTTATAAAGCACCAGCGGGTCGCTCCACCATCTATGACGACTCACCGCGGCGCCGTTCTGCACCGAAGCCGCTCAGCCCGTCTCCCCACGGCAGCCCCTTCCACTAAAGGGATCTACGCAGAGAAAGCTGCTACTTCCTTCCTTCTTCGCGTCCCAGCCCAGCGGTAGGGCCTTTGCGCATGCGCAGCGTTCGCTGAGCGAAAGAGAGAAGCGACGCGACTTCCGTTCTCTGGGGTGTTTTTTCCGGGTTGATGCCGCTCTCCCCGGTCATCTCTATGGTGTGGAGGAACGGCCGATTGTGCTTGCTAGGGGCGGGTATGTTGACGGGTGCGGAGACGTGGCCGTGACTCTTCGTGACTTGAGGCTGTGTTGAAAAGGAGAAGGCCTGGCTGGAACCCGCCCCTGCAGGTGAGAAGAAGAGGCCTGTTAGACCCCGAGTTGTGTGCGGTTGCTCGTTTTATATGTAAGTTACACACTTGTTACTTTTTCCCCCTGTCTGTGCTGCATTGCTCTGGGGAGTGATATTTATTCAAAATCTTTAGAAAGTTGTTGTGTGGGGAGCGATACGCTGTTAGCCCTCCCCCCCCCCCAAGTTAAAATGTATGCCAAGGGATGGGGTTAAAGCTTCCCCGTCAGGATGAGCAGTCGCTCTGTTGAGGTGCATCCCCGGTGCCCCACCCAGGCTGTTTGCCCAACTCTGGAGGCTGTGAACTGGGGTACTGACTGAGCATCTTTTCGGATGAAGCAGCGAGAGCTCTTGTCAGTCGCTGCTGCCCCTGTTTACGGATTTCCCGATGTTTCTTGCATTTAGCTCTCTTTCCCGCCCCCCTTCAAGCTGCTCCATAAAACGCAGCTGCAATGGATGCTTCTTATTATGGAGAAAGTAGCCCTAGCGCAACTTGGCCTGTTATTTAAATTTGGGTTGAACTCCAGTAGTCTGAATCCAGACCGGTGTCTTCTTTTCTTCCTTACTGAATGACTGTTGCCCTGGATAAAATAAACGTGTTTAAGTAAAGTCCTAGTTGAATACTTCTTGAAAAGTTGTATTTTGATAGCTTCTTCACTAGTAGCTCAACTCATCTCCACTGCATCTGGCTATTTCCTCTACCTTCTTTCTGTAAGTTCTCTGAGCTTGAGGATGCATCTCTCCAGGGTTCCTTGGACACAGCACACTGAAGTCATTCAACAAAATTAAGCAGTAACAAATACTTTCAGGGGTAGCTGCAGTGTGTTGTGCCAGGTAGGAGTGTTGGAAGGAAAAGCAGAAGAAAAGGACTGTTGAGGGATAGTCAAGGTCATTTGTTATCTCAGATTTTAATAGAAGAAAAAGTTTATATTCTAAGAGCATCATCACACAGGGAAAATCATGTTTCCTTACCCTCACTTCTCCACACTTCCTCAATGTTCCTGGAGGGGAAAGAGGAAGTAAACAAAGACCATGTGGCCCATTCAGGGGCTGTTTTGATTGCACTACTTTTACTGCACACAGCAGGAGATGGAGGCATATTCCATTTTTTTAAAAAGTTGGATTAAAAGGGGTCTTTTTTGCGATGGAAAAATGAGCAAAAGGAGTGGGATGTGCTCACATCCATAAGTGGGCAGTAACGAGTGTGTGATAAAACGCTTGTATGATGAACATCTAAGCTGATCCCTGTACGTTGGCTGCAAAATGCACTGGGAAATAGATGACAATGATTTTAAAGAGATTTATAGTCCTCCTTTCAGGGGAAACCCTCCCAAGGTAGCATACTAAGTTGAAAATCTAAAACACAATCAGACAGTGATAAAATGATATAACTTAAAAAATGTTCTGAAACATAGAGCATCCCAATTGGAGTGGGTGGGATAGGGTGGAAATCTCATTTATAAAAATATAATAAATAAATTTATATATTTATAAATTTATATAAATAAATAATAATAATGATAAATGCTCACATGGAAGCTTCAGTCCATTGTCTATGTCTCTGTAAATCAAGGTTTCTCAGAACTTTAGTACCCTGGAGGCACAATATTTTTCTAGAATACAATTAGTGGACACCTCATTTTCACACTTAAAAAGATACACATGTACTGACCAGCTTTGCACGATCACAGAGCCACAATGGTTGTTGTAGGGTTCTGAAGTGGCTTGTTCACCATGACATGCACAACAGGGGGAAATGTGTGACTGGCATCTGTGGTGGGGGAAATAAGCCAATTTTTCCCACCATGATCATGCAAGTAGGCCCATCATCTTGATCAGTTTGCAGAACAATCGGCTGGCATCTTCCTTCAGTGGCAATGTATCACTGCCAATGTTACTTCTTGGTGTCTGGTGTCCTTTTTGCTTCTGATGGTGACTGGACAATGCTGGCATTCTCCCCCCCCCCCCCCTCCACCTGTCATGTGTAGCATGGGTTGCATCAGGGAGTCTTGGTGTGACTCCCCCTTGGGAAGATGTCATTGTCGTGGAGAGGAAGAATCAAAGCTGTACAGCAGCCACTGTACGGGCCTCAATGCTCCAAGGGTCATAGAGTAGTCGTTTTATTATTTATTCACTTAGACTATTTATACTTAAAATATTTATACCTTTTATTTCCTCATATAGTTATTTTTCTGTGGGATTTTTTTGTTTCAGAAGTTCATTAGAAACAATGAATGGATGTGAGTTGCAAATACAGTATTAGGCAAGTTTGGCAGTAATTAATGTTTTTCAGGTGGTTATCCGTAGAACCAAGTATGTGAGAGGACACATATATGACACTGAAATACATATATGCCTCAGTGTGAAATGGGACTAATAAGTAGTGAAGCCAACAACCTCAGTGGAGGAGAGTTGAGCTCTGTTGAAATAGATGAGTGGTTGTCAGTATATCATGCTCATTTTGTTAGGTTGTTATAATTAATAAGTGCAGTTTTCTCTAACCTTGTGCCTGCCAGATGTGTTGGACCACAATTACCAACATCCCCAGACAGCCATACTGACTGAAGGGTGCTGGGAATTGTAGTCCAACATATCTCAAGGGCACCAGATTGGGGTAGGCTGAATTAATGTATCAACAGTTTTCAGTACATTTGCTCCTTTCTTACGTTTAAGCAAGCAATTGGCTTTAATTTTTTTTTACAAGGATTCCAATAAATATGTCTACATAACACTTAAATCATATTAAGTGTGCTTTAATCCCCCCCCCCCCCCTCAACCTTTCAGGTCAAATTCTTGTGCACAGGGGAAAAGATAATATGGAATACTTCATTTGACTTCGTTGTTTATTTTACTTGTATTTAGAAAGCATGCCAAATTCGATCACTGTCTAGTGATTTACTGAGGCAAATTGAACATTTTCTGATGCATATGACCCTAAGCAAATTAGCACAATTTCATCAGAAAATTTTCCAACTCAAACTTTTCCAGAAAACTCATGTCACTGATGCAGGCAGTGTAGCAATTTAAAAATAGTGGAAGGCCAACCTGGAGGGGAAAGATGAACCTCCATATATAAGAACACCTACAGTCTGGATGTGGCAAAAGAGAAAGCCTTATCTCAAACAAATAGAGCAGTATTCCTTAGGTGATCTTAATAAGCAGGCAGGCCCATGTGGGAAAAAAGAGGAATCTGTTAGATACCCTGGTCCTAAACTATATAGGGCTTTAAAGGTCATAATGACCACTTTGAATTGGGGCTGAAAACAGTTAGGGAGACAATGCAGTTGTTTCAACAATGGGATGTCATGCTCTCCGTATCCTGTTCCAGTTAACAAATTGGCTGTTCCTAGCTGAAGCTTTTTGCAAATGTACAGGGCAGCCCCACATATAGTCCAGTCATGATGTAACTAAGGCATTTGTCACGCCTAGATATGCCTTCTCCAAAAACGGATGTAATTGTCACAGCAGCAAACTGGGCCAAGGCATCTTTGGCCATAGCTGTACTGGGGCCTCAAGAGTCAAAGTTGAGGCCAAAAGATGTGGAAGTTCCCAATTTTTTCGGACCAGTGGACACATTTGGAGTTTTGAGAGAATGTTGTGTGTACTCTCACACAAAATAGCAGCCAGGGTGGCCATGGCCAGTCACAAAATACCAGAAAGGAAAACCGGTGAGGCTAAAAGAAAAGTAACTTGCCCAAGGACCTAGGTACAAGGCAGAGGTAGGATCTGAGTTCCAAAATGAAAACAAGCTCTTGAACCCATCGCTCAGGAACAAGTAGGTTGGCCAAGAAACTGAACCCAAGGCAGAGGTGGGGGTCTGCGCCACAAACACCAAATCCCACATTTGCCCCCACAAAGCACAATATATCCATTTCATGGAAAGCAAACTGGTGATGCTCAGAGGCACCACTGACACCAAAGAAGCCCAGTCAAAATGTGTGTGTGTGCGTGTGTGTGCGTGCGCACCCGCACCCACACAACACCCAGAGAAACCAGGAAAAAACACACCATACCAAAACAAAACCAGATAACAAATATGTACACATGCACACACACCAAAAACCTAGGCCAAAGACACACCTCACTCCCTGCCACCCACAGCATACCTTTATTTATTTTTTCTGGGTTGCTGGCATGCTTCAAAAAAAAGCTCAGGCTACAGCCATCACCATTTTTATTTTCTAAGAATTCCTCGGGGGCCCAGTTGCATTTTTGGAAATAAAGAAGACACTAGAGGCTGGTGCTTTTGCTTTGCAGCGTGCCAACTTAAAGATTTTTTTTTAAAAAAAATTTTTTTAGGACAGGCAGGGAGCCTTGCAGGCTCCAACGGAGATATCCATGGATACCACATTAAGGTCCACAAGCATAAATGTTCATGTTACTCTTCAGCTTTTGTGGCACAGAGTTCAGGAATTGACACCCTATGGATGCTGTATTGGATGGTTTTATTTATGTTTCCTTTGAGATTATTTGTATTTCAATTAAAACACATCTGCCGTAGACGCACAATTAACATGTTTTATAAATTTATAATTCTTTATATATCTAGGATATGCTCCAGTCATGTCCCAAAAGGATAGTGAACCCTTGAAAGAAGATGCATGTGAACCCGAAGAAAATAATCAGAAGACAGAAGAGGCTGACACCACTGAGACTAATGGAGTGGAAGCTGAGCCTGTGGCTATGACACGGAAAAGACCTGAAGCCAAAACCACTGAGCCCGCTAAGTCACAAGAGCTACTGGGCCAGAATGTGCAGGTATTTGTGCTAAACCTGTTATCAGTAAATTGCAGTTTACCCCCCAGTGTTCACACTTTCAGTGTTGTACCCTTCATGGCAAGACTTTGAGACTGAGAAAGTCCCTTTAAATGTAAGATCCAGGTGTATCTGTGTTTTCCAACTGTTCTGTACATGGGAGTGTATAATGCATCCCTAATATTTATAATCTTCGAACTATTTGGATCGTGGAGAAGCAAGAGACAAAACAGGCAACTTTCTCCATGTAAATTTGTCCTGTATTTCACTGTTGGATTTTATTTATCTAAACGTGTGTGTGCTGCTTTTTAGGGAGAACCTTCTCAAGGCGACCCCTGTTTCTGGGGCAGAGCTCATGTTGACTGTGCTCCAGAGGTGGCCAGTTCTTTGTTTGGAAACAGCAGATGAACCAGGGTGGGAGGAGGGTGCCCTGTTTCCTGACCCGAGAGAGCAGACACATACTCAGTTTCCTGAATGGGAACTGCTGGCATCATTTGTTTGGTGACCTACATCATTTTGGGTGGACATTGTCTTCTGTAGTCAGCAAGAGAGAGAGAGTGCTGGAAGGCGGTAGCATACGCACTGCTTCTATAATATGCTTTAAGTGGAGCTGTTTTAATGATGGTCTTGGAAATACCAGCTAGTGCAGAACCCCCGCAGGCATCTCTATTAGAAGTGGGACCCTGAGAATACATTACAACTATCCTCCAGGAGTTCACTGATCTTCCTGGCACACTTCAAAGCGCTTGTTTTAACCTATAATGCCTTAAAAAAACACAGATGCTGCCCTTCCTTAAAAATGCACTCCTGTACGTGTCTTCTCAGAAGTCTCAAAGTGTATGTATTACTTCTGTGTATGTATGCGTGTAGGATTGCAGCCAGACCCTGCTTTTGTGCTTTGATGTTGCTTCACCATAAGGTTTCTACCTACCTTGCTTGTGTTTGTTTATTTTTATTCACTATATTTCTATACTGCCCAATAGCTAAAGCTTTCTGGGCAGTTCACAAAAGATAATGTCTCCCCCCCCCTAAAAAAATGCCACATGATAAAATATAAAACTTCTAGAAGTTTTAAAACAGAATAAAACCAGAGTAAAAGCCAGCAGCAGTGTAAAGATCTACAAACACAGCAACACATTAAAAAAAAAAACCTGGAGGACTAAATAGCCTGGGAAAATAAGTAGGTCTTCACCTGGTGCTGGAGAAAGCACAATGAAGGCATCAGGCAATCTCTGGGAAGGGTTTTCTACAACTAGGGTGCCACAACTGAAAAGACCCTGCCCTTAGTAGCCACTCAACTCATTTGGATGTGAGGGCAACAAGTCATGGGTTAATTAATCCACGATTTGCTGTGGCATGTGCTGGGCACATCCCACAACGTTTTTGAATATTCAACTGCCAATTGGGGCTTGTTACGGTGACATCCAAACCCAGACATTACTACAGTGTAGGTTAACTGGGGGTTGTTTAATGCTCAATTAACCTATAGAGTCCAGGTTTGGATGTCACAGAGCAACCGCTGATCTTCCCAATCGGAGGCTGAATATTCAAAATCTCCCTAGAACACAGTATTTGCTGCCATTACATGCGAGCCAGTCCAGTGCACTCCTTTATCTTTGCTATCTGTCTGCACTTCACCCTTCTATCTGTTTTACGATTTTAATTGGTGTATATAACTTTAAGCAATGTCTGACAGAAACAGTGGCACACAATCAGTGCTAATATACAAACAGCAAGGGATTGTGAAGAAGTGTTAAGTGGGTTCCGCTTGTGCAATGGAATCGGCAGGAGGGGTCGCTTGCGGAAGTGAATCAGTGGGGCATAACAGTACCCCGTTGGATATTGCCCACAGATGGCACTCTGTCCTTTCTGGAGACTCAGAGTTTTGAGTCTGAATGTTTTCCAATTACAGGTATACGTTTTATTTTCATTGTTTGTCTTGCTGATATTGCAATTGAATCAATCATTTCAATATGGCTGTCCTCTAACTCATTCTTGAATCAGATTCCAGGAAAAATGAAAAAAAATAATATGTTACCAAATCCTATGTGATTAAAAAAAAATCTAAATTCTTTGAGAATATTTAATGAATACCATTGCAAATGTTTATTTGGTATTGATTGCTAGTAGAGTAACTGCAAATTGTGTATTGCTTTTTGTTGGAGCTGCATGAGAACATAAGAGCCATATTGGATCAGACCAAGGGTCCATCTTGTCCAGTGTTCTGCTTCCTACCCATGTCCCCCAGCAACTGGTGCATATAGGCTTACTGCCTTTGATACTAGCTCTCCAATACCCCTACTGTTAATAGGCTGGTATAAATATATTTGGAATATAGCATTCTTAAACAAATGGACACATAAGAAATCAAAAGAAGAGCCAAATAGATTAGTTGAAAATGGAATTAATTTATAACTTTCTGTAATGATCAGTTTGAGGGTTATATAGTTTTGTGTGTGTATAAAAAAAATGATTGTACAGTTTTGGTTTGGTTCCTATTTTATAATTTTGTTTTTCGTTTCTTATATCATAATTTGAGTTGTTATTTAAATTTTTATACATCTTTTTCATATTAAGCGCAAAAGGCGTCTAACAGTAAAGTGTAAGATATTTAAATCGTAGCATAAAACAATTATAAGACAGGATTAGAAATATATTATTTTTGTTTCTATCTTGATTCTCGTGGCTGGAAATGAGTTTTAGGGTGCATTCCTAGGCATGGTTAGACAGAAAAAAGCCCTACAACTCCCAGCATAGCTGGCTGGGAAATGCTGGGAGATGTAGGGCATTTTTCTGCTAGATATGCATAGGATTGTGCCATTATTTAAAAAGGGCATCAGGTCTCAGGTATAATGGAGAGATTGGTCACCTCCTTTTCTTTTTCTCTTAAAGGCCTCCAGTTTCATCGAGGGGTCACGAACAGGATGGGGGTATTGGGGAAGCTGGGGGAAATCGTTCCTCTCAACTGCTTCTGCTACAGTGGCTACTGTAGGTAAGGCTTGCTAGCTATGTAATATATCTTGCAATTGAAATCATATAAATGCTCCACTCAATATTGCTTTTTTTTGCTTTTAAATGTTAATAGTGGCAAATGCAAGGAGAAATATAGAAGCAAAATAATATTCATTTATTATATTTATATACCGCCCCCATAGCAAGAGCTCTCTGGGCGGTTTACAGAAATTCTAAAATTGAGATAAAATAGAGTATACAAAATTTAAAATTCTAAAATGCAGAACGTACATACATAAAGCATTAAAACTGTTAAAAATAAACATGTGAGTGATTAAGATGTTCTGCCGTATGCCTGGGCAAAGAGGAAAGTCTTAACCTGGCGCCTGAAAGATAGCAGCGTTGGCGCCAGGCGAGCCTCATAAGGGAGATCGTTCCATAGTCTGGGGGCCACCACCAAAAAGGCCCTGTCCCTCGTTGCTACACTCCGAGCCTCTCTCGGAGTAGGCACCCGGAGGAGGACCTTAGATGTTGAACGTAGTGACCGGGTATATTCACGTCTGGAGAGGCATTTCGTCAGGTATTGTGGTCCCAAGCTGTGTAATCAGAGACTGATTAACAAATCATTCTAAAATGTGGGATAAACACACGTAGACCATGACATGCTCTTAAAAATGCATACCTTCTCTCTTAATCAGAGGAGCAAGGGATACATTTTATGTGAAATGAATATTAAGCTAATGGCTATTCTTTTGTAGGTTTATTTGTACTTTTTCCAAATGCAGCATACAGCCTTGAACAGTTCCACCATATCGACTTGGCCTCTGCTTGCTTGGTGAAGTAATTTATTTCCCCCCCCTTAGGACTAAAGTAATATCTCTGCTTTCTTTAGGTCATGGAATCTCAAACGTCATTGAAAAAGCAGAGACCTCCCTTGGGATCCCCAGCCCGAGTGAATTACCTTCGGAGACCAAAGATGCTATGGAAGGTCAGGTCTTACTAAAGATAAAAACAACTTGAAGTTGGCCACCTGTGGTTACTGTGAAGGATGGTGTTGTGTTAACAGTATTACTTCTTACTCAAGGGAATCTGTTGTATATTGCCAGAGAAGCTGGCTGCCCCACTGTCATTGCCTTACTTAGAAATAGTGAGACTTTTCATAAGTGTTGCTGCTGCCTTCTCGTTTTATCTGGGATTTATACACATTGCTCTCCCAGAGGAATGCAGCTGCAATCCATTCTGCTGCCCTCACCCAGCGAGGAGGTTTAGATGTATATGTAAATTCACACTGGCTTCTGGGCTGGGCTGGGGTGTCTGGGCAGCCTCTGCTGCCAATGGCTATTGGCTCCAATATAGATAAGAATGTAGATCTCTATAAAATTATTGGCTGTGCTACTAGTTTTTTTTTACAGTGGAAGGGATCTAGGGAAATGCACCACTAGATCCCTGGGAAAGTTAATGGAAGAACTGCTCTGGGTGCCCTTTCATTTGGAAGTGGTGGTGGTGGGGAAATACAGGCGATCGGGCCTTTTCATTCGTGGCCCCCCAGTTATGGAACACCCTCCACAGAGAGCTCTTCCCACAGTGCATAGTTAAATTATGAAACTCACTACCACAAGATGTAGTGAGGGCCACCAATTTGGATGGCTTTAAAAGGGGGTTGGATAAATTCCTGGAGGCAAAGGCTATCAAGGGCTACTAGCCCTGACAGTTGTGTGCTATCTCTAGTATTTGAGGCAATAAGCCTATGTGCACCATTTGCTGGGGAACATGGGCGGGAGGGTGCTGTTGCACCATGTCCTGCTTGTTCATCCCTGGCCGATGGCTGGTTGGCCACTGTGTGAACAGAGTGCTGGACTAGATGGACCCTTGGTCTGGTCCAGCAGGGCATGTCTTATGATTCTTGTGTTCCCACCCCCTGCTTTGTTATCTCCAGACAAATGCCTTTTGATTCTCTCAGATCTTTTAATCTTCATTCTGTTTCTGCTGCTATGTTGTGCTTTTAAGTAGTTTTATTGTCGTAGCGATATTTTTTAGATCTCGTGATGCCTGTCTTAGTCTCTGCTGCTTTTCATTGCTGTTTTAACTGGTTGTTTTTAACTGTGATGTTTAGATTTGACATATAGATTTTATTTGTATTTCAAGAGCCATTAGTTACAGAGCAACTAATATGTTTTGGAAATGAAATAAATGCTAGTTTTATATGCCCAAAGGGGCTTTGGACTGGTTTGAAACAGCAACTCCCATGGCAACGTGCCACAGTGTTGCTCTGAGCTGCCTATTTTAAACCACAGGACATCCAGTTTCTGTTTGCAGAGGAAATTTTTTTGTTGGGGAGCTGAAATTTTATAACGCTTAAATTCCACTGCCCCCTTCATTTCAGAAAACCAAAACCTTGAAGAAGGCAACAATGACAAAGGAGAGATTGAAAACCCCTCGCCTATTAGTGGTGCACTTGGAATGTTTTCTACCATCTCTGCTGCTGTTCAGAGCACAGTGAGTGAGACTGAAACGGATACATGAACACTGATGTCTTTTATTTTGAGTCCTGGGTAGCCTTTGTTCTGCTGTCTTCATCAAGTGGTCATTCAGTTATGGAGCCCCATGTACTATTTTTAACTATTAATAACTGAGTTGTTGGCTATGTGTAAGGAGCCTGTGATGTGTCTAGAGCCTGTTTGTCTTAGGGGAAAGTTTCCAATTAAAGAGTCTGAGGAGAAATAGACATTCTAGCTTTGAGATATGAAATCTGAAATGTAGGATGTCATTCTTTCATAGAAGACGATTTCCTGCTGTGTTTTAAGACCTGGGCACCAATTTATGTGAATTCCTCAATCTAGATTTGATGTTTAATTGGGTTGGAGTCAAAGAACCTGAGAGTACATGCATACAGTAGCAAAAGACATGTCATCTAGTAGTTTGTGGACTTTGCCAAGAGTTAGTGATGTGGTTGACCTTTGTAATGACTGAGTTCAGAATGCTGCTTTATGTGCAGGTATTTTGAGTTGTTGTTGTTATTATTTAATAGATGTATAGTGCCCCTTTTCAGGATAACAACCCCCATGAAGTGGATTATAACTTAGTTTAAAATACAAAATAAAACCCTAAAAAATATTTAGTATATAAATAATAAAAATAATAAAAAAGAAATATAACAAATAAGGTAACAGATAAAACCTTAGTTAAAGCACAGCATGTGAGAATTAAGTAAATGCAGAGTGGAATAAATAAGTCTTTAGAATTCACCCAAAGGCCAACAAAGAGAGGGGGGGTCGTATGTACTTCCTGGCATTCCAAACATGTAAGTCCACCACAGAAAGTAGCTCGGGCCTCCTTCAACCAGCAGATTTTCCCCAGCCCAGTTTACTTTCTTGATCCAGGAAATTTCCATCTCCCAGTGGCTGCTCATTTCTCTGTTCATTGGCGAAAGCATTCTTTGCCTATCCTATACCAATCTGAAACCAGACTAAACTTGGATCTTGCCATGTTCATAATACAAAACAAGAAACACAACTCACTCAGATTTGTCAGCTTCATACAGCATATAATGATATGCTTTTGAAAAAGGTTTTGTCTTGTTTGGGATTGTTCCACCAATAGAATAAAGGCTGTGCTCTTTCTTGTAACCTTTACCTATATCTTACTTTCTGGAGACAGTGATAAAAGCCCATTCTGCACTTTGAACCTTGGACTCCCAGAGCTTCCACCGTGTGTTCATGTCTCTGTCTTAAGTGAATGCCTTCTTCTTCAAGGCCAAGTCTTGACTTTCACTCCCCTTTCTTAAAATGTGCAAACCTGTTTTCTAGGGGAAAACGGTTATTACTGGAAGTTTGGATGCCTTAGAATTCATTGGTAAGAAGACTATGGATGTGATAGCTGAAGGTGACCCTGGATTTAAGAAAACAAAAGGTCTGATGAACAGAAATTCCACTCTTTCTCAGGTACTGGATCCCTTTAAGCTCCCATAACAACATGAATGGTTTCTTTCTGGGCTGTCAATAACAAACGTGTCGTCCATAGAATGGTTCACAGTAGAATTCCAAATATTCCAGACATGAACTTTTTCTTAGTATATTTCGGGGTTTTGTGTTTTTTTGGAGTTCTAATGTGTTAGCTTTTCCATTTGTAGGTCTTGCGAGAGGCAAAGGAGAGAGAAGAACAGCGGACAGCTACTGAGGTTTCCATGGCTACAGAGAAGAAAGCCCATTATGGGCTACTCTTTGATGAGTTTCAGGGCCTTTCTCATTTGGAAGCTTTAGAGATGCTTTCCAGAGAGAGTGAATCAAAGGTAATGGCCTTGAGCAATTTCCTTTTCCTTTTTTTTTTTTTTTTTTTGAACAATTGAAGAGGAGTAAGCATAGGTATCTATATAAACTCTGGGGGAAGAGTCCTTTTATAGATTCCACACAAGCACAAGTAAATGAAAACCAGTAAAAACAGGAAAAATGACATCCTGCCTTCTCCCGCTGTTTCTTTTGCCTTTGTGTCGTGTGTTTTAAATGAGAGTTTTCTCAATATTTGTTGCGCTGGCCAACTAGGCCCTTGATAGTTAAAAAAATCAATGACTATGTGAGATGTGGTGACTTCAATACTCTTATTCCCTCATGGAGGGGAAAGAGGGTATGCAAACGCTGTGTTCTCCTCTCAAAGAGAGAATTTCTTTCACTACGCATCCTATCATTAGTGCTGCTGCCTTACTTTTCACATCAATTGCAAAGCGTTTCTTTTTTGCTACCGAGTTTACGATTCTCTCTGTGGCTTTCTTTCTTTCAATCAGGTGAAGTCAGTTATAAGCGCTCTCTCTGGAGAGGAGTTAGATATTATAAAGGCAGAGTTGGAACAGCTCAAAGAAGCATTTTCGTTAGCGGAATTTTATGACGATGAAGAGGAAGAAAAGAAAGGTAATTACAAGAATTCCAGCTTACAAATGTAAAAGCAGACTTCTAAAATAATTGAATGGCAAGTTAATTCATTCTGCGGTAAGTGTGCTGCAGTACCACATGAAGGACAGTAGACTGATCATAAGAGCAGGCCTAGTGAGTCATATCAATTGTCCATCTAGGCATTTTTCCATTTCTGACAGTGTCCATTTCTCTCAAATCTTTGTGGGAAGTCCAGGACAGCACAGGACATTAATTGAGTACTCTATGTACTTCAGACTTTTTCAGGTGAATGCTTTTGGCAAGATTATATATGCCATCGACATCTTGGTCACTGGTATTCTTAGTTTCCATTCTTTGTTATGTTTGGGTCCTGCCCTTCCTTCAAGAGGCTTAGGGTTGCTCAGATTGAATACCCAGCCCTTACATCCAACCCTGCTTGAGCCAGGGGATTCTCAGACCTTACAGGACGTCCTCTTATGAAACAAGGGCCCAAACTGGCACCCTGTAATTCAAAGCATTAGACATATTTGAAGCACAGCTGACAATACATTTATTACTGTTTTCAGTATTCTTACAGTGTTTCGAACGGTCTCCTCAAAGTAGAGGTTGGCAACTATTTGGGTGACCCAACCAATCCAAAAGTCTATAGTGGTCAATCACTCTTTTGCTGAGCTAGTAAGGATTCAGACGGAAGTTTGGTGGGGGTCATAGCTCAGTGTAAGAGTGCATGTTTTGTATACAAAAGGTTCCAGATTCAATCCCTGGTTTCTTCAGTTATGGCTGGGAAAGGCCTTGTCTGAAATCCTGCCAGTCAGTATAGACAGTACTGAACTAGATGGGCTAATGGTTTGTTTTTGCACCAGTGGTGCAGCTTAGTAGTTTTAGACAGACCCTGGACTTCTTGGTCTTACAGAGGGCCCTGTTAAATGACTATGTGTTTTTGGTTGTGAAGCACGCAATTCACATTTATCTTCTCCCCGCCACTCGCCATTCCATGCTTTTCAATTGCTTCTCCATCCTTGATACGTTAGAGCAAAAACCAAAGTACAACCTGCCACCCAGCCCAGATTTTTAAAAAAGAAATGAAATGCTCGGACCATGTGCAGTTTCACATTTTAAAACTCACTGAAATAATAGCACCATCATGACTGCAAGAATAAAAAAGAGCTTGCTTTTGCTTCCCCAATGCTAGACACATTTACCGGGAATAAGCACCATTTTGTTGTAGAAAAGGATAACATATTTTAAGGAAAAATAATACAATGAGCAGCTGTCTCATATCCATGCCCCAGACTACAATTTTTTTTTTTAATTAGAAAGAAAGGATTCTGTGGTGACCACTATCTGCCCTAATGGGCCCCAGTATGTCATGATGGCCAAAGTGCTGGTGCTGCCTGATGGCCTCTGCCCCATCGTCATCATTGGCTCAGTTCAGACAACACGATAGTCAATGCAGTGTGAAAACTCCACTCAACAGTTGAGCTTTTAGGGGTCGCTCCCCACACAGCATATTCTAACTCCACTGTTGCCTGACTGTGGGCTACCATGGAGTTGAGTGAAATCCATTGCGAAGTTTGATTTATAGTTCCTCTGCCCTCTCTCCTCCCCTGGTCCTCCCTATGGTATCTCATCAGCCATTGCTGCAAAAAAATAATCCCGGCAGCTATCCTAGAGCGGCACTCCCTGCTTTCACCCCTCTTGCCAGGAATCTCTGTAGCCAATGGGAAAAGTCAACTCAATGCAACGGAAAACACCATGGAGCTCACCACATAACATGCAACAGGAACTCTCCTCTGCACAGCATAGATATTCAGCATGGAGTGTTTTCCAAAAAAAACGCTGTGGGGTGGAGTTTTCCCGCCAGATAATACATTTCTCAACGATGGTGTAAAAACTCAACCGTGGAGTTCTAAAACCACCATTGAGAAATGTGTTGTCTGAACTGAGCTATTATCATTTGCTAGGGCAGTGGGGATGCCCAAACCGACACCCTCTATTTCAAAGCATTAGGCATATTTGAAGCAGTGTTCCTCTGAAGAATGGAAAGAAGCAAGTGTGTGATTGCTCTGCAGCCATTCATGTGATATATTCGCAGAAATAGTAACAGGGTTTTCAGTGCATGATTACATAGAGCATTCAACATCGGTCTCCTGTTGCTTTCAGAAGACGAAGACTTTTCAAAGGAAGTAACAGATCTCTTTTCACAACTACGTGTCTCTACAAAGCCAGCCAAACTGACCCAAGTGAGTGAGTCTTTGTCTTGTCCTCTTTTTGGTGGTTGGGGTTATTTTTCTCCCTTTCCCATAATATTAGAACCCGGGATCATCCCATGAGGCTGATTGATGGGCGATTGAGAACAGATGAAAAGAAATATTCCTTCACACAGCACATAGTTAAACTATGAAATGTACAACTGCAAGATGTAGTGATGCCACCAATTTGGATGGCTTGGATACATTCCTGGAAGAGAAGGAATGGCTACTAGTGGCCATAAGTGGCTACTAGTCCTGATGGCTATGCGCAACCTCCAGTATCGGTGGCAGTTAGCTTATATACACCAGTTGTTGGGGAACATGGGATGGGGCTGTTGCTCCCATGTCCTGTTTGTGGATTCTTGGTCATCAGCTGGTTGGCCACTATGTGAACAGAGTGCTGGACTAGATGGACCCTTGGTCTGATCCAGCCTGGCTCGTCTATGGAGTTGTTCTTGCAGTGTCTTCTGGCTGTGAAATGTGAGGGGTGGCATTCCCTGTGATATATTTTCTCTACTTAATGGTATATGAAAACAATAGGAGGATTTTCCAAATTGGGACATCAGGTATTATAAACCTTCTATCTTTTAATAGGGCAAATTCTTCAGGCTGTTTCTGTGCTACTGGTCTGTCACTGCTTTTCAAAAGGGCCAGGTTTCTAAAGTTAAGTCCTGGATATTGGTTTACTGCCCCGTAGGCTTTATATGGTACAAATTTGAAAGCATGCAATGTCTACTAAGTGCACTAAATGCAATCTTCAATTAGAGGTGGTTTGTTCTGCTTCAAAGGAATAGATGAACACCATTTCCACACTCTTATTATTATTATTATTATTTATTTATATAGCACCATCAATGTACATGGTGCTGTACAGATAACACAGTAAATAGCCAGACACTCGCTTGTAGTTACTTGCATAGCAGTGGGTGGCACTGTTTTCCAAAGAAGTTTAAAAAGCCTCTTATTTATGGACCCGTTCTTATGGCAAAGCATATAATGATATTCACTGTTAGAGAGGAAACGGTTTTTAAGGAATTTACTTATTGAATGTTGTCACCCAGCCCATTGGTTCAAATGACAGTAACTCACATGCATGTGCGCATATATGTTTGCAGACGTAGAGAATAATTATTATATGATTATTGGGAGTGTGTTGATAGCTTACTGGGGAAAAGGAAATGGAATAGAGTGGTATGAATCCTGATCAGGGAGCTCTATCTGCTGCAAACATTTTATTGCAAGTCACACTTGTGCAAGCTGTTTTCCGGTGTTTTACCCCACTCTGGCGTGACTAAAAATCTGTGATGGGGCCATGCCAAAAGAAGCAGGCTTGAATCTTGATGGCTGGAGATGTGAAGGGGAGGGAACAGGTTGGTGCCCAAGAGAACTCCCCTTCACTTCTTCATAATGAGGAGTCCTCATTGTCTTCTATGGGGAAAGTTTTGCAATGGGGACAGTTGCTTGCCTGCCCCCTCCTCATGGGTATGGGATTTGCTTGAAGTTTTGTCAGAAGCAGTCTTAATGCTTCTGAAAGATTTCAACTGTGGCTTTAGTCAAATCTCTAGGGGAGGAGAATTCTTTATACAACGAAACTGCTTTCTTTGCAAATTCGTTGCGAAGTTCAGCATGCTTCCGACTCTAGTTCTGGTTCTTTTTCCCCAAATGGGGACGGTGTTCCTTCATTCCAAATGCGCTTGCACTTCTTCCAATGGCAGCATGAGTGGGGTCATCCTCCCTGTCATTTCAGCAATGTGCTGATGTCTCTCTGCTTCCTCTTGGACAGGCAAGGAACTCTGCTCGTGAATTGGCTAAAAGCCTCAGCGTACAAACTGCGAAAGAAGAAAGGCTGCACGATGGAGACCAGCAAGTGGGCTTGGGCGATGCTGAACGAGACGATGAAAAAACTGTAGAGGTAGTAATTTTAACTAAAAGAATGTTGCAATGCAATCTAACTGTGGATGTGCTTAGATAATCTTGTGAAGCCTTTGGGATGGAATTGGCTGGGAAACTGATATAATGATATATTTTTAAGCCAGTAGACAAACACCTCTTTTCTAACCTCTGCAGGATATCCACACATTTGCAATCAGAAGCCTGGCTGAGTTGACAGCCTATTCCATTGAAGTGTTCCACAAAACTGCAGCTTTGGTTCTTCATGGTCAGAAAGAAGAGGTGTTGGCCATAGACAGAGCCAGAGCCCTTTCACAGTAAGTCTGATCGCTCCTGGCTACTCTGCCGTGTATGGTTAAGATGATAAAATTCTTATTGGCTTTGATGCAACTACACAATTTTATTTACCAATTCTGCAATTAACAAGAGACACATAATTTATTTATTTTAAACATTTGTATCCCACCCTATATCACTAGGATCTCAGGGTGACGTACAGATAAAATCATGCAATATAAAACAATAAATATATACAGCTAAAAACAAATTAAACCACTAATCAAGTTAAAACCAGTATATAATTTAAAAGCAGTAAAACAATTAAAACAGTTATTAGACCATACTATATCTGATGCGTAATCATGGAGCATGTTTCTCCTTTTCCCATCCGTCAAATGCAGCCTTGGAAGCTATGGTCTGGGGTGGGCGGCAGGGGTCAGGGGTGGACACAGGCTGCTTAATACTTCCATCTACAGCAGTGGAATTGAACCTCAGGCCTGTGGGCCAAATCTACCCTGTCTGGAGTCCCAGGGTTCCCCAGATGGCTACGCCCCCTTTCCCTGCCCCCCTCCCTGACTGTCGATTGTTGGGTGGTTTCCTGGCTTTTGCACGGGTCCCCCCCCCCCAATTCTAAAAGGTTGAAATGCTCCTCCTGAGGCTTAGCTACTGGCAGTAAGCGCTTAAGTTACATTATGCTGGTGTTTCTGGTGTCTTGGCCTGATCTCTTTTGCCTTCAGCTTCGCACATCACTGGAGAGCTGCTCTGAAATGGAATTCAACCCTGGGGGTTAAAAGAAGTTCAGCACCTCCCATCTACAGTGTGTGTTGCTAAGATCCCACACCAACTGCTTTTCGTCTTGCATAAACCTACAAGCCACTTGCTTTTCTGATCCTGATTATTCCTCCAGAAACAGGTTTCCCACTCCCTGTCCCATTGCTGGGTTCAAATACGTAGTTGAAACCCTAGAGATATAATTTATTTATTTATTTATTTATGGATTTTTATGCCGCCATTCAGCCAAAAAAGGCTGTCACGGCGGCTTACAAAAGTATTTCTTGACAGATATAAACACTATTGTTTGTGTGTGTGGTGGTGGTGGGGATGTGGAGCAGAAGAGTGGTGGGCAGGGAAGTACCCAAGCGGCCACTACCATTTTTCAGGTCCCAAGTGCCCCTCTGAAAACTTCTTTAGTTTTTCCAGTTATTAAAAAAATAAAAAACAAAAACACATCAGAGTAATGTTACTCGTGTCTGCATTTAATGTTTAATTTGCCCTTCATTTCACATGTGGTAATGGTCAGCCCCAAGAGGTCTAGTCAGTATGCCACAGGAGTCAAATATGTGATTTTAACGTACTCCTCAGAATATTCTGTTGTGGGAGTTGAGCAGCAGTTGATGGGGGAAGAGTTCCTTGAATGGAAAACGTTTGAAAATGCTAATGTTTTTAGGCACACAAGTGTGTTTTTGAAACAAACATTGGTACCGGTGTGAAATATCTACCTTGCACCTATTTCACACGGTACGTAGCCTCTGGGGCTGCTCCTAGTTCAATGGGAACGTGTAGACACGACATGTGGTCTGGTTTTCCCTTTGGCCATTCTGGATTTCCTTCCCTTCACCTCAGAAATGGAGGGGGAAGGGGGTTAAAAAGTACCCAGTTCTTTCTCTTCCTGCCCAACCCCTTTTTCTTAAGCTGTCTCCTCTTCGGCCTCCCACTTAACTCTGCAATACATTTTGCTGCAACCAGCATAGTCTTGCAAGAGTTTTCCCGTCTCTCTTAAGACCTCCAGTACTTCCTGCAGGTGAGGTTGTGGCCCCTCTGCTGTGGTGACCAGACTACTTATGGCTCATTCTGCTGCTTGCTCTTGCCTCTGGGGGATTGCAAGGCTCCTTAAAGAGGCCATGTACATGTTTATGGTCGTCCGAACCGGCTCCCTGTGAGTAGCCATGTGTGTCAAGAAAAGAAACACGCCTGTGGTGGTTTGAAAGGAACTTTACTTTAGGGATAAGTAACTTTCCATCCTAGGCTAGGATGGCTCAGGTCAGCCATGTGTTTAGCATCCCATGAGGCAGGGAACAAGAAGAAGAAGGAAGTGGAGGGAGGAGACAGGAAAGGGAAAAGCAAGCATTTTTTTATTTATTACATTTATATACCGCCCCACAGCTGAAGCTCTTTGGGCGGTTCACAAAAGTTTAAACAGTAAACAAAGTATACAAAATTTAAAAACATCAGAAACATAAAAACAACAGTATAAAAACAACAGTATCCCCTCCCACCTTGTTCAGGTGCACATTAACCCTTTAACTCCAGGTGGATGACATTGGCAAATGACCTTTGGAGTGACTCCCTGAGGGAGTTAAGGGACAGTACATGCAAATTATTCAAGATATTCCATCTGCCATCTGTCTTTTGTTGACACACATTTTGTCAGCTTGCAGATGGTTGTTCCCTTAATTTCTTTTTACCAAAAAACAGAAATAAATTCTACATCAACTCACTTGTTTTAATGAACAACGATTGAACAACACTGAATAAAGGAGGAAAATTTCTCTAACAAGTTGTATTTACTATGCTGTGTTCTTTTCTAGAATGACCGTTGTCCTGTGTAAAGAACTGTCATCTCTTTCTAAAGACTTTGCTACCTGCTTAACAGCTGTAGGGGTAAGATGTCAAGTTTGAAAGGCTTGTTTTGTGAAAACAGAAGGATGCAATTGCCTGCAAAAGTAGCCTTGTTTTGTTCTGTTTTGCTAGTTTATTTCAAATGAGAGTATCCTATGGTCCTTTGTGGCTGTAGCAAATAATACAGTATCAGGGCTGTGCATTGCCTTGGGCCAAGGCAGGCTGATTCGGCCTGCCTTGACTCGGTTCCGGCTCAGCCCAAGGTGCCCCGAAGCCAATTGTCTCTGAAGCTTCGGGTCACCTTGGGCCGACTCGGAGCGGCACCGGGTGGGCCTTACCTGCCACCTCCGTCGCCGGTAAAAATAACCATGCCGCACGTGATTTTAAGATATTGCAGGGCCACAAACTAAAATGGCCGTAGAGGTACTACTAACTCAGGAAAGGAACCTCTCGTGCAAGCACTGAGTCATTGCTGACTCTTGGAGGGACGCCAGCTTTCGCTGACGTTTTCTTGGCAGGCCTTATAGCGGGGTGGTTTGCCGTTGCCTTCCCCGGCCATTATTACCTTTCCCACAGCTAGCTGGGTACTCATTTTACCGACCTCGGGAGGATGGAAGGCTGAGTCAACCTGAGCTGGCTGCCTGAAACCAGCTTCCACTGGGATCGAATTCAGGCCATGGGGAGAGTTTCGGCTGCAGAAACTGCTGCTTTACTGCTCTGCGCCACACAAGACTCTCACTAACTCAGAGGCCCCGCGATATCTTAAAATCACACATGGCCTGGTGTTTTTTTACTTGCATCGCCAGTGACGGAAGCTGGCAGAAGTGAGGTGGTGGCAGGTAAGTGGGGAAAGGGAGGCTTTTCTGGGTGCTGGCTGCACAGCCGGTACCTAGAAAAGTCCGAGTCGCCTTGGAGGTCCCGAATCTTGTCTCAACTTCAGCGCTGAGGTGAGTCGGGCAGCCCCGAGGTGGATTGGGGCTGCTTCGGGGGCTCCGAACCAGCCTCTGAGGTGGATTGGGGGGTCCCTTCACAGCCCTATACAATATTATATTTCACTTTCCCCTTCCCTTATTGGAGCTTTCTATTTAAAAAGAAAAGAAGGAATTATTCTTTTGCATTCTGATGTTTAGCGACAACTGTTTGCTAGACTTGAGCATTTTTCACCTGACCAGCTAGAGGTGCCTTCTTGGTGAGGGCTTTCCCCCCCTCCTGCATCCTTTAGAAGCTCACATTGATGGCATATTATTAAGACAACTTTTTTTTTCTAGTAGCACCCTCAATAGCCTTTTGGTTCCTGTTGTCCTTTTCTCTCTCACTTACATGTAACTTGCATCTGATGTTCCTTTCCCCCTTTTTTAAAAACATCTCAGTTGAGGATCTGACTCCAGTGTGCATGCAGCCACGCTCTTGACATGGAATGCTTCTTCAGCGCTTCATGTTCAAAAAGTATGAGATGGATTCTCAACTGATAAAAATCAGTGGAACTATATTAAATCAGTTTTAGGACTGGATGTTGCATTTCTTTCAAGAATGTTTGTGCTCTGTTTTAAAATTCAACATAAAATATCTCTTAATTACAGGTGGAAGAGAAGGCAGATGTCCTTAACCCTTTAATCACTGGAGTATTTTTGGAGGTCAGTTGTAATACACTTGCACATTTTAGGTAGTGATGGAAAGTGGATCATTACTGCCTATGAATTTGTCTGAAATGGCTGACTTTTGACTGCACGTGAAGGGATAATTATACGCTGAGGGATCTGGCATGGTGTGGCCATTGTTATGCTGTGACAGATCCTGATTCATATTATATAATTGCAAACATATTTCTGAAATCTCACTACCAAAAGAGTAGTACTATGATGTGATTTCTCTATTGTGTTGGTTGGATAAAAGGTAGAGGAAAGGACATTAAGAAATTTTCATAGCTACACACTTGGACTATATGAGGTTGTGCTATAAAACTTTATAAACTTGGCACAAACTCTCACAAGCTTTTAAGGTACTTCTCTGGATTGCACAAAAATATTGAAAGTATATGAACAATTTGTTTAAAAAACCCAAGGGGTGCTTGGGTACAGCTTTCAGTGAAGATGGGATGTAGGTTCTTGCAAGCCATATGGCTGTGCTCCAGTTCTTCCCCTTCCACACCTGTTGCTCTGTTGTGTCCCTTTAGTCCATTGGTCCATTCAGATGATCACTTTGGAGACGGATTGTGAGATGCTGAGGAAAAGCAAGCCCCTAGGATTAATGGGTACTCTATATGCCAAGCGTGACTGCCCTTCTTGTTCTTATTTATAGGCTTCAAACAGTGCCTCTTATATCCAAGATGCGTTCCAGTTGCTCCTGCCAGTTCTGCAGATCTCTCACATCCAGGCTCGGACAGAGTTAACACCGCAATAAATCAAATTTGACTGTACTGTGATAATTCCCTGGATCCACAAAACAATAAGAACATGTAATAAAGAGAAAAGTTTTGACTTCTAGTTGTTCACTGACCAGTGACAAGACACTGAATGGCCACGGTTAGCTGCCTAAGCGAAGAGGATTAACATATAGACAACGAAGAAAGTTCACTGTGTGCGTGTGGCTATGTTTCCATGCTGGGTAATGTTCTACCTACTTCTGCTCCCAGTGCTTTGGTGAGAAACTATGGCCTTTGAGACGAGGAGATTATTGAATAAAAGAAAGGGGTGGGGTTGTACAGCTGCACTGATGGAATCAGCTTCGAGGAATTATTGGAATTAGTAACTGTGTAGTTAAATGTACAGTATACACTATGAATGGTTATCTCAAGTTCATTACCTACCAAACTAGAATGAAGTTACTGCAAAAAGAAGATATGTGACACTGTCCTGGAATGATTTGCCTGTTGGGTCTAGTCTTCCTTTGGAGCTCAGGTCATTGAAGAAAATTCAGTAAGAGGATTGCTGAAATTGCACTCCTATGTGTAGTTGCTTGGGAACAAGTCCCATTAAACACAATGTGACTTGCTTTCAAGTAAAGATGCCTAAGTGTGTGTTTTGTTTGGGTTTTTTTTTTTTAAAAAAAGAGATGAAATTAAAGGCCTGCTTGACATTGCAGTTCTCCTGGCCTTGTCTGTCTGTCAATGAAAGCTTGGTGATTAGAGATAAATTAGGAATTCTAAAAAAAAAGAGAACCCTTTCAAATGACAATATTTCCCACATGAACAAATTCTGATGAACACATTTGTGTGGATAGGTCAGACCTGACCTGCCCAACCCGTTTTTCAGTGTCCTCACTCTCTAGCAGTAGCTGAGTAGCTGAAAGAGAGTTGATTCTATTTGAATAACTGATTTAGGATGTTTTTATATAGGTAACTAACATAGGGGAAGTGCACAGAGTAGATGCAGTGTCTTGTTCCGCTTAGTACTATTAAAAGTGGTTGAAAACGTTTGCTTTCTTCTGTGGAGGAAACTATTCAGGACTATGGGATCCATGATTGGACTCCAAGATTGAGATTTGCTACTTCATATGGACATTTCCCAAAACTTTCAGGACGCAACTACTCTTTCTGTTTTTATAGAATTGTTACTTTGCACAGTTTTTAATCTTGTACCACTATTGGTGGGCTGTGGTTTTTATTTTATTTTCCTCCGTATGCTTGAGATCTTAGTTTTCTTCAGGAGGACTTGTTCTATAACATTTTTTCACAACCAAGCAGCTTGCTGTGGTCACTGTGACTCCTGCTTCTTTTCATTATGTGCATCTTTTTATCATTTGTTTTTTTCCCCCCAACTGGAGAATGAAATTAATGCTTGAGCAGTAGGGTAAAACAGTTTGGATGGAGGCGGATTGCAGCTTTCTTTCTTTTTTTAACAAAGCGTGAACTTGCTACTGTCTTTATCAGGATGGGTTTGTTGTAATATTATAGCATCAATTCCAACCTTCAAACACTTTAGTTTTTAAATCTTGTCGTGGCTAAATCTGTCTACTTGCAAACTGTGTTGGAGCAACACATTCACAAAGTGGCAATAACATGTTCAGTCTTCTACATCAGGGCAAAAGTTCTTTCGTGCGCTTTAGATGTATAGACTATTCTTTTGGATGGATTCTTTTTCTAGCAAAGAATCTATATTTTGTATATGTATGACATTTGTGAAATCTGCACTATATTATATAATGAGAATAAATGTTCTGTGATGTAAAAAAGAAAAGGTTTCCAATGAACGACTAGGCTACTCACCCATGGTGTTGAACCTCAGGCCTGTAGGCCAAATCTGGCCCTCCTGGGGTCCCAGTCCCTCCGTTTGGGGTTCCCCGAAAGCTGTGCCCTTTTCACTGACCGCCAATTGCACAAAAGCCAGGAAACCATCAAACATTGAAATGCCTCTCCTAAGGCTGAGTTACTGCCAGTAAGGACTTTAAGCTAAAATATCCTGGTAGTTTGGGGCCTGCCCATCACTGGATCGCAGTCCCTGAGAACTTCTCTGAAATTGAATTTGGCCCTTGGGCTGAAAGAGGTTTGACTTACTTGGTCTGTAGGCTAGTTTTTATCCCAGGATAGCTTGGGAAAAGATTAATCACACTTTTCACCAGTGTTCTAAGCTTTTGCCCCAAAGGAATAGTAACAGACGTACAATCCTATGGAGCTGGTTCTGGGGGAGGGACTGTTCCAAATGAACTGCTATTGCTAAGTCCTGTCGGGCTTGCAGCAGCCAGGGCAAAAAGAGGGGTGGGGGGGGGTGCGAGAAGGGCTTTTCTTCATTCACTTGTCAGCATTTTTCTCTTCCCATTGGTTCTGATGGAAGGGGAAATCACTGCTCCAGCTCCAGGACTGGCACAGTTTCTCCCCCTTCTGGTGGGCATGCTGGGCAAATGAGGGAACTTTGAATCGAAAGCATCTCTGACACGGCCCTTTCTCTCTCTGCTGCCATTCATGCACTGGTGGAGGAACAATTGGTGGCAGAGGTCTCAGCTGCCACAATGCAAAGACACCCCCCTCCCTCTCAAGGCTTCCACAATATCCTAAGGATGTCTTCCCCAGGACCATAGGATTGCAGCCTAACCATTTTATGTATTATAGTCTGGCTACCTACATTTTATGTTGGCATATAAAGAGAGGGGCTAGAATATACATATGCACCACAAATTGATTCTGTGATCAGAGCAATTTTATTTATTTGTTTTTAGAAAATGGGAGCTTCTATATAAATCCTTATTTATTGACAATGACTGTTAACAAAACTGATGAGAGCAGTACTGTTAAATTACAAAAAAAAACCGAAGAAAAAAAGTGGGGAATGGGTTTAAATACAAGTTTTAAATCACTTGTAATATAAAAAAAATCTGCAAGCAACATACAGCATCCAAAGTGTTTTGACCGTTGCGGCATTTCAAGTAATTCTAAGGATACTTCAGAGATGCTTCCTAGGGCACTAGGAGGTGAAAGGAGGAGAGCAATTGGAACCTACTCCACATAGCCTAGAGACTCTTGAAGAGACAGCAAGGATCCAAGAAGTCAGTCTGGGCCTGCAATCTTTTTGGCCCCACATGGTGTACGGGAAGTGCACCATGCACACATGTGGATTGACCTTTCCTTGCTGTTAGCATTGGTCAGGACAGAGGGAGCTGTATCAGGGCCTCTAGGGAAGGGAGCAGAGAGTACAGACAGTGGGGAATTTGGCAGTGGTGAGCGGCCAGTGCACCCCTGGAGAGTGGTCCATGGGTCTCCTGCATTCCATGTTAGAATCGAACAGATGATGGCAGAATTTCAGTTCAAGTTATTTCCAGGCCCCCTTGGGGATTTTTCTTCTTTTTCTTTCTAGTGGTATCAATGTGCCATGGCATGTCTCTAGGCCTCTTATTTCCTAATGGAGCAGAACTATTCTGCACTACAGATAAGTTATCAAACAAACAAAAAAGAGGCAATGATACTTTCTCATTTTTTTAAAAAAGATCTTGTGTTCTTTACCCTTGTGTTCCTCTCATAGCCGTTTTGAAACGGGATGCCCAGAACTGTGTGGAGTATTCTGAATTTGGCCGTCCCATAAAATTACATGATGGAAAACAGAATTGTTTTTTTATTTTTGATCCCTTTCATAATAATGCTTAACTCATCAAACACCCTGAGCTAATGTTCAGTGAGTCAATTTAGACACCATCAGATTTGATATATGGTTATATATTTTTGGCCCACTATGTGTCATTTTTCACTTATATTGACTCATCTGCCTGTGTGTGTGTGTGTGTGTGTGTGTGTGTGTGTGTGTGTGTGTTCTATATTGCCTAATAGCTGAAGCTCTCTAGGCGGTTCACAAAAAACATTTTTCTTGACCATCCACTCAGTTTGGAGAAGAGATCCTTTGGCAGCTCTTCACAGGATGCTTGGGAGTTCCCTGCCCTGAATGGGGGAGGGGAGGGCGCTTTTACAAAAGAGGAAACACGTTGCCAAAAATCAAGATGCGACAATATGGATTAGCATAAAATTTGTATATGTGCAAATTTGGAACAAATATTTCTAATTTAAATCCAATCCATCTCACCATAGGGAGGAAGACTGGACAGGTGACCTGTGTGCCTTGCTCCATCTGCTGCCCAGGTGCTCACTGTTGATGGTCATCTTCAAGGCCCCTGCCTTCCGTCTCTTCTTATGGCTCTTTATCTTTAAACTGAACTTGGGATACTTCTCAAGGGAAGGCTCCTAGCATTGCTAATCAGAAAGCATTGTGCAGCGCTTCCATTTTTCCTGCTTAGCAGATTTTTTTCTGTTAAGGGAAAATACGATCAAGCAGTGGAAAAACACAGGAAGCTTACAAATGGAAGATGACAATGTCTGGACCCCTTGTACCATTTCCTGAATGAGGCTTGACGATTGCACAATAAAAGCCTGGTGGCACAGTTGGTTTGGACAACCTTTCAAATATTAGCTTCCTTCTGATAGAGGACTGTAAAGTAGGACCCGTGGTTCCTCTATAAACGAATAGGATTTCTTCAACAGTCTGTAATGCAATCTGTTCAGATAAAATACCTTCTTACGGGACAGATGGCTATTGGATTTCTCATTATAGCTGCCTTCCTGCTGACTGTTCAGGTATGTGTGAAGTCCAGTATACAAAGGTGTGTTTGCGCTAGTGTTCCATCTAGTAGTTCTTAATAAATGCTGGGTTTATCTCTGCTGTAGGCCACAACTCTCAATTGCATAGGTGTATGACTAAGCAGTACACATCATAAAATGCTGTGATTGCATATAGGAATTGGGGTCCACAACATTGGCTTTAATAAATCCCTCGCCTCTCTCATTGTTTTGCAGCAGTGACCTGAAGCCAAGCAACCTTCTGTAAAGCACCTTTCCTTTCCACTCCGTAAAAATGCATCAAGCTTTTGATAAGTAGACAAGACATTCTGGATAAGCTAGAGTCTCTCTCCTGGTGCTCCCTATGTAGAGTGCAATAAATAACAGACCAACTCCTTCACCACACACTGGGTCCATTCGTATGATCTACCAAGGCTGTGGTTATTTGAGGGCTGTTTTCCCCTCAAACAAGCCATGCTGCTCAAGTTCAGACAAACAACAAGCCATGGCTGATGGCACCCAGTAAGCACCACCAATTTAAATAAGCCACAGTGCCTTTTTTATTGTGCAAGATGGGTCACTGTGTTACCACTTAGAACAGCTGAATTTGCATTTTGTCAGTTGACATTTTGTTAGCAGTTCATTGTCTGAAATCTTAGAACAGAACAAATCCTTAAGGCACAAGGCTTGAAGGCAAGTTGATAATCTTCCAGAATTTCCCAACATGGTATATTTCTGTTCTTGCAATTACTCAGTTATTTTAGAAGGGGGTGAGGGGAGAGTGACTTTAAGATGACAGTAAGGTGGTTGTTTGGATAGTACTAAGTTAACTTTGGGTCATATAAAATAAGATGAAGGGCGGAGAAACCCTTAATATCAGTGGAGGCTGGTGTCTCTGATGTCAGTGGAGTGGTAAATTGCTCCAGGTTTCAGTCAGAACTCTAAAGGAACTATCCAAGGTGCTTGAAAACAGCTATCATGCAAGGTTGAGGTGCCTCTTCCTTGGATGGGGCATTTAAGCTGAATCTGGCTGGCCATCTGTTAGAAATTCTTTAGTTCAGCTTTTCCTAACCTGGTTCCATCCAAATGTTTGGGACTACAACTCCTGACCATTGGCCATCTTGGCTGGGGCTAATGGAAGCTGAAGTCCAAAACATGTGGAGGGCAGCAAGTTGGGAACGCTGCTGGAGCTGCAAGATCTCTGCACTAAGGAAGCGGTCGGATTAAATGGTCACCAAGGGCCCTTCCAACTCTATGATTCTAGATTGAGAGGGAAACAAGACAATGCTGTGTTGTTTAAATGACCATTCAAAAAGAAAGGGACATTATGATGCTGTCGGCACATGGCTGATGAAGTATTACTTGGTAAACATTGAGCCAATTTTATTTATTTATTTTATTTATTTAAAATATTTATATCCCGCCCTATATCACTAAGATCTCAGGGCAGCGTACAGATAAAAACATACAGTATAAAACAATAAATATACACAGTTAAAAGCAAATTAAACCATAATCCAAGTTTTGAGTCAAGACAAGGGCTAGCAGAATTAGGACACTGACTCAGATAGCTGGTTTTGGGGGGTCATAAAAAACCGAAAACCATTAATTTATTATTATGAGAAATACCAAAAGCTACTGCTCCACTTAAGAGAAACCCTTTGCACCATCTTATGCTATTGGCAGTTGTTTATGCCAATAGCATAAGCCCTGTTATTAACCGTCTGTGTACCTAAGTGGCTTGGTTCCTAGTGTGGGGAAAGAGAGGGCGAGATATATCAGCTGAGCCACAGGCCTGCCTAATTGCTTTGAACCAGGACTTCCTAGCAGAGTTAGTCAGGATTAAGGATCAAGGTTCACCTGAGCAAAGATTGCATATACCCGAAGCACACTCCTTCAGCCGGGTGCTGGATGGAACCAGTTTTTCATCTCTTCTAGGGCATTATGAGGGAGGAGACACAGCACAACTGACAAGGAAGTACTAAACAGCTGCATTTCTATCTGTCAGGACTCAAGAGAACATTCGGAAGGCTACCGGGTGAGGTTTCTTTCCTTTAATCACTTTCTCCTCTTAAGAGAATTTAATGTGGTTGTAGAGGACGTTGTCTTATCTTGGAGGGTGGTCTCTGGACCTGGGATTCTGGGCTGCGTGCATTACGTATGATTTACCAGACTGGGATCTGGATGTTTTGCTTTGAGTTAAGCAGGGGAAAGTGCTGCTGCTTCAGCAATGGATTAAGACTTCACCAGAGCCCCACCTCACTCCTTGGGAGGATTAAATGTTAGGGCTTGTCAAGTGTGCATGAGGCAAATCAGCACAGGCAGCATTGTGAATGGGCTCTGGAGCAGGGCTGGGCAATTTTTGGCCCTCCAGATGTTGCCGGACTGCAGTTCCCAACAGCCTTAGCCAGTTGAATGCCAACAACAGGGACATAAGTTTCCCCATCCCAGCTTTCCATGGTGTAGCTACAGTCAAGGCCCCACAGCCTCCCAAATGACTGCCTGGAGAGAGGCAGGTGAGGGCACCATGGCAAGCAGGCCCAGCACTAGCACCTGCATCTGCATCTGCATGCAGGGGCCAACTGAGACCAACACAATTTTTAACTCCAACCCTACTCAGGGCTGACTAGGTTTGAAGTGAGTAGTGATGGTCTCAGTTGGCCCCTGCATGTGCATTTGCATGATCACCATTACACGTTTTATTCTTTTTGCATTAAAAACGTTACTCTTTTCGGTTCCAAAATGGGGCTTATTCCCAAGACGGTGTGCTCAGCATCGGGCCAGCAGAAGCCAACTCCATTTTATTGCTGCAGTGCTGTGATTGAAGTGAGTTTAAAAATACAAAGCAGCGCATGCTCAGAGCATTTTCTTTTTGCTTTTCTTTCATTTCATTTTTCATTTATTGCATTTTTATACCACCCCATAGTCAAAGCTCTCTGGGCGGTTTACAAAAATTAAAACTACAACAATATTTAACAATATACTATTCAACACTATCACAATAATATTCAAAAGTATACTAAATACAAGGTTACGCAAAACAGAGCAGATAAGGAAAAATACAACTTGGAATGTTTCTCCCTCTGAAGCAGCACCTCCCAACCTTCAGCTCCAGCCTTGCTTTTAAAGTCTCCAGGTGGGGTGGGGGAGCAAGTGGAATAGCTCACCCTTGGTGGAACAGCGTTTCTCCCCCTGAAGCAGCTTTTGCTTTTGTTTGATCAGGGTTGGCAAAGGGTGGTTGTTTGCTCAGAGGTAGCAGGGAAAGTAGAAACTGTTGAAAAGCATGGGATGTGGGTGAGACAGGGGAGAAGAGAAGCGTTCATTGTGTGCTTCACAATAGAAGTAATGCAGATGGCTGCCTAAAGTGGGGGGCAGTGACAGTGGAGCTGCATAAAATTGTCCAGGTGAGCTTTTATACTCGGGTTTTTTTTTTGCTGGGGGCGGGGGCTGATTTGATCTGTGGTGCTTTTGTTGGTGGAGTGGGGATGTACAAAAATTAGCACTGCTGATTTGTCCCACTTGAGCCTCCTGTGTATTTGCTTGTTGGTTATCGTGCTGAAGGTGGGCGAGGCCAAATGACAACAGGCAAAACCAGATTCTTTTGCCCGGGTTTGGAAATCGCTGAGGCGGATCATGACTTACCCTCCAAAAGAAAGTCTCACAAAGTCAGGTGGTTCAAAATTCAGTGACTCAGGCATCATGGCAGGGATGTCAGCAGAAAAATAATACAGAATGTCCTTTTCACACATTCTACCCCAATTAGCTGCTACCATTTCTGCTCACATGCAGCTAACTTGCATTGTATTGGCCTAGGAATCTCCAATCCAAATAGTAACAACACACTCTAAATTTCCAGGCAACAACTGTTTCACGACTGCAGGATGTCTTCAATCTTAAAAGGTGAGTCGCTTTTGCTTTGCATTCCACCCCCCACCCACCCCCCAAAAAACCCCACTCTTGTTTTTGTTTCAAATTAGATGTTGACATAGGAAAATCTCTTTCTCTCATATCATCAACACCAAATTCCACTTGCTTCAGCATTATGTACCTTTAACTCTGCATGGATATATCCATGGTGTTTTGGCATCGCTAAACAACCATCCATCTGATCACATATCAGTCAACAGCAGAAATGGTCCTGAAATTCAGCGGGAGTTCCAATACTGAATTCCTCAATTACTCACCTGTTTCTGTAATGCCTAAACCTGGGAGACCCACACATGTTTATACCAAAACCTCCCAGTCACCTTTGCAGTCAAAATTCCTCCTTTGTTCCACATTGCTTGTGCATTCAACATCAATGTCTCCCTGTTTTCCTATCGGTATTCTAGTTTGTATACTCTTCCCAAATTATTTGTCAAAAAAGCTACTTCTGGAAGACGGTTAGTCTCCTCAAATCAGGATAGTGCACTTCTAGAATAAGGATGCTACTCCCTTTGGGAATTGAGACAAGGTCAATCATTAGACTAGTCCTCAGCAATTAATGAGTAAGATTAAGTATTGATCACCCTACTATTCAATTTCAAGCGAGTAAGGAGAAGAGGAAGAAATGAACATCTGGTCTTCCATCAAAAATCAAGGGGCTGTCTATACATGATGAAAGCCCCGGGGTGGGTGTGCGGTGGTGCGGCGTCAATTATATGATGCAGAAGCTACCGCACAGGCATCCTGGGGCTCCCCCACCCCCATAGCTCTGAAGCTAAAAGGTTGGGTGCTTACCCTGACTTTTTTGTCTGGAGCGAGGTGAGGA
The DNA here is from genome assembly GCF_023053635.1 of Elgaria multicarinata webbii. Taxonomy (NCBI): domain Eukaryota; kingdom Metazoa; phylum Chordata; class Lepidosauria; order Squamata; family Anguidae; genus Elgaria; species Elgaria multicarinata. The sequence goes on along the minus strand of NC_086173.1, from coordinate 91,800,015 downwards.
CAGCGCATTGCTGTCCATCGCCATGCTCCTGGGTGGGCAGATGGTGACCCCTGATTGGCCTCCATCTGCCCAGGCAAAGGGGAGGGGAGGTGGTGGGCCGGCTAGTTGAATGACCACCGGAACACCCCTGTGCTGCCTTCGGGTGAAGAAGAGTCTCTCTTTTGCTAGAGGGGGAGGGAGAGAAGTTCTCCCTTCTCTTGGCTTCCATCCCTGCGAGGTAAGGGGGGAATAGCCAGGGAGGGATGGGTGGCAGCTCCCCCCACATCGTCTATGTAAACCTCACACTTGATCCTTGGCATGGGGGTAACGTGGTGCTACCCTGCAGGAGCGAAACTGTGGGATTTGGGGGGCTTGCGGCGCCAATGAACCTTCATCAAGACAGCCCAAAATGTCTCAACTAAAACGTCCTCAGTGCAATCCTATCCACATTTACTCAGAAGGAAGCCCTGTTGTGTACTCTGCATAGGACTGCAGATTTGGAAGATTTAGTTCAGTGCTAGAATGGCATATATTTGGATGCCATGAAGTACAGGCTCGGAATCTGACACACCTCTTGCCCTTTTACCCCTTTCAGCTTTATGCATTAACAAATGGAGATGGTGTCAAAATATTGTAGCAATGTACCCCACTCCCTGAAAAGAGTCTCTTGTCCAGGGATCCAGTTAACTTGGCTCTGGACACAAGAGGAAAGCAATTTTCACAAAATTTGTGCATACTAATTTATATGTGTATATCGAAATTTAGAAGTCATTGTTGTTATGTAATAATAATAAATAATAATAATAATAATAATAATAATAATAATAATAATAATAATAATACAGTAGATGTCACCATAGCGGAGAAGACATTGACCAAGTGGCCTGCATCCCTGCCTGTTCCACCTGCTGCCTGGGTGCTCACTGTTGCTGGGCCACCCTTCTTATAGTTCTTTATCTTTAACCTGGAATTGGACAGGACAGCCCTTCAAATAGAGGATGGTCCTCTGGAAGTCCTTTGAATACAGGACTGTCCTCCGTAGAAGAAGACACCTGGCCCACCCTCCTTTCTCTTGTAGCCAAGAGCTAACGGTTAACTTCCCTTCTTCCACATTCCTTCTCACTTCTCCTGTTCTGAGGCTATCAAAGACAATTATCAACTTAATAACAGAATAAACCAGAGGGTGAAATTTGTTTCTGGTAAGATGTTTGGCCATGCTGTTGTTTGCTTTCCCTTCCGGTGGGCTAAACAGAGCATGGGCGGCCAAGTTGTGGCAGCTGCAACAGGAGATTGCGGCACACCTAGATTGGAAGATAAGGGCCTGTGAGGCTGCCTACAGCACTGAGTCAGGCAGGCCTGCATTGCTGCAGGTCTCTCCTATGCTAATTTCAGGGCTGGCCCTACCATGAGCAGAGTGAGGCAGCCCCCTCTGGCGGCCAATGCTATGGCTGGGGAGCAGCAGTGACCCTGCTGTGTGTTTCAAGCAGGCTTCCTGAACTAGCCGCTGCCCTCAGCTGGGTTGGAAAAAGTAAAATTCAATTGCTAGTCCGGTTGGCAATTTTATGTTGAATGGACTGGCATCAGGGCTCCCAGGGACACAGCATCAGCAGGTTAACATTTTTTTTTTTTAAGCAGGGATGTTTTTTTCATCTGCTCCCCTGCCCCCAAGGTTTCCCCATTTCTTCCCAGTTTAGCTGCAATCCTCACTGTAGATGGGGAGAATGAATTTTCCTAGCAACAATCTATTGTTTTGAGCTATTCTTGTTGTAATGCAAAGTATCTTTTGAGTAGCTTGGTCTTGCATCAACAATTAAGACCCATTATCATTTCAAAAGACTGGCTCCTGGAGGAGAAGAAAAGTACTAGAACTGGTTTGTTGATATGGATCAACGCAGCTGCCTAAATCTTTGGACTTTCCCTGGGGGCGTGGCTGTGGAGAGCATCATGATGAGTGCCTGCACTTCCAAATTCAATACTACACCACTGGCAAGAATGTGATCTTATCCTTGACCTCAGGCAGCAAAATGTCTTGAGCTGGCCCTATGTGCTGTGCCGCTTCCCATTCCTCGGTTCAGTGAATCTACACCAAATGCCCGAATGTGGGGGCTGCATATGTAACCTGTTCTCTACTTCGGACTTGGCATGTGGTACACTGGGCAGAAATGGCCACCATCCTTCGCCACTATTGCAATAGAGCTTCAGTGTTTCCTTAGTTGGGAAAAGCCAGGGAAGCTGATGGATATCCCCTCCCCTGCCCTCTTTTGGAAATGTGACAGCACACCTGCCTCTCTTTCTGTGACTTCTCACTTCTTGTTGCCATTCTTAGTGTTTGGGAGAGAAGAGAAGGAGAAGGAGAAGAAGAAGGAGGAGAAGGAGAAGGGAAAGGATAGTAAAGATGGAGACAAAAAAGACAAGAAGAAGAAAAAGGAGAAAAAGGAGAAAAAGGTAAGAAGAGGATGGAGAATTAGAAGTGACTTTCCTTCCTCAGATAGCTGGTTTTCAGATCAAATATAACAATATCCTGTTAAAAACTACAATCTGAGATGAATAACGGGGCCCTGTAGCTCCACAGCAACCAAAGGAACAAACTTGCTCAGACCACGGTGGTAAGGAGGGGCAGTAGATGTAAAAACACGCCCTTGTTCACTGGCTCTCTGCCTGCTTAGCAGACAAGTGGGAGTGCAATGATGGGATAGAGGATGAGGAGCAAGAGCAGCTGGTGGAAATGGTGGTGGAACTATAGACTCCCTGAGGGAGGGGGGCATTGAGGGTGTCTTGCCCCAGGGCCCTCCAACACCAGACACTGGGTGCAAATGTGGTAAATCCAGGTGGCGTGGGGGAATCAACGGATGCCTGGTGGACAGAGATGCCCTTTTGGAATAGTGAAAATGATCACAGAACAGGTGCGTTTTCATCAGACAACAAGAGCTTCTAAACTGGCACAGAAGCTTGGTGAAGTTTTTTTTTAAAAAAAGTTGGGGATGTCTTGCTTGCCCCAAGGTCTGAGTGGAGAAGAGGTACCCCTTTACCTAACCATGAGTCCAATTTATATATGCTGTCATTCACACACACCCTGGGGGTCTACAAGGTATTACATGCCACACTGATAGTTTGGGCATGACTCAGCACTTGCATTGTTAAAAACTTTTTTTTTAAAAAAAGCAGTCAAGTTTGCTGGCTGTTTCCTTCTAGTTCTATGCATGAGTCAACCTGGGGCCCACTTGGTTAACTAGAGTTAACTTTAATTAGGAAAATGCATGTGAAACAGGGCATGTAACAGGGAGGTAGAAAGAGACTCTCTTGGGAAATGTACAGGAAACAGAGGCATGGGCGTGGAACGTTTTTTTCAAAGGGTTCATTATGAATGAGCCTCCAAGCTAGTATAAGAGTGTGATGAAGACATGAAGATTGGTCTCAGGATTCACTTTCATGTTCCCACATCACAGCATATAACTAGCACAGTGTCTGTCGACATACGTTGAAGGTGTGGAGAAAAGATGCTAATTCAGCCCCAGTGGCGTTGCCATGTTTCTGTTAGTTTCTCCTCCTGTAAGGTGTGGTCAGTGCTCTTCCTTTATGTAAGCTATAGCAAATGGCTGGGGATTTAGAATCTCAAGCGATTCTTATCCTTCATTTATCTACCAGGTCAGAAAATGTGTGCCAAACCATGTTTAGTGTGATCCTGGCGTTCTCTTCTTACTGGTGCATATGCTGCTAGAAAGAAGCAGCATATGTTAGAAAACCAAAAGCATTGTGGTAAATGTTGGAGGGAGCGCATTGTGACGGATCCCGTAGTCACCGTTCCCAAGGACAGTATAAAACAGGGGTGTCAAATCTCTTTCAGCCAGAGGTGTCAGACCTCTCACATAATACTAGAACCTGGGGTCATCCCATGAAGCTGATTGGTGGGAGATTCAGGGAAGATAAAAGGAAGGACTTCTTCACACAGCACAAAGTTACTCTGGAATTTGCTACCACAAGATGTAGTGATGGCCACCAACTTGGATGGCTTTCAAAGGGGGTTGGATAAATTTCTGGAGGAGAAAGCTATCAATGGCTACTAGCCCTGATGGCTATGTGAAACCTCAAGTAGCAGAGGCAGTTAAGCCTATATGCACTAGTTGCTAGGATACATGGTAGGAGGATGCTGTTGCACCATGTCCTGCTTGTGGGTCCCTGGCCGACAGCTGGTTGGCCACTGTGTGAACAGAGTGCTGGACTAGATGGACCATTGGTCTGATCCAGCAGGGCTCTTCTTATGTTCTTAAGAAGGCTGAATGCCATTTTGGAGAAGTTCTTAGGGGGAAGGCAGTCCAATAGTGGGGGAAGGCAGTCCAATAGTTTTGTGAACCGCCCAGAGAGCTCCGGCTATTGCGCGGTATAGAAATGTAATAAATAAATAGTGGGCAAGGCCAAAGGCAAGGGGCGGCAGCTGGGACAAAATCCCCCCAAATGCCAGCATATTTTAGCTTAAAGCTCTTGCAGCTAGGTAACTCAGCCTTAAAAGAGGCCTTTCGACCTTTTAAAGTGCAAAAAAAAAAAAAAAAAAAAAAAAAAAATGCACAAAAGCCAGGAAACCACCAATTGCCAGTCAGAGAAATGTGGGCATTGTTAACGTGTCATCTAGTGCACCACCTGTCATTTCACATTGCTGTAGAGGTTCATTTCCAATCATTGGCGACAGATGGCAGGTTAGGTTCTAACATTTCGTTGACATAAAGTACAGGCACCTCTGTGTATTTTAAAAAGACACAGGAAAAGTGCTTGCCAGGTCCATGTATTCCCCTGATATTCCAGCATATGACACCACCGCTCCTGTTCTGAAAAAAAGTGCTGGAGCTCTGCTTCCTGCCCATGCCTCCAGACTGCACACTTCCCCTCTGCTACAGCACTGTAGGGAACCAGCCATGGAAGAAGCAAGAGGTAGTCCCCTTATCCTTCCTGCCTGATGATGGTGATGAACTATTTATTGTGATAAAATTTAGCGAAGTGGTGCACAAAGAATAAAATAAACAGGTCTCTGCCAGAGTGGCTTAGGGCATTTCTACATTAGGCTTTTATCTCTCACCTTTACCAAGGGTTCTGCTTACTGATTCTTTGTGAGATTAAGATTGGCTCCTTTACATGCACTTTTTTTCTGGGATTTTTCTTTTGTTGCCTTTCATTATGCAACCACTAGATGGCTCTGTGGTATAGTGGAATTGTGCCATTGCAGGAGACTCTCATTCCGCCATTTCTAAATAATACAACACTTTCATTATTAGGGGAAAGAAAACTGCAGTAATGGTTGCAAAGCATGGGAGGGCCCTTGGAAGAAGGGCCCACAAACTACAGTCACGTAAAGGACCCACAAACTACTGTGACTGAGCAATCATGAGCACACGATAAAAGCCTCATGTGGAAACTCTCTTACAATTGGATATAAGTGATAGACCGAGAAGAAGAACAAGGAGAGGTATAGGAAAACTGATTACCAGGTGGAAGGGACACTAGTAAGAGGAAGTCCTGGGAAAGGAACTTTCATTGAGCACCTAGGGGCTACTCTAGATTGAGATCCTAGGATGCTGCCTTTTGCCAAGCCAGACCATTGTCCTGTCTAGCCTCAGGATTGTCTGCACAGACTGGCAGCAGCTCTCCCAGGGTTTCAGACAAGAGGTTTTTCTAGCCTTACCTGGAGCTGCCTGAGATTGAACTTGGGACCTTTGGCATGCAAAGCAGGTGCTCTACCACTGAGCCACAGCCCTTCCCAAAAAGTGGACTGGCAAGTTCTGTGTTCTGTCTCCCACTAGAATAACCTCTTGCATTTTGCCCCCTAGCATGATGGACAAGATGATGACAGCAGCAGTAGCAGCTCTGACAGTGATTCTGAAAAGGTAATATGAGTTTGATGGGGGCTTGGTAGGTTGAATGGGAAGGAAGGTGTTCTCCTTTTGGTTAGTAGGTAGTAGCTCTTTTCAGGCAGGTGCTGCAGGTGAGGTGCCAATCAGAGGGCAGGGTGTTCAGCACCCACCCACCCAACCTCCCCTTCCCTGGCCAAAAGTGTAAAGAAAAAAACTTTCTTCTACACACTGGCTTCTTCCACCATGTGGCTGTTCCATCCCTGGTGACCCCTTGGTTCCACTCCTAGTGACCTGTCCTCCTCCCCCTTGCCACAGTGGCCACCAACTGCCACTGAAGGATTGTAGTCCAAAACATCTGGACGGCACCATGTTGGGGAAGGCTGCTACCCTAAAATACATCCAGTTTCTCACTTGATCTACATGCACAAGAACAGTGACAATCTCAATCTTGTATTAAACTTACCCAATCCAACGGCACCCTTTGATGTAGCACAACATGAATATGCAAGGGAAGCATTCAATCCTTATCACTGAGCATGCTGGCCAGAGCTGGTGGAAGTTGTGGTCCCAAACTTCCAGAGAGTGCCATGTTGGGGAAGGCCGCCTTCGAGCTTCTGCCTATGAAGGACACAGAAGCGATGGTGAGAACTTCACCTGATGTGAACATTCTCCTACTTAAAAAGATGGAAGCTGTGTCTTTCCTTTTCTTTTTTGGAAAATGGTTGTCCTACTGACTGGAGAAGATGCTCCTCCTCAGCTGCAACTCACATTCTCTTTTCTCCTCACACAGGCTCACGGTGGGGACAAGAAGAAAAAGAAGGAGAAGGATTAACTTTGGGACAGCCTACAAAATAGTACAGGAGCATCAGCTGAGCTCATTCAGGAGACCTTCCGGGCATTTGTAGGGGAAGTATGAAGTGTCTGGGTTTAGCTCCTCCAAAATAAAGTAGCTTTATTTTGTTTTACATTAAAACACAATATTTGTTTTACTTTTTTCCTTCATAAGCAATAGGTCTTGTTTCTTTCACTGATGCTTTATGTTCAGCATTATCTTTTTGAAAACGTTGCGATTTGCTTGCATCTAGTCCAGCACTCTGTTCACGCATTGGCCGACCAGCTGCCCACAGGAAACCCATCAGCAGGGCATGAGTGCGACAGCACCCTCCCGCCCATGTTCCCCAGCAACTGGTGTACATAGGCTAACTGCCTCTGATACTTGAGGGAATTTAGCCATCATGTTTAGTAGTCTTGGGTAGCCTTATCCTCCAGGAATTTGTCTCAGCTACTTTTAAATCCATCAAAGCTGAGCCAGAACTGACCAGGTTTGAGCCAGAACCAAATATAAAAGAAGGAAATGAAATAAGCCATAGGTTTTGAACCTGACCCTGGCTACTGACAGACACAAGGGTTGCATATGCATATATACATTAATATATTCATGTGTTTGGGTTAGCTATTTGCAGGGTATTGTAGCTGGACCTTGCTTTGGAGCCCAATTAATTTATGGATTCAGACGTGCCCCTTTCTGAGTGGACATTAGCGGGATCTATTGTCACTATAAGCCAGATCTCACCTGGCTTATAGTGAGGTAGATCCTTGATCCATCTAGGCCAGCATTGTCTACATTCAGTTTTCCCAGTCCCAGAGATTGAACCTGGGACCTTTTTCAAGCAAAACATGTGCTCTGCCACTCAGCGATGGTCCTTCCCAAAGGTTTCCTACCTGTGTTCTGGGATACTATATTCACTGTTAGTATTGTGTATTGTTGTGGCAAGAATGAATATGTAAACATTGATGCCTTCACCTAGCCTTTGCAAATGTTCATAATTATTAACTTCATAGCGTTGTGGTTGTGGAATACCCAGTTGCAGTAAGGGGAAACTTTTCTCTGCCTCTTTTATCAAAAAATGTCTTTAAGCAGCTCTGAAGCAGTATATAAAACTGAGATAGCACTGCCCCCTGCTGGTCCCGCTAATGTGCTGCAGCTTACCTAAATGTTCCATCTCATAAAGCTTTCCCTCTGCAAGCCACATGATTGCACAATGTACATTCATTTAATAGATAGAGTTAAGCTGCTGGCATTGACTAAGTTTTTTTTATTGCAGTAGTTATGTGATTGGAGGTGAAACGATGGTTGGCTACATTTTTATCTTTCATCTCGGTACACATTGTACACATTGTACACTGAACACTCTGTACACATCGTGCACATTTACCAACATTGTAGCGTGGCCAGGTAATGGAGCTGATGGCAGAGCATTCCAGACAGAGGCTGGCGTGGTTCTTAGTGCCTTTGAGACACACTTTTGCTAAGGGGAGTGTGTGTGTGTGTGTGTGTGTGTGGCGGCGGCGGGAGTGGGTGGGTGAACAACTAGCTTCCATACCATCACCAACACCACCCACTACTACAGTGTTTTATTTCCACCACCCCCCGTAAGAATGAATAGCAGCCATTACAGGAGGTAACTAAAGGCACATACTTGGAAAGAAAGTGGTGCCAAGTAAGGATATCCTGATTTTCTGAAATCTATTCCGTATGTGATTCATGGATTGCACAATGTTATTTATTTTGACGTCCATTCACAGACTGATGCGATTTTTCACATTATGCGGAAAAATTTGCAAATAATTCCATAAGAAAGTTGGCAACCATTAACATAATTTATGCTAGGATGTAACATTTAGTGTATTGTCCCCCATTCCATTCAACTTTTCCCCACGTATATTTTCCAGCATGGCATATGACTCCGCAGAAACAGGCATATCTTCCTACAAATGAATTTGCGTAAATTTCAGGAAAGTAAAAAAATAATAAGTCCGCGGACTCTTTATGGCTTGGGAAGGCCAGTCCTCGACAGACACCACAGGTTTGGATTCTTAGAAATCTGAACTCATTTTAGTCCGTCCCAAATTTCTTCAGCATCCTTAGTCCCAAATGCCTTAATGTAGAATTAAGGCTGCCTTTTGCCAGGCCTTGTATTTTCTGCGGAGTGCTCTTGTTCAGGGTGACAGCTAGTCAGCCATGCCTCTCCCAGTGTACAACATTCCATTCCCCCCACCCCCAGATTTCATTTCTCCCTCCTACAATAGTCAGCCAGCAATGAAGCATGCTCTCATTGGGGTTTTTTTGGGGGGGGGGTCCCCCTCAGCTAGCTAGCTAGCTTTCTATCTACTTTTGCAAAACTTGTGACTCCCACACATCTCTCTTGTGCCTAGGTGATGCCCTTTTGACTACAGAATGATTGCCACCAGGAGAATGAGTTCACTGTTGGTGCATAGGATTCATATTATTAATCTTAAAAGTATCTGCTTTGGAAAGGGGACCAATTCCTTTCACGATCTGAAGAGAGCTCATTGCCTAATATGCTGATGAGATCACGTAACATTCAAACGTATTTTATTCTCCCCTAGAGCAACGTGACAATACAGCCTTTACAGAAAAGAATCAGTATATAAACCACATGCCTGTGTTACATAAGGCACTAAATGTGGAGTAGAGAGAGAGAGAAGAAAGAAACAGCCAAGAGTAGCAGTCCCTGCAATAATTAATTAAGAGGTACCTTGTTTACATGCATCTACTCACATTTATATAACAGTATTATAACACAGAGGTTTTCTTTAGGAGTAATACATTTTATTGGCTCTGGACAGAAAAGCTCACAGCCACCCAAGTTACATCACGCTTCATTCTAAGTGATACTTTAAAAGTGTGCTCTGTAAACAGCATGCAAAGAGGCTTAATAACAGGAATATTATACATCAGGCACTGCCAGAATAGCTCGTGTGTGTGTAAAATGGAATACAAAATAAAAATAAAATAAATAAAAATGAAAGGTTTTTTTTTTAAGGGGGCTATAGGATTCCTTAAATATCTTAAATACACAATCAAGCTCACACTGCAATCCTGTATGGTTTTTTATTTGGGAGTAAATCCCATAATTCAGAGTAGACATGTGTATGCGTATGTTGTTAATAAGATTTTAGGTGCCATTTGGATCCAGTATGGGAGGGTGTCAGGGAGCCTTCTATGACCTGGACCCTCTTTAGGATCTTTTGCCTCCTTAAGAGTCCCACCTTCCTTCCTTCCCAATAATGTACATAGGCACATGCAAGGGGTGTGCCCAGGCACACCCTAATGTCTTAAGCAATAAGTGTCAAATTGAGGATCCATAGGGGGTTCTAGATGCAGTGGAAATGGCCCTATGGCTGCTCTGTTGCCCCCCCCCACAACAGTGTGCCGTTTCTCCCAGCAGCAGGAGCAAATACAAATTGCTGTGCTGGGAACCTCTCTGCCAGGACCCTCATTTCAAAGAGGCCAGGAGGAGAGCCCCCGAAGGCTAATATCACCTCATAGGATCCTCTTCCGGCCAGTGTCACCACAAAACTCCACCAATGCTGGGGATTGAGGAGTTTCTCCTCATCCCTCCGCCCCCCCCTGCAATGGCCCTCCCGTGGTCATGCAGGCTGAACACGGAATAGGGCATCAGTGTCTACAGCATTTAATAAATAAATGAATAAAAATAATGTCCTTCAAAATTAAATAAATAAAATTCCCTGAGTGCACACCCTAATGAAATGTGCCGCACACACCTGTGATAACGTAGGCTGTAGAGGTGAGGTGAGTGAGACTCCAGACACTTTTAAGTTCAACGTGTTTACTAGAATAATAAAATAACCAAATTACAAGTAATGTAATATAAAATTTATTTCGGTCACAAGACCAGCAAAACAGCACAGCACTGTAAACACAATAATATTCCCAGGGCCAGCAAAGTAAGATGGGGCTATTAATATAATAATATAAAAAGGTAATAATTAAAAGTACAAGTAGATAAGCATTTAATTAAATTGTACATTGTGCATGTCCCACTCGTAATAATATAAAGTTTAAGAAATTACAACATTCTCACAGTCAGATGGTATCATCCCAGGCCGACAAGCAATTGCAGCAGCACAGAATCTAGCCACCTTGGAGGATATCTGAGAATTCTGGTCGGCCAGGAGATAATCTATATAAAACACATCAGATCTCCCAGGTATTCCTTTTAAGACAGGGGTAATGAAAATATTATGGAAATCACAATAAAAGGAACAATAAAGCAGTACATGGCCCACAGTCTCTATCATGCCAGCTTTACAGGGGCAGAAGCGCTCAGAATGTGGAATACTATTGTATCTACCCTCCAAAAGTGCAGAGGGAAGCACATTGAACTTAGCCAGTGTAAACGCTTTTCTGTATTTTGGAATAGTTAGAAGAGTTAAATAGGTTGCAGGTAGAAAAGCCTGCCACCTACCTAATTACAAGTAAAGATATTTAGTCAACAGAGCTGACATTAAATGCATTAAAACAAAATGAAAGTTGCAAAACACAAGTTCTTTTACCCTAGTTGCATTTACGTTATTCCAGCTCCTCCTTCCCCATGGTCTCAGCTTTTCCTGCTCTCCCGTCTCTGGCTCTCTCACTCTTTTATATCCTCTTCCCTCAAAACAGAAAGTACTGTTTCAGTCTTGAAGAAATGACATTTAACCAGGGAAATGAATCGTAACTGTAGAAATGAAAGGAAAGCTAAGCAGACAGGCAAGCTGAGCACCCGTGCAAGTTTAGAAAGAGGGTGAGGAGGCCAGGCAGTCAACCATCTCCCTCCACTGTAATGATAGTAAATAGATTTTTCAGGTGAACCAACTCAATAAAGAAAAACAGCTATGAAGGTAGAAAGCTTGCAGAGCTATAGGGATTATCCAGTATATTGCACAGAACGTCATACGTACCACTACTTGCCCGCTGTGCAGAAGCTGTATGTGTGCATTCAGTGCAAAGAACGCCTGGTTCTCAGGGAATGAGCTTATTGCCTTGTGGCCAAAGTAGCTGAACTGGAGAAGCTGAGGGGGAAAGAGGTTGTCAGATGAGGCCTTTGGGGGTATGAAACCTCCTCTACTGTCAAGGACAATGAGGATTTGTGGGAAGTAGGGTGCCACTCCAGAAGGAGGGAAATGATCCATTAGAAGGACCCATTCCTTGTGCTGAGAATATGCCTTGGGGGAGGGGAGGCTTGTGGTAGTGGGTGATTTATTCACCAGCTTTTCCACCCTGAGGCTTTTTGGCCTGTGATTTTACTGGAGGTTCTGCTTCTGCATTCTTTGTGGGATAAGATCCGCCTTTGACACATGAGCTTTGCTTACCCCCACTTTCTCCAGTTCATCTGCAAGATCTATATGTTTCATTAACAACAGCACCATAGAGCCATGTCCTCTTTTCACGTACATGTGAGACTGATTGACAGCAGATCTTTTGGTTAGTTCATTATTTCTATTTCAAATTAAGCTGTGGAAATGCTCAGAAACCACAGGAAGCGCTGGAAGTTGACATCATGTAAAGGACCCACAAACTTCCTTGAGTAACCAATCTCAATTGCAGGATAAAAGCTCCATGGGGAGAAGCCCATAGACTGGGTGATTTGTAGGGTTATGCTTCACCTCAGCCTTGAAGCCTGAATCTGAGTCAAAGTGGCTGATTTGGCCCGCCTCAGCCTGAAGCTGGTTCAGGACCAGATTGGGCTGTCTTAGCCCAAAGCAGCTGAAGCGCCTTGGGCTGCTTTGGCCCAATGGCAAGCTGCTCTCCCCTCCCACCCCCTGGACTTATCTGAGGCCTCCGTGTGTGCTGGTGAGCTCTTCTCTGGCCTGCCATAGATCTACTGTTGTAAACTACGGGGCCGGAAATAGCCACTCACTATTTAATCCATCCTGATGCCTACTGATATAAGCAGCAAACAGGGATGGGTAAATTCACCGGAGGATTCCTCTAGAGTACAGTAAGGCTCAGATGCTTCATGGGGCAGTACAGGACCAGGACAATGTGCGGCATCTTTGCTGGTCCCAGACACTCCATCTTCCACATCTGGGCCTGAGAGACCAAGGAAAAATGTGAGTGCATGGAGTGTAAGTTGTAAGCAAACACAATCTGGAATAGATCCACAGCTGAGCATCTCATTCCTTCAGTATTGTGTGCTTTTTGTACCATCTAGCTAGATAAAGTGTTCTGGAGAAGTCAAATGGTTGCACGCTTTTGTGGCATTTTGGTTGCTCCTAATAAAGGTATTGCCTAACTGTGGATTTTGGGGTCCCCCCAATGAACCAGCACAACTACCTTTGTTTTGTTTTTTATTGTACAAAGCAGGGTTAGGCAACCTGGTGACCTACAGATGTTTTGGACTACAACTTCCATAAGCCCCAGCCAGCATGAGCAAAGGTCAGGAACCTTGGAAGATGTAGTCCAAAACGTTAGAACATAAGATGAGCCATGCTGGATCAGACCAAGGGTCCATCTAGTCCAGCATTCTGTTCACACAGCGGCCAACCAGCTGTCGACCAGGGAACCCACAAGCAGGACATGGATGCAAGAGCACCCTCCCACCCACGTTCCCCCAGCACTGAGGGGTGGGGGGAGCATTGGACCAAATCAAATAAAGGCAAGGCAAAACCAGCTGAGAAAAGAAGGGGCTTCCATGAATAGTTTCAGTGTAACTCAGGTCAATGTAATCTGGGATGTCATCTAACCGCTGCCTCTGACATGCCTGTACTTGAATGATGTTCATAGCGTTTTGAAATTATCATGATGACTTTATTGCCAGAAGGGAGTTCTAGCAACTTGTATGGTGAAGATAAAAAGAGTCAAGGCTCACTTCTGCTAGTAAAATGTCTTGGGATCACTGCAAGCCATTTCTCTTCCTCCATAGCCAGTATTGCTATGGTTAAGGTTAATGCATTTCCTTAACCATTTTGTGGTTAAGCAGCATGGTTTAGCATGTTGTCTGAACCAGGCCTTTGCCTCCTCTTTCCCCCCCAAACCCTGCAGCATAGCTACTGAGAAGTGGAATCAAAAGAGTTACACAGCACGAATGAGTGCAGGCTATCCAGCCTGGGAAAAATTGCCGTGTTGTTGTCAGATGGCAGAAATGGGAAACCTTTTTTTATGGCAACTCTGTGCAACTTTGAAAGCCTTTGAAATTTATGCATCATATATCTTAACAGCCCTTTCTTTTCTTTCAAAAAACTGTGCTTAGAAAAAGCACAGTTTCAAGAGGAAAAGCCCAATGTGGCTGCAAGTTGGTGGTTGCATCATAAAAATGACAGGGCACAACTGCGCAGCCACAATGAGGTATTTTGAGCATATTGAAGCCCTAGGTTGCAGGTTTACTGGCTTGATCCAAGTAGTTTGGAAGAAAACTGCATTCCACAAATGCTGTTTTCTTCTTCTGGACTGCTGCTGAAACGGCAGGCTTCATTGTGTTATAACTGGAAAGATCCCATTACATTAAACAACATTTTTCGGGGGACGTGTACAAAACTTGGTGTGCTTGCTCCTTGGGATCTCTGAATCATTAAAACAAGGATGATTCACCAAAAGTTTAAAGGATGGAAACAAACCCAGCAGATTAACAATGCAATATAACCCCCCCCACACACTGCCCCACAAATTAAATCTAGCTAGCATTTCTGTCTGCAGTAAATTTTTAAACAGCTGCTTACACACCTACAGACTTTAAATGGATGATTGTCAACAATTTCCTACCATTCCCTAGTTTTAGTTTTGGCTCGACATAACCTTGCCTCCAAAGCCTGCTATGCCCCACTTTTATTGGTGGTAAGTCCAGGAGTAATGTACAAGAATATGCATAGCATCATCCTAGGGATCTTTAGTCAGAGTAAAATTCTATTAAGTTCAATGGAAATTACTTTAAATAAGTGTGCTTAGGTTTTCAGCCTCAGTTTTATTTTGTTGAGAGAGCACTGGAGGCTTAAGACATCTTTCCAATATGTGTCTGAAAATATACAAGGCGATTCCTACGAACAGGCATCAAAGCAACTAATCTATCGTTATCTAAAATTATTTCTAGGCCACCTTAAATAGGGTGACCACATGAAAAGGAGGACAGGGCTCCTGTATCTTTAACAGTTCCACAGAAAAGTGAATTTCAGCAGGTGTCATTTGTATATATGGAGAACCTGGTGAAGTTCCCTCTTCATCACAACAGTTAAAGCTGCAGGAGCTATACTAGAGTGACCAGATTTAAAAGAGGGCAGGGCTCTTGCAACTTTAACTGTTGTGATGAAGAGGGAACTTCACCAGGTTCCCCATATATACAAATGACACCTGCTGAAATTCCCTTTTCTATGGAACTGTTAAAGATACAGGAGCCCTGTACCCTCCTTTTCATATGGTCACCCTGCCTTAAAAGGTGGAACTCTCTCAAGGTGCCAACCAGTATGGTGAGCCAGTGTGGTTTACACTACCCTTGGGTTCCTGCAATAGAGGAAAAAGGATATAAATGTAATAAATGCAGAGGTTTGCAGGCCGTTTACATGAAGTTGTCAAGTTCCAGGGCCTCTCCTGTGCTTTCTGACCTTTATCCTGGTGCGGAGAAGCCCCATGACTCAAAACTGCCATTTCTATTGTTTCTTTTTATGCATCATCATCACTCCTAGCTGGGAAAAGGGAAGGAGACATGCCCCCTTCCTCTTCCCTGATCAATTCCAGAGTGGCCCTGTATCAAGAACCAATTGTCTAAAAATTGGGACATCACCTGAATAGCCTGAGCTATTATCCCTTCTTTGTCAAGCCCAAGACTCTGGCCAAATTTTGCCTTAAAATTGCTTTCCAGTGTATCCATGCTGTCTGGGCATGATGGGAGTTGTAGTCCACACATTTTGAAGGTGCCAGGTTGAGAAGTCTGCCTTGAGGCAAGCCCACAAAAATCAATTTATTGGCAGTGAGTTTTCATCTGATCAAAGACATGCTGAATTGGATGGTTTGATTAGTATTTATTTATTGCTGCATGTAAATGGGAAACTGGTTAGACCCGAGTAATAAGTACCACTTGGGCCTAAAGGTCTTTTTTTTAATATAACAATCGTCAGTTCCCTTGTTCAGCTGGTTTGTTGTCAGGCAAGGCAAGACATACATTGTTCCTAATGGAGAGAATTCATCCCAGGCAGTGTTTTGCCATCTGCTCAGACCTCCAGTTTTTAAACTGTCTCTATCCAGTCCTCACTTACAACCTCATTAGACCTTAACGCAGACTGAGTGCTGATGCTCTCTGCTTACATGTGTCCCATTGGGAAGCATCACGCTCTCACCCAGTGAGCTGGATGAAAGCAGGAACATAAGGAGTGGAAACAGCTTTATCTTCTTACATGATCATTCTTTAGTGGTGAAAAGGAACTGGGTGGCCGGGCAGTGAGCAGTGACTCATTGAGCACAAAGACAATGCACCATATTGTCAGCCACAGTGCAATGTCTGTGCCGCTGGAGCATTCGCTTAAAGTTGATGGAATGGTAAAGATATTTTTGAACGTGTTTTTTTAATACTTTCAGGTAGTTTCTTTATTTTCAACCATGCCCCATACACCCGATGAGGACTGCCGAGGGCAATGTTCTTCACTGCAAGGCCCGAGGGCCACCCCAAGTACAATTCTGTCGTTGTCTTCCATTTTCTCTCTCTTTGCATTAGCTGCTCACTCTTAGCAGGGGCTCTCAAACTGTGCCTTCTTCTTTGCTTTAGCAGTGGGCTGGCAGCTGTGTTCTCAGCTTCAGAGGTGGAGAATTAAGAGACCAACCACTGCTCATCAGCTGTATGGCGGCTGTTCAGGAGCAATCAGACAATTGGGGAATGTAGGAGCAATCAACCAATTAGCGATCTCTCTCTCTCTCTCTCTCTCTCTCTGTGTGTGTGTGTGTGTGTGTAGCCTGAAAGATGAAGAGCAACATGATTGGCTAGCTGTAGTCATGTATTGCACAGCTGCTGGAGGTGGAGGGGAAGTTGAACGTGTAGGTGACAGAGAGAGAATGGGAGAGAGTGAGTATTGTGAACCTGTTCAGGAAGTGGCCCCTGCTGTAGTGCCTGGAGCCAAAGTGGCTCCTGCTTGAAAAATAGTGATGATCACTGGCCTTGCAGAGTCAAGTGAGATTACTTCTTTTCATGACTTGGGAACTGTGGTTCTATTCATGCAGCCTAAAATCACGTTAGCCTTTTTTGCACCAGTATAACTCATAATGACCCTGTTCAGACAAAACGCTTAACCATTTTTGAGCGAAACATTGTGTCATGTGAACCATGATTTAGTGTGTCATGTGAACTGTTCCTAACCATGGTGGCTACATACCCACATGCTCACTAACCACTTGCTGCAAAAGGGTTAGCAGCCTAACCATGGCTTAGCATGTTGTCTGAACAAACCCATTCAATTCCTAATGGATTACAATCCAAAGATCGTTTTCGCACATATCACTGCCAAGCCAGTTACCATCCAACACTTGAATGTACATCTATTCATTTATTTCCTAACTAAATTCCTCCTAATCTGACAGTTAATTTCAGAATTTCATATTTACCTAAATGGAAGGCAAGGTGGGCAAAGTCAGCATAGGTGGTTTCTCATTCTCCCAGGATCTCTCACTCTCAAACAGACCAAACCCTTATCTTTTAAAACTCCCATGATGTTGATGACCTCATCCTAAGTTTCAGACCTGGTCGTACCACTACATCTATTTCTTCCAATGTAGCCAGGTTTGCCATTAATACTATTAACACCTAGATGAAGGCATCCCTGCTAAGCTAAGCATCTTTCTACCTTCAATATTTAACCAGCCCACTTGTGGCAACCTTCCTCTATTTCCAAGAATACATTCCATTACAGTTCATTTTATTTGTTTATTTATTGCATTTTTATACTGCCCAATAGGTGAAGCTCTCTGGGCGGTTTACAAAAATTAAAACCACCAAAACCATTCAAAATATAAAACAACCAGTATAAAAGCATAATATAAAATACAATATAAAATATATACAGTTACCTCCCAACACACACAGAACTAATCACATCTACACCATATAATGAATCCTCATCAATTTCACACACTATAATGCATATTCTGCTACAGAATGATATCCACATGTAAAGCTCCGCTTCCAAACAGCCCCACCAGCCTTACCTGTATTAATTTACATAACTTCATTGACATTGTCCCCCCAAATGTCATTGTCTTGTCTACTCACAAAATAACTGTACTCTCTAGAGATGTTTAAAGTGGCTTAAATTCAGAGCAGAGTAATAAACCCCCCACTGCAAACATGTTTCGTAACAATACTTTTTTGTAACTGATAGTCATGACTCAGCTTTGCCTTTTGCTCAGAGTTGTTTGCTTCCCAGTAATGCTTCAAGACATTACCCAGATGTATTTTTTGACTAATGTTGTTGACAAATGGTTTATATCGCCTCCTCCTCCTCCTCCTTCTCCTCCTCCTCCTCCTTCTTCTTCTTCTTTCCAAACACTTACATACATTCAGTGCAGGGCTGAGAAAAATCCTTACATAAGGAATCCAACCTAGGTGCTCAAGTTCTTCAGCAGAGCCGAGAACAGATTAACTGAACAAAAGATTAAACGTCTCACCACTGCTGGTGCCAGGTTTTGGAGGGCTCTTCGACAAGACATCCTCGGGGATGGGGGGGTCCTTCTGTGTGGGGCCATTTTTGCCTGGCTTATGTTGTCACCAGCTGCTGTGTTTCCTCTTACCGTGGTTGCCTGCCTGATAGCAAGGGAGAGAGAGCTGATGAGTGAGAAGGAGGCAGATGCTGTTTCTCCTCCTGCTTGTCACCATAATTCACCAACTCGGCAGAGTGTGTGTTTATATGCTCTATTAATCCTGTAGTGGCTGCACAGTGGCACTGTGTTGTTTACATGATGCAGCCACATTGGGCTTTTTACTTCTTGAAGTGCGCTTTCTCATGGTGTCATTTTACCATGACTTTTCCAATTGCTCGATGCCATCATGTCGTTTCTTTCGTCTGTCTCTGGTGCCTTCAATTCGGGGGCATTCCTAGGGGCAGATTCCAGTGCAGGGTAAGACTAGGAACACATGGCAGGGGGCAGGCTTGGCAAGCCAAATGGCCGCCGGCACTGAGGCTTTCCTGGCAAGATCGCCTAACACTCTCTCCTGCCATCTAGCTTTCCCAATTCCACCTCACAGCAGCAATGCTGCAGCGTTTTGAGGGAAACAGCATACAAAGCAGCATTGTATATTCAGGGAAAAGGGCATATAAATGAGAAAATGGGAATTGTTGTTGTTATTATTATTATTATATCCCGCCTTTTCCCCAATATGGGACTCAAGATTAAAATATGTACAGTTAAAACATATAAATATAAATTACAAAAGTTAAAATAGAATTAAACCTACAGTAAAATTTAAATCATCTTTAAAAATAAAACAAAAACTGTAACAGGTTAAAAGGGGGGGGAATCCAATACATTAACACAGGTCCAGTATAGTTCCAAAAGCCTGTTAAAATAAAAAAGTTTTTGCCTGCCTCCGAAACTGTAGCACAGAGGGAGCCAGCCCAGCCTCCCTGGGACAGGTGTGCCAGAGCCTTGGAGCAACCACTGAGAATGCTAAGGAAGAGTAGCATCGGCATGACCCGGGTGGCAGGGTCCGGGGGAGAGCTTGGCAGCGGGCTCATTGCAGAGTTGTGGGTCTTGGCAGATACCCAACTCTGCCAGGCTCTGATATCGGCCCTGCACCTCACCAACATACTGTCTCTGAGCCTCAGACTCTGATCAATTGGGGCGCGAGTATATATTTATTATTTGTGGCTAGGATGGGTTGCCATCTCTTGCCGGCAAGGCTCTTGTACTTCTAACAGTTGCATAACGTTCAGCAGACTGGAATGCAATTTTTCTAGTATGGAGATGTAGTTGTGAGAAATTATTCTTCAATTTCTATCTGTCCTGCGGTTGTTAAAGACATAGGAGCTCTGTTAGTGGGGTGGAAGTTGGCAGGCCTCGATGGGACAACTTACCTTTCAATCCAACTTCCAGCTACCAGATGGCCTAGATTTTCCTCAGAATTTTGATGCTGTAAGATAAAACATAAATGTGAAGCCCCAAAACTGTCTGTTCCCTACTCCAAATTATCTGATCACTTTTCAGAAATGATTCATAGACTCCCTCTTCAAATTGAGCTACTTTTCAGATTGAGAAGTCACTAAAGGAAGGCAACTGGAAAATAAACAATGATGTTTTCAATGGGGAAACATGTTCTGAAGAAACTGCCACAGTTTAATGTTGCTCTGTCGGTGGAGGTACAGGTTTGCTTTGCCACAAGTTGCCCATCCCTGGTTTACTTGCATGCCATGGAAGGCCAGGAAGCTGGCTGCTGCAATGGAAACCAAGGAAGGACTTTGGGGCAGCTGTCCAGGACTCCTCTCAACAGAATGGGCTCCTCAAACTCAGCTGGGGTGGTTTACCAAATCTGGAGGTAAGAGAAGGAATACATATTACCATCTAAAGAGACCCCACATTGTAAGGCCATTCTGTCCAGCAAGTTACCCCAAAAGAGGACATCAATTGCCATAAAATTTGCATATGTAAATTTATAGGAATAGGTGCAAATAGAAATCATAAGTGTAATTTAAATAGGGTGACCATATGAAAAAGAGGACAGGGCTCCTATATCTTTAACAGTTGAATAGAAAAGGGAAGTTCAGCAGGTGTCCTTTGTATGCACGCAGGACCTGGTGAAATTCCCTCTTCATCACAATAGTTAAAGTTGCAGGAGCCCTGCCATCTTTTGTATCTGGTCACTCTAGTATAGCTCCTGCAGCTTTAACCGTTGTGATGAAGAGGGAATTTCACCAGGTGCTGCATGCATACAAAGGACACCTGGGGCGGATCCACACTTAAGGTTTGGGACGCCCTGACGGCGCATTAGGGCGTCCCGAAATCGATAATGTTTACCCTACCTTAAGCGTTGCAAGAAGAGGCGGCGGAGGAGGAGGAGCTATGACCCGGGCTGAAGCCGGCGGAAGCTTCTTCCGCAAAGCTCTCCGACCTGGGTGGGCCCTGGGTGACTCTTTCGCTGGCAAAAGGAGGCCGGCGGGTAGGTGGGCGGCAGCTGATTGCCCAGCGAAGAAGCTGGGCGCGGTTTACTCTTCATCCCGTCCCCGCGAGGGGCGGCCTCCTCCTCCTCCGCTGCCTCTTCTTGCAACGCTTAAGGTAGGGTACACATTATCGATTTCGGGACGCCCTAATGCGCCGTCAGGGCATCCCGAACCTTAAGTGTGGATCCGCCCCTGCTGAAATTCCCTTTTCAGGGAAAAGACGCAGGAGTCCTGTCCTCCTTTCCATATGGTCGCCCTTTATAATATAAATACGATCTATCTCACCATAGTGGAGTCAACTGACTAGGCGACCTGTGTACCTGCTCAGTTTACTGTTCAGGTGCTAAACTATGGATGAGCTACTTCAAGGCCCACTTCAAACAGAATACACCTTCAAATAGAAGAGTATCCTCTGCCAGCTCTTCACAGTAGAGTACTGTCGTCTATAAAGTAGGATACCTGGCCAGAGTCTAAAATTTCCGAACAACACCATTATTGACAATAGCTGACTAATAGATTTGTTTTTAATGGGAACTCATCAAAGATCCAGTTTTTTTTTTTTTTATGAAGGAGGTATCTAGAGATCTGTTTGCATTAAGGGGTGGCATGGCAACACGGTCAAACACTAGTTAGAGATAACATAAAAGGCTAAAAGCATACAGTTCAATACTAGAAATGCTCTTTCTAGAGTGATCCAGCTCACATTAAATACCACTATTGCAAGTTCGCAACAGTTACTTGTTTCCAAAGAGGATTACCAACTCAGTTTTGGGCCAGCAGTTGCTTGCTGCCCCTGTATAACAGCAGTTTGCTCAGCAGCAGTTAGCAGGTAATAACATTGAACTCTATCCCATTAACAAACCACTTTTACCTGTGATGCCCAAGCTCAGGGAACTGTGGCTTATTTAAGCCAGGGCTGCACAACTTGTAGCCCTCCAGATGTTTTGGCTTACAACTCTCATAATCCCTCATCATTTGCTATGCCGGCTGCAGCTGATGGGAGTTGTAGGCCAAAAGTTGCCCACCCCTGGTTTAAACTATGGTTAGTGAAACAGAGAACAAGCTAGAATCAAACCATGATTTCAGAGCCTGGCTTGTTCTCAAACCATAGTCTAAACAAACCACAATTTCCCAGATATGGATGTCATAGTTTGTTTTAAACCTGAAACAGATACTTCCAAATTTCTCTTGTGAGAGCAAAAGAAGAGAGGGGAGAGTCCCCACCCCACCCCAGGGCTCATGACCCCAGGATTCATGCAAGTTCATTCAGGTAGCAGAAAGCCATCATTTTTAATCATCACTGAAATGGCCCTGTGTGTGTGGCAGAAAAATGGAAGAACTGCAGTATGAATATGAACAGAGACCATTATTGAGCTGAAGTTGTCTGAATGAAGAATGTAACTGTTGCTATTGGGGAATCCAGAGCAAGAAATAGCATTTGTACTGTCTACTGTAGGAGACTGCTAGTTCCCAATGTCCTCTGCTGGTTCAGTTAAAAATAATCAAAAATTATAACTATGCTGTAAGTCTTCAGTGCTCTCCTATTGCAAGGAAACTGACCTATAAGAAGCCCTCTTGACCATTCAGGCCAGTGGGTTATGCCACTGCCTTTTTAGGTAGCACTACTTTAAGAATGTTGAGCATTGGTTAAAATACTTAGGAAAGGGAAGACTGCTTCTATATTCTCTGTGAACGCACAATGTTGTTGAGAAACACAGGATCCGAAAGTAATATTATTATTTAGTTATATATTATTTATTCAGTACATTTTGAATCGTCCCTCTACCTAATAGGCACTCGAGGTGACAGGCAAACCAAATAAAACAATGACTCAAATCACCTTAACACAGGGGTCAGGGACATGATGCCCTTCAGATACTTTGGACCACAACTCTCAAGATTCTTGCTGGCTGGGGCTGATGAGAATTGAAGTCCAAATCATCAGGTTAGCTACCCATCTTAAAACATGACTGGATTTTTCTTCAAACCCCATCAATACCATAAAATTAGGGCTCTATAAACTATGAACCACCAAACTATTCTCTTTAGGTGGGGTAAGAAATATGAAATGTGGATTATTTGCCTTCACCAGGACCCACCTAACAGGATAGCATTTTCACATTTTTGCTGATGGCACAAAGTTGGGAATTGGTAGCACAAAACTAGCACAAAACCTAGACTTAGGTTCAGAAGTGATATGAGAATGTGGATTTTCTTGCCTTTACCAGGTCTCATGTAGGGTATGACATTTTCAGGCTTCTGAGAGTTGCGATCTCTTCCGGCAGGTCTATCTAGTGGAATTTTAGGATGCTTTTAGGATGGCTATTTTAGGATTCTTTAACAATGTATACTATGTTTTTAATCAGTATTTTATACTTACTATTGTTCCCCGCCTCAATCAAAATGGAGAGGCGGGTAAGAAATAAATTTATTATTATTATTTTATTATTAAAACAGCACAAAACTTTGGCACAGGTTTGGCGGTGATATGAAAATGTTGGTTTTTGTGTGTGTTAACTACAAAATTTGATGTATCAGTATACAGTTGTGGGTGGTGGCACTACACTTAGGATTTGTGGCACAAATCGTTGGCATATGTTTGGAGGAAATACTTGTTTTGGGGTTAACAGCGCCTCAAATTAGTATAAAAATAGTGATGCCATTGCAACACCCTTAAAAGCTTGGTGAAACAGAACCATCTTTGCTGCCTGTCTGAAGTACAGGAGAAAGGGTGCCAATCAAACTCCCCCCCCTCCAGAAGAAAGTTAATCATCAGGGTGCTTCAACGGAAAAGGCCCTATCAATATACTTGGAACATTACAGAGCAAACAAAATCAACCAGACAAACAAAAAGATAGGATCATCATCATCATCATCATCATCTTATTTCTTATCTGCCTCTCCATTCTGATTGAGGCAGGGAACAGCAGCAAATATAAAATACATAAAACTGAATTAAACATAATATACATTGTTAATGCATCCTAACAAACATTCTAAAACCTCCCTAAAATTCCACTGGATAGGCCTGCCGGGAAGAGATCAGTCTTAATTGCTTTCTTAAATGCTGATAGGCTGTTAAGTTGATGAGTCTCCTCCAGCAGGCCATTCCGAGCAGCAGAAGAGAAGATCCTCTGGGTAACAGTTGTCAATCTAGTTTAACCATAGGAGTTTCCAAATTATGGGATATCGGAGTACTCTGTATCTGACCTCTCTGCATACATACATGCCATTTGTGGCATTTCACATTTTTAAATGCCTTTATCCCCTGATCTGCATGACGATGCCATGTGTGACTGTTTGTTGTTATGGCAACCAACTATTCCGATTGTATTCTTTGAAATCACATCTGATAATTCCTTTGTGAGATAACAAAGCTGTGGGTAACTTTAAATGCCAAACCCCATCTATATTCTTTCTAATAAACATTTGCAGGAAAATACATTGCTGAGCTGTGGGAAATAAATGTTACATGTTCAAGAAGGTGGGCGGGGGGAGAGAGAGAGAGATAGTCCTTAATTTCAAAATTGGACACAGTTTTTAAAGCCTTGCTTTGGAATAGCATCTTGATCTGAGAAAGTATTTCCTGTGGTGGCTTCTATGTGGTTGTGGTAATGTGTGAATCGGCCCTGAAATCCATGATAAATGTGCATGAAATGTTTCTCTTCTCGTATTCCATGATATTGTGCCAGTGACCAATGCCATTCTCTTCCTGCCCACTTTCACCACTGGCTGTAATGATGTTACGAAAGCCTGGCCAAGTCCTGCTAGGCATCCTGGCCATATCCTTAACTAGGCAAAGGAAAGTTAATGGCTGGTTGGTGTTCTTAGTGGTCAGTGAATGTTTCTTTATAGGAGCTGATTGTTATGGGAGCTGATTTCTTGACAACAGAGACCTTCCTGGAATTATTTGAATGGGGAGCAGGGAGCCATCAGAGGTAGGGAAGGAGACACACTTTTCCTGATCTGTCCCCCACTGCCTCACCTGAAATAATGTGCATGTGTGAAAAGAAACAAAAGAGAAAGGGCAGTTTAAGATTGAGAGAGGGGCAGAGAAAGAGCTTTATCACACCAGCGTTATACTGTGCAATCACTGCGAATTGCATGCAAAGGACTCAGAAGTCTTCCACTTTATAATCTGCTTTGATTGTGAAGTACTCCCATGCATCCTGCCTTAATTGTGCAATAAAGCAAAAAGATTTGCTGTATTTAGCCCCAACTTTTTCAGCGTATCTTCTGAGCCACCGCTGGGGTGCAGGAGCAGGATTTTAAAGAAATGCTTACATCTGCGTAAGCTTTAAAGATAAAGACACCAAAATTGGCACAGTAATAGATATTAGGGAGAGTTCTAAGCATACCAAATTTGAATTGAATTGGGTCATCTGTTGATTTTTTAAGGATTTTTTAAATTTCCCCCCCTTAAACTCACTTCCTGGTATGCAAAGGATCGCTGTCGCTCGGTAGCAAAAAACAACAACAACCCCGAAAGCTTAGTGCTACGGGGATAATCCAAGGGAAGCAGGTACGTGGGACGGAGCTTAAAGACCACTGAGCTGGGAGTTGTAACCTAGAGTTCAGGTAAAGGGGACTCTCTTTGGATGGGATCTGATGTTGGGCAGTGGATTTTCTGCTTGTAGGAGTGTTCAGGCTGTTTGCTTTCATCTATGCTCAATCTGTATATTTTTATATTTACCCAAATGTTACAAAAGTCCAGTGATCTCTCCTCCAAAGCTAAGTGATCAGAGTTAAGCACTACCCCTGGAACTTCTTACTGCTTTGGGAACTGGGGAGGGTGGAAACAATAGGGGTTCATTGAAAGATTGCAGGGCTGTGTGGTCTACAGCCACTGACATGTGTCTTGGGCACGTCCCCCTACTGAAATCCCCCCCCACACACAACCCAGTTGGACTGTGTGGGAAATTGTATCTCTCCCATGCACTAATGTATTTGCAAAGAGCGTCTCCGCATCCCCTTCACATGGAGTTGCTCGATGTGCACAGAACCCTTCTGATGCTGTCCATGTGTCAATATGGGGACACGGCACTTTAGCGCTGTAGGAATCAGCAGTGGCAGCCAGGGTGTAGAATACATCAAGAGGAGAAGTCTATCAATGGCTACTGTTCCTGATGACTGTGTTACCTTCAGTATCAGAAACAGTAAGCCTATATACACTAGCTGCTGGGGAACATGGGCAGGAAGCCTTAAACAAAGACTGGGCTTAAACAAAGATGGTGCCAGGGCCGGTGCCAGACTATTTTGCGCACTAGGCAAGGTGAGCTACTTTCACCACCACCCCCCAAAAAAATGCCAACTTTGATTTTTAAGAACATATGTTTCCTGGAAAAAATAAGCACAAAACTTGAAAGTGCTAAATTTATTTTAAAGTGCAAGAAATATGTCATGCCAATTGTAGCAAACAAATTGGAAAGGAATGTCTATGGGTCTAAAATGCATTATTTAATAGGAATATCACCTCCTAATCACCCCCCCAACTCACACACACGCGCGCGCACACACACACTCAGCATCATTCACTCCAAACAAACACACGCATGAACACATGCATTCACTCAAGACCCCATTCACCCATACATTCTCTCTCTCTCTTCTGGGCACGTTCTGGAAGTCCGAACGTGGAGCCGCCCCACCCCCACCCCAGCGTCTCTGGCTTCGCTTTGGCAGGGCGGGCGCGGGGCGCCATCTTGCCCGCCCAGGCCCAGCTGAATTCTCGGGCTGGCCCAGCTCACAGCCAATGCGCATGAGTGCTGCACTGTACCCGGTGCCCCTCTTAGCTTGGCGCTCTAGGCGGCCGCCTGAGTGGCCTCTATGGTAGCACCGGCCCTGGATGGTGCATTCCTCATTGTAAAAAAATAAAAATAGCTCTTTCTCTCATGCTCTCACAACCAGGGCTGCTTCCAGGTGAGGCTTGCAATTTAGGGTGTAGAAACAAAAGAGACGAGCTCAGGAAATTGTATATTTTTTTTAAAAAAAAATTATCCAGGAGTGCTCAACATTTCGGAGTAGACATCCTTCGTCAGGAGATGGAAATGGATAACAAGCTGCCAATGGGCTGCTGTAGTCCAAAGTTTCTCGAATTGTAGTTTGTAATTTTGTTCTTGTAATCTTCTAGTCCGAAATGTTGAGCACTCCTGCATATATATATTTTTAATTATACAATTTCCTGAGCTCATCTCTTTTGCATCTACACTATTTGGTGCACTTTTTCCCTCTCACATACACTTGCAATTTAGGGTGACCCTATGGAAAGGAGGACAGGGCTTCTGTATCTTTAACAGTTGTTTAGAAAATGAAATTTCAGCAGGTGTCACTTGTAGGCATGCAGCACCTGGTGAAATTCCCTCTTCATCGCAACAGTTAAACCTGTAGGAGCCCTGCCCTCTTTTGTATCTGTTCTCTCTAGCATAGCTATACGCAGAGGGAATTTCTTTCATGGCATCTGCCTCAGTCACAGAATTATCCAGGAGGGTTTCCAACCAGTCATCTTCAACTCATAACCCACTTGTGTTTCCCCACTGCTTCTTTCATCTTTTCTTCTTAGAGCAGATAAGCCATTTAAGGAGAAATCTAATGCATGCTTAGACAGAAAAAAGACCTAAAATTCCCAGGATTTCCCAGCCAGGCTGGCTGGGGAATGCTGAGGATAATAGGACTTTTTTCTGTCTAAACATGCATAGGATTGTGCCCTAATAAGAAAGAAAAGGTTGAATAGTCGCCCAAAGCTTTTTCGCTAGTAGTGCTAAGAGCCCTCCCTCTGGAAGTACCATATAGCTATAGGCATCCCTGCTAACTGTGCAGCCTGATCCTATGCATTCTCAGTAAATCCCATTGAGTTCAGTGAGTTTTATCCTGCAATCCTATGCATGTTTATTTAGTAATAATTCTCACCATATTCCAATGACCTTAATCATTAGTGTGTTTAGCATTGCAGCCATACAGCCTGAGCACATCCATGTTTTCTCAGGTGTAAGTAGAATACACAAGAGGCTACTTAGGCTGATACAAAGCATTATTATTTGAGGGTGTGTGTGTGATCCAGTAGAATTCTGGACTCCCCCTCCCCCCCTCTTTAACAGCATGTCTTCTCATTTCAAAATTAATTTACCATGCAACATAGTGGGCTACTAGCGATAAAGCCCCCCTTGGGTTCATCAAGGAAGCAGACCCTGGCGTCTGAGTTCGCTTAAGTGTGTGCAGGATTGCAGTTTTACAGCCAGCACAAGTTTTCTCAGAAGGAAGTTCCAGTGAGTCATTCCATGGGGCTTGCTCCCTAGTAAGCACAGGGGTGAGCAACCTGTATCTCTCCAAATGTTTTGACCATCAGCTGTGACCAGCAGAGCCAATGGTGAGGGCTCATGCCAGCAGTAGGCGGAAACATCTGGAGGGCCAGAAGTTGCCCACCCTTGCTTAGGCCCACTTACCTGGGAGGGAGCCCCACTGAACCATGCCAGACTTGAATCTCAGCACACATTTTTAGCAATTTTAGCATCTGGTACATTCTGTACTCTCTGTATGTCAATAATAACGATTAAAAAAAAAATCCCCTTCCCGGAACGCGTCATTCTCCGAAGGCAGGAGTCGTAAAGGAAAGGACAGAAGGGGAGAAAGAGAGGGGAAACGTCCAGCTCAGGGCCACGAGTTCAGGAAGGGCTGCTTGCGGGAAGCAGAGGGATGCACTTAATTACAGAGCTGCTGCCTCAGCAGCGAAGCCCGACGCTGGCTTGCTACATTCCTGTTACTTAACAGACGCCGATTCCGCCAGATCGGAAACTGAAGCGGCGGAGGCCTCAAGTCCTACGAGCAAAGCACAGGGAAGGCGACAGAGCGGCGCCCCTCTCCACCTGCCTTCTCCCCCCACTTCTCTAGTTTCCCTCCCCACAAACTCGCCCTCTTCCCCCCCGCAAAGCCACAAACTCCCCATTCTTCCTTTCGGAGGTTACGAAACGCGCTGGGCCAGGGCTGTTTCACAACAGGGGCGGGCCGAAGCCGGCAGCCAATGGGGCGGTTCTCCGGTTTCATCACATGGGGCCGCTCCAGATTTTATGTAATATTCGGAGGAGGCTTTTTCCTTTTAATGCGTGTGTGTTCGGTTTTGTTTGTTTGCGCGCGCGCGCGTGTGTGTACGGAAGCTAACAACAAAAAAAGAGGTGGGCTGGGCTGGGCTGATGGAAACGATGCTTCGCCGTCACGGAAAAGTTATGGCTCGCTCTGTATCCTGTTTTGTACCTGTCCTCCTCCTTCCCCCTCCCCCACGCCGTCACCACTCCCCTCCTCCTTTTGCTAAGTAAGAAAAGGCTCCAGCCTCCTTCTACGCATCCCCGGGTTGGCAGAGGGAGAGGAGGGCAACCGGTGGGAAACCCAGGAGCCCAGAGGCGGGGGAAGAACTCGGAGGACTTCTGTGGCCATTCTGCGAAATGGTCACAGAACCAACCCGTCCGCAGTTTCAAGAGAGAGAGAGAGAGGAAGAAAAAAGGACTTAAACCCTCCATCAAAGCCCCGGGACCGACATCTCTCCAGAAGTTCACCTGTCACCTCCATTTCCCCAACCAACCAGAAGCCGGATACAGCGAGCGAGGTTTAGGGAACGCTGAGTAGGGAACAAAGGACCCATTCCTTTTTGAGGGTTCACATTAGAATAAAATGAAAAGAACTGTCTGGATGGATGTTAAAGCAGGATAGTTGGATCTCGGTGTGGGGTGGAGGGCAAGAGCTTTGAGCCGGCGGCTTTCCTGGAAAGACCTCCCCCCCCTACTTTTCCAAGTGTGACAAAGGAGGCGGAGTAGATGGCCTCCCCTCGCCGCTCTCCCTCGAGAAATAAAGGAACGTGAAACCGGAGATCGCTTTCCTGGACCCGGCGACGGCTTCTCGATCCGTTTGAAGAAGGTGGGGAAAAAAAAAAAGGCCCCTAACAAAGCCGGAAAGTTCTCCGGCGAGAACCGTGCCGCGCTGCCCTGCGGCTTTAAGAGCTCGCTGCCACGCTTGCCGAGAAGGCACCCAAAGAAGGCAGGCTCGCCCATCCCAGCCGCCTGCAAAGTGTCCCCGGTCCCGGCAGGGGAAAGGACGGCGCGGAGTTCGCGGCTGCAAGCGCCGAGGTTGCTCCCGGGGACTCCCCGCCCCCCTCCGCCCCCCTTTCTGATGTCCCTTTTCCGAAGCGGTCGCCCTTTGCACGTTGCCCAGGGAGGATCTCCGTAGCCAACCCGCCTCCCGCTCCGGCTGCAGCCCTGCCGCCCCTCCGTTCTCTCTTACCAGAGCGGCAAGAGCCATGGAGCTTTTCCGCTGCTCCTCTTGCCGCTTGGTCCTGTGGGACCCGGTGACTGTGTCGTGCGGCCATTCCTTCTGCCGCCGGTGCCTGGACGAAGATCTGCCTGCTAAGTGCCGCCTTTGTGGGGGAAAACTCGCCCTGCTGGGCTCCAGGACGGTGGCCAGCAACGTCCTGCTCTCCAACTTGTTGGAAAAGTGCTTGGGGAAAGACGCCAAAGTGGCCCGGCTGAAGATGGGCTTGCAGGAGCTGCTGAGGACCCGGGACTACCGGGGAGCTCTGAGGACCCTTCAGAAGGCGGTCGGATTGGGTAAGGATGGGATGCTCCCCAGAGATGCTTAGGGTTGGGGTTTTGGCCAAGGTAGCGGTGGGGAGAAGGCTGAGCTGATACGGGGCTAGTCGGCTTCTGGATTCTTGGGATGCAAGCCAATGGCCCCCTACTCAGAGTAGACCCATTGAAATAAATGGGATTTCGGTTAATTGCGAGTCACTTAAGTTCCATTCATTTCATTGGGTCTACTCCAAGCAGGGCTAACATTGGATTCAAGCCTTGCATTGGGAGACACCCACCCCAACAGTCGCCGGGTTATGCAACTTGTCGCCATATCGCACAGGCTGCATTGTATAAGCGGCAAGGGACAATTCTTGATAGCAGTCTCCAGCTGAGTTACTCGCTTCCTGTTCTTTACTACAGCGGGAGACTTTACTTTCAGGGGCTGGAACTGAATTTTGCATGTGCCACTTCTGCCTCTCATATCCCTGACTGGCAAAAGGGATATTGTATTTGATTTTCTTCAGATAAAAAGTGTTCACTACTACTTCTTTTAAGTTTGCTTCTATTGCAACTTTTGTCATGCATATATCAATGATCAAGACACTTCTGATGGCATGGCAAAATTACTTATGCAACCAGTTTTTTTTAATAAATAAATAAATAAATAAATGTCTTCCTCTGCCTATATGAGGCACTTCTGGAACTTTTCAAAGTTCAGCTATGCAACTTGTACTGTCAAATTTGTTGTTCTGCGCAGAGGGTCTGTGGTCACCTTTTAGCTTATCTATATTCATTCTACACAAAATAAGGCAGGGCAGATCTTTATAGGAGTTCAGGATTATTTCTCAGTTTTGCAGCTTTGCTTTCTAAACAATTTTTTAAAGTAAGTTAATGTGTGGTGCTGTGTCATACCCAAGGCTGTGAGGATTTGAACCCAGCATTTTGCCTGCTGCACTAAAACACAAGAACAGAGTGCTCAATTGCAACTCCATTTGTTCCCTACAGAAGACTTTTTTCTCTTCTTGATTGAGCTTTTGTTCCTTTAACAGTTTCCTGATAGGCAGAAATTCAACAGATGCTGCTTTCCTAGTATGGAGATGCAATGATGGGGGAAACTGCACCTAATGAATTTGCTTGACATGTCTCTATTAAAAGCGTAGTGTCTCTGTCAGGAAAAAAGAGAGAGAAAGAGAAAATAATCAGTATTGTCTTCCAGGGATCAAGGGGCATCCTCCAACTTATTCCCTCCTTAATAAACCTAAAGCATAACGTAACACTTGCATTGAAGCTGGCAAAATCCAGGGTCACCTAGACCTTGTAGGATTTAGGAGTGACCTGAGTGTCCATGCTTCACTGATTGAAACCTCTCTCCATGTGGAAATGTTGAAGCTCTCTTGTTATTCATCACCTCTTGACAGCCTGTTATAAAACACCAAGCTCTGAGTTTGCAATGACTCAGAAAGGGAGTACAGGTGTTTCAAAAAACAGGTGAGACTTATACACTAGAATCTTCTTATCCAGCGTCCACTGCTCAGTTTTTCCATTTCAATTTGAGGGTTCTCCCAATGGTTAGGGGTAGAATCCCCCCTGCCCATTTGCTTTTAATTGAAGAATTTACAGAGATGTAGAGCTACAACATAGCCTTTATCTGGCACAAATTTACTTGCACAGTCATACAAAAAAGGTCTCAAAATTTCAGTCACTTACCAATTACAGTTTTGTTTCTGTACAATAAAAGTTCCTGGGACAAACCCCCCCCCCCAATCCTCCCAAATCCCAACTGAATTTTGTGTTTGGGATATCTTTAGTCCCAGACAACATAATGTGTTGGGTTAAAATATTTTCCTACAAAAAATGATCCGGAGAAGCAAAGCTTTATTTTGGGAAACTAAAAACAGCCTTGGACAAACATTATTAAAAAAATGCATTGCTTTTTCCCATTGGAGTGCTTTTTTGTCCCAACCAGTGGATTGTATAAGGAGAAAAAAAAAGTCCCACTGATCCAGTTGTTTTTGTGACATTTTAACTATCCTGAGATACATTTGAATGTGGCTTGGAGTACTAAAATATTCCAAAATCTGTCTAGGAAAGTTTCTTTCTTTCTTTCTTTCTTTTTTTTTTTGAAGGATTATTAAATATATGCATTTACCTCAGATTAAGTCCTATTGAACTCAGTGGGACATATATCTGAGTAGGCAAGTATTGGGTTGCACTGTAATTTAGCACTTAGAGGGTGGTTTTGAAATCACAGCACTAAGATTTTGATCACTGTAATAACTAGTGGGCTGTATGAAAGATAACCCCCTCACTTTGGGTCATAAATTTCTTGTCAGGACTTGTATGTAGACATCATGTTCTGTTTTTCAACAAGAAATGCATAACTAGGCCATGAGGATTTCTTCAGGAATTAGCTGAATGTTTATTAAATGCTTCATAAGGGAGAGAACTACTTTTATTGTGTGTATACATACTCTCTGTTCTCCCAGTGGAAACAGATCTGAAATTCAAACTCTCCAAATCTTTTAATTCAGCCATAGGCAGGGGCTAGGATGTTGTTGGACTCCAACTCCAGTCATTTCCTGACCATTGGCTATGTTTGCTGGGGCTCATGGGGATTGGACTCCCCATCTTTGCATAGAGGATTCATCTTCCTGTGTCTGTAATTGTCTAAAAGTGCACGTTTATATGCATCTACTCAGAAGTAAGACCCATTGAGCTCACTGGGTTTTACTTCTAGGTAAGTGTGTAGCGTAGACTGGTCCCAGGTCACATAATTACTTATCTGTCATACATTTTTTTAAAATTCTTATATAGTGTTGAGAAAGACTGACTGACTGGCTTCCTTGCCCAAGGTAGCAATCTGTAGTATAGCACAGGTGATATTTGCTCAAATGTAAAACTCCTCACCATGTCTGCCAGTTACTAGGCTGAGCTGATAGTTACATACTTAGCTGAATGTTGCCTCCCTTTTTTCTCATGCTGAGACAGGCAAAAATTCAACAGGTGTAGCTCTCCCAATCACTGCAACTTCCTGCGAGGAAGGTTTGCACATAGTTGAATTTCTGCATGTCAGGCTGGGAGTAGATAAATGGAGATAAATATCTCTAAATGGAGATAGCAGGGAACTATATGTACCTAGCAATAAAGTGCTGTTTTATCAGCTTACATTTTTCACCAATAATTGTAAAGGTCACATAAAGTACAATAGCATCTTCAAAACTCAACAAACCAGCCTTTAGTTGTTTTCACAGCTGCATTTATTATTCTATTGTTCTTCACTTCATAATTTCCTTCTGTTATTGCTTTGGTTTGTGGTAGCACCAAGGGAACTTGCATCTCAATAAACTAGATAGACATAATTTACAAAAATGACAAGAAATACAATCGGTATCATCCAAGGATTTTTTTTGTTAAAAGTTGCTTGAATATTTGTTCTGTTTTCACCCCCCCTTCCCTCCATGTTTTCCTGAAGACTAAACTTCTTTTTTTTAAAAAAAGTTCTACTTTGGGAACTTTTTGGACTATCATTAACTTTAGCTACAAGTAAATCATTGGCATCTTTTCTGTCTAAGCTGCAATCTAATATTTGCATATACAAGTGAGTAAGCCTCATTGAACACAATGGGGCTTACTTCTGAGTAGACATGCACAGGATCGCACTGTTAATTTCTGAAGAGAAAGGAGTACGATTTTACTTGCAAAACCCAGAGAGCTTCAGCTATTGGGCGGTTTAAAAATGTAATAAATAAATATAAATAGCTTCACCTAAAGTTTTTGTTTTTAAAATGATATTACATCTATTTAGATCACATGTACATAGATTTAGTTTGAAGTGTACCCACATGGCCTTGTCTTATGTCTTTCCCAAAAATATTTTGTAAATCCTTTTGGTAAAGGAATGATTCCATCAAACTATATCCAGTGGTTTCTGTGTAAGGTTTAAATCCTACATCACACTGGTACTTGTATAATGATTGGATGTATAATTGTACTTGTATAATTGTTATGCCTTATATAAATTTTAGATCACACATGGTAAAAAGTGTTTTTGAGGAGTCCATGACTAGATGCTTAGATCTTTGACAAACAAATTAATGGACTATTCTAGCAAAAGACTATTAATCTTAGAACCTAGAGGATGGAAGAAAGTTCTGAAAAGGTGTCAAATTGTGCTTAACTAGTAGGCAGGTGTCACTAAACCCCAAGTATAATAATAGATTTTGGCACAGGAAAAAGCATTTTAAAATAATAAGAATGAGAATAATATATTTCATCCCCATAGATAAACCATCATAAAGATATTCAGAAAGAACTATTTTGTAGGGCAAGTTGTAACTATAGTGTATTGCAAACCAATGATTATAGACTGCAGTGGCAAGTGGTGGTAGACAAAGAATGAGTGCAATAAAAATTGATTCAGAAAATGGAATGAGAGCTACCCCATGTGCAGCATAGTTCAGTGGAGAACCCATAGTCTTTAATTATATAAGAGACATCTTAGCGCACCAACAAAATAGCGTTGAAGCAGCTTATTGCATTTCTGATATTCTCCTTTCCCCTCCATTTTCTGCCAACATGGAAGACCATGCCTGCCTCCAACTGTCTGAGCATTTTCATGTGCTCAGCAAACTCATGGGAAGGAGAGGGATAAAAGTAATTCTCAGTGCCTCCATTTCCAACTTCCACGGAAGAGAGCCTGCTTGCATGAGAACATAAGATGAGCCATGCTAGATCAGATAAAGGGTTCATCTAGTCCAGTATTCTGTTCACACAGTGGCCAACCACGTGCATGTGACAAACCCATAAGTACAACATGAGTGCAACAGCATTCTCCCACTCATGTTCCCCAGCACACTGCCTCTGATTTCAGAGGTAGCATATAGCCATCAGAACTAATACCAATTGATAGCCTTATTCTCCATTAGTTTGCCTCCCCTTTAAAGCCATACAAATTGGTGGCCTTCACTACATCTTGCAGAACTGAATTCCATAGTTTGTGTGAACAGTATATACACTCAGGGATCCTGCCTCTTGCCCAATTCTTGATTGGTTAGCTTTCATGCATGTACAACCTTAAGATGAAGTGCCTAAGCAGGGGGGCAAAACCATATTGTGCCGGTGGGTTGAATTGCCCCTCACCGAGCCCTCCATGGATGAGTGACTAAAGTGTGTGTCTTTGAATACATTGAGTGTGTTTGTGGAACAATGCTTGTTCCAGCAGTCTGCTTCACCTGAGATATACATTGGGAGCGTATTGTTGATGAGGTCTGTGGGTACCAGGGTGTTGTTGTTATAAGTCCTTGGAAGTACTAACAACTTTCGGACTGCTGGATTCTACCATTGAGGGTTGATCATGGGCAATTGTAAATGTCCAGCTCTAAAAGTATTTCTGTGAACTTTTTTGGCAATTGACTTTTAGATGATTTAGTTTAAAGTTTCCAGGTGTAAAGACAGATGCAGGGGTCACATTTTTAGCTGATTTATGCCAGGGGAAATGTGACCCGTAGCACACTGAATACAGACTCCCTGTGTTCCATGTCCCTCATTCTTTCAACATCTCTGCAATGGAAACTGCTGTTGTGTAATCACTTTCTGCAGCACTGATAGGTGAATCACTTACTGCAGTACTGATAGGTGAATCACTACAGCAAATGCAGCCATGTGCCTTTTTTATTATTATTGCAGAAATTAACTTGGTGGGGGGATTCATTTACAGCCCAAGTGCCATACAGGCTAACAGTTCTAATTCCTTTCCCTGCATCCCTGGTGATATAAGTAGGGCTGTGTGTCTCTAGCCCCAAACCCAATAGGTCCTGTCCTTAAGCACACTGAGCTGATAGGCAGTGTCATATTCTGCTGAGCTGCATAATTGCATGCTTGCATAAGACTAGGTTTGAAAAAGAGAAATTGGCATGCCTCTGAACAAAGGGAAAGTTGGCTGAGAGATGGCAACTATTTTATTGTAAGTATGAAGGGGCCAAATCTGGTTCTGCGGGGTCTAGGTTTCGAGTGTTTCAACAGTGGGGTAATAATCAACTCGACAGTTGTCATGCTCAGCTGACTCATTCATCCTCTGTCCTCTCCCCCCCTCCTCCCACTACTATCCCATCAGCCATTGCTGCTTAAATAAATTGATCCTGCCACCTGGACTAGAGTGGCAGCCGCTACTTTGACCGTTATTTCTTTGCAACTCTGTGGCTGATGAAATAACAAACAGTGGCTGAGGAAATAACTAGTGCTGCCCTCCACACAACATGATAACCAATGGTGATGACCAACTCTGCACAATGCTTGTGTTGGTTATTTTGGCCAAATAACCAACTGTTGACCAAAAAACTCCCTCCACACAACACAATGGCCCATGGTGGGTTAAATAACAAACCGTTGACTATTTAAACCACCTTTGGTTATTGTGTTGTCTGAACCCAGTCTGAGAGTATGATGCTAGTGATCACAACTCTCTGAGTGTCAGCCCAGTCTTCCACAGGAGAAGTATTGGCAGCCAATGACTTTCTTTAGCCTCTTTTCCATCTGACTTGGGAGAACCCCAAGGTTTGCAGAGGTACAACCCATCTTTAGGTGAAAGGCTCTTGGGTGAATTCCACCCCCATAACCCAGTGAGAACGGGCATGCTTACTGGGCACAGAAAGCTGACTGTTTGGCGGTGGCGGTGGAGTGGGGGAATGGAAAACCAGCCGGGAGGAGGAATCAAATGTAGCGGCTGGAATACTGGCTGGGCAGCACTCCCTCTGGTAATATTTTGTTGAAGCTCCCAGTAAATAACCAAATGTTACTTATATAATGTTATTAATACATGTAGTCAGTGGAGGCTGGTGGCTCTGATGGCAGGGGGGCAGTGAATCCACTTTGCACCTTGGATAGCTCCTTTAGAGCTATTAGAGTTCTGAATGAACCCCAGAGCAGATTCACCACCCCACTGAAACAGGATCCACCAGCCTCCACTGCATATAGTGCCTCTTGAAAACCCATTGACTTTCCTATCTTCGTGTATTAATACTGATTTCTGTCCCCATGCCCTGTTGTGTATATCATGCCTACTCACTTACTCTGCAGTCCTAAGCACCCTTATTGTAAATAAGCTTTGATCTCCTGCATACCACTTCATGGGATTGCACTGTTGACCTGGCTCTGGAACAAAGGTTTTTCTGAAAGCTCAGTGATCACAGAGAACTGGGAAGAAATAATTCCATAGCCAGAAGCTATAGCACAGCCTCTAGTGTGTTTGCACATACTGAGCTTCTTGTGACATTTATTTTATTTAAAATTTTGATTTATTTAACATGATTTTTTTCGGCCAACTCTTAAGGGTACAATCCTACCAAGGATAAATCTAAGATGGCTGCTTCTTGGGTTTCCTAATAGTGGTTATTGTAGCACAAAAGCAGGTGCTTGGAAAACGGGTGCTCTGTGAGGAGGGAACTATACAATGTGCAACCATCTTTTTCTTGTCCCTATCTGCCCTATTGACTGGCAGAGGACCATCACAAGTGAAAGCACATTTGTCATGTGTCCTAACTATAGGGTCAGTGCCTCTAATTTCCTAAAATTGTCTGGATTCCACAACCACCTGGAAATTAACACACAATTGCTCCTGGCATCTGTTTCCCTGTGTGTGGTTTGAACCCCAGCTGGTTCTGGTCAGTGGTTCTGTCTTGTAGGTTTATGCCATCTTACAGTCACTTGGAGTGTTGAGTCTTTGTACTGCAGTTTCATCAGCAACAGTTCTGAAGTGATCTGCTTCTTCCTGTAGCTCCAGACGATCTTATGCTGAGGATGTGTCGATCAGAGGTGTATGTGGCTTTACAGCGATACCCAGAAGCTCTGGAGGATTTGGAGGTGGTGTGCAGCCAAGAGCCAGAAGAGTGTGAGGTGAGTAGAGTTTACAGATTTGGGTTGTGGTCCAGGGAAATATGTATTTACCAAAAGAGAAGCTGCGAGATAGGGCTGGGATTTTGCAAAAGGCTAAGCTTGAGCTGAGATGCTGGAGCTCTCTGATCAGGTGGAAAGGGAATGGTTTCCTTCATGGAAGTTCTTTATTTAATTGATTGGATAGCCCTTCCCCTAAACCCTGAGGTAACAATGTTGACACCATAAAACCTATTAGAATGATTGAAATCACACTCCTTCCTGTTCCCGGTCTACCAAGAGCCAACAAATGCAAAATGTTTCACACTGCTTCTAGAAGATTCTCAGAAGGAAGCCATTCTACAGCTGAGGGGCAGCCACCATCTACACCTCTCAGTATGCACAGAGTCCGATAGTAAACTTAAGGGAGTTTGCATGGAAGATCTGGCGGTCTTTGAATTATGGTGGGAAATGTACATGAGATCGTAGTGAAATCAAGCCAAATCATGCCCCCTGATGTATCAGACTACATCTCCCATCTTCTCCAGTCAGTGTGATCTTGCTGGCTGTGGATAATGGAAGTTGTAGTCTGACAATCTGGAGAGCACCAGGTTGTGGGTGCCTGACCTATAGGTATCTACGGGCAATAGCTGAAGGGGCCATCACAAAAGGCAAGAGTGCTACCCCGCCCCCGGTAATGGGAGCACTGAGATCTTGAAGGTCTTCCTTTGGGCCTACTGCCCTTGTGTACAACGTTGATTCCAGAGACGAGCAGAGTCTTCATCTACACACCAAAAGCACTGCTTAAGTATGTGAATTCATTGAAACATTTCCTAAATGCATCTTTTGCATCCCTTGATGTTTTTGTGTATGGAAGAGTTTGCTGTAATGCTTTCCAGGGTGAAAGACATCGATGGGGAAGTGTATGTAACAATATAGATCTTGCAATACTAAGAATATTGCAAAATCTAAATCCCACTATATTATTTTTATTTTGATCAGGGCCAATTCCCTCTGCATTTTCAGGTAGATCTCTTTTTCTTTCCCACTTCTGATTTCTTCATAATAGAGAAGTTGGGGCTATACCTTTGCATTACAGAACTTTAAGCTAGTTCACGATACCATGGAGTTGTCATGCTCCTCTCTTCTTATGATTACATACAAAGAAATATAGATTAGGGAAGGATTTTAGCTCCATGTAGGGTGCATGCCCTGAAGCCACAGTATCAATGAAAGGGGTACATAGATCATCGCCTTGTAAACTTCTATCAGAAAACAGGCAGTTTTGGCCCTGAAGAGCAACGGCGGATGTGTTCACTCATTACTGTGAATCTCACTTTTAAATATCAGCACCTTGCCTATAGCCTGGTGCAGCTCTTCATGGGTAATCCCGAACT
This sequence comes from Elgaria multicarinata webbii, assembly GCF_023053635.1. Classification (NCBI taxonomy): domain Eukaryota; kingdom Metazoa; phylum Chordata; class Lepidosauria; order Squamata; family Anguidae; genus Elgaria; species Elgaria multicarinata. The sequence goes on along the minus strand of NC_086173.1, from coordinate 91,760,448 downwards.
TGGAAATTATCCTGGTGGCTTTGTGGGGTGGATCTTGTTCGGAAACACACTAACCAAATCTGTCAATGAAGCATTTGGTTTCAAGTGTGGAATGTAAACATCGCATTATGCTAATGGGTTCATCTGCCAATTTCATATTATGTTCAGTGTGCCTAGACAACTCTATTGGGTTTAAGAATAATATATATATATATATTCTCCCCACTTTTAGAGCTGTCTGGCTTCCTGTCATATACAATCTTTATTCAGTCGATCTCATTGCTTCTATGTAAGAAACATAGTAAGACAGAAAGCTAAGAAAAAGCTGGAAGAATAGGCCCAAATGGTTAGGGAGCACATGTTGTGGAGGTGTGCTGGACATCAGCTAGGTAATTGTCTCTGGTTTCTTTAATTAATTAAAGGACTACTTTTGAAAGCCAATTGGGAAAGTAATGATAAATCATTCCATTGAATTAGAGTAAAATTACCCTTGTTGTGAGGGTAGTTGAAATTCTCTTTCTGTATTGTGTTGATGTTGTATTTTACTCTTGGAAGCATATTTTAATTTATTTATATCACACCTTCCTGCCCCCCTCCCAAAAGAAGTCATTCAAGGTGGCGATATATTTTAATATAAATTATTTTTACATTTATGCCAGGGACTTGGAGTGGGTGACAATGCATGTGAACAGAGTACTACTCTTGGCTGATAGATTTGTGTGGCACTTGCGCTGCCATTTAGACATGAAGTTAAGACCATTTGGTTCACCAATATTTTTAACTGATTTACCCTCTTGATGTTTTATTGGGTCTGTTGATTGCTACTCTACTGATATTTGTTTGTTGCTCAAACAATTTTTTTTTTTAAAAAAAATATAGCATTGTAATTCAAGATTTTCTTCTGTCCATTACTTGTTTGGAGTTTTTCCTTGGAAAAGAGACTTAGAAATAGTTTAAACAGAACTTATAAACAGGAACATGTATTAAGGTCAGATAACTCCCTTTCTGTAAAATCCTAATCTAAGATTGTAAAAACTAATAGAAAAGACATGCATTTCAGGAAACCTGAAAGCTTCTGTTTAAAACCATTTGTTATTTCCTTCTTCGCAGGGCTTTTTTAGGAAGGGGAAAGTGCTCCTGGAAATGGGGAAACAACCAGAGGCCCTGCTGCAGTTCCAACATTGCCTCACACTGGATTCCAGTTTTCATGCTGCTCAGTATGAGACAGAAAAGGTAAATGCCCAATGGCCATTTAGCTCCGAATTATACTTCTGGAGTTGAAATCAATTGGTTTCAATGGCAAGTCCTTGGACTTGGCTTTCCGGGTTCCAACAAAGTACGATGAGATTGGTCTTCTGTTATAGACCATATAATGTATAGGTCATGCCAGGTCAGATTGCTCAAAACAGGGAATGTTAACCTGTTTTCTCATGGTTAAAGCAATGGAAATTTTCTTTGACCAATCATAAAACCAAATTGACACTTTAACTGAATTGGCACTTTGTGTATATTGCCCTCCACCCCAAGCATTTCTTCTCAGATGGTTTGTTTTAGGGGTATATGACAACTGTTGAGTAAAATGGCATATGTGATAGATGACTGCTAATATATATTTTACTAGGCATGCTGCTAGTGAACTGTTAAGAGTTACAAGAATGAAAGGAAAAACATTTTAGGATGCAATTCTATGGGTTGCACCCTTGATGGTCATAAGACCCCAAACTTGAAGGTTTATGATCATCCTTTGCTGGGCAGGAGGAGCAGTGGCAGTAATCATCATCACCTCCTTTTCCTCCTGCCCTGCATATTTTGCTAGGTGGGCTACTTTTCCCGTCTAGCTGGGCTGCTTCAGAGGGAGAGGAAAGGAGGCCCAGGGAGGCCTCGGGATAACTTGTATCCCAGCCTCTCCAGTCTCCTCCCTTCCCCACTAACCAAACACCCCCTTCCCCCCTTTTCTGAGGTTGAGTTCCTGACCTCAGAGAGCAGCCAATGCAGTTCTTCCTGTGCTGGCAGGGAGGGGGAGGAGTGGGTGCTCCTGATTCCTCCTTCCAAGGTTGGAGCCCTGTCTTTGACCTAATATGGGAGAACCTGAAATATCTTATTGCCCCTCAGATACTGTCTAGGAGCCATTGAATTGCTCCTTCCAAAAAGAAGTTTTAGCTGTAGCGTCAAAGACTATTGAAATCTATGTTCGGCTAACTTAACAAATATCCAACTGATGGTATTACTTAAAAGCCAAGTTCTACCTTGCCGTATCACAAATGAAGTAACATGTTTTCTTCTTATCAGATTCTCATGAATGATGCGTCCCCTCTTCCAGGGACTGTTGTGGAGCTAAAGAGTGACATCAATCAGAACTTGAAAGGATCTAATTCAGGGAAAGAGGTAACTTTACTTGTTTGTCTTAAAGGAGAACCCCTACAGGTAAGCAACACGGGATGGTATCTCTACCAATGACAAGGATGCTTCCAGATGTAGGTGTTTGTTCTTTTTCCTTTTTTATCATGCTATCGCCCTGACTCATTCATGGAAACTTAAAGGGACAACCTGGCCTCCCACTCTTAAGCCTCCTGTGTTATCCCACTACTTCTGTCATTTTTCTTGCCACTGAAAGTCCATTGAGGAAAAGAAGATGGAATAGCTGCACACTGTCTTCTAATGGCCAGGGCTTGGGCGACTAGGGATGAGCGAATCAGGAAGACTCACACTTGCCAAATTTCTCCGAATTCCACCCTGAAACTTGTTCGTCTTGAGTTTGTTTCAGATTGCAATCTTTATTCCCACCCACTCACCCTTTTCATGTGAAAATCCATGCATATTTCCCCAAATGTACTCTTCAGTTGTGTGCTTCTTTGAAATGTGCACATTCCTCCCCATTGTATTTGTGGAGCTAAAGAGTGTATTTGTGCTCATTTTTCAAAAGTAAGCATCTTTCATGTGCTTTTTTCAAGTGTATGCATGCCGCTGAACACATTTCAGGTTTGGTCTGGGAATCACATTGCGAGCTCAGAAATGCATCTAAGTACGTGTGCTTCCAGAAAGTGCAAACTAGGTCAATCCTGGATCAAAACCGAACCGAAACAAATTTCTCATACATCTCTAGCTAGAAGCCTTCCTCCTGGAAGCACTTCCGAGTCAAGTAAAAGGAGTAATGCAATGGAATGTGGTTATAGGGGCCTTCACTTGAATCCTTTCATGCCTTGAATGAGGGGATCATGGGCTGCATGGGCTTCCCCTGCTTGCTACTAGAACTGCACGCTGCCTCTCTCCTCCCCTGGCAGAGTGCCGACTCGGTTGTAGGCGCTCTCCGCACATACATCTATGCATGCATGTAGTAGTATTTATCCACAGACCTTTGTAGAAGGAGGGGGAGACAATGCATGGTTCTAGCAGTAGGTGCCCCCCCCCACAGGGCCCTGTGAACTCTTCCACTTTCACTGGCCTGGTTCAGACAACACGCTAAACCATGCTGCTTAACCACAAAGTGGTAAAGGGAATGCGTTAACCTTAATGCATTCCATTAACCATTTTGTGGTTAAGCAGCATGGTTTAGCGTGTTGTCTGAACCAGGCCATTGAGACTGTAGAGAGTTTGTGTGGAGATACCTTATGTATGTGTGCATCATATGGGCCAGTTGCCCAGTGTTGGAACAATTGCTTTCTACATCTGTCCCCTTTGAATAGGATCTAACCTCATTCGAGAGCTGAGGGTCTTATAGAAAGCAGGATAAGTAGAAAAGTACCCCTAACAGGGTTTTATATTGCAATAAAACACCTGTATTTTGCATGTTTGCAAAATACAGCAATGTTGGATACCTTAATATTTCAGAAATATAAATAAGCTTTTAGAACTGACATCTTATTTTCTTTCATGTGTATCTCTTTCTCTCCTTTTTCTCTCTACTCATAGTCTTGACTCTTGGGCTGTTCTTGAAAGACGTGTTTATCATGTTGCTTTTCTTAAATAGGACTTGAAGGGAAAAACGGAATTTTTTTTGGGTGAAACTGCATCTGATCACACCCAAGCAGCACTTCCTGTGTCAGACTGGTTGAGGCAGAAACCAAGCTCAGGTTTTTCTGCAAAGAAAGAAGGTGGTGAGAATTTTTCTTCTTCAGCTCACTTTCATCCAGTCCTGTAAGTAGGGATGTCACAAGCGCCTCCCACCCCCTGGACCCAGGCGGGAGATCCTGGCATGAGCATGGACCCCACTTGAGCACCCATGAAGCCCCTAGAGTGGTTGGCAACCACCCATGTGCCCAAACTGCACATTCCCCCCTGCATCAATGGCAGCTGCCATTAACGCAAGGGTAAAGGCGTGAGCAGAGCATTTGTGCCTTTCCTATTGCTTAAATGGGGCCTTAATGGCCACCATTGAAGTAGTGGGGGGGGGGGAGAGTGTGCAATTTAGGGAGGCTCCGGAAATGGCACAATTCCCTCCGTTGTGTCAATGGCGGGCGCCATTGATCCAGGGGGAGATGCACAATTTTGGCACAAGGGTGGCTCGCTGCTGAGCACTTGCTGGGGTAAGCCAATGCCCAGAAGAGGGGGACAGACAGCGGTGGGTGAATTCACCCACCCCTACCTGTAAGGGGCCTTGGTATTATAAGTATAGTTGTCTAAGCTGCATCTGTCAATTTTTATAGGCTGTATTAGGCACAAAGTCCTACTGGAGGAGCAAAGATCTACATAATTTGTGTGATGAATCTAGCAATTGTTTATCAGCCGGATGCTATTAAATTTGTTCATCTAGCCTTTCTGGCATTGTGATGCTGCACAATTCAGACACCATTACTGTCTCATCTGCCTCTGCCCATCCCATCACGGTACTGCCTGAAGCAGGCCGTTTCATCATGAGGGCAGGCCCCATGAATCTCAGTTGAGAAGCATTTGTATGCTCCTAAGATAGAATTGTGTACAGTCCAGGCATCCCAGGAAATAAGTCCTGATGGCTATATGCTACCTCCACTATTAGAGGCAGTATGCCTCGCTACATTGGTTGCTGGCAACATGAGTGAGAGTGTGCTATTCCACTCATGTCCTACTCATGGCCACTGTGTGAACAAAATGCTGGACATAATAGACTCTTTGTCTGATCCAATATAGCTCTCTTATGGTCTTATGAGAACATGTTATTCTTAAAACATATGGCAGATACTATTGGATTATGCAAAACTGATTATTGATCTGATTATGTAGAACAAGTTTAATGCGGAAGTTATGAGTCACCTCACATCACGTCTGGCATGTTTGCAGAAGGTTAAGAATATAAGAAGAGCCATGCTGGATCAGACCAAAGGTGCAAGATAGGTGAGCATCCCAGATGAACACAAAGAGAGAGAATAGTTTCAGGATGTTAAAAACAAATTTATTGCTGAAAAGCCTGATGCATTTCGGCCTCTTGCTTCTTGTTAGGTCTTCTTCAAAGCAACGTAACAAAGTCTGCAGAAATGATTTACAAGAGATTGTCTTGTGTTATAAGCACTAGTGACTAGGTGTTTATAGCATCCTGAGACTATTCTTTCTCTTTGTGTGGATCAGACCAAATGCTTATATTTTCCAGCATTTTGTTCCCGTAGTGGCCAACTTATAGGAACCCCATAAGTAGAACATAAGTGCAACAGCACACTCATGCTTGTATTTTTCAGGCTGGAAGTATTATACAGCCATCATAACTAGTATCCATTGATAGCCACTCTTTGATAGATTTGTCAGGAGGCAAACCTCATAGGGCAACTTCACACATCATGCGGAGACATATTTGGGTTTGTGACTAAATTCACATTCAATAGGAAACCAAAGTGAATCAGAGTGCCCTGGGTTGCCCAAGTACATGCATTTCATGCTCGCTCTTAAAACTCAGGTGTACAGCTCAAAAGATGTAAAGTGTGAATTGGCCTTTACTGATGCAATTTTGCTTGGCTCTTGGGTGTAATATGGCATCAAGGTTGGCCTTAAGACTGCTAATCTGGTGGGACAGAAAAGACATGGCTTCCTTCTGTCAGATCTGTGACTTTGTTTACTGAATCTTTCTGTACCTTGGATTGTCCAGTACAAAGCAAAGTTGATACAATCTACAGCTAAAGGTGGGATACAGGGACAATGTGGTCAGTATGGGATGTTCAGCATCTTTCTCTTGTTCTTTTGCTAACTAGATCTGGAGGACAGAGCATCAGCAGATACAATAGGAACAAAGCCCACTGAAGATTCTCTGCTAGACCTTGAGAGCCTCCTGAGTACATCAGACTTGGAATGTTCTCTTTGTATACGGTCAGTTTGTTAGCAGGGTAGCTAGAAGGACTTTTGGATAAAGGCTCACCTGCTTAGCTTGGTGTGAAAACTTGTTTAAAGGCCTTGCCACATTCTTGTAGGAGCAATATGTTTGGCAGACTCCCAAATTGCACTCCTGCACCAAACATTGTCCAATATTCAGCAACATTTGAAACTACCTTTTCCAACAACAAGGACAACATCAAGTCCTTGGAATATTGCTTGTTTAGTAATCCAGTCAAACACAGTAGTCATGCTGTCATCACTAACATTGCTACCATTGAATCTTGCATCTAAGAGATTTGCAGCTGTGCAGACTGACTGTAGATCTACAATAGTGCTTTTTATTTGTATTGAAGTGCACTGATAACTGCTGGGGCATATCACACATTCCATATACTGCTTTTCTAGCATTATTTCCCACTTTTTATTTCATATCATCCAAAAATACCACAACAAATTTCCCCTTGCCCTCCACATGTGAAGCAGGAAGGAGATGTTGTGTAATTAATGGTGCAATCCTATGCATGTTTAGACAGAAACAACTCATGCAATTCCCAGGATTCTCTAGCCAGCATGATCCAGTTTGCATGCAAGTACCTAGAACACTTATAGTCTCTGGCTGTGAAATGATTTGATACTCATTTCCCTTGAAGGTTTGTACTTTAAAGAGAGAGGGAGAGGTGAGAGCTTTGGAGATCAGCCCTAATGGCACTCCTACTTCTTGTCAAGCTTTAAGAAATATATTGCAGGTGCTAACAGGAAGAAAAGAACTCCTGCTACATCATACGATGGTCCAAGGATGACCGAGTTGATGGTGGTCAGTTTTTTAAGCTAGTGTAGAAAAATAGGGAAACCATGCAATGACCAACTCTTGTTATGCAAACCTATTTGCATCCAAAACTTTAGGGAAACTATTCGTTGTTCATCTTACTTAATAGCTAGTGAGGAATCTGTCTTCCATTATTTTTTCCTAGTTGTCCTTTGAATTCTAGTTAGTTGATTAGGTTTCAAAATTATTCAAGGCACTGTATTGTGAAGGTGAATAGGGAGCTTCATCCCACGTACCTGTTTCCCTTGAATTATCCCTTACAGCACTAAGCTGTCACCGTTGTTGTTGCTACCAGGTGGCAAGATCCTTTGCATACCAGGAAATGGGCTTTAGGGGAAAAATGTAAAAAAAAACATTAAAAATCAACGGATGACCCAATCCAATTCAAATTTGGTATGCTTAAAGCTCTCCTTAATATCTATTACTGTGCCAATTTTGATGTCTTTATCTTTAAAGCTTACGCAGATGTAAGCATTTGTTTAATTTTTCTTCAAATACTGCTCCTGCGCCCCAGTGGCTGCTCGGATGATACGCTCAAAAACTAGTAGCAAAATATGGCAAGCCTTTTGCCTTTATAGCACAATTAAAGCAGGATGCATGGGAGTACTTCACAATAAAAGCTGATTATAAGCTGGAAAACTTTGGAGTCCTTTGCACACAATTCACAGTGATTGCACAGTATAACGCTGGTGTGATAAAGCTCTACATCTCTTCTAAGACTTACCTTTGCTCTTCAGTGCTGTCACCTATCCTTGCAGTGGCTCATTGAGATGTTGTCTGGTTGTTTCTCTGTAACCCCTTTTCTTTCAAAGAAGGAGACTACACGTAACATTTCTAGAGCAATAATTATATCTGAGCATATAGATATACTGCCTGCCTGCTGTCAGTTTTTTCTCCATCATGCTACGTATCTTAGGACATTGTTAACAGGGATAGGTCCCAGGTTTGATCCCCAGCATCTCCAGGTAGGGCTGAAAAATCTCCTGTCTGAAGCTCTGGAGAGCCATTGTTGCCAGACAGTGTCAACGATACTGGCCTAGATGGACCAATGGTCTAGCTCAGTATAAGGCAACCTCCTATGCTCCTATGACTATCCATTTTTAGATTAATCTTTTTCAGCTCACCTTTTCTCCATTAATCAAGGAAATGATGGAGAGAAATGAAAGTGAACTGATTCCTGAATGCTTTAGGAACCCTCTCTCTCTCTCTCTCTCTCTCTCTCTCTCTCTCTCTCTCTCTCTCTCTCAATCTCTCTGTGTGTGTGTGTGTGTGTGAGAAAGAGAGAGAGAGAGAGAGAGAGAAGATTTAAAAGCTTAATTCCATCTAGCCTTGCCAAAAGGCTGATGCTAGAGTGGATTTATGCCTGTAATTAGACAATGTCTTTATTGAATTACCAACTTTGTAACCAAGGATCATCCACCTAAACTTTATTTAAGGGCAATTGTTTGGCCCTGTGCCAATGAGATCAAAGCAGTGGTTCTGTGGCATTCAGAATGGAGAAAGGACTAAGGAAAAGTGCTCCATATTACAGATGAAAAGGTATTGCTTGCTTGTCATGGCTTCCTGTGTCTGTGAGTGGCTGAGATTGTTATCCTATACACACTTACCTGGGAGTTCATCCTATTGAACCCAATAGGGCTTACTTTTGAGTAGACATGTATAAGCTTGCACTGTAATTCTCCTTCCCTCCCCAAAAACAACCAGGACCCCAAAATGATTTATACCAATCAATTATAGGGAAGCTGAGCCTTTTGAACTTCTGAAAATTATAAATTAAAAACATGCTTATAAAAAAACATTTCTCCCAATATTGGGACACAGAGAGGCAGATAACAAGTGCTTCTCATGTAGCTCCCTGGTCTACCACCAGAACATCCCTGAAACTCTTGGACATGCCCTCCTCTTGTGTTAGAATACATGAGGAGGTAGATTATCTGTTCCATGCACAACTGTCTGGAAAAGTCTGCATCGTGCCACAGATAAGCTGCACATTAACACATGGCTCATGAGTGTGATTCTATACAACACAGGAAGTTGTGGCTACTAACGCAAAATGGCAGCATTTATTCTAATGATTCCTCTTTAACCAGATGCATTCTCTTTCATGGGACAATTCATTCTATGTCAACACTGCTGCAAGATACTTCTGTAGGTACAACCTTGTCACCTCAATCGAACCTAGCCCTGTCTTCTTCATTTTCTAATCTTCCTCAGTCCTGACCCTCTGAGAACCCACTAAGGGTCCTCCATCCTTGTCTGGAAGATAGTCTTGTCTGGAAGATAGTCTTCTGCAGTATGCAAACTAGATATATGATACTAAGATAGTTGTTAAGGGCTACAGGTGCAAAATACAAAGGCCTGAGTTGTGGCCCAATCACAAGGAAATTTATGCCCAGTTTATGTCGATACGATTCCCATGGTATGGCTGCACAGAGAGCTTAGTAGGGTCCCCAAAGTTTTGGGGTCAATGGACACGTTTGGAATTTTGAGAGAGTGTTGTGGGCACTCTCACACAATAGCTATCATGGGGGTTTGCCATTCATAAAATGGCTGTCATGGTGGACATGGCCAGTCACAATACTCTCATTTCCCAGAAGGCAAACTGGTGAAGCTAAAAGAAAAGTCACCTGCCCAAGGACCTACATACAAAACAGAAGTGGAGTCTGAGCTCTGAAACACAAAACTGCTCTTCTGAACCCAAATGGAGACTATGTTGGAGAATAACACTTCACTTTGCATCATGCCAGTCCTGTTGTTGTTGTTGTTGTTGTTACTACTACTACTACTGCTACAAAAGACACCTTAAGAAATAAAATAAAAACAGGAGGGGCAGGGAGCCCGGTTGGCACCAAGAGAAGTGTCCACGGGCACCACATTGGAGACCCAGTACCTTGCTGGTTTAACTGACAGGTTTGACTGTAGGACCCTTGTGGGCTGATTAGTCTGTGCAATTGGCTTCCTCTCTTCAGCATCGCAGTGTCTTGGAGGAAGCTTTCCCATGCTCACGGTGGGGTGTGCCAGTACACAAGAAACTGTTTTGAGTATGCTGTTGCATGTCGATGCCAGTAGCTTACTTGGCCCTCCAGTTGTGAAGCATGGCTGGTAAACTCTCCAGGGACTGTCTCAGTTGTGCCACCTGCCATCATTTATCCTGCAATGTCAGTGCACAAATCTGGGGCCTCATTTGTGCCCAGTGAATTTTTTGGGCCCCTTCCCAGAAAGCTTGTTCTATTTAAATGTATTGCCAACTTTAAATGACAAACCCAACAGAAGAGATATCAATCAAATAAAAGGATACGGAGGAAATCCTGAATCTCCTGCTGAATGCTTGTCAGGGGTTGGCATTTTTTACAAATTGTCTGATGTGCTGATGCTGTCAGGTGAAAAGAAAGGGCAAATTTTGTATAAGATGTGGTTATTTCAGTACACGCACATCCCTGAAATAGCAAAGATGTGAGGCAAATATAAATAAATACCCCCTTCCTCATAAAAACTTGGAAGTGTGCAGAGGAATTTCTCTGGATTCCACCAGAGTGAGCAGCTGGCCCATGTGCATCAGGGGCCAGCAAGGTCAGGCAACTGGCAAGAGCCCATGGGCTCAGAAGGGCACATCCCTGCCAGCCCAAAAGAGCTTACACTCACTGCCAACCATCAAGTGGAGATCCGTGTTGGGAGTGGGAGAAGAGACTGGTTGACATTTTTCTTCAGAGAGCTGTCTGTCACCAAATGCTTGGCTCTGAGGGACTCCTTCCTCAGAGCCAAGCATTGTGAAGACTGGAGAGCTGCCTGTCCTCTGTTTAGACAGGCCATGGAGGGCTGTTCTGGAGGAGTGGTGTCCCAGGAGATGGCCCACAGCACAGATGTGGGTTTATGATGATGTTCCAGGTAGTAGGACTTCAAGTATGTGTTCACTTTAGCCAGCCTTGTTAGTCTCATGCTGGTAACAATGTCCTTTCCATGGTGGCATCTCCTCTTCAGCTATATCAATGTTGGAGTTCATCACTGCCGTGTATTGCCAAAGTCTGTTGGACAGATAAAATACAAATGAACACATTTCCTAACAACCTGCTTTATTGATAGCTATAAATTTTTTTGCAATTAATACTAATCACATTTCAGAAATAAATCTCTGCATGTTGTTGGACCTAGCAGGTGAATCCAGCTATTGAATCTCCTGCAGATGGGTGTATTTGTTTATGCTGTTAGTGTATCAAACTTGCTTGCCCCTTGGCTGTTCATAGCAAACTTGCTCCACTGTGTATTTAAAATGGCAGCAGTCCCTATAGGTAAAACTTAGACTCCCAGTTCAGGACAAAGCTGTCCACCAGCTTTGAAATAGGAGTTCTTACCCTTTTGTTTAAACTCTCTCTCTCTCTCTCTCTCTCTCTCTCTCTCTCTCTCTCTCTCTCTCTCTCTCTCTCTCTTTGTGCTTACATTCCAGTCCTTTGTGTTATATCACAATGCAAACCATACTAAGCCCCCCAGAGTAGAAGGGTGTGCTCCCAATTTAGTTGTGATCTTGATATTTTTCCATAGATAGGCACGTGCCTACTGACGGATGGTCTCTTTCTCCCTCTGCTTGTTCTGCAGGATGTTCTTTGAGCCTGTGACCACGCCTTGTGGCCATACTTTCTGCAAAGAGTGTGTGGAGCGTTGCCTCGATCACAGGCCCAATTGCCCCCTTTGCAAGCAGAGTCTTCGAGAGGTAAGGTGATGGGCATGAAGGAAGGAAGCCCCCTGGATCTGTATTAGTTGCTTCTAATTGCCTGGAGATTGTAGATTCTGGCTTGGATCCAACTTCCTCCTTCCACCAGCAGAACAGATTCTGCTGGTGGGATGGGACTTTCTTTTCCTGTCTGCTCCCCTGTGGTCCCCTGCATGCCTCCAAATTTGCTGTGGGCAGACCCCCAACCCTAACAAGCGGATAGGGGGCTGCTGTGGGGAGGAGTGGATGAGGTCGTCTCATTCCACAGCTGGATCTGTTCCGCAGGAGGAGGTTGGATTGAAGCTTCTCTCTTTTCATGTTGGTAGGGGCATTCTTTGTCCTGCAGTTCCACCATTGAGTGGGATAATTAGTAGTAATTGCAACATATTGCTAAAGTGTCCTTGGTTAGGAAAGGCCATCTATGCTTCTAACACCGGTGTAAAAGGAAACCATTTAACAGGTTCAGCTTTATGGCAGCAATAGCTGCACCTGCCAAGACATCTGCAACATCATAATAATCCAGTGATTGTATTCATAGGCACAAAACCTTTAATTTTTAAATAAGGGATGATATGAATAGGGGAGGAGGGAAGCTAAAAGGGGACAGGAGGAGTGCAATGATGGAAAAAATGCTATTCATATTGTATTGAAAAATGAAAATAAATAAATCAAGCCATTCACAATGACCAAAACCTGGCAGTCCTAAGCATCCAGACCACCTGACAAGAAGTTCTTGGCTCCAAGTGCTAAAGCAGAATGGATTTCATAAATGTTACCAGGTATGACCTTGCATAGATAATCAGGCAGAAAACATAAGGGTAACACCCAACTGGAATGGTTTACTTAGAGAAAAGGTATCTAAGGGGACACATAATAGAGGTGTACAAAATTATGGAAGGTGTGGAGAAAGTAGATAGGGAGACATTTTTTCTCCCTCTCTCATAATAGTAGAACTTGGGGTCATCCCATGATTGGTGGGAGATCCAGGACAGATAAAAGGAAGTACTTCTTCATATAGCACATAGTTGAAATGGTGGAATTCACTTCCCCAAGATGTAGTGATGGTCACTGTGCCACGACACAGGCCCTTTACAACAGGCCTGTCATGGACACTCCTTGCTCAAGCTAAGTGCCACCACTTTATGAGCCTGAGGTGAGGTACAAACAGCACCTTTCTACAAACTATGTGGAGAAAGGGGTTAAACAGGAATAATTTCAGGAATAAAATAATGCGCTGTGAATTATATGTGCTGATGGTGAATTAATGTCAGAACGGGTGTTATATGTATATAACTGCAGATGATAAATGCCAAGGAGCCGTGTGGGATTTTTGTGGTAGTAAAACAAACTGAATAAAAATTTATTTCAATGTTCACAAACTTTGTTTCATAATAAAACTTTTCAGACCCTTGTTAAAACCTCTCATCCAATCCTTTCTCTCTTCTCATACATGCTTTCCTTTCTCTCACACCTTCACTCTTGAACTTTCTTTATTATCAGGACTGTTTAATCAAGACCAACTGACTATCTGCACACTACACTCAAAAGACAACCCTCTTTACCCTGATCCTCTAATTCTCCCCTCGAACCAAAGTACTTTAAAAACACACCCCTATCACCTCAGTCATTCCCTTATATACCCTCCTCCCCCCTCCTAAGATATTCAATCCCCACCCACTCAGGTCAACATTCTAAACACAATAGACTTACAAATCCTAGACATATATTAGGGAACTGACTTGTGGGGTATAACGCCACGGTCACCAATTTAGATGGCTTTAAAAGGGGAATGGACAAATTCATGGCTGATAAGGCTATCAATTAGGGCTCTGCACCACCTCGGGCTAAATCCCTGAAACAGAGGTGAGCCGAGCTGATTTGACCTGCCTCAGCCCAGATGTGAATCAGTACTGGGTTGGCCCTGAGGTGCTCCAAGGCTGAATTAGACCAGTACAGAAACCTCAGGACGCCATGGGCCAATTCAGAGCAGCACTGGGCCGCTTCCCTCCACCCACCTGCCTGAGAAAGCTGGCACAAGGCTGTCCATGAGTCCATTGGACTTATCTCCCGCTCCCCGCCACCACCCACCACTGAGACTTATCTGTAAATTGCATCCTCCTCCCAGAGAGCCAAGCTGCATTTTATAGTTAAGATCAAGGTGGCTTTCTATTTTTATAATATCTATGGCTGAAACCTACAGCAGCCATAAAGAGGAATGGCCCTTTTTCGACTGCCATAGTTTGTGGCCATAAATATAGTAAAAATAGAGAGTCACCATGATTTTAAATATAAAATGTGGTCCGGCTCTCTGGGAGGAGGATGTAATTTACAGGTAAGTCCCAGCAGCAGCAGAGAGGCTTGAAGGGAGGGGGCAAGGGGGCTGCAAGCATGGAATGGGGAGTCAGGAGTCCCATGGACTCTTGGTCGGCCTTGTGCCCAGCTTTCCCATGGACTCCTGATTGGCTTTCACCCAGAAACATGCAAGGCTGAGTCGCTTCATGGTGGGGGCGGGGGAGGGAAGGAATCTTGCTTTGGTGGCAAGTCAGGCACCTCCCAAAGTGCCCTGAGTCAAATTGGGGCCATTTTAGAGGCTCTGAAATAGCCTCCAAGGTGAGTTGGGGGGCTGAGCACAGCCCTACTATCAATGGCTGCTAGTCCTGATGGCTATATGCTACCTCCAGTATTAGAGGCAGTAAGCCGATGAGCACCAGTTGCTGTGGAACATGGGAAGGAGGAACATGTGCAATTTGTGGGTTTCCTGTGCACAGCTGTTTGGCCACTGTGTGAACAGAGTGCTGGACTAAATGGATCTTGGTCTGATCCAGCGTGGCTCTTCTTAGGTTCTAAATATGTAACGTCTTTGGTTTCTTCCAGTATCTGAGAGCTGGAAAATACAATACCACAGTGCTGCTGGAGGAGCTTATGACAACTGTCTTTCCATCACAACTGGCAGAAAGAAAATTGGTACACCAGGCTGAAATGACAGAACTTTCGAAGTAAACAGAGACCTATGTACCTGTGCCTGTTGCCTGTGTGTGTCACGCACACATAATATTGGGAAGGGAGAGATGTCATGTCACTATAGTTTGAAGTAATATCATCTACAATACTATACATATCTATTTGGAACTAAGCCCATTGAGTTTTGATGGGATGGCTCCCAGGTAAATTTGTATGAGATTGTAACTCTAGGGAACTACATTGTAGTACAGCCTTCCCAATCTGGCACCCTTCAAATGTTTTGGACTACAATTCCCAGCATTCCTGTTGCATATGCTGATTGGGGCTGATGGGAATTGAAACTCCAAACATTTGGAGGACACCAGGTTGGGGAAGACTGTCACAGAAAGACTGTCCAAAGAAAAAGGGGCCAATAGTAGCATTCTGATAATTATTTTATTCTTATTCTTGCATTTATATCCCACTTTTTTTCCTCTTGCAAGGAACCCAAGACAGCTTACACAGTCCTCTTCATTTATCCTCACAACAACCTTGTGAGGTAGGTTAGGTTGAGAGTCACTGGCCCAAAGTCACCCTGGGAGCTTCATGGCTGAATGGGGACTAGAACCTGGATGTCTGGAGCCCCAGTCCGACATTCTAACCCATACATGAGACTGGGGCAGGATCTACACTACTGCTTTAAAATGGTATAAAACAGTAGTGAGTGACAACTGTTGAGGCCCGGAATACAGCTGGTGGGGGAGCACTCCATATACAGTGTTCAACCCAAAAAACAATCCTTATTTTTTGTTAGTATTGTTTACAATATTATCAGTGAGTATATAGAAATTTTGTAACTTTTTGAACTAGCAAAACACAGACGTTGCATAAGGAATTGAATTGCAATTAACTGAAATCACAGGAGGCTCAATAGATTAATAACCTTATATTTATTCTTGTCCTGCTTGTGGGTTTCCCTGTGGGCAGCTGGTTGGCCACTGTGTGATGGACACATTGCTGGACTAGATGGACCCTTGGTCTGATCCAATATGGTACTTCTTATGTTCTTATTGGAATGCCTCTACTGAGTCTTAGCTATTAACAGTAAGAGCTTTACGCTACAGTATTTTTGTATATTTTCGCCGCCTCTTTTTCCTTCACCCCATCACCTTCTGTCTTTGGCCCCATCCACCACTGGAAGATACCCCTCAAGTGCTTCTCTGATATTGAGTTCAGCTCTAGGGTGGGAAGAAGTTCCCCACATGTCCAAGAGTACACTCATAAATGGGGCCGGTGATATCTCCTACTGTAATGTGTTCCTATTTATCCGCACTGGGAACATGTGATCACACTGCTTCCATCTTCTTCCTGCAGCCTGACCAAGAATATCCCCATCTTTGTGTGCACAATGTCATTTCCAGGCATTGTGTGTCCCCTTCATGTGTTTGAACCTCGCTACCGTCTCATGATGCGAAGATGTCAGGAGACTGGCACAAAGATGTTTGGCATGTGCATGTTTGAGAATGGGAAGAGGTAAGTGGCAAGGAAGGCATCAGATGCTGGCTGTGGGATGCTGGGAATTGTAGGATTCCACCCCCACCCACCCGTCTAAACATGCGTAGGTATGTGCCCTAAATTGCTTTTAAACTGAATTGGTTGTGTTTGGTTTTCTGATTGGAGACTTGTTGATTAATTCATTTTAAAATAATATATATATTTGTCTGGTTTTTATATTGGATTTGTTTATTTTTGATGTTGTGTCCACCACCCTGGGATCCTGTTGATGAAGAGTACTTTATAAATTCTAAAAACAAATAACCAAAATAAATAAATCAAGCTGAACAATGAAGATTAATTTGCATTCCACTGAAGCCCTTCTCACATGCTCGCTCCATGTGTGGGGCCCATGGTGGAAGGTAGAGTGGGGCCGTGCCTCCTGGTGCTGCACGCCATGCCTGTCCTGCACCCCCCCCCCATCTGCACATTTAGAGTAGAGATCTGCTGCTCACGCATGGGTGCCCCATTGCAGAGGTCTGCACTCCACATGCAAATATCTGTGGCCAGCCAGGAGACACAGCCCCTCTTTATGTGCTTTATGTGTCTCACAGGGTGGGGCAACCGCACATGGAGGGAAAGTGTGCATAGGGTTTATGGCAGTAATTATTCTGGATCATCTAGTAGTCCTAGAGATACATTGAAGATGTATTGCCTCTCTGCTATAAGTGGATGTTTAGTAACAGTAACACACAAAAGACACAAGTAAGGGTGTGTGTGTGTGTGTGTGTGTGTATAAGGTTGTCATCAACAAAGTATGCATTAAATAAAGGCAGTTGTGTTGGCCATAAGAAAAAATCTATATTAGTGTAATACCTTTATTAAGGCAACACAAAGTTCACCAAAACTCTTCAAGCTTTTGAGATCTCCACATCTCTTCAACAGGCAACATGTTACAAAAGGTTGATGGGGGTGGGAATAGGAGTGGGGAGAGGCAGTTTCACAGGATGCTGTAGCCGGGATGTCTTAATTTAGTCAGAGTCCTAAGAAGATATGAAGGAGGAAGGTTTGCAGATGTTCCACTTGGGCTCTCCCAGGTGATGCGATGGTTTCCCAGTGCCCTTTGGACCACTGGGAACAAGAAAACAGAAGGCAGTAGACAGTGACTGCATTCATTTATGAGGGGCAGGTTTACTAGTGTTGAGTGGCTGCATCTTGGATGAGTCAGGGTGGTGGTCCTGCTGTGTCCAGGCAAGCCACAAAACCATCTCTTCTCTCTATCTCAGCTTCCCATCTCCAAAGGAGATGACGACGAGAATGACTTCCAGCTTTGCCAAGAGGAACAGAAGCCCTACCGGGGATGGGTGGGAGATGAGGGGCACACATGCTTTGGGAGAGATAATAGCCCAGGATTTGAGTCATCAAACCATGTAAACATAGCTCCTCTCAATAGCATTTTCCTTCTCTTCAGTTTTGCTGACTTTGGCTGCATGCTTGAGATTCAGAAAATAGTATTCCTGCCTGATGGACGATCTTTAGTGGACACAGTAGGCAAGCGGAGGTTCCGGGTTTTGAGACGCAGCCACCGGGATGGCTACAACACTGCTGATATTGAGTACTTGGATGACAAGAAGGTGGGTGGTTCCGTGTGAGTTGTCCTACAGAGGCTGTGGTTAACTTGGAACAATACACCAGAGGGAATGAAAGTTCCTCTGCCAGAAAAAGCATATATTCCATTGGCTTTATAGCATACAGGTCACCTTTGGGGAGATGTAAGGGCCAAGGCTCAGGGGGAGAGCACCTACTTTGCATGCAGAAGGCCCTGAATTAAAACCCTTGGAGATCTCCAGGTAGAGCTGTGAAGACCCCTACCTGAAACCCTTGGAGAGGTGATGCAAGCCAGTAGACAGTGTATACAATACTGAGTTAAATGGACTCTGTAGAAGGCAGCTTCCTATATTGCTTTGTGTGGTGCATGTGATAGCTATTCATGCCACTGAATGTCTAAGAGCACAACCCTGTGCATGTTAAGATGGAAAAAAGTCCTACAACTTTCCTGTCTCAACATGCATAGGCTTGCACCTTAAATGGTTGCAGTGATAGATGCTTCATTTTGGTTGAAAGTTCTGTGCAACAGAGATGCAAAACAAGTGAGCCCCAAAACTAAAGAATTTCAGCTGATTTATTACCCTGTCTTTAAACTATTAATTAAATTTAAATACATTTTGCAGATTAACCAAAGTGGCCTTTTGGAATATTGATAGAAGTGAAAGAGCTTACAATTAAAGAAAGAAAAGCTATCCCTTGTTGTCAGAAGGAAAGGCCATCTCTAAGTATGTCTTCCCCCACCACTTCCTTTTAAGAGTAATGCAGAAAAACAGAAAAACCGGAAAGGGCCTCCCTCCGAAAGTATGGCATTAACTTCACTTGTTAAAATTGTCCCTGCCAATTAATTAGCCAAAGCTGATATGCTGGTGGATGCTTGCAACCACAAAGGTGATAGCTTTTATCTATTTTGTATCTGTTGGTGGATGAGCAACCACATGGGGCTCTCCTTCAGGTAGCTGATGCAATTATTACATAGCCCTCCTTAAAATGAATCTTGAGATTATGCAGATTCAGTTGTGCAAATTAGCTGTTGCTCAAGCTATCTTGATCAAGAGTGTCCACAGGCATCTCAAAGTCATCAAAGAAAAGTGGGGTCTGACCTAAGGCCACACTTTCCCTGCTCCTCTGTGTATCTTGTAACTGTGTACCAACATCACTTAGTTTATATCAAGTGACTTGTGTTTATTCTTGGCTTCTTTCTCTCTCTCTCTTTCTGCTGTTCTGCTTTCAACACTGGGTCAAACCCTTGCACTTTTCCTTGCTCCATCGCCCACTCCCAATGTCTTCCTTCTACTAACCTCTCGGTGTAGGTGGAAGGAGAAGAGCTGGCTGAGCTTCAGAATTTGCATGACTATACATACCAGCTAACTGAGAGATTTTATGACCACGGGGACACCACCTTCAGACAACTCTTGATTCACCATGGACCTCTTCCTGAGAAAGAGGAGGACATCCAGGTATTGATTGCTCTCTCCAGGCATCTATAATTGGGAGCCGCCCATGTTCTAAAGCAGGTGTGTGGAACTTTAGGTCCACGAACTGAATCCAGACTGCCTCGGGCCCCAACTCAGCCCTCTGGATTTCCCAGACGCCAATGCCCACTTCCCCTGCCCCACCCCTTTCTTTTGACCTGGGATTTTGTGCATTTCACCCCATTATTAAAGGTTGAAATGCCTCTCTAAGGCTAAGTTACTGGCAGTAAAAACTATAAGTTAAAATATGATGGTGTTTTTGATATTTTGGCCTTCACTCCTGGCCACCACTGGCATGCCCCACCCCTACCCCACCCTGAGAGCTTCTCTGAATTGAATTCAGAGCTTGGGTTGAAAGACTTTCAACACTCGTGTTCTAAAGCACAATGAACCAGGATAAATGGAACTGTGGAATGCCCTCCCCTTGGAGGCCCGATTGGCGCCAACATTGATTGCTCTACCCTGTGCCTGTTTGGTGCATTCTCTTCCCCTTCTTATTGTTTTATTATGATTTTATTAGAATGTAAGCCTATGCGGCAGGGTTTTGCTATTTTATTGTTTTACTCTGTACAGCACCATGTACATTGATGGCGCTATATAAATAAATAATAATAAATTAAAATAATAATAATAAATTGCATTTCAACGCCAAGTAAAAACATGGCTTTTTAACAAAGCCTTTGATGGTTAAACTCACTGGCACATTGTTTTAACTGTTTTAACTGTATCTATTGCTTTTAAATTATATATTGTTTTAACTTGGATCATGGTTTAATTTGTTTTTAACTGTGCATATTTATTGTTTTATACTGTATGTTTTTATCTGTATGCCGCTCTGAGATCTTAATTTATTTATTTTATTATTTATTATTTTATTTTAGTTATTACATTTTTATACCGCCCAATAGCTGAAGCTCTCTGGGCGGTTCACAAAAATTAAAACCATAATAAAACAACCAACAGGTTAAAAACACAAATACAAAATACAGTATAAAAAGCACAACCGCGATAAAACCACGCAGCAAAATTGATATAAGATTAAAATACAGAGTTAGAACAGTAAAATTTAAATTTAAGTTAAAATTAAGCGCTAAAATACTGAGAGAATAAAAAGGTTTTCAGCTGGCGACGAAAAGAGTACAGTGTAGGCGCCAGGCGGACCTCTCTGGGGAGCTCATTCCACAGCCAGGGTGCCACAGCAGAGAAAGGGCGGTGATATAGGGCAGGATATAAATGTTTTAAATAAATAAATATGTAAATAAATAAATAAATAAAAAAGCCAGAAGGTGAGGTTTTTGGAGTCATGGTATTCCCATTTAATTTCTGTATGTGCTGAAAAATCCCAACCCTTCGGATATTTATGCATGGCTGCAATGATGTACAAAGTCTCTTGGACTGTCATAGGTTTTGTAACATCCCATTGTCCACAGTCCCATTCTAAAAGCCTCATACAGTATATCGAATGCTCGCAGGATTACATATATGAGCCATGCTGACCATTTATCAGATACAGCATATTTGTGTGAGGTCCCAGTATGTTCACAACACTTCTTGATGAGAGCGGATGCTACTGCAGTAGCATTAACTCACACTGCAGTAATGCAATCTATTGGGCTGGTTTTAAAGGCACTGGAAAACATGCCACAGGCCATGAAATTGCAGTGGTTATTGCACTGCATCTCAAGCTCTGCTTTACTGGTGCTTTGACTTATTGATTCAGCCTAACTATGATACTAACATTCCATTCCATTGTGTTATGCTTTTCACACAGCTGATCCAGCTATTCATGCAGTGGGCCAATGGCCTGCAGCCAAGTAATCCTTTCAGTTTAGAAACAGCCATGATTTTTAAAGAGCCCAAGTACAGTACAACCTTCTGCATCCTGTGATTAATCTGTTCCAACTTATTGGGAGCTCAATGAGGCATAAGAAGTTAAGAACAGCTCTGCTAAAGCTTACTTACCTGGGAATAAATAGGGCTTATTCCCAGATAGATATGCATACTATTGTTCTGTCAGTAGAATCAGTGGTCCATCTAGCCTTCAATCCTGTTATCTATAGGTACCTGTTGATCTTGGCCAAATTGTGTAGACTAGGGGTGGGCGTGGCCCTCCAGATGTTTGGCTTACAACTCCTATCATCCCTCACCATTGGATATGCTGTCTAGAGCTGATGGGAGTTGTAGGCCAAAACATCCGGAGGGCCTCAAGTTGCCCAACCCTGGTGTAGACAGTAGTGCAAACGCACACACACACACTAAACGGTTGGGACAAAGAATCTTGACCCAGCATTGCCAAGAGTTCAACTTCCATTTAGATACCTAAATATTTAAGTATCCAAACCACCAAATTGTTCCCCGGTTCCTTTTATTAAATAGTTTTCAAAGGAGCTGACCATGATAGAGAAATAGATGGTGTGCTGTTTCACATAGCTCCCTCAACTATAGAAGCGGAGAAAAACCAGTCCATTTGTTACTTGCCAGCCAAGGCCATTAAAGTACCTTTGGTCCAAATATTTGAACCTAGACCACCACATTCACTCCTTGGGCATATTTGATCAGTTAAGCACAGTTTTACAGAAAGTTGGAGATTTTGTTTGTTGGTCTCAAGGGTCAACATAAGCTTCTTTTTGGTTTGTTGTCTTTACTTTCTTGCCCAAACCTGTCTCTTGCACAAACCTATTTCTGGAGTTTGTTTACAATATGTGCACACTGCAAAATAGATGAGCTGATCTATTCAAAGCCCTCTTTCCCAGAAACTAAATGCTATGGCTTCCCAAAAGACTGCCTCTGAATGCCTAGGAACTCAGCTGTCTGAGTTTTTAAGTTGCTTAAAAAATAATTTAATTTCAGTTTTTCTTGATGTGTATGTAGTTCATTGATTTGCCAAGGGTTTATTTTGCCTCATAAGCCGTATAAGTCAAGTGAGTCTGGTGTGGCCAAAGCAGTTCAGAGTTTTCCTGGTTTGTTTCGCTGCTCGTATTGGCAGGAGGAGCAAGTGGGAAGTATTGAACAGCATGCGCCAACTTGCTTGTTTGTTCACAATAAGCCAAAATTCTAAAGAATTCTGATGTATTGCTATTTGTGAACTGAGCCGTTTAGTCACACATTCAATATTAAAGAATCTACATGATGACAGGTAGTAAGTATTCTGCTGATGGAGGAAGTATTCCTTCATACTACTCAACATCCCTCAAACCAAATCTTGATGTGGTCAAATTTGCTATCTGCAGTGGTCCCAATGGGACTGGCCCTAAACTATTTCCTGTGTGCAGACATGGAATCCCTGCCACAATCTGTTTACATATTTTCCCATGCATATTTCTCCATTAGGCATCTCCAGATGGACCAGTTTGGTGTTGGTGGCTTATATCCATCTTGCCCCTTGACTTGACCCGTAAGTTGACGATCTTCTCTGACACATCCCTGAAGGCTCGTCTCACCCATCTAAAGCATATTCTGAATGTCATTCTGGAAAACCGCGACTACAATAGCTAATTTTCAGACTTTGTCCCGAGAAGAAGGTTATGAATACCATAGAAGGAAGAAATACAATGGGTTTATGCTATATCACACATCATTTTTCTCTGTGAAGTTGGGCTAAAGAACTCCGCCTGATATGATGTTTCTTTATGTGTTTTCTGTGTCCGGATTATTTTGTTTTATTGTAGAACTGACCTCAGCAATAGGCCATGAACCAGTAAAATGAAGCTGGTGTGCAATAGTAAAAAGAATCATTAGCAATGATACACCGTCCATAGGAGATTTTTTTTTTTAGGGTGGGGAGAGAATCTTCAGTTGACCTTGTTAGGATAAAAGAATACTGAGTCTAGATATGAAATCTGTCCAAGAAACCGGACTGACATGCCTTTTCTTGTGCTAAGCAAAGAAATCTCTAAGTAACTTATCACCCACCTGCAAAGCAAAAAGGAAATCCAATCGCAAAGGCTTTCTAAGTTTTATCCTCTTACTTCTTAGCGATATTTGGGTAGGATTATTGAAAACTCTGCAAAATGTATATTCCATTTCTCGAATTTTAAACCATTCCCCTGAAGCTGCTGTTAGCTGCAGAGCAGGAAAAGGCTAGGTACAATGCAGCACAGCCGTGATCCAAATTGCACCATTGGATGTTATTTTTTTATATAGTGAAAGAAAAATGTAGTGGAGATTAGATCATATGGGTCATGTGTAGCTGGGCTCTTGGACATGACGTGAAGTGAAGACAAATGCTGGAGAATAAGATTGTAGGTTAGAAATACTTCTATATGATAAGGGACTAACAAACATGACTTTGAAGTATGTCTCACTCCCAGGCAATGTAGTTAGGCTCAGGCTGCTCATGGATAAAACATTTAGCCTACAAAGGATGGCTGAAGAGAAATTTGAAAGAGAAAACAAAATTGTGGAATCCATTGCTATGGGATGGAGGGAAGAGCTAAAAGATGAGCAATCATCTGAAAAGTATTAGTCAAAAATATCTAGATTTTGAAATACTAGGATGGTTAAGTATTCAGCTATATCAAGTTGTCCAGTTATTGTGTATCCTGCTAGACAAATTTATAAGGGATACAAAAACAACTTGAAAGGCTAACAAATGTATTGTGACATGATATATTGTTGGAGATGGACGTGCACATACATGGGCCCGGTATAAGAATCGACTTCACAAAGGTGAAATGTCCTTCATTTCTTCATTTTTAAAGTGCCTCAGGATCCTGGTTTTGTTACAGCAGCCTAATGTGCCTACGGTTATAACATTTGCCCTAGATGGAATATTAACAGTTATTAGGTAGAATGCTCTTGACCCCCAGCACTAAGACTGTAGCATTGGCAAGGGAACAACAAAAGCTCATGGACTTTATTACAACTTTTGCCCTCTTATAAACTTCTTCAGGCATCTGGATGTTCTTAAATTCTTACCTGACCCTTCCTAATAACAGTTTACAATACTGGCTTGATTTGCTATTTGTCTGGCCTGCTTAAAAAAAGAACTCAAAGTTTGTTGGAGTCAGATAAAGCTTCTGTTTAAATTATATAGGTTTGACAGATTAACAACAATAAACATATTAGAATTAGTAACTCACAACATGTTTTCTGGATCAAGCAGAACCCCACCACTATATTCCTTGACCCACCGACCCCTAATAAAATATGACTAATTTGAAGAGAAAAGGGTGGGTGGGTGGGTGAGAGGATTCACCTGCAGATGGGTGAAAACTACCCAAAAAAGCAACTTTCCAAGAACATGACTAGAGATGGCTGCCATCTTTAATCAAACTGATACTGGTTTTCCTCATAGGTGTGCTCCATACACACTTGTTTTCCCGGAAGCTTCCACCCGGAAGACGCTTACGGAGCAATTGCATCTGGCAATTGAACCTAAACATGTAAATCACGATTTGCTTTAGAAATACACGGAACATTGAAATCAGACATTAAAGAGCACTTTTTATTTTTATTTTACATTTTATCTCCGTTAATTTTATTCAGCTAAGAAGAATCCAGACACAAAGACTTAATTTTGTTTTATTTTGAAGCTGATCCTTCTGTACACACATTGCGTCAGGTGTAATATGAAGGCTGATGAGTGGCTGCCTTCATTCAGATACGAGTTAATACCTATGACATCTAGGGAGGCACTTCCCCATCTTTTTGAGCACTACAGAGCTATATTAGTAGTTCAGCCCCAGCCACAATCCTATGTCTGAATGCCAAGGAAACAGTGCTTTGTGGAGAACCTTCTGGGCAAGCATGTCAGGAGCCTCATGCCTGCAGTGGGTGGGTCCACATCCTAGAGTGACCCCACTGCTATCATGTGGCCCCATGACAGGATTGCCTACATGGACACACACACTGCGCCTCTCCCACTGCAGTCAGCCTATTAAAAGCTTCCATGGGTACTAGTGTTCGGAGATAAGGCAGGGAATCTGGCAGTCTGGGTGGGGTGCTCCAGTGAGCCATAGGCTTCCCCTCCCTGGCTTGCAAGTATAAACCTAAGTATGTTCAGTACCAATCCATCCATTTTTGCATGAAAGAAATCAATCAATATAGGATTGGTGGCTAAATTGGAGAAATTTGGGGGTGTTGGGCTACTTATTGAATGGGGCGCCACCAGTTTGGGGGCTTCTGCAAATGCCATTTTCATACAACCTAAGACTCAAAAGTCTCTGAGCCAGGGAAAATCTTAATATGACATCTGTTCTGGGTATGGGAGGTTTACTTGGTATCTAGACTTGAAAACATGATAATGTAATCTCCCCAACATAACACAGTTTGAACATGTTTTGGAAAATGTAAGGAAGTGTGGGAACAATCAGGAACTGAAGGCTTTCCGGAACTTTTTTTCCCTGCATAAAAACTACATTACAGTTGCTCTGGTGTATGCATTGCAGTGGAAGAGAAGAACTTCTACATTGCCTAGTAACGTAGCGGAGGTGGGTGGGCTAGGGTGGAATATTTTGTCCAAGTGGTTTTTTTATCTTGTATTTCTTTCTATATTTATTTGGAGGCCTCGGGACAGATTCTTACATTGAAGTAGTGCGAAGTTTTGGTTTGGATTCTACCAGTTTCAGTATCGGTCCCAAGTTGTAAGTTTGGGTGAGTGGTTATAAGAATATAATTGAGAGTCAACCGTCTCTCTGCCTATTTTGTTATGCAGACATCAGCTGTTTGTTTTTCCACATACTTCCAAATGTCATATTTTAAAGCAGTTGAGTCAAACCATTCTTCTGTACAACGTGCCTCATTAAGGGGAAATAATAAGCTTCTGTAACCAAAGATGTAGAATGATGGTTAAAAGGGATGAGGCAAAGTTGGATTATGGAAATCCGCATTTGTTTCTTTTCAGTGTGCAAAAGAATCCCAAACCCATTTACTGATTGGAATAAAATACCCTGACTGTTGCTTGGTGGATATTTTAAATATGACTGGCCAGAGACCTCTGCACATGAGGTGGTATTGCAGCTTGGCAATCTACATTTGTTGAGTGTGCTGTGGCAAGTCATTCAGGGCAGTGATCTGTTGTCTGTTCTGACCCAAAAGATTCCTTCCTAGGTGTGTTTGACCATTTCAATCCAACTTTGCCTCTTGGATTGGGGGGGGGGGAGAGAAAAGGAACTCTTGTTACCATGACAATTAGCATTCAAGCCTTATGGGTGCTTGGCCTAGTCATGTGACCTTGGAATTATGGGTAAGGAGAAGTTAAGCTATCTTAACATGTGGGGAGGAGGATGAACGCCTCTGTGAATATATACCTGTAAGGGAAGGGATTTGCTGTTTCTTCTCCTTCACCTACTATAGGGAATGGGAATATGAAGGGAGTGTTTAAAGCCACTGACACACACACACACACACACACACACACACACACACACACACACACAGATTTCTCTTAAATGGAAAGTGCCTTTTCAAGGGTGGAGATTTAGGGCAGTATCCAAAGGGACTCTTACCCATTGAAATGAATTGGCCTAGTTTATGTAGGACTACTATTGGATACTTCCCTTGGTGACTCCAGAGCCAGGCCAAGTTGTGGGAGGAGGGTTTGTTTTGAAGCTTTACTAATCCCTCCCACCCACCTGCAATTCTCATTATTTGAGCTGCATAGTCAAAGAAGCAAAGAAACTCATCCTTTTCTTTTAACCTCACGTGGACTTCCTTCCTTTCCTTGTTTTCAAAGGCTGTTAATGTGGATGCAAATCAGCTTGTGCTCTCTCAGCTGCATGACACTGCTCATTATTTTGCGACGCTAAGTGAGCCGTTTCTCTTACCTGGCAGAAATGTGTTGGAATCACTCCACTTTGCCTGGAGTTCATTTGAATTTGTATCTTTTTATTCACTGCTGATCAAATTAATTTTTTTCCTGTCAAATTAATAAACGGTTGTGTTTTTGGAGCATAGCATTTGTTGTTATTTGGATTTTATGTGTATTTGTGTGTGTATATATGCACATACACATACATATTCCCTCAAGGGCACTAGCTTTCATTTGTAAAGGGTTTCATGCTCTGTGCCTTGCCCACAGTTTTCCTTTGTCATAGCGTACCAAAAATAAGAATAAAAGTAGATTTCTCTTCCTTGCTGTTCAAACCATTTGAATGTTTGTGCTGTCATAATGGAGAGATAATGCACAGATACACGAAGAACTGGAAGGAAGAAAATGTAGTAATGAGCCTAAAGTGTTCAAGGTGCATGTTGGGAGATAATAGCATTATGCTGTTGAAGTTGAATATTATGTCTTGTTAGCTTAAATGCTTCTGAATGTTTATTTTAGTGGTATTTATTTCAACATTTTAAGAACGTAAGACCCAGGCCAAGCATTCTGTTCAAACAGTGGCTATTGACCAGGGACCCACAAGCAGAACATGGTGCAACAGCACCCTCCCACCCATGTTCCCCAGCAACTAGTGTATATAGGCTTACTGCCTCCAATACTGGATGTAACACATAGCCATTAGGACTAGTAGCCATTCATAGTCTTCTCCTCCAACCCCCTTTTAAAGCCATCCAAATTGGTGGCCATCACTACATTTTGGGATAGTGAATTCCATATTTTATTTATTTATTTATTACATTTTTATACCGCCCAATAGCCGAAGCTCTCTGGGTGGTTCACAAAAAATTAAAACCACGAGGAACATAATAAAACAACCAACAATCTAAAAACCCAAATACAAAATACAATATAAAAAGCACAACCAGGATAAAACCACACAGCAGAAATTGATATAGGATTAAAATACAGAATTTAAACAGCAAAATTTAAATTTAAGTTAAATTAGGTGTTAAAATACTGAGAAAATAAAAAGGTCTTCAGCTGGCGACAAAAAGAATACAGTGTAGGCGCCAGGCGGATCTCTCTGGGGAGCTTGTTCCACAGCCGGGGAGCCAAAACAGAGAAAGCCCTCCTCCTAGTAGCCACCTGCCTTACTTCCTTTCCTTAACTATGCATTGAACTTCCTTTTATCTGTCCTGAATCTCCCACCAATCAGCTTCATGGGATGACCCCGGGTTTAGTATTATGGGAGAGGGAGAAAAATGTCTCCCTATCCACATTCTCCACATGATTTTGTACACCTCTGTCATGTCACCCCTCAACCTTCTTTTCCAGCTGTTGTAACCTTCCTTTGTAGGAGAGATGCTCCAGTCCCTTGATCATTTTAGTTGCCCATTTCTGCACTTTTTCCAGCCATACAATATCTTTTTTAGGTGTGGTAACCAAAACTGTACACAGTATTCAAAGTGTGGCCACACCATACTTTTGTACAAAGGCAGTATGATACTGGCAGTTGTATTCTTAATTCCATTTCTAATAATGCCTAACATGGAGTTTTCGTTCTTTACAGTGGCTGCACACTGGGTTGACATTCTCATCAAGCTGTCCCCAAAATCTCTTTCTTGGTTGGTAACCCCCAGCTCATATCCCATCAAGTTATACTTGAAGATGGGTTTTTTGTAGGGGTGTGCACGGACCCCCCCAATCCGCTTCACGCCGCTCCGCCCGTCTCCCGCTCCGCTCCGCGGAGCGAGATCCGGCTTCACCGCCGTCACTATATGGACGGTGGTGGCGCTGCCGCCGCAAGAGAAACCCCCCCGCCCCCTTACCTTCCTCCGTCACGGGATTCAATTGAGGCCCCGGTTGAAGCCGGAAGAGGCCTCAGCCTTCACTTCCAGCTTCAACCGGGGCCTCAACTGAAGCCAGCGACGGAGGAAAGTAAGCGTCCCTGCTCCCTTACCTGGCGCCGCCGCCGCTGCATGGATGGTGGCGCCAGGTAGGCCAGACCCCCGCCCCTGCCCCCGCCCCCTTACCTTCCTCTGTCGCGGGATTAAATTGAGGCCCCGGTTGAAGCTGGAAGAGGCCTCGGCCTTCACTTCCAGCTTCAACCGGGGCCTCAATTGAAGCCAGCAACGGAGGAAGGTAAGTGTCCCTCCTCCCTGCTCCCTTACCTGGCGCCGGCGCCGCTGCATGGATGGCGCCGGCGGCAGCGCCAGGTAGGCCAGGCCCCCGCCCCCTGCCCCCTTACCTTCCTCCATCGCGGGCTTCAATTGAGGCCCCGGTTGAAGCTGGAAGAGGCCTCGGCCTTCACTTCTGGCTTCAACCGGGGCCTCAATTGAAGCCGGCAACGGAGGAAGGTAAGCGTCCCTCCTCCCTGCTCCCTTACCTGGTGCCACCGCCACCGCCGCCACATGGATGGCGGCGCCGGCAGCGCCAGATTAGTCCCCCTCCCCCCCACTTACCTTCAGGCAAAGCTCCGGATTGAGGCGATCCTCTTCGCCTCGATCCGCAGTCCCCCTGACTCTCTTCGCCTCCGCCTTAAGGGTAGGCGAAGCCCCCCGCTCCGCTCCTGCTTCTCCGGTTCGAGGAGAAGCGGAGCACATCCCTAGTTTTTTGTAGGGCTGTGCACCACCTGGGGCTATATCCCCGAATCTGAGCTGAGGCAGGCCAATTCAGCCCGCCTCAGCCTGAACTAGAGGTGGTACTGGGTCAGCCCGAGATGCCTCAAGGCTGAACCAGATTGGCACCAAAGCCTCAGGTAGATTTTGAGCAGTGCTGGGCCGCTCCACCCCCCCACCAGCCTGCCCACCAGAGAAAATTGACCCAAGGCCAGCTGTGAGTCCAGGTTTACCGGATTTACCTCCCTCTCTCTCCCTGCCCTCCCCATTCACCTCCTGCTACCACTGCCATGACTTACCTGTAAATTGCATCCTCCTCCCAGAAAGCTGACCCTCTTTATGGCTGTCATAATTTGTGGCCATAAATATAGTAAAAACAGAGAGCTGTCATGATCTTAACTTTAAATTGCAGCTCAGCTTTCTGGGGGGAGGACGCAATTTACAGGTAAGTCCCAGTGGCGTCTCTGGGTTGGGGGGATGGGGAAGGGGGTTGAGGGGGCTGGGAAGGGGTGGTGAGGGGGCTGGGACCAGGGAATGGGAGTCAGGAGTCCCATGGACTCCTGGTTGGCCTTGTGCCCAGATTTCCTGCAAGTCACTGTGTGTGTGTGTGTGTGTGTGTGTGAATCTCGCTTTAGTTTTGGTGCTGAGCTGAGGCGGGCACCCCCCAAAGCACACTGAGTCAAACTGGGGCTGTTTGGGAGGCTCTGAAATGGCTTCCGAGGTGAATCAGGGGGCCCTAGCTTTTTCACTTTACACTTGGTTACATTGAACTGCACCTGCCATTTAGAAGCCCACTCTCCCATCTTGGAGAGATCGTTTTGGAGCTCCTCACAACACCCCTTTTTAAATCACCTTAAATAATTTGGTGTCATCGGCAAACTTGGCCACTTCCTAATTCCAGATTCTGATTTTGCAATGAAGTTTCTTTCCACTAGGTGTCATTATAGAACAAAGGACTTCTTCAGATACCAAGAACAAAAATTAAACACACTGGTGGTTATCAGCGAAAAAGAAAAAAGACTATATTTTATAGCCCTCCTTCTAAGCTGTAAGGTTTTGAGCTCCCATATCAAGTATATTTATTTATAGATTTATTTATAGATCATTACAGAACTAGTTGCGGTTACAGATGGGATAGTAAGGAAATAAGAGCAATTCTTTATATCCCGGTGCTTGCAATGTTCTGTAATAAAGGAGTATCTTTTGATATAAGAAACAAAAAACACAACAATAA
This sequence comes from Elgaria multicarinata webbii, assembly GCF_023053635.1. Classification (NCBI taxonomy): domain Eukaryota; kingdom Metazoa; phylum Chordata; class Lepidosauria; order Squamata; family Anguidae; genus Elgaria; species Elgaria multicarinata. The sequence continues at coordinate 91,729,528 of NC_086173.1, read as the reverse complement.
CTTTTGAACAAGGGACAGATCATATATGATGGGCAGAAGAAAGAAACTTTCCAGGAGCTGAGAACGTGCAAAGAATACCCTATTGTCCTGATCTAGCTGTATCAGGAGCAAACAGCTTTGCAGAACAATTGGTGTCCCCAGATGCAGATATGTAATTCCATTCAAATCCATCCAGTTTGCGTGGATGACTACCACATTTCTAAGTCTTTTCTCCAGAATGCTCATGGGGCCTTATTGTTAAAATAAGGAATAAGCAACAAATAAAACCACATGGCCGTACATTACAACAGACAATAAATAACCACTAACCAGAGGGAACAGCCAAACATAAGTTGAAATGATTTTAAAGAAAAGCACTGACTTCATTTAATATGTAAATGCACGAAGACCCTATTGATAGTTCTCAGAGTTCTGATCCGGTATTAGGGAGAAATCCAATTGGGGAGTGGAGTTTTGATGAGTTTTCCTAGGCTAAGTCCTATGGTCTTTGTTTCAGTTCCTGCTGAGGCATCTCACTCGATCCCCAGCAAGTCAGACCAGTAAAATATATTATTATTAATGTTGTGATTGTTATTTTAATATTGTATTGGTTTTAACTAGTTTTATGTATTGTATTTAATGTTGTTCTTCGCCTCGATCCAGAGGGAGAGGTGGGTAATAATAATAATAATAATAATAATAATTTATGGATTTTCTGAGAATTTTGTGCATTATTTGAAGGTTTTGCAATTTATGCGAATTTCTGAGCAATTTGCACAAATTTGGCCATAATTTTCACAAATTGCAGAACTGTTCTCCCTCCCCCTCCATGACTGTCTAAATTTTCAAAAAGTTCCTGGAATTCCAGGAACACCCTGCAGCTCAGCTCAAAGGCGTAAAGCAAGTCATATATGCCATGGAACTACGTTGAGCTAAAACCGAACTGGATTTCTCAATGGTGGACATGGTGAACTGGTATTGTGAAGACACGAGCAGCCCCTGATTTCCTGATGATAAATGGTAAATGTACTGTTAGAGGGAACAGTCAATCTCTTGAGTATGTAGGCCCAGGCCTTGTAGGGCAGGGATGCAGAACTTCAGGCCTCGGGAGAGGGGGGAAATCCAGCACTCCAGAAGTCCCAACCTGGCCCTCTGGTGTTCTCCCAAAGGCCCACCCCCTTCCCCAGGCTCCACCCCATTCCCACTGACCACCAATTGTTTGGTGGTTTCCCTACCTTTGTATAGTCCTGTCCCCCCGCCCTGTTCTAAAGGGCTGAAATGCCTAAGGCTTATTTGCAGTCAGTAAGAGATTCAAGCTCAAATAGACTGATATATTCTGTATTTTAGCCTTGCCCCTGCCTTTGGCCACACCCACTGAAATGCAAATGAAAGCCTTCCCACCCCCCGGAGAGCCTCTCCCAAATGGAATACAGCCCTCAAGATGGAAGAGGCTTCGCACCCCTACAGTAGAACTTCAAAGGTTAAAACCAGTATCCTGAATTGGGCATAGAAGCAGGCATTGAGTGATTGGCACAGGATAGCTTGGTGCCTTCTTATGCCTGTCAAGAGGAAGGCAGATACATGTTGTCCGAGTCATTTTCAAAGGCGGCTCCATCTAAAGCATGTTACAGTAAACAAGGCTGGACGTTACAAACAGCACGGATCGATGTGGCAAGGTTGTTCCTGACCAGGAAAAAAGAACGGAGCCTCTCAAGTGGGTGCTGTTATTTTCTGAGAAATGTACTGAGAAAGTTAGATATAAATTCTCTGATGGCTTTAAAAGGGGATTGGATAAATTCCTGGCAGACAAGGCTATTAGTGGCTACTAGTCCTGATGGCTATGTGCCACCTCCAGGATCAGAGGCAGTAAGCCTATTTACACCAGTTTCTGGGGAACCTGGGTAGGAGAGTGCTGTTCCACCATGTCTTGCTTGTGGGTCCTTGGTCAACAGCTGGTTGGCCACTGTGTGAACAGAGTGTTGGACTAGATGGACCCTTGGTCTGATCCAGCATGGCTCTTCTTATGTTCTTATGGCTCTAGCGCACATTCTGTAGTGGTGGTGTTTCGGTGCCAGCACCCACCTCTTTTAGATGACTGGCATCACTGCCCTAGGTAACTGAATCTCTCACTTTTTGGGTGGCTGTACCTCGGCAAAGACCTTGAAGCCATCACACATTCCTTTCATATATGAAAGGGCCAATAGGCCCTGCTTCAAAGCCACGGGCAAAGAAAACATTAAAGGCAGAATCCACAGGCTGCTGAGGGGCTGTCGCTTTGTTCTTCCATTTTAACTTGAGTCTCAGCTCCGTTCTCCTGAGGTCAACAGAAAAGAGAGAGCCTGGTGTGTGTGTTTTAATGCCACAGGCTTTAAAAGTGCCTGTTAAAAGAATTAAAGAAAAATGCAGCTTCCCATGCTTTTCCCCACATTACAATCAGGCAGACATTAATAGCATGGTATGCTTGGTTGCTTATCTATAATTACAGTAAGGCCTCTTCTCCTTCCCTCGTCTCACACTCCAAATAAATTACTTATGGTTTTTGTTTTGTTTTGTTTTTTGAATGCCAGGTAGGAACAGAACAACCTAATTTTTCTGTGGGTTGAGCTGAGGAGACAGGGAGTTTGAGTGATGGCAGGAAATTTTCCTCTCCCCTCTTCATCTCCACAGTAATCTTGGGATAAACTGTGGGTTAAATGTAGAGTGACCATATGAAAAGGAGGACAGGGCTCCTGTATCTTTAACAGTTGCATAGAAAAGGAAATTTTAGCAGGTGTCATTTGTATATATGGGGAAACCGGTGAAATTTCCTCTTCATCACAACGGTTAAAGCTGCAGGTACCCTGCCCTCTTTTAAATCTGGTCAGTCTAGTATAGCTCCTGCAGCTTTCACTGTTGTGATGAAGAGGGAATTTTACCAGGTTCTCCATATATACAAACGACACCTGCTGAAATTCCCTTTTCTATGCAACTGTTAAAGATACAGGAGCCCGGTCCTCCTTTTCATATGGTCACCCTAGTTAAATGTGACCCTCAAAAAGCACGTAGAACATAGAACCCATATTGAAGGGTGACCATATGAAAAGGAGGACAGGGCTCCTCAGTGGTATTGAAAAGGGAAATTTCAGTAGGTGTCATTCTTATGCATGCAGCACCTGGTGAAATCCCCTCTTCATCACAACAGTTAAAGCTGCAGGAGCCCTGCCCTCTTGACCAAATTCAAAAGAGGGCAGAGCTCCTGCAGCTTTAGCTGTTGTGATGAAGAGGTGATTTCACCAGGTGCTGCGTGCATACAGATGGCACTGCTGAAATTCCTTTTTCTGTGGAACTGCTAAAGATACAGGAGCCCTGTCCTCCTTTTCATATGGTCGCCCTAATTTTTATATTCTCATAAGACTTATTTTGCAAAGAAAACATAAGAAGAGCTCTGCTGGATTAGACCAAGGATCCATCTAGTCCTGCAGTTGGTTCACACAGTGGCCGACCAGCTGCCCACAGGGTGATCCACAAGCAGGACAGAAGTACAACAGCAAGTAGGTTGAGTTGCAGTGATATGCTAAGCATGTATACACAGAAGGTTCAGTGAGACTTACTTTCAAGTAGATGTGTTTAGGACTGTAGCCTTAGGCTAGGAAGGAAAGAAATAAGGAAGGTTAAAATCTGACTGTTAGGATCGTTGCATGGTCTTCCTAACGACTCTGCATCCAAGAGACTGGGGACAAATAGAAAAGAGCAATCCACTTCATGGCCTGTTTGTGGACTTTCAGCTAGCTTCCGAGGATGATCTTAGAACTAGAATCCTGGACTATATGGGAAGGTCTGATCTTGGAAGGCAGTTCTTAGGTATTAATGCAATCTTCCTCAACCTGGTGTCCTCCAGGTGTTTTGGACTACAACTCCCAAGATTGTAGTCATGCTGACTGGGGCTGATGGGAGCTCAAGTCCAATGCATCTGGAGAGCATCAGGTTGCGAAAGGCTGTACCAATGCAACTATTAACCATTTTGTTCCACTTTTCTAGAGTTCCATTTTTTAAAAAAACCACTATAGCCTTGATTAATCCTATGAACATTTACTCAGAAACAAGTCCCAGTGAGTTTAATGCAAGTAATGTATACAAGGCTGAGAAAATGACAAAGCTGTGTTTGTTTTTAAATTAAGATTTATATAAATAAAACACCATTAAAATAAAGTGTGATTTCCCTCCCCCCACCAGGGACAGTTTCCCCAGTGCTGCTCTGTATACCTTAATTGCCCCCTCCCTATTTAATTATAACTTGAGAGGAAACCTTGTGTAAGTGGAAATAAATTAATCAAATTTGTTTAAGCCTTTGTGCTGATGGCTTCTGAGGATCTCAATTAACCAAGTGTATTTGGGTGATGAGATTGTGTTTCCTAGATGGACTTTCTCTCTTTGAAAGAGCTGGAACACAGTCCTGCAGGAATGAATGAGAATCAGCTGTCAGAAGAGCGTTTTGATCAATGATGTTTTTGTTCCTTTGTTTGTCACTATAAATCACCATTACAGGGTACAAAAAATAGCATCTATTCACTCTGAAGCTCAGCTGAAGGATGCATGAGAGAAGAGTTTGGGAAGCACACTGAGTAGAGATAGTTGATGTGGCAGAGAGGATAGCCCAGCCTTCCCCAACCTGGTGCCTTTTGGGTGTGTTGCGCTGAAACCCCAGTTTGGGGTGATGGGAAATACAGTCTATCCTGTCTAAAGGGCATCAGGTTCAGGAAGGCTGGGCTAGCATGCTGTACTGTAACTGGTCTGGGGAGATCCAGAACCTTCCGGAGCATGGCATTTACCAGAGCACCTTAGGCAAGCTACTCTTTCTCAGCTTCAGTTCTATAATTTATCAAATGGAATTCCACAGCCCCTTCACAGTGATAGAGTGACCATATGAAAAGGAGGACAGGGCTCCTGTATCTTTAACAGTTGCATAGAAAAGGAAATTTTAGCAGGTGTCATTTGTATATATGGGGAAACTGGTGAAATTTCCTCTTCATCACAATGGTTAAAGCTGCAGGTACCCTGCCCTCTTTTAAATCTGGTCACTCTAGTATAGCTCCTGCAGCTTTCACTGTTGTGATGAAGAGGGAATTTCACTAGGTTCTCCATATATACAAACGACACCTGCTGAAATTCCCTTTTCTATGCAACTGTTAAAGATACAGGAGCCCTGTCCTCCGTTTCATATGGTCACCCTACACAGTGAAAACTGCAGTGGTGCCAAAGGAGAGAGAAATAAGTGTGTCTTTATCACATTGGTCTCTTGCATATGCTGGCCCTAGCCCAGCTAATCCACCTGTTCCACTGCATTTGATTGGATTGAGAATTAAACTGGGTGGAACATTACATGCTTCTAATCTAAGTATGTATTTGACATGCCTTGTTTTTGCTTTAAAACAATGGCTGGAGTGGTGTGCAGGGGCAATCGGAACTGGGACTGTGGGAAGGATGGTCCTGGTAAAATCTACTCCTAAAGCTGCTATCTGACTTCAGAGGGGAGCTCCCAAGAGCCAATGGTAGCTTCCCTCTGGGGGTAAATAGCAACTTGATGGAGGCAACAATTTTCATGGAGAGCAGAGGGCCAATCCCGACCTCTCCACTGTTGCTGGAGGTTTTTATTAAAAACAAAAGTTAAAATAAGGCACATTAAATCTAAAACAAAAAAAAGTTAAAATAAGGCACATTAAATCTATGCCAAGTAGGATATAACACTAAATGGTATATAGAATGTGTCCTGGGCCCCAACAGATGTCAATACCATTATAAACTGTTACAAAGCAGTCGTATAGATCCTGCCATAGTTTGGCCTTCACTCTCAACTAACTTTAGCTGGGCTGGGGTCGCTGAGTTGCCTTCTCCACCCAGGTGCCCTCCAGATGTGTTAAACTACAACTCCCATCACCCCCCTTGTGGCCATTTGGATACAGTGACCCCTCCACCCCACCTCTGGAGTCTTGTCCTGACGTTCTGGGCTGTTTTGTGGAGTACAAACTAATACAGAGACTGGTGAATTTGATTGGTTTAGTTTGGCTCACTTGGAAGTTAGCATTCCAGGCCATTCCGTTATGATCCAGATGGATTCTAGGCATTATGGTGTTCATAAAAATATAATAGTGCAAGGGCTTCAGCCCTAAAATGTTTCTATCACATGCCATTGTTTTTGGCATGGTTTTGTAAATAACGGGGCTGTTCCAATTTTTATATTGTCCCCCAAATGGATCAGTTTTGGACAATAAAAATTACAGGCATGGATGCCCTGATCCAGTTTGGGACCACTGCAGGGGAAAGAAGTTAAAGTCTTACTACCACCACCCCAGCCACGCTAACCTAGATCAGGCCACCTATGCTTTCTTTAGAGTAAGAACAGGGAAGTTCTCAGTAACATGAAACTTCAAGAAAGTAACTTCAAAGTAACATGACTGCAGTAAAGTAGACTGCAGCTATTCCATGTTCTTCCTCTGGCAGATCATGAAATCCATCTCATTTTTAATTTGATGCTTTAGGGTGGATTCCTGCATTGAGCAGGGGGTTGGACTCAATGGCCTTGTAGGCCCCTTCCAACTCTGCTATTCTATGATTCTATGTAGGGCTGTGCACTGCCTCAGGCTGAATCCCTGAAACTGAGGGGAGGTGGGCTGATTTGGCCCACCTCACCTCGGTCTCAAGTCAATTCTGGGTCAACCCGAGGCAACCAAGGCCGAAGCAGATTGGAGTGGTGTTGGGCCCTCCTTCTTGCCCTCCTGGGTAAGCTGACGCAAACCCAGCTGTGAGCCATTGGATAAGGTGGAATTTGATGGCCAGTTGTTGGTGAATTATTATTATCATCATCATCATCATCATCATCATCATCATCATCATCATCATCATCATTTTATTACATTTATATCCTGCCTTTTTTCCTCTTGCAAAGAACTCAAGTTGGCTTACATGGTCATCTTCCTCCTCTCCATCTTATCCTCACAGCAACCTTGTGAGGTAGGTTAGGTTGGGAGTCAGTGACTGGCCCAAAGTGACCAAGTGAGTTCCCATGGCTGAGTGGGAACTAGAACCCAAATCTCTTGACTCCTAGTTCAACACTCCAACCCCTACACCACACTGGCTGTCACTGCATTTGGGATTGCAGAATACAGGATGGGGAGGGAAGACTTGAACCACAATCTCAGTAAAAACAAAACAAAACCCAACCTTGCATGGCAAGTAGCATTAAGAAAACAATTCCCATTGGTGCCAATCACGATGTGGCACCAGTCTACAACAAAGCGAGAACATTTGTGGGGCCCCAGATGCAATCTGATTGGTTTTGAGTTTCCCCAAAGAACCATTTCTAGCCTTCTAAGAAACAAGCTAGCATTTCATTTATTCTTAATTTATGGACTCCTTGGGCTGTAGGAAGGCAGCCCACCCACTAAGGCTGACGAGAACTATCAACTGAGTGTTAGTCTGTTTTGGCAGGAGAATGCAGCCTGAGCAGAGGTTCTGTGCTGCTGCTTCTTGCATATATGAGTTTCTAGGGAAATATATAGAGTGTAGAGGTAGAAAAAAATAAGAATTCTTAAGCAGGCAAAGGGTTTCTAGCTGACAAGCAGGAAAGAATGAAAAACAGGCAGACCTTGACCTCGCAAAAGACAGACTTAAGGCAAACTAAGTGAGCTATCAGCTGACCACAGCACAACATAATAAGGCATGTGCTTAGTTCCCTGCGGCCTCCCTTGGTCCCCAAACAAAATATGTCCACAATACGTATGCTATGTAGGTCTGAATATCTGCGATAAGCAATATTATGATGTTGAGAAAATGAACTAGCATTGGCATTTCCGTGTCAATTCCCTTACTCGCACTCGATCGATAGCAGGAAGTTTGTACAGGTGCCCTGAACTCTGCAGAACCTACCTGATGAAATCACCAATAGGATTCAGGGGGAGCAAGTCATATTCATAGCAACATCAGATGAGGGAGGGAAATCGCGTTTCCTTACCATTGCTTTTCTCCCTTCTTCTATCCCATGATGCTTCCTCTTTCTTCACACAGGGGAAGAAAGAGGAAGTAAACAATGATCATGTGGCCCATTCAGTGGTGGTTTTTATCGCATTGTTTTTTCTGCACACAGCAGGAAATAGCGGCACATTTTGCTCCCCCCGCCACACACAAAATGGATCTAATGGGGTCTTATTTGTGGAAAGAAGACCAGAAGGAGCGGGAGACACATGGGAGGTGGATGCTGTGATCAAAGGAGCCACAAAAAAATATTAGTGGACAGTAATGAGTGATAAAATGCTCATCTGATAATGCTTTTACATTGTTCAGGTCATATCCACATCCATGCTTATTCATCCAGACGAGTGGAAATCTGTAAATGCAGATATGACCTAACTAGGGATGATTGTGACATTCCTTGGTCTCTGATGTGACCTTGACATCGATACATTAGCAATCTGCCATCCTTCCATTTTATATTTTCCCACTTTGTTGAGACTGCTGTGCACATGCTAGTGTGCATGCTCACATTAAATTTTGTTTTTCACAGTGTGCTTTTCAGTGATGGGCATAATAAGCACTTGTTTAAATTGGTGATATGAATATGGTAAGAAAAAGACACAAATCGACCAAAAGCACTGAATATGTGGAAATTCTGACAATTGCTTTAGAAAGAAATCCACTTCAAATTGGAGGAAAGGAGGAGCAGAACTTGGTACAGAAGGTACCCATGGAATATTAATGCCACAAAACAGGGCAACTTCCTAGAGGTGATGTAAACTAGACTATGGGTTGGATCCAGATTTAGTCATACTTAGAATAGACCCATTGATAACAATGGCATGTTAGTCTTGCCTAACTTAAGTCCTATTGATTTGAATGGGTGTACCCTAACTCTCACACAATCTGCTCTAACTCTCTATATAAACCAAGAACAGTGCTGGATTTAGGAACAAGCCAAGTAACCTATGGCTTAGGGCCTCATATTATGAGGGATCTCTAAATATGTTGGAGATAACTAAGATGTAAGATAATTAAGATGAAATTGCTTTGGCTTACATTTGTTGGAAAGTTCAAATCAACTACTTTATTAGTCCTTTTATACACATCTTCAGAGAAGGCTATCTTACACTGTTTAACTAAAAGCACTCCCTAACACTGGGTGGTACCCTTTCATTACCCTTCCTATTATAATGAAATACATGTTTCCCTTTTATTTTTATGGTAAGGGTCCTCTGAATCTCACCATGTCTTAATCTGGCCTTGACCAAGAACTGATGTTGCTACTTGTGACCTCAATTTTAATTTGGGGTTGTGGTGGTGATGGTGATGCCACAAATGACAGTAGGTTTGTGTGCCACAGGAGAGGTTAAACTGTATAATGAAAAATTATGCTTCCATGGTAAATGATTGATCGGTATCCCCTATTACAGTAACATCATTGTAGGAAGGATTTGGGAATGAACCAGAATTCTCTGATGCAGCCCAGATGAAGCTTCAGTTTTACCAAAAATGCAACGCCTAGGTTCATTCTTGATCCTAGGCTGACAGAAGCCCTGAATCTGAGAGACAATATCAACCAGGCTTTCATATAGATTCAAGAAGGACACTTGCCCATTGTCATGTCAACAGATTGAGAAAATACATTCCTATATTTTTGCATAAGAATGAAAGGTGCCTCTAATTCGAAGTCAGAAAAAGCACAGATCCTGTTCACCAGTTATAAGTTTGGGAAACAATGTGCTAGTGCAATTGCGGATGCTCAATCTCAGGGGTGGTGCCTCCTCTCCTTCAGGGGTAATCTGTCAGGAGTTGCATGCTATTAGGGGGATGGGATCAGAGCCATCAATGGGTGAATCCAGAGCCACAGGGGGAATAGCTAGAACCAAAGTGGACAGAGTTTACAAAGTGGGTGAGACATGAAACTAGGCTGATGTCTAAATGAAATCCTTGGGCCACCTGTTCCCCATCCCTGTTGTTGTAGTTGGGTTTCCACTGTTTTCTGTTGTAAGAAAATATGGGTGGGCAGGTCCTCTTGAATACAGGTGGACAGAAGGTAGATGTCCAGTTGTTTTGGACCAATTCCCAGAAGCCCTTGCCAGCATGGCCAATAGTCAGGAATGTTTGAAGTCCAAAACATCTGGAGAGCTACATTCTACTAACTCCTAATCTTGAAGAAGCTTTGCATGCTAGAGATTACTCGGGCATATAAAAGGAATTTCTCTATGAGAGTGTGGTTGTATTTCATACAGGTCATAGAATCCTGGAACCCTAACTTCCTTTCACTTGGGCCTTAGCTAGACCTAAGGTTTATCCCGGGATTGTTCCAGGGTCATCCCTGTTCATGTAAATGACACACAGGATATTCCGGGAGCAGGCAGGGACGACCCCGGGATAAACCTTAGGTCTAGCTAAGGCCTCAGTCTTGGGAGAAGGAACTAGAACTGTGCATTTTATATGTGCAATTTTAGGTGTTTAGTATCAACCCCCACTGGTGGTGTAATTTTAACAGAGTAATGTTTGGCCTTAGCTTTATTTCAGGGTAAACCAATATAATTAAATACATGATCCTCTATATCTGAACTCAGGTGAGACTTTTCAGGGATGAAGAGGCTGTCTGCTTGGAGTTGGAATAAGGCAGAAAGTCAGAGCTCCTTAGACACTCCCTTGGAACAGTAGCATTCAAGATGTGGACTGATTGATTATTCTGCATTGAATTTCACTTTGAAAAGCAGAGAGGAAGCTGGCAGTGCATTAAAAGCTTCCCAAGTTCCTTAAAAAAAACAAAACCTTGGCAGGCAAAAGCCACCCTGAGGAACCCATTTTTCAAATTTCTGACACTTACGCCTTCTGTTGCGAGGACACTGTTATCCAGCCGTTCTGACTTTCACTCTCAGCACATTCTAACAAGTGACAGGCTTGACCTGGAACAAGCAATAAAAGTTTGCATAACGAAGGAGAACAGAGCTTACTTCTGTCAAAGCGGTACAGCAACATACCAAAGGTTTCCACGTCTCCTTCTGCCATGCAAGCTGGTTCAAGTTTTTGGTTTGAGAAAAGATGCCCATGCAGAAACAATGCTCTCCCTCAGGCGCATGATTAGTTCAATAAAAATAATTTTGGGATGTGTGGTAGGGGAAGGAGCCAAACAGCAGGACACAGAAGAGTATCATGGTGGAGCATGTGGTAAGACAAGAAGGAACAGTTGCCCACATGATCACAACTAAACAAGGAGACTTACTTCTTTTCGCTGTTAATCCTGGGCAGAGTGGTGCCTGTCCTGCATCAGCCAAATAGCTTTAGAGGACAGAGCAGGGTGAGCTTTGCGTCATTGGGAGAATGGGGGGAAGTTAAAAAGCTGCGGTTGAGGACTTGGAAAGACAGATAAAGCCTGTATTACCCCAGCGCAGAAGCATGTTCTTGGACACAGAAGCAAGCCACTGAGATTGCGGCTTGTTTATTTAGTTCTTTAGAACTCAATGGGAATCACTGAGAAGAATCAAGTCCCATCTTTTCTTCACAGGTCTCCTCCTCCTGCTGCATAGCCTATCTGATTTTTAAAATCCTACTAGTTTTTCCCAACTTGAGAGGCCTCCAGCTGTGTTGGAATCCAATTCCTGTCACCCTCAGCTAGCAAGTTGTAGTCCATCACATCTGGAAGGCACTAGGTTGGGGGAAGCTGCCTGAGAGTGTGACAAAGAGATAGGTGATCCCAGGAACTGACTTTGGGAATAGGATCTCAACGAGCCTTCTTCCATTAAGAAGCTCCCATTTCCAGGAAACAAATACTAGCCACTCCCCGTGACTTTGGGCCACCCCTTTGGTAAAATCCCCCTGATGTCTGTGCATTCAGTTAAACATGCACTTTCTCTTGTACAGCTGTATGGATTTAGGGGCTTCCATGCAATTGGGAACCCTAAGTGAACAGAGTTTATGGTTTCATGGAAACCATGTGCATTGATGGCGCTATGTAAATAATAATAATAATAATAATAATAATAATAATAATAATAATAATAATAATAATACCCCAATGCACATGCTGTTCTATGCACATAGTGGCCCTTGCCACACATCCAACAGAACACATTTATGTCGGAGTGTGTGGCCAAAGGCAAATGCTAGCATCAGGGATGTGGCTAGTTGGTGTGGCTAGTTGCTTATGCATGAACTCTTATCTGAAGAGGGCTCTATTCTCTTTGGGCATTTCTACATGAGGCTTTTAACTCACATCTTTACCATGGCTTCTGCTTCCAGATTCTTTGTGGGATTAAGAGTAGCTCCTCTATGCATGCTCTTTTCTGGAGCCAGAACTACACCAAGCAGGACATGACACTTTGAAAATGGTTTGAAAACTCCAGTCCTGAGCCCCAACAATTGTCACTACTGTTATAAACCATTTTAGCACAGTAGTGTTGATCCTACCTGGGTGCCCCCTTTCTCTGCCTTTCTAAATGTTTCATAATACAGCCACTACATGAAGCAGTGGTATAGCGCAATTGCACAATTATATCAGACTCTCATTTCACCATTTCTAAATAATAATGGACTTTCCTCATTAGGGGGAAAATGATCACGATGACAAAGTATGGGAGAGGCCCTGGAGGATGACAACATCATGTAAAGGACATGCAACTACTGTGAGGGAGGTGCAGAATGATGAGTGCAGAATAAAAGCTTCATGTAGAGAAGCTCTTTGACAGTGTGATTGATATGCTGCTAGGCATTGTTAAGCCTTTTATATAGCAATTGTGTACGATCAACGATACTTTTCTGCAGCTGCACAAATGTTTATTATGGGTTTTTTGCACCCATGATGGGAGAGTACTGCACCTATACATCTCAGCACTTTATGTGCCCTGAAAGAAAAGAGCTGGCGCAAAGTGATACAACTGTAGAGAAACTGAGGACAGAAGAGGAAGGCAGCTTATTAGAGCTGGCAAAAAAGGGTGCTCAGCCACCCTTTTCACAGGCAAATGATCCTCAGACTGGCTTGGGTTAGGAGCCCTTTCGTACCATTCCCATCTCAGCAGGCACCATTGCAAACTGATTCACATCCCAAATCCTCTCTGCTGCCTCTGCTAAAAAATAAAATAGAGGCACGTAAGGAAACAGCAGTGAACTCAACTTCAAGCCTTTTCCTTAAATGCATAGCTATGAAGATTACTGTGCAAGGTCACACTTTTCAATTCATATATCAAAACTATAGTCTCCTCCCAGCTCTTCTCTTCTCATGCATGCAATGGAGAGGGGGGAAATCAAAGACCAAATATAGAGTATTTTAAAAGAATATGTGTGTGTGTGTGTGTGTGTGTGTGTGTGTGTATATATGTATGTTTGATTTAAATCTGAATATTTACCTAATATGAGCTCTTTGGATTTGTAAATTTAAATAGGACACAGTGCCAGGTGCTCCAGGAAAGATAAGGGGAGTTAGAAGGTGTATTTTCAATGTAAAAATGGAGTTAAATTAATCTGAAGCAGTTCTTTAAGAGCTCAATACTTAAACAGGATCGAATTGCTGCTGCTATTACTATCCTTGTCCATCACTCTCTTTATGAAAATAGAAGATAGTTTTCTTTAAAACAAAAGGGAACAACATTTATCACTTCCCATTTCCTTGCTGTTATTAAAAAAGGAGAGAGTAGACATTTCATAACCTTGTAGGCTGAAGGTCAGTTTTAATGAAGCTGCATTAAAGAAAGCACTGTGGAAAATGTCCGCAGGTAAGGGCAGACACAAGAAATTTAGGGAAATAGGTAGGGGAGGCTTGAGAAATCCTTGAAAAGCATGTGAGGGAGGAATGGAGAGCTTAAATGCTTTCAAAAACATCTGTTTCTGAGGTGAAACACTGAAGCTGCTCACTGTTTTCCTCTATTGTTGAAAATGATAAGCAGCTGAGCTTAGAACCAACACCCCATGAAGGGAAGTCTTGGGAAAAGAAATGGGCCTTCAATTGGTGCCTGAAGAATGCTATAGTTGGCACCTCCTGAGTACCAGTGGGGAGGTCATTCCATAGGTTGGGCGCCATCATGGAGAAGGCCCACTTCCTGGTTGCTGGGAGATGACAATCTGTGGGTCATAGTACAATTAGCAAGACCACCTCCAGTGTTCTTAATGATTTCATAGGGCTGTATTGGAGAAGGTGATTTGCCAGTATCCTGGTCTTAAGCTGTTCTGGGCTTTGTATGCCAACAGCAAGACCTAGTACTTGGCTCAGTAGCTAATACGTTCATACCCCCCCTATCCCCCAAAAGACAGGACTGAGGTTCCATTCAGTAGGGGTGTGCATGGACCCCCCGCTCCGCCCCGCGGGCCAATCCGAAAATTTCGGATCGGCCCGCTCCGCTCTGCGCTGCTCCGCCCATACTCCTCTCCTCTTCGCTGCGGAGCTCCGGCTCCGAATCGGAGCTCCGCAATGGAGGGGAGTGGCGCCAGGTAAGGCCGGGAGAGGAGGGTGGGGGGTTTTTTTTACTGGGACCGCGGGCGGAGGCAGGTAAGGGAGAGGAGAGCGGGGGGGGGTTTACCGGGCCCTGCCACCATCGCCGCCCGTGTGGCGACAGTGGCAGAGCCTGGTAAGGGACCAAGGGGGAGGGGGGCCTTACCTGCCTCTGTCCGCGGTCTGTCGGCTTCTTCAATTGAGCCCGCGGTTCAATCAGGAAGTCTGGTTGAACCGTGGGCTCAATTGAAGAAACCGATGGACCGCGGATGGACGCAGGTAAGGGAGAGGAGGGGGGGTTTACCGGGCCCTGCCGCTGTCGCCGCATGGGTGACAGCGACAGCGGCAGGGCCCGGTAAACTCCACTTACCTTTCTAGCTCCAGATCGAGGCGAAGGATCCGCCATCACCTCGATCCTCTTCGCCACGCTCCGCCAGCCCCACAATCCTCTTCGCCTCCGCCTGAAGGGCAGGCGAAGACCCCTGCTCCGCTTCTAATTCGCCGGTCTGATTAGAAGCGGAGCACATCCCTACCATTCAGTAATAGATCTGAAGCTAGGTGTAACATTCAATGGGCATTGAATGATTTATTTTTAAAAGAATAGTAAGATTGTAACTGGGGAAGGGGGTTACAGTGCAACATTCTGTTGCAGATTCCATTTGTAAAAAATGGAATAGCAGAAGCGTGATGAGGTGGAATGAAGATTAAATGTCAAAATCAAGGTAGAAAGAAATATATATTCAGTAGGAGTATAGCGGGAAAGGACATGATCCTGCTGCCAGTTCTTGAAAATGGACTCTGCTACTCAAGTTTAGCATCATTCAAGTCTGACAAAGCAAGGTAGAGTCCTGTGGAAGCTGGCTTCAAGTGGGAAAGCACGGGATAGGGAAGCCAAGGGTTTAGAATTCTGGGAGGCTTTCTATTAGCAGAGATCAGAAGATAAAGCAAACAATTAGGAAAGGAGAATTACAAGCTGCCCATGTTCTTCCTCGATTCCCCCTCCTTCTCCTGGGCTACCCATCTGTTCTTGACATGGCTCTTGGCTAGCTTGACTGACAGAATGAAGACAGCTGCTTGTCACGTCAACAACGAAATCAGCAGGAACATAATGGGGATTGCAGGGTGTCACAGAGCATGGCAAACCAAGCTGCTAAGCATAGAACATGATGGCAAAGTGAAGAGGTGTCAATTTTGAAAATAAAGAATTGGCTGGGTAGACTCACATTCCAGAGGAACTTGTTTGCAAAGGCTGATTGGGATGTGAAGAAATAGGTACAGAGAATCTCTGGCTTATCCAAGAGGAGGAAAGCAATAATTTCAACCTTCAGACTGCCACGACTAGCATTTATAGTGTTCCTTCCAAGTTTCCATTTATGGAGCTTTTCAAGTCAAATCCACAAGCTGCCTTTAAAAAGACAACAACCCAGCCCTCAAAAGAAATGAAAGAAGAAGTTTGTGAACAGCTGTGGAGTAGGAATCTTCCAGAGAATATTCATTGGCACACACTCTTCTAGATCATTTTATTTTGTTATCAGTGGTTCAGCTAGGTCATTTTATACCCTGCTCTTATGGGGAGTCTCCTTTAGATGCCTCTGTGTATTGTTTAAGATCTTAAACACACAATGAACATTTATCTTCTCTGCCCTTCTACCACTGTTCCATGCTTGACAGCAGCTTCTGCATTCCTGATATGTTAGAAGAAGAAAAACAACTACCTTTTTGCCAACCATGATAAAAAGAGCAATAGTCTGAGCATTACAGTTTCACGTTATAAACACGCATAAATCATAACACCATCATGACTAGTGGAATAAAATGGAGTTTTCTGCTGCTGTTGGACACATTTACTCAGGAATAAGCATCATTTTCTTGTAGAAAAGGATTATATACATATTTAAAGCATTTAAAAAATGAAAAAGGAAAGCACATATGTAACCATGTACATGTTTGGGTAGCTGCCCCCTGACTATAAAATACTTTAAAAATAAAATAAAATAAAGGGTGCTCTGGTGAACAGTAGCAATCCCATTCGGCCCTGGCATAGCCATGCCAGCCTAAATGCTGACACCAGGCCTGTTTGTCTCTAACTTATCATTTGTGTCTCTCTGGGATTGTCTCTCTTTGCTATTCTGCTGACTGTAAAAATGATTTGGCTATGGACATATAGATGGAAAATATGTTATGCACCCCTGGCTGGGACCAACTTCAAAACATGTGCCTCTAGCCAACTTGTAAAGTTGTGTGTGAGAGTTATAAGCCCTTAAAGGTGGCTTATAAATAAATAAATAAATAAATAAATAAATAAATAAATAAATAAGCATGCAATGTTAAGGTGCTTACCAGGTTCCCACAGACTCGGTTAAGGGCTTAAATATGAAACTCCATGCCAGATAGATGAGCAGGGAAAAAAGCAAAAATAAACAACCCACATGTTTGAGCACTTTGAAAGAGTAGAAGCACTGGAAAAATTCTTTATGACACATTTGGACACATTTCCTCTCGCCCCTGAGAAAGGGAAGCCTTTTCTGAAACAGCTTGGGAATAATAAAAGTGGGTTTTTTCCCAGGCACGTGGGACTATTTTCTCTTCTGTTTTGGAGTTTATTGAAATGAACACATTTGAGTTCAGAACATGTTCCATTAAAGCAGAACAGGGGAATTCCAAAATAAGGATCAGGATGAGGGATTAATTTATAGCACAGTTTGCAATGTCAGTGAACACATAGCTGGTTCTCACCCAAGTTTTTCTTGATTTTGATCTTTGATCCACCTTTTCCCAATATCCACATTCAGCAGATTGCTGTTTGTTCTGTTTTATAGTCTAGGATATTGACGTAGAATAGGCATAACCCCCAGAAAAAGATGGTAGCAGTGGTTTGCAATTATAACTCCCAAGTGGTACCTGAAACAAAACGTTGCAGTATGGAATGCTCCTGTTCAGGGTTCAAGCCTACTCAACATGACTTCATCCAGGATTCTCCATTCCATCCCCTGCTTCCCCCTGATTTCCATTCCCCCACCCCTGTCAACAGAAAGAGCTTCATCACACTGGGGGTGGGGGAACATGCTCCCTACTGTTACTTCTTGGCCCGTGTTCTTGTTCCTCACTTACTTCCTCTTTCAAAAGAGAAAGTATTTATTTATTTATTATTTATTTATTTATTACATTTTTATACTGCCCAATAGCCGAAGCTCTCTGGGCGGTTCACAAAAATTAAAACCACAAAAAACATCCAACAGGTTAAAAACACAATTACGAAATACAGTATAAAAAGCGCAACCAGGATAAAACCACACAGCAAAGTTGATTATAAGATTAAAATACAGAGTTAAAACAGTAAAATTTAAATTTAAGTTAAAATTAAGTGTTAAAATATTGAGTGAATAAAAAGGTCTTCAGCTGGCGACGAAAGCAGTACAGTGTAGGCGCCAGACGGACCTCTCTGGGGAGCTCGTTCCACAACCGGAGTGCCACAGCGGAGAAAGCCCTCCTCCTAGTAGCCACCTGCCTCACTTCCTTTGGCAGGGGCTCACGGAGAAGGGCCCCTGTAGATGATCTTAAGGTCCGGGTAGGTACATATGGGAGGAGGTGTTCCTTCAAATAACTTGGCCCCAAACCGTTTAGGGCTTTAAATGTCAATACCAGCACTTTGAATTGGGCCCGGACCTGGACTGGCAGCCAATGAAGCTGGAAAAGGACTGGCGTAATGTGATCTCGTCGGCCAGTCCCTGTTAGTAAACGGGCTGCCCTGTTTTGTACCAGCTGAAGCTTCCGGACCGTTTTCAAAGGCAGCCCCACGTATAACGCATTGCAGTAATCCAAGCGAGAGGTTATCAGAGCATGGATAACTGTAGCTAGGCTATCACTGTCCAGATAAGGGCGTAGTTGGCATATCAGCCTAAGCTGGTAAAAGGTACAAAACGATCATTGAATCTGCTGTCTTAAATGGCACTGCTTCTCCTGCACACAGCAAGAGTGAGCAGCAATTCCGTGTTTAAAAATACATTGGACTTTGTGGAGAGATTTTTTTGTCGTGCAAGGAAGACCAGAAGGGGTGGAAGGCATGCAGGAGGCAGACAATGTCATGTGAGGGTCTGAGCAAACTCTGTGAGTGCCCAGTAATGAGCGTGCAATAAAACGCTCGTCGGATGGAGCTCTAAGTCATCATGCTGGGGCCATTGAGGCATGCACCGTCTGCACTGGAATGCTTTTCTGACAGTTTAATTATTTTTCTGTTAGTGTTTTGTACTTGCACGAACCAGGGGGTTCTCGCCAGCTTGCTGGTACCACCCTCTTGTGCATAGAAGGCACTGTTTTGGCTGCAAAAGGGTCCACATTCACACAGAATGAATTTGCTGTTACTTTATAGGATTAACAAATAGCCGTGTGGCTGAACTAATGAATCGAAGCCCAGGCAATGCATTTATATAATGCAAGTAAAATTCATAACATTCGCTCAAAACCCCATATGCAATAGTTCACGTGCTTAAAGAAAGGGCCTGTGTTTGGGCTGTACCGATTCAGAGCATCACCAGATGACCGTTTTATCGCATGCTCATTACTGGCCACTCACGTTTTTTCACAGGTCCTTTTGATGACGCCGTCCACCTCCCGCACATCTCCCACCCCTTCTGCCCAGTTTCCTATCACCAAAAATAAAAGAAAAAAAAGACCCCCCAAAATCTGACTTATTTGGCTGTAGCGAAACGTGCCGCCATTTCCTGCTGTGTGCAGGAGAAGCAGTGGGATAGAAACGCCCACTGAATGGGCCACGTGGTTATTGTTTACTTCCCTATGTGAAAAAAGAGGAAATATTGTGGGACAGAAGCAGGTGGAAAGCGAAAATAGGGAAATGCTATTCCCACCCACCCACCCCGTCTGATGATGCTCTCAGACTGGTGCTCCCATGTTGGAATGTTCTTCAGTACACACAGAATCTCCCTTGACATATAAAACTAGATGCTGAGGAGAAGGATCTCCCTGACAGCCTTCTATGTACAAGGTTGTTTGTTTGTTTTAATATGGAGAGCATTCAATTACATGAACTGGCCCCCAACATGTGGTCTGAAGTAGTACAGTCCAGATAGAGCAGGGGTGGAGGGAACCTTTGGCCTTCCAGATGTTGCTGGACTGCAAATCCCAGCACTGCCAGACAGCATGGCCAATGTCTAGGGATTATGGTAGTCCAACAACACCTGTAATGCTACAGGGTTCTCATTGCTGTGACAGTTCCTCTACTCTTTGTAAAATGTAGCAGTTCCTCTGCTCTTTGTAAAAACTAGATCAAAATTGCACCCTGTACTATGTATGATTATCAGCCTGACCCTACTGTGTTCTAGCCCTTTACTTCTCCATCTGATTTTCTGGTAAGGCCACTATTCTGCCTTCAATTCATAATATTTCTTGCATGGTGTCAGCATCACACACAAACTTATTGATAAGCCTGGATGGTTGAAAGCATCTTATAGCAGACCAAATCCTTTGAAGAACAGGAAGTTGGGTGTTAAATCCTCAGGACTGACAATTGTCTTAATTGCCATCAAATGACATTACACAGTTCCAAGTCTGAAAACGGCAAATGAGTTTTGCTTTCATGTCCCTTGCACCATCCCTGCTGCCATTCCTGTTCTCGTGCTGCTCTTGCAATATTTGATATGTTTGGGCTTGTTAAGCACACAGAGACAAACAAAACTGAAACTGCTGGGACAGAGTGTGGCTCTCTCATTAGCTATAGGACTATGTGCATGCACTGTCAGCCTTTAGGGGTAAACCCAAGTGGTAGCAGCTTGTCGATTGGACTGAGATAATAAATTATGGATCTTTTAAAGGTATCCTTCCTCTGTTACAAGTCAGTTTGCTTTGGAGTCTTAAGGCTTTGCTAGACCTACCTGATAATCCGGTGGTGAGGAGGGGCCAGCCCGTGCTAGAAGTAGCGTGGGCTGTCGCTTCTATCCACACGTCAGATGTGATGGGCTGCAGGAAAGCCCCATCGTGTCTGTCATTTTTTCTTATGTTTAAAGGAGCCAGATGCACACGAACGCTTGTGTGCTTAGGTAAGTTTTTTTAAAAAAAAAACCCACCCGTTCGCCCCGCTCCCCCCCGCCCCAGCTCCAATCCCCCCACCCCTGGCTGCCATCTTCCCCCCTGCCCCCTGGCTCAGATCTCCCCCCCCCCTGCTCCCAGCTCTGATCTCCCCACCCTGCCCCAATGGCTGCAGCACTCCTGCGGAGCGCTGCGCCCTGCCCACCGCTTTCCCCAGCTACTCACGAGTAATTGCGGTAGCCGGGAAAAGCGTCGGAAAGGTCTACATGCTCAAGGTCTAGGGCTCAGCCCGAGACCATGGGAAATACCGGGCCAAAAGTGGTGCCCGTTATCCCGGAGCAAGGGAGGGTTGACCCCTGCCTGACCCCTAGATCCCCTGTGTATCATCTGGATGCACAGGGGCGAGCCCTGGGCTAACCTGTGGTCTAGCAAAGGCCTTAGTTGATTGATTCTATCCTTAGGGGTGTTGTTGTCCAATGGTTGGAACCTCCACTATAAACATTTCTGGGATCTGACATGAAGTAGTCACAGAATCAATGATCTCTCTCTCTCTCTCTCTCTGGGTTGGGGAACCTGTATGGAACATGGACTTCATGTGGTTCCTTGCCTAATTTCATGTGGGTAGGGTGATGGGGAGGGGCAGATCTACACAGGGGATTTACTCCAGTGCTACTGCGCCTCACACACAATTGTAGCACAGGATGTTCCCCCATCTCAGCAGCAATCACAGGTTTTCATTCCTTACACCCCAGATTTTTGCAAATTATTTTGTGATGGATTTTCCCATCACACTGGGTTCAGTGTGGTTTGGGAGTCTGTGTGACTACAACTTATGATACTGGCTTTGGCAGCGGCTGTGTGGTGCAGTGCTGTGAGTAAGGCAAAATTGTCTCAGCAAATGGTGGACCTGAGGAGAGGAGTTGTTTTCACCCTATGCTGATCATGTCCCCAACCCCACCCCACCCCAAGTCTAACTGCTGAGAAAGTGAACACGTTGCTTTTGGAGATTGCTCTTTGTAAAATCCCCTTCCTCACAGGTATGCCCATTCGTATAAGATTAGTGACTTCAAGGAACAACTAGCTGAAAGCAACCCAGATAAACATGTCTATTCAGTAGTAAATCCCATTGTCTTCAGTTGCACCTCCTCAGCATGGGAGGGGGGAAAGATGGTTGGGGAACTGGGGATTGCTTTGCCTTTTGTTTTCGATCTCCCCTTATCTGTTGCAGCAGGCCTGTGCATAAGTTTAATGGCTTCAAAGAAGGGAGTGTGTTGATGCCTTTTGTTTTTAATCTCTGCTTATCCCATGTAGCAGACCTGTGGATAAGTTTAATGACATGTTGATGCCATGGGACTCCAGCATGTGAAGTTTTTTCCTCCCTTATAAGCTGCTTTAATTGGGTGTGTTTGACATGGGAGGATCAAATCCAAATGGATGAAAATGCAGTTTTAAACTGCATCATGTTGGAAAGTGTCTCTGTGTAGATGGGGCCAGAGAAAGAAAGGAAAAGATGGGGTGGCAGAGAGAGTGAGAGAGAGAGACAGAGAGAGATGGGGTGGAACAAGCGAGGAAGTGAAAGTGAGTGATGAAATCGTGCAATGTTGCAAACTTCACACATTTTAATCAATCAGATCTGTCCCCACCCACCATCAGCTTTGGCTCTTCAGAGGAAAAAAAAGATCCCTACTCCTGATTAAGCTGGTAACCCAGGGTACTAAAATCCTCTAAAGACAAAAAAGATCCACAATCATGCAAACCATTTAAAATTGACATGTAATAAAGTTGTAGTGGTGTAATAAGTATGTGTTTTTGTAAAACAAGGACCTGGTTTTTATGTTCATGGCATTCTAAATGAAATAACAATCTGACACTCTTAGCCAGAATAATAACTAGCACATCATAGTTACAAATATTTACCTGGTTGGGTAAATCTCAGTAAATTATTTTGGCTTTCTGTGCCAAATTTTTACATTGCTTGAAAGCTTACATTTCAGCCACATCCTGTCATTATTTGCCCCGTTATAAGCTTTGTTTAGATTAAATAAAATTACTCCAGTGCTATTTATTCATATCATTACAACCTCAAATATTTCAACCATTATTTCTATTCTAGCAATAAAAATAATTTGAACCACCTCTTATTTAAAGTGCTTCAAGATCTATAGAGAACTTCTTAAATTTTAAAATTTAAAACCAAGTCATGCCCTCAATACTGATTCCTGCCTATTAATTTCTATCTTTTAAATGAAAAATGAAGTTTTAAGAAGTGGTTTATGTGGAAAACTGTTGCAATTTGCATCCGGAAAAAAGAAGCAAGAAAAGCATACTCTTAACCAGTGATGGGGAGCATGCAGCCTTCCAGATGTTGTTGGACGACAGTTCCCAACATTCATCACCATTGTCTATGCCAGCACATCAAGGGACAAATCTTCTTGGCAAAAAAGCAAGGACATGTTGGAGATGGTTGCGATGAATGAGAAGAGCCCTGTAATCAGATTACTAGTCATGCTTAACTGAGAATAGCTGCTTCTGTGTGAGTTGCTTGACAAGCAATTTACTGTTGACAAGTCTGAAAATCACCAAGTGTTTGTTCCATTAGAAACTCAGAAAGTTCTCTTTCCCCCTCTCCGCCTCTCGCCTTGACACACACGTCTTCTCCACTCATAGTGCTGCTTCATGAAGTTTAACTGAAATGTGCATATAATGTGTGTGTGTGTGTGTGTGTGTGTGTGTGTGTAGAATTGAAACATCAACTGGATGCATTGTATAACATATATCCATATCTATATCTATATCTCTTCCAGCCATCAGCTCAGCTGGAGTGGGAGATGAAAAACATATTTGAAATCACATGCCTAAATGGAACACTCTTATAGCCAGGAATGTATGATGTAGTGCCATGGTGAATTTTCATACAACTGGGTCCATCCATATTTTAAGCGAATTTCAAACATGAGTGCCCCTCATCCACATGCGGTGTATAATATTTGAATTGGTCCTCAACAGAGGTGGTGTTTAGGGGGATGGTCCCAACTTACCTAATTGATATTTAACCCTTTATTTGTGTTAGGTTCTCATGAGGCTGATT
Organism: Elgaria multicarinata webbii; assembly: GCF_023053635.1. NCBI lineage: Eukaryota > Metazoa > Chordata > Lepidosauria > Squamata > Anguidae > Elgaria > Elgaria multicarinata. The sequence continues at coordinate 91,705,994 of NC_086173.1, read as the reverse complement.
ATCCAGATCCATTTCAGTCGGGGTTCAGGCCCGATATTGGCACAGAAACTGCCCAGAGAGCTTCAACTATGGGGCGGTGTCAAAATTCAACAAATAAATAAAGGTCCATTCTAATTTGTCAGAAACAATAGGAATATTTTTTTTTAAAACCCAACATTTTACTCCATCTGTAAACTGGATATTTTGTTCTAGCTTGTCTTCTGAAGATAGGCTAGAAAAAATTAACCAGTTTACAAATGCTTAATTCCTTGATAATATGCTATATGTTCACATGTTACCTGTTTTGTGACGTGATGTGTAATCTGTGCATGAGATAATATGCTTGATTTATTGGTTCTGCACATATTTCTAGTTCTCATTTTGTGCTTGTGGCACCTTGGACTAGTCTGGATTGTGGAAGAGTAATAGTGGTGGCCTCATATCATCTGTGGAGACCTACCTTCTTGACTTAGAATTTCACCCCTGGTCCTCAGCATCTTTTGGAAAGAACTCAAAGTTCGCTTTTAGTGGCAAGGATTTAGCCAGTGGAAGGTGGGACTGTAATATATTTTAATCTGGTTTTAAATTAATATTTTGTATTTATGGCCAACTGGCAGACAACTGACAACATCTAGCTTAAATATGATTTTCCCCCTAAAAAAAGAGGAGAATTTCGGTTGCAAATTGCAGTTTCAGCAAATCCATGTCCTGGTCTGAAAATTCTGATCACCATTTTAAATTCCATTACACTTTCACATCCTTTTAATTTGGGATCAAGAAGTTTTCATTGTTGCTGTGTTTGTATTCTCATGATATTCCCCTTTGCATTAACCAATTTACATTCTTGCAGCATATCTAACCTGTGGGCCAAGCCATCTTCTGTAACTTCAACAAATTCTGAAATATTACACAAATGCACAAGAATAAACTTTGGTCTTCACGACTGTTAAAGACTACAAAACGTTTGATGCAGTGCAACATCTGACAAAATTGTTCTATAATCATGATAGCTAGAAACTTCCATTTATTTAATGTTAGCAGTCAAGAGTCGAAGAAGAGTGCATATTTCTCATAAACCTGTCCAAGCCTGGTGCCTAGTTTTTGGGGGCCCTGGATAAGCTACCCTAAGTTGCCCATCACTGCTCTCAGTGCTGCTTCTGCTGCATCCATCAGTCTCCTCTGAGCAAATTGGCGGGTGGGCTTACCAAACCACAGCACTGAAGCTGCTCCTTTCTGATTGGCATCAATCTCCTGTACTATGAAATCTCTGGAAAAATGATACAGAACAGCAGGAGCCAAATGAACTCTGAAGCTCTCTCTCTCTCTGTCTGTCTCTCGTCTTTGATGAAGGATTACTTTGAGAAGAAGACTGTTTAATAGGTTACAGATGCTCAAACGGTGCTTCTCTTCATCATTGCTTAGAATGTAGCCTCTTGCACAAGGCAGTTACAGAGGCACAAGTGATTTGGCTAAGGTACTGTAATCACAAGGAATGAATGCCGATCATGTGTTTGTAGAACTTAGGGCTGAAGCAAGATGGGCTATTTTAAAAGTTCGTTTTGTGTCATCTGAATCAATTTGCTTGCAAGGCAGAAGGCTTTTTTTTTTTTTTTTTAAAAAAAGGAAGATTCATACCACTGAAATTAGCACATTTTAATGGCCTGTGCTGCAGATATTCTGTTCTGTTTGAAGCTGCTCAAAAGAGCCAAGTTTCCAAGCACTAACGGCTGTATTAATAGCAGTGGAAGCTGCACAATGATCCAGCACAAAAGCTAATTGACCCGCAGGCCACTCTTAGAACAAAAGAGGATATAATTTAATCTTTGGAGCTGTGCAGTACCATTGCTGTGTATACTTACAAGGGCCTTGCATTCTGAAATGCCTACAATTTACCACAATGACTGCTTAAAATCATTGCTAATTTAAATAAAGACAACAGTGAGATGTTTCTAAATGGGAGATATGGCATTGGAGAGATATGGCATAGGAGGACCAGTCCTATCCCCTGCTCAGGCTGCTTCCCCCCCCCCCCCAGGATGGATTTGTACATTACACACACATCTGCCACTTCGTCTACTGTAAAGAAGCACAGCCAGGAGTGATTTGAAGTGGAGAATCAGAGGAGAAATAGTGCTGAATCCTTTACATATCTGCTGCTTTCCCCTTGAGTCTCTCCCCCAAGTTGCAGTGCAGTGGGATTCCAGATGTTTGTTTATGCTACAGGAGGTAAAGCCGCATGGGCGACATTGTAGGGAGAGTAAATGTTGGGTAAGAAAAGGGTTATATGTCATCCTCTCTGCCAATTCTACCCCCACTGCTTTTCCCTAGAAGAAATAGCCTTTAGGGTTTTTGTTCCCCTTTTGTGCACATAATTCACATCTCTGCTGGAGCTGAACTTTAAATTTGGCCTATCTTGTCCCAGTCCATCTTGTTTCAATCCCTATCCACAATTGAGGCTTAGGAGGTGACTTTGGATTGCTGCCAAGGGCTGGGGTGGGCAACTTTGGGAGGTCAGGGTCATTTTTTGCCTCTGAACTCACCCAACCCTGCTGGCTGCACAACATCCCCACCATTGAAGGGTTTTTTTTTTTAAAAAAAAAAAATCTTGGGGAGGTATGGTGTCCCCAAAGGGCCAAATTTAGCATGTTTGCAAACTACATTATATGCTTTTAGGCGCCAGGGGGGGATCTACACTATTGCTTTTAAAGCGCTTTAAAGCACTTTGAAAACGTTTTGAAAACTGTATATGCAGTGTGTCCTGGGCTCCAACAGTTGTCAAAACTGTTATAAAGCGCTTTAAAGCTGTAGTGTAGATCCCCCCCAGGTGAAGACCTTTTTATTCTTCCAGCATTTTAACAGTCTATAAATAAATTTTAACTTGGTGTTTTAAATTTGTAATTTTGCATTGCTGCTGTTTTTATCTGGTTGAGCTTTTATATTGTATTTTATATTATGGTTTTATACTGTTGTTTTATACTTAGAAGGTTTTTAATTTTTGTGAACTGCCCAGAGAGCTCCGGCTATTGGGCGGTATAGAAATGTAATAAATATATAAATAAATAAATAAATACTTTTGACCCTTCGGATGCGCCATCGTAGGCCAAAACATCTGGAGAGTCATAAGTTCCCCACCTCTGCCATAAAACAACTGAACTACAAACAATTTAACTGACATATTAAAGAGCCCATCATATGCCATCAAATGCCTGGGAATAGAGATCCAGTTTTGGCACAGAGAAAAGGAGTAGGTTTTGTGACAGCGGAAAAGAAGCTGCATTTTAAGACAAAGGGAGTTAATTAAATGCCAGATGGCATCATAGGGTGCTGGAGTGGCTCTTGAGGATCTGATGAGGGCTAGTCCATTTATTGCTTGAAGACGTGCTTACATTGTTTGCCTCCAACTATGCTCTGCTGTTGTATTTGAAAATAAAATAAAAGGCCAGAAGTCTCCAGTGATGTCTCCTCCAGAGTAAACAAAGCTGCCTATTCTTAATAGAGGACGTGTAGTGGAATCCTCGGCATGTTTACTCAGATGTAAGCCCCGCTGAGTTCAATGAGCCTTTCTCCCAAGTAAGTGTGCATAGAAATGCAGCCTGCATTTCGTTCGGCAGGAGTTGTGAACCATGCAAATGCTACTGTATGTGTTCAAGGGAAAAATGGAAAGAAAATGGTGTGCCTCGTAACTGATGTGGGGAGTTATGCAGCTGTTCCTCTGACCTCCATAATAGCAGCTCCCCACAAGCTTATTTAGCCAGCCAGCTATCCCTGCACAGTGCAATAGGTTTGGTCGGTGTCATTGCATTTTCTAAGAAGCAATCCTAGTCTGTCTGAGTTCCCCGTCTGCCAGCAAGTGCCGTGCCGTGCGCTGCCTGTGTTCTCCCAAGTCCAGTGAATTGATCACAAGTGCCAGAAGAGCAATCTGCTACAAACAGGTTTGTTGTTTCCCCCCCTCTGGTCTGAAGAGGTTTGTTTTCAAAACATCTGCGATTACCTGCTGCGTTAAGAAACAAGACTGCTCCATCCTTTCATCTGTTTTCTGCCTCTTTTGCATGGTGCCAGCTACACACACAGCCTGGGGCAGGGCTGGAGAAGAAAGTCAATTCCGACTTGAAGTGAAGCATTGCGGCAAAGGTTATGGCAGTGGGAGGAGTGGAGGAAAAGCAAACAAACCAACAGTAGGCAGTCAGATTCACCTTAAGTGGCCATGTTTGTTTCTGGCATTTGCATTCCACATGTCACTGCAGCTGCATCTTAGAGGGTGGCACCAGTTATGTTAGTTTAAGCTCTTGTCTGCCCCATTCCCATGTAAAGAAGAAAGGTCTAATTTTAATTAGTGCTGTGCCGAAAATTCTGATTATTCCATTTTTGTCATTTTGTGGGGAGTGGAGGGGGTGGTGGATGAAAACTCTGTCGAAAGAGGCTGGGAGAGGTGAGAATTCCAGAGAATTTTCTCCTTGGGGAGGGGAACAGGGTTTCTACGTAACTTTTTATAAGGGTAGGCAGTTTCTGAGGGGGACTTCTTTCTATTTTTCTATTTTTAAAAAAGCACCCCGGCATTTGCAGGAGTCCAAGAATTCTTCCGGAATGCCTGTTGGAGAGGGTGAGGTCACATGGTCTCCAATAGGTATTTTACAAAGAACTGTTGGGCTCCTCTGAGTGCTGGGAGTGCTTTTTTCCCCTTTCTAAATGAATTAAAAAGAAGGCCCCTCAGCAATCAGCCACACTTTAAAAAGGTATGTGGAAACGCTGCTCTTCTCCCCAAGGAGAAAATCTTCCCCCTCCCTCTGAAAGAGGCAGAAAAAAACAAAGCCTCTCGCAGGGAGAGAAAAAGTTTATGAAAATAGGGAGCAGGATTCAGCATAGCACTAATTTTAATATCAAAAGGGGGCATGTAGGTGAACGGAAGAAAAGCCCTGATTGATCAGACGATGAGTCCATCTATTTCTTGTCCAGTCCATCGGAGTTAATGGAGGTGTTTTTTCCTTTTGTTAATCCTGCCATTATGGATGGCTGGGATTTGGGGAAGCAAATGGTGAGTGTGTGTGTGTGATTGAGATTTAATCTTCCGCTCCCAGTGTGGTCCCCATTCAAACTTCAACCTTTGAGAATGGTTTAGAGAAAAACTGCACAAAACCTGGGAAACCTCTAAACAGTCATTGGTCAGGGAAAAGCAGCTGTGGCCATCTGGAGAAGTAAGCAGGGACAGATTTGGTTCCTGTGCCTGATGTTCTACAGCCCTACACTAAAGAGAGCTTCAGCTATTGGGCGGTATAGATACTCAAATAGCTAAACCACAGCTATGCGATTAGAGTAACGTATACTGTGATGTAGCAATGTGTCCATTTTTCTCCCTCTCTCATAATACTAGAACCTGGGGTCATCCCATGAAGCTGATTGGTGGGAGATTCCAGACAGGTAAAAGGAAGAACTTCTTCATACAGCGCATAATTAAACTATGGAATTCACTACCTGAAGATGCAGCGATGGCCACCAATTTGGATGGCTTTAAAGGGAGGTTAGACAAATTCCTGGAAGAGAAGGCTATCAATGGCTACTAGTCCTGATAGTGTCAGAGGCAGTATGCCTCTGTACACCAGTTGATGGTGAACATGTCTGGGAGAGTGCTGTTGTACTTGTGTCCTACTTGTGGGTTTCCCATCAATAGCTGGCCAGCCACTGTGCGGACAGAATGCTGGACTGGATGGACCATTGGTCTGGTCCAGCATGGCTCTTCTTATGTTCTTATGACTCTGTGTTACCCAGCTGAACATTTCCCCCCAGCCTGGTTCTGATACTGGAAGTGAGTCAGCCTGGGACAAAAGTGCTTGGGGCAGCAGTCCACAGGGAGATTTTGTGGGGTGATTGATTCTTTTTAATACCAAAAGCATACCCCCTTTGAAAAGAACATCAGACCCTACATGCCCTGATTTAGGCACAAACAGTACAGATAACACCTGAGAATGTGGACAGGGTATATCCTGTAGTAGATTAGCTGAAGCTTTACTTTCATGCCCTCTCTTAAGGACAACTAGTCTGGCAGGCTCATGACACAGGGTTTTACGGTAGTGGCTGTATGGCTTGGGCATTTATTACCAACTGGGGTCCATAAAGCGTTAAGAAGAACCCTAAAGTCTCATTTATTCTCAGTGGCTTTCTTTTAATGTTGTATTGAGCTGCTAAATGGAATTTGTTTTCATTTGTTATTGAATTTAATGTTTCTTGGCTGGTTTTAATTATACTGTTGACTCTTATTAGCTGTCAATTCTGGCTTTAGTTTTGTGTTACTGATATTTTATTATTATTATTGTAAGCTATCTTGGGATGTTTTTTACCCTTAAAGACAGTCTATAAGTATTTTAAAGCACTAGCTGTGATCTAAGAATTGTGCTCTGTTTTCTAGGCTTCTGCATCTACACTAGAAGAGCATGTTAAATAGCATCCATCAGTTTTTATCTTATCTTCTGTTTTCCCTCAATAAACTCTCCCTGTTGCTAAACTCTCTCTCTCTCTCTCTCTCTCTGTGTGTGTGTGTGTGTGTACATGTGAATGAAGATATGGGGTACCTACGTTTGACCTTGCAGTGTAGTTCACACTGAAGTCTGCAGGTCAGGCTTTGAGTGGTTAAAAACAATCCTGTAGTGTTGTCCAGACTTATTAGACCACTATGGCAGGTTGAATGTATTTCTAACCATAACATATGAACAAGCTTTAGACATGCATTAAAGAATGGCTCAAAGTCATTCCCACATTCCCCATGTTCAGTAGGTATTAGGAAATTCTACCATGCGGTCTTTTATTATGGTTTTAATTTTTGTGAACCACCCAGAGAGCTTCGGCTATTGGGCGGTATAAAAATGTAATAAATAAATAAATAAGTTTTAAAAATCAACCATTTGCTATGTTACTGATGAGAGTGAGAGAGCACACACACATGCACTTGCATACACACACATTCACAAGTTGGTGTGGGTCATAACAAACTGTGGCAAGTTCTTGGTGGTATGGGGATACCAAGTCATCTTGTCTGCCTCCTGAGGAATCTGTATAACGAACAAGTAGCAACGGTAAGAACAGACCACGGAACAATGGACTGGTTTAAGATTGGGAAAGGAGTACGGCAGGGTTGTATACTCTCACCTTATCTATTTAACTTGCATGCAGAACACATCATGCGACGTGCTGGGCTTGACGAATCCAAGGCTGGAGACAAAATTGCAGGAAGAAACATTAACAACCTCAGATATGCAGATGACACCACTTTGATGGCTGAAAGCGAGGAGGAGCTGAGGAGCCTTATGACAAAGGTGAAAGAAGAAAGTGCAAAAGCCGGGTTGCAGTTAAACCTCAAAAAAACCAAGATTATGGCAACTAGCTTGATTGATAACTGGCAAATAGAGGGAGAAAACGTGGAGGCAGTGACAGACTTTATATTTCTGGCCGCAAAGATTACTGCAGACGCTGACTGCAGCCAGGAAATCAGAAGACGTTTACTTCTTGGGAGGAGAGCAATGACAAATCTTGATAAAATAGTTAAGAGCAGAGACACCACACTGACAACAAAGGTCCGCATAGTTAAAGCAATGGTATTCCCCGTAGAACTACAAGTTCAACTGCAGCTTTTAAAGCTCAGCTAAAAACTTTTCTTTTTCCTAAAGCTTTTAAAACTTGATTTTGTTCTGACTTTATACTATTAGTTTTACCCTGTGCCTGTTTGCATTCTCTTCCCCTCCTTATTGTTTTATTATGATTTTATTAGAATGTAAGCCTATGCGGCAGGGTCTTGCTATTTACTGTCTTACTCTGTACAGCACCATGTACATTGATGGTGCTATATAAATAAATAAATAAATAATAATAATAATAATAATAATAATAATAATAATAGTAACCTATGGCTGCGAGAGCTAGACCATAAGGAAGGCTGAGCGAAGGAAGATAGATGCTTTTGAACTGTGGTGTTGGAGGAAAATTCTGAGAGTGCCGTGGACTGCAAGAAGATCAAACCAGTCCATACTCCAGGAAATAAAGCCAGACTGCTCACTTGAGGGAATGGTATTAAAGGCAAAACTGAAGCACTTTGGCCACATAATGAGAAGGCAGGATACCCTGGAGAAGAGGCTGATGCTAGGGAAAGTGGAAAGCAAAAGGAAGAGGGGCCGACCAAGGGCAAGATGGATGGATGATATTCTGGAGGTGACAGACTTGACCTTGGGGAAGCTGGGGGTGGCGACAGCCGACAGAAAGCTCTGGCGTGGGCTGGTCCATGAAGTCACGAAGAGTCGGAAACGACTGAACGAATAAACAACAAAAAAGGTTTAACATAACTAACTACCCTTATTGAAAAATTCAAAGTGTTACATCTTTTATCTTTATAAAACTTCCTTAAATACAATGTTCTTGGTGTAAACACTGTAATGTCCATATTCTGGTTCATCGTCACTTTAAATCTTGAGGTTTGCCAATGAATGCTCACAACTCATACCAACATAGAGTTGTCTATGGCAAAAGATGTTTCTCTGGCAACCAACGGATACCTTAATTAAAGTGGTATCCAGCATCCAATTAAAGAGAAACAATTTCCTACCCTGCAAATCCTCAGTCCCCTATGGATTCCAAAGTGAAAATACTGTATATGTATATTTATACTCACATCTATGGTGCAGTAAAAGAATAAAATACTTTTCGTTGCATACTTCATACTACTGATGAAGATAAGAAACGGAATACACAATCTAGAGTTACCGTTTAGCCATTATTTAGCCACTATTAGCCATTATTTAGCCATTATTATATCTTAAGAATTTATTAAGACCGGATCTACACTGTTGCTTTAAAGTGCTTTATAACAGTTTTATAGCGCTTTAAAGCAGTTAAAGCGCTTTATAACTGTTATAAAGTGCTTTAAAGCAGTAGTGTAGATCTGGCCCTGCAGTCATTATTTATCTATTATACTGTCTTAAGATTTCATTAAGATCTGAACATTAGCAACTGGTCTCAAGATTTGAAAACAAGCAACTGCATGAAGGATTTAAACATTAGCAATTGCATGTTACAATTTATTATTATATAATTTATAATCAGTTACTGCTTGTTCACAAATACATTAGCAATTGCATGTTTTAAAAGAGCAACTGTGTTCAAAACAATATATCAGCAATTGCATGTCAACGACAGTAACTGGTTATTAAAGATTTACTATTGCTTGTTAAGTATAGCAACTGCATGTTAACTTTATTACACTTTATCACAACTACTATTACAAATTAAAAATTATCAACTGTTTGTTAAAAACTGTACACTTGCAATTGTATTAACAACCACTTTGGTAAAAAATTGTAACTGCATTCTCTGAAAGCTATTACATTTGCATTCTATCAAACTAATTGCTTGTTAAAAAATCTATACTCACAAACTGCATCCTCTGTAAGTGATTATATTTGTGTTCTTTAGCCACTTATCAGGTCCCACTTCTTCTTCTTCTTCTTCTTCTTCTTCTTCTTCTTCTTCTTCTTCTTCTTCTTCTTCTTCTTCTGCCAAAAGACAGGTTTAGGCAGATAGATGCCAACTTGGTTTGTCTGGCTGCAACATCCCACATGCCCGGACCCCATCTAGCCTCACTGTGAAAGTGCAGCAAAGGGCAAACCAAAGGGTTGCAATGACTCTCCATGTAGGAGATCTTGCAGCACTGTCCACCATTAGGATATACTATCAGACAAGGATCAGCTGGAGGAAAGCTATCAGAGGAAACAAACACAGCAGCAATTTCTGAGACACAGGGAATGTTGCAGCATCCAGAGTGAGCCATATAGCGTTCATCATTCTGAAGTCGTGATGGAAGCACAGTGATACATCCATCCATGTACATCCAACAGCAGGTGCAGCAGCATTCTTGTACTCAAGGATTTCACATTCATTCGTGTATGGATTAACATTATGTAGCAGGTTAGTGAGTGTCTCCAGCAAGGTGTGGTTCAGTGTGGTATTCTCTGTTCCGTGGGTGTCAAGAATGTACAGTTGGCTGTAGCTTGGACCTGACTGCAAAGTGCCCATTGGATGGTAAACTGAGCCTTGCACCTTGGACACGAACGGACCAAGACCTTGCAGCTATGCCCTCATGAGTGGAGCATAGAATGAAGCAGAGCCTAGGGCAGCTGTTGTATTTGTGAACATCCTTCAGGAATTGTTTGCCAAGAGTGGAGCTGTCAATGACAATGTTATAGATGAAGTAGGAACCATGAGCAGTGCTTTGCTGCCATGGCAGCAAAGAGTTGATGATTTGCCATTGAAAAGCAGGACATCGCAGTGTTCACAAACCTTGGCACAGATGCCAATATCAAACTTGTTGATGTTGGTTACAGGATGCATTCTGACAGGCACAGGCCATGGCTAGACCAGGCCTATAACCCAGGATTGTCCCGGGATCACCCCTGTGCATCCAAATGACACAGGGGATCCATGGAGCAGGCAGGGACGACCCCTCCATTTGCATGGGATAATCCTTAGGTCTAGATAAGGCTTCAGTCTGCCTCCTATGCCTGGGCTGGTTTGAGATACTGACTAATGCAAGGCCGGCCAGAGCTTCATTGTCATCAAAAGGCCAATGGGCTGCCTGCATATGCAGGCTTGCTGAGATGGGTGTATCCAAGTGGGGGCGCAAAGCGTCTTCTCTATGGGCTGGAGGGGTAGAATTAGTGCAGCAGTGTGAGGCATCCTTAGACTTATGGTTTGCTTGGTAGTTACTGTTACCGGTAAGCATTTGACATCTAGGCATATTAGTAATGCATGGATTATATAAATGTTATTTTGTTAAATTGAACAGCTAGAGGTTTCCGTTCTGAGCAGTAACTAAACTTTGACTCTGTTACTTTTAACTGTAGGTGTTTCTCAATCCCTTCATGATTTGTTTGCAGGCCATATGTTAGTGGAATATCACTGTACTTTGGCCTGCACCTGTGTTTATAAAGGTGTACAGTGATTTTGTGTGTGTTCATTTTTCATTTTGCTCCAGTTTGCAAATAATTATGTTTGTTTAATTATACTTGACTTTTTGATATTAAAAATGACATTCTTAAAAACAAAAACAAAACCCTTTTGTGGAAACTGCATGTCAAGAACTTTCCAATGAAGTGTGTTTCATGAGAATCGGTCAACAGGAATGTAGTCAAAAAGGCATGACTAACTAACTCCCAATTTTGAATTTTTTATATATATATATATATATATATATATATATATATATATATGGCCTGTTCAGAAAACATGCTAAGCCATAGCTAGGCCACTAACCCCTTTGCAGCAAATGGTTAGTGAGCATATTTAAACCATGGTTAATTAGCCAGTATAGTTAGGAATGGTTCACATGATGTGCTAAGTCATGTTTCACATGAGAGGCTAAGCCATAATGGCCCTGTTCAGACAACACGCTAAACTATGATGTTTAAAGTTTTTAAGCTAAACGTTATCGCTTAGCGTGTTGTGGGAACCATGACTTAGGTCATAGCTAGACCTAAGGTTTATCCTTGGATCGTCCAGGGGTCAAACCTGTTCATCTAGGTGACGCACAGGGGATCCAGTGCTCAGGCAGGGGTGAACCCTGGATGATCCCAGGATAAACCTTAGGTCTAGCTGTGGCCCAAGTGTGTCATGTGAACCATTCCTGACTATGATGGCTACATAATCACAGTTTAAACATGCTCACTAACCACTTGGTGCAAAATGTTTAGTGGCCTAACCATGGCATTGTTTGAACAGGCCCATTGTTTAGCTCAAAATGCTTAACCACTGTGGCTTAGTGTGCTGTCTGAACAGGGACACACACACGGAAAACATAGCAATGAACCATAGTAATCAAACATTGATACTTCTCTCTCTCTCTCAAAATGCACTGCTAAATGTAATCTATACCTTCAACACCTACCGCTTACTAATTCATTCAGTCTGCAAATCTCCATTTTGAGACTGGGTCTATCTAAACTGCAGACCTCATGGCCACCACATCTGGCCAAATTTTTGGCCTTCCCCCATTTCTTGCTTTTTGTATCATCTAGCTTGTTGAAGACTTCTGTTGATCTCAAAATCTTGGACATTTTTGTAGGATTTGGCTTGGTCCTAATAAAGGCATTGCTGAATAGCGGGTTGTGAATCCCCACCCCCTGCAAGGACCAGCACAGCTATCTTTGCTTTTTCATGGCACTCTAAAAATAAAAGAAACAAAAAGCTGTTATTTTACTGAGTAACTTATCATTTTCTCCACATCACCAATTGCTGAAAGCTCTCCAAGTCCTTCCCTCATAAAATGCTAGGGAACAAAATAATTGCATAATTAGTAATGAATCTCACACATTATGAAACTTATTTTTTTTAATCCCAGAGCAAGTACAAAATGTTTCGCTTCACTCTTCTAAAGTAGCAATACACTGTTCCTATTTTTTTTAAAAAAAGGAAATCTACTTTCATTATATCCATTGCTAGTACATTATGAAATACTTGAAGACACACAAGAATCTCTTGTGTATATGATTGACAACAACACATTGTCTTCGCTTTCAAATAAATCCAAAGAATAATGCAACTATTTCCCTGCACACGGAGATGCTTTGGCTTCTGTTTTTCCAACAGCACCTCTCCATGCATGTCATCAAATCACTTTTGAAATTGACAGGAAGTTGCTATTCAAAGAAAAGGTGTCACCCTCTCCCCCCCCCCCCACCTCCCCAGGGCATGTCCAACTCCTGAGCATGCCTACTTATGGATCTTTGCTGTAAGCAATAAAACTAGACCCCTGATATGTGTGTGTCTCTCTGTGTGTATGGATTGATAGATCATTGCATTAGGTAGAGGTAGCAAGTTCCTTTAACAAGGTTGTCTTGGACAGAAGCCCAGATACTTATCCAACCCACCTACCCACCCACTCTTTGGCATTGTACAAAGCTCAGTTATGTATCTTATGCATTGCTGACACTGCATTGTACTACACCCAGAGCTGTGATCTTCACTATTTTACAAGTAAGAGCCACCTTGGCTCTTGGCACCCCCACCAAGACCACTTGAGGGCTTTTCCCCAGCTGTGGGCAACCTCTCCTCTCCGCCTCCCGGTCAAGAGGCAACACTGTGCACCAGACGTGGCTGAAGACCTTTTGGGTCCACTCCTCCTCATCTCCAACCCCTTCCACATTGTCCAAGCAAGCCCTCAGTCAGTCAGTCACCAGGCAGGCAAATTCTGGTAAGCTCACTTGGTCCTTGGATTGGGAAGGATCTTTTTCTCATCACTGAGAACACCATCACACCAGCGTTATAGCCCACTGTCATGGTGTGTTGCATACAAAGGACTCAGTTGACACCATCCATGTCCTGCCCTGATCTCACCTCTCTACCCACCCACCCCATTTGCAAGGTTTCCAAGCGTGGGGAAGGAATGGCTTTTCCAGCAATGCGCTCGACCCTCTACATACATTTTTATCCCATCGTACACAACTCAACGTTCTGAGGGCGGGTGGCATTGCTGATGAAAGGGAGGGGGCGTGCCAGGGTGAGGTGACCCTGTGAACAACCAATAGATTGTCAGGGGAGGTACAAATGAGATCTGTGGGGTGGGGAAACAGAGATTCCGAGGAGAGGTGTGAAGATGAATGAAACGTAAAGCTTTCAAAGTAAAACGGAGGGGGATAATACAAGGGCAAATGTTCAGGTGTGATGGAACTCCGAGAGAGTGTTCTGCTCTACTCAATGCATCAGAATCCCCCAGTTCAGGTCCACGTTACTTTCTCTCTCACCTACTTCCAATTACACCTCCACCTTGAGTTGCTCTTTGCCTCTTGGTTTCTTCACCCACCACAGCTAATTGACTGATTGCTGCTGCATTCTCCTCTCCTTTCCTCTCCTGCCCACCCCACCCCCCACTTTACAGATGACAAAACTTGAATTCTCCTCTAGTAGCTCAAATCGCAGCTGCTGGCCCATTGCTAGAGGATGCACAGGCAACGCTAGAGAGCTCTGAGGAGCTACTGCAAAAACAGTGTGTGTGTGTGTGTGTGTGTGTGTGTGTGTGTGTGTGTGTGGCAGTGAAGAACACTGACCCAGAGCAGCTATGGACGTCTGTGTTTCTGTAAACTTTAAGGGATCACCAGAGGATTCCAAACTAGGCTAGATGTACACTAGTGCTTTTTACCAGTGTTGAAGTGCACTGATAATTATTGTGGCACATTAGGCATTCCGTGTACTACTTTTTAAAGTGCTATTTCCCACCTTTTATTCCATTTATCTCCAGCAAAGGAGATCGTTACCTTGTCATGGTGCTGGAGCTTGAGCACCTCAAGGATGCCATGAGCTAAACTGTGAAGGGACACCCAAGACGGGAAGGTCATGGCAGAGAGGTCAGACTAAATACGATCCCTGGGGAAGGTAATGGCAACCCACCCCAGTACTCTTGCCATGAAAACTAAATGGATCAGTACAACCAGAGATATGTCGGTATACCATCGGAAGATAGGACCCCCAGGTCGGAAGATGGTCAAAATGCTACTGGGGAGGAACAGAGGATAAGTTCAACTAGCCCCAGACGTGATGACGCAGCTAGCTCAAAGCCGAAAGGACAACTAGCGGCCGACGGTGCTGGTGGTGAACGACGAATCTGATGTTCTAAAGGTCAACACACCATAGGAACCTGGAATGTAAGATCTATGAGCCAGGGCAAATTGGACGTGGTTATTGGCGAGATGTCAAGATTAAATATAGATATATTGGGTGTCAGCGAACTGAAATGGACTGGAATGGGCCACTTCACATCAGATCAGCACCAGATCTACTACTGTGGACAAGAGGATCACAGGAGAAACGGAGTAGCCTTCATAATTAATAATAAAGTGGCTAAAGCAGTTCTTGGATACAATCCAAAAAATGATAGAATGATCTCAATTCGAATTCAGGGTAATCCATTTAACATCACAGTGATCCAAATATATGCCCCAACCACAGATGCTGAAGAAGCAGAAGTAGATCAGTTCTATGAGGATCTGCAGCACCTACTGGATAATACACCAAAAAGAGATGTTATTTTCGTTACAGGAGACTGGAACGCTAAGGTGGGCAGTCAAATGACATCTGGAATTACAGGTAAGCATGGTCTAGGAGAACAAAATGAAGCGGGACATAGGCTGATAGAATTCTGCCAGGACAACTCACTGTGCAACAACTCACAACAAACACTCTCTTCCAACAACCGAAAAGACGGCTTTATACATGGACTTCACCAGATGGCCGACACCGAAATCAGATTGACTACATCCTTTGCAGCCAAAGGTGGCGGACATCTATACAGACAGTAAAAACAAGACCTGGAGCTGACTGTAGTTCAGATCACGAACTTCTTATTGCACAATTTAGAATCAAACTAAAGAGAATAGGGAAGACCCACAGATCAGTTAGATATGAGCTCACTAATATTCCTAATGAATATGCAGTGGAAGTGAGGAACAGATTTAAGGGACTAGATTTAGTAGACAGGGTCCCGGAAGAACTATGGACAGAAGTTCGCAACATTGTCCAAGAGGTGGCAACAAAAAACATCCCAAAGAAAAAGAAAACCAAGAAGGCAAGATGGCTGTCTGCTGAGACACTGGAAGTAGCCCAAGAAAGAAGGAAAGCAAAAGGCAACAGTGATAGGGGGAGATATGCCCAATTAAATGCAAAATTCCAGAGGTTAGCCAGAAGAGATAAGGAATTATTTTTAAACAAGCAATGCGCGGAAGTGGAAGAAGACAATAGAATAGGAAGGACAAGAGACCTCTTCCAGAAAATTAGAAACATCGGAGGTAAATTCCAGGCAAAAATGGGTATGATCAAAAACAAAGATGGCAAGGACCTAACAGAAACAGAAGAGATCAAGAAAAGGTGGCAAGAATATACGGAAGATCTGTATAGGAAGGATAATAATATCGGGGATAGCTCAGACGGTGTGGTAAGTGAGTTAGAGTCAGATATCCTGAAGAGTGAGGTCGAATGGGCCTTAAGAAGCATTGCTAATAACAAGGCAGCAGGAGACGACGGTATCCCAGCTGAACTGTTTAAAATATTGCAAGATGATGCTGTCAAGGTGATGCATGCCATATGCCAGCAAATCTGGAAAACACAAGAATGGCCATCAGACTGGAAAAAATCAACTTATATCCCCATTCCAAAAAAGGGAAACACTAAAGAATGTTCCAACTATCGTACAGTGGCACTTATTTCACATGCCAGCAAGGTAATGCTCAAGATCCTGCAAGGTAGACTCCAGCAATTCATGGAGCGAGAATTGCCAGATGTACAAGCTGGGTTTAGAAAAGGCAGAGGAACTAGAGACCAAATTGCCAATATCCGCTGGATAATGGAGAAAGCCAGGGAGTTCCAGAAAAACATCTATTTCTGTTTTATCGACTATTCTATAGCCTTTGACTGTGTGGATCATAACAAACTGTGGCAAGTTCTTGGTGGTATGGGGATACCAAGTCATCTTGTCTGCCTCCTGAGGAATCTGTATAACGAACAAGTAGCAACGGTAAGAACAGACCACGGAACAACAGACTGGTTTAAGATTGGGAAAGGCGTACGGCAGGGTTGTATACTCTCACCTTATCTATTTAACTTGTATGCAGAACACATCATGCGACGTGCTGGGCTTGACGAATCCAAGGCTGGAGTTAAAATTGCAGGAAGAAACATTAACAACCTCAGATATGCAGATGACACCACTTTGATGGCTGAAAGCGAGGAGGAGCTGAGGAGCCTTATGACAAAGGTGAAAGAAGAAAGTGCAAAAGCCGGGTTGCAGTTAAACCTCAAAAAAACCAAGATTATGGCAACTAGCTTGATTGATAACTGGCAAATAGAGGGAGAAAACGTGGAGGCAGTGACAGACTTCGTATTTCTGGGTGCAAAGATTACTGCAGACGCTGACTGCAGCCAGGAAATCAGAAGACGTTTACTTCTTGGGAGGAGAGCAATGACAAATCTTGATAAAATAGTTAAGAGCAGAGACACCACACTGACAACAAAGGTCCGCATAGTTAAAGCAATGGTATTCCCCGTAGTAACCTATGGCTGCGAGAGCTGGACCATAAGGAAGGCTGAGCGAAGGAAGATAGATGCTTTTGAACTGTGGTGTTGGAGGAAAATTCTGAGAGTGCCGTTGACTGCAAGAAGATCAAACCAGTCCATACTCCAGGAAATAAAGCCAGACTGCTCACTTGAGGGAATGGTATTAAAGGCAAAACTGAAGTACTTTGGCCACATAATGAGAAGACAGGATACCCTGGAGAAGAGGCTGATGCTAGGGAAAGTGGAAGGCAAAAGGAAGAGGGGCCGACCAAGGGCAAGATGGATGGATGATATTCTGGAGGTGACAGACTTGACCTTGGGGAAGCTGGGGGTGGCGACAGCCGACAGAAAGCTCTGGCGTGGGCTGGTCCATGAAGTCACGAAGAGTCGGAAATGACTGAACGAATAAACAACAAATTCCATTTTATCCAAAGTACTGCAACAGATGTTGTTGTGTACGCTACAAAGTGTAAATGTGCAAAAGGGATATAGCATCACCATGATGGGATTGTATCGATATGACACGAGGTGTAGATCTGGTCTCAGCCAGTGGCAGGGAAGGCATGTCTGAAAAGGAAAGTTACCAGTTCACTTCCATCCATTAACCAGACATAACCACGTACTGGTGGAATGTGAACTCTTCCTTCCATTCAGAGAAATGTAAAATGTATTTTTTTATTTTACCTTTTTATTATTACTACATTATTTACTATGGTTATTTTACTATAGTCACAAATTGCCTTTCAGCCAGAACAATACCCAAGGCAGTTTTCAGTCAAGTCAAATGAAGACTATTCAAGACTAAAAAAAGGAAATCTAAAACCAAATCCAGATGTGGTGTACTTTGGGCCCTCCAGAGGTTGAATTCCCTAGCCAGCATGACTAACACAGTAACGTATACTAGTGGTAGTGTTGAGTTGGATACTACCCATAAATTGAAGGAATGGGGCCTCTAACTAAGGCACTGGATATATGTGGGGTGTGTGTGTGTGTGTGTGCATCCAACCCCAAACCATCAATTGCTGTTGATGAAGTACAATCTCAATGTTACGGCAATGAAAATTATTATCTTTTTCTCGGTCTCCTCTGTGGGCGATTTTATATACATATGATTGTTTTGCTCTTGTTTACCAGGAGGGGGAGTGGGAGTACAGGGGAACTCTTCAGACACCAGTTATTCTCTTCTATTGAAGCCCAAGTGCTTTTACTGTCACTACTGAGCTGAGAACACAATGCAGGCGTGATTGAGTTGAATGGAGAATGGCTTGTGAGTGCGTGGGGGCGAGCAGGAAAGGTTGAAAGTCTATATTTTGCTACTTGTTTTGGGGAACGTGTGTGTGTGTGTGTGTGCGCGTGCATGTGTGTGCTGGGCCTTTTATTCAGACTGTTTATGCAGAACTCCAAACTTCTATAAAGATGCTGGATCAATAGGAGAGATGAGTAAAGCAACGTTTTGTTCAAGTCATTTCAGGTAATCCTATGGCACAACCATGAGATGTTCAGGAAAAGTGTTGTAATTCATGTTACTGCTGCCACCCACCTTTTTTGTGGGGAGGGCAGGAGCTGGCGTTCCTTTCCCCTTATTGCTGCTGCCTCTCTGGTTTGCAGGTAGAGAAAGCCACTCAATTGACAGCAAATGCACACACATTCTTTCATTCTTTCTTGGTCAAAACAGACATACCTCTAAAAGCATGTCTAGGAACAGGGTCATTTTTACTCTACAGTAGACACATGTGTCCCAATGCATATCAGGAACCTGGCTGGAGGGGGAGTAGGGGGCTTTTAAGATCTGGATCGAGGCCTCCATGCCTACTCTGGTGTAAAAATGAATGACTGAAAAAAGACATAGCTTCTGGATACACATTTAAAGTAATGTATGTTTCACTTCGGGCTTTGAAAGGAATTGGGGCTCTTTTGAAGATATGAGCAATGCGCAGAACCAGAGCCAGTCCTATTACTAGGCAGAATGCGGCAGCTGCCTTAGGTAGCAGATGTTGGAGAGGCCAGGACTGGCAGCATGGTGCTGGAGGCAGAGCTGTATGTACCAATCCTGTCCTCAGGTACCAATCCCAATTTTGTACATGGAATGCGGATAAGGGTGCCCTCCTGCCCTTCATCTCATGGAAGCAAAATGTTTTGGGCTGGACCTGGCCACAACTACAGTCAGGGATGGCCTAAAACTTTTTGTGTGAATATAGAATTAGGCAATGGATGTGCAGCATTAAATAATGGTTAGCAGTGGGAGCTACACACATCATAGAATGGGCAAGAACAGTGTGATGAAACCTCTGTTTATACCATACGTCAGAACCCCAAATCTGTTTTAGCATCAGCACAGACAAAATGAGCTGTGAATACTTAAAATTGCTTCTGAGCCATAGGAATCATTCCTTTCTTATACTAGTGTGCAACCCTATCTCGCTGCCACATACACTTTGATCGGACAGGCTTGTTTTTTAAAAATAGATTTTCCGCTTTGTAGTATTACTCCACCAGAAGAAAGATTAAACAGTCAACATCAATGTATCTTGTGCAGGACCAGCTTTTGTTGGTGTAACAGTGAATAAGCTTTTGAGATACACCAAGCAGTTTTGTTCTCCATGGTAGCTAAGAATACAGTCCTACCTAATTAAATGAATCATTGTGCACGCTAACATAAGTTCTTCCATAATAATTTTATCTTCATCAGCTTGTAGTCCTAGCATCTTGGATGCTTCCAGACAAGGCTTTTATGATGCTATCACCCTGCCTCACTGACAAAGTGTACTGGGGATGGGAGTAGATGCCAGATGACATTGACTCGCATGTTTTCTTACTACTTCTATATCAGGAAGTAGTAGCCATTTTCATGTCCCTTCAGAGGAGTGAATGGATCTTAACTGACCATGCAAGATCAAGCCACACCAAAATACTAGGCATTAAAACAAGGACAGCTCACAACCATATAGGACCTGTTCAGACAACACGCTAAGCCATGGTTAGGCCACTAATCCCTTTGGCAGCAAATGGTTAGTGAACATGTTTAAATCGTGGTTATGTAACCACCATGGTTAGGAACTGTTCACATGACATGCTAAGCCATAATGCTTAGCTCAAAATGCTTAAGCACATGGTTTAGACAGCCTTTGTAAACTACTCAGAGAGCTTTGGCTGTTGGTGGTACAGAAATGTAATGAATTAATGAATGAATGAAGTCTGAGGGGGGTGGCTGATGACATAACCATCCCTGCTAATTAAAACGTCCCAGCACTTTGACTCTGCGAACTGTGGTTTCACTACACCACTAGTTCTGTGATATGAATTAGTTATTTTTCTCAACACCAATAAATTTAATAAATGGACTCTAGGATCAGTGGCTGTATGCCACTAAATACCAGTGGCTGGGGGCAGGAGCAGAGGCGGGGTGGTGTCTTCATGCCCTGCTTCGGT
This sequence comes from Elgaria multicarinata webbii, assembly GCF_023053635.1. Classification (NCBI taxonomy): domain Eukaryota; kingdom Metazoa; phylum Chordata; class Lepidosauria; order Squamata; family Anguidae; genus Elgaria; species Elgaria multicarinata. The sequence continues at coordinate 91,685,513 of NC_086173.1, read as the reverse complement.
GCTGATTCTGCAAGGGACAGTGGTCTCTCTTTATAACATATTCTCTTATAGCCAGAGAGTACAGTACAACTGAGCTTGATTGACACAGTTTTTTCCTGCTGTTCCTGAGTTGCCTTTTTGATTGTCATTTTCTCATTTATGGGGATTACTGGTATATCATTAAGAAGCATGTTCAGATAAAATTGACGTAAATTGTGTACACATTAGTTGTGTACACTCTGGCACTTGATGGCAGATTAGGATCTTGATTAGTAGTCTTTGATGGCAGGTGGCTACTCTAAGCCACTAGGATCAGGGATGGTTGATTGGGGGAGGAGATCCTATTGCAAGTTGAATTGACCAAAAGGAGGGAGGGAGGGAGAATATGAATGAATATCCTGAGAAGTCTGTGGCTAACTCACAAGAAGCAGTCTTGAGGAGCTACAAGGGGTGGCTGGCTTGGTGGGTGGGCCCCATGGAAAGATCCTATGTTAAGATCAATATTCCCTGTCTGTCTCCTCATCTGCTTCCCTCCTGTTGAATTTGCATATTTGTGAGTAGATACTGGAAGGACTGCTTTCTCCTTACGAGGAAGTTTTTTTCCTTAGTTTCCTCCATGACTTTCTCTTCTGTAAAAGTTTGCCCTGAAAATGTCTTCCCATTCAAGGAAGCAGCAGGGAGCAATAGAATCACAGATACGTGGCTTATTGAATAGAGGCTTTTGTATGCCAAAATGACAGCCATAACACTTTGTCTGGGTTAATTTAAGGGCATGTCTACACCATGCCTTATTCTGGGGATCGTCCCGGGGTCATCCCTGTGCATCCACATGATGCACAGGGGATCCCGGGGGCAGGGAGGGATGATCTTTCCATTTCCCCGGGATAACCGGGATGGCTTTTAGCCCGATTTTTCCTGCAGTCTTGGGATCATCCTGAGACTATGGGAGGTGTGGGCAGCCATCCCAGTTTCGTCCCGGCTCCTCGTGAGTAAATGCGCGGAGCAGGGAACCAGGCATGGGGCACGGAGCTCTTCAGGCACTCTGTGCCCATTGGGGTTGGGGTGGGGGGAGCAGGTTTATTTGTTTTTTCCCCTATCTTTGGCGGAGGAGCGCCCGTGCACTCCTCTCCTGGTTTTGTTTTTTAAATGGCAGCTGCACCGTCCTTCTGGGATGTCACACAGCTGTCTGGACACCCGGGGAGGATCGCGGAAGCAGGTAAGTTCGCGATCCTCCCCCTACACCCTTGTGGTGTAGACATGCCCTAAGATTCATGGGGACTAGCCCTTTGTGGCCTTCATGGAGCAACCATATAAATGTAACTTTCTTGTGCGCTGGTTGGGGTTGATGTTGAACCATGAGTTGTTTGTTGAACTGTGGCTTAGCGTGTTGCCTGAACCCAGGACACAGGGTGGCTTGTTAACCATGCACTGTGGCTTATTTTTCCTCAAACAAGCCACTCTGAGAACCCATGGTTCGTTGTCCTGGGTTCAGACAATGTGCTAACTCATGGTCCAACAAACAACCCATGTTCAACCACTGAGTGTGAGTTAGCTTGTTGTGTGAACAGCCCCTTTTGCTTGACAGCTAAAGTGACTATCAGATAATTGTTCAGTAATGTCTGTATGTGAGGCTGACAGAACTGGATCTTATTCTATTTCTGTGGTGTGAGTTCTGTCTCTGTGTGTGTTTTCAGGACAACAAATCCATTCTGATTAATTGGGGGTAATCCCTAACTCAGCCTTTCCCAACCCAGTGCCCTCCAGATGCTTGGACTGCAATTCTAAGCATCCCTGACCATCAGCTAAGCTGCCTGGGGTTGATAGGTGTTGAAGTCCAAAACATTAATATGGCAAAGACTGAATTGCTTGTTTTTCCTCCTAAACCTTCTCCTCATCTCTCTTTCTCTCTTACTGTCAATAATGTTACACTTACTCCACTCAAGGAAGCTCGTAGTCTTGGCTTTATATTTGATTCCTCGCTCTCCTTTATTCCTCATATTGAGACAGTAGCTAAATCCTGTCATTTTTTCCTGTATAATATTGCCAGGATTCGATCATTTTTGTCTGTCTCTTCTGCCAAGACTCTTGTTCATACATTGGTTATTTCTCGGTTGGACTACTGCAACCTTCGTCTCACTGGCCTTCCTTCTTCTCACATCAGTCCGTTGGTTTCTGTTCACCACTCTGCTGCTAAGATCATCTTCTTGGCTCGCCGCTCTGACCTTGTTACTCCACTTCTGAAATCTCTTCATTGGCTTCCAATTCACTTCAGAATCCAATATAAACTTCACCTGTTGACCTACAAAGCTTTTCACTGTCTAGCTCCTTCCTATCTTTCCTCTCTCATCTCACACTATTGCCCCGCTCGTGCTCTTCGCTCCTCTAATGCCATGTCTCTCACCTGCCCAAGGGTCTCCACTTCCCTTGCTCGGCTTCGTCCATTTTCTTCTGCTGCCCCTTATGCCTGGAACGCTCTTCCAGAACATTTGAGAACTACAAGTTCAATCGCAGCTTTTAAAGCTCAGCTAAAAACTTTTCTTTTTCCTAAAGCTTTTAAAACTTGATTTTGTTCTGACTTTTATACTGCCTGTTTGGTGCATTCTCTTCCCCTCCTTATTGTTTTATTATGATTTTATTAGAATGTAAGCCTATGCGGCAGGGTCTTGTTATTTATTGTTTTACTCTGTACAGCACCATGTACATTGATGGTGCTATATAAATAAATAAATAAATAAATAAATAAATAAATAAATAATAATAATAATAATAATAATAATAATAATTTGGAGGCTCCCTGTTTAGGGAAAGCTGCCCTAACTGCATCCATCATACATGGAAACCCTGTTTCCTAAGATACACACAAGTGCAAATTATCACTGAGCTGAATCTTTGAAGAGTAGTGTGTGTGTGTGTGTGTGTGTGTGTGACGTGCCTTCATAATGTGTACAATCAGCTTGCTAATGATGTGGGCTAAGCAGAAACTAGAGTGACAAAAGCCAGCAGGAGTGGGACAGAGCAGAGAGAGAACTGCTTATCACTGTGTAGCAGGAAAGAGCTCTGTGGAAGAAAGAGGCTGCTGAATAAACAAAACTGAACAAAACAAAACCTAGGAAGAAAACAACCTTTCCCCCCACTTTCCATTTAGGCCGGTTGCTCCAGGCAGTGAATTGCATTTTACGCCGATTAGCAAAGCTGTTGGTGCTGGAGATACCATCACACCGGGCAGCAATGGCTGAGATCAGGGTTTTCTTGCCCAAAGCAAGATTGTGCTGGAAATTAAATGTTCTTTTGCCACAGAGGAACTGGAGTTCTCTGTGCTAGAGCAGAACCTGTCACTGTCAGAAGAAAACCCAGCTCTCCTGATAACAGAAATGCAATTGTGGGAGGAGGAGATACAACATTGTGTGTGTGTATTCCACCCCACCCCAATCAAAAGCCAAATTAGCCCTGCTTCTAGTGGAAGTGGGACAATAAGCAACCCGCTGCTTTTAAATCTTCACTTCAGAAAACTATTTTGCATGGAATAATCTTGTTTAGGGGCACAGGATTAACTGGGGTGCGGCACAATTCCAAGCCCCCGAGGTAGGAATCCAAACTTAGGCTACATCATTCAGCTCTGGTCCTTGCTGAATAGTTAATGCCATTCTTGCAACGTGTCAATTGTGGATCTTTGTTTATCTATTTATTTATTTTATTTTTATCTCTATGCCACCCTGAGATCCTAGTGATATAGGGTGGGGTACAAGTGTTTTAAATAAAATAAATTAATTAATATTTTTTATTATTATTACATTTACATCCCACCATTTTTTCATCTTGCAAGGAATACAGGTGGCTTATGCAGTCCATTTTATCCTCACAACAACCCTGTGAAGTAGGATAGATTGAGAGTCAGTGTCTAGCCTGAAGTCATCCAGTGAGCTTCAGGGCCTGTGGGGACTAGAACCCATATCTCCCCAGTCCCAGGCCAACACACTAACCACTACACCACAACTGGCTCTCCAGTTTAAACCAGGGTCATATGGATTTTGTAAAATCCATTATCTCTGTTTCGTGGATTGTCAGATGCCTTTCATTCCATGATCTGGAGCCTGTCTACACACCGTTCCGAAGGCGCCCTGAAGCCACTTGAGGGTGCCCCGAAAACGCTCGTGTAGTATGTACCTTAATCGTCCCTAGAAGAGCGGACCGCGAGGAAAGGGGAGGGCGCCTCCCACGCCCCCGGGACCGCGCAGGGGCCGCCACCGCCCCTTTCCTCGCCCGTCCGCTCTCTTCCCTCCCACGACCCAGCCGCTGCTGGGAGCTCTCGCAGGGCCTGCTGGCTAAAGGGAAACGGAGCCTGGAGCAGCCCGCCCACAGTCTGCGCTGCCAAAGCACGCCTCCTCCTCCTCCTCTTCTGGGGATGATTAAGGTACATACTACACAAGCATTTTCGGGGTGCCCTCAAGTGGCTTCGGGGCACCTTCGGAACAGTGTGTAGACAGGGAACTGGACATTGGCAGAATTGTTTGTTTTTTTCAAATTTCCTGAATTTGCACAAATTCAAAATAAGTTGGCTTCAGAGGTACAGGCTCTGGCCTACAAAAAGGTAACACCACAATTGTTATTTTTGCTGCAGCAAACTAATATGGCTCGTCTAAGAGTTCAAAAACCACTCTTCTGTACAAACCCAGTAGCATAGGCCTATGCATTCCCTTAACCATTTTGTGGTTAAGCAGCATGGTTTAGCGTGTTGTCTGAACCAGGCCATTGTTTCTTTGCCTCATAGGGCTATCACTGAGACATAACAGAACAGCGGAGTTCATACAAACTCTCTCACATACTGAAAGCACATTGGAAAGAACCATACTGGCAAATGCCACTCCCAATGATGCTGAGTACACTAGCCACTCACACACCTAAGGTGGCACATTTGGTAGCAGTGGCACGGGCCCAACACATGGGCCAATACTTCCAAATAGGCATTCAATATCCTGTGTGCAAGGGTGCGGAACCTTTCCAGCCCAAGGGTCTAATTCCATTTCATGGTGGTGGTGGGGCAGGCATTCAGTGGTGAGCAGGGGCAAAGGCAAAAGAGGGCAGGGCCAAAACACCAGCACAGTTTAGCTTAAAGCTCTTACTGCCAGTAAGTAAGCCTTTGAAGAGCCATTTCAACATTTTAGAATGGAGAAGAACGGCACAAAAGCTTGGAAACCACAATTGGCGGTTTGTGGGAAGTGGGTGGGATTCGGAAAGCTAGGATGGCTGGATTTGGCCCCTGGACGATAGATTCTGCACCCCTGGATTGGTGGGAATGCATGAGCTTGCACTACCCTCTAGGCACAGAGTTCCTGTCCATGTGGAAGGAGCTCTACACAAATGACGCCAAACCTGCAGGGGCCAGAGGAGTAACCCAACATGCCTATCTAGGAGAAGAGTTAGCCTGCATGTTGTCACAGCCTCTTCACATTTTTAAAATTTATTTCATTTATACCCAGAGAGCTTCGGCTGTGGGGCGGTATATAAATGTAATAAAATAAATAAATAAATAAAATATCTCACCGTTTTTCCTCGGAGGAACCCAAGGTAGCATACATAATCCTCCTGCTCTCTATTTTATCCTTACAACAGCCCTGTGAGGTAGGTTGAGCTGAGAGTCTGTGACTGGGCCAAAGTCACCTAGTGGGTTTCCATGGCCCAGTGGGGACTAGAACCCAGATTTCCCAACTCCCAGGCCAACACTTCAGCCACTATGCCACACTGGCTCTCAGTTCCTACAAGCACTGAACACCTGAAGAGGGCTTTTGTCCCTAATTTTAGAGAATCAGTAGGTAGACTTGGGCTGGGCAGCTAGATGGAATTCTAATCTAAAGATATTTTACTAGCTGCTACTATGCTGTTTTAATTGCATTTTATACGGTGCTTGATTGTGAGCCATCCTGAGGGTTCTGCAAAACTGTGTGATGGGATATGAAGTTGATCTCAAATAAATAATATTTTTCATAACCCTGAAATTTCAATACCACAGTGTTTCCTTTTCTAAATTCCCAGACTGCCAGATGGGAAGAGCAACATTCAGTTCTTTTTTGTTTTAATCTGCTGTTTTTACCGAGTCTTCAAATGCTTTGCCATGTGCTCGCACTGTGTGGGCCTCCAATATCTAGTACAGCGAGTCCTTCATCTTAGCTGGAAGCTCTGGCATTGAAGTGCTCTGTCATCCAAGAACAACTATCAATACTCAGTTTTTAAAAAAATCACTTCAGGAATTCACTGCTCTTCAAAGAGCCAGTAACTGGGAAGTACTGAACTAAATATCACCTATTTAGACCAATTTTAGAGCAGGAGGTGCAATGCAGAGCAAGATCTCTCTCTCTCTTGGCCTAAGCTAGACTTACCTCATAGTCCGCGATGAGGAGGGAAGATCTCGCATTGTGATTAACATGAGATCCCTCCTCCGTTTACACGTGAGGCACGACGACCTCAGGAGGAGAGGTGTCGCACCCGCCATTTTTTATTTTATTTTTTAAAGACACAGGAGCACACAGATGCTCGTGCGCTAAAGGTAAGTTTTTTTAAAAAAATTAAGTACTTTTCCCGCTCCCCCCACCCTATCCCCGATGGGTGCATGAACCCTAACCCACACCACAGTTGATTATTATAGTATTCCCTATTATCAATAGTATCCCCTAGAGCAGTGGTTCTCAACCTTTCTAATGCCGCGACCCTTTAATACAGTTCCTCATGTTGTGGTGACCCCCAACCATAAAATTATTTTCGTTGCTACTTCATAACTGTAATTTTGCTACTGTTATGAATCGTAATGTAAATATCTGATATGCAGGATGTATTTTCATTGTTACAAATTGAACATAATTAAAGCATAGTGATTAATCACAAAAACAATATGTAATTATATATTGTGAAATATTTATTTCTAATTACAAATAAATGACCATCGGAAATATGTGTGTTTCCGATGGTCTTAGGCGACCCCTGTGAAAGGGTCGTTCGACCCCCAAAGGGGTCGCGACCCACAGAATGAGAACCGCTGCCCTAGATACTGTTGAGTTGATTATACCCCCACCATTGACTACTGTGTTGTCTGAACACAGCCTTTTTCTTACTGGAAGCAGGAATTGCTATGAAATACGTTTCTGTTGGTACGGTTGTGGATTCAAAGGAGTTGTTTAGCACGTTGGGCCCCAGATCTGATCGCACCACTGCCTTATAATCTTTTGTGTGGGTTACTTGTTCTTCGCCACACCTCTCATGGCAGCCATTTTGTGGCTGTCCCCAGAACAATTATTTATCAAATTGCCCAATGTACCCACAGCCCCAAAAGGTTGTTTAGCAGTTTCTCCTTCAGATTTGGACCGTGACACTCAGGGAGGAGGGGACAGGGTTTTAAAAAATGGAGTCAATGGAGGCTTTTTTCTTTATGTAAACACCCCCACCCGAGTGCCATGTCCTAAGGTTTTGTGAACCGCCCAGAGAGCTCCGGCTATTGGGCGGTATAGAAATGTAATAAATAAATAAATAAATAAATAATGAATCTGAGCCACACAGACTTACTCAAGAATAAGTAAACCTATCACACGTTGCTATCCTATGCATAATCAGAAGGATGTTTAGTTTGGCCCTAAGTAATCCTAAAGCTCTTTCTCTACTCTAGCTTAATACTCTGAACATGCAGACTTGTCAGGTATAGGAAGAAGGCCAGAGGCCTTGTACAATGTAAGTAGATTTATTAGGAATAGTTATAGAATGTCAAATGTCTCTGCAAGCTTATCTCGGCCGGAGTTTCTCATGGGAGCAGCTCTCTCACTCCCTGTTGTGGGCATGCAGCTGGAAAAGGTTCCCCTGGGAGCCTGGGTATGGTGTAAAGGTGTGTGTGGGGGGGGGGCACTGTTTGGGAGTGTTACTCAGCTTGTAGCATCACTTTAGTGGGTTGTGCCATCCCACCCTGTTGGAATGTAGGCTCGGCTTACAGTTCAGCGGACCAGTCTGTCAAGTGGCTTTGAATAGGCTATAAATGCTGGTGCAAAGCTGAAAAAGCTTTGCTAGGTTTAATCTCTCGACACAAGGCCTGAAATCCCTCCTGTTGGATTCCATCTCCACTTGGGACTTTGGAAGCACTCTGCACATGCTCTCTCTTGCTATTTGGACTCTGAATTTCTAAGGATTGTGCCATGAAAAGTACTGTGAGGCTTTTCATAGACTTGGACTTGCATTTGCTGTGGATTGTGTGTTTGTGGCCTGGCCCAGGTGGCAGGGAGTTGCCAGTCCTTAGCAGAAGTATGGGACTCCTCTGCCTGAGGTTTTACTTTCCCTGTGATCACATCTACCGTCTTCTTAGCGTATAGCAGGCCAGGATTGACTGGGGCGTGATCTCATTCTCTCTCTGCCCGACTCAGGGGGCTGGGAGTTGCCAGTGGTAAGCGGTAGGCATGCGACTTCTGTGCTTGGGTGCTTTGCCCTACCCTGTGATTTTGTTTTGGCTTTAGTCACGTCCCCATGTGTTACCAGCGTATGTGGTCTGCAGAAGCTCCCTTGGGATGGTTTGCTCAGCCTTTCAAGAATTCTCCCCCTCACCCTTTGTGATTGCCTGAAGCATGGAGCCTAAAGTGTTCTGACCATCATTTAGCTTTAAGTGTGTTTTGGAGAGTGTGTAACCATTAAGCCAGTTACTGTGAGATTTCCTCAATAAAAAGAAGTCTCACTGATGTGAGTGTCTCGTGTCAGTTTGCCAACATGTGTGGGGAATGGCACAGGGCTTCATACCTTCAACGCTGCCAGTACCCTTTCCCCCTCTCTCCCAACCCCACCTGCCCCATCCAACCTGCTTTTAGTAACACCTTGCCTGATGAAAGAGATCTGGAAATTTTGAAAGCTTGCCCACAATTGTATGCGTGTTTGGTTGGTCTCAATAAAGGTATTGCCTGACTGGATTCAGGCATTCTAATGACACTCCTCTGTTCTCTCTTTCAGTATAGATGATGAAAAAGAGAGAGGTCACCCACTGCCTCCTTCTTGAAAGTATCTTTGTTCATTTCCCTTTCCCTTCGCCCAGTCCTTAGCCCTGCATATGCTCTGTCTTTGATGAGCCACATTTTCATTACCAGTGATGGGGATTTGTTCTGTGTCATCTTGAAAGGTCCAGGGGCAGAAGCTTTAATTGCTGGATTTTTCACAGAGGGTGTTAACATTTATTAAAGTCACTTTCTCTGATTTCCTTTTAATGAAATGACTACTGTGTATATGAGATAACATTAGGATCAGTTGGTGGGGGACTCACAGAGGGCTTAAAATAATCAGGCTGAGAAAGGGTGGGGGGAAATCTCACATAACTTCTTAAGGAATTACTCCGCTTCTTCACTTGGCAGGAAGAAACCACAGTATTTTTTTGGGGAAGGCCAGCCATGGCTGAGGCTTTGCATTTTATTTTTAAATGCTCATCTGGAAGAAAGTCACTTGGCAAGTTATAGAAAAGGCAGCTAAGCTCAATAAAAAAAAACAGTGTGTGTTTAGATAAAGGAATTGTGGGGTTTTAAAAAAACAACTATTTTTTTGCCTACTTCATATTCTGTCCCCACTTTCCCTCTTCCAGTAGATCACATAGATAAAAGAATTTGAGTAACTTCAAGTTATATCTTTGGGACTGGTATCGGTAAAAGAGCAGGTGAAATTCCGCCCCAGAAATTCACACTTATTTTCGAATGCAGTTTTCCTTAACACGAGCATTTTGTACTGAATTTTTTCCAATCCTCTTATAAGCAAAACTGAAATGTGTTTTCCTCAAGTAACATTGTGAGAAGCTGTTGAGGGAATGTGGGGATGGATCCAGACTAAGTTATAGGTGCTCTAGATCCCATTGAAAGCAATAGGTCACACTGAAAGCAAATAATGGCTTAAGTCCTTAGTGAAACTAACTTAGGTTAGCACAACTAATTTAAGTTGCAATCCCGAGTACACTTTCCTGGGATTAAGCCCCTTGGAATGTAGCAGGATTTACTTCTGAGTAAACACACATTGAATTCTGCTATTTGTCTGGATCCAGTATTATGTTCCCCCAAAATGTTGGCTGAGGAACCCTCATGGCATTTTTTCCTTGTATGAATGGCTCTAGATTTCTCTAGGCCAAGGGTTGGCAACTCCAGGGCCCATATTTCCCCCCGTCCCCCCTCCCCTTGTTTGCCCTTGTTTGTCCTGCCACACCACTAGAATTTGGTGATGTGCCAGTGAGGAAGAACAGCCTGCATTTAAAAGCCCAAAGCAGCTGTTTGCTGCTGAAATTTGGTGGCAAGGCAGGAAAAATGGGCTATTTTATTTAAAATAGCCTCTCTTTGCTGCTCAACACCAAATTTTGGTGGCAACCCACCACTTTTGGCTTTTGAAAAGAGGCTTTTTCCCCCTGGTTGCTGCACTGCCAAATTTCAGCAGCAAATTCAACAGCAGGAGGGATTTAAAAAGGCCTAGGGGAGACCACCTCTGGCCTAGGCACTAGCTATATTGGAGGTAACCAAACAGTATTTAGATATATTTATCAAACATCTTACAAAATAAATTCCTGTAGGTGTTGTGCAACATTGTAGGGAACATTGTAAATAAATAAAAATAGCAAATAAAATTTGCATTTTACATAACAGTGGTGACCTGTGAGTGAAAATCATGAGTGATTATCCTCTGATGTGTCACTCTTTTTCACAATTAAAGGTGTGCTTTTTTAGCAGAGGGGGGCGGGGCGGGCAGGCGGAATAAGGGCATGCATACCCCTACAGCCAGTTCTTCCTCCCTCCAGGTTTTTTTTAAAATAGTAATACAAAAAATGAATTTTCCCATTTGTATAGGATCCTATGGGGAAAAATTGGCTCATGTTGGTCCAAGCCACATGCTCCCCTGACAGCCCCCCCCCTTTGGTCCAAGACTGAAAGGAAATAAACAGAGGACCTTTTCCCTCAGCGGAGGCCGGTGGCTCAGATTTTGGTAGGGCTGTGAATCCAGTTTGGGCCAAACCTATTTTGGGGTAGGGTTCAACACCTTGGATAGCTTCTTTAGAATTCTGGCTGGTTCTGACTGAAACCCAGAATGAATCCACAGCCCCACAGAAATCTGAGCCACCAGCCTACACTGTTTCCCTTCAGCCTAAGTTACCACCATGGCCAGGTGAGAATTTGCACCTGTGCACTGCTCTCTGCTGCTCATATGTGGAGGCAGCATGAGGGCATTGCACATGTGCAGTGCTTAGTCCCAGCTCTTTTTGTGCAGAAGAGAGCAGGTCCTTTCAAAAATGCCTGATTTTCCTGCAGATGGTTTGCACCAGAAGTTCTCCGGCATACTTTGTTGGCGTGCATGTTAATTTTTAGAAGTAAAATCAAACTCCATTTTAAGATTCTTTGTAGCTATGTTGAACTCTGTCAACTTTCCCTCTGTTATGGAAGTACTCAAACAATTTCAAATGTCTTTTGTGAATGAATAAGTGAGAAATGATGGATTGACCCTATGGAATGGAGGACTGGGCTTCTGGGTCTTTAATAGTTGTATAGAAGAGGGAATTCCAGCAGGTGTCATTTGTCTGCATGCAGCACCTGGTGAAATTCCCTCTTCATTACAACAGTTAAAGCTGCAGGAGCCCTGCCCTCTTTGGTAAAGCTCCTGCAGCTTTAACTTTTGTGATGAAGAGGGGATTTATTTATTTATTGCATTTCTATACTACCCAATAGCTGAAGCTCTCTGGGTGGTTCACAAAAATCAATCGTACATAAATTAATAAATAAATTTTACCAGGTACTGCATGCATACAAATGACACCTGTTGAAATTCCCTTTTCTATACAACTGTTAAAGATACAGGAGCCCCGTCTTCCATTCTATATGGCCACCCTAGATACGATCACTGTTCTACACCTACACACCACTCTTAATGCTGCTCTAACAAGGCCCCTTTCTTCCTTTTCTTCGTCTTGCTGTATTACATCACGTGCCTGGAGCTGCACCCTGTTGTCCTGCTCTACTTTTGTCCATCTTTTTTCGAGCAGATAAAGCAAATGTTTTCAATTAACAAGATTTTTATTGCTGAAAGCAATAGGAGCCAGTTCATTTAACACAGGGAAATTAATTGAAATCTAAATGTACATAGTCAATTTATTGCCGGGAGAGCAATTATTGCAAGTGCTTGGCCATTGCCATCTAAGGAAAGTAAGATACCTTTAGCTGATTTTTTATTTTTATTTAAGCCCCCAAAACCTATTAGCTTGAAGTGATTAATGAACATGAAGGTTTTTCCTCTCCTATAGTTGGCAAACATTTTAGAGAGGCCTACAGCTCATCATGGTGTAGGACTCCAGTTGTGGGGAACTTCTGAAAGCTAATGAGCCCTCCAGGACTGGCTGGGCAGTCCTGGGCTGTATAATAATCTTTCCCCTTAAAGCTTGTAGGTTTGAATCCTGTTCATTTTCTTTTGCTTCTTTTTTATGGGTGTTTGCATAAGGAAAGTAAAAAACCTACTGCACAATGAGTTGTACTTTGAGGATCAGGAAGAGAGACCTACCCCTTTCATTTTTGTGCAAGTATGTTGATACCAGGCTTCAAAAACATTTGGAATAATATAATGGTAAACTGAGTCATGCTTATTATACCAGTCAAAACTGGGACAGCTTTATATATGTATGTATTATATTTCTATATTGCCAAATAGCCAAAGATCTCTGGGCATTTCACAAAAATTAAAACCCTAAAATGCAAGATGATAAAGCAAAGCATGAAACATTTAAAAGATTAAAACAGAATAAAATCAAAGTTAAAAACAACAACAGTAAAAGCCAGTGCTCTAAAAACACAGCAATATGTTTAAAAATCAAACTGGAGGATTAAAAAGCTTGGATAATCAAAAGTTTTTCATCTGGTGCTGAAAAGACAACAGTGTAAGTATAATAAAAATATAATTTAGGCTGCAGTCCGATGCACAATTCCCTAGGAGTAACTCCTGATGAACTCAGTGGGGCTTACTTTTGAGTAGATCATGCATAAGAATATGCCACTGGCTAAATAAAACACTGCAGGTTACAAAGAAAAGTGCAAGGCAAGTAAAAAGACTGAAAACTCAATGAAATGTAAAAAGCATACAACCTTACAATATTTGAGATAAATGAAACAAAATCTACTAAATTAGCAAACAGCTAATGACTTTCCAGCTCAAATTATTCCCATATTCTAAGCCCCACTAGAGTGGAAGAGAACAGAGAGAACATGTATAGCACAGTCTTAAATAGGGGTGTGAACCACCTCTGGCCAAATCCCTGAATCTGGAGTGGTACTGGGTCAGCCCAAGGTGCCCCAAGGCCAAAGCAGATCAGCACCGAAGTCTTGGGGTGCCTCAGATTGATTCAGGGTGGTACAGGGCCATACTCCCATACCCACCCTCCTGCCCAGGAAAGCTGGCATCAGGCTGGCCGTGAGTCCAGGTGAGCCCGGCCATGATTTAAAGTTATTGTGGGGACAAAAGTAAAGAGCTCACACGATTACACTATATTGCATCCTGGCTCTCAGGAGGAGGATGCGTTTGCAGATAAGTCCCGGCGGCAGCAGCTCGGGGTGGTGTGTGTTATGGGGGGTAGTGTGGGGTGACGGGGGTAGCAAAGGGGGAAGTGGGGAGTCAGGAGTCCAATGGACTCCAAGTCGGCCTTGCTTCTCGTTTTATTGGTAACTCACAAGGCTGACCCACTTCGGGAGGGGGAATCTCAACTTGGTTTTGTTAGGGTGACCATATGAAAAGGAGGACAGGGCTCCTGTATCTTTAACAGTTGTATTGAAAAGGAAATTTCAGCAGGTGTCATTTGTATATATGGGGAACCTGGTGAAATTTCCTCTTCGTTACCACAGTTAAAGCTGCAGGTGCCCTGCCCTCTTTTAAATGTGGTCACTCTAGTATAGCTGCTGCACCTTTAACTGTTGTGATGAAGAGGGAATTTCACCAGGTTCTCCATATATACAAATGACACCTGCTGAAATTCCCTTTTCTATGCAACTGTTAAAGATACAGGAGCCCTGTCCTCCTTTTCATATGGTCACCCTAGCTTTGGTGCTGAGGCAAGGCAGCCACCCCGAAGCAAATTGGGGCCATTTCAGAGGCTCCAAAGTAGCCTCCAAGGTGAATTAGGGTGGAAGTGCACAGCCCTAGTCTTAAACACATTTACTCAAAAGTAAGTCCCACTGAGTTCAGTAGTAGCTACTCTCTTGAAGGTGTGTATAGATCTATAACCTTAGAGAGCTGGAAGTTGGTATAAACAGTGGGCCTGGTCAGACAACACGCTAAGCTTTTTGCAGCAAGTGGTTAGTGAGCATTGTTTAAATCATGGTTATCATGGTTAGGAATGGTTCACACAACATGCTAAGTCATGGTTCACACAGCACACTAAGCTATAACGTTTAACTGAAAACACTTAACCATCGTGGCTTAGCATGTCTTCTGAACATGAATTAATGGAAGAACCCTCTAACTCAAAATAATTAGGGCTGTAATCCAACACCTTCTTAACTGGGCCCATTAAGCTCATTGGAACTTACTTCTGAACAGATATGTCATCTTCTCTGGCCTTGATCTCCCTTTGGCTCAGAGGAGAATTAAGGTGGTTTAGGCATCATCCAGTGAGCAGTTGGGACCTTCCAGGCCAAAGGATGTGGCCTTGCCAGACTCAGAGGGCAGCACCCAGCCTGATGCAATCTTTACCACCTCATTCTGGAGGAGCCAACAACTGCAAAATCAAGCAATGGCTCTTTAAGAGACAGACAGCTCCTTAGAAGGGGTGGGGTTAAGAGCAGGTCCAGATCAGTCAGCCTTCATAAAGCCCCAGAAGACCTCTGCATGTTGCTGAAACAACAGTTGCTCCTGAGTTCTGTAAGTAGAGTCAATAGTTTAGTGGCAACTCTGCCTCATTCATGAAAGGTCTCAATGGAAGATCTTAACAAATAGGTGGATTGATATGGGAGAAGGTGGTCCCATGCTGTGAGGGACATTAAAAGTTAAACCCAGCACTCTAAATTGAGTTCAGAAACAAACTGATAACTTGTGTAGATATCTCAAAGCTGTTGAGATTGATTTCCAGCAAGTCACCTAAGTTCAAGCAGAAAGTTTAACTGCTGCATGAGAAGCAGAGATTCAACAGGTGAAGCTTTTTCATGTTTGTCAAATGAGGTTTTACCTGTTGAATTTCATCTTGCCATGCAGCTTTTAAAGGCAAAAGACCCCTACTTGGGGGATGGGGACAATCAATATCCCCAGGACATTTGGGACTGTGCCTGTCTTATATTTGTGAATAGAAATAGAGGGGAGAAGGGAAATCAGTATGGCTCCACAGTTTGTATTGCCACCTGTTATTTGAGTTCTGAATAGGAGGTGGAGGGATTAATGAAACTCCATCCACACATTCATGTGCTTTGGAAGTAGTGCTCCAACATATCCTATGAATAAGAGAGCACTGATCATTGTCATTACTGTGAAAGCTTTCTGTTCAAACCAACAATAATACCAAGCTCGCCACTGCAGGAGAATGTCAAACCACTTGAACTACAAGCTGTAGTAGTTGTCCCTCCACCACAACCCCAAATTTAATTGCTTCAAAGCTGACTGTCAGAGCACCTGCAGGTGTCATCTTCCTGATTTCCATACAAATGAACCTCTCACGTCTTCATCTCTGCATCTCCACCCGGGGAACAATGAAGTAGCAAGTCACTGTGACTCAGTTCTAGGAAGAACCATGGCAGTGCAGTTCCTTGTGGAGCTGGGAGACATGGGAATCTGGGAAATCACACCAACCATTGCTTGTTTTTTGCATCACACTAACCATGGGAGGCCGAGAATGGCTTCGCAGCAGGATTAGATGGTTGGTACTTCCTAAGGGAACTACTCATTAAGTCTCCAAAGCTCATTACAGTCAGGAATAATAACACCTGCGAGAACCACAAATGGCAGTTGCTCTCTGCCCATTTGGTCTCTTGTTCCATTAATTTATTATGGTCTTTCTCTCTCTCTCTGTTTGTTTGTTTGTTTGTTTGTTGAAAGGCTTTTGGGTTTCAGAATTGCTCCATCAAAAATCTCATTATTTTGTACATATCATACAAACCATTTTCTCTTCACATATCCTCCTCGTGCTGTTTTATATCCATTTCCATCTGTTTCTTGCTTTCACTCAAACTCTTGCTTTCCTAGTGTGTTTTTTAAAATGGCCCTTTCTTCTTAATAACATCACACTTTCTCTGTTTTTTCTCAAACTTTTAACTAAGTTAAAGTTAACAAAAAGAATGTAATAAAGTAAGAAGATCACTAAAGAAATTAACAAATTAACTAATGATAATTCTTAGTCTACAACCAATATGCAAGTGGAACACCTACAGTAAAACAACTTAATTGGGAGCTCAGTATCTAATGAAAGAATGAAAATACAATTTACACAGCCTCTAAAAGGAATATGTATTAGTGTGTTAATTTCTGAGCATGTGTGCATTAGTCACGAAAACATAGGCTTGGTTGGAATTTGATCAAAAGTTTGAAGGGCTTCAACAAAGGAAATAAATGGAAACGATGGTGCCATAATATCTTTCTCAAAGTTAGGATTCCTTGCTTGCTGCACTTGCTGAGTATTTATATACATAGTCATAGCTTCCCAAATGTTATCAACCCACTGCTGTTTAGTTGGTTGCTTTAGAAACTTCCAATTACATGCTATACATGTTTTTGCAGCTGCAAGCAATTGCTTAACATCTTTATACAGGAAACCAGGGTCATTATGTTCAAAAAGATGAAGAAGCATAGCTTTAATTTTAGAATTTCTGTAAACCGCCCAGAGAGCCCTGGCTATGGGAGCGGTATATAAGTGCAATAAATAAATAAATTAAGAGTTACCAGTGGTCTAACCTGAAGAAATTCCTGTCAGTAATCAAGCAACCATGTTCAAAGACGTCTGCACTGTTGAACATTCCCAACAAAGAGGAAAGTAGGAACCAATCTGACTACATCTCTTCCAACAAAATTGACTATCACTCAGATGGGTGAAGTCTAGCTGCTAATGTACCACCTGCTGAGAATTTTGTATGCTGCTTCCTTTATATTAGTGGTGATTGATAAAGATGCAAAAGAAGTCCAAATACACTGCTAATCATCTTCTTCCAAAGATGCTTACATATAGGATGGCTTATTATCCAATAAAGGCATTTAGAGGATTTTATAAATAGATGGTAGTAAGCCTTTATTTGAAGTAGCAGAGATTCAAAAAAAGTAAGTGGGTGCTTTGGTTGCCTACTTAATGTGATTCAGGCTAAGAAAATGATGCAGTTGCAGGTGGTGATAAAAAGACAGCACGGCTGGTCCATTTCTTTTCAAGCATGAAAGCAGTCCCCCACTATCACAAAATATGCAATCAACTTTCCCACATTTGGGGAAATAACAGTGGTCAATTTTTTCAAAACATCTGTATGTGACAGAGGTTCCCCTTTATCAAATAAATCAAACAATCTATAAACTTTTGCTGCTATCAAAGCACAAAAAACCACGGATTGTTATGCTTTGCAAATTCTGGATGATGCAGAATTAATAATATTTTGAGAATACAGATCTCATCTTTCTTAGTAATAAGAGTGTTTGATAGGACCCTAATAGCCATCACTTGTCTTTTAGTTTGAGTGCCTCTCAGTTTCCATGCCAAAAGTCTGCCATGTTTGTTACTTCTTTCAAAGTATGCTTGATTAGTATACTAGAATGCTTTCTGAATGCATTGGTTTTCCAACCAATTCAATTTGTGTTGCCCTACTGCCAATTTTGCATATATTTTATTTCAACTGGTTCCCTTATTTTTTTGTTCCGAGTCTAGTAATTCAGCTGAAAGTTCTGAATGCATCTGAACCCCTACTTTCTTCATTCGTGAGGTAGCTGATAAGAACCACCCTCTAGCCATAGCCTTGAAGGCATTCCAAACTCTTAGTGGGGAGGTTTCAGGACAAGAATTCTCAGAAAACTATTGGGGAATTTCTTTACTCAATTGATCAATTAAAAATTGAGTCTGAAGGAGAAGCACATTCAGTCTCCATGTGTGAGTATGATCTACAAGATGGTGTGGTGAGTGCAAGGTAGCTCAAGTCTGTGTATTGTCAGACTAGCTAATTGTATGAATATGGGCATCTTGGAGATCCCTTGCCAATTCACAGGAGAGGAAGTTCAAATCTATGCTATGGTAAGATATATATTTTTATGCTGTAGAGGAATGTAATTCTTGCACTGGGATAAACTGTGCACCATGAATCCACTAGGCCCACAGGAGCTCTTGCTATCTCTAATGTTTGAATTAGTGCCCAATGATCTCCTGTCTTTAGCATTACCTAGAATACCACTGAGTATTAGATCTGTCAGTTTGAGAAATACTCTTTCAAAGGACTGGATTTGACCTATATTGGGAATGGTTGAACTAGTATACTTTTGGGAATGCAGTGCCCATATTGTGGAATGCCTTCCCCAAAGAGAAGGCATTCCCCTTCCCCACTGAGGAAGATAGGAAGCTGCCTTATACTGAGTCCATCTAGCCCAATATTGTTGACACTGAAAGGCAGAAATGGCTCTCCAGGGCTTCAGGAAAGATTCTTTCCTAGCCCTACCTGGTGATGCCAGTGTGAGTATCATGGTTTGAGTGTTGGACTGGGACTTGGGAAGCTCAGGTTCTAGTCCCCACTTGGCCATGAAGCACACTGAGTGACTTTGGGCAGTCACTGATTCTCAGCCTAACCTCCCTCACAGGGTTGTTGTGAGGATAAATTGGAGAGGAGGAGGACTGCAGAAGCCAATTGGATTCCTTGCGAGGGGAAAAAGGGGGAGATATAAATTTAATAAATAAAAATAAATAATAAAATAGGTTCCTACAGTGACCAACCAGATGCCAATGGAAAGCCCATGAGCAGGACATGAGTGCACAATTTCTCTCCAAGGAAACAATTATTGAATTGTTAGCAGCAGTGATAAATAACATCCTCCATGCACGTGCACTCATACCCACACACATACTTCCTTTTTATGAAAGTGTGCTGGAGACTAATGGTGTCTTCATAATCTCTCTTTTATTTGCAATTATACAAGTAGAGCATAGCAGAAGGGGGTCAGCAGGAGGTAGAGTTCAGATGTTTTGGATTTCAACTCCCAGAAGCCCCTGCCAATGGCCAGGAGTTGGTCCAAAATACCTGGAGATCTACTTTCTGCCCACCTTGTCTTACGTTGCTTCCAGCCCAGCTCTCCTAATACTGGAACCCATGAAAGTGATTGGTGGGAGATTGAGGACAGATACAATGAAAGATTTCTTCACACATTGCATACTAAGCTATGAAATTTGTTACCACAAGTTATAATGATGGTCACCAACTTGGATAGCTTTAAAAGGGGATTGGACAAATTCATGGAAGCTAAGGCTATCAGTGTCTACTAGTTCTGATGGCTATATGCTACCTCCACTGTCAGAAGCAGTATGCCTATGTACATCAGTTGCTGGGGAACATGGGTGGTATGGTGCAATTGCAGTCATGTCCTATTTCTGGGTTTCCCACAGACAGCTGATTGGTCACTGTGTGAACATTATGCTGGACTAGATCCAGTATGGCTCTTCTGATGTTCTAATATCTCACCTCTTTTTGCTTGTGTCCCAGATTCCAAACTGCTTCAACCTCTTTCTCTGACCCTCCTTGTAATTGAAGGTTGTCATCTTCCAAAAGTTGGAGCATAATCCACACAATTAAAGACCATGGAAGCTCTTTTGTTACGTATCTGATTACCATCTTGTCAAGCAAGCCCATAAAAATGCCCCCATTTATGCTAATCAACCAAACTCTTCACAGTAAGCTTCAACTCTGTGTGGATGGGTCTAAATTCAGCCACCTTCATAGCTTTGATTATGGCAGACAGGACAGTTATGCAATCAATGTGTTTTAGTCATTCATGGATATCCAACTTTCTTTCCCCATCACCATTATTTTCCTTTCACAACTATGAAAAGAGATGCAAAGGGAATAAAGGGCACAAACTATTTGAGAATGAGAAAGGCTGAAAATAAAATTGTAAAAGTTTCTTCTGGAGCTCTGCTTTCTGGGAGAACAGCCCTCCATGACAAATAGCTATTTTACAGGTTTATAATACACACTATTGTGTTAGAGTGATGCCATTACAGTGTTTTTCCTTCTTCCTGCTGAATCATGTTAAATTTTTGGACAGCCTGTTCCCAACATGGTTACAGATCCCAGAGAAGATGTACTCTATCAAAGACAGAAAAATGTGAATAAATGTTCAATCTATGGGATTCTGCCCAATAGCTACCACAAAAGGGTTAACATTTCCCGTTTGAGCTCTTTAATAACTGCTTTCTAAACACTGTAGCTATTCTACTTTGGGAAGCACAATTAACAGCATCACGGGATGCGCCTTCACTGTGCTTTATGTATTGCCATACCAAAAGGGAATTATTTATAAGAATCTAAAGGTTCTGACATTTCTGTTTGGAAAAAGTCAGTCTGTGAGGAAGTATTTTATTTTTATTTGTCTTCTTGCTCTTTTTATACTTTTTATGGATAATTTCAACACAGGCATACTCCAAATCTATTTTAAAAATGTTATCTAGGTTTCTAGTTCACTGTACTCAAAAGGCTCTGAGCAGGTAACAGCCCAAAAATGAAAGCAACAACCCCCCAAAATAATAATAATAATATTAATAATATTTATGTATTTATTTATTTATATAGCACCAACAATGTACTTGGTGGGGAGATGGGAGAATCCACTGTGTACCTTCTAAGACTTCCTATAACTTCTTGGGTTGTTGTGATCAGGGCAGGTGGGGATGGCAGCTTTTGGGGGGCTTTTGCACCACTGCAGCACCCACCACTGA
Organism: Elgaria multicarinata webbii; assembly: GCF_023053635.1. NCBI lineage: Eukaryota > Metazoa > Chordata > Lepidosauria > Squamata > Anguidae > Elgaria > Elgaria multicarinata. The sequence continues at coordinate 91,664,650 of NC_086173.1, read as the reverse complement.
CATCAACTGTGGAGAGGGAAGAATTAATGATGCTATTCCTGGAGCCTGTCTACACTTGTCTAGATGAAACATAACAAGTTGGCAGAGATGACGTCAGCAGTCACGTGATGCTGTTGTTGTTACGTTTCTTCTGACTTTTAAAACCGTTCCACTTTCTGTTAAAATCGTTTTAAAACTAACAATGTGCCCCAACCTTTTGTTGTATTCAATGCCGTCTTTCAAAGTCATGTCTCGTGACCATGGTCTTTGCTTCCTGATTAGGACAAGTGAGGGCTTTTCTAGGGGAGGGAGAGCTGGCACAACGCGACAAGGGGGAGGGGGAGGGAGGGCGGTGAAAGAGGGGACAGAGGCTTAATTTTTTTAAAAAAACCACTTATCTTTCGGGGCGCACGTGGCCCCTTTAAGACGCTGCAGGGCTTCCCTCGTCCTTACGCGTCGCCCCGCCTCCCTGCCGGCTTATCCCGGCAGGTCTAGCTCAGAGTCACCGGAAGAAGGAGGTTTACTTCAGAGCCGGTATGAGCATAATGAAGAACGTTCTAAAGAAGAGTGTGCCGGGGTAAAACGATAGAAGAAAAGGTATTTCGATTGACTGGGCTCAAGTTGCATTTTGTAACGTAGCAAGGGAGGACGCAACAATGCACTTAAACAACGGTGTAATGAATAGTGTAGATCCTGCCCAGGGCTGGTGTAGCTTTGGGCTGCTTAGTGTATGTGTGTGTGTGGGGGGGTATGGGTGGGGGAGGGTTGCATCTCCTTTGATGTACCCTGACCAGGGCTGGCCCAAGACAGGTTATTTTCACATGCACCGGAAGCTGCAGGAGCGAGGAGGCAGCGGCGGCGATGGAGATGATGGCAGCAGGTAAGGACCGCCCAGTGCCGCTCTGAACTGTCCCGAGGCGCCCCGAAGCTTCGGGACACCTTGGGCTGAGCCAGAACCGCCTTGGAACTGAGGCGAGGTGGGCCGAATCAGCCCGCCTTACCTCGGATTTGGGGCCTCGGCCCGAGAAGGTGCACAGCCCTAGTGAAACCCAGCATGGAATCACACCTCCACCGAAATGGGGCCACCAGCCTCCACTGCATGACAGTTGTGTTCTGCAGTTAGTTGGATGAGATGCTTTGGTCACTCCTGCTTTACTAATACTTTGTTTAAAATCTTCCCTCATCCTAAAGCGACTCTGTTCTTTCCCAGGCGCTTAGGCATGATCCCGCTAAGCATGATAAATAACTGTAGAATAACAACCTTGCATAATTAAATGAGTCTGAGTAATACATCTGTCTTGTTATGTGAAGAGAAAGAAAAATCAAAGCACTTAAACACTTTGTTTAATATGGTTTTTTTGTTTTGTTTTTGAAGCACAAAATCACAGAATAAGTGGTGGTGGTAGGCAGACGGGGACGGGGGAACTTCCAGAAAAAGAAAGAAATAGAGGCTAAGATCCTGCCAATTGCCACGGTTTGCTTTGTACTGACACGTATATATGAGACACATTTTCTTAACAAATAAGAATCTAATGGATTAGGCCTTATCTCATTATGGATTCTGCATTAAGCTGCGGCTCATACTGTCTGTGGCTTGCTACTGGCATAATTAAACTTAATGTACTTTTAATGATGTCTTCTTAGCTCATATATGATTAGAATCAAATGAGGACGAGCTGTCACCAGTCGAGGAGAGCCTCTTTCTGCAGCTCCTGATGGGACCAGCATTGAAATATTAATAATGCAGAATTCAAGGTTAACAACATTGATTTTGATGTGGGGAATGCTTGTCACACCACTTGAGCTAATCGGAGGCAACAAAACAGCAGTCCTTTTAAGCTCAGCGGGCCCGTCCATCCGGAAGCCATGCCACTGGAAGTAGAGGAATGCGAATTTGTCTCGGAGAGGGAACGTCCTGTTTGTAAAATGACAAATGGGGTGGGGAAAGCAAATTAACTGTCCTGACAGCCAAAGGCAGCAGCTTCTAAGGAAGAAACAAGATCAGCACCCCAAGCATTGCTGGGATCTTTGGATGCTCTGCTGTCATCCCTACCTCCGAGTGTCTGACCTTTGGTTATCTGCACCACTTTGATTCCCGCACCGTTGGCTCTGATGAGAGCTAAGTTACGATTCAGAACTCCAAACTGGGAGTCAGGAAGTTTGGAACCTGTTCAGGGACCTATGAAATCCTAGATGAGTGCCCTCCACTGTAAACAACCCAACAACCCAAACCTGACCTTAGAAAAACAGCATGCCATTAATTTACATTGTCTTTGTAATACACAATAGGTTCTAATGAAAGCACAGGGCTGCAAGCATGTTAAGCACAGAGGCTGTATCAGAAATATGTACCCATGTGGTATATGGTTAGACCAGCCTTCCCCAAACTGGTTCCCCTCCAGATGTATTGGGCTACAACTCCCATTAGCCCCAGCCAATGTGGCCAATGATCAGGGGTGAAGAGAGTTGCAATACAACACTGAGGGCATCAGCTTGGGGAAGATTGGATTAGACTGGTGGACTTGGAATTGGACTGAAAAGATCTGGATCCAAGTCTCTGCTCAACAATGAAACTTGCTGGGTGACCTTGGATCAATCATTATGTCTCAACCTAGCCTTCCTCATTGGGTTATTCTTGGGGGAGGACAGCCCCCTCCACAGCACACCGTCCTGAGCTCTTTGGAATGGGATACAAATGTACAACCACATATATAATGGGTCAGAAGAAGGCAATTTATTTTCACTTGAGTTGCATGAGCCAAATCACCCATCATACATTTTCTTCAAGATTCTTATTTTGAAGTTGGCTTACATTATGTTGGTCCAGCCCTTGACAAAAACTTGATTTACCTAAAACGATTTGGGAAACATTTCAGCATTGTGGAGCAAGGGAGGTGAACCCTTTAGAGCAGGGCTGGCCAAATGACCAAGCATAATGTATTGGAGCCTGTAATAAACTTATAACATGGAACATACCCCTCCCCATCTTTTCTGTTTTGAAAAAAATATGTACAAGCAAGTCCTTGACTGTTTTGAAATATTGAAGGATTGAATGGTATCCCTTAACATCTTTATGGGTGAAATTCTGTCCACACTTACTAGGAGTCAGCCTCGCTGAACCTGGTGAGACTTTATTAGGGTTTAAGTATATAGCAGCGATGGGAAATGTGTGGTCCTCCAGATGTTGTGGACTGCAACTTTGGCTGTGTTGGATGATGCTGATGGAAGGATCACCTGTGGCCTGCTTCTACTTGAAAAGACCCCCCCTCTTGTTTGAAAGGACATTTGCCCAAGTGCAACAGCACCCTCTTGCCCATGTTCCCCAGCAACTGGTGTACAAAGGCTTACTGCCTCTGCTACTGAAGGTAGAACATAGCCATCAAGACTAGTAGCCATTGATATCTTTTTCCTCCTAGAATTCATCTAAACTCCTTTTAAAGCCATCCAAATTGCTGGTCATCACTACATCTTGTGGTAGCGAATTCCATAGTTTACTTTGCATGTGTCCATTTTTATCTCAATACCCTCCTCATTAGGATGGATCCTCCCATGCTCGCTCGATCTAAAATCACTTACATGCTGGTCCATTTATCTCCATCTATCTCCTTATCCTCAGGTCCCTCTCTAGTAGGCATGTGCTCCGCTTCGATTAGAAGCGCAGAAGCAGGAGCGAATTGGCCTGCTCCGCCTTGCCCAGAGGCGGAGTAGAAGCGGACCGCGGACCCCTAGAAGCAAGGCGAAGAGAAACGCCCATTTTCGGAGCGATCCTCTTTCCGCGTTCCGCTTCTATCGCCATCTTGAAACATTTCGCCCATAGGATTGCATTGCAGAAAAGAATCGCAGATAACTGGGCTGTTTTTGATGCTATCTTTCTGAAAATTCTTGTGCTTAGAGACTCGTGGATGGGGGTCATTTTGAGACTACTCTCACCTCTCTGCGTGGTGCGGGTCGTGCGCTAGAATTTTTTAAAAATCGGGTCAACAAACAGGGACAGCGCAGTAAACCGGCGGTTTGGTTTTTTTTGTGTTTTTTTGTTTTGAAGCGATGACCGGCACATTCAACTCCCAATCCTGATGAGAATTGATCACCTCATGAAGCATCCTCCAATCCCAGCGTTGGAGGGGGGGACTAAGGCAGAGGCACCCTGAGACCTTTCTGCTTTGTGTCTCTTTGTGGGTTGGCGTTCGTGGAGAGAGGAATTAGTTATAGGTGCTGCTGCTGTGTTTGGACTTTGGAGATAGATTAGGATTTAGCTTGGCGCGTGTGTGTGTGTTTGTTTGCTTCTTTCTGACTTTTAGCTTAGTTTGCTCTGTGTTTTTCCCTTACTTTGATTTAATATAAACTTTATTTTTAAACTTTGGAGTGTGTGTTTGTTTGTTTGGTTGGTTGTCCCCCCCCTCTCTTAAAGCCTGACTGTGTTTCATCTTCCTTCCTTCTATATACCAAAAAATACAAAAAAATACCAAAAAAAAAATAATTCTCTATTTCCTCTCTCTGTTACTTGGACTCTGTGTGTGACTGTGTGATTGTGTGAGCGTGCTGTGTGTGCAGTGCACTGTTTGTGAAGTGCAACAGCCACTGATTGAGCATTTCAAATCCTGTTTGGGCAAAGCATACACACACTTCTTGTCCCATTTCCCTACATACAGTAATTTTCTTATACATATTATTATATTCTTATACATATATTCTTATACATACTATTATTAGTATTAATATTTTATTCTTATACATATTAGTAGTAGTATATATTCTTATACATATTATTATTAGTATTAATATTTTATTCTTATACATATTAGTAGTAGAATATTAGTATATTCTTATAGATATTATTATTAGTAATATCATCATGAGAAGAGGGAGCAGGCGCATGTCTGTGGTGGGGCGTGCTGAAAGCAGTGGTCAAGGCAAGGGTCAGGCTGGCACCAGTAAGCAGGCTGCCTCTCCTGCTGTGAAAATCAAACGGGCAACTCCTTGGCTGGCTGCTCCGCAACAGAAGCAGGAGAAGGAGCAGGCAGAGGCACTCTCTTCTGCAACTTGTGCCCGGCGTTCTCTTTTTGAGGGTGGGAGCAGCAGTGCCATTAGAGGAGGAGGAGGAGTATCCCCAACTCCTTCATTATCCTTTGAGCCCACGAGCCCGCTGATGGACCTGTCTCCAGACCTCCTAGACGAGGTCCTCAGCACAGTGGAGGGGCAGGAGGAGGAGGAGGAGGAGGTGGGTGCTGAGGAGGAGCAGCAGCAGGCCGAGGCTCTCTCCCCAGTTTCATCCCACACCTCTTCCGCTGCCACCCCTGTTTCTGTGGCAACACCAGAGAGCTCAGGCGGGCAATTGGTGGTGTCACCACGGAAGCGAAAGACAAGCATCGTGTGGGACCACTTTGAGGTGGGAGCGGATCCCTGCTTTGCTGTCTGTCGCCACTGCAAACTCACCCTTAGCAGGGGTTCATCTACAGGGCATTATGGAACCAGCAGCATGAAGATGCATCTTCAGAGGCAGCACCAGGCGATCTTGCTGGGGTAAGAGGCGGGCAAGGCGACTGGTTCCAGGGGAAAGCCGAAGGCTGCTGTTGCTGCTGCTGCTGGCACTGCCACTCTAAGCTCTCCATCTCCCATCCCCACGAGGGTTAAGCAGGCAACCCTGCAGGACATGGGGTGGGGGAAGTATGGACCCACAAGATGGCGTTTTCCAACGCCCACCCAGGGTGCTACTGTGGTGGGGCATCTGCCGGGACTGACTCCTCCCCAATACTAGATCTATGACATGTCACTCTGCCTGCCCTCTGCTAGCCTGTCCTCCTCGGTGACCGACTCGCTGGGATGGTTTGCGTTTGCAATGCGTGACTAACTGCAGTGCTGGCTTAGAAACCAGCCATCCTTGCCTCACTTCCTTGTGCCCCCAGAAATGCCCGCAGCCTGCCTGCCTGCCCGCCTCCCCCGGGGTGCTGCTGTGGTGGGGCATCTGCCAGGACTGACTCCTCGCCTGCTCTGCCTGCCTCTCTGCCCGCCTGGTGCCTGGGAGATGGGTTCGTGCCCAGCACCCTCCGGCACGCTTGCTCCCAGTCGTCCTCCTCTGTGCCCCTCAATGCGTAACTGCTGGCTTAGAAAGAAACAACCAGCCATCTTTGCCTCACTTGCTCCTTGCGCCCGCTTATGGGTTGGTTTGCTATGCGTTAGTGCTCAAGCCATCCTTGCGGCACTACAATGCATGCTGCCTGCCTGCCTGCCTGCCTGCCTGCCTGCCTTCCCTCCCTTCTCCCCTTCCCGCCTTGCAGGGATGGTGTGTCTTGCTTTGACTCAGGGGAGAAGTCCTTCCTGTGCTCACTTAGACTTTATCAAGTTCAAAAATCCATTTTTCAAGTGTGCAAGAAGATTTAGAGTTATCTCATGGCATGTTGGGATTTTCTTTCAACTGGCCCCATTGAGCTGTCTGCATTGCAACTTTAAAATCCCTGAGATACTGGAGTGTCAGATATTCAAAACTTCCCCTAACATCAGGGGATGATGGGATTGGCTTGAAACTTGGCGTCCATGGGGACACATGGGTAATCTGTCATGGGACCAAAGGATAGGTTTCTGACGTGCAAATTGACGTAGTTGTAGAATGGGACTTGATTTGGGGTGATTAAAAAGTTTAAGCCGCGCCAAAAATCAGGGGATGATGGGATTGCCTTGAGTCTGGGTGTCCATGTGGACACATGGATTAGCTTTCATGGTGCCGAGTTTGAGGTTTCTAACGTGCAAATTGACGGAGCTATGGAAAGGGGTGTGAATGGGGTGCTCGATTTTCATAAATTCCCCAAAAATCAGGGGATGATGGGACTGCCTTGAGTCTGGGCGTGTGTGTGTATCCTTGGATAAGCTGTAATTGGTGGCAAGTTTGAGGTTTCTAACGTGCAAATTGACGTAGTTGTAGAATGGGACAATTTGGGGTGAGTTAAGCCGCGCCAAAAATCAGGGGATGATGGGATTGCCTTGAGTCTGGGCGTCCATGTGGACACATGGATAAGCTATCATGGTGCTGAGCTTGAGGTTTCTAACATGCAAATTGATGGAGCTATGGAAAGGGGTGTGAATGGGGTGCCCGATTTTCAAAAATTCCCCCAAAATCAGGGGATGATGGGATTGCCTTGAAACTTGGCGTCCATGTGGACACGTGGATAAGCTATCATGGTGCCGAGCTTGAGGTTTCTAACATGCAAATTGACGGAGCTATCGAAAGGGGTGTGAATTAGGGTTATGGGTGGTGCATTAGAGGTTAGAGCTGTGCCAAAAAACAGGGGATGATGGGACTGCCTTGAGTCTGGGCGTGTGTGTGTGTCCCTGGATAAGCTCTCATGGTGGCGAGTTTGAGATTTTTAGCGTGCAAATTGACGGAGCTATGGAAAGGGGTGTGAATGTGGTGCCCGATTTTCAAAAATTTTCCAAAAATCAGGGGATGATGGGATTCCCTTGAAACTTGGCGTGCATGTGTATACGTCTATGAGGTGTCATGGTGCCAAACGTGAGGTTTCTAACTTGAACAGAAAAAAAGTTGTTTACTTTTTTAGCTTTCAATGCAAGCCTATGGGGGGGGGAAACGGAGCTCCGATCCGGATCCGGAGCTCCGAGCGGAGCGGAGTGGACCTGGGCGGAGCGGGGGTGGAGCGAAGCGGCCCGATCCGCAAATCGTGGATCTGGAAGTGAAGCGGAGCGTGGGGTCCGTGCACACCCCTACTCTCTAGACATAACTAATAAGTTGCCAGTCTTAGGTTTTGTACATGTAATCATCTTCATATATCTGTAATAAACATGAATTTGATTCATCTGTTCTCTGGATCTTGTCTCATCGCTAATTTTTTGTGAACCACCCAGAGAGTTTTGGCTATCGAAATGAAATAAATAAAATAAATATAACTCCCCATTTCAAAGAAAGAGCCCAAGCTCCGGCCCAGTGCTTGCTTCCCCACTTGGGTGCACCATTTTATACCAATATGTGCATTGCGGCCTTTGACAAGTGTCACTTTGCTTAAATGTGCATTATTTGATGTGTATGCCAAGACACATGGTAACAACTTTTCACCAACTCACAATGAACACTTGCCTTAAATAATAGCTTCTTTAAGTTGCCAGTGTTGCAGCACAAAATAATAATAATAATAATAATAATAATAATAATAATAATAATAATAATAATAATATGTTATAAGCATTTTAATAACTGGTACAATTCAGTGCAAGAACTACCACTTTTAAAGCCAGGAGAGGGAGCTTATATCAAATTTGATGGAGAAAAGGCCTGGCAGACTCCAGCTTCTATACAAAGAAAAAAATGGAACACTCAGATAATATTCTGTTGCGACACAATGTGGAATATTAAACAGAAACTGATGGCATCTTCTTCCTACTCCTGAGAATGTACAGTTACCTGAAAACTCAAGCTCATCTAAGGAAACTATGAAAGTGGTATGAAAGCGGTATATAAGAGACAGGAGCCACACTACTGCTTTATAGTGGCATTGAAGTGCACTGACAACTGTTGGGGCCCATTGACACATACCATATACTGTTTCATGCCACTTTCACAGTGGAATATCCTGCTTGGTGTAGATGTGTCAGGGGCCCCAACAATTGTCGGTGCACTTCAGTACCCTTATAAACCAGTAGTGTAGATCCTGCAGTGCACTTCAATACTGCTGTAAAGCAGTAGTGTGGCTCCTGCCTTTCATATAACGCTTTCATACCACTTTCATAGTGGAATATCCTGCTCGGTGTAGATGAGACATCCAGTAATACTGACAGAGATATTACTATGCAAATCATCCGCTCTGGTTAATCCTTCAAGTTTTAAAGTTAAGTGAATGGTTACCTCAACTACCTGACGTTTCATTTATGTAATTGGCGGTTGTATTTTGTTTTTAATAAATGGGTGGAGATGTGTTGATAGTATCATTAGATAGTTTAGTCACTAGGTGGCACTGGACTTAGTTGTATATGGGTGGAATAACTCAGCGTTTCCTATGCCTGCTTTGTCCTTACTTAAGAGAAACAATGAAGTTCTTGTCTAGTTTTCTGACTGGTATGTCTTCTAAGCCTTCCATGACAGTTTATAAAGAGTTTCATAAGAATAAGGGTTCTAATTTAAGTGTGTGTGTGTGGGAGGGAGAAAGAGAGAGAGAGGAGGGTTCTACTTATTAGTGTAATGTGAACAATAACAGTAGTGAACAAAATTTGCCTTGATCATTCACTGCAATGGAAATGTCAAGCAGAAAAGCAAGATGTCTGTCATCACTTGGTAGCTACTTGCAGGAAAGATGTGTGGGTAGCAGAAAATCGGGAGGCATTTTATATGAGGCTTCCATGGTTACTGTGATTTTATCTCAGTGCTTCACTGTAGAACACAAATATGAAAAAGAAGATGTAATTCTGTGCCTTCTCTGAAACAGAAAATGTAGAGGGAAGAGTAGGAGAAGCCAGCTTCGGTAAACAGTGGCAATTGCATTGGCAAAGGAACAAGCATAGTTCAGTCTGAATGATTAGTTCCATCCGAGACAGACTAAACTTGATATCAGGGGCTAGGCAAGAGAGAATACAGTGTCATGGCCAGATTTAGTCTTTTCTCTCAAATTTATTATCTTTAAACAGACCTTTTCTGGCTTGTTTTGCCCACATAGCAACCATTTTCATCTCACCCAGAGCCGTTAATGATGCTTTATTAACACCTTGTCTAGCAGAGTTCATTGAGCAGCGTGAACACATTTATTTAACTGTCAGCATATGGAGCTATTGTTTTGTTTTATTTTGCTGTTCTAGTCCAAAGACTGGCATCTGGGGAGGTAGGGAGAAGGTTCATATGGCAGTCAATTACTTAAGTATTGTAACTAATACAGCTCCATGCAACAGTCTGAGGAAGCTAGGGAGAGATTTGATAGAAGATGAAGAGCAAGAACTATAGGGCAGGAGGAATCTCAGGTCATTAAAAACAAACAAACTTGAAAACACATTTGATGCAGTTGGAATTGGATAAGAGGCTGGTGAATAACAACCGAAGGAGGTGCTCAGCTAGGGGAGAAAGGGAGCAACAAACAATTCCATGTGACGTGCTGGTATATATTGGGAAAGGAGACACATGCAAATCTTAGATTAAAGTGACTGGTGATTGCCGAGGATTTTCTGCCTGAAATCCTAGCCCTCTCAGAACTAAAGTTTCCAGGGTACATGTTTTGATGGAGCCCATAACAAATTAATTTAAATGCGTTTCACATTTTAGGCCCTTGCTGGTCTGAAACAGGCCCTGAGCATAGGAGTGGGTGGGTACTCTTTATCCAGATCTGGAGGGAAGCCATGTGCTGAAAGTCTGCTATCATGAAGGGAAGAACATGAAGCTGAATTGTAGTTCATGGTTGAGGTTTCCCTGTATCTGTATATGTCTTCAGATCTAAGGAGATTTTGTATCAGGAACTCTAGGACTTGCAGTCTAAAAGATGGAGAGGTGTGACTCCCTTTCAAGTCCCAGAGTTCCTTAATGTCTGCTGGCCTAGGCGATGCATAGGCAGAAGAAACCAAAGAAGGGACCACAGGCAGAGGAAGGATGAGCACCATAATCGGGGCAGTCAAAATCCCAGGGACAGTGGGAGGCAGTTCTGCTGACATGATTTACAGGCCCCAGGATGCGTGTGAGTAAATTAGTTGTGCCTCTGACCTCCAGACTGCATCTATGAATTCACACTAGATCCTAGACATAGGTTTTAAAGGGCTTTTGTCTATAATTTACAGGGACATTGCCGTGTCCCTGTAGTTAAGGATGGAGAGTACATAAAGCATTTTGGTGCTTGGTTGAAAACTGTAGCGCCTTAACGTTGTTTTGTAAACCGTAGGTTTTTTGTTTGTTTAATGAATTAATTTTTGTAAACTGTAGGTTTTTTGTTTAATGAAATAATTTATATGTATGTGATTTTAGATGGCCAGTAGGGGAGGAGCTTAAAGGGAATTTACAGTACAATCCTACATTTTGGGTGGGGGTTGGGGGACAATGTGTGGCACTCTGGACATTATTGGATCATTATTGATTATGTCGGCCATCAACTCTGGCCGACATAATCAATGGAGAACAGGAGAAGGATACAGTCCAACAACATTTGGAGGGCCACACATTTCCCATCCTTGCTATATTAACACCAAGAAAGTCACTTTCAGTTCAGTGGGGCTGACTTCCTAGTAAATGTAGATAGAATTTCACCCATAAAGAAGATAAAGGGTACTATTCAATCCTTCAACATTTCAAATCAATCAAGAATTTGCTGTATTTTTTTAAAACAGAAAAGATGGGGGAGCGGTGTATTTCATGTTACAAGTTTGTAACAGGTCCAGATAAATTATACTTGGGCATTTGACATGTCATATCTATTTATGGTTTCCAGAATTGCATGCTCAACCTTTTTATTTATTTTAATTAATATACACTGAATTTGTGCTTTTATACCTATATCTATATACTCTTGTGAGGGATGTTTGGACAAGTTAAGGTTAATGGGGCCAGAATGATTGTAAATGTTCCTTTATAGTGGCAAAGTTTCCAGGCACACTTTGTGTTAAGGAAATTACAGGTAAATGGCCTAGGAAGGGTTAGGAGATAGTTGAAGAAGTTAATCCATTTTTATCCCCCACCCCCACCCAATCTCCTGCAAGAAGAGCAGGGTATGCTAGCTTTGAGCGGAGAAGGGAGAACAGATTGACCTGTTTTTGTAAGAAAGGCAGGGAGAGAGCAAGCCCTGGATAATACCTTGGGGATTGGAGTGGTGCTGTCTCTCTCTAGAGATTTGATGTGGGGCAGTGGATTTGGGTATCTGTTGGAGTTTTTAAGCTGTGCCTCTATCTATGCTCAATCTGTACATTTGTAAATACACTCAAATATGATAAAATAGCACAAAACTCCATTAATCTTCTTCCAAAGAAAACCAAACCTGCGTACATCCTGTTCTCCTGGAACTTATTACTGGTTAGAGAAATTGGGCAAATGTAATATTACATTACCTCTATATGCTTTTTAATGTTTCATGTATTGTGCCAGAATAGTGTGGATGGGGATCAATTATATGGAGTATTAATAAGTAGATGCTATCCTGAGATTTCACAGTAGTCAACTTTCAGAATCCAGATATCTCATTTTTTGCTAGGAGACAAACTGAGCATTATGTCTTGGCAGATGGGTACATTGGTGCAAATTCACACAATAAACTACAAGCAAATAATGAAAAAAGAAAAGACTGATGATGACGACGACGGGAAAGAACAGCTAGGAAGAGATTTATGGAGTCGGCACCAATTGTACAATTGCTTGTATTTCTTGACTTGGCTTTTGTACTTGATTTTTTGTGGGAAAAGCAGGATGTAGAATGCAAACAGTGACAGTTCCCAGGATGAGGTGCAGACTGTGTCCATCTTCCTGTGAACCCTTGTAGCAGATTTTATGAAAAACTGCCAAAATGGACACAGATGTAGAGGGGAAGTGCTTAAACTTAGAGGAGCTGCTTTGGTAGCCCTTGGAGCCCATCAGTTCAAAATCTGTCAGTAATTCACTGTGAATATTTTTTTAAAAAAATCTCTAGTACAACTTTCCCATGCAAAATATGCAGGCTGCTTGAAGTGTCATGAGGCCATATCACATAAGAGCCAAGAGATGCATTAAACTTCCATCTCACTAATGTCCCTGTTTACTGCCTAAATGATCCAGAAATTATGCATGCTTGAATAATTCATTACACATTATGAATGTGCAATAAATCATTATTACTGATGTAATGTTGATGCCTAAGCTCTATCATTATGTAAACACTAGGAATATGAAAGCCAATGTTGCTTTATTCTTTTGTGGGGGAGGGGGGGACTATGAAACAAGTCTATGTCAATAAAAGAAGAAAACCACCCACGTGTTTTGAAGTTTGCTGGACTTCTGGACCAACAAAATTGTGAAGCCGAAACGGAAAGATTTTTTCCTTCCTTATTGGGTTTGCAAAAGGCAATGTAAAACACACACAAGGTTTATTATTCATGCTTCTTTTGGATTACTAGTTAAAGAGCAATCACTGATAACCTCTTAGAAAAGACGATAATGGATGTAGTTACTACATGAAGTACCCATTTCTGTTGACACAATTCACTTCCGTCAAGTCAATGGGTATCTTTCCATTGACTTTACTGGATGACGGAAAACATTCACAATTTAAATTTAATATATATAAAAAAGTGCCCTGTATGTCATATATTGCAAAATGAGGTCCCTATGAGTTCCGAATTTATATTATTATTATTATTATTATTATTATTATTATTATTATTATTGATGAAGCAGCACTAGAACCAAAGTTTCTGATTTGGAATTATATTAATAGTTTCTTTTAGAACCATGATCAGAGATTCCCAGCTCATGACACATAGACTGAATTGGTCTCCTCAAGAAACGTTATGTTGAGTACTGAATTTTAGTCAAGGTGTTTTACACAAAATGGAAATGAAGTTGTTTTCAGTTGTTATACCTTTTTGGAATGCACATGCTTGAGTCCATGTCCTTGAAGCCTTTAATGTTTAGTGATGATGACTTATTTTTATTGATCCTGACCAAAAACACTGAGGTCAATTTATGCAGGAAAATATGTTTCGGGCCACTAGACTAGTAATAGAGTGACACTTGAAAATATAGAAGTTGGCCAAACTTGCCCCAAACCAACCACCTCTTCACTTTGGTTTAGTTTAATAATTACCTTGCTGAACGAGTTAAAGGCAGACAAATTACACCACACCACTGAAAGTTAGCTAAGCAAATTCAACCAAACTGAAGTTCTCACCAAAAAGGTCTTTGCCTGTGTAACAAAAAGAATGTTGCACCCGATTTGTGACTCTGAAAATCTCTGTCAATTTCTTCTTTCTGGGAGTACTTGGTTGCTGATAAACAAACATTTTCTTAAATGGTGTTGACTTATCAGCCTATCAGCCTGCAGGGAAAGTGGTTTTTAGGCCCTTTATGTTCAAGCTGAGACATCTCCAGAAATCCTTCCATCAGAAATGCATTGATTTATCATGCTGCTGCATGTGAACAACACCGTGTACCTTTCATCTAAAAAGTCAGGACTTATAGAACACGACATGCCATTAATTCTGATGCCAGCCTGAATGAAGAAGGAATTACTGGCAAGGGGATCTAGGGAGCACGTTAAACCATCCCTGTAGAGTAATGAACATACTTTGTGGCTGCTACATTATCCCATATTGATTCTCAGGAATGAAAAGGTGCCCTGACAGCTAGACTGAGCAATCAAAAGCTATTGCTAATAAAAAGGATGTGCATCCCGTATATAATTATTCCATGGAGAGTGCTGTGCAAACATTAGCTTATTAAACCTCACAAGTAATTCTCATGGTGTGGATTAACCCTATTTCAGATTGGCAGAAACAGCCCGGGCTAACGAATATGCCTCTTTTCAGCATATAACTCCTTTGCTGAGGGAATTGCACTGGCTACCAGGCCAGGTTTTGGTACCAGTGTACAAAGCCCTAAACAACTTGGGACTGGGATACCTGAGAAAGCGCCTTCTCCTTTACCAACCTGCCCGATCACTGAGGTCCTGCTTGTTCCACATGGACCTATGGCCCAATTGGAATCCATCAGGAGAAGAGCCTTTAGTGTAGTGGCCCCTTCTCTGTGGAACCCTCTGCTCCTAGAGGTTGGGCAGGCACCAACACTAAGCTACTTCCAGCGCCTCCTGAAAATAAGTCTGTTTCAAGATACCTTCCTCAACTCACTAGCCTCTGTTTTTCTGGTTCCTTTGTTTTGAAATTGAACAATTTTAATTTGCTTTTTAAATCTTTTTTTCTTTTACTGTTTATACCTATGTTCACCACCCTGGAATCTGTGTTAGATAATTGAGCGGTATATAAATATTGTAAATAAATAATAATAAATCCATCCAGGTTGCGGTATTTCTGTATATTTCACGGCAGGTTCCATGGCTACGTGCATGCTCTAAACTACCAAATCTGGAAATTTAGTGGTTTCCAGATTCTGTAGTTTGTAGCATACACTTGAAGTAAAGTGTCCAGTTTTGGGCACCACAGTTTAAGAAGAATCTTGATAAAAGGGAGACAAAGATGATGAGGAATCTGGAGACCCAGTGCTATGAGGAGTGATAGAAGAAGTTGGGTATGTTTATCCTGGAGAAGAAATAATAAAGAGGTGATATGATAACCACCATGTTTGAAGGACTGTTATGGAGATGACAGAGCAAAATTATTTTCTGTTTCTCCAGAGGGTAGAACCTAAACCAATATAACTTCTTCCTAATGTTTTGTCTAAATTAGGGGTGTTGAACCAAATTCCATTTCAAGAACCTCTTGGAGCTCACATTCCAGTGGTGGGCAGAGCCAAAGCTAAAAGGGGCGGGGATAAAATACCAGCCTATTTTAGCTTAAAGCTCTTACTGCTAGTAATTAGGGCTTAGGAGAAACATTTCAATTTTTTTTAGAATTGGGTGAAGGCACAAGAAACTGGGAACCCGACAAAAGATTTGTAGTCATTGGAAGGGAGTGAGGCCATAGGAAGGGGCCATGGCCACCTGGGGACCCTAGGAGGATTAGATTTAGCCCCCAGGCCTGAGGTTCTGAACCCCTGGTCTAAATTCTTTTCTTTTGTAACACGGGCAAAATAAATTCAAAATTAGAAGTAGGTAAATCATTGACAAAAGCATATAGGGGTATGCAACTTGTTTGGTCCTGTGGGCACGTTTGACATTTGGAAAAGTGTTGCCAGCACCACCAAAAGTTGCCCTGAGGATAAAATCTTGGGACTGTCCCCCTCCTCTGGATTTTTACTTTTCTTGCCCGCCCCACCTGTTGCTTGGTAGGGGACTTTTGTGTTCTCCTGTGTTAGTCAATGGGGTGATATTGTTCCTTTGACTTTAGTAGAGATGGGGGAAACTACCCCTGCCAATAATTATTGAATAATAATAATAATAATAATAATAATAATAATAAGTCTGAAATAGGGACACAGTACCATCCTGCTGCTCACCTTGAAAGGAGCTGAGTTTTTGCAAGCATTCCAAACAAAAAGTTACAAAAACCGGATATACCCCTAGTTTGAAACATCTTACGGGGGCATAGGCTACTACCCCTGCTTTCCTGAAATGCCCTCCTGGTAAGAAATGGCTGAGGAACAGAGTACAATCACAAACTATTCTTTACTATATTTCACCTTAAAAAAAAGATGGTTCCTTGCTGTCGACATTTCATGTAGTCATAGTTCACCCATGAAAATATGTGTGAGCTATGGCTGTTTTAAATATGTTAAAATGTGCTATATCTTATATAAGGATATGGTTCTGTAAGATGTATTACTAAAGATCTACCAGACCGATTTTGCTCATTTTTGTTTTAAACAGAAGCTTGAGCAGAAAAATGGAAAACTTCAAAAAAGTTCAAAGCTCGAGCTTTGGGCAGCTCAGGAAGGGTGAGAGATGAAGCAAAGGGGAGGTTAATGCATATGCTCCATGCTGGGAAAGAAAGGAAGCAAGCGAGCTGTATCCTATTTTCAGTATGCAGTAAAATGGGTATCCAAATTATTTACTTATTGTGCAATAGGTAAGGATGAAAGGTACTATACATATTGGGATAGTTCCACATTTGTCTTACTTAGAGTAGACCAGTCTAATGGGACTTAAGTTAGTCATGACTAACTTAAATCCCGTTAATATAAATGAGTCCCTTTTAAGTATGACCAAATCTGTACTGAACCCATACTATATACACATTGCAAAATATATAGCTTTATAATTCCACAAATGTTAAAGTCAAAAGTTATATCCCATTAACATGCCATGTACACAAGCAGGCAGTGATGAGGCTATCAATGGAACAGGGTAGGATGGGGAGGCTTTGTCTCCATTGTACTTGTAGATAATAATTGTTTTGTAAATGAACATTAATTGTTGAAATGCTGTGTTTTATACCGTTAAAAATGTGCAGAAGCTCTATTCCTTACTGCATCTGTCAAGGCTTCCCACCGCCTCTCAAGGCTAATTATACTTTGGAGCCAGGGCAGGGGAGGGTGTTGGCTGGAAATCTTTCATCTGTTGTCCCATGGTTCATTCATATGTCACAAAAAGGGTTCAAATTAGCTACTTCCCTCTCCTAACTCTCCACTCCCCTGTTTGTGGTCCTGCTGTTGTAGACCACATTCTACTGGAAGAGTGAAATGGTGGCACTTTGCTTTCTCAGCATTCAGCCAATTAATTTGGTATGCCATGGGCGCAGGTACAACAGATATAACAGACCAGATGGTGCGTTTCTCAAGCTGCTTCAGACTTGTACAGCTTAGTGGCTGTTTCAGGAATAGCTTTGATGTTAAAGTAATACCAGTATAGTGTAATGTCCAAACCTGGACAAATTCTGGTTAGTCTTAACTGGCTTACAGAAACAAGCCAACATCAAACTGGTTTATGAAACTGGCTTGTTTCAAAAACTATAATTAAGATTAACCACAGTTAAGGGTCTTAGCTGGGTTTGGAGGAGCTGCTCCTTAAAACATCATCCAAGTCACATGCCTATCCTGCACACTGCTTATTGTCCTGATTGGGATGGCGCACAAAAGGGAATCCCTGCTGATCCCTCTAGCTGCTGTTTTCTAGTTGGTTTCAATTGGTTGTTTTCAACTGAGAAAATGTCATGGGAGAATTAAAGGCCTCCTCTCCAGCTTTGTGGTCCTGATCCAACGTGCCCCCCTCCATGGCTGCTATTAACATGTTTAAATATTTCAGGAAATGCGGTTCTCAGATCTCCCACATCTCTTGCATCTGGCTTGGCTCTCAGTGCCTTTGGGCAAGTCAATGGCAGTGGCAAGTCACTATTTTTCAGACACAGCTCATATTTATGAAGATGAGATCGATCCAATGCTCAGTGAGCTCTTGGAGGAAAATTATGATAACAATGTGACTAATAATAGTCAGTGGAGGTTGAAAAGACAAATTGTCCTCTCTGATTCTGCGTCACTCATGTGCCCCTTCCCTAACTTTACTGCGTAATATTTTTTTCATGATGCTGCAGAGCTACTTGTCACAATGGTGGTGGCCCTTCTCTCCATAGCATTACCAGCCCATTCATTTTCAATAGACCACACTGGCACATGATATCAGTGCAGTGGCACACTCATGATGTGGCATTGGTGAAGGAGTGAGAGCTAGTCTAATCACTTGCTGCACTGCAGCTTGCAGGATGAATCCCAGAAGGACTGAGTACTGACAAGTTCCCATTCAAAGTAACCATACATCTGCTGTTAAAAATAAATGCAAAACATTGTTTGGGCAGCCATTTTGTTCTCTCTTTCACACTATTCTGTATTAAAGACAGCCTTTAATGTCACTTCTTGAATTACATTGTCTTCTGAAGTGGCTCCCATATATACCAAAAGGGACAGTAGGTTCCATTTATCCTGTGTGTGAACTTAAGGGAACGAAGCAAAGCAAAACTTCCTAGCTCAGTGGAAGAGCATATAGTTTGCATGCAAAAGGTTCCAGGTTCAATTTTTGGCATCTCCAGGAAGGACTGGAAAGACTCCTATCTAAGGCCTTGGAGAGCTGCTGTCAGTCAGTTCAGGGGTGGGCAACCTGTGGTTCTCCAGATGTTTTGACCTACACCTCCCATCAGCTCTAGCCAGGCATGCTGGTAGGCCAAAACATCTGTATGGCCACAAGTTGCTCATCCTTGTAGACAATACTGGGCTAGATAGACCAAATATTTAATTCAGTATAAGTCAACTTATACTCCTTTTTTTATCTAGAATAGCATTCCTTTATAAACGAAAGTCAAGCTCACCGTCTGATGCATTGATGAATTATTAGTGCGAGTAGCCCATTAAGATTTTCTGTTGTATTTAAAGAGGCTTTTTTTAACATGGCCCTCTCTGTAGCTCAGCCATAGATGCACACATTCATACATTAAACAGATGATTAATCCTCCTTCCTGATCTTAACCAAATTATGCATTCAGTATTGTATCTTTTGTTTCATCGGTAGTTGCCTTGCAATTTTAAGAGCTTAGGGCCAAATTAGACATCACTGTTAACAGTGTCATTATCAGCAATCACGTCACTTAAAAAGATTAAAGTTAATAGCCAGCACACCGCCTGATTTTCAACTCTGCGCAGTGCACAGAGAGGGAAGATTTAACCCTTTTGTCCCCTGTTACGGTTAAAAATTATCTGTGCTTCCTATTAGCCATTGAACGGAAGTTTCCATTGGGGCCAGTGCCTCTCCCAGCACAGAGAAAAGCTGGAATGGGCAGGAACAAGCAATGATATCTGTGGCTGTAGCTCACTGACATCATCCAGCCCAGCCATAGAAGACTCGGTGGGGGGCAATCCCCCCAATATCATTCTGCACCCCTAGTTTACAATCATGGTGGAAAAAACACATTGAAGAGATTTCTACCAATCCCATTTAGGGCACAATGGTTTTTTTGAGAGAGAATCCATTATGTAGGCTGCAATCCTACACACATTTCCCTGGGAGTAAGTCCCATTGAATTCTATGGGGCTTTTTTCTCAGGTGACATGCATAGGATTGTGTTGTAAATGTCCCATTCTTCAGGTCACTGATGTGGTCTAATTCAGTGATCTTTCTTTGAATTCTTAAAAATGCTCCCCTCTCCCTCTTCAAATCTCTTGCTCTAAGTAGATAAATGAAAGCTTGGCTTCTGGGCACTTTGGAGAGAGAGAGAGAGAGAGAGGATTAAGAATGTTTTTAATTTGAATTATGCTAAGAAGTAGTAGTAGTAGAAGAAAATCCTCTTCTCTTATTATCGCTGTTTAAGATCAGCAGCAGGCCACACATGTGGTCCTGATGGGCTCAATTGCCTGATGAATAAACCGGGCAATTCAACTGGCTCTCCCCAGTCCAAGTAATTCTTGGCCTCTTTCCTTAGTTCACCCATACTTATATATTAGCAATGTGGTAGAAGGAAGTGTTATGAATATTGCATCACACTTGACAAAGTGACACAAGCAAAACTGACAGGACCATGCCCCAAGGAGCTTACAATCTAACTTTGACAGTGGAGGAGACCACAAAAGGAAGAGGCGAATGTAGCAAAAATAATGGATAGAAGGGAAAGGGTACAAGGGCAACTCAGGGTGAATGGAAGGAAGGACAGTCACACCTGTGAGATGTTCTCTTTGATGAGGGTTAACAAAGGACTTAAGCCAAGCAATGGATGGAAAAGTTTCATTTTGAAGAGGGATATGAAGGAAAGAGGTCTGTCACACAGAGGAGGGCCAGGATTTCTTCTCAGTCATCCCAGAATGCACAACACAGAATAATGGGGTCAAGTTACAGGAAGCCAGATTTCGGCTGGACGTTAGGAAAAACTTCTTGACTGTTAGAGCAGTGCGACAATGGAACTAATTGCCTAGGGAGGTCATGGGCTCTCCCACACTAGAGGCCTTCAAGAGGCAGCTGGACAGACATCTGTCAGGTATGTTTTAAGGTGGATTCCTGCATTGAGCAGGGGGTTGGATTTGATGGCCTTATAGGGCCCTTCCAACTCTTCTATGATTTTATATAGATACATGGGAGGTGCCAACTCATGCATGCTTTAGGTGCCAATTAAAGACCCATCTCTTTCCCCCAGCCCTTCCTGGAGTGAATGTGCTGCTGCCCAATTTGATAAATATGGTGTTGCGTTAGTTTTAATGTTTTTATTAATGTTTTATAGAAATATTTTAGCCAATATATGTTTTATTGTATTTTAATGTATATCATAATATAATTTTAATGTACTTAATTTTCTTGTGAAGTGCTTAGAAATGTTTTTGGATTTGGTTAGGGGTGTGTAAATAATAATGATGATGATGATGATGATGATGATGGTGTTCTAGGAAGAACTTCAATCCATCAGAGATGTCAAGGAAGAATTGGTGGAGTTGTTTCAGGAGACTTTGGAACAGCTGAGGCAGGGATCAGACTTCGAGAAATGAAGATCACAGGTAGGGACAGAATGAGAAAGGCATAGCATGTGAAGGGCACTAGCATGTGAATTTTCAATAGGCTGAGAATGGGAAGCAACTGAAACTGATTAGTAGAAGATAAAGGCAAGGTTTGTTGATGGTGATGCTGATGATGTATACTGAAAGTAATCAAGGATTACTTGGGCTTGGAAAGAAAGAGGAGCAATTCATTCTTGGATATACTGAGTTTGAGTTAATAATGAGATAGCCTGGATAGAGATATAAGACAGAGAAGTATAGGTAGGTCTTATGAGCATTCAGCTGGTGCTGAAAGGCAATTCTGGTTCTACAATCCTGGCTTAGTCCTTTTACAACGCCTGCTCAAACTACATTTATAGCTAATGTACGCACCAGTTTTTTTTTTTTTCATTTTCAAACTTCATTTTACCAATTTGCTGGTTCGTTCCAGTGATCCAATTTCACAAGTTGCATCAGCATTTCTAATGCCTATTTCAGACATTACAGGAGCACATTATATAATGGTAACGTGGAACCTGGGTGAAACTCAGTTGTATCATTTTGAATCGTTTTCACTGGCAGGGTGAAAATTGCCCGAAGCACTTAGTCATCACTTCACATACAACCAACTTCCCATGCATGTAGTTCCCACATTCAGTGGCAGCCATATTGCTTTGGTTATACCTCAAGTGGGCCTGAGACCTTTGGGTGGCTTAGTATTACAGCTGTCACCAATTATGGCAGCTTTCCTTTGTCCCCTTCTTTGTGCCAGAGCTGGATATAAGAGCAATCATACTGTTTAGAGTCAGTGTAATACAAGGCTGAGCAATTTGTGGCCCTTCAGATGTTTGGCCTACAACTCCCATCAGCTCTAGCCAGCATAGCCAAAGGTAGGAGTTGCAGGCCCAAACAGTTGGAGGGCCACAGGTTGCCCACTCTTGTTGCAATGGGTATGGTGTCAGCATCATAGCCCAAGGCTATACATAAACATCCCCAACTAAACTGTTTTTGTAGAATGGCATTCTTGGAACTCCAGACCCAGGCCTCATTCAGAAGACACCTTAAACCATGGCTTTACCCACTGCAAATCATACGTTTTGCCTTATTCACTGTGGTTAAAGCCGTGGTTTAAGGTGTCTTCTGAACAGGGCCATACAGACCTTTTGACATGTTTCTAGGTCTCCAGGAAGGACAAAGGGGCATGGAGATGCTCAGAACAAAACCAGGCAGATAACAAAGATAACAAAGCAATGATCCAGTTGACACATGGGAGGTGTGTCAAGCAAATTACACTAGCCTGGAGATCTAAATCAGCAGCTCCTGAGAAGCAGACTTACGATGTTAAGGCTACTTGAATTTCCCAGAAAACTTGCTAAGCTGTCACAGCTGCTGTTTCTGGCATCATAGGCCTTAGCTAGACCTAGCGGTCTAGCGGGATGGAGGCGTGAAGTTCTCGCAATTTTTTTTATCATGAGATCTCCCCCTCTATTCATTGCGCGGCGACCTCAGAGGAAGAGGCGTTGCGCCCACCATTTTTTGTTATTTTTAAAGATAAAAGAGGTCATGTGCAAAATGTAAGTACTTTTTAGAAAATAATTATTTTTCCTGCTCCCCCCACCCCACCCCCAATGGGCGCAGAGCTCCTGAGGAGCTGTGCGCCCCGTGCGTGGGTTCTGGCTCCTCGCAAGGAACTGCAAACCATGGCGCTGGCCACACATTCTGCGGTCTTGGGCTCAGTCTGAGACCGCGGAAAAACCAGGCCTAAAGTGTAGGGCCCTATCCCGGGGCAGGGATCATCCCTCCCTGATCCCAGGATCCCCTGTGCATCATGTGGATGCACAGGGATGATGTTGGGGATCACTCAGGGATTTCGCCCCATCTAGCTAAGGCCACAGTCTCACTTGTAGCTGGTCAGCAAGCAACAAGTGAGGCTGAGATGCTTGAAATAGTCAAGGCCAGCAAGCTATAGTCAAAAACGTTTCTAGAGTTATTAAAGCTTTTGTGAAGAAGAGAATTCTTACCTGCTGCTGCTCCTGCTAGCAGGACAATCTGGGATCTGCTACCCCTTAGTGCCAGTAGTATGGAGTATGCCTTTGTACAGAAATTATGCATCGAAAAATTAGGACTAATTTGTCCAGTGAAATAAGGATAAAAATTGATCATATACTGGTAGCAATTGGTTGACGTCAAATTCCCTGCCCTAAAGTTGTACTGGGAAAAAATCATTTTGAAAGAAGGGGTGTGAATTGTATGATATCAATTAAATTAATAAAACTGTGTTCTGACCTCTTCATTACCTAATCACAATAAATGCACAGATATTAACGACAGTCAACTGACTGGGCTGCCTATCTCAACCTAGATCTTAGATTTCGGGTCAATTTAAGAGGATGTAGTGAGGAACTTACCCTTTTGGAATGCAGGTGCATCACTTATGGCGCACCCTTATACATGCTTAGACAGAAATTTGTCCTGCAATGCCATCATTCCACACAGCCGTCAACAAAAGAAGGCAGTAGTGTAAATGGTCCAATACATATAGAGTGCCCAAGGCACACAGCTACATAACAGACCTACAGTGATGGACAGTAACAGCTGCCATTTGTGTTTTTTCAGGCTACAAGCAGACTGGCTGTTTCATTTGGAGGTGTCTACCCCATAATAATCTTTGAAGATGTTGACCATACAATAATTTACGGTTTTCAGCCGACTTGTCGTGGCGTTTGTTCTGACCAAGCTCTTAGCGAAAACAGGAAAACAAACTGCGGAGACCTGTCAATAAATAAAATCTACAACGCTGACAAGAATTAGAAAATAATAAATATGTCAAGAACTAGAAAATAACAAATATAACCTCTCATTATAAATATATGTCTAGGTTCCATGCTGATGTCATACCCAGCACTATATTGTGTCAAAAAAATTGTGTTTAAATTGTGCCAAAAAACTGCGATTGTGTTCTATGTACGTTATACATTGAAAAAAATATTATTAAAAAAGAATTGTTGTAATAGGAGTACTCTTCACACACAGTTTGTTAGGCAACTAGTTTGCCACAGATGACCGTGCAAGTGCTATGCATCAGTTTATTTTATATTTTTATATATTTGTAAATAAATGGGGTTGATAGTTAATTGTCACTGTCCATCACTGTAGGTGTGTTACGTAGTCGTGTGCCTTGGGCACTCTATATGTATTGGACCATTCCACAGACAGCATAGTTTCCTGGGGATGCTGGGAATCGTACGATTTACTTCTGTCTAAACATGCATAGGATTGCACCCTTATTGCTTTTCTCTATAAAAAAATGTTGTGCAAAATTATCAATGACAACTAGGGCCACCAGGTCATAGAGAATGAGTGTTTAGGTACGGCTATTTTTTTTTTATTTGTTCAATACATTTATATCCCACTTTTAAAAGAAATCTACCCTCAAAATGGCAGAAATTAATGCCACCTACTCAAGAAAGGCTAATTTGGGGGGGGGGAGGTTTTTTAAAAAGATTCTTAAAGAGAGTGTAAGGCACAAAGCAGCAGAAAGAGAATTCCACAATTGAGGGGCCACCACTGAGAATAGGGCTGTTACGGTTTACCCTGCTAGTTGTTTTCCTGGTCATTCTGTTTTCCTTCCTTGTGCACCAGAAGCAGGGCAAGTAGTCCTCTTTGGCTATTGCAGATAGGAAAGAAAGATGAATAACAGAAGCATGAGAGGACTGGATGGGTGTGTGCGTGGAATCAGGACTTCTTTGTCTGCTGCTTTCATGTTTCTTTTAAAGGTAGACATTCATTTTAGGGGTTGTGACCTGGTAAGCAGCCTACGTTTCCACCTGATATGCTACTTTATGTTTTGTGCAAGAAGTTTTTCTGTTCCAAGGGAGATATTCAGAGGTACAATTTCCCACCAGCATTCTGAAGTGGTACAGCCCTATGAAGGTTTTGTCATTTTTTTAAAAAAACAACTTTTATTATTTTATATTGCTGTTTTTATTCTTTTCATGTATGCTACTCTAATCATTTTCCTAAAGAGCAGCCTAAAAAGTATTTTAAATCCGAACAATGATGTGTGTTATGTGTGTGTATGTATGTATGTATATTTGTTGTGGGTCCCACCTCTTTGTATATTCCAATCAGACCAGACTCATAATATCCTCACGCTAAGCATTTACATGACTAGGATCATGTAAATACTTACTTGATTAGGATCAGACTGTGAGACAGCAAGATATATAAGCATGTCTATCAGCTGTTATATCACCACTTTTATTTAATCCTGCCCATGAATACCTTTTATGAGTATTCCAAGGGAGGAATTTACTACTCTGTAGCAGTCTAATTGAGAGTGTGGCCTATTCCACATTGCATCAGAAACAGTGGTCATCACAGAAAAAAAAAAGTTGGTATAGAATGTTACAGACAATCACTATTATTCTACTTAATGCAGGGTAGTGAGATATACAATTATAACTGAAAGACAGATGCCTTGATAAAAAGAGAAGCACTCTTTATGTGATTAGATCCCTTTGACTGTCATCATAGCTAATTGATTCCACCATAGTTATTTCCATTGTAGGGAGTCTTGAGATTACTACTGGACATAAAAGAAGCCACATGTGAGGGTATATGACTTAATAAGATGCTCATGCTTTGATTGTAGTTCTGTACCAACTGCTACGTAGTCACTGTTATTAATTTCTGCTAAGACTGGAAGTAGTGCAAAAAAGTGCTATACTTCAAGTGAGATGTTTACATCCCCAAAATGACAGTTTTGACAGAATGGTATCTCTTGTGAGGCTTTATACTTGTTGAACAATTGGAAGGCTTTAAAATCATCAGTTGCATAACACCAACAGTTCCTGTAAAGCCAGAAAGGTTTATCCCTCTGAAAACAGACAATATTTATTCTGTAAGACTCTATACAACCATCAAGAGCAAACAACCAAGAATGCCATTTCCATACCTCCAATGATACATTATAGCTCCTAACTCTGTGGAAAAGCCAGGTTTCAGTCCTAACTTAGGCCTTAGCTAGACCTACCTGATAGTCCGCAATGGAGGAGGGAAGATCTCGCATTGCGATCAACGTGAGATCCCTCCTCCATTTACACATGAGGCGCGATGACCTCAGGAAGAGAGGTGTTGCCCCCGCCATTTTTTTCTTTTTAAAGAAGGAGTGCACGAACACTCGTGCGCTAAAGGTAGGTGGTTTTTTTAAAATTTAACTTAACTTCCCCCTCCCCCCATCCTACCCCTGATGGGCGCAGCTCCCGGCTCCGTGTGAGGAATCACGTGGAGCTATGTCAAATCACGGCAACGGGCCACACTTTCCGCGGTCTCGGGCTCAGAGACCATGGAAAATGTGGGCCCAAAGTGTTGCTCTCTATCCCGGGGCAAGGGAGGGATTATCCCTCCCTGATCCCCTGTGCGTTATGTGGACGCACAGTTACGATCCTCGGGCTCACCCCGTGATAAAGCCCGGTCTAGCTGACCTTTGACTCATATTTCCATTCAATATACTCCAAAGTATATTGGAGACCTTACGTATACCTAGAATTAAGCTCCGTTTGATTTTAGTAGAACCAGCTTGCTTGTAAACATGATTAGGATTGTAGCCCTAGAATAAATATTGCACCGAAGAATGTCCCCCCCCCCCTTAATAACATACAGGCACTCAAAGCCTGGTTTATGTATGATGCCATTGTTGTGTAGCTCAATCACACATTTAATAAGTTCATCTGAACCTGTTAATTTTGGATCTATGATGAATGGTGCAATCCTATCATATGCCACATTCAAATGAATATCTAGGTAGGAATTTAAGGTGAAATTGAAACATAGGCAGAAGGACGATTGACTGTGTAAATTGGACTGTGTACATTGCAAGGTACTTTTAACCACCTATACTAGAGGTGTGTACCAGCCACAAGATTCAACTTGGACCCCAAATCAGCACTTTGAAAAATGGACCAATTCTGCTTGGACCAATTCAGAAGCCATCCACTTCAGCTTGGTATTGAATCTGAGCTGAGATTTGAAAATCCATGGCTTCATGCCTCCCCATTGACTATTAAGGGAAATTAAAAATAAAATGTTTTTCCTGTATGTCAAAAGTAAATGAAATTTGCAGGCATAGTCACCTTTTGGGAGGGGATTGTGTCTGCCAAATTTTGGGAGAAGGGTGCAGTATTCTTTGTGCTACACAACTTTATACTTCGATATATATATTTCCTAAAGGGAACTGCAGGTAACTTCTTTTATTTCTTGGCAAAATTGGATAAAGGATAGTTGCCCCATTTGAGGAGGTCATGTCTGCCAAGTTTCAGATGAATAGATGTAGTGATTTCTGTGTAAGAGCAACCTTGACATTTTGAGGTTATCCACAAAAGGATGTGATTCCCCCTATATTCTTTGAAGACCATTTTTCTGAAAATGACAGACAGCATAGATGTGACCCTAAGTAAGAAAACTAGAAGGTTTCAGAAGGATAGGTGCAGTGGTTATGTGGAAGGGGTCTTCTCAGATTTGGGGTGTGGGTGAGTGATTTGTTTCTGCTTCCTCTCCTCATGCTCTTTTGGAAAATTTGCATGAAAATGTCACATATCTTAGTGTTGTCTCTCCCGGCAAGAACACTAAAGTTTCCAAAGGATAGGTGCAGGGGCTAGGGAGCAACAATGATTGAAAACCAGTTTAAGCATTTTTTTTTGAAGCCTGGAAGCATTGGAAGAATGTCCATCTCATGGTCCCATACTTGCTCTCTCCCAAAGCACAATGGTCAAATGTGCACTATGTTCATTATTTTGATACTTAGGCTAATCATGCATTCTGTCCAAATGGTTAAGACAGAGCCTACAGGAAGCATCCCAATGACTGAAGTACAATATTGTCTATAAGGACAGTCAAGAAATATATATATATATTTCTAGTGAGAAATAAAATCAACTATTCATATTCTCCTACCCCAAATAATCAAAATTACTTTATTTATTTTTCTTCTGAGCATTTTAGTTAAATACTTGATAAATTCTTCAATTCGGCTTGAAGTAATAGATCCCAAGTAACAGCTGCTCCCAAGACAGACAGTGTAATTGATTAAAAAAATACTCTGCTGTACTGGCATGTCTCCCTGTTAGTGTGCAGCTTAACTCTTGTAAACTCTAGGCGTACTTGGGAGTGAATATCTCATAGCCCGCAAGGCATGCAAATACTATAGTGCTATCCAATATCCAGTTGAGAGGGTTGGTGACTGATCAGAATAGTCACAAAACCTCCAAAACAAGAATTGGATGGCAGTGGTGATAATTGCATGCCCTGTGGACTGTGAGGATCTGGATCCTTGATATGATTGAAGTTTGTTTGGCTCGACTGTACATATGATTGCAAATTCTGCAAAACCCAGACTCTTCAAATTGAATTTTGGGTGTTTATCCCAGCAAAGCCATTCCAGACTAGATCTCAGATAGTCCTAGGCCTGAGTCCAGTTTGAAATGAATCCAGATGTTGAACAAACACTTAGGGAATTAATTGGTTCATTCTGGATTATTTTTTAGAAGATTTAGGGAGACCCATCCACCCACACATGGCTTAGTTTCTGTATTTGCAGGAGGTGTGAAAAAACAGCCTAACTGATAATAGGGTTTCCCCCGCCCCCCATCTGCTAATCCAGCCTTGGCCCAAAGCAACATGGACAGGGAAGAAAATGGTGAAAGCATCCATAGCATAAAAGTTCCAGGCAATATTTCTTATTTCTCAACATCATTAAAAACACAGGTAACAAATCTGCAAAACATTTGTTGTGACCCAAAGATGGTAAGTGAAAACAAATATAACTCTTAAATAAAAAATCCAGGTACCAAAGAGCAAAATTTAATGAAAGCCAAAACTGTTAAATATGGATTTTTGTTGAGAAAAATGTCAATGTCTTTAAGGGTCCCCCCAATTATTCTATATTTAAGAAAAGTGTAGTAAAAATACATATTACAAGTTAACATTTCCCCTCTTCTTCTGTATCTTCTTTTTCTCTTCCCTCCCTTCCATTGATCAAAACCATTTTAAAGATGAGTCTGATGTCCTATTGTCACAGGCATTTGTCCTATCATAGAAGGCTTATCCCCACAAACCCATCTAACTGGCTGGCTCAATTGTCAGATAGGTCTCTTTGATTCCTTTGATTCCACAAAGGTGACAGAGTTTTCTGAAGTTTTATACGGCTTTTCCCCCACCCCCATACAGAAGGAAATCCTTGTACTCTGCTTTCATTGCAATTTAAGTGGAAAATAGTTGCAGGAGCTCTGAAAGTTCTTGAAATGGAAAGAAATATCAGGTCTTCTTGGACACCCAAAGATCTCATCATAAAAAAAGCAGGCTTTGTGTTGTTGTTTTTAGCCCTGCATACGATAAACACATACACAAAACTAAACTCAAAAGGTAATCAAAGGCAGACGTAAAATAATAATAATAACCACACACCGAGAACAAGACCTTGGAGATTATTATCGGAAGTTGAGATCCGAGTCTTGACAGGTTGCTTGATGAAAGATGAAGACAGAAAGGCTTCCAGTGGCACTGAGAGAAAACAGTTAGGCACTCGGCATGCTGTGCCCTCATAAGAGGTTTTGCAGTTTCTGTGTTGCCAGTCTTATGAAGGTGCCATCTTAAGATGAGTGGATGGAATTGGTGGAACAACATAGTGTTGAATGTTAAAATCAGTTCCTAGAGATCAGTCTCTAATGGTTTTTGACACTTTATAATCACAGCGAGTCATGGATGAAAGTTAATTTGATTTAGAGCCAGTTGCCAGTCGCCCACAACAAAGCCATTTCAGTCTGTAGCCTGTGCTGCATTCTAGTCAGATCTTTTGGTCTCCACAGTCTCCTGTTTTACACATGAAGTTACCTACAGGTCTCAGATATCAGATATAACGAGTTTTTGTTATACTGTTGGGTTTGTGCTGGCACTTGGAGGAAGTTTTAGCCCCTTGTAAAGTCTGGAGTTGCCATCCAAATGGGCAAATGCATATATGATGGGAATAGTAAGGGAAGCATTGGGCCTCCTCCAGACCTATGACTGAGTAGAAGATACTCCACTTTAATATAGTTTTCTTCAAGGGAACACTTTCCACTCTGCTGAAGTATTTTACTGTTCATGGTGGTGATATCACACACATACACACACACATACAAATGAAGCTTTTGTTTAAATGTAGATGCAAATGCACACATGACTGGGGAAAATACAGCTAGCAAGTCCACTCTTTTGTGCTTTGGACAGTTCTATGGATTTCAGTGTTTCATCGCAAGCTTGGGTATTGGATCAGAGACCAAGTTTTCAGTAGCAAGCAGGGTACCAGCTGGTCTTTTCTGCATGTTCCGATTCCCCTCATGTTGATGGATGAGATGGAAACCATGTCTATTGGCTTTTCTGCAAATGATACTGCTGGCCAAGACTTGATTCCTGAAACTCATTTTATTTTTATTTTTTTATTTTATTTTGAAAATTGGGGCCAGCTGCAAACAAATTGTGTGGAAGGCTGTATTTAGGTGAATGCCCTTCCTTGTTGGTATCATTCAATGAAGTATTGATTGATTGATTTTCTTGTCATAGTAAACCTAATGTGGCCCAGTTACTCTATGGAATGTCCACCAGGTATGGCCCTCATGGACCAAAAAGCAAGATGTATACAAAACAGCTCTGATGTCTGATTAACTGGTGATAAATGGTTCTCTACTCAAAGATCACCATAGAAAGGAAACCTTACAGAAGTGCAGGAATGAAGAAATGGCTGATAATTGCCTCTTTACTTTTGAGGAGGCAGGCAGGGAGGATATGTAATAAATATATATTTTGCATTTTCTTTCCATATGTAGGAAACAGCCATGGTTTTAGGTAGTTGCTAACCTATCCATTTGGTAGCCTGCCAAGAGCACATTCTGGGAACTCATATATTTCCCACATTGACAACACTTTCAATTCAAATAACCACTTTCAAGCTCTGGAATAAAGATCACATTAACCTCTGTCCACCTGGGCTCTTCTAAATCCAGATACTACAATTGGCCTCCATTTCAGAAGTCTTCCTTTTCCTTTCTCCATGTTAGGCTTCTCTTTCAACTGTCCTAAAAGTCCTTCATTTGACAGTGGAATGGAGAACACGTTCAATGGCCTACTCAGCCTTGTCTCAACAACTTTAAAGCACAGTAGAGTCCTGTTGTCTCAAAGGATTGGTTTTGTTTGTTTTTCCTTTCACTGTTAGTAGCGCAGACGTTTATGGTTTGCATCCCAAACTAAACCTGATTTTTAAACTGTTGAGCAGGGCAGGGCTGGTATTTACCCTGACATCACGGGAATTAGTAAGAAAAATATATATTGCACACACTAAGAACTTATTAACAACCAAGTTAAAAACAAAATGGCGCTGTCTTCCTCAGTGTTCCTGTAACCGTGTACTCAGGGATGTCTTCAAATTCTGTTCAGTCCAGTTGCCCTCTCCTTATTGCAGTACAGGTTGTACTTTCTTCTGCCTATGGATTTACTGTAAAATAAACAGACACACACACACAAAGAAAAACAAAAGGAAAATAGATCTGATTTCCTTGTAGAAGATCCACTGCATAGTCCCTCTTCTTGAATGGTTTTGTTTTGGCACTGGAGAGGCTGGGACTAGGGACGCCCTGCTCTCACCCAGAAGATCCGTCAAGGGCAATTATAATCCCGTTGCTCCCAGGGGCATGCCAGAGTTGTGACCCATGCATGGAATCTCCTGCATGGTTTGGGGGAAATCGTGGCTCACCACCCGTCCGTTTTCTCCACTGCTGGTTCCTGCTGCAGATGCTCTGGGGAGGGTTGATGTCCGTATGGCTTCATTGATTGATTGCTGTGGGATCAAACAAAAACCCTTTTTAAGAGAGACAAGGGGGGTCTCCCCCTGTCCTTAGCAATGGCTGGAAAATCATAATATACACCATTTCATCATTAGGTATTGTCTTCACTCTACCAGTACTCTTTTTTTCTTTTCTCTTCCATTCTGTGTGGGACATTCCACATCCAATTCAAGCTTCTCTAAATTTTAAACTAAAGTTTATGCAATTTAGTATATACTCCTGCTTTCACTAAATTGTCTGCTGTGTCAATAGATGTTTTTTCATCACCAACATCAATAGTGTTTACAGCTTTGTCTGTCATGATTAGAGATGCCCTGTTGGATACACACCATAGTTCCAGATGGTACAATTCCAAGGCTCATGAGGGCTGAACCTTGGAACCTGTTTTCAGGGCCAGAATTTGGACTGTGTGAAGTAACCAGTTAAGGAGAGAATAACACCTTAATGATTTCTTGATCATGTACAAAGTGAATGAGTAACATCAAGTAACCACCACACATTGAAGAGTTAAAGGCTTCGGCGTCAACTCAGGTGGCCAGCCCTGGGTACGGCTGATTGCTTTTATTCTATTGCTTTTATTCTATTACTATTTAGTTTAAAAGATTTTATATAACTTTTCAAAATGAACACATTCTTTTTCAGGCATTCATGTTCAAAGCAAACACATTTTTAAAGAAATATTAATAAGGTAAGGTAAGAATTTATTCTGTCAGATTTTATTTTTACTTTTGCTCAGAACACTGATGTGTGAAGAACACCTCTTAGGTTAGAATGATTGTGAATGCATTAAAGCTGGTTCAATGCAAACATTATTTCACTTATTCTGTATTTGATATATGCTTAGAGTCGACTTAGAGAAATTTGTGTTGCCTACTCACATTTTCTTCATAACATTCATATGGAGTGAGCAGGGGGTGAGCCTGATGCTTCCAAGGGAGTATTGATGGGATGGAAGGAAGGTTTTGATTCCCTCCCCAGTTAGATTTCAAAACTGGAAGGAGTTCAACTAGGAGAAAATTGGCTTTCAAGGCATGTAGAAGTGAGGCATAAGATGTGTGTGTGTAGGGGGGTGGGCAGTGGCAACCTTTATGGCCACCATTTCTGCAGCATTAATTTCCGGAAACCCCCAAGCTGCCATTCCTATGCAAATGGCAGCTAGCTATAGGGATGGGTGGCTGCTGGACCAGCTTGTCGGGCACAGCTCCGGTGGGTAAGCAAGTACGAAAGCGTCCTGTGACTTGGCCAGGAGGTTGGGTGGGGGAGGGGGGAGACTGTTGGACTACACCCCCGCAGTGGACTCCTATGATATTCCTACCCAAAACAGAAGAGAAGATATTCTCAGGTGCCTGAAAAATCATTTTATTATGCCCAATACATTTCTGGAAGGACTTTCCTACCTCAGGGCCCACTTACCTTTCACCAAATATGTCACAGAGAATCTTTTAAAATGCTCCAACAGAGGAAAGCATTGGAAAGAAACTTTGCAACATATTTGGAAAAAGATAAGCAGCCCCCATAGAAGAAAAGACCTTTCCAAAATGATTTGGGCATAACAGAAAGGTTTTTTTTTAGGTACCTGAGAATATCACCCCTTCTGTTTAAGGATGCTCAACATAGTACACATCAAGAAGCCAGTCCTGAATCTTGTACGAATGTGATAAACTTTTGGTTATCATTTAAAGATGAGATGTTTTGAGACATTTATCTTTGCTTTCCCAAGATGCACAAGTCCTTTTCCAGTTAAAAGCAATTTGCACTGATATAAAGATGAAAGTCAAAGATCAGTGGAACCACTGATGAGAATCGTCTTATATATCCCCGGAACTCCTAATAAACCTGGCTTCAAACCATTTGCAAAGAATAGGGGGAAAAACATTCCCTAGTCTCTAAAAGATTGACTTTCTACCCTAACAGGCATCCTGGATTGGATCCATTTCTAAAGGAATATTGGGAGTCTGGCTGGTATCAGAAAGAAGGTGTGAAAGGCCTGTGAATGTGTTGCCACCTTCATCCGTTTTGATTCACTTCTGGACTTGTAACAAAACTCGATTAAGGCAACCAGCATGGCTAGTCCAAGCCCTCCGATGAGGATGTAGAAAACACCGGCCACATTGCTGAGACTCAAAGCACTTGTTTTGTCCTACAAGAGAAAGGAAAGGGGAGAAGGGATGTGGGAGGAAGAAACACGCTGTTAGCACACAACTGCTCTTTGGGAGAACGACACAACTGCTTAATAGGATAACAATAACACGGAGGGGCCACCACTTTTAAGGACACAGAAGACATTTCAGCTTCATTTCTTTACAACTGAATATTCTTCCCCCCACTGAATACACAGCATTGACTAAAACGTTTCAGTGGCTTTGCAACTCTTTGGGAAAGGTTTGGGCTAGAAGTTTTTAATCATCACTCTTAAATTATACCGATTCGCCCCAAATGCCTAGGAAGTTTCACTTATTGATAGAAAGACGTTATCTACTGTGAGCTGACATTTGCTAGTCTCCAGTCTTTCTCTCTCCTAAAATAACTCGCTCTCTTGGAAACGCCTGTTCTTTTCTGCTTTGATTGTTTTCCCCCCGCAAGCCCTGTTGCTGAGCAACAAATCATAATCACGCCCTCCCCTTTGTGCAATATTCAGGTTACAGTGGCACTGGAAAGGTTCTGTCCTTAGATAGGCATTTGGATTGTTTTTAATAAAGCAATTATTTTGAATCTTATGTTTCAGGGATGCATGTTTAATCCATTATTTTATTGATAAGGAGGATTATTAGTCACCAATTAATCATCTTTATTATTTGGTTCCAATTATCCACTGATTTTATAAAGACCAGTTAATTAACCTGATCTTGTTAAATAGGTAGGTATAACTTTTCCCCACTTTACAAAGGTAGAAACTAAGTTTTAATAGGGACATTCAGAAGCACAGCAAATATTAGTGTCTAATTTGAGAAAATATTGTTTCTTTTCTAGTTAGTACATGCAGAGCACGGATATTGGATGTTAGTTGAGATTTATCTGAGAATCTCATAAGAAGAGAGTAAATAAATTTAATCCCATGATTTATATTTTCAAATTACAGGAACATTCCTATAAGGGTCTCTCTTGTTTTAAAAGGTGATCTAGAAAGGGTTTGTATATATGTGTATTTCTGAGAAAGACATAAGTATTTTAAACCATTCCTGGATTCTCAGCGACACGGTCCTGAGACCCTTCCCATTTTATTTTTCAGGTATAAAGGGGTGACTTTATTCCGACTGGCATAAGATCACATTCATGTCATTGGTGTGGCCTGCAAATGTAAATGTAGGATAAAGACAAGCACATGGTCTAAAGTTTGGTGGACACATAACCCTGTCTGAAAACAAATGCTTTGGAATGCAGCAAATCTGTGTCAAAGCTGCATCCGCTTTTTAAAATGTCTGTTTTAGATAGATACAAATAAAATTTATTTATTTTTAAATCAGTTTAGGCTCGTCTTTTACAGTTCAGCAAAGAGAATGCAGGCATGGTCATTACTTGTTTATTTCCATCAAAGGGGTGCAATATGTGCCCATTGGCCGCATGTGGCTGCACCACCCACAGGAAAAAAAATTGAAAAAACCTCCTGAAATTACCTTCCAAAGTTTCCCACCCCCTGATTTACATGGTACTTTCTGAATAAAACACAGCTAGTTATTAGTTGAGGGGTAAGTGTTTAAGGAGTACATAAATTGTATAATATTTAGATATACCTCTTTCTTCTGCTGCTATGGTTATTAGGAATATACTATTGTGTTTCTTGAGATATTCTTCTCTCTCTTTTTCTTTTTTACAATTAATTTTAAAATATAATGGTTTGGGAATTTCATAATTTTTCACAATTCTTTCCAATGGCAATACCCTTTGTCTAAATGGTTGTCAAGTTAATGTATGTGATATC
This sequence comes from Elgaria multicarinata webbii, assembly GCF_023053635.1. Lineage (NCBI taxonomy): Eukaryota > Metazoa > Chordata > Lepidosauria > Squamata > Anguidae > Elgaria > Elgaria multicarinata. Next base: position 91,628,892 of record NC_086173.1, on the reverse strand, counting down.
TTATATTTGCCAGAACTTTTGGTTTGCTTTTCTAGAATGAGTTGTGAAGTATTAACCTGGGCAGACACACTTCTAATCTTACCTCCTACCCCAACCTCCAAGGCTTTAGGAATTGAACTGGAAATAGAGCCTTCCAGTCTGACAATGGAGGTTGTTACCACATTCAGATAACTTTGTCACAGTGTATTTGTTCTCCCTTCTTTGCTTTGTACACTGCAATGTGAATACTCATAGATTGCATTCTATTGTCAGATTGGCTAATCCCTTCAGAACCCTATCATTCTGAGATGGAAATAATCTCTGCTCTGGAAATGAGATCAAGATTTATCTCTTCACTGGCCTTTGCCAAACTGGTTAGCCATTAATCTAGGGTGACCATATGAAAAGGAGGACAGGGCTCCTGTATCTTTAACAGATACATAGAATAGAATATGCATAGAATTGCATAGAAAGGGGGAATTTCAGCAGGTGTCATTTGTATATATGGAGAACCTGGTGAAATTCCCTCTTCATCACAACAGTTAAAGGTGCAGGAGCTATACTAGAATGACCAGATTTAAAAGAGGGCAGGGCACCTGCAGCTTTAACTGTTGTGATGAAGAGGAAATTTCCCCAGGTTCCCCATATATACAACTGACACCTGCTAAAATTTCCTTTTCAATACAACTGTTAATGATACAGGAGCCCTGTCCTCCTCTTCATATGGTCACCCTAATTAATCTAGATTCTCCTTTCAGATATTTTCTAACTATAAAAATTCCAGTCTACTGCAAATACCTACACATTCAAAATTCTTATGCTAACTCCCCACCCCATGTCCCAAAACACAACAACCATGCCTTCAGTTACCCATCTGATCGCTTTAAAGATCTATCTTTAGTTAGATCTTTACCCACAGGATCGCTTTAGAGATCTGCTCATGTTTGTTACACAACTCTATTTAGAAGTGTTTAAATAAGTGTACACTTTTTGTGCCTATTACACATAAACATGCACACACATAACATGAGGTGGAAATGAGAAGAGTGGGTAAGACTGGCAAGATTAGTTGTGGGCTCATGCAGAGGTTCAAATCTCTTTCATTTAGAGCGGTAGAAGCTTATTCAAATATCAGTGCTTTAACTCTGATGGTCAGTATGTGCTGCTAGTAAGGAAATGGCATATTTAAATAGGTCCAAGTTTAAATGACTCATCAAGTCGATGCAAGAACTGCGCAATGAACCTATCTGGACAATGTCAAAAAGCTTCACATGTACATCTGAGAAAAACATCTGGGAGTTTCACGGTCACAAAACTTCAGTTTCCCTACTGCTACTACAGTTAACACAGACCAGAAGAAAATGGCTTGAAAAATGTGGTGTACAAGGCTGACTGAAGCTTAGCTGGAGAACTATACTAAGGGTGAGCTGGTCAAAAAACCGAGTTATTACAATGTATATAATATTGTAGGCTTCTTGCGGCTTCTTGGCTCTCACATTTTCCTTTTGCTAGAAGGATGTAGTTTCTAATTGCAAAGAGGTTCTCTGGAGAGGGACTATTGTCTCACAGTCACAGTTCTTTCCCAGTTGGATATTGGCACTGGGGTCATATGCACGCACTGCAGAGGCAAGGAAACAATCCCTGCCTGCCACAGCTTGGCTTGGCTTCTTGGCTCCAAAAGGCCTCACCTGCTGTTTGCACAGGCGCCTAACTTAATAGCACTAATAATAACGGATCATAAAGAAAGGCACCAATCCCACACGAAAGGCCTGGAAGAAATCAAACTCTTTCGCTGAGCTCTAGAGCCTTGCCATTTGGGCTTTGTGATGAGATGCTCTCCCAAGGAGTTTGCCCATCATGCAGCCAGCTTATTAGTGGGAGTGTAAATGTCACAGCTTGTCTCCTGCAGAGGGAGAGCTACATTTTGAGGGAAGAGAGAAGGATGGAAGAGGAAGATTGGCAGGAGAAAAGCACGCCAAAAAAAGCGCCAGTCTTTTAGAAATGCTCCAGCCGTGTTGCCATGGTGACAAGGCACCTTCCCTGTCTGCTTCTTTTTAACTGGTGCCGGCTTATCCATCATCCTGTTTGTTGCGGTTTTTATTTTGCTCTGACAGAAACTCTTTTAAGGCTCAAATTCCCTGGCTTGCCTCTCACCTTACGGGGGTAAATAAAGGCACCTGTATATCACTTAAGGCAAGGTGGAGGTGTTTGACATTGGTCTTTGGAGCAAAAACAAATATTTTAAAGCCAATGGAAAATGTCCTGGATTCACCTCAAGTGTGCTATCATTTCATCTTGCCATTTAGGAACTTTATATTTGTAATTCACAGACCTGCTTACCACAAATTGGTAATTCTCTTTTATCTGTGAATACATTTCTCAGAATTCCAGATTTTGGAAATTCAGTATTAAACAGTGTGTGTGTGTGTGTGTGTGCGCGCGCATGCGTGCGTGCGTGTTAACTGCATCACATCTGATAAAACAAGAGGAGGTAAAATGCCTGAGTCTTTTAGCTAATGAAATGAGGGGTTGTTTATCAGTATTCCCAAGCAGAGCAATTTAGCACACTGAAGAAGAAAACCAGATTTCTTTAAACTCCAAGGAATTTGACAATATGCAGTGATACTTGTAGTCTTTAACATTAAGTTAAAGTTCATCATACCCTATTAAAAATGTGAGCTTTACATCTCAGAGGAAAAGATTCGGATTCATTCATGGTCATATAAATACCTGCTAGGCTCAAGACAGTCTAGTACAATTTCTTTATTAGGCCTCCAGTAGTTTTCAGGCCCATTTTGTTGAAAGATGCCCACCTCCAGCTGTGATATAAAACTTCTTCAAAGTCTGCCTTAGAAAGAATTCCCCCTCCCAACAGCTATGAAATCAGAGTTGTGCTAGGAGAATGTGTGCTGGCTAAACCTCTGACTATAGAATTATGAATTTTTAAACTTCAGCATATCCTTATGATTTTGACCCGGTTTAGTGTGTATGACGCTCTCTTTGTCTGCAGGGTTGTTGTTGTTATTGTTGTTGTTGTTGTTGTTGTTGTTGTTATTATTATTATTATTATTATTATTATTATTTCTCACTCATGGTGGTTTTTCTAGATGAACATGACAAGCTTTGCCAAATCATGCTGTCTCAGGTATTTCCTGACAATTGAGCATGTTTTAATTATGACTGTTTTTTGGATGTTGGTATGGATGTATTTTGCTATGTCCAGTTTCTGAAAGTTTTCTGTATACTTTTTTGATGTGATGCTGCTGACAGAGGTGACTAATGGAATAATTGTAACCTTTTCCTGTTGCCATAGTTCTTTGACTTCCATGGCCAGTGGTGTATATTTCTCTCTCTTTTCCTCTTCCTTTTCAACATCATTTTTGTCATCCGGTATTGCTATGTCAATGTGTGTTTTTCTTTTTTGTTTATGAATGTTATGTCTGGTTGGTTGCAAGGTATTGTTTTGTCAGTATGAATTATTATTATTATTTATTACATTTATATACTGCCCTATAGCTGAAGCTCTCTGGGCGGTTTACAAAGATTAATGATGTTGAAGTAAGAAGTCCATGTATGCACAGTACTGAATGTCTTTTCATACCAAGGCATCTGGAAGATAATAACTAATTCTTTCTCTGAGTATGAGGTTCTGTTCCACATTTTGTTTTTTTATAGGATATTGGTTGATTGTGCTATCCAAGAAGTAGGAAACCATGATGAGTTTAATCCAGAGAATATTTTTTCGTTGTTAGTAGTAATCAATGATTAGGATGGCTGCCAGTCCAGGTCCGGGCCTGATTCAAAGTGCTGATATTAACATTTAAAGCCTTAAACGGCTTGGGTCCAGGCTATCTGAAGGAACACCTCCTCCCATAGGTACCTGCCCGGACCCTAAGGTCATCCTCAGGGGTCCTTCTCAGAGAGCCTCTGCCAAAGGAAGTGAGGCAGGTGGCTACCAGGAGGATGTCCTTCTTTGCTGTGGCACCCCAGCTGTGGAATAAGCTCCCTAAGGAGGTTCGCCTGGCACCTACACTATATTCTTTTAGATGCCAGGTGAAGACTTTTTTATTCTCCCAGTATTTTAAGAGTCTATAAATTAATTTTAACTTTGCTGTTTCAAATTTGTATTTTAAATTTGTATTTCTGCACTACTGCTAAGGTAATAACGGCCAGGGAAGGCAACGGTAAACCACCCCGCTATAAGGCCTGCCAAGAAAACGTCAGCGAAAGCTGGCATCCCTCCAAGAGTCAGTAATGACTCAGTGCTTGCACGAGAGGTTCCTTTCCTTTCCTTTATACTGTTGTTTTATACTTTGAATTGTCTTAAGTTTTGTGAACTGCCCAGAGAGCTTCGGCTATTGGGCGGTATAGAAATGCAATAAAATAAATAAATAAATAGGATCTACCAGTGTGTCATAGGAGATTCTTAAATACTTTTCCAGACCCTAGCACTTGTGATAGGGAAGAGTTTGATCTACCTGCAATTTCAGCCGGACTTCATCAGAACAAAGGCTGCAATCCTATGCACACTTACACGGGAGTAAGTCCCATTGGACAGAGAGGGAATTACTTCTAACTAAATATGCATGGGATTGGACTATGAATCAGGGTTTGGACTGTGAATCATTGTAAATTTAGCATTCTATTCTAACCAATTTGAGCACTGAACTACATGGAGGCACAAATGGTGCAATGTGTGGTAGAGACTAAGAAGCCTTTCCCAGCCTTGCCTGCCAGATGTTTCCAACAGGCTACAACTTCCATCATCCCTGAGCATTGACCATGCTGGTTGGGGCTAATGAGAGTAGCAGCCCAAAATATCCAGAGGGCACCAGATTAGGGAAGGTTTAGCTAGAATGTAGGGTTCTTCCCATTTATCTGTGAAGCCCACACATTGACCTTGAGCAAGCCAAAACTCTGTGAAAACAAAACTCTGTTCTAACATGAAGACAAAACTTTGCTCTGAGCTCCTTCCATGAATAGTGGGAGATCAATGTAATAAATAGACTGGAGGGGTGGACATTGGATAGGCATGTGCACCTTCCTGAAATCCACAATTGCTAGTGGATGAATTTGGTAAAAAGAAAGACAGCACTCTGACCTTGGACCCAGGAGTCCAAGCTCTCATTCCCCTCCACTTCACAGCTGACATGGAGAGAACCATGATGGCTGCCTCTCCGATGGGCGAAAAAGCCCATCTAGCAAAAATACAGAGTGAGAGGAGCACAGAGGCAATCAAGCTCTGCATAAAATGCCCACCACCCTCCAAATTTAGGAGGCTGACAGGCTTCCCAATAGGATTGCACCCTTAAATATTAGAACATTTCCTGGATCTGTCTATTCTGCGGATTAACACAGTCAGACCAAAATTTTGCAACTTCATCCCACCCATTCTGTTATGAAGTAGGTATTCTTTGCAGGTGATCTTCTGTAGACCCACTGAACTCAAGGGAGCTTACTTCTGAGTAGACATGTAAAGGATTGCAATGTAAAATATTTAATCAACACTATATTTGATGTATATAATTTCGCTAAGTAACAAGAGGCCCAGAAAATTAATTTCTGATAACATATGCTTACAAGTAATATAAGCCATAGTAGTTGTACCTGCTTGGTTTTTTTTATTACCGCCGTACAAAATTCAGTATCATGTAACATCTGTTTATTAATCTTTTTTGTCATTGGAGCTTTTATGGTAAATATGACAGTTATATAAAGTAGGACCATCTACACGATCCTGGTCAGAGATAATGAATTACAAGAAGATGTTGTGCATGAACAGTAGGTGATGAAGTGCTGTGTAGTAGCTCCAGATCGTGTTTGAGAATATGAATATGGATGGGGAAGACCTTGATTTTGCATCATGCAACTCTGCTGGTAAGCACATGAAGCAATAATGTGCTCACATTATCCTTTCCCTTGCAGGTAGCAGCATCCAGTAAAGTTGGGAAAGATGGAATATCTATTTTACACATGCAACTTCACAGGTAAACTTATTTCTGTGTCAGGTTGACTGGACATTTACAGCAATGTGTGTGGCTGTTGCAACGAGATGGAGTCCAGCAGAGAGTGAGCTGCCTATTGGTTTCTCTAGTCAGAGGATGGCCTCTGTTTACAAGATGAGTATGAAGTGTGCATAGATATGGGCCTTTGAAACTTCATTCAGTTTTGGATAAAGTAGATCAAAATGTGCAGGATGCCTTCATTTTAACATTGTTCTAATAATTGATCTGAATTTTGTCATTGGTGCATTAATCATCCTTATCAGTATTCTCATTCCTTCAGTGTTTTCTACTGGTATGGTTCTAAGATCTACAGAGTTTACAAATCTTTTTTAAAATTCTTTTATTCATACATTCTCTCAGCATTCCAGGCATGCAGAATTTTTATACATGGAGCATCAAGTAGCTCCTGCAGCCTTATGATTAGCCGCAGTGATGTACACATGCAATTCAGACATTTGGCTTCTTCTCTCTAAGTGCATGCAAGTAAGGTGATCCATGTGGAGGTCGTAGGATTCACATAAACCCACCTGTCCCCTTTGGCCTTCTTTTGTATTTTGTTGTTTAGAATGCAATATGAGATATTTAAAGGTGATACATGCAGCACATAGTTAAACTCTGGAATTCAATCCCACAAGATGTAGTGATGGTGAGCAATTCTAGATGGGTTTAAAAGGGAATTGGATAAATTCCTCGAGGAGAAGGCTACTAGTCCTGATGGCTATGTGTTACCTCCATTATCAAAGGCAGTAAGCCTATATACGCCAGTTGCTGGGGAACATGGGTGGAAGGGTTCTGTTGCAGCATGTACTGCTTATGGGTTCCTGCTCAACAGCTGGTTGGCCACTGTGCGAACAGAGTGCTGGACTAGATAGACCCTTGGTCTAATCCAGCATGGTTCCTCTTATGTTCTTAAATTCTTATGTTCTAATCCAAGAGCTTTCCTCAAATGATATATGTGCAAGAGAACTGAGCCCTGCTTGGATGTTCCATTGGAGGTTTCTACTCCTAACAGTTAAATTATGGAACGCGCTACCATAAGATGTGGTGATGACCACCTATTTGGATGGCTTTAAAAGGGGATTGGATAAATTCCTGGAAGAGAAGGCTATCAATGGTTACTAGTTCTGATGGTTGTGTGCTTCCTCCAGTATCAGAGGCAGTAAGCCTATATATATTAGTTGTTGTGGAACATGGGCAGGAGGGATGACAGCTGGTTGGCCACTGTGTGATCAGAGTGTTGGACTAGATCCAGCATGGCTCTTCGATGTTCTGCTATTGTAGAGGTTCTGAGTTCTTTTTTGTTTTAAATAGGATCAGTGACATAAGCATTTTGTCTGGAATATAATAGCTATGGAACTTTTCTAGCACTGATAAATCAGAGCCTGGATGAATGCACCGAGCAAGCCCTCTAAAATACACAGCTAAGTAGTGACTCTTCATTTACATCAGATTTCCCCAACTTGGTGGAAATGGTGCAAAACAGCCTCCCCAGGTATTTTGGACATCAACTACCATCATCCCCAGCCTGCATGGCTAATGGTGAGGAATGCTGGGTTTTTTAGTCCAAAACATTCTGGAGGGCACCAGTTGGGGGGAGGCTGATTTACATGGTAAATTATCCTTTCTAAACATGGTCAGAGAGACCACCTTTTCTGTGCTACTGGGGTGTTCGTTTGACTAGGAGCAGGAGCAGGGCATTTAACACCCAGCAGGAGGGCTATTAAATATAACTAATATGCCGCAGAGAAGAATTGAATGTGATTCTTCTATCGAGTTCACAATTCAGTACTTTACAAGAATAGGCAGGTACAGGCAATTAGAGCTGCTTGAAGAAAAAGGAATCCCCCTTCCTGCTCTCCCCACCATCAAAAAGGTAGCCAGTTTTATAAATGGTTAAACACGATAAATGTAAAATTATTATTATTATTATTATTATTATTATTATTATTATTATTATTTATACCGCCCATAGCTGAAGCTCTCTGGGCAGTTTACAAAAGTTAAAAACAGTGAACATTATTTTAAGTGTTACTTTTATTTGCCAAATATGTAATTTCAATTTTTTTAAATGGTCTGTAAGATTTACAGTCATCCATCTGGGAAGGACAGTAATCAAGAAACTCAGCACTTGATCAAGGTAACTGAGGTGCTTCGCCTTAAGAGAAGGTGATTTTCCTTAAGACAGAAAGAGAACTTTAGCAGGCGCTTTTCCTCTGATTTCTTCTGCACATGCTTCAGTGTTATGTGCAAAGGGCATTGTGATCTGTGGTATTATGACACTGAAATGGCCTGTGATAAAGGGTATCCATTATGTAGTATGGGGCTATTGCAGTCTTCCCCAACCCCATGCCCTCCAGATGTGTCGGACTATAACTCCCAGAATGCCCTGGATGGCTGGGACATGCTGGGAGTTGTAGTCCAGCACATCTGGAGGGTACCAGTTTAAGGAAAACTGGACTATAATGTCCTTGAAGGAAGGACAATGCAATACATACAATCCAGCTGGCCTGGAATTTGCAAGTGTAGCCCCAGTTTTCCTCTTCTCTAAAACAGATGCAGCAAGAGTCTTAACACAAAAGAAGGGAGTGGGGTGGAGGAAGCTTCAAGGACAGGTAACCAGAGAAGGAGAAGAATGTACTAGTCAAGATTTGATAGCTGAGTTGGGGGGAAGGAGAGAAAGAGTTGGGAAGAAAAAGAGCACTGGAGTGGGCATTGATGCTTAGGCAGCCTGCCTGAGCCTCATCATCTCATGCTGTGGAGAGAGAAGATAAAGATGGAAATATAAAGGCAGAAGAAGCTAAGAGAGGAGATGGAAAAGAAGAGAACAAGAGGAGGGAAAGTGTCTCTTGCATCAGAACCCTTTCACAGAGTGCCCCACTAAATAGGTTCACTGGTTTCCTGACTCCATTATTTAATTCATGGGCACCAAGAATTAACTGAGTGACAGAAAGGGGCAAGAAACATCAACCAGGATTTATCACCAGTGACATATCTCAATATTGAATTTGCTTTTGTATTTATACCTATTCATTTTCAATATTATATATCAGTTATTTAATTGTTGTGAACCACTCAGAAAGTTTTTCAGCTATTGGGTGGTATAAAAATGTAATAACTAAATGGTAATTTGGGGGTGGTATTTTGTTTGTTCATTTATCTTTTAGTAAATTAACCTTTTCAATCTATAGGGTTCTCTTGCAAAGGGGTGCATTACATTTTCTGTTGAACATCTAATTTCTTGAAGGAAAGTATCAATATCTAAACCAGGGTGTGCAACTCTCCAGGTGTTTTGGCCTAACAATTCCCAATAGCCCTGGCCAGCGTAGCCAATGTAGAGGGCTGATGGAGTTGTAAGCCAAAACCTATGGAGGGCCACAAGTTGCCCTCCCCTGATCTAGACACTACTAGCCAAGGCTCCAGAGAAGGAGGAGTCACAGAAGAATTCAGCTTCAAAAATTCACATTGTATTTTTAAAGTCTTTATCTCTCCCTCAGCTATTAATATAAGGGCAAGGTTTTCAAAATCATTCACCTGATAAGTCTTCCCTATATGATCTGGCCAGTCACTGAATGTATATCATTCTACTTCACATCTAACTTTCCTGCTTGTCTCCATGGTGCTGTCTGCTCTGCTGTTGATCCTTCACTCTTCTCTATCTTCACTACTTCTCTATCATTTCTCTCATACCTTCTCTATAATGGAACGAGTATAG